>NC_045794.1:47469322-48719322 GCF_009873245.2 Balaenoptera musculus | reverse complement strand
GTCATCCGCAAACAGTGACAGTTTTACTTCTTCTTTTCCAATTTGTATTCCTTTTATTTCTTTTTCTTCTCTGATTGCCATGGCTAGGACTTCCAGAACTATGTTGAATAATAGTGGTGAGAGTGGACATCCTTGTCTCATTCCTGATCTTAGAGGAAATGCTTTCAGTTTTTCACCATTGAGAATGATGTTGGCTGTGGATTTGTCATATATGGCCTTTATTATGTTGAGGTAGGTTCCCTCTACACCCACTTTCTGGAGAGTTTTTATCATAAATGGGTGTTGAATTTTGTCAAAAGCTTTTTCTGCATCAATTGAGATGATCATGTGGTTTTTCTTCTTCAATTTGTTAATATGGTGTATCACATTGATTGATTAGCATATATTGAAGAATCCTTGCATCCCTGGGATAAATCCCACTTGATCGTGGTGTATGATCCTTTTAATGTGTTGTTGGATTCTGTTTGCTAGTATTTTGTTGAGGATTTTTGCATCTATATTCATCAGTGATACTGGTCTGTAATTTTCTTTCTTTGTAGTGTCTTTGTCTGGTTTTGGTATCAGGGTGATGGTGGCCTCATAGAATGAGTTTGGGAGTGTTCCTTCCTCTGCAATTTTTTGGAAGAGTTTGAGAAGGATAGCTGTTAGCTCTTCTCTAAATGTTTGATAGAATTCACCTGTGAAGCCATCTGGTCCTGGACTTTTGTTTGTTGGAAGATTTTTAATCACAGTTTCAATTTCATTGCTTGTGATTGGTCTGTTCATATTTTCTGTTTCTTCCTGGTTCAGTCTTGGAAGGTTATACCTTTCTAAGAATTTGTCCATTTCTTCCAGGTTGTCCATTTTATTGGCATAAAGTTGCTTGTAGTAGTCTCTTAGGATGCTTTGTATTTCTGCAGTGTCTGTTGTGACTTCTCCTTTTTCATTTCTGATTTTATTGATTTGAGTCCTCTCCCTCTTTTTCTTGATGAGTCTGGCTAATGGCTTATCAATTTTGTTTATCTTCTCAAAGAACCAGCTTTTAGTTTTATTGATCTTTGCTATTGTTTTCTTTGTTTCTGTTTCATTTATTTCTGCTCTGATCTTTATGATTTCTTTCCTTCTGCTAACTTTGGGTTTTGTTTGTTCTTCTTTCTCTAGTTTCTTTAGGTGTAAGGTTAGATTGTTTACTTGAGATTTTTCTTGTTTTTTTAGGCAGGCTTGTATAGCTATAAACTTCCCTCTTAGAACTGCTTTTGCTGCATCCCATAGGTTTTGGGTCGTCGTGTTTTCATTGTCATTTGTCTCTAGGTATTTTTTGATTTCCTCTTTGATTTCTTCAGTGATCTCTTGGTTATTTAGTAACGTATTGTTTAGCCTCCATGTGTTTGTCTTTTTTACGTTTTTTTCCCTGTAATTCATTTCTAATCTCATAGCATTGTGGTCAGAAAAGATGCTTGATATGATTTCAATTTTCTTAAATTTACTGAGGCTTGATTTGTGACCCAAGATGTGATCTATCCTGGAGAATGTTCCGTGCGCACTTGAGAAGAACGTGTAATCTGCTGTTTTTGGATGGAATGTCCTATAAATATCAATTAAATCTATCTGGTCTGTTGTGTCATTTAAAGCTTGTGTTTCCTTATTTATTTTCATTTTGGATGATCTGTCCATTGGTGTAAGTGAGGTGTTAAAGTACCCCACTATTATTGTGTTACTGTCAATTTCCTCTTTTATGGCTGTTAGCAGTTGCCTTATGTATTGAGGTGCTCCTATGTTGGGTGCATATATATTTATAATTGTTATATCTTCTCTTTGGATTGATCCCTTGATCATTATGTAGTGTCCTTCTTTGTCTCTTGTAACATTCTTTAAAGTCTATTTTATCCGATATGAGTATAGCTACTCCAGCTTTCTTTTGATTTCCATTTGCATGGAATATCTTTTTCCATCCCCTCACTTTCAGTCTGTATGTGTCCCTAGGTCTGAAGTGGGTCTCTTGTAGACAGCATATATATGGGTCTTGTTTTTGTATACATTCATCAAGCCTGTGTCTTTTGGTTGGAGCATTTAATCCATTCACGTTTAAGGTAATTATCGATATGTATGTTCCTATGACCATTTTCTTAATTGTTTTGGGTTTGTTTTTGTAGATCCTTTTCTTCTCTTGTGTTTCCCACTTAGAGAAGTTCCTTTAGCATTTGTTGTAGAGCTGGTTTGGTGGTGCTGAATTCTTTTAGCTTTTGCTTGTCTGTAAAGCTTTTGATTTCTCCATCAAATCTAAATGAGATCCTTGCCGGGTAGAGTAATCTTGGTTGTAGGTTCTTCCCATTCATCATTTTAAGTATATCATGCCACTCCCTTCTGGCTTGTAGAGTTTCTGCTGAGAAATCAGCTGTTAACCTTATGGGAGTTCCCTTGTATGTTATTTGTTGTTTTTCCCTTGCTGCTTTCAATAATTTTTCTTTGTCTTTAATTTTTGCCATTTTGATTACTATGTGTCTCGGCGTGTTTCTCCTTGGGTTTATCCTGTATGGGGCTCTCTGCGCTTCCTGGACATGGGTGGCTATTTCCTTTCCCATGTTAGGGAAGTTTTCGACTATAATCTCTTCAAATATTTTCTCTGTCCCTTTCTCTCTCTCTTCTCCTTCTGGGACCCCTATAATGCGAATGTTGTTGCGTTTAATGTTGTCCCAGAGGTCTCTTAGGCTGTCTTCATTTCTTTTCGTTCTTTTTTCTTTAGTCTGTTCCGCAGCAGTGAATTCCACCATTCTGTCTTCCAGGTCACTTATCCGTTCTTCTGCCTCAGTTATTCTGCTATTGATTCCTTCTAGTGTAGTTTTCATTTCAGTTATTGTATTGGTCATCTCTGTTTGTTTGTTGTTTAATTCTTCTAGGTCTTTGGTTAATCATTTTCTTGCATCTTCTCAATGTTGCCTCCATTCTTATTCGAGGTCCTGGTCATCTTCACTATCATTATTCTGAATTCTTTTTCTGGAAGGTTGCCTATCTCCACTTCATTTAGTTGTTTTTCTGGGGGTTTTTTCCTTGTTCCTTCATCTGATATATAGCCCTCTGCCTTTTCATCTTGTCTATCTTCTGTAACTGTGGGTTTGGTCCACAGGCTGCAGGATTGTAGTTTTTCTTGCTTCTGCTGTCTGTCCTCTGGTGGTTGAGGCTATCTAAGAGGCTTGATGGGAGGCCTCTGGTGGTGGGTCGGTATGAGTTCTTTATGTATCTTGGCTATTAACCACCTTATCAGATATATTGTTTGCAATATATCAGTAGGCCACCATACAGTAGGCCACCTTTTTTGTTTTGTTGATAGTTTCCTTCACTGTGCAAAACTCTTTAGTTGATATAGTCCCATTTGTTTATTTTTTCTTTGTTTTTCCCTTTCTGAAGAGACAGATACAAAAAATATATATTGCTAAGACCAATGACAAAGAGCATACTGCCTATGTTTTCTTTTGGAAGTTATATGGTTTCAGGTTTCATGTTTAAGTCTTTAATCCATTTTGAGTTTATTTTTGTATATGCTGTAAGAAAGTAGTCCTGTCTGATTCTTATGCATGTAGCTGTCCAATTTTCCCAGCACCAGTTATTAAAGAGGCTGTCTTTTCCCCATGGCATATTCTTGACTCCTTTGTCAGTAGATTAGTTGACCATATGAGTATGGGTTTATTTCTTGGCTCTCTATTGTGTTCCATTAACATATGTGTCTGTTTTTATGCCAGTACCATACTGTTTTGATTACTGTAGCTTTGTAGTAAAGTTTGAAATCAGGGAGCGTGATATCCCCAGTTTTGTTCTTCTTTCTCAAGATTTTTGTTGGCTAATCAGGATCTTCTGTGTTTCCATAAAAGTTTTAGAGTTACTTGTTCTAGTTCTGTGAAAAATGCCATTGGCATTTTGATAAAGATTTCATTGAATCTATAGATTTCCTTGGGGAGTGTGATCATTTTAACAATATTAATTCTTCCAGTTCATAAGCACAATTTATCTTTCCACTTGTTTGTACCATGTTCAATTTCTTTCATCAATGTGTTGTAGTTTTCTGAGTACAGATCTTTTACCTTCTTGGTTAGAGTTATTCATGGGCATTTTATTCTTTTTGATGCAATTGTAAATGGAATTGTTTTCTTAATTTCTCTTTCAGATAGTTCATTGTTAGTGTATAGGAACACAACTGATTGCTGTATATCAATTTTATATCCCACAGCTTTACTGAATTCATTTATTAGTTCTAATAGTTTTTTGCTCACATCTTCAGGATTTCCTATATATAGTATCATGTTATCTGCAGTCATCGTTTTACTTGTTTCTTTCCAATTTGGATTCCTTTTAATTTATTTTTCTTGTCTTATTGCTGTGGCTAAGAATTCCAGTACTGTGATCCATTATACTGTTATTGGGTGTTGAGGTTGGACTATTAGTGTTGTTATGAAAATACTTGTATATATCTTTTATCTTTTGGTTCACACATGTATACATTTTTCTAGGTTATTTATTTAGGATCTGGTTCATATAGAATACAAAGATTTTGCTTTATTAGATACCATCAAAAACTTTTCCAAAGTGATTGCACCAATTTACAGTATTACAAATAGTATGAGAATTTTAATTGCTACACAAACTCACCAACACTTGGTATTGTATATTTTTATTGTTGCCACTTGGGTAGGTATTTTGAATATCTCATTATTTCTGTGTTGTATATTTTCTCTTATGACTAAACAGATTCAGAATACTTTTATATACTTATTGAATATTGATATATCCTTTTAAATAAAGTACCTATTCAAGTATTTTGCTCATTTTTTAGAGTTCCCTGAAATTTTCTTATGGATCTGGAACAGTTACTTACATACTCTTGATATTCATCCTTTGACAGATATGTGTATTGCAAATATCTTCTACTCTGAAACATCCTCTCTTTTTTATGCATTTTCAATTCTTTTGTTACTTATTCTTCTTTCAAAATTATAATTCCTCTGATCAAATATTCTATTCTGCTCATTAAATAATAAAAATAAAATTATGTTTTTAAGATCTCACTGTGTCTAATTTATGTCATACATTTAAATTGATTTAACTCTAGTAGCCACTAACTAGAAATGTTCTCCTTTGTTTTCATGAGAAAAGAAATGCTAAGTACTATTATTAAATTGACTAGGACATATAGGGAAATGATAAGACCTGTGAGCTTCATACCTCTTTGCCACCTCAATTGTAAAACCTAAAATAATTTGATACTCTGGTTATTCCATGCTGTATTATACATAATGGGAAAGAGGTATTGTGAACTTTTTCTGCTTGCCTTAGGATGAAACATCATCTCTTAATGGGTTTTTTGATGAACAGAAGTTTTTAATTTCAATAAATTTAAGTTAATAAGTTTCATTATAGTTAGGCATTTTGTGTTACTTTTAAGAAATATTTTCCTACCCTAAGAACATGAAGATACAGGTGTTTCTTGACTTATGGTGGGGCTACATCCTGATAAACCTATCATAAATTGAAAATATCGTAATTCGAAAAGCATTTAGTATGCCTAACCTATTGAACATCATAGCTTATAGCCTAGACTACCTTAAATGTGCTCTTAACACTTACATTAGCCTACAGCCGGGCAAAGTCATCTAACACAAAGCCCATTTTATAATAAAGTGTTGACTCTCTCATGTAATTTGTCTAATACTGCACTGAAAGTGAAAAACAGAATGGTTGTAAGTCTATTGGTTGTTTACCACCATGTCCATGTGGCTGACTGGGAGCTGCAGTTCATTGCTGCTGCCCAGCATGGCAAGAGACTATTTTTTTTTTTTTTTTTTTTTTTCCACTGTAACAGCTCCTTTACTTTGCAGTGAAAATTGATTTGTATATTCTTTGCCTCTGAGTCCTTGTGGGATTTTTTTTTTTTTAATTCAGACAGAAAGTCACAAAAATTATACTCATCCTCATCAGTTCACTCAGTCCCATGTAATTCATTTTTTTTTTTTTCATCTTGATATTTTGTTAGCACTTTTATGAGTTCATCAGTTTTTCATTAGAGTTCTGAAAATGCTTATTCATTCAGTTCAGCAGTACAGTCAGTTTCCAGAAACCTGTACTTGTCAGAGTCTTTTCCATGAATTTCTTGAAGATGAAACCCTTTTATAGGAACATATTTGCAAAATCATCAGAGTACACCCAGAACTGTCTGTAAATGACAAAAGACTTAAAAATGACCATGGTTAAAGATTTGATGAGAGTTCATAATAATGCAGTTGACAAGAAAATTAGTTATTTCTGAGATATACATTTTAAAGAATAACTAGGATTATTACTTATAACATTATACCAGAACATATAAGATTTTTAGAAATTTCATGTAATGTCTGAAACATTTATATTAACATATTTCCATACAAATACAAATATAAGATTTTTAGAAATTTCATGTAATGTCTGAAACATTTATATTAACATATTTCCATACATATTTCCATACAAATACAAATATAAGATTTTTAGAAATTTCATGTAATGTCTGAAACATTTATATTAACATATTTCCATATAAATAACCCAATGAAAGTTTAGTATTAGTTGTTTTGTTTGTTTTTTTATACTGCAGGTTCTTATTAGGCATCAATTTTATACACATCAGTGTATACATGTCAATCCCAATCGCCCAATTCAGCACACCACCATCCCAACCTCACCGCAGTTTTCCCCCCTTGGTGTCCATATGTCCATTCTCTACATCTGTGTCTCAACTTCTGCCCTGCAAACTGGCTCATCTGTACCATTTTTCTAGGTTCCACATACATGCATTAATATACGATATTTGTTTTTCTCTTTCTGACTTACTTCACTCTGTATGACACTCTCTAGATCCATCCACGTCTCAACAAATGACTCAATTTCGTTCCTTTTTATGGCTGAGTAATATTCCATTGTATATATGTACCACAACTTCTTGATCCATTCGTCTGTTGATGGGCATTTAGGTTGCTTCCATGACCTGGCTATTGTAAATAGTGCTGCAATGAACATTCGGGTGCATGTGTCTTTTTGAATTACGGTTTTCTCTGGGTATATGCCCAGTAGTGGGATTGCTGGGTCATATGGTAATTCTATTTTTAGTTTTTTAAGGAACCTCCATATTGTTCTCCATAGTGGCTGTATCAATTTACACTCCCACCAACAGTGCAAGAGGGTTCCCTTTTCTCCACACCCTCTCCAGCATTTGTTGTTTGTAGATTTTCTGATGATGCCCATTCTAACAGGAGTGAGGTGATACCTCATTGTAGTTTTGATTTGCATTTCTCTAATAATTAGTGATGTTGAGCATCTTTTCATGTGCTTCGTGGCCGTCTGTATGTCTTCTTTGGAGAAATGTCTATTTAGGTCTTCTGCCCATTTTTGGATTGGGGTGTTTGTTTCTTTGATATTGAGCTGAATGAGCTGTTTATATATTTTGGAGATTAATCCTTTGTCCGTTGATTCATTTGCAAATATTTTCTCCCATTCTGAGGGTTGTCTTTTCGTCTTGTTTATGGTTTCCTTTGCTGTGCAAAAGCTTTGAAGTTTCATTAGGTCCCACTTGTTTATTTTTGTTTTTATTTCCATTACTCTAGGAGGTGGATCAAAAAAGATCTTGCTGTGATTTATGTCAAAGAGTGTTCTTCCTATGTTTTCCTCTAAGAGTTTTATAGTGTCCAGTCTTATATTTAGGTCTCTAATCCATTTTGAGTTTATTTTTGTGTATGGTGTTAGGGAGTATTCTAATTTCATTCTTTTACATGTAGCTGTCCAGTTTTCCCAGCACCACTTATTGAAGAGACTGTCTTTTCTCCATTGTATATCTTTGCCTCCTTTGTCATAGATTAGTTGACCATAGGTGCGTGGGTTAATCTCTGGGCTTTCTATCTTGTTCCATTGATCTATGTTTCTGTTTTTGTGCCAGTACCATATTGTCTTGATTACTGTAGCTTTGTAGTATAGTCTGAAGTCAGGGAGTCTGATTCCTCCAGCTCCGTTTTTTTCCCTCAAGACTGCTTTGGCTATTCGGGGTCTTTTGTGTCTCCATACAAATTTTAAGATGATTTGTTCTAGCTCCATAAAAAATGCCATTGGTAATTTGATAGGGATTGCATTGAATCTGTAGATTGCTTTGGGTAGTATACTCATTTTCACAATGTTGATTCTTCCAATCCAAGAACATGGTATATCTCTCCATCTGTTGGTATCATCTTTCATTTCTTTCATCAGTGTCTTATAGTTTTCTGCATACAGGTCTTTTGTCTCCCTAGGTAGGTTTATTCCTAGGTATTTTATTCTTTTTGTTGCAATGGTAAATGGGAGTGTTTCCATAATTTCTCTTTCAGATTTTTCATCATTAGTGTATAGGAATGCAAGAGATTTCTGTGCATTAATTTTGTATCCTGCAACTTTACCATATTCATTAATTAGCTCTAGCAGTTTTCTGGTGGCAGTTTTAGGATTCTCTATGTATAGTATCATGTCATCCGCAAACAGTGACAGTTTTACTTCTTCTTTTCCAATTTGTATTCCTTTTATTTCTTTTTCTTCTCTGATTGCCGTGGCTAGGACTTCCAGAACTATGTTGAATAATAGTGGTGAGAGTGGACATCCTTGTCTCGTTCCTGATCTTAGAGGAAATGCTTTCAGTTTTTCACCATTGAGAATGATGTTTGCTGTGGGTTTGTCATATATGGGCTTTATTATGTTGAGGTAGGTTCCCTCTATGCCCACTTTCTGGAGAGTTTTTATCATAAATGGGTGTTGAATTTTGTCAAAAGCTTTTTCTGCATCTATTGAGATGATCATATGGTTTTTATTCTTCAATTTGTTAATATGGTGTATCACATTGATTGATTTGCGTATATTGAAGAATCCTTGCATCCCTGGGATAAATCCCACTTGATCGTGGTGTATGATCCTTTTAATGTGTTGCTGGATTCTGTTTGCTAGTATTTTGTTGAGGATTTTTGCATCTATATTCATCAGTGATATTGGTCTGTAATTTTCTTTTTTTGTAGTGTCTTTGTCTGGTTTTGGTATCAGGGTGATGGTGGCCTCATAGAATGAGTTTGGGAGTGTTCCTTCCTCTGCAATTTTTTGGAAGAGTTTGAGAAGGATGGGTGTTAGCTCTTCTCTAAATGTTTGATAGAATTCACCTGTGAAGCCATCTGGTCCTGGACTTTTGTTTGTTGGAAGATTTTTAATCACAGTTTCAATTTCATTACTTGTGATTGGTCTGTTCATATTTTCTGTTTCTTCCTGATTCAGTCTGGGAAGGTTATACCTTTCTAAGAATTTGTCCATTTCTTCCAGGTTGTCCATTTTATTGGCATAAAGTTGCTTGTAGTAGTCTCTTAGGATGCTTTGTATTTCTGCGGTGTCTGTTGTAACTTCTCCTTTTTCATTTCTGATTTTATTGATTTGAGTCCTCTCCCTCTTTTTCTTGATGAGTCTGGCTAATGGCTTATCAATTTTGTTTATCTTCTCAAAGAACCAACTTTTAGTTTTATTGATCTTTGCTATTGTTTTCTTTGTTTCTATTTCATTTATTTCTGCTCTGATCTTTATGATTTCTTTCCTTCTGCTAACTTTGGGTTTTGTTTGTTCTTCTTTCTCTAGTTTCTTTAGGTGTAAGGTTAGATTGTTTACTTGAGATTTTTCTTGTTTCTTGAGGTAGGCTTGTATAGCTATAAACTTCCCTCTTAGAACCGCTTTTGCTGCATCCCATAGGTTTTGGGTCGTCGTGTTTTCATTGTCATTTGTCTCTAGGTATTTTTTATTTCCTCTTTGATTTCTTCAGTGATCTCTTGGTTATTTAGTAACGTATTGTTTAGCCTCCATGTGTTTGTCCTTTTTATGTTTTTTTCCCTGTAATTCATTTCTAATCTCATAGCGTTGTGGTCAGAAAAGATGCTTGATATGATTTCAATTTTCTTAAATTTACTGAGGCTTGATTTGTGACCCAAGATGTGATCTATCCTGGAGAATGTTCCGTGCGCACTTGAGAAGAACGTGTAATCTGCTGTTTTTGGATGGAATGTCCTATATATATCAATTAAATCTATCTGGTCTGTTGTGTCATTTAAAGCTTCTGTTTCCTTATTTATTTTCATTTTGGATGATCTGTCCATTGGTGTAAGTGAGGTGTTAAAGTCCCCCACTATTATTGTGTTACTGTCGATTTCCTCTTTTAGAGCTGTTAGCAGTTGCCTTATGTATTGAGGTGCTCCTATGTTGGGTGCATATATATTTATAATTGTTATATCTTCTTCTTGGATTGATCCCTGGATCATTATGTAGTGTCCTTCCTTGTCTCTTGTAACATTCTTTATTTTAAAGTCTATTTTATCTGATATGAGTATAGCTACTCCAGCTTTCTTTTGATTTCCATTTGCATGGAATATCTTTTTCCATCCCCTCACTTTCAGTCTGTATGTGTCCCTAGGTCTAAAGTGGGTCTCTTGTAGACAGCATATATATGGGTCTTGTTTTTGTATCCATTCAGCCAGTCTATGTCTTTTGGTTGGGGCATTTAATCCATTCACGTTTAAGGTAATTATCGATATGTATGTTCCTATGACCATTTTCTTAATTGTTTTGGGTTTGTTTTTGTAGGTCCTTTTCTTCTCTTGTGTTTCCCACTTAGAGAAGTTCCTTTAGCATTTGTTGTAGAGCTGGTTTGGTGGTGCTGAATTCTCTTAGCTTTTGCTTGTCTGCAAAGCTTTTGATTTCTCCATCAAATCTAAATGAGATCCTTGCCCCGTAGAGTAATGTTGGTTGTAGGTTCTTCCCTTTCATCACTTTAAGTATATCATGCCACTCCCTTCTGGCTTGCAGAGTTTCTGCTGAGAAATCAGCTGTTAACCTTATGGGAGTTCCCTTGTATGTTATTTGTCGTTTTTCCCTTGCTGCTTTCAATAATTTTTCTTTGTCTTTAATTTTTGCCACTTTGATTACTATGTGTCTCGGCGTGTTTCTCCTTGGGTTTATTCTGTATGGGACTCTCTGCGCTTCCTGGACTTGGGTGGCTATTTCCTTTCCCATGTTAGGGAAGTTTTCGACTATAATCTCTTCAAATATTTTCTCTGGTCCTTTCTCTCTCTCTTCTCCTTCTGGGACCCCTATAATGCGAATGTTGTTGCGTTTAATGTTGTCCCAGAGGTCTCTTAGGCTGTCTTCATTTCTTTTCGTTCTTTTTTCTTTAGTCTGTTCCGCAGCAGTGAATTCCACCATTCTGTCTTCCAGGTCACTTATCCGTTCTTCTGCCTCAGTTATTCTGCTATTGATTCCTTCTAGTGTAGTTTTCATTTCAGTTATTGTATTGGTCATCTCTGTTTGTTTGTTCTTTAATTCTTCTAGGTCTTTGTTAATCATTTCTTGCATCTTCTCAATCTTTGCCTCCATTCTTATTCCGAGGTCCTGGATCATCTTCACTATCATTATTCTGAATTCTTTTTCTGGAAGGTTGCCTATCTCCACTTCATTTAGTTGTTTTTCTGGGGTTTTTTCTTGTTCCTTCATCTGGTACATAGCCCTCTGCCTTTTCATCTTCTCTATCTTTCTGTAACTGTGGGTTTTGGTCCACAGGCTGCAGGATTATAGTTTTTCTTGCTTCTGTTGTCTGCCCTCTGGTGGTTGAGGCTATCTAAGAGGCTTGATGGGAGGCTCTGATGGTGGGTAGAGCTGACTGTTGCTGTGGCGGTCAGAGCTCAGTAAAACCTTAATCCACTTGACTGTTGATGGGTGGGGCTGGGTTCCCTCCCTGTTGCTGTGGCGGTCAGAGCTCAGTAAAACCTTAATCCACTTGACTGTTGATGGGTGGGGCTGGGTTCCCTCCCTGTTGGTTGTTTTGCCTGAGGCAACCCAACACTGGAGCCTACCCGTGCTCTTTGGTGGGGTTAATGGCAGACTCTGGGAGGGCTCACGCCAAGGAGAACTTCCCAGAACCTCTGCTGCCAGTGTCCTTATCCCCATGGTGAAACAGAGCCACCACTCGCCTCTGCAGGGGACCCCCCCAACACCAGCAGGTAGGTCTGGTTCAGTCTCCCCCAGGGTCACTGCTCCTTCCCCTGGGTCCCGATGCACACATTACTTTGTGTGTGCCCTCCAAGAGTGGGGTCTCTGTTTCCCCCAGTCCTGTCAAAGTCCTGCAATCAATTCCCACTAGGCTTCAAAGTCTGATTCTCTAGGAATTCCTCCTCCCGTAGCCGGACCCCCAGGTTGGGAAGCCTGACGTGGGGCTCAGAACCTTCACTCCAGTGGGTGGACTTCTGTGGTATAAGTGTTCGCCAGTCTGTGAGCCACCCACCCAGCAGTTATGGGATTTGATTTTACTCTGATTGCGCCCCTCCTACCGTCTCACTGTGGCTTCTCCTCTGTCCTTGGACGTGGGGTATCCTCCTTGGTGAAGTCCAGGGTCTTCCTGTCAATGATTGTCCAGCAGCCAGTTGTGATTCTGGTGCTCTCGCAAGAGGGAGTGAGAGCACGTCCTTCTACTCCGCCATCTTGGTTAATCCTCCCAAGTCGGCAAGAGACTATTGTTGGGCATATCACTTGCCTGGGAAAAGATCAAAATTCAAAATTCAAAGTACAGTTTCTACTGAATGCATATCGCTTTTGTACCATCATAAAGTTGAAAAATAGTTAAATTGAACCATCATAAGTCAGGGACTGTCTGTATTCTCCTATTTTCTTCTAGAAGATTTTTTATCTTTTAGATTTATTATTCATCTGGATTGATATTTTTTAATGTATGTAAGGGATCAAGATTTTTTCCCCCTCTGTGGATATCTAGTTGATTCAACAACACTTACTTAAAGATTATACTTTTCCCACTGCACTGCTATGTCCTATAGTCATGAATCAAGTGACCATATATGTGTGGGTTGGTTTCTATATTCTCTATTTGTTCATATGCCCATTTGTTTATTCTTGACCAGTACTATGTTGTCATTGTTACTGTAGCTTTGTAGTGTAAGTCTTCTGAGTTTGTTACACTTCTCTAAGGCTGACTTGTTTATTTTTGGCCTGTGTTATGTAAATATTCATATTCTCTTGCCAATTTCCACACATCACAAAATCTGAAAAGAATTTTATTGGGAGTGTGTTGATTCTATAGTTCAATTTGAGATAAATCGACATTTTTGCAGTATTGTCTTCCAGTTTGTAAAGATGGAGTATACCACTACTTACTTGGATCTATTTTAGTGTTTATATTGTGTGTAGTTTACTATTAAGAAGACTTGCGCATCATTTTTAGATGTATTCGTAAATATTTGGTGTTTTAGTATCCTACTTTAAATATTTGAAGTTCTGGATACTTATTATGCACTTTGTGCTGGTATATAGAGAATAATTAATTTTCCAACATTTTATTATAAAAAATGTCAAATAAATGGAAAAATTGAAAGAATTTTTCAACGTACACATAGATTCTACCTTTTACATTTTACCATACTTGCTATCACACATCACTTACATTATACCCACCTAGATTCTGCAGATTAAAAAAAATAATACTGAAAAATGCCAACAGGATAAATAAAAGGGAAGCCTATACATACATACATCATGGTGAAGCCATGAAATATGAAACAAAGCAGTGGTCTTAAAATCAGTCATAAAAAAAGGAGATACTACTTTCAATGATTGTCCACATAAAAACTCACTCTTCATCAGAAACAATGGAAGCCAAAATATGTGACATGATGTATTTAGTGTGCTCAAGGAAAATAATACATGCATTCATTTTCAGACCAAAATCAAGAGTCTTTGCCACAAGTATTGTAAATACTTGCCAAGGACAATTACAACTGTGTAATTCAAGAAGAAGGTAAAGTAATTCCATAATAGAGGCCTAAAATGCAAAAAGAAATAATGAGCAAGAAAGTGACAAATAGGTACATGTAAATAAAATTAACCAGTTTGGTTGAATAAGACAATAACAATAACAATATTTAGTGGGTATTCTGGGCTGAATTGTGTTCTCTTCGAGTTTATATGTTGAAATCCTAACCCATGTAATCTCAGAATGTGACTCTGTTTAGCAATAAGGCCTTTAAAGAGGTAATTTAGTTAAAATGAGGTTATTAGGGTGGGTCCTAATTAAATCTGACTACTGTTCTTATAAAAGAAGAGGAGATTAGGACACAGACAATACCATCAGAGGGATGAGCTTGTAAGGACACAGCAATAGGTAGCCATCAGCACGCCAAAGAAAGGGGCCTCAGAAGAAACAAACCTGACAACACCTTGATCTTAAACATCTAGCTTCCAGAATTGTGAGAAAATAAATCTCTGTTGTTTAAACCACCCAGTCTGTGGTATTTTGTTATGGGATCCCAAGCAAAATTATGCAGTGAGATTTAAAAAGTGAAAATTAAAAAGTAAAATAACAGCACAAAGTGAAATGGAATAAATGGACTGTTTTAACATCTTATTATTATTCAAAGAGAGAGTGAGATGCTAATTATCTCAAATTTTGATGAGTTATATATTCATGTTTAAATAAATAGAGGAACTTTTAAAAGAAATATAGTTTCTATTTCCCAAATGAATTGAAGGAATTGTATATAATGATTTAGAAAATATAAAATAAAGCAAAAAAAGGAGTGAAGAAAAAAAAAAAGGAGCAAGCAATGGCAGGCACTAAATAATACACTGGTGTTATATCCAGTTATATCAATGAGTAAATATACATTAAACAACGTAACACTCCATTTAAAAGACAAAGATTGTCAGCCTGGCTGAAACAATCCAGCAGTATAAGAGAAACATCTAAAATATTAAGAAACGACAAGTTTGAACTAAAAATATGGTTTGTTTTGTTCACTGAACTAGTGGCTAAAAAGTCAGTATTGATACATGGATTATTTGAACCTATAATTAACATATTTGACTGAATTGGCATATATAATAAAATAATGCACAAGTTATGTGCATTTTAAGCATACAACATTTACAAAACTGGACCAGATAATGAGTCATAAAGAAAATCTACAGCGATTTCAAGTATTTGAATTATATAGAGCACGTCCTCTGACCAAAATAGAATTGTCATAAACCAGTGACATAAAAAGAATTTTAGAAAAGCTGTATGTCAAACATTGTAAAAATACACTTTAAGTAACTTGTGGGTCAGAAAAGAAATTATAATAAGGTTTAGAATACATTTTAAACTAAAAGGTAATAAAATATAATTCATACAAAACCATTTTGGATGCTAAGCAATACAGAGTAGATTGCAGTAGCTCAGCCATTCCATTGAGAACAAATAGCAAAATCTATAATGATTATATAAATCATATATTTAAAGGCAGCATATTGCTGAAGACATAATGAGGACTCAAAGGAATAAAACTCCATAGAGGTGGTAGACTTTCAGAGATGAGCTGATGTTCCTCAGCAGCCTTTGAAGCATTATGTGTATTCTGGTTGCCTGTTCTGGTTATGGGAAGGTCTCACTCTAAGCCTGACCCAGGACCACTGAAAGGGACAGAGAAACCAGCCAAGTTTTTGTGGTCATACAAGACTGGAGTGGTAACGTTGAAAACTCAAGGGGCCTAAATCACTTGACTGATACCTATCTCAGTTAGGGTTGCCAGGAAAAATACAGGGCACTCGGTTAAATTTGAAGTTTAGATAAACAGTGAATACTGTTCTACTGTATGTCAAATATTGAATGGGACACACTTGTACTAAATATTTACTCATTATTTATCTGGAATTTAAATGTAACTGGGCATCCTGCCTTTGTTTTTTTATCGTCTGATTAATCTAGGAACCTTGATCTTGAAAAATTTGCTGAATCCCCAAGAACTGGGGACAGAGAAACAAATGGGCAAATGGAAAGTACCCAGTAATACACGAGGTATAAGATAATCACTTGTATTATTTTTGTAATATCTGAAAATCTGAAATTACTTCAAAACTGAGTTTTAAAAAGTGCAAGAAGGGATTGTTAATCATTTCACAAATCAAAAATTTATGGCAACTCATCCATCTTTTTGTTTTTAGTTTATTTATTTTTGGCTGCATTGGGTCTTTGTTGCTGCACGTGGGCTTTCTCTAGTTGCTGCAAGCGGGGGCTACTCTTCATTGAGGTGGGTGGGCTTCTCATTGCAGTGGCTTCTCTTGTTGCAGAGCACAGGTTCTAGGCGCCTGGGCTTCAGCAGTTGTGGCACGTGGGCTCAGTAGTTGTGGCTTGTGGGTTTAGAGCGCAGCCTCAGTAGTTGTGGCACACAGGCTTAGTTACTCCACAGCATGTGGATCTTCCCTGCCCTGACCAGGGCTCGAACCTGTGTCCCCTGCAATGGCAGGTGGATTCTTAACGACTGCGCCACCAGAGAAGTCCAACTCATCCATTTTAATAAACACACATGGGTAACCTCAAAATTAAGTACAACAAAGAAAGGAAATTAAATGAATAATGCTGAAGAAAATAAGTCCCCTATTCTACTGATAATAAGGCTCTTGAATAAAAACAAATACTCAGGTTTCATTCACATTTTTGTAGAAAATGATTGAAGTGGAAATAAAATGAGGATTATTTTGCTATTTACATAATCCTTTACTGAAACTTGCATATAAAAAGTAAATATTGTGATTTTTTGGTATGAATATAAATTTTAACATAGAAAACAACTAAAGGGACATTAATACATATTTGGAAACAGAAAACATCTGATTTTTCTTATCAGGAAAAATAAGTTATCTTCATAGTATTTGATTTTTTTACTCTCTAAATACCTTAAATGTAAGTAGGAGTCCTTTTCTCTGTGTAATAGAAAAGGAGTATAATATTCAGATACTTATAATGATCCTGGTATCCTATCTGGCATATACTTGTATACAAACACATACACAGCAAGAAAATTATAATGGCACATACATTCCCAGGTAGGGATAGACTAATCCTAATAACTTTTGAAGTGCCTTTTAACTGTATTTGTACTTTACACATTTACACAGATAGTCTACTAAAAGTCCCAGTGACCCTTCTAGGAAAGAACAGCGTAGCATAACTTGCTTCTTGGCATTTTATGTGGTTTTACACCTTGGACCAAAAATAGATATGTAACAAACATAATGTACTAACTCAGTTTTGAAGAACCATTTTACAGTATTTGGTACCAGAAGCTGAAGTAGGTTGTAAAGTCAAAGAGTAAGGAAAATTGACAGATTGGATTGAAAGCTGGTGGACAGCCAAATAACAAGAGGCGAAGAAAGATCAACTTTCTTAAAAATTTCCCTTGAGCATAGTTTGGCTAACGGGCTGACATTTGTAACATACACTGTGTAATTGTAAGGCCAAAAATGATATCAATTTCACTTAGCCCTGATATATGCAATCTAAGAATGAATACCTATAATATTATTTAATGATATTCTGTAATAACAAATTTTATATATTAGTTTATTTTATTTTATTTTTTTAACATCTTTATTGGAATATAATTGCTTTACAATGGTCTGTTAGTTTCTGCTTTGTAACAAATTGAATCAGCTATACATATACATATATCCCCATATCTCCTTCCTCTTGTGACTCCCTCCCACCCTCCCAATCCCACCTCGCTAGGTGGTCACAAAGCACCGAGCTGATCTCCCTGTGCTATGCGGCAGCTTCCCACTAGCTATCTGTTTTACATTTGGTCATATATATAAGTCCATGCCACTCTCCCACATTGTCACAACTTCCCCTTCCCCTTGTCCTCAAGTCCATTCTCAACGTCTGAATCTTTATTCCTGTCCTGCCCCTAGGTTCTTCATAACCACTTTTTTTTTTTTTTTTAGATTCCGTATATATGTGTTACCATACGGTATTTGTTTTTCTCTTTCTGACTTACTTCACTCTGTATGACAGTCTCTAGATCCATCCACGTCACTACAAATAACTCAAATTTGTTTCTTTTTATGGCTGAGTAATATTCCATTATATATATGTGCCACATCTTCTTTATCCATTCATCTCACGATGGACACTTAGGTTGCTTCCATGTCCTGGCTATTGTAAATAGAGCTGCCATGAACATTGTAGTACATGACTTTTTTTGAATTCTGGTTTTCTCAGGGTATATGCCCAGTAGTGGGATTGCTGGGTCGTATGGTAGTTCTATTTTTAGTTTTTTAAGGAACCTCCATACTGTTCTCCATAGTGGCTATATCAATTTACATTCCCACCAACAGTGCAAGAGGGTTCCCTTTTCTCCACACCCTCTCCAGCATTTATTGTTTCTAGATTTTTTGATCATGGCCATTCTGACTGGTGTGAGGTGATACCTCATTGTGGTTTTGATTTGCATTTCTCTAATGATTAGTGGTGTTGAGCATTCTTTCTTGTGTTTGTTGGCAATCTGTATTTCTTCTTTGGAGAAATGTCTGTTTAGGTCTTCTGCCCATTTTTGGATTGGGTTGTTTGCTTTTTGATATTGAGCTGCATGAGCTGCTTGTAAATTTTGGAGATTAATCCTTTGTCTGTTGCTTCATTTGAAAATATTTTCTCCCATTCTGAGGGTTGTCTTTTGGTCTTGTTTATGGTTTCCTTTGCTGTGCAAAAGCTTTTAAGTTTCATTAGGTCCCATTTGTTTATTTTTCTTTTTATTTCCATTTCTCTAGGAGGTGGATCAAAATGGATGTTGCTGTGATTTATGTCATAGAGTGTTCTGCCTATGTTTTCCTCTAAGAGTTTTATAGTGTCTGGCCTTACATTTAGGTCTTTAATCCATTTTGAGTTTATTTTTGTGTATGGTACTAGGGAGTGTTCTAATTTCATTCTTTTATATGTAGCTGTCCAGTTTTCCCAGCACCACTTATTGAAGAGGCTGTATTTTCTCCATTGTATATTCTTTCCTCCTTTATCAAAAATAAGGTGACCATATGTGTGTGTGTTTATCTCTGGGTTTTCTGTCCTGTTCCATTGGTCTATATTTCTGTTTTTGTGACAATACCATACTGTCTTGATTACGGTAGCTTTGTAGTGTAGTCTGAAGTCAGGGAGCTTGATTCCTCCAGCTCCGTTTTTCTTTCTCAAGATTGCTTTGGCTATTCGGGGTCTTTTGTGATTCCATACAAATTGTGAAATTTTTTGTTCTAGTTCTGTAAAAAATGACATTGGTAGTTTGATAGGGATTGCATTGAATCTGTAGATTGCTTTGAGTAGTATAGTCATATTCACAGTGTTGATTCTTCCAATCCAAGAACATGGTATATCTCTCCATCTGTTTGTATCGTCTTTAATTTCTATCATCAGTGTCTTACAGTTTTCTGCATACAGGTCTTTTGTCTCCTTAGGTAGGTCTATTCCTAGGTATTTTATTCTTTTTGTTGCAGTGGTAAATGGGAGTGTTTCCTTAATTCCTCTTTCAGATTTTTCATCATTAGTGTATACCAATGCAAGAGATTTCTGCACATTAATTTTGTATCCTGCAACTTTACCAAATTCATTGATTAGCTCTAAGAGTTTTCTGGTAGAGTCTTTAGGATACTCTATGTATAGTATCATGTCATCTGCAGTGACAGCTTTACTTCTTTTTTTCCAATTTGAATTCCTTTTATTTCTTTTTCTTCTCTGATTGCTGTGGCTAAAACTTCCAAAACTATGTTAAATAATAGTGGTGAGAGTAGGCAACCTTGTCTTGTTCCTGATCTTAGTGGAAATGTTTTCAGTTTTTCACCATTGAGAACGATGCTGGCTGTGGGTTTGTCATATATGGCCTTTATTATGTTGCGGTAGGTTCCCTCTATGATTACTTTCTGAGGGTTTTTTATCATAAATGGTTGTTGAATTTTGTCGAAAGGTTTTTCTGCATCTATTGAGATGATCATATGGTTTTCATCCTTCAATTTGTTTATGTGGTGTATCACATTGATTGATATGCATATATTGAAGAATCCTTGCTTTCCTGGGATAAACCCCACTTGATCATGGTGTATGATCCTTTTAATGTGTTGTTGGATTCTGTTTGCTAGTATTTTGTTGAGGATTTTTGCATCCATGTTCATCAGTGATATTGGCCTGTAGTTTTCTTCCTTCGTGACATTTTCATCTGGTTTTGGTATCAGGGTGATGGTGGCCTCATAGAATGAGTTTGGGAGTGTTCCTCCCTCTGCTATATTTTGAAAGAGTTTGAGAAGGATAGGTGTTAGCTCTTCTCTAAATGTTTGGTAGAATTCACCTGTGAAGCCATCTGGTCCTGGGCTTTTGGTTGTTGGAAGATTTTTAATCACAGTCTCAATTTCAGTGCTTGTGATTGGTCTGTTTATATTTTCTGTTTCTTCCTGTTTCAGTCTCAGAAGGCTGTGCTTTTCTAGGAATTTGTCCATTTCTTCTAGGTTGTCCATTTTATTGGCATATAGTTGCTTGAAGTAATCGCTCATGATCCTTTGTATTTCTACAGTGTCAGTTGTTACTTCTTTTTCATTTCTAATTCTGTTGGTTTGAGTCTTCTCCCTTTTTTTCTTGATGAGTCTGGTTAATGGTTTATCAACTTTGTTTATCTTCTCAAAAAACCAGCTTCTAGTTTTATTGATCTTTGCTATTGTTTCCTTCATTTCTTTTTCATTTATTTCTGATCTGATCATTATGATTTCTTTTCTTCTGGTAACTTTGAGTTTCTTTTGTTCTTCTTTCTCTAATTGCTTTAGGTGTAAGTTTAGGTTGTTTATTTGAGGTGTTTCTTGTTTCTTGAAGTAGGATTGTAATGCTATAAACTTCCCTCTTAAAACTGCTTTTGCTGGGCTTCCCTGGTGGCGCAGTGGTTGAGAATCTGCCTGCCAATGCAGGGGACACGGGTTCGAGCCCTGGTCTGGGAAGATCCCACATGCTGCAGAGCAACTAGGCCCATGAGCCACAACTACTGAGCCTGCGCGTCTGGAGCCTGTGCTCCGCAACAAGAGAGGCCGCGAGAGTGAGAGGCCCGTGCACCGCGATGAAGAGTGGCCCCCGCTTGCCGCAACTAGAGAAAAGTCCTCGCATAGAAACAAAGACCCAACACAGCCAAAAATAAATATAAATAAATAAATTTAAAGGAAAAAAAAAAAGAACAAATTTCAAAAAACAAAAAAAACTGCTTTTGCTGCATCCCATAGGTTTTGGGTCATTGTGTTTTCACTGTCATTTGTTTCTAGGTATTTTCTGATTTCCTCTTTGATTTCTTCAGTGATCTGTTGGTTATTAAGTAGTATATTGTTTAGCCTCCATGTGTTTGCATTTTTTACAGATTTTTTCCTGTAATTTATATCTAGTCTCATAGCATTGTGGTCAGAAAAGATACTTGATATGATTTCAGTTTTCTTAAATTTACCAAGGCTTTATTTGTGACCCAAGATATGATCTATCCTGGAGAATGTTCCATGAGCACTTGAGAAGAAAATGTATTCTGTTGTTTTCGGATGGAATGCCCAATAAATATTAGTTAAGTCCATCTTGTTTAATGTATCATTTAATGCTTGTGTTTCCTTTTTTATTTTCATTTTGGATGATCTGTCCATTGGTGAAAATGGGGTGTTAAAGTCCCCTACAATTATTGTGTTCCTTCGATTTCCCCTTTTATGGCTGTTAGCATTTGCCTTATGTATTGAGGTGCTCCTATGTTAGGGGCATAAATATTTGCAATTCTTATATCTTGTTCTTGGATTGATCCCTTGATCATTATGTAGTGTCCTTCTTTGTCTCCTGTAATAGTCTTTATTTTAAAGTCTATTTTGTCTGATATGAGAATTGCTACTCCAGCTTTCTTTTGATTTCCATTTGCATGGAATATCTTTTTCCATCCCCTCACTTTCAGTCTGTATGTGTCCCTAGGTCTGATGTGGGTCTGTTCTAGACAGCATATATATGGGTCTTGTTTTTATATCTGTTCAGCCAGTCTATGTCTTTTTGTAGGAGCATTCAATCCATTTACATTTAAGGTAATTATTGATATGTGTGTTCCTAGCACCATGTTCTTAATTGTTTTTGGTTTGTTATTGTAGATCTTTTCTTTGTCTTGTGCTTCCTCCTAGAGAAGTTCCTTTAGCATTTGTTGTAAAGCTGGTTTGGTGGTGCTGAATTCTCTTAGCTTTGGCTTGTCTGTAAAGGTTTTTATTTCTCTGTCGAATCTGAGTGAGATCCTTGCTTGGTAGAGTCATCTTGTTTGTAGGTTTTTCCCTTTAATCACTTTAAATATGTCCTGCCACTCCCTTCTGGCTTGCAGAGTTTCTGTTGAAAGATAAGCTGTTAACATTATGGGGATTCCCTTGTGTATTATTTGTTGTTTTTCCCCTGCTGCTTTTAATATTTTTTCTTTGTATATTTATTTTTGATAATTTGATTAATATGTGTCTTGGCGTGTTTCTCTTTGGATTTATCCTGTATGGAACTCTCTGCACTTCCTGGACTTGATTGACTATTTCCTTTCCCATATTAGGGAAGTTTTCAACTATAATCTCTTCAAATATTTTCTCAGTCTCTTTCTTTTTCTCTTCTTCTGGGACCCCTATAATTTGAATGTTGGTGCGTTTAATGTTGTCCCAGAGGTCTCTGAGACTGTCCTCGATTCTTTTAATTATTTTTTCTTTATTCTGCTGTGCAGTAGTTATTTGCACTATTTTATTTTCCAGGTCACTTATCTATTTTTCTGACTCAGTTATTCTGCTGTTGATTCCTTCTAGAGAATTTTAATTTCATTTATTGTGTTGTTCATCATTGTTTCTTTGCTCTTTAGTTCTTCTAGGTCCTTGTTAAACGTTTCTTGTATTTTCTCCATTCTATTTCCAAGATTTTGGATCATCTTTACTATCATTACTCTGAATTCTTCTTCAGGTAGACTGCCTATTTCCTCTTCATTTGTTTGGTCTGGTGGGTTTTTACCTTGCTCCTTCATCTCCTGTGTGTTTCTGTATCTTCTCATTTTGCTTAACTTACTGTGTTTGGGGTCTGCTTTTTGCAGGCTCCATGTTCGTAGTTTCCGTTGTTTTTGATGTCTGCCCCCGGTGGGTAAGGTTGGTTCAGGGGGTTGTGTAGGCTTACTGGTGGAGGGGACTAGTGCCTCTGTTCTGGTGGATGCAGTTGGATCTTGTCTTTCTAGCAGACAGGACCATGTCCAGTGGTGTGTTTTGGCGAGTCTGTTACCTTATTATGATTTTAGGCAGCCTCTCTGCTAATGGGTGGGGTTGTGTTCCTGTCTTGTTAGTTGTTTGTCATAGGGTGTCCAGCACTGTAGCTTGCTGGTCATTGAGTGGAGCTGGGTCTTAGCATTGAGATGGAGATCTCTGGGAGAGCTTTCGCCACTTGGTATTACGTGGAGCTGGGAGGTCTCTGTTTGACCAATGTCCTGGACTTGACTGTCCCACCTCAGAGGCACAGGCCTTCCACCCAGCCTGAGCACCAAGACCCTGTCAGCCACACGGCTCAGAAGAAAAGCAGGAAAGAAAGAAAGAGAGAAAGAGCTGGAGAAAGAAAGAAAGAAAGAAAGGGAAAGAAAATAAAGTTACTAAAGTTAAAAAAAAAGAAATCATTATGAAAATTAAAAAAAAAAAACGAAGAGACAGAACCCTAGGACAAATGGTAAAAACAAAGCTATACAGACAAAATCACAAAAAAAGCATACTCATACACACTCACAAAAAAGAGAAAAAGGAAAATATATATATATATATCGTTGCTCCCAAAGTTCACTGCCTCAATTTTGGGATTATTCGTTGTCTATTCAGGTATTCCACAGATGCAGGGTACATCAAGTTGATTGTGGAGATATAATCCGCTGCTCCTGAGGCTGCTGGGAGAAATTTCCCTTTGTCTTTTTTGTTTGCACAGCTCCTGAGGTTCAGCTTTGGATTTGGCCCAGTGTCTATGTGTAGGTCTCCTTAGGGCGTCTGTTCTTTGCTCAGACAGGACGGGGTTAAATGAGCAGCTGATTCGGGGGCTCTGGCTCACTCAGGCCAGGGGGAGGGAGGCGTATGGAATGCTGGGCGAGCCTGTGGCGGCAGAGGCCAGCATGACGTTGCACCAGGCTGAGGCACTCCGTGTGTTGTCCCGGGGAAGTTGTCCCTGGATCACGGGACCCTGGCTCTGGCGGGCTGCACAGGCTCCTGGGAGGGGAGGTGTGGATAGTGACCTGTGCTTGCACACAGGCTTCTTGGTGGCTGCAGCAGCAGCCTTAGCGTCTCATGCCCGTGTCTGGGGTCCGCGCTGATAGCCGCGGTTCATGCCCGTCTCTGGAGCTCGTTTAGTCAGTGCTCTGAATCCCCTCTCCTCGTGCACCCCATAACAGTGGTCTCTTGCCTCTTAGGCAGGTCCAGACTTTTCCTGGACTCCCTTCCAGCTAGCTGTGGTGCAGTAGCCCCCGTCAGGCTGTGTTCACGCAGCCAACCCCAGTCCTCTCCCTGGGATCTGACCTCCAAAGCCCAAGCCTCAACTCCCAGCCCACACCCGCCCCATCGGGTGAGCAGACAAGTCTCTTGGGCCAGTGAGTGCTGGTTGGCATCGATCCTCTGTGTGGGAATCTCTCTGCTTTGCCCTCTGCACCCCTGTTGCTGTGCTCTCCTCCGTGGCTCTGAAGCTTCCTCCCCGCCCCGCCACCCCCCATCTCCACCAGTGAAGGGGTTTCTTAGTGTGTGGAAACTTTTCCTCCTTCACAGCTCCCTCCCAGAAGTGCAGGTCCCATCCCTATTCTTTTGTCCCTGTTTTTTTTTTTTTCTTTTGCCCTACCCAGGTACATGCGGGAGTTTCTTGCCTTTTGGGAAGTCTGAGGTCTTCTGCCAGCATTCAGTAGGTGTTCTGTAGGAGTTGTTCCACATGTAGATGTATTTCTGATGTATTTGTGGGGAGGAAGGTTATCTCCATGTCTTACTCTTCTACTGTCTTGAAGGTCTCCCCTATTAGTTTATTTTTATAACTATTTTTGAGCTGCTCTTCTAAGCCAGGCACTTTGTAAGTCTTGAGGTCACAACAGTGAATAAGTCATGGAGCATTCCTGCCTCTATGGGGCCCTTCCCAACGGGAAGATACACACATTAATAAACCTATTGTTTCTGATGTAAGGAACAGCAAGAAGAAATAAGGAGCTTAATGAGAAAGCCCTGGAGGTGGGGCAGGTGTGGGACTCTTTAGATAATGTGTTCAGGAAAACTCTCTCTGAAGAAGTGACTTGGGAGTGGCGTTCTGAATATCACTGAAGTGGGGATGATCTTGCTATGAAACCATAACCATTTCACCTTTCACTAGGATTTTCACATAATAATATTCACTCGTGATAGTTATTGGTACTTGATTTCATACAAATTTTGTGGACTTGTGACCAGAAATGTAGTTATAACTGTCACAGTGACCGCTGCCTTGTCTGCCCTGCTATTCATCAGCCAGCATGTCTTGACTTGATGACTGGTTGCACTGAGCAATCTTGGGGAGGATTTTCTGTTCTAAAGAATCATTAAATATCAAAATTCATTTCTATTTTCCTTTTAAAGACATTTGAAATTTGACAGAAAAGAGGAAATATTTAGATAAAAATGAGAGAGATGGCAAACTAATTTATTAAGACATAATTTTTATTTTGTTATTTATTTCATGTTTTATTTCTCAAATACTGCTATTTTTCAAGTTACTTCTTATTTAAAATAAATAGAATACCCACTTCTTAGGGAAATTAATATTTAATGCTTATAATTAGTTTTTATTTCATTTTATTTATAAGTAATGGGCAATTTATTTATAGAGATAAAGGATATATCTAGGTAACAGCTGTTAATATTTTTAAATAGAAGTCAGTTTAAGAATTCAAAATGATGATAATGATTTTTTTTAAAAATTCAACAGCCTCTCATGTTATGT
This sequence comes from Balaenoptera musculus, assembly GCF_009873245.2. Taxonomy (NCBI): domain Eukaryota; kingdom Metazoa; phylum Chordata; class Mammalia; order Artiodactyla; family Balaenopteridae; genus Balaenoptera; species Balaenoptera musculus. Next base: position 48,693,500 of record NC_045794.1, on the reverse strand, counting down.
GTTCTCTAATTTCCTCTTTAATCAACAAATTTATGTCTCCAACTTCAATGTTTTTAAGACAAATATTACAATTTAAATAAAATAGAAAAATTAAAAAAAAAGAAGTTTAAAGAAATTTGGGGGGAAAAACTTATATTTCATTACATAATATGTACTATAAAAAAGGTGGAAAAATCTTCTCTCTACTATTTAAATATCACTCACTGCCACACAGTCACACACTCACACAGGAAACAACAACAATCAACAATGTGTGAGGATTCTTCATTTTGTCAGTATGATTGAAGTATTTGTCAGTCTTGACTCTTTTATCTCTTACTTTTCACATATGGTTAATTGTCAATTACCTAACATTTTCATCTCTGATATATATTTGTTCTCTGTTATTTTTCTTCAGTCCTTATTTCAATCATCTTATTTAGGGATTTATAATTTCTCATCTGTTGGTCACCATGCTTCTGGTGTTGTCATCTTACCTCCCAACCCCAAATCTATTCCATCGTGTTAACAAACCCAGGTTCAGCTGCTCGCTGCTCATAAGCCAATAGTTCGAGAGGCATGTGTCAGTAGAAAGGAAAGGTGCTTTAATCAGAAAAGCCAGCAATCTGGGGAGATGGTGGACTTGTGTCCAGAGACCAACTCCAAAGATTCTGCTCAGCCATGACAGGTTTTAAAGGGAAAAATGGGGTTTTGGGGAGAATCTTAGTGAACCATGGAGGCAGGAGGTTGGGTTCTGCATCATTCTCCATTGTGTGCAGACTGGCTGACTCTCTCTTCAGATGTTATCTTGCTTTGCATGGTCTGCCTGAATGATTGCTAAGGGGGCTGTTGGGGTAGAGAGCTAGTCTTTTTTTAACTGCTTAATTCTTCACTCTTCTTTTTATCTAGGAATAGAATCAACAGGTTAGACAAGATATGGTGTACATTCAGGAGAGCATAAGTCAGGAGTTAGTTTCAATTGCTTGGTGATCTTATTCCTATAATTAGGTTCTTTTAAGGTTAGAAGGGAACAGAAATGGGCAAACAGGGAAGGGGAAAAAGTCCTGTTTTCAGTTGCACCATCAGAGAAGTCTCTCCATATGAAAAAGATGATGTCTCATTCTTGCTTAAAATTCTTTTAAATTGTTCCACAAACTCTACAAATTAAAATCCAGGCCCTTTAATGTGACATACAAGGCTAGCATTGTCTAGATGAGTTATTTTTCTCAAATTAAGGCCTATGATTCCCTCAACATTCAAAGGTAAATAGAGATCTCCAAGTTCAATGCAAGTTAAGAATTTTCTAGTTGATACCTTAAATCCATATACTGACTAGAAAATTCAGTGTCACTGTCTGTGTGCTAAAGGATATAACTTATATGATAATACATCAGTGATAGGGTTGGTTAAAGCATTATGGGAAAACAATTCTTGAATTGATACGTCAGATTTAAGCAGTCAGAGAAAGCTTTCGGAGAAGTCATATTTAAGGTGTAATCAAAAAGAAATATAGGAACTATTTAGGAATGGTGGTATATGGAGCAAGTTTTAGGTAAAGGAAAGCATGTTTTGAAATAAATAAGAATTTAACATTTATGTATGTGCATAGGTTGTGTTTAACATACCTCCATAAACTTCTTACTGTACAATAATTCATATTACTGTTCACATAATTTCAGATTAAATGTTCACTATTTCAGGCATTGTTTAAAGAAAGGATATACAGATTTTAGCTCAAGTCTAATAGGACTCTTTGTAAATTAGAATAACATTATTGAGCTTTCTTACATTGTTCATGTTATGAAATATATTTCTAAATAAAATTCCATGATAATAAAATAATATAGTATATTTGAATATTAAAACAAATTTTTAAAAATCATATTAATAAGCATAGTAACCACAGTTAAAAATATATCAAAACTGAAAATGTTTTCTAATGGATTATTAAATAAATCCTCCTTTATCTTTGATTTTTATTCTCTTATTTTTCTCTCTATGAATTTTCAGGACTTTATTGCAGTTTTTCAGTAGGGAAATCATCAGTAAATATCTAGAAAGGCAACTTAGAGAAAAGAATTGTAAAATATAAAAATATTTGTGGTGGGAAGATATGTTCTAAAATAGAAGATGAACAAAAGTAAAAAAAAAAAAAGTTTTCATAAGTGGACTTTACCTTTGAAGGGACAGAAGTTTTGATGAAGATGTAAAAAACACAGAGAAGTACAAATAGAGAAGACAAAAGATTTGTAAATCAACTAATTTACTTTTCAAATGGAAACTAATTTATTTTATTTAAAGTGCTCAGGTACCTTTCTTCTACTGGTATTTGTTTTTCCAGCTCATTAAGTTTCTGAATGATTAATCTTTGCTCTCTAAGGAAAGAGAATGAGATTATTTGGTGAAGTTTGGGAGAGCTGAACCCTTCAGGACATAACTTAATCCAACATGAGGGAACTCAGAGCTAAGGTTGTCATGACATTCTTAATAACCAAAACATTGATAATATCTCTCACTTATTTTTAGTAGACTATAAACATAGAATATGACATGCCATTTATCTAGTGTTCTGTTGTAATAGTACATTTTTTTCAATGTGATATGCTCTATTGGTTCATTTAGGAATTGGAAAACCAGTACAAACTTTTTGAAGAAAATGCACCAGAATTAAGATAACTTATTATAGTTACGCCCCATTTGTAGGAAAAAAATGTCAGAATGTTAGGTTTTTTGACATATTCAGGTAATTAAGGCCTAGATCTATAAGTGCCATATAAAAATGCAATTTTTAAAATGAATTCTTCCTAATATATTATAAATTAACATTCCTTCTCTGATAAATCATAGTGAATAAGCTTAAATGTATTGAATTATCAGAAGTTAAGATCTCCCTACATATAGTTGAAGCTCATTTACACCTATTTTCTTACCACTGAGGTTATGGAGATATTCAACAATGGAGAAACCCTTAGCTAAATACATTTAGCTTCCACCTTCAGGGTGTTCAAGCTTAGTACTTTTATCTTTTCTTGCTTTAATTCTCCATAGACAACAAAATTCTTTAGTCTCCCTCTCTCTTTCTCTCTCTCTCCCCCCGCCCCCAATAGCTACACATAATAGAATAGCTCTAAGCAGGTTTTTTTGCTTTCCTTTCCTCTGGACCCCTTAATGATTACTATCAGTTCTTTAAGCCAAAGACATCTCTGAAGTGCATTCTATTCAAAATGTGGTACCCAAAATATTTTGGCTTAAGCACCTTGATGTCATAGGAGCCAAGGAGTCTTTCCTCCAAGTTAATACCCAACAGAACCTCAATTTCTTGAGATTTATAGTAGAAGACTATATATTTTTTGAAAACTCATTGTCAGACACTGAATCAGTTCTTTCATGCAATTAACTCATTTAGTAACCACAAACATTCTATGATGTAGACATAAGTGACTCTTAAAATATTTACAACGGATATGGCATCAGATTAGTGCATCAGAATTGAGGTACATACAGCCCACTCAGAATGTACAGTAGCTGTAAATGACTGGTGAGAATATACTCGTTTATTGGCTGGGTACCAGCTGCGTGATAGTTGCTGCTATTTTCCCCCATTTTATAGATGAGAAGACTGAAGCATATTTTGCCCTAAATCAGCAATCTGGCAAGTGGTGAAGCAAGAACTCAAATTAAGCAGTCTGATCCTAGAGCCTGTACTATAATCCCCCACATTAGCCCTTGATTCACCCTTCTAGACCTGGCTTACAGAAGCAGAGACTAGAGTTGGGCACTGTTTAACATCCTAATTTGTATAAAAAGTTTTGTCTATGTTAGTTTTGCTGCATGATGGCACTTTTCCTTATTGAGAAATTGACTTAAAGAGCATAAAGAATAAATCAGGGACAGGATGATACAGTGTATCACTTGTACAGTGTAAATTGATGTTTTCCTGAATTATTGTAATAATATATAATTATTGAATTATTGAAATGGTTAAAGTATAGATGAATGCAAGTATATACAAGAATATAAGTGGACAAAATCTATGTTCCCATACTTTAAAAAAATATTTTCTGATTTTTTTTCCTCTAAAAAGCTTATTTATGAATATTCAATAATCAAAAAAAGTGTGATGTGCTGAAGTTATCTGTTCCCCATCCTTCAGGCCAGTAGTAGAAAGTTTCTCATGGATGAAATTCTGTGGACTAGTAAATCCATTTCATCCAGAAAAGAATGGATGTATTGAGATAAGGTTTAGTCAGCTCAGTTTCATCCATCTGATCATCACTATATCACCACAGTGTACTTTTGTATGTCCAAGGAAGGCATTTAAAGACATCTTTATACCTACCAGGTGACCCTGAGACATTAAAAAAATAAATATCCTCCACAATGGAGCCTGTTTCCTGACTTGCTATGGATGATTTATTATTTGTTATGTTCATTTTATGATACTTGACACATGGTATTGTTGTCATTGTCAACAGTTTCAATCAGCAGGATAGCATATACAATAATCTGAGAGAGAATAAAAGTGACTTTTAAACTTTTCCTGTAGCATTAAGTAGCAATTAAGCTGTTCTGAGGACCCCACAAGTATTTTTAGGTTTTTGACAACATTTTGGATACTTTAAAATCTGTAAATGGGAGTTGAGTTTCCTTTTGTGACAGTATTAATAAATTCCAGACTTTTCTGTCTTACCCTTGGGGAACAAAGTTTCTATGTTTGTCTAATAGGTTATTAAACTGGAGTCAAAATTCACTGGAATAATTTACAGGAATCACTGGAATTCAAGATTAAGACAAAATGGATGCCATATTTTATTCAGATTTCCTTAGTTTGTACCTACTATCTTTTTTTTCTGTTCTGGAATCCCATCCAGATTTCCACGTTACATTTAGACATCATGTATCCTTGGGCTCCTCTTGACTGTGACAGTTTCTCAGATTTTCCTTGTTTTCAATGACATTAACAGTTTTGAGGAATGCTGGTCAGGTATTTTATAGAATATCCTCTCTATTAGGATTTGTCTAATATTTTTATCATGGTGAGACTAGAGTTCTGGGTTTCTGGAAGGAAGACCACAGAGGCAAAATGCCATTTTCATCACATAACAAGGGAATATACTATCAACATGACTTATCCCTATTGATGTGAAACTTGATCACCTTACTTGGTTTCTTTAGGTGAGATTTGTTAGGTTTCTTTTATAGTCAAGGTATACTTTTTGGAAGGAAGTCACTATGGAAGGAAGCCTGAACTTAATGAGGAAGGGTGGGCTATGTCCCACCTCACTGAGGACCCAGTATCTACATAATTTATTTGAATACTTTTTGCATGAGAGACTTGTCTATTTTCCCCCACTCATCTATTTATTCAGTCATTCATTTATATCTGCATGACCTCAAGAAAATGTATTCTGTACTTTAGGTTTTAATCAATATTGTTTATGTTTTTACTCAGATTGTTCCCATGTTGGCCATTGGGAGGTCTTTCATTTGGCTCCTATGTCCCTTTGACATACAACTATCATTATGCTTTTTGTTTTTGTCTTGATTTTTCTTTTAGTATTTCCTTGTTTTCTGGCACTAAATGTGATCCAGGCTCATCTTGTGTATTTCCTGCCCGGGGCTAAAATCAGTGACTAAAGGTGCCCTGATTTCTTTTATTGGAATGGTATTTGCAGACAAGATCCAGGATCTCTCAGCTGACAGAACAGGGAAACACGTGCAAACTAAACCTGCAGGTGCGTGTGCATGTGTGTGTGTGTGTGCATATATATGTCTATATGTAACAATTTGTATCTCTGTTAAGCTAAATATGAGTTCATAATGATGTCTTTTACTTTAATCCATTGCCATATGCATCATTATAGCCTCCTTCCCTTCCTTGTATGCAAATCCATGCGCCAATAGTGAGAAACCTTGTTCCAACCATCCTCCATTTTGTTCAATTCCAAGTTTTTTTGCTCAATTTACAAGTATATAGATGCCAGAATTGTTAAACCATGCTGCCATGGAAAAAAATCTACCATCTAGAGTACAGTGATTATGTATGGTTTCTTTTGTCTTTAGTCTTACAGACTCCACTCAGTTCAAAAGCTACTTAGGTTAACATCTTTTTACCCCACATTTTTCAGTGAAGTTGTTATATACATTTGTATAATAGATTGTTTTGTCACTTTCTGCATACCATACTGGCATCCTTTTACCGCCTAAATGATTTTTAAAATATTTGCATACAGTAAGGGTCACTCTTTGTGCTGTAAAGTTCTGTGGATTTTGACTAAGTAGCGGCATGTCATGTAACCACCATTAGTGTGTAAATAATTAGTAAACAGAAACCTCAGTTAAACAGAGTAGGGAGACCAAAAGGAGGAGCTGTCTTGCCCTGCAATGATAGCAGAACCCAAATGGAAGAAGAAAGACTCCTTCCTGGTCTTGGTAAGGATGTAGCCAGTGAAAAGGCATGGACACTTTGTTTACTATAGCCCTCCCAACTTTCTTTTCCTTCCTTTATAAAAGCATTCTCCTTCCCTTGCCATGTGAGGAACTGAACTTTCCATTGTTGCAGATTGCAATTCTCTGCTAATCCTGAAAAAAAATCCATCTTTGCTGGAGAAATATCTGGCAGTCTGTTTGTTTTAGGTCAACAGGTGTCACAGAGAATAGTTTCACTAGCCTAAAAAAAATATGTGCTTGACCCATTCAACCCTCCCCTGGCCCTGGCAGCCTCCGGTTTTTCCTATATAAAATGAGTTAAAAAGTGTTCCCTCTACTTCTATTTTTTGGAAGAAATTGTAGAGAATTGGTATGATTTCTTCCTTAAATATTTGGTAGAATTCACCAGTGAACTCTTCCAGGCCTGGTGCTTTCTTTATTAAAAGATTATTTATTGTTGATTGAATTTTTAATAGATACAGGCTTATTAAGATTGTCCATTTCTCCTTGTGTGAGTTTTGGTAGTTGGTATCTTTCAAGGAATTGGTCTATTTCATCTAAATTAACAAATTTGTGGGAATAGAGGTGTTCATAATATTCCTTTTACAGTCATTTAATGTCCATGAAATCAAGAGTGACGGTCCTTCTTTCATTTCTGATACTAGTAATTTGTATCTCCTTACTTTTTTTCTTAGCCTTAAATGTGTAGCAGTTGTAGTGATTGCTTTTCAAAGAACTGCCTCTTAGTTTTATGGAATTTCCCTATCCTGTTTTCATTTTCTTTGCTTTCTGCTTTGATTTTTATTTTATCTTTTCTTTGATTACTTTAGCCTTAAATTGCTCTTCTTTAAGGTAGAAATTTAAGTTATTGATTATAGATCTTTCTTCTTTTCTAATATATGCATTTAATGCTATAAATTTCCCTCTGGGCACTGCTTTCACTGCACCCAACAAACATTAATAACTAGTATCTTCATTTTTATTTAATTCAAAATATTTCTAAAATTCTTGAGACTTCTGCTTTCATCCATGTGATATTTACAATTGTGTTATTTAATTTCCAAAAAATTAGGTATTATCTAGATAGCATATTATTGATTTTTAGTTTAATTCCACTGTGATCTGAAAACATACTTTGTGTGATTTATTTTCTTTTGAATTAGAGTTTGTTTTATGGCCCAGAAAGTGGCTTATCTTAGTGACTGTTCCATCTGTACTTGAGAAAAATATGTATCCTGGTGGTTTCGGATGAAGCATCCTATAAATGTCAATTAGATCAAGCTAATTGATGGTGCTGTTAAAGTCAACAATATCCTTACTGATTTTCTGACTGCTTAACCCTATAAATTACAGCGAGTGGAGTGCTGAAGTCTGTCCAACTATAATAGTGAATATTTCTCCTTGCTGTTCTGTTAGTTTTTGCCTCATACAGTTTTACTTTCTTTTGTTATGTGCACACACATTTAAGATTATGCCATCCTGGAGAATTATTACTCTTTTATTATTATTTAATGTGTGTCTTTTTCCCTGATACCCTTTCTTATTCTGAACTTGGCTTTATCTGAAAGTAATGTAGCTAACCCAGCTACATTAGTGTTAGCATGGTATGTCTTTATCCATCCCTTTACTTTTAATCTATCTGGATTTTTTTAATATTTAAAGTGGACTTCTTTTAGACAGTAGAGTTAGGTCTTTTTTTTTTCCCAAATTCACTCTGATAATCTCTGTATTTTAATTGGTGTATTTAAACCATTCACCTTTAAAGTGATTATTGATGTGTTTAGATTAATATCTACCATGTTGTTTGTAACTGGTTTGTATTTGTTGCTTTTGTTTGTTATCTTCCCTTTCTCTGGTTTTAAGTATTTTATATGATTCTATTTTATTTCCTTTCTTAGTTTTCAGTTTTTTAATTCAATTTTTAAAGATTACTTTCCACTTACAGTATTTACAAAATATTGACTCTATCCCCCACGTTGTACAGTACATCCTTGAGCCTATTTTACACCCAATAATTTGTACCTCTCACTCCCCCACATCTATGATGCCCCTCCCCCCTTCCCAGTGGTAACCACTAGTTTATTCTCTATTATCTGTGAGTCTGCTTCTTGTTTGTTATATTCACTAGTTTGTTGTATTTTTTAGATTCCACATATAAGTGATATCATACAGTATTGGTCTTTCTCTGTCTGACTTATTTCACTTATCATAATGCTCTTCAAGTCCATCCATGTTGCTGCAAATGGCAGAATTTCATCTTTTTTATGGCTGAGTAGTATTCCATTGTATATATACACCACATCTTCTTTATCCATTTATCTGTTGATGGACACTTCCATATCTTGGCAATTATAAATAATGCTGCTATGACCATTGGGGTGCATATATCTTTTTGAATTAGTGTTTTTTGTTTTTTGGTTTTTTTTTTTTTTTTTTTGGATATGTACCCAGGAGTGCAACTGCTGGATCATGTGGACTTAATTGATATATGTAGAGCGTTTCACCTGAAATCAGCAGAATACACATTCCTTTTTGATAGCAGCCATCCTAAAGGGTTGAGGTGGTATCTCACTGTAGTTTTGATTTACATTTCCCTAGCGGTTAGTAATGTTGAACATCTTTTCATATGCTTGTTGACCATTTGTATATCTTATATGAAGAAATGTCAGTTCAAGTCCATTGTCCATTTTTCAATGCAGTTTTCTTTGTTGTTGTTATTGAGTTTTAGGTGTTATCTATATACTCTGGATATTAATCCCTTATCAAACATATAATTTGCAATATAGTGTCTTTTGATGTACTAAATTTGAAAATTTTTCATGAAGTCCAATTTGTCTGTATTTTCTTTTGTTGCCTGTGTCTTTGATATCCTATCCAAGTAATCATTGAGAAATCCACTGTCACTCCATTTGTTCTATGTTTTTCCTAAGTTTTTTATTGTTTTAGTCTTACATTAAAGTGTTTAATCCATTTTGAGTTAATTTTTATAATGGAATTAGTTAAGGGTCCAAATTCATTCTTTTGCATGTGGATAGACAGTTTTTCCAGCACCATTTGTTTAAAAGACTGTCCTTTCCCCCCTTGAATGGTTTTGGTGTCCTTACAAAAAATACTTCAACCATGTATACAAGGGATTATTTCTGATATATCTATTGTATTCCATTGGTCTATATGTCTGTATTTATGCCAGTACCTAACTGTTTTGATTACTGTATCTTTGTAGTGTTTGAAGTCACAAACTGTGAATCTTCCAGTTTTGTTCTTTTCCAAGATTGTTTTGGATATTTGGGGTCCGTTGAGAATCCATATGAATTTTAGAACTTTTTTTCTATTTTTGCAAAAAAAGTCACTGAGCTCTTGATAGGCATTGCATTGAATTTGAAAATAATTTGAGTAGTATTGCAAAATTGGTCTGTCAGGTTTACAATGGTATCATTGATTGTGGCAGCTTCCCAGCACCCAGTGATTTTGTTGGTGGTGTGACTATGTAATGTCTATACCCAATGAAAGTGTCAACCACTAGACCAACTTTGCATTCTGATTTTGGATCCTGTTATTCACAGAGTACATTCCAAGCCAGTTTCTCTTGAAACAATTCTGAGACTTGCCCAAAATCGTCTAAAAAACTTCTTTCTTTTGTAATTGCTTTCTATTGTTTGAACTGGTATACCCATATTGATACAGAAAATGTCACCTAGATTATTTGCAGACAGCAACAAGAGGGATTCTATGATTGATTTTCTGGAAATTTTAGGGCTGAGGGCCGTGAAAATACAGGTACTATTAAGTGTTAAAATTTTGGAGAGACTGTCATGAATAGTATAAAACAAATCTTATTTTCATATATCATCATTTGGAAGGAAACACCCCCCTGAATGCAGAGCTTTGGGGGCAGGCAGGAACTGTTGCTATAGAGTAAATGATGGTTAAGATAAATTGCATTAAACGTGGAGGCCTTTGTTTTTTCCCTCTTCTAAAACTGTAGAGAGCTTAAACAAATGGAATACAAGTCCAGATTTCCAGGGTCTTGTCTCAAGTCGTATACTGACAATCGGACACTTTATATTACTATGCTATACTTTTTTTCCTGGAAGTCACAGTTCTTTGGCAAACTAAAATCAAACTCACGTTTCAATCTTGTGCATTGTTGACTTTCAAAGACACTTAAGTCCATACTCTTCAGGTCACTGATATGATCACATCCATTGGCAAAAAGGAGCAAAAAATAAAATGGAAATGTTTTATAATTTAAGTCTGAGCCCTCAAACTTTACTGAATCTTACTTGGCAGCTGGAGCAGCCTTTCTTTCTTTATTTGATATGACTTTCCCTTCAAAGTTTGAAGAGGCTGATATTTTCAAAGAAAAGTACAATTCTCTTTATACCTAAAACTAGCCATCCTTTATCTCCATCTAATTAAAGGAAAGTTGTAATTGTGCTACCTTGGAGAAGTGGGAGTGATAATAACAATGTTAAACCTTGAACAAATAGTATACACTTGAAAATACAAAATGTATTTTCATAAAATATATAGAAATTAAAATCTTGAGAATACATTGGGATATAAATGCTGGGGTTGTTTAACCAAATATGGAAATGTACAGTTTTAAAAGAAAAGTGAATTTATCAGCATGGTATGTCTATGAAATACTCTGGATTCAGTGTGCCAGCAGGAGTAGCTGGAAGAATTTGCACTTGTTTCATTTGGTTGATGGATAGAAATCTGGATCTATAGTAGATAAAATTAAGTCAAGCAGCCAGAATACTTTGGCAAATGTACAGGATGGAATTTAGAGACTTAGATAAGACTGTTTAGTGGAATTGTTAAATATAGTCTGTGTACACACTTTCAAACTTTGTTATAAGAGGGTCCACAGTCATATGCTCCAGCAAAACAATGAGAAACGTATTGGTAAAGGAAGAAACTACATCTTTAAAAAGCAGGGGCTGATATTCATAGGCCAAGGATGATGGTGAGATATGCTATAAATGAGTTCACTGATTTCTATGGAAATATTGGGTTCACAGTGAGGCATAGACCAACTAATGGCATTTCAGGGCTGAATGCAAAAAATTTCACATTTTTTTCTGACAATAAACAAATAATATTATTTCATTAAAAATACCATGCTTTTTGAATTATCTTGTACTAAACACCATCTTGTTCTCCAGTCTTTTTATCACTGGACTTAGTAATTCAGGGTTTTCATCTATTCCTCATAGATCTGGATTTGAATCTCTACATCATTACCAGATCTTGTCAACAAATAAAATACTGAAGAAGACAACTTTATAATAGTTACCTTAAATTATAAACACAAAAACACCTTTCTTGAATACATCTTAGTTGCAAATGCTACTGCAGTAACTAGGCTTGCTTTCCAGTGAGTGTAAGAAGGTGGATGTTTGAAAGAATTCTTATAAGATTCAAAGTAGGAATCACAGATTTAGCTCAGAACTAAGATAAGACTTTTATTGGTAAATACATCTGAAAAATGTGATGACCTCTTTATGAGATTTCAGAATCTTGGATGGTGTTCATTAATCCCACAGTTGAAGAATAATTCATTGGTATTTCTGCTATCTGCTCTTTTTGGTTTCTTTTGTAATCACTCTACTCAAGCAAATCTTCCTTACAGACTTCTCAATTTCTGCTTGTATACATCTTTTAAAGAAAGCCACTTTTAAAATTTAGCTTGAGGTTGTTCATTTTAGGGATTTCAAGATGCTCCAATACAGAATGCCCACATTTATAGTTGTTTTACAGAGTAGTTTGAGGAGTTTGATTTGGGAAAGGACTTTATATATCACTGGCCTTATTAACAGAGGAAAAGCCATGGCCAGGATAATGTAAATGTCTTACCTCAAGTCTTATCTTACATGAGGTTTCCTCAATTTCAGTCTAATAGCCACAAAACTGAGCCAAATTGGAAGAGTTCTCATTTGAATAACCATAGAAGATTCTACAGGCCATGTATAAAAAAACATTCTGAAGCTATACTAAATTTGTCCAATTTAAAGGCAACTTGGATCTCATAGAATACTTGTCTTCATAAGACCTTAAAATATTAATTTTGAAATCAGTAATTGAAATATGTAAGCTAAGATATGAAATGCTCATGACATAAAATTTTATAGGTGAAGCAAAAATCATATTACTGGAGTTAATGGAGAAGTCTACATTTTTTTTATCAGATGTATTTCTATAGATTGAATAAAACCCTTATTGAAATAAATCTATTTTTTTTTTCGGGTTAAAACAGTCCTTTATTTTATATATTGAAGTGTAGTTGATTTACAGTGTTGTGTTAATTTCTGCTGTACAGCAAAGTGATTCAGTTATACATATATATACACCTTCTTTTTTTATATTCTTTCCATTATGGTTTATCATAGGATACTGAATACAGATCTCTGTGCTGTACAGTAGGACCTTGTTTTTTTTCTGTTCTATATATACCAGTTTGCATCTGCTAACCCTGAACTCCCACTCCATCTCTCCCCCAACCTGCCAGCACAGAGCCACATTCACCCCAGAATTCCAGTGGAATGTGGAGCAGTTAATCTTGCAGGGTCCAAGATCCCTGTCATCTTTTGTTACAATTCATGCCCTTCAATTATGTGTCCTCTCCCATGTTCTCCTGCCGTCATTTCTCTGTCCTTCCTTTCTTTACTTTCATCTTCAACATTTGGGCAACATTTTCATTGTACACACTACTTTACGTACACATTCTTTTTTGTTTGTTTGTTTGTTTGTTTTTATACTGCAGTTTCTTATTAGTCATCAATTTTATACACATCAGTGTATACATGTCAATCCCAATCGCCCAATTCAGCACACAACCATCCCCACCCCACTGCAGTTTTCCTCCCTTGGTGTCCATATGTCTGTTCTCTACATCTGTGTCTCAACTTCTGCCCTGCAAACCAGCTCATCTGTACCATTTTTCTAGGTTCCACATACATGCGTTAATATACGATATTTCTTTTTCTCTTTCTGACTTACTTCACTCTGTATGACAGTCTCTAGATCCATCCACGTCTCAGCAAATGACTCAATTTCGTTCCTTTTTATGGCTGAGTAATATTCCATTGTATATATGTACCACAACTTCTTTAACCATTCATCTGTCGATGGGCATTTAGGTTGCTTCCATGACCTGGCTATTGTAAATAGTGCTGCAATGAACATTGGGGTACATGTATCTTTTTGAATTATGGTTTTTTTCTGGGTATATGCCCAGTAGTGGGATTGCTGGATAATATGGTAAATCTATTTTTAGTTTTTTAAGGACCCTCCATACCGTTCTCCATAGTGACTGTATCAATTTACATTCCCACCAACAGTGCAAGAGGGTTCCCTTTTCTCCACACCCTCTCCAGCATTTGTTGTTTGTAGATTTTCTGATGATGGCCATTCTGACTGGTGTGAGGTGATACCTCATTGTAGTTTTGATTTGCATTTCTCTAATAATTAGTGATGTTGAGCATCATTTCATGTGCTTCTTGGCCATCTCTATGTCTTCTTTGGAGAAATGTCTATTTAGGTCTTCTGCCCATTTTTGTTTTGTAAATGTCTTACCTCAAGTCTTATCTTACATGAGGTTTCCTCAATTTCAGTCTAATAGCCACTAAACTGAGCCAAATTGGAAGAGTTCTCATTTGAATAACCGTAGAAGATTCTACAAGCCATGTATAAAAAAACATTCTGAAGCCATACTAAATTTGTCCAATTTAAAGGCAACTTGGATCTCATAGAATACTTGTCTTCATGAGACCTTAAAATATTAATTTTGAAATCACTAATTGAAATATGTAAGCTAAGATATGAAATGCTCATGACATAAAATTTTATAGGTGAAGCAAAAATCATATTACTGGAGTTAATGGAGAAGTCTACATTTTTTAAATCAGATGTATTTCTATAGATTGAATAAAACCCTTATTGAAATAAATCTATAAACTGTCTAAAATGCAAGAATATTATTTGATGGCACTGGATTAAATGTCTGGATCTCTATGATTTCATTAATTCTATTGTGCCTTGCTTTTCACCATTAAACTTTTCTGCGGAACTTATTTACTTGAGTATGTTGGTTAATTATTTTGAAACCTTAAAAGTATAATTAAATTTTGCAGACAAAAGTCAAGAAACAGAGAACTCTCGGAATAATGAAATTACAGTAATTATTTTGTTCATTTATTTTCTTTTTGTTTAGAATCTAAAATCCATTTAAGGTAGGGATTTTTGACAAGTTAATTCACAATTCTAGGCCCACACTTAGAAAATTGCCTAGCACATTCAGATGCTCAGTAAAATTTTGGTGAATTAGTAACTGGATTTTTAAATGATTTGAGAAATCAATTGACTTATCTCTACCTACTTTTCTTTCTTCTATATAACAATATTTGAAAATCTCAAATAATACTGAAAATCTGAGAGATTATAAAACATTTTTGGTTGCTTAAAATAAAAGCAATATTTGAATCTCGGCTATGATAAGTGAAATCTTACAGTGTCACATGTCACACTCTGCCAAATAAATTGATCTAAATTAATTTCAAATTGAAGCAATCTGCTGGAATGCAAATCTGTGTCAAGAGACCTCAACATATTTTCTTTTTTTCTTTGGATGTGCAGAAAAATGAATTTTTTTAGTCTATACTATTTTGGCTTTGGTTTCCTTCCCAAGCTCTTACTGTTACTGAAGGTAAGTTTGTATGCCTGATGCACAATGAGGCCAAACAAACTGTAAAGTCAGAGTTTGGAGCAGAAAAAGGTTTATTGCACGGCCAAGCAAGGAGAATGGGTGGCTAGTGTTCAAAAAACCCCAAACTCCCAAGGGTTTTCAGGGAGAAGTTTTTATAGGTAAAATTTGGAGTGAGGGCTGCAGGGCATTTGGCTTTCTTCTGATTGGTTGGTGCGGAGGTAACAGGGTGGAAATCCAGGAATCTTGTGTGTAGCCTGAAGTTACCATCCTCTACTTAGGTGAGGGCAGCCTTAGTTGCTGCAGAAGAACTCAAAGATATTGTTATGTATATTCCTTGAAAAGGAGCCAGGATCTTGCCCCAAGGCTGCACTATTGTTTCTCCACTGTTCATCCCTTGTTTCTAAATTCCCTCCCTTCCCTGTTTAGCAATTGTTTGAATCTGCCCTTTGGAACTCAGGGAATGTCAGGGAGGCTGAATGAACCTATTTCCTACAAGCAAACGGGGGACAAAGAAAGGACTTGTACCCGCAAGGGCCCCACAGGGTTCTGCCCAGTTTCAATACCCCTTTGCTTTGACACTCCTCAATCTTGAGGAGAACCAGGTATTGGACAAGAAAAGGAATAATGTTTTGGAGAGAAAGGTTAATCATAAACTCATCAGAGGAACTTGGTTTTAGGGTACTTGGTTTCAGTCCCTACTCCTTCAACCTATTTTCATCAAAGTAGTAAGTAGCTTTTCATGCCAGTATTTCTCTTGGAAACATGGTGAACGTTCCTAAAACACATGAAACATTCAGTTCAAATGTGGCAAGTACCAGTCTCATAACATGACATGAGACCAGAAGTGCAGTGATTTCCACTGTGCCCTAAAAAAGCAGCATTATTATGACAGAAAGAACAGCTATGGTTGTCAGGCTAAGCAGATTTTCTAGAAGAAGGTCAAACTTCAAAAGGGATTGTTCAGAGGTTTACTGGCCATTAATAAATATGTAAGTTTTTAACTGGAATGAGACAAGAGAAAAGGCCAAGTCATCCAGTTTTAACCTTCAACTTTTAAAAAAAAATTTAAGGTAATAAAGCTGTAAAGTTATGTTTAAGAAATATAATATATATAGTTTATTCAATAACTATTTGAAAGGCCTCTTTTCTTCTAAAAGGAGAAATATTCTCAGAAAGTAAAACAAACTGGTATCCTATAACCAGAAAAAAAATCAGATTGATTATTTCAGTAGCCAGTAGAGTCTAGTGTAGATGATATATTTACATGTTTCCCCACCACACAATTATATACATGAATTTACTCTCACATGCAAGGACACATAAGTACTGAGGGGTCATACATACACATACTTCAATTTTTCATTTTAAACTTTAAAACTATAGCTTATTTCCCATTGAACAGAAGCGTTTCTGCCATTATTAGAAACACTAGCTATATAGACACAAACATTCTGTTCATTATTCAAGGACATTGTATTAGAACCCTGTGCATTTAGAGCAGAGAAAATAAGAACAAGTTAGAATATCAGTGATAACACAATATTCAAGAAAAGTGATGCACTTATGACCTCATAAATTGAAGAAGGAAAAAACTTTTAGAAGCAAGGTAATAAATATCAAAAGTTCCTATTAAACAAAGGCTGCCCTTTATGGGTCTCATAAGATTAACAAAAAGTTTCAGTGGTGTGTCTACTAGCATTTCTGGAATGATTAACTGCAGTGTAATTTTTATCTACAGACTTCATTATATTTTGTTGGATACCTACTTTTATTCATATAATGAAATTTAAGGTAAAATGATATACAATAACAGATAAAGAAAAAATTTAATTCCTTGTAGTCTGGAAAACTCATAGCAATCAAATATCTTTCTCTTTTCATAGTCTTACTTTAGAAAATTCTGTTGCAACATCCAATATTTAGAAAGGACATACCAGCTACATATTGATTTAGTGATCTCTTTTCGGCAAAATATATTACAAATATTTGGAAATATAAGAACAAAAATTTTTGATATGATTATGTTTTTTTTAAATGATTAACTTGCATAAGACTAGGCAGGCCAAATGCAGCTATATCTTTCCTTCAGTGGAAATCAGATTGAAACTTTATTTCCAGTTATGTATTCATACCTTTTTTGGACATTTAAGAATGATTATACATGTTTTTATTAAATAAAGAAGAGAATTTAGCTCTGTTCTGGTGAGTTCTTTTAAAGAAAAGATATATTAGGGTATATACTTTCATTCCTGACTTACAAAATTACCAAAAGGATTAATGAGACATTGGGTTAAGAATGCAACTTAAAAAGTTATTAACATTTTAATCCATTTATGTCCTGATTTTCATTTGCCATAGGTAGTGATAGAAAATTGAATAACTAATGATCCAATCAGAATTTCTAATACTAAATTTATTTTTAGATTATTAAAATTTCTCAGCAATGTTTGTATTAATACTGAATCTTCAAATTTTAATTTTAAACATCTAGAGACGTGGAATGATCATGATGTTACTTGAATTTATAATCAAATTTGACACATAGGTTTCTTGTCTATGATATTTCTATAAATATTTTACTTAAAGAAGTAAATGTCAACATTTTGGTAGTATAGAATGAATCATCCCATTTTGCCTGTGATCTCAAATTGTGTTAGACTTGGCATTATGTCCTATCAAGGTCACTGTTGTTTCTCCACTTCTCCATTTAATTAATTGAAATATCCATTTTTTATAAGCCAATGGAATAGATAATAAACTCTTTAGTAATGTACATATTTGACAAAATTGTTAATTAAATGACAACTGGCTGGTATCTGCCATTCTGCAAATTTGATAATATGGAGCCAGACTTATGTGAGAGTTTGTTTTCAAAATAAGCAACAATAATTTGAAAGTTTTATAAAAAATGTTCCCAGTTTATAAGGTATTATGGCCATGACCTAATTTTCCTGTTTGCTGGAATAACATTTTGACTATGAGACATTAATATCAAGTAATTTTTATTTGAATTCTTAGGAAGAGGTATGAATCACCTAAAACGATAATTCTATAAAATGTATGGAGAACTCTGGTACTTGATACAACACAATCCTGGTGTCTATAATGAAGCCAGTTGGTTTCTTTTTTTTATAGTAAACATTGTCTATAAACACAGTATGAAATAGTGTCTAAACACCAGTAATGAAGAGTTGCTGAGGGAAAATGACCCATGGATGACTTATCACTACATACAAATTAATTAGATACTGATTGTGTTCCTAAGGGGCCTTGAAAATCTGATTAATGACTAATAGAAAATATGAGAGATAAAACAATATAATTGCAAAAAGTATGGAAAATTGAAAAAAAATTTAAAACTGATCGTAGTCATGTGCCTCAGAAGTCAGCTCACGCTGTCACACTGTCTCTCGTTACCTCTCTTTCTCTGAGGATGCTTTGCCGTTTTTTAATCTAAATAAATCTTTTATTTAGAATAGCTTTATATTTGCAGAAAAGTTGTGAGGATAGTACAGAGAGTTCCTATACTCATATCCATACAGAGTTTCCCCAATAATTACTTAGTGTGGTATATTTGTCACAATTGATTCAATATTGATACATTATTATTAACTAAAGTCCATAGTTTATTGAGATGTCCTTAGTTTTTACCTAATGTTCTTTATCTGTTCCAGGATCTCATCTAGTATGTCATATTACATTTAGTTGTCGTGTTTCCTTAGGCTCTTTTGGCTGTGATATTTTCTCAGATTTTCCTTGTTTCTGATGACCTTCACAGTTTTGATATTGATATTGATAGATTCTTGTATGCTATGTAAATGGAATCACATTGTATGTACTCCTTTGTGTCTGACTTCTGTCACACAACATACTGTATTTGGGATTCATCCATGTTATTGGGTTTATTGGTTCTTTAATTTTTTTAGCCATGTAGTTATAGCTCTATAGTACACATTGTATAGAATATTAATACTACAACAATTTTTTAAACCTATTCTCCTTTTAATAGATATTTTGTTTCCAGAATTTGGTCTTAACCAATACAGCTATGACCATTCTCTTACCTGGAGTTTACTGGACATAGACACTGTCAGGTACTGTAAAGGTCTGAGACTTTACAGTTCTTATAAGCTCACAAGTTAACCAGCCACCGTTTCATGGGTCAGAGATGAAGGACAGTTTATTACTCACAACAAGAACAATAGCCAGAATATTAGCATTTTTGCATTGGTTCCCTGAGCCCCAATTCCTACAGAGCAACATGAAGAGAGCCAGTTGACAACTGTACATGCAGTGCATAGTAGGAGAGGATCCCTAAGTTTAGGGAACTCAGGGCATTAAGTTGGGCACTTTGGTTCAGAAGGGATTTTTTTTATTATACTGAATAGGAAAAATGCATATCTTCGCTTCATAAGTAGATATTATTTCTATCTTCCAAGGCTGTTTGCAATACAGATAACCCTGTAAAGATAGCCTAGGACAAGGGACAATGCCTCTCCCTGCAAGACATATAGAAGTGCAAGAGACCCTTGGAGAATTGTTTTCCTCAACTATATCCACCCTTGTTTCTATAGCACCTTGGCTTCTGGTGAATTTTCTGGTGATTAAGAGCAGCAGGATGGGACCAATATGTAGTATTGACTTCATCCTGGACACACAGAGTCTAGGACACAACCAGCAGAGCAATTTCCATAAGTCATCAATGTCTACCTTAGAATTCCAAGTGGTGTTCTCCTTAATTTTCTATATTACCTTTTTCACTGGCCCATGCATTAAAGCCCAAGATATAGCAGGATACATTAGTGATTGCAAAAGCTCTGCCTTGGCCTGCAAGGAAGCAATCTAGGCCAATTCTATCATCTATAACAACACTGGACAGTGAGTTGAATCTTTTCAGGTCCAATGTGATCATTTTAGGAACAAATTTTGTACCACTTTTCCTAATTGGAGACTTTTCTAATTGGAGTAGGGACAATTGCCTGCAGAGTGGTTATAAACGAGTTAGTTATCTTAGTTTTCCCTTTGGAAAGGTCCCTTCATTAACCAAGTGTAGCCTCATTTTGGTGAGATTTCTGTAGTTTGAGGGCTATGTGATCTACTGGTATTGTCTTCCTAAACAGTTGAAGAACTCTTACAACTACTTCTAAGAAGAAAGTCATTGTGTTTTCTGGATGGAGGCAAGTTAAGATCTGACTTCCCCACAAGAAGTACAGTCCCAGAGCACAGGTGATGCCAATGGAAAGAAAATGTTATTTACAGTTGAAAGGGTCTTCCAAGCAGGGCCCACGTCAGAGAGGGTGACAGGTCCACAGTATCTTTAATGTGTGCTCCTGTCTGGCTAGTAAGCCTTTGGGTTGCCAATTCAGTTCAAATTGAGTGTAGACCTTGTTTTTGAAAGAACCTCCAGAGGGCAGTGAGTCTAATTTGTTCTCTATCTGTCCTGGCAGCCACATGACATTCCTTTGTCCCATAGAATTACTGAGCAATTACTGGCTGGCAAAATGGGGAAAATACAGCACATAAACCTGACAAAAGAAATGTAATGGGGAAAAGATACTGAAAAGTCACTTTGTTATAGAAATATAAAAATGACTACATGGAAAGGTATTCAAAGAAATTATTTATTAGCAAAATCCAATTAATACCACAATGAAATACCACTTCTTACCCACTAAAATGGATAGAATACAAAGGTTGGCAATACCAAGTGTTGGCAAGAATATGATTTGACTTAAAAACCCATACATTGCTGGTGGGAAGGTAAAATGGTAGAACTACTTGGAAGATATTTTGGCAGTGTCTCATAAAGCTCAACATCCAGTAACCCAGCAATTCCATGGCTAGGATTTACTCAAGAAAAGTAAAAGTATAAAGTTACACAAAAGTCTACACAAATGTTCATAGCTTTATTAATAAGAGCCAAGCCTGGAAACAATACACATGTCCTTTAAGAGGTAAATGGTTAAACAAACTGTTTTCTATTCATATGATGGAATATCATTCAGCAATAAAAGACAGTAAGCTACTGATGCATGCAATAACATGCATGAATCTCAAACACATTATTTATGCAAAAGAAATCCGATACAAAAGAGGACATACAAAAGAGTTCCATTTATATGGCATTTGTTTCACAGAACAGGCAAATCTGGTTAATGTTGTGTAGAGCTGGCTCATATCAGCTCACAGTAACCTGCTGTAAAATTTTCAGGATTTCAGGAGCCAGTTGAAAGCAGCAACTATTAAAAATTAAATTATATAAATTTACAATTAAGTAATATATAATGAACACTTAAAATTCATCAGTTCTTATCTATGTTGAGCTTATTCATTTACATTGAATTTGAAAGATGGACATACTACAGTAGTGTATAATAGTGTGCTAATTCGTTTCTTCCCAAATCTACATTCAGTGATGTCACCTTGATAGTTTAAAATCAGCCATGCTGCCATAGTAGGAGTATTTACACTATCAAAATTGACAAACATTAGAAAATAGGGTTTGATTTTTTTTTTGGTTTTTTGGTTTTTTACTTTTCGGTTTTGTTTTTTGTTTTGTTTTTTGAGACAGTTTTAAACCAGCACACCCCTGAATCTAGTTTGTAGTGATAGAAATCAGTTAGATGGTTGTTTGGGAAAGTGATAGGTGAAGATTAACTGGTAAGGGATATAAGGAATTTTGGTTTATGGGAATGTCCTCAGTCTTGTTTGGAATATGTTTAAATGAATGCATAAATTTGTCAAAACTGATCAAAGCAAGGAGGGGGTATAGGTAAGAGATGTGGTACAGCAATAAAATAAATAACCAGAGAGATGTAGGTTACTGGAGATTTACCAAGATGTGCTTAGATGAACACTGAAAGTGCAGCTGGTTTGGCAAGGCATAGCATCTAGGAAACACATAAATATTAGTATGTGTTTAAAAAAATTATGATGACTAGTCAGATCCCTCATTAGACAATGAGATCCTTCAGAGTTGGGTAAGCACATAAACTTATGATATAACGTATGAATTTTTGCTGGCTTTCTACTCAAAGAGTTATCCTTTACTTGTGATATTTTTCTTCAGAGGTCAGCAGCTAGGTAAGTAGACTTAGTTTTCAGAATTAGGCTTGAATCCAAGAGAGGAAATACATTTTAAGATAATCCAATAGGGCTTCCCTGGTGGCGCAGTGGTTGAGAGTCTGCCTGCCAATGCAGGAGACGCGGGTTCGAGCCCTGGTCTGGGAAGATCCCACATGCTGCGGAGCGGCTGGGCCCGTGAGCCACAATTACTGAGCCTGTGCGTCTGGAGCCCCTGCTCAGCAACAAGAGAAGCCGCGATAGTGAGAGGCCCGCGCACCGCGATGAAGAGTGGCCCCCACTTGCTGCAACTAGAGAAAGCCCTCGCACAGAAACGAAGACCCAACACAGCCAAAAATAAAAATAAAGAAAAAAAAAAAAAGATAATCCAATAAAATGTCAGAAGAAAGAGTAATGGCAAAATCCTAGTCACTTCAAACAAAGGATGGGAGATTTGGTTAGATTCCAAGGGAAATTAGGACAGTCCCTATTCACCCCTAAAATACAATGTACAGGGGATTCAATGAGAAAAATAATACCCCACAGTATTCTCATGCTGAGGCTGTCTGTATAATGCTAGCTCTAAGTCTACAAAGATGGTAGGGGCTAGATTTTCAGTTGAACTTGTCATTGATTAAAGCAGGGGTGGCAGATTAGACGGGGCTTATATTACATTTTTTTATTGAATGATAGTTGTTAATTTGATGGCACTCAGTGAACCATACCCCCTATATTTATGTCCATGTAGTCTTCACCCACATTGCTCTGGGTTTGACCATGTAACCAGTGTTGGCCAAGAAACATGGGCAAGCTTGATGAATGCAAAGGCTGGATAAAAGCTCACATGTTGGTGTTTGTATATTTGGAATACTCCTTCTTGGAACTAAACCATTATGATGTGAGGAAGTCCAAGAAGTCATGTGGAGAAGCATTTGTGCAGGAGTACTAAGGCCACTGATGAATGATCCCAGCTGATCTCCCAACTGCCAACCTTATGAGTAAAGCCAAGTTTAACTTTTTGGCCATCCTGACACCCCATTAGTCACCAAATGAACCTGGTCAACACACCAACACCTGGGAAATAAAGAATTTCTGTTATTTAATGCCACTAGTTTTTGATGATATGTTATTCAGCAGTATAAAACAGAAACGATATATCCCTATTTGAGAATTATTTTTATCCTTACTCCTATTATTGATGTACTTGTCATCATTCAGATAGTGTACAGTGTGGCAAATACTAAGAAATGATTTTACCTAAGACTGTGAAGAATATTTTTAATATTTACTCCATTTTAGTTTATATTTTAGGAAAAAATATTGACTCTAAGGGCAAGAATTGAACAATTTCCTACAAGCATTTCCTACAAGCAACAATGTATTAACTCTAAAAACAAGTATTGCGCAATTTTCTACAGGTTTAGAAATAGTTTTATTTAAAGGTGTACAAATGAATGTTTTTCAGTTGAAAGAAACATTTGTTATGGATTCGTGTTTAGCTAGTGAAAAAATGCAAACATTTAAAAAAGAAGACTCCCTTGAGGCTTAATCTATTTTGAGACAACCAAAATACACTTTAGAAACTCTCATGTGTCTAATTCATGTCACTTATGTAGAGCTGTATTGTAGAATACTGATTAAGTGCACTTTGCTGTGAACTGCAATCCTTGATTTGAATCTTCACTGTGCTCTTACTAGTTGAGTGACCTCAAATTATGTAACCTCTCTGTATCTCATTTTTCTCATCTATAAAATGGTAATAAGGGTTGTGCATACTATATAGGGTTATTATGAAGTCAAAAAAAGTTAACATGAGGGAACTGCTTACAATAGTGAGTACACAAAATGTACAATATATTACACATATTAATATTACACATATTTCAAAATTGTATGTGATATGTGCAAACATTTTGATGATTGTAGGACTACTAAAGATCAAGTGCTGAGACTGACTCATTTAGAAATCCATCAGTCCACTAGGCAATTGGGAGAGAAAACCTTCTTAAAAACAAAGAAAAATTAACTCAGGACCTCATAAACAATGATATTAATTTCATACCATTTTTGAAATACAAATAAACTGATTAACTGTAATTATAAAAAAACTTAATATCCCTTTTAATTATTCAGAAGTAGAGTTTTAATCATGAAATGGGTTGTTAGCTTATTGTCTACAAGTTAACATGGCTTTAAATTAAATCATTTGTTTTTAATAAAATTTAATTTGTTAGTATATCCCAGTTAAATGTGGGGAATTTAAAATTTTGATTTCACTTTGTTTTACCCACAATAGGTCTTACCCGTGAGCTAATTTCTTCAGATCACCATTAATAGGTATATAGTATCTCTTCAAACAATTGAAATAAATTGATTACAATATATTATAAAAATTATATATGATACAGTGTATACTGACAATTACATAATAATGAAGTTATAATTTGCATATTCCTATAATAGTGGAAGAATTGCTTTGTTGAGCAGTGGGCCAAGTTACATTTACTGTTACTTAAGGCTATAAATATAAACCTATACACATGAAAGACTATTTAATGTACTTCCCTGTAGAAGAGTTTTCTTGAACATCTGGCTTTTTAAATTCAGAGGAATATCCTTTGAATTATTTCGTGTACCTCTCAGGGTTTGGTCTTTTCATACACACAGGAAAAATATTAGGAAACGGCTGGAAATAATGAAAGCAGAAAACAGAAACCAGAGATGGAAAAGACCCATTAAAGCAAGTGCTTTGTTCCCCTGCCGCTGCAGGGAATGTAACCGATCAAGGATGAAGAGCAGAAAGAGAAGCAGGACAGGGTAGAGATAATAAAGGTTTACACAAAGCCCAGTCAGCTGATAAAGTATTCAATATGGCACACTCCAGAGCTGACGCCCATGTTCATACAGATTGATTGGCATAACAGACTTCAGGGATCTAAGCCACCACTGGAGACAGGATCAGAGAACATTTTAGCTTTAGGTTTTTAAGACATACTAGTTTCACTTGCAGGCAGAAATAATCCCTGTGGAAGTCTACTGGAGGAAATGTTCAGGGTGTCAATTCATTTGGATATACCCATGTATTTCTTTTCAAACATCTGGCCAAAGAAGGGAATTAGAAAGTCACTGGGGCTTTCCTGGTGGCGCAGCGGTTGGGAGTCTGCCTGCCAATGCAGGGGACACGGGTTCAAGCCCTGGTCTGGGAAGATCCCACATGCCGCGGAGCAACTGGGCCCGTGAGCCACAATTGCTGAGCCTGCGCGTCTGCAGCCTGTGCTCCGCAACAAGAGAGGCCGCGATAGTGAGAGGCCCACGCACCGTGATGAAGAGTGGCCCCCGCTTGCCGCAACTAGAGAAAGCCCTCGCACGGAAACGAAGACCCAACACAGCCAAAAATAATGAAAAAAAAAAAAAAAAAGAAAGTCACTGAATATTTATTGTTCAGATATTTTACTGAAATTGAGGCATTTTACAATAATTTTCCTGTGTTCATTCTTTAAAATTATCCAAATTGCACACATTTTAAAGTCACCACAGGATTCATTTATACCATCTAATTATTTTCTTTAACTTGGAGTTCTCGAAGAAGAGTGTACTAATTTTCTGACTGCTAACTCAAACCATCCTTTATTACATCACCCAATAAATACTTTCAAATATCTGTTGTGAGTATAGCAATGTGTTATGAGCTGGGAATACATGATGATTGGAACAGACACTGCACCTGCCCACACTATACTTAAATTATAGGGGTAAAGAAAATAAAACCAGTGATAAAAACAAAGTGTTGTGAATATAATGACATAGAGGGAGGGAGAAAACTCTGACTAGGAGGACCTAGCCTCGTCAAGACTGGGTCTCCATAAGTGAGCCATTAACCATCACTTAGGCTTATTTTTTTAAGGTTAAATTTGATAAGTAAAGTGATTAAAGCTGTTTCTGGAACATAGTAAGAATTCAATATTTACTTGTATTAGTATTACTATTTGTCAAGCTTTGAAGCATTTATTGCTTCAAATGGTGAGGCATATTAGAAGTGTTAAGAAGGGGAAATCTAACATTTTCACTTGGTTCCCAAAGGTAGTAT
Organism: Balaenoptera musculus; assembly: GCF_009873245.2. Lineage (NCBI taxonomy): Eukaryota > Metazoa > Chordata > Mammalia > Artiodactyla > Balaenopteridae > Balaenoptera > Balaenoptera musculus. The sequence continues at coordinate 48,667,233 of NC_045794.1, read as the reverse complement.
TTAAGAAAACATGTGATATCTTCACTTAGAAAGTAAGAAGGGCACATAAGATTGTTGATCCCAAGCTTACCACTTTGGTATATAGTACCTCGCATACTCCTTAGCCAAAATCTGTTGCTGGGGTTCCTGAGTTACACTTTTTAAATGTGATTTCTCATACATCTTTAGTCACCTCCTACAGGTCTCTTTGAATGTTTATAGATGAAGCACTCTCTGTAAGCCATTTCCTGGATCCCTTACTACTCTTCTTGGTGAATTTACTCAACATATCATTTCAGAGAACATCACTAAAATATCCAGTGACGTTGCATCTGGCCAGGCAGTTTGTCTCAACTCCAGCAATCAGAAAGACACGCTCATAAATCCTTAAATTACCAGAGCTAGCAGAACCAATATTGCATTTTAGAAATTAAATTCAAAATATCACATTTTTAGAAAGCTATAACCTGATTTTATTAATTTAATATACATGTGAGGCGTGTGAGGAGAAATACCTTTTTTTTTTTTTTCCTTAAATACTAAAATCCCAAAGATAGACAGAGTTGATGGTCTAGGAATGCCGCAGGCAAATTGTGTGTTACGTGCTTGGATCTGTAATTAAAATTGAGGGGATCCATTGGGTTTAATCTCAGAAATAAATGGAGACCAATGCTTAAGTTTCACCATAATTCTACTTCTCATATCTAATTCAAAAGGCTTATTCTGTGAAAATGAAACAATTATGTTTTTAAAAGAGAAAAATAAGTTAAATAGGATAACTCCAGTTATGGAAATGAGCCAATTAAATCTCATATCTTACTAGGGCCCAATCATGTTTCTTATCTAAGACTATATTAATGAGACTGTTAAAACATAATTTAGATTATCACAATATATTCGTTGATGACTTGAGTTATTATTTTATGATTTAATGGAATGTTCAACAATTAACTATAAAATTATATCACTCTGTACTTCAAAAAGGAATACCCCCAAGTTGGTAACAAAACATCTGGATGTAATAAAAGGGTTCAACCCAATCTGCTTTGCACACGGCATACATTTGATTTTATTATTAAAATATCAAAATGTATTTTCCATATTCATATGCATGAATAATTAAACATGAAAATAGGAGGATTTTTGTTCATTGGATTAAATTATAGATATGGGAAAAGTTTCATTGAGAAGAATTAGTTGTAAAAGTTTGCTGGTAGTTTTCTTAAAAAATGTATTCAGATAATTACAAAAATTAATTTGCTTAAAAATACTGCCTTCTTTTATAATGTAAAATAGGATTTTATAGCGTTAAATAGGATTATTATTTTTGGTCAAGTAAATTAATTCAATCAGTCTCCTTTTTCAAACAGTCTCCTGCAAGAGATCCTAGAGATTATGTCATTTAGTATGAATACTTTACTTTTTTACTTCATAGTTCAGCTTCTCAGAAACCTTATTGAGGTTGTAGGCTGTTGGGCTTAATAACTACACTCTGGTATTCATACATCTTACTATTTAGAAGCATGCCTTCTCGCTCTACAAGCTCTGTTGTTGGGTGCCGTCAACATAGGGCTGCCTCTGTTTGGTGGCCGGTCTGTGATGAAACAGGCTTTTATTCAGGAGTCAGCCTAAAACCCGATGGGGGGATGGCTGGAGGGGAAGTGGTAATTTCCTCTATAATGAAGGGAATGCTTTTACAGGGAAAGACTGCTTTCTGGAGCTAAAGAGATCAAGTGGAAAGTGTTTCAGAGGTGTTTTACAGTCCAGGATACTTAGAGTTTCCAAAAAACTCTCAAAAGTTTTATGTGAGAGATAGACATCATGTTCTACTGATTATTATCCTTCTTGTTTGCCAACTGTCTTTCTTAGTAAATAAAATTTTTTATGCCTCTTTCTTCCTTCGCATTGATTTCTTACAAGAGAAACTTTAGTCCTCTTACAAAACCAATTACACTGAAAAACACATTACACTGGAAATACACCAGTGGAGTTTCAGAAATGTATTCAGTTAACACTCCTGTTGAATTTCCTCAAGCATGCTATTTAGAAACCCCTGTATCACTTGGCCCCTGTTTACATGTCTGATTCACTTTCTATAACTCCCCTTCTTACATTTTACAGTTCGAGTCCTACACAACTTACAGTTCATAATTATGCTAGGATTTCTCATTTGTTCTTAACAAACCTTATATCCTGTAATATCCTATCCTTGACCATTTGGCAAAATTTTGATTAATTCATCAAGAAATTCAGTAGCTGCCTTTTCTGCTAAGTCATCTCTGAATTCCCTAGTACTCTTAAGTAATCTTTCTTCTATGTTCTACAGTAAATACATGATTTACTGTTTTAAATCATGTTGCTTTTATTAGCTTTTTAAAATGTCTGTCGCTTTTTAAGATTTGAGTTCTTCAAAGTTGGAGGTAGGGAATGAGTTTTTAAAATTTTATCCTTAGCCTGAACAAATTACCTGCACTTTAGTACATGCCCAATAGTATTTTTTTGAATGAAGGAATAGATAGATAAAGTAACAACATTTTTTTTTCTCAAATAAAGAAGTGTCGTTATCTTTTATAGGTAGGCATATGTCTTGCAGTCATTCTTAATAATGAAATCGTTATTGTTATTGTTTTGTTACTTTTTCCCCATTGTCATCATGACAGTCATGTCTTAGGCAATTGATATTTAAACAATAATTTAATGTTTAGTGTCAACATCACATGAGAGTTACTATCCTTATAATTTGAAATACTAAAACACATAAAAGCATTTCTGTACTCCAAAACACATTGTGGTACAGATCTGATCACAGGAAGCAAAAAATAAATAGACATCTGGGAACAGGAGCAGTATTGGGGAAGTTCTGAAAATGAGCTGGTGCTCTCAGAGAAGTTTTGCTGACATCTTACCTTCTCAAAGGCTTGGTGACCCATGTTCTTGACCTTAAAATAAATTCTGTCCAATATGTAATTTTTTTAACAATTAATGCATGTCTTTTCCAGGCTAGCTTATGGGTTACTTATAGGAAGAGATTGTTTTAGTGCTCTTAGAATTTCTCATAATGCTTAATACTGCCAAGTGATAAAGAAATTTTAAAAATCATCACATTGCAGGAATTGCTTTTTATTTTCTGCCCCTGCATTTTTCATCTTATCCAGGTGTTTTCAAATAATGCTTTTATTTGAAGAACCTAACTATCTCAATTTCTGGGTTATTTTGCCTATGAATAAATTTCCCGAAAGATGTATTATTTAACTAATAGACAATCTCCTTATCTGATAATGTATCTAGATTCTCCATCACTGTACTGTTCCTGCCTGTCTGTGCTCCTATTTGAGTGCCATTTGACAGCTTTAAAAACTTATGGCTAAAACTCCCATCATCCTTGTCTCGACCAATTCTTCTGGCTAAATTGTTTCCCAGAGTTGGCATGCCAAAATCCTGCGTTTATGAGGAGGTAGTTACAAAATTGTCAAGATTTTAATTTCTAGATTAAAATTGCCTGCTTTTAAATTCTAGGTGCACCTCTAGCTGTATGACTGGAATAAGTTGCTGAATGTATCCAAGCCTAATTACCTAATCTGTACAATAGGGGTAATAAAAGTGCCCACTTCAGAGACTGATGAGATTGAATAGTATTATGCATGTAAAGCTTTAGAACTCTTCTTGATACACAGAGATTCTATCTTACTTACGAACATCATCCACATCAAATGCCTCAATGTTCTGACAGCTGAGCCTAAGGAATCTCATATTGGTAAATGTCCCTTCTCGCTATACTTTCCTTCAAACACATGGGCTGTGACTACCCAAGACCCTAAATATCTGTTGTCTTGAACTGTTTCTGGGTTGCTTCTTGCTGAACTGCTGTTATTCCAGATAATCGTATTTACCTTTCTTATATTGTTAGCTTTTGTCTGTTGTCAGTGTTTTAAAACTCACAATACTATCATGTACTCTGGCAATGACACATTAAAACATTCAACAAATGAAGTCTCAACTATGTGCCACACATGGATTTAGATATTTAACTATATATGTCTAATGCCATTAAATAATTCATGACTGGAGAGCAATGTCAATCTCATTCATCATATACTTTTATCCTGGAGAGACTACTTCATAGATAGTGAGCATATACAATCTTTTATCATTCAATACTTACATTAAAATTCATAGAAATTGTTTGTGATACAAACAGTAGGTTTATTGTGCACTTCTTTTTATTATTTTGGATTAACTCTAGAGAGAAATATTCTTATGGTATGATTCATTCTTTAATAATACATATTCTCCAATCTCACTTATATGTGAAATCTAAAATAGTCAATCTCATACAAGCAGAGAGCAGAATGGTGGTTTCCAGAGGCTGAGGAAAGGGGGAAATATGGAGTCATTGTTCAACAGTTATAAAATTTTAGTTATACAACATGAATAAGTTCTAGAGATCTTCTTACAACATAGTGCCTGTAATTAATAATGCTGTGGTACACCTAAAATTTTTAACAAGGTAGGTCTCATGTTAAATGCTCTTCTACAAAAACAGAAATAACAACAACAAAAAATTTTGGTGGTGACAGATATGTTTTTTACCTTGATTGTAGTGATGGTTTCACAGGTGTATGCATGGGTCCAAACTCATCAAATTGTATAATTAATTATGTGTAGATTTTTGTATATCAATTATACCTCATTAAGGCTGTTAAAAATATATATATATTACCCATTCCTTAGACAACACTTATATCAGGACATTATATTATCCAAATGTATTAGTCCTCCGAAATTCACACATTTCAAATTAAGAATCACCAGCAGTAGAGTCGAGATTTTTTGTTTCTTCTATAGAGGATTTTGAGTAAATTTTGAGCATTGACAACTATTTTCACTATTAATATGCCCAAAGTATACAACTACATTGAGGTAATGAAAGGAAGCCTAAAAATCAATCTAACTTTGTTTCCGAGTGGTCAATTCAAGGATCTATTAATAATCACTAAAACTCAAAATTCAATTCCTTAGCAAAATATATTTTCTAATATTTTTTATTTTCTTTGTTATTTTGCTGATTTCAAATAATTTTCAGAACTTAAAGTGAAATATAATGTACAAATGGGATAGGTATAGTCAATTCAATGTTTTAAATGTCGAAACTAGAACATAAACCTGTTTAGTATTTAATATGATGTCTCAGTCTGTGTTCCTACAACAAATACCACAGACTTATATGGGTAACTTATAAGCAACAGAAATTTTTTTCTTATAGTTCTGGAAGCTGGGAAATCCAAAGTCATTGAGCCAGCATGGTTGCATTCTAGGGAAGACCCTCTTCCTGGTTCATCACCAGCATCTTCTCACTGTTCCTCACAGAGGGGAGGGACTAGAGGATCTCCCTGGAGGCTCTTTTATAGACACTAATCCCATTCATGAGGGTTCCATCCTCATGATTTACGCACATCCCAAAGGCCCCACCTACTAACCTTTGGGGGTTAGGATTTCAACATATGAATTTTGGAGGGACAAACGTTTAGACCATAGCTTATGAGTTAGAAAAATGAAAGAAAATGGGATAATATGGGTAGTGGGTTTAAATCTCAGAGATAAACTGTTGCTTCCTTCCTACATGGTGCCAAAGTAATAATGTCCAGTTAAATGTAAGTGCTAAAGAATTTAATTGTATCACACTAGACTGTGTTTGATTCATTTCTTCTTTCTTCATCGTATTTATTTTTTCCAGCTGCAAATTTCTTCCCAGAAAGTAGAAGTCTTCTAGTAGACTAATAACAGTAGACCCTGAGATGTAGAAATAATTTTGAAAATGGCACTATCAGTGCATGTACATCACATAAGAATTTAGGTGCATGGATAGCAAAGACCAAATTGTGCATTAATATGTGATCTCTACAATGCATAATATTTGTAAATACTCATGAAATTCTGAAAAACAACACAGTTGTTCTCTTGGGTCCTAAAAATACCCTATAGCCTCACATTATTCCATACAAAAAGTAAGCCTATGTAACAAGGAAAGACAAAAATTAGTATTCCCTGGGAACTAAAGCTAATAATGTCAAGCTGCTTTGCAAATAATGGATTGAATTAGATACAACGGGGAAAAAAAAAATCTCAGTGTTTTTACTGTTATTAGTGTGTTTCTATTGGTAAAACCTACACTTTGTCCAGGATGGTTATTACGATAGCCTCAGAAAATTTTAAATTATAATATGAATATATACACTTCAGGAACTTTTCAAATTGGTTGGTCTTATTACATTAGAATATTCTTTATAATGTTTAAAATGCATGTATTCTTTTATTTCTCCACATCAGCATATCAATTCCACATTGAGAAAAACATCCAACATTTATATATTTTATTAAATATTTTATTAATATACATGTTAATTTTAACTAATTATTTAATACATAGATTTCCATAAAATAGTTTAATGTTTTAAGTTTTGTAATATGACTCTGCAAACTAGAATATGATAGATTCTAGGATAATGTGATTAAAATATGGCATATAGCAAGTCAGTAGAAGAACAAAAAAGCTAGTGTTCATGATTATAGTCCTTTTCAATGTAAACCTACGGTTGAATTGTTTTATTATTTAAGTATTTCATACTAATACCTAATATTTTGACTTTCAAAAGTAAGATGGTATGGGTCACTGTTAGTTTCATGGTGCTTCTTCATATCATAAAATGTTTAGAAAACGTTCACTGGCAGTTCCACTGTATAGTACTTCCCAAATTTAAATAACAAAAGAAAGCATGGATAGATAAATAGATCAATAGATATTATGTTTTATATTTTAAGAAAAGTCCTAGGGGACTTTGTGGCAGAGCAGTTTGCTTGGTTAACTCAAATATTATTGTTCTCAAAATTCATTGGTATAATGTTAAATACAGTAACACGTAAATCAATGCTTCTAAGATGGTTTAAGTGCCATTTTATAGAGCAAAAGCTGTAGACCAAATTGGAACCTTATTGCACTGTGTTTTAACAAGCTTGTAATTACCATTCTAATGTGTGTGTGTGTTTTCACATTTTGCAGTGCCCTATTTGCTCTGCAAGCTGGTTTCAGAATATCATAGAAAACTGGCTATCTCATGTTTAGTGAAAAAAAAGGAAAACTGAAGGTTAAAAAAACACTACAGGTTAAAAAAAAAAAAAGGAAAACTGAAGGTTAAAAAAAAAAACAAAAAAAAAAAAATAAATTTATTTGGATTCTATATCCATTCATTATTCATAATTATTTTGGTCTGATTCTTTATAATTTTATTTGTTGCCCATGTCATCACTCATAATTTAAATGCAGTAATGAACTAAAAGAGGCATTAAATAACAAAGTATATGCAAATCCACAGTTTCATCAAGTCAGACTTAGATTTTGAAATGTAATTTTGGTTTTCAGATAAAGATTAAAATAAATTCATTTAGTTAATGAGGCTTTGAAACAGCCATTTGATACCTTTATAAAAATATTTTATGTTTAAAATATACATCCACATAAATAGCTAATAATTTAATTTTCGTATAATAATTTATACTAAATGGAAACAAAATTCATTTCACATCTTTATCCCCAGTGCTTGTTATTTATGTTTATTTTTTGAAATATCATTTCCCCCATCCACATAAGCAGGCTTATTGTGTAATTTGCTAAGGTGTAACAATCCTTGTAGAGACTAGACTAGATCAAGTCTGTCACCCTCTTTTTGTCCACCTCGGTGCTCAGTGACTCTTCTGGAAACTAATGCTTATACCACTAGGTGAACTTTTTTTTTCCTTTACATTTATAGCACTCAATATTTTTCTGTGGCTTTTTATTCTTAAAAAAAAAAAAAAACTACAGCTTATAAACAAACAGGAGGCAAAATCATGAATAAAGCTTATGTATCCAAATTCAATATAAGTTGCTTTTGGCAAGTGTGTAAAGTTTATGATTTCTTACATATCATTTGTACCATTTATGCTAAAATCCAGTAATAAGTGTTTGTGATAAAAACCATTATCCCATTCCAGTTTTAATGTATACTCCATGAGAATTAAATTATGGTTTCAAAGTTCAGCAATTGGGAGTTGAATTTCTTTTAAACTTTTTAAATAAACTTGAGTTATAATTTATTACTTTTTTACTTTTGTTATTGGAGTATAATTGCTTTACAGTGTTGTGTTAGTTTCTGCTGTAGAATGAAGTGAGTCAGCTATATGTATACATATATCCCCTCCGTCTTGGACCTCCCTCCCACCCCACCCTCCATCCCACCCATCTAGGTCATCACAGAGCACTGAGCTGAGCTTCCTGTACTTTATAGCATGTTCCCACTTGCTATCTGTTTTACGCATAGTAGTGTATAATGTCAATCCTAATCTCTCAATTCGTCCCACCGTCTCCTTCCCCCACTGTGTCCACATGTCCATTCTCTACATCTGTGTCTCTATTCCTGCCCTGCAAATAGGTTCATCTGTGCCATTTTTCTGGATTCCACATATATGCATTAATATACAATATTTGTTTTTCTCTTTCCGGCTTACTTCACTCTGTATGACAGACCCTACGTCCATCCACATCTCTACAAATGACCCAATTTCATTCCTTTTTATGGCTGAGTAATATTCCATTGTATATATGTACCACACCTTCTTTATCCATTCAACTCTTGTTGGACATTTAGGTTGTTTCCACGTCCTGGCTATTGTAAATAGTGTTGCAATGAACATTGGGGTACATGTGTCCTTTTGAATTATGGTTTTCACAGGGTGTATTCCCAGTAGTGGGATTGCTGGGTCATACGGTAGTTCTATTTTTAGTTTTTTAAGGAACCTCCATACTGTTCTCCACACTGGTTGTATCAATTTGCATTCCCACCAACAGTGCAAGAGGGTTCCCTTTTCTCCACACCCTCTCCAGTATTTATTCTTTGTAGATTTTTTGATGATGGCCATTCTGACTGGTGTGAGGTGATACCTCATTGTAGTTTTGATTTGCATTTCTCTAATAATTAGTGGTATTGAGCATCCTTTCATGTGACCCTTGGATATCTGTATGTCCTCCTTGGAGAGATGTCTATTTAGGTCTTCTGCCCATTTTTGGATTGGGTTGTTTGTTTTTTTGATATTGAGCTCCATGAGCTGTTTGTATATTTTGGAGATTAATCCTTTGTCTGTAGCTTCCTTTGCAAGTATTTTCTCCCATTCTGAGGGCTGTCTTTTCATCTTGTTTATGGTTTCCTTTGCTGTGCAAAAGCTTTTAAGTTTAATTAGATCCCATTTGTTTATTTTTGTTTTTATTTTCATTACTCTAGGAAATGATTCAAAAAAGATCTTGCTGTGGTTTATGTCAAAGAGTGTTTTTCCTATGTTTTCCTCTAAGAGTTTTATAGTGTCCTGTCTTACATTTAGGTCTTTAATCCATTTGGAGTTTATTTTTGTGTATGGTGTTAGGGAGTGTTCTGATTTCATTCTTTTACATGTAGCTGTCCAGTTTTCCCAGCACCACTTATTGAAGAGGCTGTCTTTTCTCCATTGTATGTTCTTGCCTCCTTTGTCCTAAATTAGTTGACTGTATGTGCATGGGTTTATCTCTGGGCTTTCTATCCTGTACCATTGATCTATATTTCTGTTTTTGTGCCAGTACAATACTGTCTTGATTACTGTAGCTTTGTAGTGTGGTTTGAAGTTGCGGAGCCTGATCCCTCCAGCTCTGTTTTTCTTTCTCAAGATTGCTTTGGCTATTTGGGGTCTTTTGTGTTTCCATATAAATTATAAAATTTTTTGTTCTAATTCTGTGAAGAATGCCATTGGTAATTTGATAGGGGTTGCATGGAATCTGCAGATTGCTTTGGGTAGTATAGTCATTTTCACAATATTGATTCTTCTAATCTAAGAACATGGTATATTTCTCCATCTTTTTATGTCATCTTTGATTTCTTTCATCAGTGTTTTATAGTTTTCTGAGTACAGGTCTTTCACCTCCTTAGGTAGTTTTATTCCTAGTTATTTTATTCTTTTTATTGTGGTGGTAAATGGGATTGTTTCCTTAATTTCTCTTTCCAATCTTTTGTTGTTAGTTTATAGGAATGGAAGAGGTTTCTGTACATTAATTTTGTATCCTGGTACTTTACCAAATTCATTGATTAGCTGTAGTAGTTTTCTGGTGGCATCTTTAGGATTTTCTATGTATAGTATCATGTCATCTGCAAACAGTGACAGTTTTACTTCTTCTTTTCCAATTTTTTTTTCCTTTTATTTCTTTTTCTTTTCTGATTGCCATGGCTCGGACTTCCAAAACTATGTTGAATAATAGTGGCGAGAGTGGACATCCTTGTCTTGTTCCTGATCTTAGTGAAAATGCTTTTGGTTTTTCACCATTGAGGATGATATTTGCTGTGGGTTTGTCATATATGGCTGTTATTATGTTGAGGTAGCTTCCCTCTGTGCCCATTTTCTGGATAGTTTTTATCATAAATGGGTGTTGAATTTTGTCAAAAGCTTTTTCTGCATCTATTGAGATGATGATATGGTTTTTATTCCTTAATTTGTTAAAGTGGTGTATCACATTGATTGATTTGCATATATTGAAGAATCCTTGCATTCCTGGGACAAACCCCACTTGATCATGGTGTATGATCCTTTTAATGTGTTGTTGGATTCTGTTTGCTAGTATTTTTTTTTTTTTTTTTTTTTTTTTAAATACCAGCCATCCCCCTCTCCCAGCCAATATGAGTGACGGTTGCTTCTTTTTTTTTTTTTTTAAATTTTATAGCTACTTTTTTTTATTTTTATTTATTTATTTATTTTTGGCTATGCTGGGTCTTCGGTTCGTGCGAGGGCTTTCTCTAGTTGCGGCAAGTGGGGGCCACTCTTCATCGCGGTGCGCGGGCCTTTCACTATCGCGGCCCCTCCCGTTGCGGGGCACAGGCTCCAGACGCGCAGGCTCAGTAGTTGTGGCTCACGGGCCCAGCTGCTCCGCGGCATGTGGGATCTTCCCAGGCCAGGGCTCGAACCCGTGTCCCCTGCATTAGCAGGCAGATTCTCAACCACTGCGCCACCAGGGAAGCCCTGTTTGCTAGTATTTTGTTGAGAAGTTTTGCATCTGTGTTCATCAGTGATATTGGCCTGTAGTCTTCTTTCTTTGTGACATCTTTGTCTGGTTTTGGTATCAGGGTGATGGTGGCCTCATAGTATGAGTTTGGAAGTGTTCCTCCCTCTGCTATATTTTTGGAAGAGTTTGAGAAGGATAGGTTTTAGCTCTTCCCTAAATGTTTGATAGAATTCTCCTGTGGAGCCATCTGGTCCTGGACTTTTGTTTGTTGGAAGATTTTTAATTGCAGTTTCAATTTCATTACTTGTGATAGGTCTGTTATATTTTCTAATTCTTCCTGGTTCAGTCTTGGAAAATTGTACCTTTCCAAGAATGTGTCCATTTCTTCAAGGTTGTCCATTTTATTGGCATATAGTTATTTGTAGTAATCTCTCATGATCCTTTGTATTTCTGCAGTATCAGTTGTAATTTCTCCTTTTTCATTTCTAATTTTATTGATTTGCATCCTCTCCCTTTTTTTCTTGATGAGTCTGGATAAAGGTTTATCAATTTTGTTTACCTTCTCAAAGATCCAACTTTTAGTTTTATTGATATTTACTGTTGCTTTCTTCATTTCTGTTTCATTGATTTCTGCTCTGATCTTTATGATTTCTTTCCTTCTACTGACTTTGGGTTTTCTTTGTTATTCCTTCTCTAGTTGCCTTAGGTGTAAGATTAGATTGTTTGATATTTTTCTTGTTTCTTGAGGTGAGATTGAATTGCTATAAACTTCCCTCTTAGAACTGCTTTTACTGTGTCCGATAGGTTTTGGGTCATCGTGTTTTCGTTGTGATTTGTTTCTATGTATTTTTTTATTTCTTCTTTGATTTATTCTATGATCTCTTGGTTATTTAGTAGCACACTATTTAGCCTCCATGTATTTGTGTTTTTTACAGTTTTTTTCCTGTAATTGATTCCTAATCTCATAGTGTTGTGTTCAGAAAAGATACTTGATACAATTTCAATTTTCTTAAATTTTCCAAGGCTTGATTTGTGACACAAGATGTGATCTAATCTGGAGAATGTTCCATGTGCACTTGAGAAGAAAGTGTATTCTGCTGCTTTCGGGTGGAATGTCCTATAAATATCAATTAAATCTGTTCTATTTTGTCATTTAAAAATGTGTTGTGTTTTTGTGTTTCCTTGTGTTTCCTTATTTATTTTCTGTTTGGATGAACTGTCCATTGGTGTAAGTGGGGTGCTAAAGTCCCCCACTATTATTGTGTTACTGTCGATTTCCCCTTTTATGGTTGTTAGCATTTGCCTTATGTATTGAGGTGCTCCTATGTTGGGTGCATAAACATTTATAATCGTTATATCTTCTTCTTGGATTGATCCCTTGATCATTATGTAGTGTCCTTTCTTATCTCTTGTAACTATCTTTATTTTAAAGTCTATTTTATCTGACATGAATATTGCTACTCTGGCTTTCTTTTGATTTCCATTTGCATGGAATATCTTTTTCCCTCCCCTCACTTTTAGTCCGTATGTGTCCTGAGGTCTGAAGTGGGTTTCTTGTAGACAGCATATATACAGGACTTGTTTTTGTATCCATTCAGCCACTCTCTGTCTTTGGTTGGGGCATTTAATCCATTTACATTTAAGGTAATTATCAATATTTATGTTCGTATTACCATTTTGTTAATTATTTTAGGTTTGTTTTTGTGTGTCTTTTTCTTCTCTTGTGTTTCCTACCTAGAGGAGTTCCTTTAGCATTTGTTGTAAAGCTGGTTTGGTGGTGCTGAATTTTCTTAGCTTTTGCTTCTCTGTAATGCTTTTGATTTCTCTGTCGAATCTGAATAAGGTCCCTGTTGGGTAGAGTAATGTTGGTTGTAGGTTTTTCTCTTTCATCACTTTACATATATCCTTCCACTCCCTTCTAGCCTGCAGAGTTTCTGCTGATAAATCAGCTTGTAATCTTATGGGGATTCCCTTGTATATTCTTTTTTGCTTTTCCCTTGCTGCTTTAAATATTTTTTCTTGGACTTTAATTTTTATTAGTTTGATTAATATGTGTCTTGGTCTGTTTCTCCTAAGCTTTAGCCTGTATTAGACTCGCTACACTTCCTGGACTTGGGTGGCTATTTCCTTTCCTATGTTAGGGAATTTTTCGACTATAATATCTTTGAATATTTTCTAAGAGCCCTTCTTTTTCTCTTCTTCTTCTGGGACCCCTATAATTCGAATGTTGGTGCTTTTAGTGTTGTCCCAGAGGTCTCTGTGACTGTCTTCATGTCTTTTCATTTTTCTTCCCTTTATTCTGCTCTTCGGTAGTTATTTCCAACATTCTATCCTCCACCTCACTTATTTGTTCTTCTGCCTCAGTTATTCTGCTATTGATTCCTTCTAGTGTATTTTTCATTTCAGTTATTGTGTTGTTCATCTCTGTTTGTTCTTTAGTTCTTCTAGGCCTTTTTTAAACATTTCTTGTATTTTCTCGATCCATGCCACCATTCTATTTCTGTGATTTTGGATCATCTTTATTATCATTACTCTGAATTCTCTTTCAGGTAGGTTGCCTATTTCTTCTTCATTTATTTGGTCTTTTAGGTTTTTACCTTGCTCCTACATGTGTAACATGTTTTTTTGTTGCATCATTTCTTTGTTTTTGATGCGTGGGACTGTGTTCCTGTCTTACTGTTGTTTGGCCTGAGGCTTCCAGCAGTGGAGTTTGTAGGCTGTTGGGTAGAGTTGGGTCTTGGTGCTGAGAGGAGGACCTCCGGGAGACCTCACTCCGATTAATATTCCCTGGGGTCTGAGGTTCTCTGTTAGTCTAGTGGTTTGGACTTGGTGCTCCCACCACAGGACCTCAGGCCCCATCCCTGGCCTGTGAATCAAGATCCTGCAAGCCGTGTGGGGTGGCAAAAAAAAAAAAAAAAAAGCACAACAATAACAAAGAGTAAAAAATAATATAAGATTAGAAAACTAACATATGTTAGAAAACATAAAATCTAAATGAAACAACAACCAGACGGTAATAGAGAACCACAATTAGCAAAAAAAAAAAAAAAAGGCTGGAAGATGCCTTGGCTGTGTGGGGCGGGGCTTAGGCGGGGTCGGGGCTTAGGCAGCAGCCGGGTTTAGGTGGGGGCGGGGTGTAGGCTTAGAATCCACACAGCCAGAAAAGGCCTTGGGGTGATAGGGGGTGGGGCTTAGGCTCAGCAGGGCTGGAGTGGCCCTGAAGTGCCTCCAGCCTCGGAGTGCTGATTATCATGCCTGGGACCTCAGGAGGCTTCCCATTCACCTGTACTCTTCTTCCCCCCCTCCCTCCCACTCCCCTGGGACCCACGCAGCTGGAGGGGTCCTTGGAGGGTGGAGGACCTGGCCTGGGAGCCCAGCAGGCTTCCTGTGGCCCAAGTGGGCAAGGGACACAGCAGGCACCTTCCCCCCCAATCCTCCGAACCCCCAACGAACGGTCCCTCCAGGTATGGGAACCCCTCCCCTCCACCAGCCACCGCTCAAGGGCGCCAGTCCCATCTGACCTCCACTTCTCCTCCCCCTTCACTGCCCTCCACGTCCTACCTGGTTGCTCGGGGGTTCTTCCTCTCCCCTCAGGTGTTGAGGTCCCCCACCAGCATCTGGTAGGTGCCCTAGTTGTGGGGAGACACAAACTCTGTGTCCTCCTACTCTGCCATCTTAGCCTATACTGTTTGAGTTTTAATTTACTTAAAATGCATTTTTTAGTATAAAGTTTGATTTGTTTTGACAAAAGTGTACTCCCAAGTAGCCATCATTCTTATCAAGACGTAAAATATTTTCATTACCCCCGAAACTGCCATAAGCCCTTTTGTAGTCAAACAGCTTCAGACAGTAATCTGTTTTCTGTCACTATTTGTTAGTTTGCTTGTTTGAGAATTTCAGGTTTATTCTGACTATTAAATGTATCAACAGTTTGTTTCTTTTATTTTTTAATAGTATTCTGTTGCATGGAGGTATCATTATATGTGTATTCAGTCAGCTATTCATGAGTGCCTAGGTTGTTATACCGCCTAATAATTTGAAGCTATTACAGATAAAGCTGCCATGAACATTCATATAGAAGTGTGTCTGTCAGTATATGATTTCATTTCTCTTGGCTAAATGCCAAGATGTGGTATTGCTGGATCATACTGTAAGTGTATATTTAACTTTACAGAACACTGACTTTTTTTTTTTTTTTTTTTTTTTACAAAACACCAGCAAAAATTTCTAAGGTGGTTTAGTTAATCCATCCACAACTTTGCCAAAACTTTTTATTGTCCATCACTTAAATTTAGCCATTTCAGTGGGTTTGTATCTCATTGAAGTTTCAATTTGCATTTTCCCAGTGACTAATTATACTGAGCATAGCTTAATTTGCTTATGGGCTGGTTGTATGTCTTCTTTTGTGAAGTACTATTTCAAACATTTTGCACATTTGTGTTTGGGGTTTTGAATTGAGACTGAGTTGTATACATATATCAACAAAGGATTCATATCCTTGATATACTATTTTATCTAAGTCTGATGATTGCCTTTTCATTTTTATAAAAGTGTCTTTGAAGAACAGAGTTACTTAATATTTAAGTTCAGTTTATCAATTTTGTCTTTCTGAAATTTGCCTTTCTTTTTATCTTGTCTAAGAAATCTGTCTAAGGCCATGAAAACTTTTCCCATATTATTTTTCAATATATTTTCTAGATTTAATATGTAGGTCTATGAGCAATTTCAAGATTTTTTGTGTGTTTGTTAAGAGTGAAGATTTTTTTTTTTAATATTTATTTATTTACTTATTTATTTATGGCTGTGTTGGGTCTTAGTTCCTGTACGAGGGCTTTCTCCAGTTGCGGCAAGCGGGGGCCACTCTTCATCGCGGTGCGCGGGCCTCTCACCATCGTGGCCTCTCTTGTTGCGGAGCACAGGCTCCAGACGCACAGGCTCAGTAGTTGTGGCTCACGGGCCTAGTTGCTCCACGGCATGTGGGATCTTCCCAGACCAGGGCTCGAACCCATGTCCCCTGCATTGGCAGGCAGATTCTCAACCACTGCACCACCAGGGAAGCCCCAAGAGTGAAGATTCTTTTTATTTTTCCTTACAGATAGCTAATTGTTCCAGCCTATCTGATAAAAAGACTCTTCTTTTCCCTCACTGAATTACCTTGATGTGTTTGTAAAAAAGGAATTAAGCATACATGGGTCTATTTCTGAACTCTCTATTCTGTTTCACTGAATTGTATGTATATATTTATGCCAGTGATACATTGTCTTGATTACTGCCTTTATAGTAAGTTTGGAAATCAGGCAAATATTTTCCTACATAGTTCCTTTTTTTAACATCATTTTAGCCATTCCAGGTGCTTTGTTTCCATATAAATTTTAGAATCAGCTTGTTCATTTCTACAAGAAAATAAAACTGGTAGGATTTTTATTGAGATTGCATTGAATTTATAGAGCAATTTAGGGATAATACTGTAAATGTATTGACATCTTAATATTGAATTTTTCAATTCTTAAACGTGGAATTGCTCTTAATACATTTAGGTCTTCTTTATTCTGTCAGCAATATTTTATGATTTTCAGTGTACATATCTTGCATTTATTCCGTTAACTGAGTTCCTAAATGTATTTTTTTACATTTTGATGATATTGAAATTGGTATTTTTGTAAAATTATTTTCCAATTTTTTGTTGATGTTTTGTGGACCTATAGCTAAAATCCATTCATTAGCTCTAGCAGCTCTCTTTGAGTTTCCTTGTGATATTCTATGTAAATAACCGTATATATCTTATTTCTGTATTGCTATTTTTAGGAATTCCAGCACAGTGTTGGATAGAAGTGGTCAGAATTAGTATCTTGTTTCTGATCTTAGAGGAAAACACATTTTATCTTTCACCATTAAGTATAATCTTAGCTGTATGTTTTTTGTAGATGCTCTTCATCAGGTTGAGAAATTTCTCATGAATGGGTGTTGACTTTGGATGAGATACTTGTCCTGCATCTAATGATACAATCAGATGATTTTTCTCCTTTATTCTGTTAACATAAGAGATTATGTTGATTATTTTTTGAATATTATACCAAACCTTGCATTCTGTCTGCTCTGAGTGATCAGAACTCAAATGTCTCCTGGGTCTTGATGAGCTTTAGAAATTGTTTCTTTTGTAACTACTTGCTCTTTGCGTAGTTTGTGGAGTATCAACCATCCCATAGTAATTTAGCATGTAGAGACTCAAGGTGTTCCCTGTGCAGAGTTCTTTCTTGATGTGACTTCCTCCTCTGTAGTGCCCTACAACTTCCTTAGCCTCCCCAAGTGCTGATCTCTCTCCTCAGTTCAGTGAGAGCCCCACACTCAGCTTGAGTTCTCTCTCTCTGAAAGAAAGGAAACTCTTCTCTCAGGGATAACAGTCCTGTGCCTCCTGTTGACCAATGTATACATAGCTTGTTCATTTACTTTATCCATTTTTTAGCAGGGTAGGATTGGAGTGCAAATCTGGTACTAATTATTCCATCATGTCCAGAAGCTTAATTTAATTTTATCATTGGAAAAAAAATGTTTAAATGAAAAATGCTATTCTTCTGATTCTTCAGAAAGTGTAGGTAAGAAAAGTTACATATGCCTAGCCGGTTTCCAAAATCTAAGATTTTTACTTTGAGTTTTGTTCCAACTCTGGTTTGGCTAAATTAAGACCAAAATGTACCATTTCAAATGGCGAGATATCCCTCCCCCTCCCCTCCCCCCAAAAAAACTACTTAGAATTTTAACTGTACTTTATGGAATGTGTATTTATTAGCCTATTTTCTTCATAATCTACTATATGTATATGTTAAGACAGCATTCATGCAGCAAATCCTCATGCATGTCTTTCTTTTTTTTTTTTTTTTTAAGAGTACCAGACACACCTTGGGCTGTAGATATTTACTGGAGGGAGGCGAGAGTAGGATTTGTTTCTCACAAAACTATGCACAATGTTTTGTGTTTTGGGGTTTTGTTTTTTTTTTTTTACAAATAACTTTAATTTCAGTGGTAGAAAAGAAAATTCTGTGTTTTTACCTTTCTTTTATCAGTAAAATGGACTTTATTTTACCATTGTAAAAAAATAAATTGTATAGAAATAAAAGTAAATTATTTAGGCAATACCATTTTTAAAATAATATGCCACCTGAAAAGTAATATATTTTAGTAGAAAGACATAATCTAGTGAAGAAAGCATTCATCCTTTAATGGAATTGCTAAATCTACTGATTATTTGTGATTTCCATTCAGGGAGATGCCACTGGAGCTAACATAAAAGCTTTGCTATCTAAATGGAATCATTTATAATATTTAAGGGAAAAAAACCCTCATGTTTATTACCAGAATGTAATTTTCTTTTAGGAGGTAAAATAATTTTATTCTACATAAAACTTCACCTAAGTTTACAAGTAGATGTGTTTAATGATGTCCATTTTAGCATTATTTGGTTTTGTGAAAAAATTATAGAAACATTAAAAAAATTGTATATGATAATTTAATTAGAAAAATTACTAAATATCTTTCAGTAGGGATTCTTTAAACAAAGCATGGTGTACTATATAGTGTTGAAATCTGTTCTCAGGACCTCTGAGAATAGATTTTCAAAAATAATATTAAATGAAAAACAGGTTGTAGAAGATATTTTTAGTGTAATATAATTATATACTTCATCAGATATCACCGAACCATGTTATATATTGGTGTATATCCATATATATGCATATATATACATATACATACACATATATGTTCTACATGTATATGTATATATATTACATATAACTGTGCTTTATATGTACACTGGATGACTATTCACCAAATTAATGGTAGTGGTTACCTCTCAGAATGAATAGGGTAAGTGGATGAATATTAAAGCAACCACATCTTTATCAGTTATATTTTATTTATCAATTTAAAATAAATTATTAAACATATATCTTAAAATTGTGGATATACAAATCTTTGTTATAAAATTCTCTACTCTTCTGGCTCTTCCAAAAATGATCCCATAATAATTAATTTTTTTAAACAAGTAGATGTTTATAAGTTAACTCTTTTTTTAAATTAATCTCAAATTAAAATTTGAGGTTGCCATTCTTATTTATTTATGAAATACCTTTTACTACATCAAAATTTTGATAGTTATTGTCATTATTGTGTCTGTTAGACTATTATGAGACAAATTTCTATGATGATGTATTTTTATGACAATATGTTTCTAACAATAAAGAAATACCCATAATATCAGTTTACCATCAAAGTTATTTCTTTGTGCCATGTTTCTATAATATCTATAATATATCATTATCTATAACATATCTATAATATATCTATATACCTATAATATATCATTATCTATAGTATATCTATATCATATCTATATCATTATCTATAATTTTATATATATTATAGATAATAGATCTATAATATATCATTATTTCATTTTCCCAGCAAGTCTATGAAGTAATCCCATCTGACAGCAAGGTGAGAAAACTGAGGCAGGAAGATTTTAGGTAATTAGTTGAGAGTAGTTAGCTAATATGTAGTAGAACCTGTATTTTAAAGTAAACTTCTTTAAAACTGATATCATGCTTTCAAATACCATACTCTACTGCCCATCAAAATATGTCCAAACAAAAAACAACATATACTCAACAGATAACACAGCTTAAATGAGAGAAACTATCTGTTCTTTTCAAGTCTTCCATGTTTTCTCTTCCAGTCACATCCATCCCCAAATCTCAGGAGAAAAATATTTTATTAATTTTATAGTAATCATTCCCTTGATTTTCCTTGTGGTATTATTTCATTTGTTTGTATCCCTAAACCTTACACAGCTTATATGTTGTATGAATTAAGCCATTCCTTATGTATTCCTCTGTGGTTTGTTTATTTAGTGTTCAATTTTGTGTTCGTCCATGATGATGTGTGAATCATTTAAACTGAACAAAATTATATATTTTTACTTTTAAAATTGTTGCTGATTCTAAGAACATTTTTATACACGTCTCCTATTCACATGTACATTTTTTTAATAGTGTGTTTATCCAGGAGTTGAATTGCTCGTCACAGGATATGCTATTTCAACTTTAAAAGATAGTGCTGAACCATTTTCCATGGTAGTAGAATCATTTTTATTCAATACAAAATTTGTTTTCACCTTACAGTTGGTCTTCTTCAAAACCATGAGTGTAAGGAAATTTATTTAAGTGCCTTATCCACTAACCTAGTATATGCTCTGGTTTCTCTTGATTTTTGATCCTTTACTTTAATTAAATAATAATTTATTGTGGTTTTATATATTGCATATTTAATTTGAATGTCGATGCCTTCTTAATTACCTTTTATCTCAAGCTGCCCATTACCCTGTAATATTCATTCTTTATTTACTTTGATGAATGAGTTGAGTAATTTTCTATGTAGAATGGGATACAAGAAACATCCCAGTGTTCCTTAGATACCCTCTATTCCAACGACTAAAGTCTAAAATTATGCAATCATACTTAATATCTATAACCAAAACTTTAATATTAGAACAAAGCCCCACAGACGAATGAAATATCTAATTAGCTTTAAGAGGACAAAGTTGTAAGTGCCTGTCCTAGGAAATGTAAGCAGTATAAAATTTGTGCCCATAGAAGGGAAATTGACAACAGGTTAAGGATGAATTTTGGGAGCTGAACATGGACTTGGCTTATTTGTATGCTTAATATTTGTGAATTTCTAGAATTCTTTTTTTAAGAATCTTCTCTCTTTCACTAGTACTCTATTCCACGAATTCCAGCTGATTCAGTAGCCTCAAACTCTAATTAATACATTTCTCTCGTGATAAAACCATCATGCTCTGGACTTGCCTTCCTTCTACCACAATCTGGACAGGGCTTTGACAGAGAGCCAGAGCAACGGTCTGACATACTGTCAAAAACTTTGATGAGTCTGGGATTCACCCTACATGCAAGCTAATCAGTTAACCTGCCATGGTTTCATGGTTGCCAGTGGAAGATACTAGATTCCTAGGTCAGAGACAAAATACATTATTACTCATGGTATGAGCTGGTATAATGAACTTTATGTTCATGTGAGTTCCTCTTATCCCCAAGTTTTATGGTTGTGATGCAGAGGTAGGTGGAGGTGAATGTTACATGTGCAGTGAGTTTGTGTTACAGCTGAAGAATCCTGAGCACGTAGTAAAGCCCAAACTTTTATATGAGGTTTGTAAGAACACCTGCCCGATCTTTGCCCAGAAAGGAGATACTGTCTCACGGCTGTTTGTTATAAAATGTACTTGAAAAGAAGGGTTAGGACAAAAGAGGTCAATATCTATGTTGACAGTATGTGGAGAAATACACTCATGAAGGGTGGACTGCCAGCACTTGCCTCACTTGTTTCCCTCTTATTAGGGATCACCGTCCTGTGCTGCTTCTTGTTCAAAATCTGAAAACAAGTATTTCATAACTTACAACTGACCCACTTTTATAGTTGTTTACACAGAGAAAACTAGTCAGGTGATAGTCACATCAAAGAGGAAGTCGCAGTTAATGTTGTTTTGAGGTTAGCAATTTAAAATAAGGTAAAATGTAGTTCAGATAATGATAAATCTTTTGAAGAATATGACATGTTGCAAGATGTTCCCAGGTATAGTCTTTTGAATGAATTAAAGAATTTAAATTAATTTCTTTCAATTTCTTGTTTTATAAATATATATGTGTATGTATGTATATGTATACACACACGTACATTATGCTTTATTAGATATTTTCTGATTATGATTAGAGGTAGTAAATCTGTTGTAGGACTACTGAAATTCTAATTTTTACAAAATTCTTTTCTTTCAAAGAATATGCTTTATATCAGGAATATTCTTTCCTGCTTTTTTCTACCTCACTCTTACCTATTTGTCCTTAAAGATCAAAATTAAATGTGACTTTGTTTATACAACACATAGTTTTGAGTCTTTAGTCTCAGCCAGAATATGAGTCTTAAGTGAATCTCATGGAAACTAACATTTGAGAATCACTGATCTTCATGATGAAGAACCTCTCTTGGATGTTACTGAGCAATATTGCATGTTAGAGGCAATACAGACAGTGGTTTGAAGAGAAGATTAAAGACAGTGAGATAAATTTGAAGGCAAGAGTAGATAAGGCACAGCAGCAATGGGAATTAGGGCAGCAGTACTGGGGCTGTACTTGGAGGTGAGTGACAATGTGAATGAATACATAAGAAAGGAGAATCATCCAGGCTTAGAGATTGCTTGGATGTGGGCAATAAATGACAGAAAGAACTGCAGGGTGACTATTTATGAGATTTTACTTAGTTCCCCAGGCAGAATACTGCTTTGTGCAGCCATAACCTTCTCCCAACATCTATTACAAAATAATATTTTAATTTAATATATTTTATGTTTTCCTTTTCCCATTCAATTTTAAGATGATGATAATCCTAGGTACATGCTGATGCAACCTCCACACATCACTGAGTGGAAATAAACATGTCAGAGACAACTTAGTAACACCCTAACTTCCTCTTTATTCTCAGTGGGTAATCATGCCAGCTGAAGAAACTTGATATGGGCAGGCATCACAGAGTTACAAATACAATAAGGCTATCAGTTTTCATACTGTTCCCCTCATTTATAGCTTCCTAAAACCCAGCCCTATATCCTTTCTTCTTTTTTCCTTTTGTTCTTCAATCTTCACTTCTCACCATCTCCGCTGTTAACATCCGCAGGATAATAGACTCAATTAAATTCCTTTAATCCTGCTCTCAATAAAACATAAATCTTATTTGCATTTGTGGCACTCGTGGTAGAGATTCGGAATTAATGCTGACTACTGGAAAATTCTAGAAGCCTTATATAGTGTTTATGAAATCACAAGGAACAGGCCAACAGACAAGCTCTTATAATGCCAGATTGCTGAACGTAATTCCCAGGAAGTTAAAAATCTCCCTACACATTACATCACTTACGTTCTCCTTAAAACACGCGCCATATTTCCCATACTCTCTTGTCCTCAAACAATTAAAAAACAACAAAACAGTCATTGTTTGGTATCCCCTAGAGTTCCAGGACCTCCGCTGATACCAAAACCCAGGGATGCTCAAGTCCCTTAAATAAAATGGCCCAGTATACTGAATACAGCGAGCCTTCCCTGTCCCTGGGTTTCACATCCCAGATTCAACCAATCCAGATCGAAATTTGGTTGAATTTGCAAATGTAAAACCTACAGAGATGGAGGGCTGACTGTATTTCTAGTTACCACAAAGATTTTGGTCAAGTGACCAGTTTTTCCATAAACCTTGCATATAATGTAAAGACCAAAGAAGCACCTGAAGTTAGTGATTATCAAACTATTTTGAGTAAAATAGGGAAGCCCAAAGTGAAAAAATATGAAATAGGTAAATACAGAACAATACTTGGAATAGTATTGAAAACAATGCTCTTAATTATTGCCCAGCTCATGCAGACTATCCAAGTTTCACTGTAAAGTAGGCTATCGAGGAAGCTTTAGGAAAATCATTTCCTGAATATGTAGAGGAAAGGCTAGATGTCCATGTACTCCATTGCCCAACTCCCTCCAGAGTGTGTTTTCAAGAAAGGCAGTGCAAAAGCAATGTTGGGGCAGAGAGGCTTTCCTGAAATCTATAATAAGTAGGCTCTTTGGCTGCAGGGCCCAGGCACCAATTTTCTAGGAGTCAAAAATTTTCTGTGCTTAGTAGGAAGCAAACAAACAAATCCCAAAAAACTATTAGGTCTTTTCCTAGTTGTAAAGATAATAGTATTAAAAATTGCATTAGAATTGCATACACTAATGTTATGTATTGTCTTAGAAATAAAACACCAATTTTCTCAACAGTATAGTAGCACCAAGAGAAAAAAACGTCTGAGGATAACTAATACATAACAGAAAAAAAAAAAAGAAACAACAAAAGTAGTAGTAAACTTTCAAAAGGCTAAAAGTCAGTCAGTAGTTGTGTGGCATGGGTAGCTCACTTTACTTTTCTGAATCTCAGTATCCTCAGTGCTTCAGTGCAGGGTTTATCTGGATAATGTCTTAGTTTTCTCCTAAAGCACTACAGTGCTTTGACACTGCATGACTAGATCATTTTCAGCTAGAAAATAAATTCAGATCAAGGCATGATTTTAGCTACAACTTAATTTTTACTTAATAAAATTTTGACAATTTTTCATGAGTTTTCTTAACTGACGCTCTTATTCTGAGTTAAAGTACTTAAGTAAAATATGAGAGAGGAATGAAATAATTTAATTTGATATATGATACTCAGTTTAACCTATATTTCTCTGTTTCCAACAAGAACCCCTTAACTACCATCTACTCTCTTACTCTCTTCTCTTGCTACTTTAGTTCATTTTCTCAGGAGAGAAACTATGCCGTATAACCACATCGCTTTATAGACAACTTTAACACAGCTTTCAAAATATATTGTTTGATTCAAACATAAAACTTGCTTTACACATATACTGCTTTGCTTTATGATGAAGTATCAAATTTAAGGACT
Source organism: Balaenoptera musculus (assembly GCF_009873245.2). NCBI lineage: Eukaryota > Metazoa > Chordata > Mammalia > Artiodactyla > Balaenopteridae > Balaenoptera > Balaenoptera musculus. The sequence continues at coordinate 48,642,674 of NC_045794.1, read as the reverse complement.
CCCTGGAGAAATGTAAATAAATGTTATCAGGGAAGTATTACTTAATCATTATGAATGCATAATGTCCTTCCTTTTATGTTTACTTAGATATCAGAAATATTTCAAGCAGTTGTCACTTTTAACTTGTGTAAGCATACAGTCCTGGAAGACAAGGAATGGAAACTTTTTCTTATGTAGCTGAAACAGCTATTGAAAATACACATGGATCACAGAAACAGATAAAGTAATTTGCTTTGCTTTATTGATTAACAAGTAGATTTGCTGCTCTTTTGGTTTATCTACAATTCCTTATAAAAATTATAATAATGGCAAAATTTATTTTCTAATAAGAAACATTATTTTAATAATATCAATAATTATTTATCTTAAAAAATATATTACCATTAGATAATAGCCTAAAGCTCTAGAAGAAAAAAAAATAGATGCAGAAACAGGTGGATATATATGTGCCATATCTTCTTTATCCATTCATCTGTCGATGGACACTTATGTTGCTTCCATGTCCTGGCTATTGTAAATAGAGCTGCAGTGAACATTGTGGTACATGACTCTTTTTGAATTATGGTTTTTTCAGGGTATATATGGGATATTACTCAGCCATAAAAAGAAACGAAATTGAGTTATTTGTAGTGAGGTGGATGGACCTAGAGACTATCATACAGAGTGAAGTAAGTCAGAAAGAGAAAAACAAATACCGTATGCTAACACATACATATGGAATCTAATAAAAAAAACAAAATCATTCTAAAGAACCTAGGGGCAGGACAGGAATAAAGACGCAGATATAGAGAATGGACTTGAAGACATGGGGAGGGGTAAGGGTAAGCTGGGACAAAGTGAGAGAGTTGCATGGACTTATATATACTACCAAATGTAAAATAGATAACTAGTGGGAAGCAGCCATGTAGCACAGGGAGATCAGCTCGGTGCTTTGTGACCACCTAGAGGGGTGGGATAGGGAGGGTGGGAGGGAGGGAGACGCAAGAGGGAGGAGATATGGGGATATATGTATATGTATAGCTGATTCACTTTGTTATAAAGCAGAAACTAACACACCATTGTAAAGCAATTATACTCCAATAAAGATGTTAAAAATAAAATAAATAGGAACAGGTGGCTAAGTTTGGAGAGTCAGATGCATGTAGAGAAAGGAACAAGATGGGAATCTGTAAGTACATGTCCAGGAAGAAATAAAACCCTAAAAAAAGGAAAACTTTCGACAAACAGTAGCTAATATTGTAAAGAGATGCGATTCAGAATCGAGATGTGCTAGATGGTCATACTGTTCATGGTGAAGCTTCATATGACACAATATGGCACAGGGACTTTTTTGAAAATGCTAAATGTTGAAAAAATATTTTACAAGATATAGCTCTGGCACACAATGTATATTTGCAACCTAAGATGTAGCTAAAATTCTTTAAATAAAAAGTAGCAACGAACCCTTCTTCCCCATATGCTATAAAAACAAACACAAAACAAAACAAACGAACCCAGAAGACTCCAAATAAGCCAACAAATAAATTCATGATGACATTGAATAAAGAGGCTTGTCTCTTAGTAATTTTTATGGATTTAGTTTTAGAAAATGGAAAATAGAGAACAAAAGATAAATAGATATCCACATAGAATATTTGGATTTTCATGGAAAAAGTAGATAGAATCAAATCATCTTTAATAATCAATTGGAGAGGTGTTATTTCTATTGCTGCTAATGGTGCTAATTTATGCAAACACACTTGTATTAGTATAGACTAGATAACTCCACAGTGTAGAGGATAGGAAAGCTTTGTATCTTGAAACTGTAACATCTGAGATATGTGCCCTCTGTGGCTGCTGGAGGCTCTTGTTTTAGCTATAAAACACTTTGACCAAAGGACACACTATTTTTACACGCAATTCATTGGCCAGAACTGGTTATTTGATCCTACATAAATGAAAACAAGCAAGTATAATCTTCTCATGTGCTCGGGAGAGAATAATGGATATAGGTATATGTTAAGGTCTCTACCATGAATCTCAGACTGACATTAGTTAACAGAGGGGTAAAAGAATATCCAGTGCCAACAGCTGTGCTCCTGGGCTGATAAATCAGGTAGCTAGGAATCTGATTTCTTTCCAGTCATGGTTTTCAACACAGCCACTTAAGTGCAATAAGAAACATTTGGAACACATCATTCTTTAAACATGCAGAAGTTTCATCTTACTATGAAAGTCATTAATTTGAGGAACACCGAATCTCAGGTCTTATTCAAGTTGGAACATTACAATGTAAGTGTTTCTACATATGACTGATGCTTTACACTTACATAAAATTACTGTCTTTCTTATTTTCATCATTTTTTCTAATGCCATTTTGGTTAGAAATGATGTATGATGATTGGCTCAAACAAAATAAAATCTTCTTATGGTGAATATTTAAGTTAGATATAATTTATTAGAAACAACTGCAATAAAAAACAAAGTAGATTTTAATTAAACCAAGCACTTTGGGCAGTGGCTCTCAGAGCTTTAAAAAACTTATTCAGAACAACCAAGACAAATGTTAAAAACTAAACAGTCATACTTTAAATATATATCAGGTTTTGATACCATTATCTCTCAATATAATTCAATATAATCTGGATGTTAGGCATATTTTTCAGTGTTATACTAATGACAGAAATAAACCAAATATTTCCTTAATCTTTCATAGGCAAAAAGAAATTTAATAGTTAAAATAATTTAATATATTTCTATTCTTTCATTTCTTTCCAATTCGTAAACATAATTTTGACGATAAAATACTTAAAACTAAATGTTTTCTACTCTGTTATATTTCATACATATACTGCAGAAAACTCTGAAAATAAAGAAATAACCTAATGTTTCTGTGAAACATTATATTTTCATATTAAAATTTTAGGTTTGATAAGTTTATAGGAAAATTATTTTAATTTGCTTCATCTAGTCTTATGTTCAAGGTAACAGTTCATATTGTCATAAAGTCTCCTCAATATTAAGGGATTTTCTTAGATGAATTCATTTGTTTGGATATATAAATTCTTTATTCTGATGTGATATTTTTGGTACAAAATGAGCTGTGTCTACTTTTCTTTCCCCATTTTCCCTGGAGGATCTCAGCAGAAAGAGTGTTGTTGCTGTTTGTGGATGGTTGAGTTTTGACCGGAGTCCTTGCTGCCCATATTCTAATTGGAGGATTTGGAAATCCTCTCAGACATAAGTTCTGGAAGGTACCATAGGTGGTAGGTACTGACTCAGATATGACCATTTTATGTCCAGAAACCCTCAAGTGTGACATTTACAAGATCCCCATCAGAGTTGCCAAAGACTGGCTTTCCCGCAATCCGGCAGTCCCCAGGCTGCAGCACGATGACTAGCACTATAGCAGCTGTGAGGCTGGCTTGCCACACTTTTCAGAGATGTGGCATGTAAGGCTACAATAAAACCAAATAGATTTAGAATGTTTACTACTTACCCATTAGTTATACTTACTATCTACTGCATCCTTCCCTAGTTGAATGTAAGCACCTTAAGAATTGCGACTTAGCCTGAGTCACTGTCGTACACTTGAATGAGTTTATTACCAGCCATATTTCTGAAGGCTTATGAAATTGTCACCTCTGGATTAGGCCTATTATGATGGTTAATTTTACGGTACCCAGATATTTGGTCAAACATTATTCTGGGTGTGTCTGTGAGGGTATCTCTTGATGAGATTAACTTTTGAATCAATAGACTGAGGTAGATTGCCCTCCCTATTATGAGAGGCTCTCATCCAGTCAGTTGAAAACTTGAATAGAACAAAAAGGCCGAGTAAGAGGGAACTTTTCCTGCCTGACTGCTTTAGGTGGGACATTGGTCTTTTCCTGCCTTTGAACTCAAGCTGAGGTTGGCTCTTCGTGAGTTTTGAGCCTGTTTTGAGCCTGCTAGCTTTCAGACTGGCTGTCCTGGGTCTCCAGCTTGCCCACTTCAGATTTGGGGATTTCTCAGCTTTCACAATCAAATGAACCAATTTTTTATAATAAATTCCTTCACATATAAATTGGCTCCATTTCTCTGGAGAACCCTAATACTTCTGTATATCACTTTATTAAAAAAAATTATAATGTCAGTGTAGGGACTCTGACAAACAAGAGAGCAAATGCCCATACAAAGTGTACAGGCACACTTAAACCCTTTTGATTCTTGACAAGTAGGAGTGTAGGCGTGTTAAGAGGACAGTTTCATGATAGTCTTCAAATCTGATTTTTTATACAAAATGTTCTGTTTTAAAATGTTTACCAAATTTTTTTAAAAATGTGTACCAAACTTAGATATGGCATATCAATCATAGGCTTATGATCTCTGTTAATTATTTGTTTCAAGCTAAAGTCTAATTTTTATATTCAGATTCTTCCCCATGATTCAAGAAGTATGCATGCCTCTGGAAGATTTCCCTTGTTGATTATCATAAATGTCAAGGAGAGCTTGAAAGAAAAGGTCTGATGTGATTACTGGCTGCTCTGGCAACGTACCAAGGTCTGATGTGACAGAGGGGCAAAGAGATGAAGTGTCAGTAATTGTTCATAGTTTACCACATCTGAGGAATCAAGTACAGCCCAGGATGAAATCCTGAAGAGTGTTTCCAGTTTACTGGGGACCTCTTTTTATACTCTGGGAATGACCATCCTCATCCTGTATTTATGATCAGGTCATCAGAACTGGTCTCCTTAAGGTCAAGGTTCTTTCTTACTCAGGGGCCCAAAGTTCCTATATCAGAATTTTGAAAAATGATCAGAGTGTACAAGGGGCTACTTGAAGCAAGTAGGTCATAGAGAAGTAAAACTCTCCATGGAGTTACTTGCATTTAAGAAGTGGGGAAGCTTAGTTTATAACACATTCAAACATCATCTGAGATATTACTATATTAGTCAAACATAAAAATTAAAAATGGAGCAGAGAGAGGAGGTGAATCAAAGGCAGGCATTTTAATCTATAATTATTTAAATTAAAATAATTCACGTCCATGTGTCTCTCCTTTGACCAATTTACTTGATAATGTTGTTAGTCACTGAGGAAGGGGGGAGTGTAGAGGGTTTCCTCTCATTTCTTCCTTTCATCACTCAAAAGCTGCTGTTTCTGATCCCTATATTGTTAGGCGAAGGGAAGAGGGAAAATTAAAGGAAAAGGGCTCAACATACACGGAAAGTGCTATTAGCTCTCTCATCAGTGCTTTCTGTGTATCACACATCCAGATATTGATTCTTTTGTAGGTATCTGAATAATGAGGTTTCCATCATAAAATCTCCCATTTGCTCTGTCTGGCTATTTATAACTCCTCATCAGGGCCTGATATCTTATTATAATACTTCCATAATCTCTTTTAATAGGATCATTCACAACTCATTATACCGTCCCAGACAAGAATAAAACTTTTGAAGAATCAACCAATAGTACTGCAAGGTCATATATTAGTGTGCAATTAATTGTCAAATGAATGATGAAATTAAGTATAAATGGAAGGTTAATTGATAGATTTTAAAACACAAATACTACAAATACCTGGGAACTGATAGGCCACTCACATTTTATATAGCATATGACATTTTATTTCTGGTTTATTTTTTATCTAGCTGATTTTGTCGACATTAGTGGCTGAAAATCTTAGACACAAATTAGTTTGAAATCTGTATTGTAGTAAGATAACCCATTAAATCATAGGGATGGTTTAATGTTTGCATAAATGTTTGAGAGGTACATAGGAATGTTTGAGAGGTGCTATTAGACAAAGTATAACTCTGATAGTGGAAATAGTAAACCATAGTTACAAGTCCAGTGTGTAATTAATTTGCTAATTAAAAGAATGCTCAACACTTGTTGATAGAAATTAAAAACCATCAAATTAAAAATCAATTCTATTCTAACAAATACTCAAGAAAAGAGTTACAAAAAAAGTTTATAATAAATTAAGCTGATGTATATATAAAGTGGATACAAATTATGGGTGCAGAAAAATTAGGCCAAAATTAGACTTTCCACAGCTCTGACAAGATCAAACATATGTGGGTCCTGGGTGTTAAAAATGACCATCATTTTGTACAACCTTAACTATTTCTTAGAAATTTTGTTTTGGAGCTCTATATACCTTTGAACAAAGTTACGTAAATTAAATATTTTTTTTTCCCTAGGAAATGGAATTTAAGGATAAAACTTGAATCTGTTAAACTCTGATGAGTACTGGGTTCATAAAATCATATAGTTCTGAGATAAAAGTCTACCTCATGACAATCCCAAACAATGCATAAGAGAAACTTATGAAAAACCAAAGATTTGTACCTTGTAGAAGAAGGTGGGTGGTCTGCAGAAAAGAGGATGGAGCAGCCTCAAAAAAGAGGAGACTGAGAGACTTCTTATTGTATGGATTTCTAATTCCTGCCCTATCTAAATGTGATTTTAACAGGTTTGATACTCGTAAACTAAGTCTCCCTTTTCTGAAGTAAGTTTGAGTATGTTTATTGCAGGTAATATATCCTGTGACATCTCAAAAGATAATTAAAACAGGAGATTGAGAAGATAGTTAAGGAATTAGAGATGCAGTCTTCATGGATTTTATGTAAAGGAATTAGTTTCATAAGAATATTCTCACCAAAGCCCCATTCAATATGACTTCTCCTTCATTGCCATTGAATTTGGCTCCTCTGAATAGATTTTGGTAACTGAACACTCTGTACTTGATGATACATGTATAATCATTTGAAATAAAATGTTATTTTAAAATAATTTAAAAGGTTGAATATTCTTTGGTGCTTTGGTTCTACGAAAATTCCATAAGGCCTTGCATTTTTTTGAGAGAAAAAAATCACCTTTTTAATTTGACCTTTAACGTGCTACGTTTTGTTTATTTAACTCTCTGAGTTAAAGCCTATATGTGGAATAAAGTCATGCTAAAATACTTGGTATTTGAGGCCTATGTGAAATGCCCATGGGTCATTTTAAAATTTCCTAATGAAACTTACATGTTTGGATATGTTCTATCTGTATGCTATCAATCATTTCATGTACAGTCATGTGATTTAACACAATGTGACTGATGAAATCTCTCAGGATCAGATGTAACTGACAGAACCTAAATTGATGTTTTATGAAAATGTACTCTGGATATGCCTGAAAAGATGTCTTTGATATGGCATCAGGCATTAACATGCTATCTTTATAACTTATGACTTAAAAGGTTAAAAAGTTCAAGTATATCTCTAGAGAAGGCAAGATCTCAAAATAACAGGAGTGATTTAATCTTTTTCCTGATGCTCCCATCTTGACTTTTTTAAAATTCTTTCTTTCTATAGAGGAAAATGTTCCTCTATAAAACCAGTCATTTGAATTCACCTGTCCCTAAGTAGCACTTATTATTTCTTTTCTTTCTGCTCCTGTTACTTGTAGGATATTCTAGATATTCTACACCTCAAACCTATAAAAATAAATTAGTATCCTAACTGATATTCTGACTCCAGCATATTTCCTCTCTTATATATTCCATATAACAAATGTATACCTTTAGTGACACCCTGATCATACCTTCCATCACAAAACCTACAGAGATTTTCTCCATAAGTTTCCATGAATAAAAATGAAGGAATCAATCCTCTTGAGAAGACATGCATGTACCCTAGAAGATGGCAAAGATGGCAGGGAGGGGAGGATATATGTATGTATATTTTGAAACTGAATTAACCCATGGTTACATAACAGGTAGGCAACTGCTCTTTCGGGAAGGTGGATATCATTCAAGAAAGGTATTTTTTTTTTTCTCTTGAGAATCTCCATGCATTTGGATAAGGAACTGTGGTCCTGGATATGAGTATGAGAATTGAGAGAGCTGAATTGCTCTAAATGTTAGATTTGGAAGAAGTCAGAGTTCAAAAAAACACCTTAGGAAGGAAAGCATGAGGCTGAGCCTGAGATACATGACAGGAGACTATCATCTGAAGTGCAGAAACAAAAGACAGGTATATAAAAATTAATAACAGGTATATGGAATATTTTGTAAATTCACACGTTATAAAATGGCTTGTTTTCATTGTGTAGTGTCACAATGTGTAGCATCCGTTTTATGACTGTCACAAATTATTCACCCATTGTGCTGCTGATGGATATTTGGCTTGTTTCCAATTTGAAATTACTATTAGTGAAACTGCTATGAACATTCTTATGCATATATATTTATGGACATTACTACTCACTATTTTTGGAAAAATATTTGTAATAGTTCTCAGAAGGTACTTCCAACAGCTGTCCAAAGTGGTTGTAGCAATTGATACTCCTACTAACAATGTAAGAGTGTTTCATCTGTTCCATATCCTCATCAACACTTAGTAATATCAGACTTTTCAGACTCAGCTATTTTGATGGCTGCATTTCTCACAGGAGTGATGATGTGAACCATTTTTTGTTTGTTTATTGGCCATTTTGAAACTCATATTTGCCAAGTTGACTGTTCAATTCTTTTGTCTATTTAATGGGGTTGACTGTATTTTTTTAGAAAAAATAATTTCATTAGAATTTTAAATATATTTTGGATATGAGATCTTTTTCAGATATAGGTACTGCTTATATCTTCTCCCAGCATGTAGTTTGCATTTATCTTAACTTCCTTAATGGTGATTTTGATGAACAGATTGCTTAATTTTATTGAAGGCTAATTTATCATATTTGTTTTGTTATTGACTTTGATGTCTTTTTTAAGAAATCTGTGTCTGTATCAAAGACATAAAGGTTTTCTCATGTATATTCATTTAAAGGTTTTTTGTCTTACCTCTTAGAGTTGATCTATGAGGCAGATCAAGTTGGTTTTTGTTTGTTGTGAGGAGTAGTAAATATACAGTTTGTCCAGCACCATTTTGGGGAAAGATCAGCTTTCTGCATTGAATTGCAGTCATAAATCAGGTGATAATATATATATATATATATATATATATATGTGGATCTGTTTCTGTACACACAATTCTGTTTCATTGCTCTATTTTGTCTGAATTTGTGTTTTATAATTAATAACAGTAAGAACTTAAGCATAATTCTAGCTCCTCCATATTGGTAATAACTGGAAAGATTTGCAAATTTTTAAGGTAGGAAAATAATAATGTGTTTATATGCTTACAAGAATGATCCAGCAGAGTCATAAATATTAATGATTCAGGAGGAAGTGAAAGTTTTCTGGAGCAAACTATTTGAGTAAGTTGGAAATGCATAGGTAAAGTGGTTGGCCTTAGCTATGAGAAGGAAAGTTCAAAAAAAGTAAAAGGACTGAAAGTAGATAGATGTGTGGTGAGAGATTCTCTCAGTGAAATGAGCAGCAACGTCATCAGTTTGATGTGGTGATGGGAAACAAGTACTGACATTTGATTTAAGAGGATAAATTATGAAATAATTAACCTAAGAAAGTGGAAAATGTGAATGCCTAAATTCAATGTAGTCTAATTGCTAGCCCTTTATGGGCTTGCTTGAGGTTTTTGATCATGAACTTAAGATGAAAGCAATTCACATGTTTTTCTCATTTATGTTCACCTGTGTAAATACATTTTAGGTTTAACCAGGATTGTGATTTAAGCCAGTGAGTACTACGAAACTAGAAAGGATTTGAGAGCTTTATGTGAGGGGATGACTATGATGATTTTCCTTGTGATGTAAGGTGGGTAAATAGGGAAGTATGAGTATGGAGCAGATGATAGACAGCAAAAACCAGAAAGGATCTAAGGATTGAAGAAGGTCCAGATTTATTTTGAGGATTGTTTGAGTTGGGCTATTAGAGGAAATGAGCTGGAAAATAGAAGGTAATGATCAGAATATGGCACTTTAAATTGAGATAATATACACTCTGCATCTTTCCTTGTCTTCCAACATTCACTGCAGCACCCTGTGTATACAATTGACTTAAACATTGTTGTGTGTGTGTGTGTGTGTGTGTGTGCATAAAAATAAAAGGGCAAAGTTTTATAGCTGGGCAAATGTGGTGGAGAGCAAGAACAGCCCAAAGGTAATGGCATATGATTGCTAAATTGAACTAATCTAGCAGAAGCAGGATTTATGAACCCTACATGATTATAAGAACTATGCCTCTTGGGAATTTTCAGAAGGCCTATGGAGGGCAATGCATTTTTCAATATTGCTGCAATAAAAGTTTGAGGACATTTTTTTTGTATCTCAAAGAAAATAAGTTTTGCTGATAGCTGGGGTACATTTGGAATTTCCAACTGATCCATCAAAGTGAGTCACAGTATTTTTTAACAATAAAACCCAGATGACAAAACACAGATACAATTAAAATAGTGCTTTACACATAGTAATTACATTATCTGTCGAATGACGTTTTCTAAAAATGCATTGAGAAGGTAGCTTAGTTTCATCTACTCCTCTGCATATGTGTGTCTTCACTAACCCGAAACATAAAGTCAGGGTTGAATAATATTGGGGAGAGTTGTAGTCCTGAACATTTTTGCTAGATTTTATTAAATATAGTTTCAAAATTTCATAATTATAAAATATTTTCATGGTGGTTTTGAGTTAATTTTCTTTGTTCTAAATACTAATAGTATATTATTTGCGTAAAATTGGAAGATGGAGAAAAATACAGACATATTGGCTACATTAAATATGAAAACTCAATTATATTGGCCACCAAAATATAAATAGAAGAAACAATAAAAAGGAAAAGGACAAATAATACACTAGAAAATTATTTATAACATATATACTGGCAAAGAGCAGCATTCCTAATATACAGTGAGTTTCTATAAATTGATGAGATAAAGGTATACCATGTTATAAAAATCAGTAATTTAATGATTATAGAATGTACTTTGTGATTATAGAATGTATTTTGAGCAATTTTGAGATTTTGATTTAATTTTTTTATGAATCACAATGATGTTTAGCATTGCTTTATGTCTTTCCTTTGGAAAGTGCTTAATCATGTCCCATACCCATGGTACTTTTGAGTTGCTTGTGCTCTTCTTACTAATTCATAGAATGTATTTTTGTATATGTTGATAATGGTTTTTCAATTTTGTATCATGAGAATCTCCTCCCAGTTGTAATTGATCTTTTAATTTTCTTTAGTGTATTTTTGCTTAAGATAGAAAGTTGAAATTTAATTCATCTTTCTTCATATGAATAATAGTTTTTTCCATTTCCATTTATTGACAGGTCCTTACTTGTCCAACCTATCTGACATGTCATTAAAATACCAGACATGCACGGGCTCTCATTTCCATTCTGTGGTTCAGTTTACCTATTCCTGTGCCTTCTCATACTGTCTTAATTAAAATAGGTTCATAACAGGTCTTGACATGTTGGATATAGGGCAAGCCCCAACTCCCTATTCTTCATTTTAGAAGTGTATTAGTTAGCCAAGAAAAACTGAAATACCTGTTAAAGATCCCACATACAAGAATATCTATGGAAACACTATGCACAATAGCAAAAAACAACATAAATGCACAAAAATTGATGAAGAATAAGCTGTTGAAAGACTCAGCCAGTGGACTGTACACAGCAGTCAGAATGCATTGAATTAGAGACACTGCGAACACAATGGTTTATTTTATGTGTATTCTTGGCTTGGCCATGTTGCCCAGTTGTTTTGTCAAACACTATGCTAGATATTACTGTGAATGTGTTTTGTGGGGGAGATTAACATTTACAATCAATTTACTTTAAGTAAAGCATATTACCCTCCACAGTGTGGGTGAGCCTCATCTATTCAGTTAAAGCCCTTAAAAGCAAAAACGGGGGTTTCCCAGAGAAGGCATTATGCCTTAGGACTATAACATAGAAATCCTGCCCGAGTTTCCAGTCTGCTGGTTGCCCTATGAATTTCAGACGCAGCACTGCAGATTTGAACATTATCTCAATTTCCAGCCAGCAGACCTGCCTTACAAATTTCAGACTTACCTGCCTGCATAATCACATGAGCCAATTCCTTAAAATAAACCTCTCCCTCTTTATATATACACTATTGGCTCTATTTCTCTGGAGAATACTGAAAAAAATATATGATAAATCTTAGAAATGTAATATATATTACTAAAAGGAAAGAAAAGGACAAAATTTGATTAGTCACAAAAGAAGAAATGCAAATGATCAATAAATTAAAAAATGGTACCTCAGTGGGTAAAAAGGATTATTTTCCTATATTCAAAGGATAAAACAAAAGAAAAACAAACAAAATACGATGATCAGTGCCATCTACTAGTGTTAGGAAATCAGGAAAATGGGGAAAAGAAATGTTTCATTATATTGCTGGGGATACTGTGAATTATTACAATTTTATTGGAAATAATTCTGGCATGATCTGTTAACATTAGAAACCAGCTTATTTTTTGAACCAACAACTCAACTCCTGAAAATCTATGAAAAAAAAAAAAAAGAAACAACAGGGCAATTACTGAATAAATTATACTTACTTTATCTACTCTGTTATATTATGCCACTGTTAAAGACACCAAAAAAGTAGTGATTAGGGTAGTGAGAGAGGTGGTAGTGAGATTATCTGTGTTTTTTATACATCTATATATTTTAGATAAGTAGCATTAAGAATTTGAAATTAAATGTAATAAGAATTACAGAATTACTAAAATATTTAAATTGCTTATTTAAGGTACTCATCTAATTAATTTATTGTTAAAGAATTATATGTTCAAATATATTTTGATTATTTTCCCTATCAATAAAACCTGTAGAAAATATTGCCATCTTGAATATGCATTTATCTTTTCTATTTGTATTTCTTTCTTACTAACATTATTTATTTCTTATATTATTTAAAAGTTGTTAGTTTCTTTGAACATTCCATTTTCCTTTTTTATTGTCATTTTTTAGAATAAAAGTCCATAAAAACTGAGGAGAAAGAAACAGAAATAAGATGAAAAATTATTGGTTGCTCAGACTGGGTAACGTAGCTACAAACAAGCACCTTGTCATTCAGATGTGTTCTGTTTTCTTTCAATCAGCACAAAACATGTTAAGCTTTCATGACACTGTGACTTCAGTGCTCATCCATCTAAATGTGGATTATTTTGGCTTATACCTATTTGAATGATATTTAGGAAAATATTTATTTTTAAATATCTGGATTTAGATAAGGGTTTGACCAGAAAATAATTACATGCTTTATTTTTAAGAAGTTATTCAAATATTTCCTTTAAATAACTTCCATTGATGTGTTATTTTTATGTTTTAATTTATAAATACTCTATTTCAGGTACTGGGAAAATAAGTCTCTAGGTTTTTCTGTTAAAACCATATTAGCACTGACCTTTACTTTTAGTGACTAAAAGAAAAAAAATCTCAAAAAAATATCTTTTTAAAGTAAAAACCTGTTCGAAAATGGAAAATATGAACAATATCCTTGTATTTGTCTAAGCCCTGAAAGTTATAGAAACACATTATATATGGTGAGATAAGCAAGGTTAAATATACATACTTTAAACAATTTTTGAAAACTGTGACTTACAATGTAATATTATTAAATAAAACAGCCCAATTATATAATTAACAGCAGGTTAAAGAATGTATTTGTAACATCTACCTACATCACTGTTTTAACCAAACATGCTTTTCACTATGAAAATGTTCATTATTATAAGGCAATCTGTAGGTGAGTAGATGTTTCAAATAAAGAATAAATGATGCATTTTCGATGTCAAATTTTAAGTTTGATAAGGAAAACACTGAATTGTGACTAGTAGAAATAACTAAGCCTTTAAAAATTACAAATGAGCAAAATATAATGGGAACCTTTTGTTTAGAGCTGAAACATTGCTGTTTTCAATTGGTAGTCAGAGGCAAGATTGAGCCCATAATTCTGCACTAGAATTTATGGGAATTGACTTTTTTCTGCTCCAATTATCTGATGGACAATTTGCTGTGCGTAATTACGTTACCCTTCCCCCAGATATCTAGATTCTTCTTCAACACTTCAAAATCACACTCATAATAATATGTGTGTTTACGTTAAAAAGATTAAATTTATAATGGTTATAAAATGATTTAGAAGACTTTTGGGGTAAGGGCTATATAAACACAAAGCAACGTGAACAGTTATAAGCCTGATTTTCTTTTCATCTCACACATTTTCCCCTAGAGATAGTCAATTTAAGAAATTGAACAATTAGACTCATATATCGATAAGTAGATGGCTGAATTTGCTTTATAGAAAAAGTTGTTTTTGTGCTTTGTTTCATTTGATAGAGTCAGCGGCATGAAATGCATGGAATTTTATCCTGAAGGTCACATACCAACCTTTTATGAAATTAAACCAATCGTTCAAATGGAGAAAAGTAGGTTTGTGAACAAATAGCTTTGTCTTCCTGCAAACCTCATGAGAATTCATTCATACTGACTCCTTATCTTAACATGTAACACAATCACCAATTAGTGTCAAAGTTACTGGAGCCATCACATTCCCAGCTGCATTAACCTTATGTACTGGTTCAAGGAAAATGCAATTATTCTTCTTCTAAACTAATCACTAATTTCAAAGTTATTATTAACTAATTTAATCTTTAAATTGGCATAACCTACCAAACTACATATCAGATTTATTGCTGAAAGGAAAGAAAGACTATTTGGATATATGTGTTAAAACCAAAGCAAGTGGAAAATAGGATTTTTTAAAATTCAGTTGCAGAGAAACCGTGCTTTTAACCTTGTCCGGGTCAGAACCATTGGAAGGCAAAAAAAAAAAAAAAGACATTATTCATGTCACTGAAGACTAGGGGTAATTTTTCTAATTCCCTGGCATATTAATGACCAACAATGAGTGAGCCCCTTAAGTACCTCATTTATTGTCTTAAATATGAAAATGTTTTAGAGATTAGAGAGGAAATTGTTTGAATTAATTAACTGAACTGGTGCTCAAGGGATCTAGTACAAGATTTTCAGACAAAAGCTGGGAATTTACAATAATGACATTTCTTTCATGGTTAGAAAATATAGCACCAGTGGGATTTGGAGGCACTCTTAACATTTTAGCTGATGTCTGTTGAGGGCTTAAGAACCCTCTGAAACCATTTATTTTATTCACTGGGGACTTCTCTCAATTACATTATAAAAGGCATCACATTAAAATAGCCATGAGGCCCACAAATTTCACTATATAAGTGGAATCGGATAACTGGCACAATGAAAATTCAAAATGCAAATGGAAGCTATTAAAGTAATAGCATCATTTAAAAAAATTCTTTTTTGCAGGAAAGGTAATGTGTAGATAGATAGAAACAGAACGGTGTTGTACATGGTTAGCTTAATCACAGTTTCTCACATTTCTCTTGTGGGTTATCAGTTGCAAATGAGACTCCTCTGTGCGTAAGAATCCACCCATATGGTGACTCTTCAAAGGAATTTGAAAAAGTATTTGGTTTACCTGGATTATATTAACTTCAAGGTTAGACTAAAGTGTGCATTTACTGATTTATGTAGCTATCTATAACGTATTTCCCCATTCCTCCATTCAGCTATCAATTTATTTATCTGTCTATCCGTCCATCCATCCATCCATTCATCCCCATCTACTCTAACTAGAATGATCTAGGGCATATAAAACTATATCTGATATCTGCATTCTTTCTAACAAATGAACTATTTAAAAGTGCTAAATGTTAAAGCAGAATCTGCCTTATTGGATTCAATTTGGTAAGCAATACTCAAGCATTTACATATGTCATGATAACTTTATTATCTTTCTTTACATACAAAAATCTAAAGTTTAAAAGCTGTTCAGCTCCAAACATCAAATTTGTTCCAGTTTTAACAGTTTATGAATGCCAGAGATTTCTGTGCATTAGTTTTGTATCCTGCAACCTTACCAAATTCATTGATTAGTTGAATGGTGGCATCTTTAGGATTTTCTATGTATAGTATCATGCCATCCGCAAACAGTGACAGTTTTACTTCTTATCCAATTTGTATTCCTTTTATTTCTTTTTCTTCTCTGATTGCTGTGGCTAGGACTTACAAAACTATGTTGAATAATAAGGGCAAGAGTGGACATGCTTGTCTTATTCCTGATCTTAGTAGAAATGCTTTCAGTTTTTTACCATTGAGTATGATGCTTGCTATGGATTTGTCATATATGGCCTTTATTATGTTGAGGTAGGTTCCCTCTATGCCCATTTTCTGGAGAGTTTTTAATCATAAATGGGTGTTGAATTTTGTCAAAAGCTTTTTCTGCACCTACTGAGATGATCATATGGTTTTTATTCCTTAATTTGTTAATAAATCAGAAAGAGAAATTAAGGAAACAATCCCATTTACCATCACAACAAAAAGAATAAAGTACCTCGGAATAAACCTGCCTAAGGAGGCAAAAGACTTGTACTCAGAAAACTATAAAACACTGATGAAAAAAATCAAAGATGGCATAAAAAGATGGTGAAATATACCATGTTCTTGGATTGGAAGAATCAACATTGTGAAAATGACTATACTACCCAAAGCAATCTACAGATTCCATGCAATCTCTATCAAACTGCCAATGGCATTCTTTGCAGAATTAGAACAAAAAATTTTACAATTCGTATGGAAACACAAAAGACCCCGAGCAGCCAAGGCAATCTTGAGAAAGAAAAACGGAGTTGGAAGAATCAGGCTCCCCGACATCAAACTATATACCACAAAGCTACACTAATCAAGACAGTATGGTACTGGCACAAAAACAGAAATATAGATTAGTGGTACAGGATAGAAAGCCCAGAGAAAAACCCATGCACATATGGTCACCTAATTTACAACAAAAGAGGCAAGAACATACAATGGAGAAAAGACAGCCTTTTCAATAAGTGGTGCTGGGGAAAACTGGACAGCTACATGTAAAAGAATGAAATTAGAACACTCCCTAACACCATACACAAAACTAAACTCCAAATGGATTAAAGACCTAAATGTAAGACCAGACACTCTAAAACTCTTAGAGGAAAACACAGGAAAAACACTCTTTGACATAAACCACAGCAAGATCTTTTTTGACCCACCTCCTAGAGTAATGGAAATAAAAACAAAAATAAACAAATGGGACCTAATGAAACTTAAAAGCTTTTGCACAGCAAAAGAAATCATAAACAAGACAAAAAGATAACCCTCAGAATGGGAGAAAATATTTGCAAATGAAACAACAGACAAAGGATTAATCTCCAAAATACACAAACAGCTCATGGAGCTCAATATCAAAAAAACAAACAATCCAATTAAAAAATGGGTGGAAGACCTAAATAGACATTTCACCAAGGAAGACATACAGATGGCCAAGAGGCACATGAAAAGATGCTCAATATCACTAATTATTAGAGAAATGCAAATCAAAACTATAATGAAGTATCACTTCACATCAGTCAGAATGGCTATTATCAAAAAATCTAGAAACAATAAATGCTGGAAAGGGTGTGGTGAAAAGGGAACCCTCCTGCACTGTTGGTGGGAATGTAAATTGATACAACCACTATGGAAAACAGTATGGAGGTTCCTTAAAAAACTAAAAATAGAATTACCATATGACCCAGCAATCCCACTACTGGGCATATACCCTGAGAAGACCATAATTCAAGAAGAGACATGTACCACAATGTTCATTGCAGCATTATTTACAATAGCCAGCATATGGATCCAACCTAAATGTCCATTGACAGATGAATGGTTAAAGATGTGGCACATATATACAATGGAATATTACTCAGCCATAAAAAGAAACGAAATGGAGTTATTTGTAGTGAGGTGGATGGACCTAGAGTCTGTCATACAGAGTGAAGTAAGTTGGAAAGACAAAAAACAAATACCGTATTCTAATGCATATATATGGAATCTAAAAAAAAAAAAAAAGGGTACTGATGAACGTAGTTGCAGGGCAGGAATAAAGATGTGGACATAGAGAATGGACTTAAGGACATGGGGTGGGAGGGGGAAGCTGGGGCAAAGTGAGAGTAGCATAGACATATATACACTACCAAATGTCAAATAGTTAGCTAGTGGGAAGCACCAGCATAGCACAGGGAGATCAGCTCAGTGCTTTGTGATGACCTAGAGAGGTGGGATAGGGAGGGTGGGATAGGGAGTATGGGAGGGAGGCTCAAGAGGGAGGAAATATAGGGACATATGTATGCATATGGCTGATTCACTTTGGTGTACAACAGAAACTAACACAGTATTGTGAAGCAATTATACTGTAATAAAGATCTATTAAAAATAGTTTATGGGGGCTTCCCTGGTGGCGCAGTGGTTGAGAATCTGCCTGCCAATGCAGGGGACACAGGTTCAGGCCCTGGTCTGGGAAGATCCCACATGCCGCAGAGCAACTAGGCCTGTGAGCCACAGCTACTGAGCCTGTGTGTCTGGAGCCTGTGCTCCGCAACAAGAGAGGCCGCGATAGTGAGAGGCCCGCGCACCGCGATGAAGAGTGGCCCCCACTTGCTGCAACTAGAGAAAGCCCTCGCACAGAAACGAAGACCCACCACAGCCATAAATAAATAAATAAATACATACATACATAAATAAATAAAAATGCCTGTAAAAGTGTGTTTAGTTTAAAAAAAAAAGTTTATGAACATATAATTTACATAAATTCCACATAATTAAAGTATAAAATTTGTTAAGTATTGACGTGTACATATCCATGAAAACATCACCACAATCAAGATAATATAGCCATCACCACAAAATATCCTCATGAACCTTCAAAATCCCTCTCTCTTTCCTTCACTAGAATCTTACCCCACCCCCCATCCCCAGGCAACTTCTGATTTGCTTTCTGTCACTACAGATTATTTTACATTTCCAGAAGTTTATTTAAACGGAATCTTACAATTTGCACTCATTTGTCTTGTTCCTTTCAATCATTTTCTTGAGCTAGATCCATGTTGTAGTTTGTATCAATAGTTCATTATTTTTATTACTGATTAGTTTATTACAACTAAAACTGTCATTTTATTAATGACAGTTCATTTTTCCATTCTTTTATTGATAGACATGGGGCTGTGATCAGTTTTTGACTTTGAACATTCATATATGTTCATAGTTTTATAAGGACATACGTTTTTATTTTTCTCTTATAATTTTAGGTTTTCCATTTAGGTATAAGATTACATATATATATAAGTTTTATAAGGATATATGCTTTTATTTTTCTCTTATAATTTTAGGTTTTCCATTTAGGTGTAAGATTCATTTTGAATTGTTTTTTGAATATGGTGCCAGGCATAAATCAAATGTTGTGGGTTTTTTTCTTGCATGGACAATTTTGCATAAACCAACTGCTTCAGCAACACTTGTTTAAAAACTCTCCTTTCTCCACTGAATTGCCTTTCACTTTTGCTTAAAATCAATTGATCATATATGTATAATCTGATTCTGTTCCATTTGTCTATTTATTTACCAACATCATGCTGTTATGTGTAGTGTAGCTTTATAATAAATCTTGAAGGCAGGCAATTCTGGTTCTCTGTCTTTGTTTTTAATTTTCTGAGTTGTTTTAGCTATGTGTACTTTGCTTTGCTATATTACTTTTAGAACCAGTTTGAAATTTTCTACCAAAATATCTGCTGATAATTGGAGAAAAATTGCATTGAATCTATAGATCAATCTGAGGAGAATTTAAATGTTAAAGTTACTGCATCCTCCAATCCATGAACACATATATCTCACCATTTATTTAGGTGTTCTTTAATTTATTTCAGCGATGTTTTGTAATTTTCAGCATTTAGGTCTTTCATATCTTTTGTCAAAATAGAGTCCTAAATATCCTGTATTTTTTGGTACTCTTGTAAGTGGAATTATCTTTAATCTGAATTTTGGTCATTGCTAATAGAGAGAGATATAATTGGTTTTATATGTTAATTCTTACAACTTTGCCAAATTCATTTATTAATTCTAGTAACATTTTTATAGATTCCAACAGATTTTCTATATAATGATAATTTTGTTTGTGAATAAAGACAGGTATGCTTCTTACTTTACAAAATGGATATTTTAAAATTATTTTTCTTATCTAGTAGCACTGACAAGATCAGCCAGTACAATGTTGAATGGAAGTGGTAAGAACAGACATTCTTGGCTTCTTTCTGGTTAGGGGGAACACATTCATTGTTTCCATCATTAAGTATGATGTTAACTGTAGGTTTTTTCACAGAAGCCCTTTAGCAGGTTAAGGAAGTCCCCCTCTATTCTAACTTTGCTGAGAGAGGGGTTTTTGTGTTTTTTAATAGCAGGAACAGATGTTGGATTTTTTCTTACATGCTTTTTCTGTGTCAATTGACTCAATCATATGGCTCTCCTCTTGTAATTTTTTAATGTATCAAATTACATAGATTCACTTTTGGACATCAAATCAAACCTGCATTTCTGGGATAAACCACTTGATCGTGTTATAGTATCCTTTATATATAATGTTGATTTCAATTTGCTAAAATTTTGCTTAGGATTTATCCTTTATATGCAAGAGAAATATTTTCTTGTATCATCTTTGTCTGGTTTTGGTATCAGGCTAATGTTGGCCTCGTAGAATAAGTTGAGAATTATTCTCTCTTCTTCAGTTTTCTTGAAAATTGTTTTAGAAACCATCTGTACCTAGAATTTTCTCTGTGGGAAGGTGTTTTTTTTTTTTAATTAATTAATTTATTTATTTATTTTTGGCTGTGTTGGGTCTTCGTTTCTGTGCGAGGGCTTTCTCTAGTTGCGGCGAGCAGGGGCCACTCTTCATTGCGGTGCGTGGGCCTCTCACTATCGCGGCCCCCCCGGTTGCGGAGCACAGGCTCCAGACGCGCAGGCTCAGTAGCTGTGGCTCACGGGCCTAGTTGCTCTGCAGCATGTGGGATCTTCCCAGACCAGGGCTCGAACCCGTGTCCCCTGCATTGGCAGGCAGATTCTCAACCACTGCGCCACCAGGGAAGCCCAGGGAAGGTTTTTTTAAATACAAACTATTTGATAGATTCTAAGCTAAATAGATGATCTACTTCTTTTTGAGTGACTGCTGGTAGTCTGTTGTTTTGGGGGTATTGATCTCATCAAAGTTGCCAAATGAAGTTGTTCTCAATATCCACTTATTATCCTTTTAATAGCTATTGAATTTGCAAATCTGCAATGATATCACTTCACTCATTATTGATATTGGTAATTTGAGTTTGACTGCATGAGTGGTGAATATAGTGGAATAAAGTGCACTAAAGTTTTTTAAAAACAATATAATTTTCAAATAGAATTTATAGAACTACGTGTATTGAAATGGAAATATACCAAGAATTATTGACAAGTTAAGAAAAAACAATTTTCACAACTCTTTTCAGAAATTATAAAACTATCTAAAGTAAAAATCTTCTTATGTCAAAAATCTTTCATGTCAAAACATGACAAAATTTTGGATAAGGCATAAAAACTTAATTTTTTAAATATCTAGTTGAGTTCAAAAAAAATAAATATTTAGTTAACAATAACATAAAGTTCCCAGGGAATCAAAACAAAGAGTGAAGTAAAAATCAAAGAAATTTAGAAAGAACTGGTGTCCAAAGGGATGTGACAGTCTTAGTAAAGAAGAAACTGAGATTTTAGATATTGTACATATAGTGAGTCATCAGACACTAAAAATAGCAAGGTTAGGTTTCCAAGAACTTTAGGTAATGTGATTAATAAACAGAATCTGTGAAATAACTATGTTAAAGTAGTTAAAATCGTGAAGAAAATTTTAAAACTTAGAACAAAAATCATTATCAAAAAAATACAAACAGATATTAAAGAATAAAAAATAAATCTTCCCAAAATCAAAATAAAGGGAAAATAAGTAATTTGGAAGAAAAATGTATACATGTTATCCATAATATAATACAGAGTTTAAAGTATTAAATATCTGAAGAAAACAATTAAAATATTTGAATGACATTACAAACAAACAAATTAAAGATATCCAGGAAAAAGAAAAAAAAGATACCTTTATAGGGGAGAAGTAAGACTGATAGCTGACCTAACTGAAATGAGAAAAGCCAAAAGACAGTGGAAGGATATTACTAAAATAGTGAAAGAAATAAAACTGCCAATCTAGAATTCCTTGGCAGGGATGCTGGCAAGAATCCCAAGAGAAAATGCTAATATACTAGTAAGATATCTCTTTGAAGATTGGGAAAACATATGCCCTGTGCTAAATGAATTAATTCTAGAAATACAATATTAAGTATTGAGAAAAATTGAGAGGTAGAGTGGTAAAATAGAAGCCAGAAAATCAGCCAGCCAACTAATTTCTGCAGAAAGTTCTGAAAGAAAATCTGTTTGCCAAAGCAGTAAGGGATAATCTGGTGAGATGGCACCAGCATAATTCAGAAGCTGAGTGGTTCTAGTCTGCACGCCAGGGTTAATAGTAGGAGATGCTGTTCTAATGGAATCCCTGACTACAGTGGTACGATCTCAAAGTTATAGCATCCAGGTGGTGGTGTTGCTTAAACTTGAGAATCAAGGTGGGTGCAATTATTGTAATGGGCAGCATGATCACAGGGGCAGTCATGGACTTGTGACCTGCAGACAACAATAGGATTGGTTAATTATACAGAGTGTTCCTAGAGGCAAGATAGATGTGCAGCTGCCAAGGGTATTGCAAAATTCATGTAATCAAAAGAAATCAGGGATGCATGACCAGAAAGCTGAGCCAGTTCTCAGACCATTAAGTGTTTCACTAAATGAGAGGATATGTCCTGATAAGGAAGGACCCTACAGTTTGACAATAAGTGTATTCAATAGTAATCTCTCCAGTCATTCACAGATGGGACCTATTTACTTGATGAGGTGGTAGATTTTATGTGCCAACTTAGGCCACAGTGCCCAGACATAGGGTTAAACATTATTCTATATGATGAGCCAATTGCCAATTCCCGTAAATCTTTCTCTGTCTGTCTGTCTCTCTCTCTCTCTATATATATATGGTTCTGTTTCTCTGGAGAACACTAATACATTTGGGAAACTGTTCTTTGGTCATCTTATTGGGGTTATGACTAGTAGGGGCATAACAGGAGTATTAGTATACTGTACTGGTAATATTCTTTATATTGACCTACAATTTAGCGAAGGAGTATTTATTTATGAAAATGTACAGACCATATACTTATCATTTGCTGTGCCACTTTATTTTAATACAATTTTGCATACTTATTTTACAACAGAAGTATAGAAGATAGAATTTTTATCATGTATCTAATAGGTATTATAGAAAGAGTGAAAAGATAGAAGTAATATTTACACAGTTGAGAGCAGAAATATTCCAAGAATATTTGAAAGACATGAATGCTTAGATTCAAGAAACAAATGAACCACTGGGTAGCATATATCAAAAGGAGTGTACATAAGCTTTTGAAGTGAAGCTTCAGGGAAGTAAAAGACAAAGAGAAGATTTTAAAAAAATAAAGCCAATGAAAACAATATAGATAAACAGATTCATTAAACTTAGCAGTAAAATCTTGAATGAAATAAAAATATGTATGCAAAAAAATTCTTTAAATTTTGTATTCTTTACCCACTCGCCCTTCTCTCAGGCCCAAGGCTCAACTGATATCACTCTACTTAATTGGCACAGTTTAAAATTGTAAAGTTTTAGCACTGGAAGGGACCTTAGAGATCATCTAGTCTTATTCTCTCATTTTAGGATTCAGCCTAGAGATTAAAATATTGGCCATAATCCCAGAGTTAATTTGTTGAATAGTGAAGTCCACAGTAAATGCAAGTCATCTGACTCCCAGTCCTATGCTCTTTCAACTACACCACATTGTTTCCCATTCATATAGGATTTGTTCTATACCACCCAAATTCTTGCTGAAAAAAAGAAAGGTAACCATTAACATATAATCATTAGAAGAGAGAGCTGAAAAATTTAGATGAACAAAAAATGAAGCTGTCACCAAGTGATAAATAATTGAAGATTAACTTTAAGAAGAAAAATATTGAACCCTGGATGGAATGTAATGTAAGAGTAAATGTTGGATGAAAGATAAATCAGTCACTCTGTTAGTCAATAAAATATGTAATATGCTAGCTGGTGGTAAGTACTGTGGAAGAAAATAAAGCAGGAGAGGAAGATATGGAAGGGGTATTGTGCAATTTTAAATAAAATGCACAGGTTAAGGTCTTACTTTGAAGGTAATGTTTAAGAAAAGAAAAAATAATAATAAAGGAACAAAGAAACTATGTGGATAATTGAATAAAGAACATTCCAAGAAGAGAGTGTTGTGTAGACCAGGGACAAGGCCCTAAAGCGGGAGAATCTCTGGTGTGTCCCTGGAACTTCCACAAAGCCCGAGGGTCTGGGTAAATTGGGAGAGGAATACTAGGAAATGAGGTGAGAGAATTAAAATCACACCAGATCTTGTAGGAGCTTATAGACCAAGGTAGAGTCACTTTTTACTAAGACTAGAATGGGAAGAGGTTTTAACAGTGAATGACACTCTTCCACCTTTGAGAATATAAAGGGCAAGGACTGAAGAAGTAGACTAGTTCAAGGGCACCTGTCACATTCCAGGCAGAAATAATGATGGCTCAGAATCAGGTGGTGGCAGTGGTGGAGGTAAGAAAAGGTTGAATACATACTGGATATATATTTTTTAAGTAGTGTTGATAGTATTTGAGGGAGTGTGCATAAGGTATAAAGGATAATTCCATGAGTTTGGCCATGGGAAACAGGAAAGAAAAGATGAAGTTGACACTACCTGAAATGGAGAACCCACAGGAAGAGCAATTTGGGGGATAAATATCAGAAGCTCAGTTTTGGGCATTTTATATTGAGATGTCTGCTAGACATTCAAGTAGAGATTTCAAGCAGGCAAAATGATAACTAGACAAGTCACCAAAGTGGAAACCCAATTAAAATATCAATGAGATAGTATTTCCCACTCTGGAGAGTTGAGAAAAAACCTGAGAATTCTACACATTATCAAGAATGTGAAAGAAAGATTATTTGACTTATTTGAAAAATAAATTGTTACAACACCTTCAGTTAGGAATATGGCCGAATCCAGAAAGTTGCAGAGACTTGTTCCTCATGATCCAGGATTCATTCTTTTGTCTGAAATATTTTGTAATGATATAAAATTAAATAGGGGCAACCTTGGGGAGGAACAAGTTTTAGAATGTGGATGTAATTAAACCTCTCTTAATTACATGGAATTAGTGGATACCAGTTTTTATAAAGAGGAAAGTAAAAATGTATTTTCAAGTACTATATTTATTTGAACAAAGGGAAATGTTTGAGAGGATACACATGAAATGTTCATTATTGGTTACTGCAAGATGGTAGGATTATGGAATTGGAGATTGTAAGACTGAATTTTTGTCTGTCACTCTATTAATAGAAAAGTTGTTAATCATTTAGGAACATTTTGCAACGAAAGGTAGATTTTAAAACATTGTATTTGTAACATAATCACTTAAATTTTAAAAAGTTATATTTATTGTGCTCCCCTTGATAAAAATATAGCTGAAATAGATTACAAACAAAACAATATGAAGTATTGCTTGTAAATCTGCTAAATTTATTTCATATGACTAGCAAAACTCATTCCAAAAGTATGTTAATTACTAGAAGCAGGATAGATTATTATTTATTTGACATGTTTATGTGACAGAAATGATCGTTATATTCTTAAAGATCTATCAAGAATTTTGTATTATTTTCCCAATGAAATCAAATTTAGATTTCATTGAATAACGCTGATTGAGCACCTAGGTCCTAAGGGATGTTTTTGTAAAGAATCCTTTCTATTTGATGTCTTACCAGAACTAGATTATTTATAAGGAGACAAATTCAATAATATTATATATTAAATTTTAAAAAGGAAACAGATTTTACTGTCCTTCTCTTTACAAACATGGGTAAAGCATTCCATTGCCAGAGTTGATAGAAATTCACTATGCTGCTACAAGGAAAAATGTTGGTCCATAGCACTTAGAACTGAATAAAACATCATAGTCTGAGCAGTACCTGCACATGAAAGGATAAGCCAGGAAAACTTCACCATCTACTTTTGGGGGAGTCTGCCAGTCAGCAACAAATGCACACCAGGTAAGACTGCATGACTGAAGCTCAGTGAAATGATGGCCTGTTTTTAGCTTAGCTTTTTTCTCCATTTAAAGAGGCATGACTGAGTTCTGTGTTCATGTTTTCATAAAATGATGGCTAAATAGCACCAGCTAGAGCCAAGAACAGAGAAGGAAAGTATCCCTATATGTTCCTATGTGTTTCTGCCAGCAATGCCTCTGCTATTCCCATCTTGGACCTATTTTGAATAAATCCTGCCAAATATTCAGAACTGTGCCAGACTAGATAGAAGCTCTTTTATGAACCATTGACCTCTCAGACTCAGGATTATATCCATGAATGACTAGACCTCTAAGGCAATGTCCTTCCAGTGTTGTGGTGAGAGAAGAGAAATACTGTCATATCTAGGAATCAACAAAGTGGAAGGAATTCAAAAAGTCATTTAGTTTAATCACACTGTAATTTATATTTTAAAGACCACATGAAGGAAAATATCACACTAGTGTCAAATCTACTTGGCTATATTCTTTTGCCCTGTAAATAGTCATTCTGACTTCTTACAAATAAGAGAAACTTTCTTATTCTTGGTCAAGAAATTGTTAGAGATTATCTTCTTAATTATGATCTGTTTCTCCCAATCAGTGTTGTAGGATTCGATTCTTCGATCACATCTGTTTTCTAAACGAGTCTCCTAAAGTTATGGACTAATTCATAAGTGTGTAATTTATTTTTTAAAAAATCCATCAATAACGTAGTTCACACTTAAATACTATGTGGTAATTTTTAAAGAATGGTAACATTTTAAACATACTGAAATATTTAAAACACATTGAAATAGTTTATTTTTCATCAACCTTATAGGTAAAATGTATCTTTAAATTGATGGTGAGTTTTGGTTTTTGTTACATTTATGGAAGTTTTCTCTTTTACACTATTTTCATTCCCTTGTAAATTCTTAAGTGTGAACCTCAGAATTATTTTAAACCTGAGAGTTTCCTTCAGTAGCATTTCATTGAGTGACTACACTTTGTTATGCACTGGGCTATGCAATAGGGCTGCAACCACTAATAAGTTATGATCATTGTGTTTCAGTGAAGAATAGTATGATTAGAGAGATAAACATGTAGCTAAGTGGTCAAAATCTCAGTTGCTTCAATGGACAGTGAGAGACCATAAAATGAGTAGAATATAACCACTTCTTTCATCTGCTTGAAAAATTTTTTGAGGATCATAAGTACATTCCTGTTTTCTTCCTTTAGAATAAAAGAAGTTCATTTACCTTTTCTTCTTTTGGAATGCCATTACGCTATTTGAATTTTGTTGTGAGGAAATAAAATGTGACTTTTCTTTTTTTAAATTTTTATTAGAGTATAGCTGATTTAAAATATTGTGTTAGTTTCAGGTGTACAGCAAAATGAATCAGTTATACATATATATATATCTCCACTGTTTTTTGTTTGTTTGTTTGACTTTTCAGTATTATTCAAATTAAAGCATTATTTAGATATCAGGATGGCTGGCGATGGCAATCGTATCAGCCAAATATAAAAATACTCAAACTCAGACATATTAAAAGCATCATCATGAGCATTCATGGTTGAACTAACCAAGAGAAGTACTTGGGTTTCAGATTGATACGTATATGTAGCCATTAATCTTGTATGTCCAGACCGAGCTTGTATCTGATATGTGACCTGCTGAGATATGGCAGGAGGGGTGTAGGGTGACAATAAGAGTAAAACTGAGCTACACTGAAAACTTGAAAGAGAAAAGAGGGGCTGTGCTCATTCTGACAAATCAGCATTTTTACAGTGGTGTTTTCCAAAACATACTCTATTTCCAGCAAAAGTTGCGATGTCACAAAACGTTACGACATGTAGTTTCGTGGTCAAGTAACTTAAACCTGCCTTAAACAATCTTGAATAGTTTTCTTTAGAGCAAGATTGTAATAGATATTTGTTATAATAATTTGAAACAGAGCGACGACTTGGACCATGGTAGCAAAATAAACTAATGGTAGGAAATATTAAACCAGCATATACTTTGAAGTTAAAAAGAATTTCTGATGGATTTTCTGGAATATCAGAAAAAAGAGGCATGTGAAGTATGGCTCCAAGAAGTTTCCTCCTGAGCAAAGGGAAGGATCGTTTGTCATTTACCATAAGGAAGAAGGACAGAGGAAAGATTGGGGGGATAGAAAAAAAGAGTTCATTTTAGAACATATTAAGTATAAATTGTGTGTAAGGCACCCAAGTGGAGGTGTCAAGTTGTCATGGATATGAGTCTGATGGTTTGAGAGAAGCTTGTGGTACAGACATAAATTTTGGTGTCATTGGCATATATACACAGTACTTAAGGCCATTAGGTGATGAGCTCTCCCTCCCCTCTGTCCTTCCAGAAATGAATATGGACAGAGAAGGGGAGCACAAGGACTGAATCCTGAGGCACTCCTAGGTTTACGGACTGGCGAGGAGCAAACCTAGGAAGAAAACTGGGGAGAATCAGAGAGAGCTGCCTCCCAGCAGCCAGATGAAGAAAGTTTTTTAAAAACAATGGAATGTTGAGGCCGAATATTTGGTAGGGTTAATATTTTGTGGAACAAAGTATAGGCCAGTCTTCTGCAGTTCAAGAAGAAAGTTGATTATTAACACAGTTATTACAGCTTGCTGTGAAGAAGCAAATTTTGTAGGAAGAGCTGGGCGACACTGTCGGGAAGGTAGCCACATAAACACATCTCCCCCTTGTGGTCAGGGTGGGCGCAGTAGAGCTAGGGAAGCTAGCAGAAAGAATGGGGAACTGACAAATCCAGGAAGACATCAGTCAGTAATAAAGATTGTGTTGAAAGGGACCCAGAGAGAAGTGATAAAGCTTTCCGAACATGTGTGTTTATGTAACGTTTTCCCTTTGTGCATTGTGACACCTACACTTACCCCATTGGGTTTTATTGATTCATCCTCTTCTTCCATTCTCAGGAAGGCACTGTTACATGGCTATCCACATGAAGCCTATGTTAACTTTTTCATTGCTTGCAAGCCCCCCTCACTCCCTCCGCCCAGACACATACACCTGATAAAGGATCTAGGTTCCTTGACAGACGTACTCCATCTTTGCTACAGTTAACAGGGAAAGGTAATTATATAATTTCTATTTTCTTTTGTCAAAGAGAAAGATGAGCTATTTTATGTTTAACATGAAGATTATAGAAAATTAAATATTATATAATGGATAAGTATATCTAATATAATAATTATATGTCATTCACTTTGGGTATCATGAAAGATCATTTACTAGAGTAACACAATTGTGTGGTCTGAACTTTATCCCCATGACATACATGAAGATGTGAATAGGCAAAGATGACAAAAGATTTCTATTAAAACAAGTAACACTTGTATTTCATGATTAAAAAAATAGCATTTTATATGCAAAGCAAATATAGTCTCTTCTTCTATGGATATTTATGTCAAGAAAACTCAATTCTAAAGCAGTAGTGCGTTCTGTATATGCTGGTATTTTGTTTATTTTCTGGACTATTATATGTGTGAGGCTATTTAACTTTTTTTTAATGAGTTTTTTTTTAATTAATTTTATTTTTGGTCGCATTGGGTCTTCGTTGCCGTGCAGGGGCTTTCTCTAGTTGCGGCGAGCGGAGGCTATTCTTTGTTGTCGTGTGCGGACTTCTCATTGTGGTGGCTTCTCTTGTTGCAGGGCACAGGGTCTAGGCACGTGGGCTTCAGTAGTTGTAGCATGTGGGCTCAGTAGTTGTGGCTCGCGGGCCCTAGAGCACAGACTCAGTAGTTGTGCTGCATGGGCTTAGCTGCTCCATGGTATGTGGGATCTTCCCAGATGAGGGATCGAACCCATATCCCCTGCATTGGCAGGCAGATTCTTAACCACTGCGCCACCAGGGAAGTCTGAGGCTATTTAACTTTGAGAAACACCCTTCAGGCTGTGTTCCAAAGTGTAATAACTAGAATTATTTATATTTATAAAACACCAAATAAAATTTTAGTTAAGCTGCAGTATATTAGGATATCAGAATGCCCAGGATCTGGATATCTCCCAGAATGGAAAAGACAATTCAGTTCCTATTTTTTCTTGCTTTCTTACAAATATGGAAGTTATATATGATCTTGGAAGTAATCAACATATTTCTAACATCTGCCTTATATTGACAATTACAATTTCCTAGCCTTTCTATTGACAGGTAAATTTCAAAGCATAATTTGGTAAACACCTAGAGAAATAAGCACGCATTTGTTGAATTACTAAATAAAAAATAATAATGGGGAAAAATGAGCACTCTGAAAAGAACTTTGCTCTGTCAACTCACAGCCATATTCTTTTGCTGTTTGGATCTTCTTCCTTCTGGAGAGAAGTTGTTCCGAGAGTGAGTGAAACATAAGATACCATGAGTTGCTCATGCAGGAGGTTTCCCCTCTGATTGATTGTGACATTCTCTGGTCTGTGGGCTGGCATAGTCACTTGATAACCTCTTTATTCCCTATAGATTTCAAATACTTCCCCCAAGAAAGATAAGCATTCTGTTTAGTAGCCTTAGCAAGGCTGTATTAGCTCCCTAGGTATCATTTTTATGTTTTCTTACTGTAACACATAATACATCAGCATATTGTGGGGTCAGGGCAGTCCATTTACAATTTTAAACCTTGTATGTGGAGTGATAATTGTGAAA
Source organism: Balaenoptera musculus (assembly GCF_009873245.2). NCBI lineage: Eukaryota > Metazoa > Chordata > Mammalia > Artiodactyla > Balaenopteridae > Balaenoptera > Balaenoptera musculus. The sequence continues at coordinate 48,611,958 of NC_045794.1, read as the reverse complement.
GTTATTGCTGGTTGAAGAAGTTGATTTTTCATATGTTTGTCATAAATATATAAGTACTCAGATTAATTATTAACTTTTAAAATAATCTTCCTTGTATAGTCATGTCTTCATTATTCTGAACAATGTGGTTCAGCTGAAACAATAAATGAATACAGATATTATTATAGTGTTTCTATCATAATTTAACTTATTCATATAGGTCCAAAATATTTTTACATCTTTAATTTAAAATCTGTGAACTTGCTTAAATATCAGTTTTTTTCTCTCTGTCCTCCTCGCCTCATCCTTTCTCATCCTTGTCTTCTACTCCTTCCTTCCTCTCTGCTTTACATCTGACATTTAGATTCTTCCTATTGACCTTCATTAATTAGTGGCCTAATATTTATATAATTTAAAACACACATAAACAAACAAAAGAAATCTCAATGAACAGAAACATGTTATACTCTCTATTCACCTGGACATTTTTTTTTTCATCCTTATTGTCTTGGCTCTAATAATACTTATGTACTATACATATATACATTACACGTGCGTGTATTGGGGGTAAATGTATTTTAATGATGTGTGCAAAACCCCATATATATATGTGTGTGTATATATATATATGTGTGTGTGTATATAAACATGTATTGATTGGAAGTGATAAAAATTACTTAGAGTAATAATTCCATATGTTCCTGAAATCAAATGCATACACTATAGAGAAAAATTGATGATTGTAAAATTTTCAGATAAGTTTCCAGTTTTTCCTCACAGGGAAAACTGAGAAAACTCTTGGGGTAAGTAAGAGAACAGTATCTTTTATGATAGTTTCTTTTATTATCTGCTTTCTGTTAATCCTTTGCTATATGTCACAGCCATTCTTGTCCCACACTCTTTTCTACTGGAATTGTGTGTGTTTATTTTTAGGTCACTTTTTACGTTGTTTTTAAGCTTTGTGCCTGCAAATACTCAAAAGTTTTCTTTAAGTGTAGTCTTAAACAATGGACTCTCTAGAAGAGTTTCTTCCTGCAACTATATACCTGAAGATATTTGCAGTTACTCCTTGAGTGAGTCAGTTACCATCTCTTACCATCAGTTCCCTCATCTGTATGATACATATAGCATATTTAACTAGGGGTGAGGATTAGAAAAAAATTCATATAAAGCCCCAGAAAAAAAGAAGGCATTCAGTAAATAGTCACTATCTCAATTATTCAAAGAGCAAAGGATGTGGAAAATGGAAGTTGAGTTTTACATAAGTGACTTTGTGGCAAGTTAACTTGCATTAGAAATGAAGAGGGTTTTTAGTACGCAGATTCTGAAATAAACATCTGTAGTTTCTTAGGCTGCAACAAAGGCAAACTATTTCAGGATGAAGAATTTCTGCTGTTCAAAGATGACTTTTTAAAACATTTAAATATTGACATTAGTTCAGGAGCGCTGGATAGATGCATCCCTTTGGAGACACCAGTGGAGCCTTCATTTCCTCCAAAGAGTCTAAGCCTTAAATATTTAAATGCAGTTAAAGGATTTAAAATTTGAAGAAGAATTTTAGTTTTTAATGATGTGCACCACTTAGTTTACTCTATTTTTGTATTAGTACTTATTGCAAATTCCCCAAACACACTTAGTTATCATTTCTGGATCTTTTCTCTGGTGATTTATAAAAGTAATTTCCAAGAGATCGCTAGAGATAACTTTCCTATGGGGCACAGGGTCTATGCAAAACATATATATATGCGCCAGGGTGATTCTCAGCAAAATATCTGATGGAGGCAATATTTTTTTTTTTTAATAATGTCTCTTTATTCTTTTTTTTTTTTTAAATTAATTAATTAATTAATTTATGGTTGTGTTGGGTCTTCATTTCTGTGCGAGGGCTTCCTCTAGTTGTGGCAAGTGGGGTCCACTCTTCATCGCGGTGCGCGGGCCTCTCACCATCGCGGCCTCTCTTGTTGGGGAGCACAGGCTCCAGACGCGCAGGCTCAGCAATTGTGGCTCACGGGCCTAGTCGCTCCACGGCATGTGGGATCCTCCCAGACCAGGGCTCGAACCCATGTCCCCTGCATTGGCAGGCAGATTCTCAACCACTGCGCCACCAGGGAAGCCCGGCAATATTTTTTAATTTATATCTCTTTTGCAGTCCAAGGAACTCTCGTTGTGGAGCTGTTTGAGGTCTGTTCATTGCGGGAGGTTCCCTGGATCTGGGGTCATTTATTGAGTACCTATTATGTGCTGGCATTATACTTGGGTCTCATTGTTCATTAACATAGTAAGTGTTCGGAGAGAATTTGCACAGCATATTATGAGAACCTATAGGAAAATCATCTAATCAAGATTGAGGGAAAGGTTGAGCAAAGGTGGGCATGAAAGCCTTTATGGAAATAGCCCTCAGTTACATCTTAAATAATGAGTAGAGTTCAATTAACTGACAGGGGATTTGTTGAGGCAATGGAAACAAAAAAATTTGATATAGCTAAATAATGACATGTAAATAGAAAACAGTGATTACAAAAAGAATACATGACTAAGCAAAACCTAAATTAGCAAAGATTTTAGAGTCCATGCCAAGAACATCTATTTTATTTTGTTGCAGATGATGGTAAATCACACTGTAATATTTAAAGAAGGTTGAATATATAAATTTGTCTCTTTCTCATTCCTATCCCAAAATGCATGGCTGCCCCTTTTAATACTCAGACATATCCTTTTGGGAAATAACTTCTTAAACTATCTCATATGAAGTTGCTAATGGGATATTTCTTCTTTTAGTGATGTTTGTAATTTAACAGATTCCCAGAGGTACACTGTCTTTGCTCAAAGAAACAATTTCTATTGGTGAACAATAAATTTACCATAAAAGAAATGTAGGATTATTATTTGAGATAAGACAAACTGTTCTTTCATTCCTCAACTAAAACCCATCCCTACCCCATTCTGTGTCTACCCTCTTGGTCTATATGAAATCTATATGATTTCACTCTGGTGACCACCACGACTCCTTCACTGATTGCAGAAGATGCTATGTTCTGTGTGCGTCAATCCCTGACTTCTTCCCACCTCCAGCTACATCACAAGTGCTTGGTTTGTGGTGTGTCAGTGCTGGGAGGTGGAGGACAAGCAAGTCCAGGATGATGCCACTGCATAGCAGCATTCTCCATTGAGCAGTCAGCCAGAGCAAGTTCAAAACAGATGGCAGCTGCATTACTGTCACATTCGGGGTGGCTCTAAAAGGTAGCTAAGATGGAGAAGTTTCCTAGTGGGTAGAGCTCTGAGTGGTATACCTGGTAATCCATTTTGTGTGCAAAGAGAAATGGGCTAAGATAACAATATGTACAGGTTCCTGGAAAGTGGTTAAAGGCAGGAGGCTGGGAAGAAAAATGGCTGGAGGCTTAGAAATAAGGGAATTAGGGTATAGGCAATGTGAGCAGACATATGGGCATGAAGTATGAAGATATTGTATTTACATGGTGATCTCTCCCAGAATGCATCCATCAGATAGTAGATACTCAATATCCAAAAAGAATTAACATTAGCTTATCTTCATTGGCTATCTCAGATCAGGTATAATGGCACACAAATAAAGTGGCCACAGTGGCAGATATGGAGGGTATTTGTGGGGTCACTAGCATCGACTCTCATTTGCTGAGATGAACATGGCTAATGTCTCTGAATATTCAGCCTGCAAGCTATAGAGACAAATGGTGATCCCCTAACACAGCATCATTTCTTAAGGATGACTCAGTTACTTGTTGGCTATTAAACCCCTCCCGTTTCAGAAGGGCCATCAGTTTGTCCTCAGAGAGATAGATACCTCTTCTGGGTATGGGTTTGCCTTTTCATCCCATAGAACCTCAGTCAGAATCTCTACTGAGGGGCTAATTAAATAACTGCTTTTACAGGCACAGAATCCCACATAATGTAGCATCTATTCAAGTGGCCCACTACACAAAGAGATATGAGAATAGACTATGACTATAAGATGCACTGTTCGTATTATATATCACACCATCTAGATGCTGTTACCCTAACTGAGTGCTAGAATACCCAGCTGGAGACACAGGTGAAGCACCTACTTGGAGGCAATATTCTGAAAGATGAGGTGCCCTCAGAATTCAGTATACATATTAAACCATGGGTGTCTATAGTGTGCTGTATCTCAAGAAGTAGAATCCATGGGTTTAGGAACCAAGTGGCAAAAGGAGTGCTGGCTGCACTTACCAACGTTCTTAATGATCACTGTCTGGGAGGAATGGATCTGTGTGGGACGAGTGGTAGACTGTGGCAGCAGTGGAAATGTGCTGCTCAATCTCCATCAAGAGAAATGGCTGCAGGGCGCATAGTTGATGACAGACCTGTTACCATTCTTGTGAAACCACCATAATGTTCACATAAGGACCACACTTTCACCAGGCTGCTGTCAGCCAGTGACTGAGCATGGCAGGGTACCAATGCTAGCCCCTGTCTGTGGGACATGGAACTCCTCTAATGTCCACTTTGGCTCTGGAACTCTCCCATTAATCTGGCCAAAACTTTCTTAGAAAGTCCAGTAGTCTGGACTAACTGTCTTATTTTGTTGCAGATGATGGTAAATCACACGTCTACTAACTGTCCAGTAGTCTGAGACTCTCTTGCCCAATCCTGTCTTACACTGTTTTCAGATATGCATCATAGTATGAAGGCTCCCCCAGTGTTCTTCCTCTAGTTTATTCTTAACATATCACCCAGTGAACCTCCTGCATTTCTAACCCCATCTCGGTATCTGCCTCTCACAGGACCTGAATAAACACAATGATCGACTGCTGAATGTGTTGATCATCTGTTATGTGTCAAAAGAAGCTCATAAAGCATGCCTCATTTTACATTTTAATATATGACTGCAAATATGTTCACTGAGATTACAATCGTCTTTTCTCTCAGAAGTTTCCATTTGCTGGAAAGCACTTTTTTTCCTTTAAAAGTGGTTACCTCAAAGTTGTAGATAATTGCAATGAATATGTTATCGAAAGTGCCAGAAGTTTCTGGAATGTATTGTTGAAGAGTTAAATGACTTGTGTAATAACAATTAGGTAAGGATTTATATAATACACAGTATAGTTGATCAGAATATGGCTGATGCAACACAGACCAATAAAATGTTGGCTGCACTCAAACTGCCTGGGACTCTTCCAATTGGCCTATAAGCTAACCCTGCTAATTTTTTTTTTCCACTTTATTTGTTTATTTTTATTTTTGTTAATTGGAGTAAAATTGCTTTACAACGTTGTGTTAGTTTCTGCTGTATAATGAAGTGAATCAGCCGATAACCCTGCTGATCAACACTAAACTTTTACTCTCTGGGTCAAAAGGCATTGAGTGAGCTGTGGACTGCCAAACACTGATCCTAAGACTACTCCAATCCCTTGTGTTGACATCCACAAACAGTGGTCATTTGATGCACTTGCTAGGACTGAGCAGTGGTCAAAGCTGGGGGCTTGGGGAGAGAGAGAGACGCAGCCAGGGAGAGAGAGACAGAGATCAATCCATTCTTTGGGCCAACTAACGCATACCATCCAACTCCCTCTTCCATGTTTTTCAGAGTCACTGCTTAGCATGTTGAAGAAAAGCAAATGACAGCTGTGTTGGGTCACAACCTGGGAGCTTCCCAGGAGTAATCTAAAACCAGCCTCTGGGGACTTCCCCAGCTGTCCAGTGGTTAAGACTCTGCACTTCCACTGCAGGGGGCATGGGTACAGTCCCTCGTTGGGGAACTAATATCCCACATGCTGTGTGATGAGGCCAAAAAAAACAAAAAACAAAAACAAAACAAAAAATGAAATAAAATAAAACTGGCCTCTGGACTCACAGAGGGCAAGGAGAGACTGAAGGAAGAGGCAGACCACTCTAGGTTAGTAGGTGGCAGGTTTAATAAGCAAGGGAACTTAACTTACTTATGAAGCTTGTCTTGGGTGTCTGTAGGATAACTAGTTTTCTGGATCCTCATGCCAGGATCTTATAAGTTTATACAGAGGCCTTAACTGGGATCAGTCATGTATTAAGTCCAGATGGTCTCAACAACACCTTAATCTCTCAAGACTGTGTCCTTGGAACAGCTCCCACTGCAGGAACAGTAGACAGAATGTACATTCCAAGGATGGGAGAGGGGGTGAGGAGCCTCTGATTACAGGTCCGGCTTGCAGGTCAAATCAGTGGTCATGTTTTTTTCAGTGACCTCCCCCAGCCAAGTGTTCCATGGGAGTAGTGTTTGTTGTCTGCTTCTCAAGCTACTGTCTACTTCTTGACATCCTAACCTCCATCCTTCTGTTGACCTCGAGGTGTTGTTCACCAGAATAGTGCAAGTGGATACACAAATTGTAGTATATTGCTATAATAGGATACTAATCCACAAATAAAATTAAATGTAATTACACATTAAACTGGATAAATATCACAATATTAAACAAAAAAGAAGTCAAAAAGAAAACAAGTCAAAAATTTCATGATCTGATATTTATTTATATACAATTTAAAATAGCAAAAGCTAAACTGTTTTTCAATTAATTAGAAAAGCTTTAAAAAAGACCAAGATCTTCACAAAAGTCAGAATGGTGATTAACTCTAGAGACAGTGAGAGTGATGTGACTGCAGTTACCTAGGTGTTCATTTCATAAATATTCTTTGACTATGCCTACATACATATGCACTTTCTGTGAGATTAATTCGCAATAAAAATTACATTAGAATTGAATTACAGTTAATGACACAAAATTTTATAGGCACTATATTCTCAGCCATGTTAAGAACTCTTGAAATGTGATACTAAAGGAAAATACATGATTAACAAAAACCAAGTTTTAGGAAGCACTTTATTCCAGAGTTCGTTATATGAAAGTGATCACACTTAATCACTTTCTATTGGGAAAATATCCAAAACTATATATTATATACAGAATACATTTGAAAAACAAACTGAAGGGGATTAAATGGAAGCATAGTCTCAACAACAGAAAGTTCAATACAGGAATGGCACAAAATATTAGTAGAGCAGTTGGGGATTTCCTTCCCTTTTCTTAAAAATAAAATATTACACACATTTTTTTTTCCTAATTGTTTTGTTTTCTAATAATAATCATGCTCTACTTACTTGTTAGAATACTAACTCCGTACACGTTCATTGCCATAGCTTTCACAAACCAAAACTGTAATATTCAGTGGTATCAGCCATGGTCTCAGCATGGTTCATGTGATGATTTCCTGGGGCAGGTAGCTGAAACGTGGACCCTCAGGGAATTGGATCATTTGATGTGACAATTGTGCAATTTTGAAGTAATCACCACTGAGAACAGTACAGGGAAAATTTTCACTGTGGATAAAATGAGTTGATGGGCTCGCTGGAGGTGAGAGGAGATACAGGAAAGGAAGATTTAGGTTTTTAAAAAGTGTAATAAAATCAAACTTTATCCATTGCCTAGTTTTGCTAGAAACTGTTTTCTACTGACCATTTGACTTCTGAACCAGGTAGAGGAATTAAAATCTACTCTACCTTAATTCTTTTCAACATATTCATGTTCCTTAACTAGAAGGAAAACCTTAAAATGCTGGGTTAAAAGAAAAAAAAAAAACCAGCAACAATGACAGTGACATTGGGTCACTGGACAAAGAAGGAAACAAAGTAAATGACATGAGCCGTTAATCCGTCATGTTTCTTCTCGTGTCTGCACCTGAGGAAGGTTGACTCAGATATTCTCCTTGAGAAGGATATAGGGGACAGCAGCTATGGAATTAGAGATCCATTTTCAACCAAGACTGTGACCTGGCTTCTGCTTGCTTCTTCTGTACATTTCTCAAGAAATTTATGGAGTTCAACTTATCACTGGGGAAGATTTGCAAGATATTATCCATGAACTCAATCAGTGCTCTGTCTGCTTATTATGCTTCTGCTTCTACCCTTCTCCCTGAAAATATCCATTTCTAAGAGCACAGAGCCTCAGTAACTCATTTCTCCAAGATGAATTTAGAAATAATTCTTTATTTTATGTTAGCTTATTTTTCTCTAAGACCCACTAAAAAATGTAAACAGCAATAATAAGAAATGAGATTCTCTCTTTTCTTTAGTACCTGCTATGCATGGATGTGTGACAATCATATCTATGGTAGATAACGCAGCATAATCTTCTCATTACTTCTGCCAGGGGCTCTATCCCAGGCATAGCTGACTGATCCAGGGATGTATATCAGCTCTACAGTTGTACATCATATCCAAGTCTAGTAATTAGATCATTTTTCTCAGAATTTGAAATTCAGAGGTCCTGCAGTCGAGTCAATCTAAGGCTGGCATTTTTGGAATGTCAGCATCAGGTAATGGCATTCCTGAGAGCCAGCCTTAGAGTGACTCTCACCTTGACCCAGTCCTAAGGGATTACAGACCCCTTTACTAGGTAACTTTGCTTGGAGACTTTCCAGTAGCCTCACTGAGACATTCTCAGAACTCTGAATAAATCAAGACTGTCTCTAATTTAAGTATCTTGCTGGGATATCACAATAGCTAATATATATAATACTTTGTATGCACAAAGTTTTCTAAGGGCTTTATATAAAAATCAATTCATTTAATTCTCAGAAAGTGCTCTATCAGCTGGATAGAGCAATTCATACTTTATAGATGAAAACATTGAGATACTGAGACATTAAGTAATTTTCCAAAGCTCGTAAGTTAGTAAATGGTGAAGCAGAAAGTTAAACCTATATATACATCAGGCTGTAGAGTCTGTGTTGCTTGACCATAGCAATACTCACACTCTAACCTGTGTTTCTTGATCCCTCTTCATAAATGGCTTGTGTTCCTTTTTTTTGCCTACTTAAATCCAGTGAGGGAATCACTCAATCCTCAGGTCTGTCTGTTGAGATCTCATAGGTAGTTGTGGGCTGGTAAGCAGTAAAAGTGGATAAGCTGTCTTTGCTCTTAAGCTTGAGGAATTCAGCTTAGGAAGCTCTGACCTCTGGTTTGAGGTTTATAGGGGACAACATGTCTATATTCAGAAAAAAGAAGATAGGAAGACTCCTCAGCACAAACTACAGTCACATCCAATCCTGCCAGCATTGGTAGAAACTGTATAGGACCACATGAACAATTTAGCAGTGGCAGGCCAGCCTGATTCATGGGCATTAACGAAAATCATCTGAGTAATTCTTCCAAACCCTACTCCTGATCGTGGGATCATTGGTATACCTACCTAGCTTCATTCTAAATTTTTATCCCTGTTAAGAATGATTTGTTTCTCCCCCTGGCCTGTCTACCCCTTATCCACAATTGTCCCCCATGCCAACATTTACCACCTAGAGTCACAATCGCAGCACTATCATGGGTTTCTTCAGTTTCCACCAATGGCTCACTATAGTATTTTTACCTCCAGCAGAATAAGGGAAGAGGGAGAAGTTATGGTTTATGCATTCCTCCCAGAATCCCCCATCACTCATCAGTCTTCACATATAGTTTAGAAGTAACAGCTTTGAATTCTCTAAATTTACATAATGCTTTGTAACTTAACTTATTTTGCAGGTACATTTTATTTTTACTGTATGCTGGCTATAAAGACTAAGCCCCAAGCATTGTATTACACTTTTAAGAAGTAATATAGTGGGCTTCCCTGGTGGCATAGTGGTTAAGAATCCGCCTGCCAGTGCAGGGGTCATGGTCTGGGAAGATCCCACATGCCGCGGAGCAACTAAGCCCGTGCCTGCAACTTCTGAGCCTGTCCTCTAGAGCCTGCATGCCCCAACTACTAAGCCCACGTGCCACAACTACTAAAGCCCACACACCTAGAGCCTGTGCTCTGCAACAAAGAGAAGCCACTGCAATGAGAAGCCCACGCACCGCAAGGAAGAGTAGCCCCCACTCACCACAACTAGAGAAAGCCAGTGCGCAGCAACAAAGACCCAATGCAGCCAAAAGTAAATAAATAAAATAAATAAATTTTTAAAAAAGAATATAGTTTCCCCCATTAAAATATTCATTTTGTAAAAATTTACTGCAAATAGTAGCTATATAAATCCAAGGCAACAGAAAAAAGTGCAATCTCAAAATATCCTCTAGTTCTAGGTGCATAATATTTCCACTTGATTGTGAAAGGTGCATTCTTATTTACGTTCTTGTTCTGTGTCTCAGGAGGCCCTATTCTTCCCTGAGGTTATTTTTAGTATAATGAGGAAAGAAAAATATTCTTCCTCTCCAAGCATATAGCTTGTTGTGCCTGATTATCTATCAGTCCCAGGAGCTTTAGTGCTAGAGCTTCATTGGTGTGAGTCTGAGGTTTTCAGTAGCTTCCAATAATTTCTATACAACCTACTATGTGATGTATCTGGTATTTTAGCAGTACTTTAGAGAAGAATCTATCCTTCCCTCATTGAGAGCTATAGACCTTACTTTTCATTCTTTATTGAAGGACGCCTTTAAAATTTCTTCTTGCTTTGAACACCTATTTTGGTATCAAGAATCATTTTATTGTTTGGGTTTAACACAAAGCTCTCAGGGGCTTCAATACAGAGTAAGTGAATAATTATTGTAATTTTGGCAGTTTCCATGTTGTTGCTTCTGCTCTTATTTATGTTAAATTTGTCCCCAACAAATACCTGACCAGCATTGATGACTAGTTTTAATATAGAAGATACCAGATGGATTCATTTTTTTTCTACATTTAGTACTTCCAATTCTATTTTGGCCTCAGATTTTTATCTGAATAAGAAAAAACTTACTCAATTTACTGTTTTCCACCTTGAGGTTTTCTGTTTCTGTTGTTTACTTTCTGCCTGGTGTTCATTTAGTGTTTGTTTATGACTTTATCTAAATATTAGGGTGGAGTTCTATTTAATCAATGTAGATTTAACAAGTATTTATTTGGTTCTGGAAAAGCAAAGTCAAAAATGATGTAACCTTGCTATTAGGAAAAGAACTACCATTCAAATATGGGGGACAGGTTAGTTTAGATTTGCATAAAATTATATTATAAATTAATATTTAAATATATATATAATATATGCTCGTGATGTTTTATATTTAAAATATGTAATATACTATATATAATACATAACATACAATATACAAACATAATGTAATGATACATAGCATATGTTACACATTCAATATATAAATATACTGATGCTTGAAATCTGAAGTAATATATAGGGCTCTTAAAGAACAGAAATATACAGTGTAAGTGCAAGCCAACTGTATATGGGAGAGCAGAGTTGCAAGAAAAAAACAAGAATCAGGGTTTAATGAGAATTTTTGAGGATGAATGGAACTGTAGACATGGACAAGAGTAGAGAATATTCCAAGAGGAGGAACAGCAAATTCAAAGCACAGTTGTGAAATAGCATCAGTTATAGACTTGTGGTGCGAAAGGTCTTCAAAATAAAGACCTTTTGATTAAGCTGGGCCATTGTACAATTGGCTGTTTCTGTTTCATATTCCACACAGGATGCATTCTGTGATAGGAACCGGCATGAAACAGATGGTTTTCTCAGGTTAGGTCATTCCAGCTGCTTGTTAGACCAGATATTTTTAAGTGAGAGTTTTATGAAAAAATATTTTTCTGGTAATAAATGAATTTTATTGATTGGAAATTATATTTACCTTAAATTTACTTTAAGTATAAAGATCCATGCATCTGTTTTTAATACTAAAACTTGGGATTTTGTTATAAAGTCTTAATTTCCTCTTACTTAATGATTGGTGAAGTAAATCACTTAACCCTAGAGGCCAAGATATGGTTTCTTCACACAATAATGGAGATGTGAACTAAAAATGATTAACATGATTTCTGTCTATATTTATTGGCGTTCCTCTGTTTGCCAATAAATACAGGTGAACAGAGGAACGCCAGGGAAGATTTTATACTTTTGTGTCTCATCAAAGTTCACATTCTTAATTTCTCTCAGTGCATTTGTTCAAAGTTGAATTCAAGTACACACTATTGTTACATTGTGAAGTGCTGCTTCCTCCAGAACCTTAAAATTTTGATTGCTTCTTTATTAATTACTTTAGGAATTGTTTGTTTTCTTTGTGTGGTGCTGTGGTAAGTGGACATCAAAGGGTATCTTTGCTTCTCCATATAAGCACACTAACTAAGCAGAGACCTCTGTGATTGCAATGAATATCCCTGGTCATCTGTGACCAGCTTGTTTCTCTATATAAATGTAGGAGCTGCCACTGGCTGAAACTCTATGCATCCCATATAAACTCTGTCTATATGGACTTAAATGTCTGTGTATTTTATTAGACAGCCATGTGTTTTATCCACTATCATAGTAATATTCTTTTGGGGGAAAAAATCACTTTTTAATTGGAATCCAATTTGAAAGGTTTCATTGGGCAGAGATATAGAAGCCTTGATACCTTCTGTACAACAGCACTAGTAAGTAAGCAATTTATCCACAGAAATCTATCTCAGGCATTTTTATTGCGTATTCATTTCAGTTCATTATCATTTATCCAGTATTAGCACTGTCTTGGAAATATGTATTTTTAAATTGAGTTAGCGTTGCTTCTTCTTGCTCATTGAATATGCAATTGACACTACAATGAATGTTCAGTAGCTGCCAATTTTGATGCACAACAGTGCAGTAGTAATATCCAAATTGCAAGATAACTACGGTAATTAGAGCAAATTGCTAACTTCTGAATTTTTAAAAAAATAATACAAGTTTCTTAAATGCAATGCAGTTTCTAATGTTCATACTATATAATGGTTGACCCCCTCAGTAGAAAAGGTAATGGATAAATGAACTTGAGATACCTTAAAGTAGAGAGGAGTAACTACTTCCAGGGGCAGCATGACATAGAGAAGAGGCAAAAATAATCAAAAAGGCAATCTTTAAGTGCCAGGTATGAAATATCATTTATCTTATAGTAAAATAAGTGTTTCATACTTAAGCATTTATCAGTTTATCTACTGTATGTTGTACGTTCTTTAAAAAGAATGTGAGATTTTTGTCTGTGTAGGGGTATTTGGGTGAGTGCCCCCTGCCACCAGATTTTTTTCCAAGATTGAGAATACACTAGGTACTCAAGACACTCTGACTGATTGTGTTTCACATGATAGCTTTGTTTGAAGTTCATTTTTTACTAAATTTCTTACCATGTGTTTCAGAATATTTATTTTCTTAGCTCATTATCATTTTGTCATTTATAATGAAATATATAAATTTATCTATATGCCTGTGCTATGTAAATACCTACCCTTTTATTTTTCTCTACAACTCTTATATATCAAAGGTTCCTAGAAAATGTGTTATTTTTGCACAGTAAAGCATTATAGTTTAGAATTACACCTTCAGTTCAGAGTTAGAGCACTTTTTTCCCCGTCTGGCACGGTAGCCGATTCAGGATGTCCGATGGAAAATCATAGCCATTCATCAATGAAGACGAGGGAGTCATCTTTTATTGTAAAACCTTAGGCTTCTGGATGATTGTAAACTATCACAGACAGAATTACTCCCATTGTACTCCTCAGGGGCTTTTCCCTTCTCATAGAAGAAAAACAGAGATAGTAAAGTTTGTTTTTCTCTTAACCACTGTCTACCTGGAGACTCCAAATATGTCTCCTTGCTTCAGACTTCTTCTAGATGTTAGGCACTTTCTCTCAAAGTATTAAATTGTGGGATTCAAATCAGTGTAATTCATAATGTGGTCTAGTCTACTGTCGAATCTACTGTGTGGTTTATGCCCAGGGAAGGCATTGTTCTATGAATACATGTGGCAGTTTGCTTCTGGGAGAGTAAAGAGACAACAAAGAGCGTTTTGTTTTTGCTTTTTTTTTGTATTATTTTCTTCTTTTCTCAGTAGGTGGACTCATATAGGGCAACTTTTCTGGTTAGCTACCCAAGAACCACAATGAACCACATAGTTACGGCCACTCACAACACAGAAGATACTCTCCATCTTCTATAGAAGCTCTTGTGTGACAACCCATCCCTTTTATTCCTTTAATTTGTCTGGTAAAGTAGAAAGGAAAGTTAATGGATTTGCTAAGAATGATCAATACCCTATAGCCTAGTGTTCTGTCTTTCTTACCGTATTTCCCTTCCTCAGCACATCTATTGTTATTCACAGATTTTTGCAAGTCTAGATTTTTAGGATTTGTAGGAATGAGTAAACCATTTGCGCCATCATGGTTTAAGGTAAAGATCATTTATTAATAAATAAGTAAATGATAACTGATAATTTAAAATTTTATGCCTGGACAGGGTGTGTCCTCTTTGACAACAGTTTTTGAAAATTTTGTGTAAAACCTCATTTTGTCTCAGGTTAGAAAATTCCTAAAGTCAAGAGCCAACTAATTTTATTATTAAACTAATGGAATATAATTTTACTGCTAATATCAATATTATCATGGTAATAGATGATATCTTAAATTTTAATAGTCAGCAAGTTTTTCCACTCCCTTCACATGGGCAAGTAAAGTATGTGCTTCTTCCATATGTAAGGAATCGTATCGTATATACGTTAGGTGAGATTTTTACACGTAACATAGCACATAGCTGAAATATGGCAGTTGCATTTGAAAAATTCCAAAATGACAAGCATTCGTCATGATATTTAAGATCCTTTGGAAAAAGATATTTCAAATCTCTGTTAGTAATATATAAACTAGGAAATAAAACTCCTATTAGAAAAAACTTAAGCCTCAGTAAGAAGGATTTCAATTTTGTATAATTAATTTTTAATAAAATTTTAGAATTTTTGAGCTGGAGGAAAATTTTTAGATAATCACAGTCAGTTCTCTAGTTTTACATATGAGGAGATGGAGGCATGGGAATTGTATATGTAAACTTTAGTTTTGCAATTAATTAGTGAAAAATTTTGGGAATAACTTTTCACATTCAAAACCCTACTTTTCCTTAGTGTCCATATTTGTTTATGTTCTATAGTCAGGTTGTACAAAGAACTACAACCCCAGGCTCATAAGTGGCTTCTCTGCACATGGATTTAGCCTGATTATAGAATCAAATGCTAAAGGAAAGTGTGAACCTGAATTCCATCAGAGAAAGCTATTATCATGATTTATTATGAACATGATTCATTATATCATCACTAAGATGGGAACACAGCCTGTATTATAAGGGCTACACGGCCTCTACTTCTCACTCCATATTTTAGAAACCTTAAACCCAAAGTATGACAGGTATATATAAAGGGAATTGATTTAAACTCCCTTAAAAATGCAAATGCATTCATAACAAATCTGCACATATATTCAAGCACTGACTTGGACTTCTAAACAGTTTCAATTTTCTTACAAACCTTTTTTTTGATGGACTTTCCATACTTTTTTTTTTTTTTTTAATTAATTTATTTAATTTATTTATTTTTGGCTGTGTTGGATCTTCGTTTCTGTGCAAGGGCTTTCTCCAGTTGCGGCAAGCGGGGGCCACTCTTCATCGCGGCGCGCGGGCCTCTCACTATCGCGGCCTCTCTTGTTGCCGAGCACAGGCTCCAGACGCGCAGCTCAGTAGTTGTGGCTCACGGGCCCAGTTGCTCCGCGGCATGTGGGATCCTCCCAGACCAGGGCTCGAACCCGTGTCCCCCGCACTGGCAGGCGGACTCTCAACCACTGCACCACCAGGGAAGCCCCATACTTATTTTTTATAAGGGGTTCAGTTTTGTCATCAGAGGTACAAATGCATCCTCAGGAAGTTTACATATTGTCAGGAGAGCTTAGTAAATCATCTTTGACAGAGAATAAAATCTTACAGAATAACAATGAAAAGACGGATGGTTATCAACATACGTTTCTTGGTCTTAGTTTTCCTCATAGCACTGAAAACAAATCCAAAACATATCACTTATTCTTTCCTCCAGTTTATACATGGAATGCGTATTGGGGAAAGTTAGGTCATGACATTCCAATTCTAGGATTCCTGAATCTCCTCATTGTTCCCGTTAATTAAAGGAGGTATTTGACATAAAACCAGATTGAAATTCAGCTCTGAGTCATTTCCACACTCATAACTGCAACACTTTTTGATAGAATTGGGTCAGGAAAAACACTTAATGATACCTGAGGTTCAAAGTCCATGGTGTTATAGTCAAAGTCACTGTAAATATATATGATTGCCTATTTGAGGCAGTATTTCTCTTGAAAAGAAGTCCTGTGGGTTTTTTTTTAAATTAATCACAGTGATTTACAGGTGCCGTGAATTATATCTGCAACTGAATTAGATAGTGACTTTGTATTGACATTAGATATTTCCTAAAATTTTTGAAGTAGTCCATAAATCAAATAACCTCATAAATTTTTAGCACTTAGAATCACATTATTAAAAATATACTATAGAACTTGTTTATTTCTCTATTATTTTTTGTACAGTCAACTAGTTGTCAAAATGTTTTTCATGAGAGAGAGAGAGAGAACTCAGTTTATTCCAAAAGAGATCTGTCGTTGGATCTGTCATCTCTGTAATTGGTAAACGAATTCAAAAGCAGTTTGCGGCTTGAGAAATTTTGATGTTGCTGTGGTGTCATTTAACGATGATGACAATGATGATGACAGCAGTAGCAACAGATATTATTTATGAAATGCCTGTGTAAGGCCAGGCCTTCCCATACCTTAATCTCATTTGGTAGAGAATTCAGCAATGAGAAAATATGGTTTGAGGAATGATATTGGATATTGGTATAAAACTAAGAAAAAATTTGAGACAATACAAATGCTAAAAATAATCCCTGAAAGCAATTCCATTAACACAGAACTATATTGTTAATAACAATTTTGTTTCTAAAACAAAACCATTGGTGAAGGGAAAAAGAAGTTAAATGTTAAAAATTTTATCTGAACTGAAAGTAATCAGGAGTAATACACTTTTCAAGTAGTCTGGGAAATCATGGTGATAAAATCTCAAATTTTAACCAAAAATAGGAAAGCATGCATATGTTTCAAGTTATTGCTAAAGAGGCAAACTTGAGGGGGAAAAAAGAAAGCAGAGGCAT
This sequence comes from Balaenoptera musculus, assembly GCF_009873245.2. Classification (NCBI taxonomy): domain Eukaryota; kingdom Metazoa; phylum Chordata; class Mammalia; order Artiodactyla; family Balaenopteridae; genus Balaenoptera; species Balaenoptera musculus. The sequence continues at coordinate 48,595,007 of NC_045794.1, read as the reverse complement.
GAAAAGTAGACAGGAACTTCGGATGGAGGCTTGACATCATCGCAGGTATTAGATGGATCCTTCTGCCTTGAACCACTGAGAAGCAAAGACGGTAAGCACACATGAAGCACCTGTTTATCAGGCATCGGACAGCACAGGGCTGTGATGCTTGAGAAAAAGGAACATAAGAGGTGACCCCCACATCCACATTTGCTTTCTGTGGGGTCACTACCCAAACTGTGACACAAAGAATAGGAGCTTAGACAGAACAGAGACCTAACTAGAAGACACATGGAGAGGGTTGAAGGCTGGGGCTCCTGAATCAGCTGGAATTCGTAGGACAGGAAATCAGTGATGAAGACTTTGCACAGGGGCATCTCTGGTGGTGCAGTGGTTGGGAATCTGCCTGCCAATGCAGGGGACACGGGTTCGAGCCCGGGTCTGGGAAGATCCCACATGCCGCGGAGCAACTGGGCCCGTGAGCCACAATTACTGAGCCTGCGCGTCTGGAGCCTGTGCTCCGCAACAAGAGAGGCCGCAATAGTGAGAGGCCCGCGCACCGCGATGAAGAGTGGCTCCCGCTTGCCACAACTAGAGAAAGCCCTCGCACAGAAACGAAGACCCAACACAGCCATAAAAATAAATAAATTAAAAAAAAAAAAAAAGACTTTGCACAGATAAGCAGATCTGGAGCTCTGCACAGGGTCCTCCTTGAGGTTTTGCCTGAAGACTAAGCTGTGCGTGCACTGAGACAGACGCTGTGAGGCCAGGAAGAGAACAGCTAATGGGGAACAGTGAAGATACCTAACTGAACATCTGGGTATTTTATTATAACCCTAGAAAGATGTTTTAGAAGTAGGACGTCTCTAACTCTTAAGTGAGGAATAGTCTGGATCCTGCCTAATGATACCTGAAACTACGGTTTGACAGGATCAAGCTGACTTGCTTGTTTGCCAGAACAAAACTCAGTAAGATTTAGATGGATGCAACAAAATAAAAATACAGAATCTACCTTGCTCAGAATAGAATTAAAATGACCAGACATTGTACCTTATGAAAACAGATGCCAAAATAGAGACTCAAGGATACCCAACTGAAGTTTCTGTGGCAAACAGAGAAGATGTACGAAGAATGTATCAAGTACCTATAGGAGAATCACAGTGCAGACCTGTCTCTCCAGCTGCTCGCTCTCCATCTCTCTCTCTTTCTAGATAAATAGATAGATGAAAATAGATAAGTTAGACAGATATAGGTATACAAATGGTTTGAATATTTCTTGTCAATTACCCTGAAGGTTTTGTAGTGATTTTTATAACTGGCTATTCAAAATAAACAAACAATATCTGTCTTTGTTGTTCTAAGACCTAAATTCATAAATGACCTGCAATATAGAAGACTCTTGACTTTTCTTATTTAAATCATTCCCTTTTTGAAATACTTAGAGAGCTGCACAATAAATAGCAATTTACCAAAAACCTAATAGTACTTTTTTTTTTTTTTTTATTAGTCCTTTTTGGGTCCGTCTGCTTCTCTCGCCATAATATTTTGTGATTAAAAATGAAAGCCACCTTATTATGTATTTTTATTTTCTCAGGTTATAGTCCACATTGACAATTAAATATAAAGATGCAATTATCCAAATTTATCTAATATAGATGTAAGTTTCCTGGGAACTTTGACATATAGGTGAGAGGTACTGTGGAGAAAGAATATATGTCCCTGTCCGATCGAGTATGAAATGACTGGCCTCTTGCACCTGTGCTCCTTAACTGATCATTTTGAAGATCAGAGGAAAGCAACATTTTTAAATAAAGATATGGATTTAAATATGATATCTGTCAGAAGATAAATATTGAAATTTATTCTATATAGTACCTTATTTGTTGTTGTGGGATGTGTGCTATATATGCTAATGGACTGATTTGGTTAGATACTGAAGAAAGAATCAACATATATGTGGTAGCCCCTTGAATACATCATTGTAAATGTTCTTTCTTTGAGCTGAACCTGAGATGATGAGGTTTAAATAGAATTGTCAAAGTTACTGTGAACCAAACTTTTCTTTATCTGTACTCTACCGCTCCTGGAACCTAGGGAGGATCAAATGATGCATGAGTATGTGTGAGTGTTAAGTCCATATGTATGAGTGCATATATGTATTTGTAGTTAAAAGGTTAGGGAAACAAAGGAAGACTGTAAATTAGTACTGGTAAGAACTATTCAATATATGAAACAGGCAAACATTTCTTACCAAGATATCTGATTATTCTCTTTGTTTAAAATAGAAGGGGTTAAACATTCAGAGGATTCATTAACTGAAGAATCCTGGTGAAGTCTGACTACTTGTTACACATGCTTTGTTTCAACACATTTAGAAATCCATCAAGACAAAAAGACATCTTGAAGTATCGTGGGCTTGTGACCATAAAATATATTCTGAAGGTCAAAGACTTTATTTCCTGTGGGGTTCATTTGGGAAGTGCATGCCTCCTTCCCTACTCTTGCCAATAACTCTCCTGCAGGGATGTCCACAAGTAAAAACAACAAGAAAGGGAGCAAATGCAGGAAGAACTGGAAGAGTAAAATCTTCACTGAGGCCTCCATTGTGCTTTTGAAATAAAAACAGCAGCTCAGTGACTCCTTCGTACTTGTATTAAACCTAAATTACTTTGGACTTAGTAAACAGGGCATTCCACCAGGTTAGGTGAAATAAAAAGGCTTTCTGCTTTTATTTTCAAGTTCAAAATAAATGCTTTCACTTGTTAACACAGATTTGTATTCACTTAAGTTCTATGTGGGTTTGAGTACTGAACATTTTTTATTTCACGGTAGTTGGAAATAAAATATGCAATATCTAACACTGCTGAACTACCATGGAAAATACATCCAACAACAATATAACTGAAAATTTTTATAGCTGTAAGTAAATCATCTTTAAAATACACCAAATTGCCTTTCCAATATTAATCATTTAAAATTTATTCAACTATATAAATACATATATAGTATAAATATAGCGCTTTTCATGCAAAAGACTAAAGACATTTGAATTGAAGAATATTAATATGTTTTAATTCATTGTTAACTTTGGCTTATAATGTTTCAAAGTGGCAGGTAAAAGTACAACATACTTGCTTTTGAGACCCGAGGAGCGATGAACAGATACAGAGTGTTTTTACTGTACTGTCTTATTAATACGAGACAGAATTATTTGATGGCTACTCATACCTTTAGAAAGATGGACTTGGACCTAATTTTATAGCCAGTGGTTCATTTAAACATCGCTCTTTTTCTAACTTTGTCCTAATTAAAGCTGCTCCTTCTGGTTCTGTCCTAATTAGTTAGAGGCAATATCATTTTCCAAACAAACAAATGGGTAGATTAGAAGTATAGACCAACCATGGGGGAATAAAGGAGAAAATATAGGCTAGGTAAATCTATGAAAATTTAGTAAATTGAGTTACTTTGATATTAATCACTCATACTTAACCTAACTTGCTTGTTTGCCATGTGCCAGAAGTAAACCCAGAAGTGCCCCAAATTACCATTGATCAATAGTTTGAGATTACAGCATTTGAACTTTAACCTTTAACTCTGCTGTGTTATCCTCTGTGTTCCATCATTAGATTTTGTGGAATTATTCATTCTAGAAGTAGACCAATATTGTTCAGACTCTTGGAAACTTTTAAAAGTGAACCGTTTTATTTAGAGGGATCTTAAAAATGGAAGGAAATTGTATTTTGGGTTGCAGTAAGCAGACGCCCCTTTATATGCAGTAAGGAGCACTGAGGGAACTGGCAAAATGATAGAGCGTGGAATATTCATGTCCTTGGATACTTAATACTTCATTATGATGAAACAGGACAGAAGCCAAACTAAGACTCTGCAGCAGCTACACATCACTGGGGGCAGTCCTCTATAGTGGAAGGAGCACTGAATGTCCCATGTCAAGATTAGTGACAGTTGTGAGAGCTCCTTCACCAATTTTTTGTTTCATTTTGGTGAATCACTTAACTGATTCATACTTTAGTTTGCTTAATTATAAATTAAGAGTATTGGCCTTTCTCTAAGACACCTTTTAACTCTGAAATTCTAGACCCCTTGCTAGCAATTTATCATAGAGACTTGAAACTACTGACTTGAATTTTTTTTTTTTACCTGTATAAATAATCTTGCAAGTGCATATTATTTAGGTGACAATTCAGTGCAAATGCATATAAGCTTCCTCTTAGTCATCCCAACAATAGCCATGTATAACAAAGTGGTAAAATAGTCCTCCTCTGCTCCTGTAGTAACACGTGGGATGTTGTATGAACATGGAATAGTTGTTTTTCTCTGTAATTTACAATGTAGAACTTGCAGTCAAATTTTTGGAACCATGTTGGGAATTCTTAAAGGGCTTATCCTTATGATGCGTGGATTATGATAAAAAAAAGTTTACAGAAATATAAGATCCCTGGTGTAGTGTACTTCATAGAGACTCCAGAGATAGGCATCTTTTTAAGTAGGATGATCATAGGCTCTGGTTTACCCTGGTATGCCTGCTGCCCCAGTGTAATTCTTAATAGTGCCCCTTTTCATTCTCAAAAGTGTCCTTTTGGTTGATAAAAAATATTTCCAGTCTATCTCTATGTAATTTGAGGGAAGTTATTTCCATAATATCTTTAATAAGCCATTTCATAATATGCAAAATAACACATATTAAAGGTATTCTCTTTTACATCATACTTATATCTCAAAGACTTCATTGAAACTCCTTCCCAATTGCCGTGTTTCTTTGTTTAGTTTTCATGTTAATTCTTTATAATTGTATTGTTACAGCATTGGTGTTTCTTTGCATTTTCCTCTCATTTTCTTTTTTTTTGGCAATAACAAAAGAAATGAAATGTTTAATCTATTCCTTGAACAATGTTAAATCTACAAACTTGATCACAACCTACAAGATATATGAAATCAAGTTTGATTAAGAATTTTATTAATACTTGAAACATAGCTTGCAAAAGAGATGTGTTTCTGCCTAAATTATGTTTATTGAATTTTCTATTTTTTAAAAAACTGGATGGAAAGGCCATTAACTTCATTCTGTAGGTTGTTCTCCCAACACTGTCAATTCAATATATTTTAAACAAGTAAAACATATTTAGAAAAACAACTAGGTAGAAAGATTCTGAAAGGTACTTTACTTAAATATAACCTCACAGTATTTGGCAAATATATGAATTGTTAGCTAGAGTGGGTTAGAAATATTCTATGAAAAATTAAAATGACAGGCTTTCATGAAGATAGGGTGCTCCTGATAGGTGAAAAGCTATTAATTATCAAATACCCTGTGTCTTCTAACTTTGAATGCTCTGACAACTACTGTGACATCAGAGTTGTCCCCCACTACCTGGACAAAATAAATGTCTCTAGTGTGATTTGGCATAGAAGTAGGTATAGTGGCTAAAAGCTTAATATTGGAGTAGAGATAATTAATTCACATCTTGCCTCAGGCATTTTTAAGCTATTTGATTTTGTGCATGTTATAAAAAAAATCTTCATATGGTTCGGTTTCCTCATTTTTAAAATTTAAGTGATAAGGATGATAATGATAATAGTAATTAGCCTCACAGAGATATAGTAAAAAATGAGATACTACATGTAATTCACTGAGCATATTGCCTGAGACAGATTATTAGCTAATAAATAATAGTCATATTGTTAATAACTAGGACATTCTGGGCTCTGGGGTGGGGGGGGAACGTTTTAAAAGGCAGACTCTTGGGGAGTGGGGATGAATAGGTAGAGCACAGAGGATTTTGGGGGCAGAGAAATACTCTGTATGATGATGGATACATGACACTATACATTTGTCCATACCCACAGAATGTCAATACCAAGAGTGAACCCTAATGTAAACTATGGATTTTGGGTGATTATGTTGGGTCTATGTAGGTTCATTAAAGTTACCACTTTCGTGGGGGGATGTTGATAATGGGAAGGCAATGCATGTGTAGGGGCAGGGGTTATATGGGAAATCTCTACCTCTCTCTCAGTTTGGTTTTAAAACTAAAAGCTCTAAAAAAGTAGTCTTGGTTTTAAAAAAAGGCAGGCACTAAATAAAAAATAGTTACATATTAATATGTTTTAGTCAAGTAGCAAGCAAAGTGCAGTTGGCAAGTGAATTTATGGGGTGGTTTTATAAAGAAAGAAGGTACATAAATTTTATTTTTAAAAAGTGCCTTTTAAAATAATTGTGGCTATTTATAAATCTAATGATACTTCTTTTACTATATTGGAAAGAATGTGATCTATATGAATGGCCACCCAACAAAATATTTAGAACATAATTGTGTATCTTTAACTTTTTTGTTTGTGTTGCTGAATGAATAATTTAGGTATGTATATCATGTTTACATTTAAATTTTAAGTATTTTTACAGACTTATGCATTTAAACATGTATGAGTATATTTATTGTATATTTAGTGTATTGAATTGGTATACATTTATTACTATACCTACTAATGTAGACATTTTTATAAATATTGGCCTTGAGGTTTACAGTCTGTTGGAAGTAGGTAATGTGACATTGCTTGAAATATGTTTTTAAAAATAGAAATAATATAATTTTCTGTGTATATTTACCCAAAGTATGTATATGAAAATCAGCTATATCAATATACACTTTGATAGGTAGTAGATATACCATTTACCTTCCTTAACATATTTGATTATTTTATAAAAATCTACTTTATATTGAAAGCCTCTACACATCTCTCTATGTATCTATCTGTTTGTAAAATTTGAAATAGATTTATTATTGGACTTCTTCACATGAGATTTGAAACCCTATTTGAAAATGTAATATTGAATCTCTAGCCAACAAATGCTATAGGGAAACTGTTCTGATTAGTACTGGGCTTTTGAACTCAACTGATTTCTTCTGTATAGGGCACTGTAAAGGAAGGAAAATACGCAGTACAAAGTAGTGTCACGGTAGTCTGAATGAAAATCAGAGTGGAAGTTATTAATGGTGCCAATCACATGAGCCATTAGTTTAGTTCTTCCTAGCCTGCAGCCTCAAAGTATCCATATTTCATATACGTTAACATGCTTCTGAAATAACATGATTGAGAAAATGTTTACCCTGAAGAGAAGATATTTCCTTTTCTTCTACAAAATTTTATTTATCAAATGTTATGGTGGAAACAAAAATAGGTAGAGCTAGCTGGTTTAAAAGTGAAATTGTCCACACATATTCAACAACATATATTAAATAGCTAAATGTAAAAACTAGGGCTATGTCAAGCAAATTAGAAAACTCAAAAATTCTATGTATATTTGCATTACAGTATTTACATTATTGAAATAAAATACCAGTTCTAAGCATGTTAAATCTTGGTTACATTTGCTAGGCAATCATAGATGTCTAGAAACACCCTGGTGAGAGTAGGTATAACAATGACCTTATAGTATTTTTGTAAGAATTAGGTGACAAACACAGGGTTAATATATAGTGACATAATATTTTTATTTGATTTTAAATATCATTTATTTTATATTATAGTCTCATGTTCTGACATATGAGCTATTCCTATTCCTCAATACACAGAGCATTGTAATTGTTGTGTTTAGTCCTCTTATTTTATTTTATGCTTCTGTTTTATTTATTTATTTATTTACCTTTTACTTCTTTCCATGCTCTTTTACATAAGGGCTTACTTGAATAGATTTGGTATATGTCCCTGAAAAAGTAAATATATTTGTAACATATATATGCTGCTTATCTCTGTGTTTTCCATTTAACTATTATCAAGGTATAGAGTACCTTTGGTTTCTAAATTTGATTTACTCAACACTGGCTTTAGGATTGCTCCATGCTTTGGTGTGCATATTTAATTATTCTCTAACTACTTCTTAAGTACATGCCTTCTACATTCTATCTGCTCTTTCTCATGGTAGATGGGTGATTTTCAGCTTCCCACTACCATCCTCTTATACACTTCATCACTCTTCATCCCCCTTAACATAAGAATTATTCTGGGTTACATACTGAGGGATGGAATGCTAAATCAGAGGGTATAAACATGTTTAACATCACTGAGAACAAATAGATTGTTTGACAGGCAGATGGCAAGTTTAAACCTTTATCAGTATTATATGAGGGTTTAATCCACCTGTGTTCCCATCAGTACATGGTATTGGGTATACTACTTCATTTTTTAAGTTGTCTATTCCTCTAATTTTGTTTCTACCAAACCTATTGATATTTCTTGACAAGTCAAGAAGTTTGTGCACTGATTCTGATATATTTAGTATTAGATGACCTACTAATAGTAAATATTGACAATTTATCTCTTCTTTTGCAGTATTTGAATTTCTTATTTTCCTAATTATCATTTGTGTACTCTCTCAAATAGTCCCTATAACAGTGACACAACTTGCTTTATTTCCAATTTTAAAGAATGTATATCTCAGTTAAGTATGATTTTGATCTTGTGGTTTGTTTTCATTGTAGAGGAACAGTCTATTAAGTTATGAAAGTGCTCACAGATTGTAATTAATTTGAGGTTTTTATCATGAAAAACATTTAACTTAACATTCAACATTTAACTTAATTTTTATTCACTGAGCTAATTTCATCCTTCGTATTCTTTTATTTTTTATATGTTATGGTAAATTATACTGATGGATTATTTGAAGTTAAGCAATTCTTTTATTCTTGGGATGAAAGTCTGCTTAAATTCCCCATTTGGTGCAGTGTACCTTCTGCTTTATTTAAGATATCTGTAGCTATCTTTATGAGAGAAATAGTTCTATAACTTTTCCTTTTTGTACTATTCTTATTAGATTTTGGAATAAATATTGTTAATCATTAAATTGGGAATCATTCTTCTGTTTCTCATTTTTATATATAAAAGTGCATAAAATTGGGTAATTTGGCAAAATTTACTTGAAATTCATCTAGATCTAAGTTTTTTTTGAGCTAGTAGATTATCAAGTTTTCTTTTTCTTTTATTTATTAAATATTTTTACGGTGAAGGAAAGAAAGTACAGTGTTTATTGTGAGGCCAAGCAAGGAGAGTGGATGGCTACTGCTCAAAAAAGTCCCCATGGCTCTCAGGGGATGGTTTTTAAAGGCAAGATGGAGGAGAGGGTCGCAGGGTGCCTGATCACCTCATGGACATTCTTTTTTTTTAAATTGAAGTATAGTTGATTTACAATGTTGTTAGTTTCTGTTGTACAGGAAAGTAATTTGGTTTTATATATATATTTTTTTTCTTTTTCAGATTCTTTTCCATTATAGGTTATTACAAGATATTGAATATAGTTCCCTTTGCTATACACTAGGACCTTGTTGTTTATCTATTTTATATATAGTAGTTTGTAGCTGGTAATCCCAAACTCCTAAATTTATCCCCCCCTCCCCTTTGGGAACCGTAAGAGTCTGCTTGTGAGTCTGTTTCTGTTCTGTAAATAAGTTCATTTGTATCATATTTTAGATTCCACATATAAGTGATATCATATGAAATTTGTCTTTCTCTGACTAACATGACTTAGTATGGTAACCTCTAGGTCTATCCACGTTGCTGCAAATGGCATTATTTCATTCTTTTTTATGGCTAAATAGTATTCCATTATGTATATATGCCACATCTTCTTTCGCCATTCATTTGTCGATGGACAGTTAGGTTGCTTCCATGTCTTGACTATTGTAAATAGTGCTGCTATGGACATTGGGGTGCACGTATCTTTTCAAATTATTGTCTTCATCTTTTCCAGATATATGCCCAGGAGTGGGATTGCAGGATTATATGGTAGCTCTAGTTTTAGTTTTGTTTTTTTTTTTTTAAGAAATTCACGTTCTTTTATATATTTATTTATTTATTTATGACTGTGTTGAGTCTTCGTTTCTGTGCGAGGGCTTTCTCTAGTTGCGGCAAGTGGGGACCACTCTTCATCGCGGTGCGCGGGCCTCTCACCATCGCGGCCTCTCTTGTTGCGGAGCACAGGCTCCAGACGCGCAGGCTCAGTAATTGTGGCTCACGGGCCCAGTTGCTCCGTGGCATGTGGGATCTTCCCAGACCGGGGCTGGAACCCGTGTCCCCTGCATTGGCAGGCAGATTCTCAACCACTGCGCCACCAGGGAAGCCCTAGTTTTAGTTTTTTAGGAACCTCCATACTGTTTTCCATAGTGGTTGTACCAATTTACATTCCCATCAACAGTGTAGGAGGGTTCCCACTTCTCCACATCCTCTCCAGCATTTATTGTTTGTGGACTTTTTGATAATGGCCATTCTGACTGGAGTGAAGTGATACCTCATTGTAGTTTTGATTTGCATTTCTCTGATGATTAACAATGTTGAGCATATTTTCATGTGCCTGTTGGCTATCTGTGCACCTTCTTTGGAGAAATGTCTACTTAGGTCTTCTGCCTATTTTTTAATTGGGTTGTTTCTTTGATATTGAGCTGTATAAACTGTTTATATATTTTGGAAATTGATTCCTTTCTGGTCACATCATTTGCAAATATTTTCTCCCATTCTGTAGGTTTTCTTTTTGTTTTGTTTATGGTTTCCCTTGCTGTGAAAAACCTTATAAGTTTGATTAGGTCCCATTTGTTTATTTTTGCTTTTATTTCTATTGCCTTGGGAGATTTACCTAAGAAAACATCACTGTGATTTATGTCAGAGAATGTTTTGCCTATGTTCTCTTCTGGGAGTTTTATGGTGTCCTATCTTATATTTAAGTATTTAAGCCATTTTGAGTTTATTTTTTGTGTATATAGTGTGCGGGAGTGTTCTGATTTATATGTGGCTGTCCGGCTTTCCCAGCACCACTTGCCAAAGAGACTGTCTTTTCTGCATTGTATATTCTTGCCTCATTTGTCGAAGATTGACTGTAGGTGTTCAAGTTTTCTGAATGGATTTCAAGTTATATTTTCTCATATCAATTATGATGCTTTATATTTTTCTAGAATATATGTTTCAAAAAGGTTTCAATGTACCCCTTTTCATTCTGTATTTTTGTTCACTTTTGTATTCTCTATGCTGTATTCATCACTCACAAAAAATGTTGCCAAACTTCTTAATCTTTTCAAAGTCCCAATCCCCTCCATTTTTTCTTTATTGTTATTGATTACTGATCATATCATAATTATTCATATTTTGTAACTGACTCTATTATTCTACTGAATACTAGTTCATTTGTGTTGAAATAAATCCAAACTTTGTGCTCAAATAAAATTTAAAGCTATAGGGTTTCCTTGGTGGCACAGTGGTTAAGAATCCGCCTGCCAATGCAGGAGACACGGATTCAAGCCCTGCTCTGGTAAGATTCCCATGTGTCATGGAGCAACTAAGCCCACGTGCCACAACTACTGAGCCTGTGCTCTAGAGCCCGTGAGCCACAACTACTGAAGCCCGCGCACCTAGAGCCAGTGCTCCGCAACAAGAGAAGCCACCGCAATGAGAAGCCCGCGCACCACAACGAAGAGTAGCCCCCGCTCTCTGCAACTAGAGAAAGCCCACACGTGGGCAACAACAAAGACCCAGTGCAGCCAAAAATAAATAAATTAATTAATTAAAAAAAATTTAAAGCTATAAACTTTTTTCTAAGTTCTGCTTTATGTTTCACAAAATTTAACAGGCATTGACTTAACTGTTACTTATGATTTCTCTTATAAATTCCTCTTTAAATCACTATTTTATTTCTAGACTAATAGGATTTTTAAGATAGAGTTTTGTTAATGGCTTTCTAATTTTATTTTATTGTGATTAGAAAATGTATTCTGTTAACATTGCAGACCTCAAAGTCATTTAAGAAATTTAATTTTGGAAACTTCAGTTTACAATATACTACTACAAGAGAATTTAAATATATAATGACAAAATATACACACACTCATATATGCTTGGAAAATTAATACTAAAATATATTGCAATATATTAATGGGAACAACTATATTTCTAAATAACTTTTTAGTACCTTAAACATTATAACGTATTTTAGTATATTTAGTAAATTTCAATTATCCATCATAACTGTAAAACTTGTTCCGTCTGTGTCTTTATTACACTGAAAAGACCATAATGCACTTCAGTAAGCCATGTTTTTTTTGTTTGTTTTGTTTTGGCTTAAGATGATGTATCTAATATAGAAAGAGTGAATTAATTTATATACAGTTTTGAGACCAATTATGAGATGGAGCAATTATGAAACTCACAAATAAGTCACACTCTACTTTTTTTCCTAGTAGTTTTTTGGTTGGAGAAGTTAGTATTAATGCTTTTTGTTTTTCTATTTTTTTTTTAAACATCAAAACTTTGTGCAGCCTCAGAGAGTGTTTTAATCTCTGAAAATTTCAAAGACATTATGTTCATTAAATATTTAGTTCTTCATCATTTTACTTCTTATATTAATATCTAAAACAGCTTGTCAAATAAAACTAAGAAATAAATGTAAAACTGGATACTTTTAAAGTATATAGTTTTTGTTCTAGATTCCATATCTTTAATCATTTCACCACCAATGTATCTTTTGAAATGCATACTTCCCCTAGTCATATTATTAACTACAACATAGCATCGACTCATCTTTTTTTTTTTTAAAGACTTTTTTTTTTGATGTGGACCATTTTTTTTAAAAGTCTTTATTGAATTTGTTACAATATTGCTTCTGTTTATATTTTGGTTTTTTGGCCAGGAGGCATGTGGGATCTTAGCTCCCTGACCAGGGATTGAACCTGCACCCCATGCACTGGAAGGCAAAGTCTTAACCACTGGACCGCCAATAAGTCCCAACTCATCTTTTGATTTAGATGTTTTTAAGACTATTATGATACAATAATGTTTGTTTTGCATGGATATATGAGTTACTATATACCTGATCATGTATTTATAGTGGCCATGGAGCATAAAATACTGTGTATTCATTAATAGCAATGTGTTATACTTCCTTCTTTGTATCTATCTATCTATCTATCTATCTATCTATCTATCTATCTATCTATCATCTATCTATCTATTTTCAGTAGCCTTAATAAAGCTTTGCATCTGTTAGAACCCCAGAGAAGCAATCTTTACATAATTCCAATTTTCATAAACATTTCTTCAGAGTTACTTCAGAAACTTTTTGTTGGACATTTGCATAACTGTGCTTTCTGCAGCTATAGCACCAGTACACAGTCAGGAAATTTGTTCCAACATTGCCCTTTTTAATAATGACATAGAATGTATAGTTTGTGTGATATGCAAATGACTCAACTAGTTTTTCAAATAGTTGAACCATTTCAGAAAAATTCATGATATTTCTTTTTTTAAAACCACTTTACTGAGGTATGATTAACTTGCAAAAATCTCTTAATATTTAATGTATACAACTTGAGTTTGGAGACACAGTGCTTCTTTAAACTAGGATTTTTACTTCATTCAACCGGTTATCTAACTTCTTCTGTAAATAGTAAGAAGTCAAATTCATTACAGTCCATAGATAGTCCACACTAGAATTTTTTTTAGTTAATTTGTTTAGACCATTGTGCAAATAAAGTCAAGGACATGGGCTTTTACTCATTGTGTATAAAGTGGCATTATTCTGTTATATTTCCTTTAACAACACTTCTGAGCAAACTTCTCACAAATATATGCCAGAGTTCCAGTAGGATTTAGTAATAAAATAGATTAATTCATTATTAATTTTTTCTTTCAAACAATATTGCTTCTCTTCTGTATATCTAGAAGCAGTTCAGACACCTGGTGTAGTACAAATATGAATGAGATTGAATCCCTGACCAGCGTTCAAAAAATTCTTTCAAGTAAAGACAGACTTTCTTATACATAACTACAATTCAATTATCAGCTTTCTATAATGAGTATAAATGTACCTCATAGTTTGACTAAGTAAATAACATTTGTGTATACTGGACTTTTAATTTTAAACAAGTATTTTTAGTAAATTAAAATAGCTAGGTTGAACTTGATAGACATCTACTACATTTATAGCTTCAACTAGAGTCATATTCAGTAATATGATACACAAAGAATTTTCATTTTCACGTTTGTTTAAAACTGAAAGTTGACTGACAATATGCTTTTTTCCTTTTCACAAATCTTTCCAAATAAGACATCACTGAAACCTTCCTTTTCAAGGACAGCATGCAGAATATTCACAGATTAAAAAAAAAAAACAAAAACAAAACTGGAAAACTGGGCACAAGAAACTTTAGGCATCTCTTTTTTATAAAAAAAAATTGAAGTATAGTTTATTTACAATACTGTGTTAATTTCAGAGAAGTGATCCAGTGGGACCTTGTTGTTTATCTGTTTTATATATGATAGTGTGTATCTGTTAATCCCATATAGTTTATCCCTCCCTCCCCCTTCCCCTTTGGTTACCATAAATTTATTTTCTATGTCTGTGAGTCTTTTTCTGCTTTGTGAATACAGTAATTTGTATTATTTTTTAGATTCCACATGTAAGTGACATCATATTTGTCTTTCTCTGTCTGACTTAAGTCCCTTAGTATGATAACCTCTAGGTCCATCCATATTGTTGCAAATGGCATTATTTCATTCTTTTTTTATGGCTCTGTAGTATTAATATATATTAAATATATATACCATGTCTTCTTTAGCCATTCGTCAGTGGACATTTAGGTTGCTTCCATGTGTTGAGTATTGCAAATAGTGCTATGAACAGTGGGGTGCATGTATCTTTTCAAATTACTATTTTTGTCTTTTCCAGATATATGCCCAGGAGTGGGATTGCAGGATTATATGGTAGCTCTATTTTTAGTTTTTTAAGGAACCTCCATACTGTTTTCCATAATGGCAGAACCAATTTACATTCTCACCAACAGTGTAGGAGGGTTCCCTTTTCACCACTCCCTCTCCAGTATTTATTATCTGAGACTTTTTAATGATGGCCATTCTGACCAGTGTGAGGTGGTACATCATTGTAGTTTTGATTTGCATTATCTAATAATTAGTGATGTTGAGCATGTTTTCATGTGTCTGTTGGCCATCTGTATGTCTTCTCTGGAGAAATGTCTATTTAGGTTTTCTGCCCATTTTCTGATTGGCTTTTTTTTTTTCTTTTTGATATTGAGTTGTATGAGCTGCTTGTGTAGTTTAGAAATTAGTCCCTTGTCTGTCCCATCATTTGCAAATATTTTCTCCCATTCTGTAAGTTGTCTTTTTGATTTGTTGATGGTTTCCTTGGCTGTGCAAAAGCTTGTAAGTTTATGTCCCTTTGTTTACTTTTGCTTTTATTTCTTTTGCCTTGGGAGACTGACCTCCATTAATCTATATGTCTGTTTTTGCATCCCGTCCCTCTTGCACCTGCCTCCCCACCATCCCACCCAACGAGGCCATCACAGAGCACCAAGCTGAGCTCCATGTGCTATACAGCAGGTTCCCACTAGCTATCCATTTTACACATGGTAGTGTATTTATGTCAAATCTAATCTCCCAGTTCATCCCATCCTCCCCTTCACCCTGTGTCCACACGTCCATTCTCTATATCTGCCTTCCTATTCCTGCCATGCAAACAGGTTCATCTGTACGATTTTTCCAGATTCCACATATATGTGTTAATATACAATATTTGTTTTTCTTTCTGACTTACTTCACCCTGTATGACAGATTCTAGGTCCATCCACATCTCTACAAATGACGCAATTTCATTTCTTTTTATGGCTGAGTAATATTCCATTATATGTGGAATGTACCACATCTTCTTTATCCATTCACCTGTTGTACATTAATATTTAAATTATTGAAAAGTATGTA
The DNA here is from genome assembly GCF_009873245.2 of Balaenoptera musculus. NCBI lineage: Eukaryota > Metazoa > Chordata > Mammalia > Artiodactyla > Balaenopteridae > Balaenoptera > Balaenoptera musculus. Next base: position 48,579,260 of record NC_045794.1, on the reverse strand, counting down.
TTTATTGCCATTTTAAAACTTGTTCTCCAGTTGATTTTGTATTCTTTTTTTGTTGCTGTTGTTTTTGGGTTTATTTTGATGTTGTTGTTTTGTTTTGTATTTCTTCTTAATTCATTTCTTCTTTTTGTTTCTCCTTTTCTGGTTTGATTGTTTTCTTTTGTATTATGCTTGAGTTTCTTTGGTTTTGTTTTTGGTAAATCTATATGTTTGGTTTTTTTAAAAAATAAATTTATATATTTATTTATTTATTTTTGGCTGCTTTGGGTCTTCATTGCTGCGCATGGGCTTTCTCTAGATGTGGCGAGCGGGGACTACTCTTCATTGCGGTGCACAGGTTTCTCATTGTGGTGGCTTCTCTTATCGCGGAGCATGGGCTCTAGGCGCGCAGGCTTCAGTAGTTGTGGCTCGCGGGCTCTAGAGCACAGGCTTAGTAGTTGTGGTGCACAGGCTTAGCAGCTCCGCAGTATGTGAGATCTTCCTGGACCAGGACTCGAACCTGTGTCCCCTTCATTGGCAGGTGGATTCTTAACCACTGCACCACCGGGGAAATCCCTGTATGTTTTTGATTTGTGGTTAATCTGGTTTTCAAGTATTTTAACCCAAAACTATGTGTACTTGCTTTAGGCTGGTAGTCATGTAAGCTCAAACACATTCTAAAAGATCTACATTTTCTTACTCCCCTCCCCCACATTTCGTGGTTTTGATGTCCTATTTTACATCTTCATGTTTATCTTTTGTTGTTCATTGTAGTTATAATTGCTTTCACAGAATTTTTTTTCTTTTGTTTTTGTTTTTTTTTTTTTATACTGGCTTAAGTGATCATCAATTTATATATATATTTGCCTTTCCTACTGTGATTTTCCTTTTCCTATAGATTCTTGCTTCTCTTTTATTTAGAGAAGACATTTCAATATTTCTTATAGTACAGGTTTAGTATTGCTGTATTCTTTCTGTTTGTGCTTGTCTGAGAAATATCTTTCTCTCTCCTTCTACTCTAAATGATAATCTTACTGGATAAGAGTGCCAAGTTTTTCCCTTTCAGAACTTTGAATATATCTTGCCACTCCCTTCTGACCTGCAAAGTTTCTGTAGTGAAAGCAGCTGATAGCCTATCAGTGACAGCCTTATGAGGATTCCCTTGTAACTGACTCTGCTTTTCTCCTGCTGCCTTTAGAATCCTTTTTTAAAAAATTTATTTATTTATTTATTATTTATTTTTGGTTGCATTGCGTCTTTGTTGCTGTGTGCGGGCTTTCTCTAGTTGCAGTGTGCAGGCTTCTCATTGTGGTGGCTTCTCTTGTTGTGGAGCACAGGCTCTAGGTGCGCAGGCTTCAGTAGTTGTGGTACATGGGCTTAGTTGCTCCGCAGCATGTGGGATCTTCCTGGACCAGGGCTCAAACCCGTATTCCCTGCACTGGCAGGCAGGTTCCTAACCACTGTGCCACCAGGGAAGCCCTAGAATACTCTTCTTAACTTTTGTCCTTTTGATTATGTCTTGGAGTAGATTTTTTTGTGGGGTTCATCTTGTTTGGGACCCTCTGTGCTTTCTGTAGCTGGATATCTGTTTCCTTTTTTAGGTTTGGGGATTTTACAGCCATAATTTATTCAAATACATTTTCAATCCCCCTTTTCTCTTTCATCTCCTGGGATTCCTATTGTGCATAGATTGTCACACTTTATATTATCCTGTAGATCTCATATGTTGCTTTCTTTTTTTCTTTCATTTGTCTTTCTGTCTGCTGTTCTGATTGGGTGATTTCTGTTATTATATTTTCTGGAAAAATTATTTGTTCTTCTGCATTATTTAGTTTGCTATTTATTTATTGCCTTTAGCTCAGTTTCCATCTCAGCAATTAAGTTGTCTAATTTTGATTGGTTTCTCTTCAGTTTCTAGTTCCTTGTTAGTGATCTGCATTTGTATCAATAGTCTTCTCAAACCCTTCAGCATTTTTATTACCTCCTTTTTGAACTCAGGGTCTAGCTGACCAGAGAGGTTTGTTTCATTGTTTGTTCTTCCAGGGGAGTTCTCTTATCCTTTTAATTGGGAGTGGTTTCTCTGCTTTCTTATTTTACTTATATTTCCCTGACTCTATGAATTTAGGATAAACAGTCGTCTACTGTGGTCTTGAAGGGCTGTTTTCATGTGGGAGCATCCCTCTGTAGACTGTGAGAGTTCAGTATTTTTGGTGTGTGGGGTTTTTTTTTGGTATGGACGCTTGCCATGTCTTTCCTCATAGTGTGCTGGCCCTGTTCCCTTGATAAGGGATGTGTTGGTGTTGTGGTGACCAGAGCCTTCACTGCATGTTTGGCATGGCCTCCTTTTTGCTCTGTAGTTGTCACAGCCCGGTGACAGGCAGACAGTTTATTTCAGGTCAACCAAGTATTGGGTCGGCCAAAAAGTTCGTTCAGGTTTTCCTGTAAGATGTTATGGAAAAACCCAAATGAACTTTTTGGCCAACTCAATATTTCATAATACTGCTTTCCTTCTGGTTGTACGGGGTACAGCTCATGTTATGATCTGTGAGATACATGGAGCAACTTTAGCCATCTGTCAGTGGGGTCAGTGGAAAAAATGGGACAGTATATGTAAGGTAAAATATGCCCCATATTTTCTATTCTGCAAAAATAAACTCACAAAGAAGCAAGCAAACAAAGAAGCCAAAATAAGAGAAAATGTAAAATAAATTAGGAAGCTGTTTCCCAACCTCCACTTAACCAACTCAGAAAACTCACAAATTCACTCTATTGAAAATAGGGAGAAAATATAAACTTCATATCTTGTAGGTTATTTCCTCTACACTCACAAACTGAGGAGTATGCGTACAGAGTCAGTTTTATTCATACTCAAACCAATTTATGGTAGTGGTACTTATTTATGAAAAATTATTAAATAAAAGTTATTAAGAAATATGGATTTAATAATAGCAGTTCTTTATGTCAACAATGAATGAAATAACTGTAAAGAGTAATGACATGTTATGAAAAAATTTAATAAATGTATCACACCAAGAAAGATTTAAAAACCAGAGAAAATGATCATAAATATATAAAGTTCATGAGTCTAAATTTTCACTCCATTAAAAAAATGAAAAGAAAAATAATAACCAATATGTTATGTGAGTAGTTTATGCAAGAAAGAATACAAAATTATAGGTACCTAAAACATTTTCAAGGAAGGGCCTTCAGTCAAAAGTCTTCAAATGTAGGTACAGTACTTACATCATTTATTCTTCCAGCACTTTAAAGACAATGTTCCAAAGGCTACATCAAACTAAAAAGCTCTGCACATCATAAGAAGAAATCAACAAAATGAAAAGGCAGCCTGTGCTTCTCAAAAAGCAAGAAATTAATCATACACATTTGAATGTATTCACGTTTCAAAAATTCAGTTATAAATCATTAGTATTTTTTGTTTCCATTCCCTCCTGTAGCCAACCATCCTTATTGCATGCTATTTTCCATATTACTAGACAGAATAAGCCTAATCACCAGTTTATAGGATTTTTTTACTCAACAGTCTATTATAATGATGTTTTACTTCAAGAAAACAATAATTTTTAAAAATTATAATAGAAGAAAAAGAAATGTGTGTTGCTTTAATCTATGCCTGAATTTTCGTAAGATTTCTATTACAATTTTAGAATAGTGTTTTTCACACTTCAGTGTGTATATAATAGGGATCTTGTTCACGTGCAGATTCTAATACACTAAGTCTGAGGTGAGTCTGAGATTCTGCATTTCTCAGAAGCTCCCCAGGAGATGCTGATGCTCCTGATCTGAGAACCACACCTCAAGTAGCAAGGCAGAACTCCTAAAATGGCCACGTATTTTTCATTTTAACATATGATATTTTGAATTATTTTTACAACTGTATATGTCAAATAGAAGCTATCAGAAGAGTAATGTACCAATATAAATAATAATAAGCAAACATGAGAAAAATGCATACTTGGAATATGAAAAGCCACTATTTTATGATATAATAAACATGTCATATAGAGGGAATTTTTACAGATGTTATTGTCAGGTATTTTAGTTTCCTAAATTTCCTTGGCTTAGGGAGGGCATCAAAGTAAGAGCATAGATGAAGCTTGAAGAAGATACTTAATAACTAGGCAGTCTTCCTGGGTTTTTTAGGCCACATTCTCACAATGTCTTGAAAATCGTAGCTATATCGGTTATCCTATTCTTTGCTGATAGAGACCTCTGTGGAAAATTAAAATAAATCAGAAATTGTAATAAATACTCTAAAAAGGCCTGAGTACAAGAGAATTATCTGTATGGAGAGAAGAATTCATTCTAGGTGTGACATTCACCTCTATGGCCTTGATAGTTTGAGTAATATTTCTCAAATACTGGTGACAAGTGATATATACTAGGAGATGATGTAAGTTTCAAAGAGCAGCCTTTTCCACAGAAATACAAGCAAGACTATGAAGGATGAGAGAACCATTACTTAGCACATTCAATGTGTGAAGTGTTCTGCCTGAAGTTGTAGGTAGGTTACTTCATACAATGTCACCAGTATTTATACCTAAATTAAAATGATACATAATCTCTTATTATGTTGTGTTTCCTAGAAAAAACACCATGGATATAATTTATGCTGCCTGTAGTGGAATATTTCTTCAGAAAATAATAATATTTAAGTAGCCATGTAAATTCATCACCAGATGCAAAAAAGGAATGCAGTTTGCTTTTGATTAAGTATTTAGTATGGCTCCTTCAATTGTCCTTTTTATGTAAAAAGTGTTTAAGACTCATTGAAGGTGAAAACTATGCTGCATTTCTTTTTATCCGTATGTTCTTTCCCTACACGGGGAATAAGTAGAGGACCACAACAACTAATATTGAACTGTAACTTCCTGTGGTAAATTGCTCTAGACAAACTGTAACTGGTGAACCACAGAGAACTGTTTCAAATAGTCTGAAAACTAAGGATATGCTTCACACAGATCCCTGAGGTATTTTAACCCTACTTATTATACTTAATGTTAATTGTTATTATTCTTTTTAGTATAGGACCACAACACCCAGTAAATACATGAGACTATTTTAAGACAACCATAACATGATATAGGTTAGGCAGAAGTAAGTAAAATAGGAATATGTCAGGAAGAATTCTTCTAGAAAGGAAACAGAGTCCCTTTATATGTATTCCTTAAGTTGCATTCAGTAAAATGCAGTGTTGACAGTGGGTTGGAGGAGTTCCCAATATAGAGGCTATATCCTTGCAATATCTGGGTATATGTTATTATAAATAACCAGGACTTAGGGAAGTAAGTAATCATAAAACAATTTTATTTTTGCTTCCACTGTTCCTGGAAGCTACTCATTTGTCTAGTTCTACTTCTGCCTCCAATGATAATAACAGCAGTCCTTAAGACTTTTCTGATCTCTTTTATTTTAAAGAACAAATAAGCACATAACGTAAGAGAATATAAAAAAGAATATAAATATATGTATAACTGAATCACTTTGCTGTACAGCAGAAATGAACACAACATTGTAAATCAACTATACTTCAATAAAAATAAATAAATAATAAAAGGCTAAGTAACCAAGAAAATAAAAACAAATAAGCAAACAAAATAATGAACAAAAAACTCTAAGTCACAAAGTCTAGTCTATGTTCAGTATTTATTAAGTCCAGCTCAGCACCAATAATCAAAACTATAAATTTAATTGAAGAGTAAGTTTCTCCCTTCCTTCAGCTCTAGCCATCTCTAGGCTGGTACCTGTGGTAGGTAGGATAGCAATCTTCACTCTGGAGAAGAGTACCTTCCTGAAGAGTACACAGCTAAAGATATGAATCCAGGCAGTCTGTTTCTAAAATCCATGACTTAAGCACTAAGACTTGAAAGTATTTTCTTAAAGGTTTTCAGTAACTGAATCAGGATTTAAACTTAAGTATCCCAAGTACTCCAGCCTCACTATACCATTGTATACTGTGTAGTTTTTAGGGCACCAATAATGAACATTCTTAATTATTTAGCTATGGTCCCACATGAGATCAAAGACACAAAAGAATTTCCCTGAATTTTACAATAAAAATGGATGTGTCAGAGAAGTCACAATCCGTTTGAAAATGGCAAGTAACTGAGGATTAGAGCTTGACTAATTGTATGTGACTTAATGTTTAAGAAAATCAAGTCCTGAGGGAGGACCTTCAAGATGGCAGAGGAGTAAGACCTTCCTCTGCACAAATACATCAAAAATACATCTACATGTGGAACAACTCCTACAGAACACGTACTGAACACTGGCAGAAGACCTCAGACTTCCCAAAAGGCAAGAAACTCCCCACATACCTGGGTAGGGCAAAAGAAAAAAGAAAAAACAGAGACAAAAGAATACAGATGGGACCTGAACCTCTGGGAGGGAGCTGTGAAGCAGGAAAAGTTTCCACACACTAGGAAGCCCCTTCATTGGTGGAGACAGGGGGTGGGCTGGGGGCAAGCTTCAGAGCCATGGAGGAGCACAGCAACAGGGGCGCAGAGGGCAAAGTGGAGAGATTCCCGCACAGAGGATCGGTGCCAACCGGCACTCGCCAGCCTGAGAGGCTTGTCCGCTCACCTGCCAGGGCAGGTGGGGGCTGGGAGCTGAGGCTTGGGCTTCGGAGGTCAGAGCCCAGGGAGAGGACTGGGGTTGGCTGCGTGAACAGAGCCTGAAGGGGGATAGTGTGCCACAGCTAGCCGGGAGGGAGTCCAGGAAAAAGTCTGGAAATGCCTAAGAGTCAAGAGACCATTGTTTCGGGGTGCATGAGGAGAGGAGATTCAGAGCACCTCCTAAACGAGCCTCAGAGACAGGCACAAGCTGCAGCTATCAGCACAGACAACAGAGATGGGCATGAAACACTAATGCTGCTGCTGCAGCCACCAAGAAGCCTGTGTGCAAGCACAGGTCACTATCCACACCTCCCTTCCCAGGAGCCTGTGCAGCCCACCACTGCCAGGGTCCCGTGATCCAGGGACAACTTCCCCAGGAGAACATACAGCATGCCTCGGGCTATTGCAATGTCATGCTGCCCTCTGCCGCCGCAGGCTCACCCCACATTCCATACCCCTCCCTCCCGACTGGCCTGAGTGACCCAGAGCCCCTAATCAGCTGTGCCTTTAACCCCCTCCTGTCTGGGTGAAGAAAAGACGCCAGAGGGTGACCTACATGCAGAGGCGGGGCCAAATCCAAAGCTGAACCCCAGGAGCTGTGCGAACAAAGAAGAGAAAGGGAAATCTCTCCCAGCAGCCTCAGCAGCAGCGGATTAAATCTCCACAATCAATTTGATGGACCCTGCACCTGTGGAATACCTGAACAGGCAACAAATCATCCCAAAATTGAGGCAGTGGACTTTGGGAGCAACTGTAGACCTGGTGTTTGCTGTATGCCACTGAGTAGTTTCTCATTTTTATGTTTGTTTATCTTAGTATGGTTTTTAGCGTTTTTTATCATTGGTGGATTTGTTGATTGGTTTGGTTGCTCTCTTTTTTTTTAATATTTTAATTTTAATAGTTTTTTATTTTAATAAATTTTTTTTTTTTCTTTCTTTCTTTTTTTTCTCCCTTTTCTTCTGAGCTGTGAGCTGACAGGGTCTTGGTGCTCCAGCCAGGTGTAAGGCCTGAGCCTCTGAGGTGGGAGAGCCGAGTTCAGGACATTGGACCACCAGAGACCTCCTGGCCCAATGTAATATCAATCAGCGAGAGCTGTCCCAGAGATCTCCATCTCAACGCTAAGACCCAGCTCCACTCATGACCAGCAAGCTCCAGTGCTGGATGCCCCATGCCAAACAACTAGCAAGACAGGAATACAACCCCACCCATTAGCAGAGAGGCTGCCTAAAGTCATACTAAGTTCACAGACACCCCAAAACACACCACCAGACGTGGTCCTGCCTACCAGAAAGACAAGATCCAGCCTCATCCACCAGAACACAGGCACCAATCCCCTCCACCAGGAAGCTGACAAAACCCACTGAACCAACCTTACCAATGGGGGGCAGACACCAAAAACAACGAGAACTACGAACATGCAGCCTGCGAAAAGGAGACCCCAAACACAGTAAGTTAAACAAAATGAGAAGACAGAGTAATATGCAGCATATGAAGGAGCAAGGTTAAAACCCACCAGACCAAACAAATGAAGAGGAAATAGGCAGTCTACCTGAAAAAGAATTCAGATTAATGATAGTAAAGATGATCCAAAATCTTGGAAATAGAATGGAGAAAATACAAGAAACGTTTAACAAAGACTTAGAAGAACTAAAGAGCAAACAAACAATGATGAACAACACAATAAATGAAATTAAAAATTCTCTAGAAGAATCAATAGCAGAATAACTGAGGCAAAAGAATGGAGAAGTGAGCTGGAAGATAAAATAGTGGAAATAACTACTGCAGAGCAGAATAAAGAAAAAAGAATGAAAAGACTTGAGGACAGTCTCAGAGACCTCTGGGACAACATTAAATGCACCAACATTCGATTTATAGGGGTCTGAAAAGAAGAAGAGAAAAAGAAAGGGACTGAGAAAATATTTGAAGAGATTATAGTTGAAAATTTCCCTAATATGGGAAAGGAAATAGTCAATCAAGTCTAGGAAGCTCAGAGAATCCCATAGAGGATAAATCAAAGGAGAAACACGTCAAGACAAATATTAATCAAACTATCAAAAATTAAATACAAGGAAAAAATATTAAAAGCAGCAAGGGAAAAGCAACAAATAACATACAAGGGAGTCCCCATAAGGTTAACAGCTGATCTTACAGCAGAAACTCTGCAAGCCAGAAGGGAGTGGCAGGACATATTTAAAGTGATGAAAGGGGAAAAACTTACAACCAAGATTACTCTACCCAGCAAGGATCTCATTCAGATTCAACGGAGAAATTAAAACCTTTACAAACAAGCAAAAGCTAAAAGAAATTAGCACCACCAAACCAGCTTTACAACAAATGCTAAAGGAACCTCTGTAGGCAGGAAACACAAGAGAAGGAAAAGACCTACAATAACAAACATAAAACAATTAAGAAAATGGTAATAGGAACATATATATATATCGGTTATTACCTTAAATGTAAAGGGATTAAATGCTCCAACCAAAAGACACAGACTGGCTGAATGGATACAAAAACAAGACCCATACATATGCTGTCTAAAAGAGACACACTTCAGACCTAGGGACACATACAGACAAAGTGAGGGGATGGAAAAAGATATTCCATGCAAATGGAAATCAAAAGAAAGCTGGAGTAGCAATTTTCATATCAGATAAAATAGACTATAAGACTATTACAAGGTACAAGGATGCTACATAATGATCAAGGGATCAAACCAAGATGATATAACAATTGTAAATGTTTAGGCACCGAACATAGGTGCACCTCAATACATAAGGCAAATGCTAACAGCCATAAAAGGGGAAATCGACAGTAACACAATCATAGTAGGGGACTTTAACACCCTACTTTCACCAATGGACAGATCATCCAAAATGAAAATAAATAAGGAAACACAAGCTTTAAATGCCACATTAAACAAGATGGACTTAATTGATATTTACAGGACATTCCATCCAAAAACAACAGAATACATTTTCTTCTCAAGTGCTCATGGAACATTCTCCAGGATGGATCATATCTTGGGTCACAAATCAAGCCTTGGTAAATTTAAGAAAATTGAAATCATATCAAGTATCTTTTCCGACCACAATGCTATGAGACTAGATATCAATTACAGGGAAAAAAAACTGTAAAAAATACAAACACATGGAGGCTAAACAATACGCTACTAAATAACAAAGAGATCACAGAGGAAATAAAAAAATACCTAGAAACAAATGACAATGAAAACGCAACAACCTAAAACCTATGGGATGAAGCAAAAGCAGTTCTAAGAGGGAAGTTTATAGCAAAACAATCCTACCTCAAGAAACAAGAAACACCTCAAATAAACAACCTAACCTTACACCTAAAGCAATTAAAGAAAGAAGAAGAAAAAAAAGCCCAAACTTAGCAGAAAGAAAGAAGTCATAAAGATCAGATCAGAAATAAATGAAAAAAGAAGTGAAGGAAATGATAGCAAAGATCAATAAAACTAAAAGCTGGTTCTTTGAGAAGATAAACAAAATTGATAAACCTTTAGCCAGACTCATCAAGAAAAAGGGAGAGGACTCAAATCAATCAAATTAGAAATGAAAAAGGAGAAGTAACAACTGACACTGCAGAAATGCAAAGGATCATGTGAGATTACTACAAGCAACTCTATGCCAATAAAATGGACAACCTGGAAGAAATGGACAAATTCTTAGAAAAGCACAACCTTCCGAGACTGAACCAGGAAGAAATAGAGAATATAAACAGACCAATCACAAGGACTGAAATTGAAACTGTGATTAAAAATCATCCAACAAACAAAAGCCCAGGACCAGATGGCTTCACAGGTGAATTCTATCAAACATTTAGAGAAGAGCTAACACCTATCCTTCGCAAACTCTTCCAAAATATAGCAGAGGGAGGAACACTCCCAAACTCATTCTACAATGCCACCATCACCCTGAAAACAAAACCAGACAAAAATGTCACAAAGAGAACTACAGGCCAATATCATTGATGAACATAGATCAGAAATCCTCAACAAAATACTAGCAAACAGAATCCAACAGCACATTAAAAGGATCATACACCATGATCAAGTGTGGTTTATCCCAGGAATGCAAGGATTCTTCAATATATGCAAATCAATCAACGTGATACACCATATTAACAATTTGAAGGAGAAAAACCATATGATCATCTCAATAGATGCAGAGAAAGCTTTCAACAAAATTCAACACCCCTTTATGATAAAAACCCTCCAGAAAGTAGGCATAGAGGGAACTTACCTCAACATAATAAACGCCATATAGGACAAACCCTCAGCCAGCATCGTTCTCAATGGTGAAAAGCTGAAAACATTTCCACTAAGATAAGGAACAAGACAAGGTGTCCCACTCTCACCACTACTATTCAACATAGTTTTGGAAGTTTTACCACAGCAATCAGAGAAGAAAAAAATAAAAGAAATCCAAATCGGAAAAGAGGTAAAGCTGTCACTGTTTGCAGATGGCATGCTACTATATATAGAGAACCCTAAAGAAGCTACCAGAAAACTACTAGAGCTAATCAATGAATTTGGTAAAGTAGCAGGATGCAAAATTAATGCACAGAAGTCTCTTGCATTCCTATACAGTAATGATGAGAAATCTGAAAGAGAAATTAAGGAAACACTGCCATTTACCATTGCAATAAAAAGAATAAAATACCTAGGAATAAACCTACCTAAGGAGACAACTGACCTGTATGCAGACAACTATAAGACCCTGATGAAAGAAATTAAAGATGATACAAACAGATGGAGATATATACCATGTTCTTGGATTGGAAGAATCAACATTGTGAAAATAACTATACTACCCAAAGCAATCTATGGATTCAATGCAATCCCTATCAGACTACCAATGGAATTTTTCACAGAAGTAGAACAAAACAATTTCACAATTTGTATGGAAACACAAAAGACCCCGAATAACCAAAGCAATCTTCAGGAAGAAAAACAGAGCTGGAGGAATCAGACTCCCTGACTTCAAACTATACTACAAAACTACAGTAATCAAGACAGTCTTGTACTGGCACAAAAACAGAAATACAGATCAATGGAACAGGACAGAAAGCCCAGAAATAAACCCACGCACATATGGTCACCTTATTTTTGATGAAGGAGGCAAGAATATACAATGGAGAAAAGACAGCCTCTTCAGTAAGTGGTGCTGGGAAAACTGGACAGCTGCATGTAAAAAAAATGAAATTAGAACACTCCCTGACACCATGCACAAAAATAAACTGAAAATGGATTAAAGACCTAAATGTAAGGCAAGACACTGTAAAACTCTTAGAGGAAAACACAGTCAGAACACTCTATGACGTAAATCACAGCAAGATCCTTTTTGACCCACCTCCTAGAGAAATGGAAATAAAAAGAAAAATAAACAAATGGGACCTAATGAAACTTAAAAGCTTTTGCATAGCAAAGGAAACCATAAACAAGACAAAAAGACAACCCTCAGAATGGGAGAAAATATTTGCAAATGAAGCAACTGACAAAGGATTAATCTCCAAAATATACAAGCAGCTCATGCAGCTCAATATCAAAAAACCAAACAACCCAACCCCAAAATGGGCAGAAGACCTAAATAGACATTTCTCCAAAGAAGATATACAGATTGCCAAGAAACACATGAAAGGATGCTCAACATCACTAATCATTAGAGAATTGCAAATCAAAACTACAATGAGGTATCATCTCATACCAGTCAGAATGGCCATCATCAAAAAATCTACAAACAATAAATGCCTGAGAGGGTGTGGAGAAAAGGGAACCCTCTTGCACTGTTGGTGGGAGTGTAAACTGATACAGCCACTATGGAGAGCAATATGGAGGTTCCTTAAAAAACTAAAAATAGAACTACCATACGACCCAGCAATCCCACTACTGAGCATATACCCTGAGAAGACCATAATTCAAAAAGAGTCATGTACCACAATGTTCATTGCAGCTCTATTTACAATAGCCAGGACATGGAAGCAACCTAAGTGTCCATCGACAGGTGAATGGATAAAGAAGATGTGGCACATATATACAATGGAATATTACTCAGCCATAAAAAGAAATGAAATTGAGTTATTTGTAGTGAGGTGGATGGACCTAGAGTCTGTCATACAGAGTGAAGTAACTTAGAAAAAGAAAAACAAGTACCGTATGCTAACACATATATATGGAATCTAAAAAAAAAAAATCATTCTGAAGAACCTAGGGGCAGGGCAGGTATAAAGATACAGATGTGGAGAATGGACTTGAGGACACAGAGAGAGGGAAGGGTAAGCTGGGATGAAGTGAGAGAGTGGCATAGACATATACACTACCAAATGTAAAATACATAGCTAGTGGGAAGCAGCTGCATAGCACAGGGAGATCAGCTCCGTGCTTTGTGACCACCTAGAGGGGTGGGATAGGGAGAGTGGGAGGAAGATGCAAGAGGGAGGGTATATCAGGATATACGTATACATACAGCCGATACACTTCGTTATCCAGCAGAAACTAACACAACATTGTAAAGCAATTATACTCCAATAAAGATGTTAAAAAAGAAAAATTATGGCCAAACATATGCCCCACAAAAAAAAAAAAAAGGAAAAAAATAATCAAATCTTTGCTTTTACCAGAGTAGTAAAAATAACTTAGATTTCAAAATAAACTTACAGAATGAATAAGAATTGGTGTAAGAATTGAAAAAGGCACTCAGTTACTAGTTCCCCTCTCCTTTCAAATTTTTTCTTCTTTCTTTTCTTTACTTCAATGATTGGAGGACACCAGGCTAGACTCTTTCACTCAGTCTGAACCTTAGCACTGATCCACTACCAACCTTGATATAATGCTTAAATGTCTTTTTCAACTTTTACTCAACTTACATCCAATGATAGAAATGTCCGTTGGGCCTGGCAATCCCACAGTGCAAAATTCTGAGTTTATTGCTGCTTTCCATTTATTGCTGTTCACCCATTCTGGGTGGCCCATTGCCCTAAGTACTAACTATAAAAACTGAGAAGCATAATGCTTTTATACATGGAACAACTAATGAATACAATTATTTTTATGAATATATGGTGCTTTATCACAGATTTCCTTGTATGTAAGATCGTTCCATTATGTTTTGTTTTTTTTTCCTTGTCTACTTCTCAAATGAGATTCTGAAACCTGAAGAGATCACACATAGCCTTACCAAATCCAACTGGAATATGAATACAAAATATGAGACACATTTTGTACCTGGAAATGATAGAGCAGGGAGAAAACAGTTCTAAGTAACATAAAAATTGCTACTTATTTTAGAGTTCATTATTCTTAAGGACAAATTCATATTAGGAGTTATAATTCACTTTTAATTTGATAGTTTTGTGAAAGCAGTATAAGGAAGGTCTATAAAACAATAAGAGTGTTAGATTTATGGGGACAACAGTGTACAAAAAGTTTAGTAAATGCCAATAAGAGAGAAAGGCATACATTTCGATGAGAAACAAAACTTAATTTCAAGTAAATAATATGACAAAAAATGCTTACAGTTTCTTTAAATATATTCTGAAATAGAGATTTTAATTAATAAAAAAGCTGCATTTGCTTCTGCTAATAATGATTATACAACATAGAGAAAAATAAAGTAACTCATAATAATAAAAAAGAAAATAGATTTGATTAACATAGGATCAAAAGAAGATATACACAAGATAAGTGAGTCAGAGAGATCACATAGCAAATAAAATTAAATAATGGCATGCTTTGAAAATATAGACCTATAATCTCCATTCAGTCATAGTTCATACATTATTCTTTAATTTGCAATACTGTCAAACTAAGAATAAAAATACTAATTTGTAAAAGAATCTACAGCATCCCATTTACCTTGCTTCAACTGCTTGAAAACACGAATATGTAAGAAAGGCAAACTGAACGATAATACAAAAGTTTAATTTATAAACACTATCAAGGAGTCAAAGAGAAAAGCTATAAAGTTATCAGATTAAAATTAAAATTAATGAAAAGAAACAGCACGTTAAAAAAAAAAAACACAGCAACACAGAATCCAAGTGGCATGTAATTCAAATCAAGTCATCATAAGAAACATTTAAAAATTCTTATATGTATATAAAAAGAAAGCTTAGCTAGAAATAAAAATCAAATATATTTTAGTGAACTTTGTCAATATATACATATATATAACCCTACAGACTGAAATAGTGAAATTTATTTGTTCTTATTTATTTCACTCTTTTTGTTACCCCAAAAGATGAAATTGACCTTGCCATGAGCCAAACATTAAAAATAGTAAAAAGTATTCACTGTTTGCCAAGTAGGGAAAAAACATTACTAGCACTTTCAATGCCATTTTGAATATTGTTTTATTATATTTAATCATATTGTGTTTAAAAGAGGATTTTATACTGCAAGGAAAGGCAGTGGTTTATGGTTTACTTTTACTTCTATTAAGAGCTAATTTAGCATTTGTTATTCTATTGTTTTTTGACAAGCTGCTTTCTAAACTTAAAATTTGTCATTTGTTGATAAAACTAGCGTACTTGCAAAATTTCCTCTTTTGTACAGAGTTTTGCTATATTTTATTATTAATTCTCATCTCTGTGTTGGATTTGTTGTACAATAAAAAGTTTAGGGGATAGTAAAAAAATCATCAATGTCTAAAAGGAAAAATAAAGAGCATGTGCTATCATCTTAAAGAGATAATGAACTATATTCTCGTAAAATAAGCAGATATACAAGGCAAGAAGATGGATTCTATAAATAAACATCTATGCATCATGCATGCCAGAGTGTCTTTGCCCATTGATATTAGTCACTGGATATAACTGTTTAAATACAAGTTCTTTGATAAATAGTATTTCAAGAGAAAAACTGCAAACAGAAGACCATAGCCTTTTCAACTAATGTTACCAATTCCAAATAAAGTCTTGGTAGGTTTACTTTCCAATGTTGTGTCACACAGACGAAGTTGAAGATACAGTGCAAGTCTTACAGAGATTTGGTTTTAGGCTTTTTAAATCCGTTTAAGATGTTACTTTGGATTGAAATTGGTCACTGTAAGAATGAGGCCAAATTATTGCTATTGTAGAATAAGCAATTCAGACTTGAAAATTTGAAAGATAAGTAGAGATATGCCAAATGGCATAACTTCCTGTGCTATTTTACAGACGTTCCACTTCCCCACTTTCCTCCCCCATTATCTGCTAAAACCTAAGTAGTTTGTGCCACCAACTCCTGAAAGCGAAGCCTGTTCTGCCAATCTGAAATCAATACATTTTTGCTCTCATTGCACCCCACCTACTTTTCCATCATAACAATTATCATAATGACATATGCCTTAATCCGTTTGGGCTGCTGTAACAAAATACCACAGTCTGGGTAGATTATAAATAACAAAAGCTTATTTCTCACTGTTCTGGAGACTGGAAGTCCAAGATCAGAGTGCTGGCATGGTCAGGGGAGGGCTCTCTTCCAGGTTTCAGGCTGCTGGCTTCTTGCTGTGTCCTTACATGGTGGAAAGGGTTAAGGAGCTCTGTGGGGTGCCTTTATAAGGATACTGGCCCATTCACGGGGTTCCACTCTCATGACCTAAGCACCTCCTAAAGGACCCACTCCTAATAGCATCATATTTGAAGATTATGACTTCAGCATATGAATTTGGGCGGGACACAAACATTCAGATCATAGCACCATGTTAAGCCATGTGAAGTTGCCAATATGCAAATGCTTTTAATTTACAAAATAGCAACTTCATATGTTTCACCCTGGTATATTTTATGGTCATGGTCAATTAACTTTTCTATCTATACATCCACTAGACTAAATCCTACTTGAAGGCATGGTCATTATCTCATTTGTTTCTCTATATCTGGCACTTACAAAAAGTGCCCAAAGAGTTTAGCTATATAATTGAAAAATTAATGGAGTATCTTCAACCAAAATGTTTAAAAGCAACTTAGCAATTGGGTACTTCTTTTTCCAAAAACAAACACACTAATACGTAAAGTGGACAGATATTTGTGCACAAGGATGTTGAATCAAATATTGTGTAATACCATGAAAATGGAGACAATATAAGTATAATGTATTATATACAGTGTAGTGGTTAAGTGAATCTTGAAACTTTATGAAAGGAAATATGTGACCTTGAAGATGTTATGAAAAGTTTATATTGAGGGACAGAAATGCATACAATATTAAGTGAAAAAGCAGGGTGAAAATATTCTGTATACAATATCATACTGCTTATTTTTTTTATTGAAGTACAGTTGATTTATAATATTGTGTTAGTTTCAGTTGTACAGCAAAGTGATTCAGCTATATATTTTTTTCAGATTACATTCCATTATAGATTATTACAAGACATTGAATATAATTATCTGTGCTATACAGTAAATCCTTATTGCTTACCTATTTTATGTAGTTTGTATCTGTTAATCCCATACTCCTAGTTTATCCCTCCCTCCCCCTCCCCCTTTGGTAACCATAAGTTTGTTTTCTATGTCTGTGAGTCTGTTTATCTTTTGTATATAGATTCATTTGTACTACTTTTAGATTCCACATATAAGAGACAACATATAGTATTTGACTTTTCTCTGTCTGACTTACTTCACTAAGTATAATAATCTCTAGGTCCATCCATGTTGCTGCAAATAGCAATATTTCATTCTTTTTTGTAGCTGAGTAATATTCCATTGTATATGTGTATATATATAGGTGTATGTATATATACCACATCTTCTTAAGCCAACTCTGTTGATGGGCACTTGGGTTGTTTCCATGTCTGGGCTATTGTAAAAAGTGCTGTGAACATGGTGGTGGATGTATCTTTTCGAATTAGAGTTTTCACTTTTTTCCAGATATATACCCAGGAGTGGGATTGCTGGATCATATGGTAACCCTATTTTTAGTTTTTCAAGGAACCTCCATATTGGTTTCCATAGGCTACACCAATTTACTTTCCACCAACAGTGTATAATTGTTCCCTTTTCTCCACACACTCTCTAGAATTTATTATTTGTAGACTTTTTGATGATAGCCATTCTGACCAGTGAGAGGTGATACCTCACTGTAGTTCTGAATTGCATTTGTCTAATAATCAGCAATGTTGAGCATCTTTTCATTTGCTTATTGGCCATCTGTATGTCTTCTTTGGTGAAATGCCCATTTAGGCAATCTTCCCATTTTTTGATTGGGTTGTTTGTTTTTTTCTTATTGAGTTGTATAAGCTATTTGTATATTTTGGAAATTAAGCCCTTGTCTGTTGCAGCATTTGCAAATATTTTCTCCCATTCTGTAGGTTGTCTTTTCGTTTTGTTGATGGTTTCCTTTGCTGTGCAAAAGCTGATAAGTTTGATTAGTTTCCACTTGTTTATTTTTGCTTAGGACACTGCCTTGGGACACTGACCTAAGAAAACATTGCTATAATTTATGTCAGAGAATGTTTTGCAACCTGGTCATTGGTGGAGAAACATATTTAAAGAAGAGTGCTTGATGTCCCTGAAATCAGAAACAGTCTAATGAATTGGAAAATCACATTTGAGAACTGTGTAGCACTGGAGCAGGTGATTTTATTGTTTAATTCTCAACATTTTTGCAGCAGTATTTTTAGAATGCCCTTGTTTCTTTTGTTGACTCTTCTATTTTCTATTTCTTAAAAAACTCCTATTTTTTCTATTAAGAAGAATACTAAAAATTCAGTAAAAGATTTAATTACTGTTTGAAAATCTTCCTTACTAGATTTCACAAGTAAACATTTTCAGTATATTCTGTTCTTATACTGTTTTTGAAAGAAAACAGAGTGTGTTTGGTTACCTTGAAAAATAGTCCTTGGACTTCCCTGGTGGCACAGTGGCTAAGAATCCACCCACTAGTGCAGGGGACATGGGTTCAATCCCTGGTTCAGGAAGATCCCACATGCCGTGGAGCAGCTAAGCCCGTGCGTCACAACTACTGAGCCTGTGCTCTAGAGCCCGTGAGCCACAACTACTGAGCCCATGCGCCACAACTACTGAAGCCCGCGCACCTAGGGCCCATGCTCCGCAACAAGAAGCCACCGCAATGAGAAGCCCATGCAGCACAACGAAGAGTAGCCCCTGCTCGTCGCAACTAGAGAAAGCCCACACACAGCAACAAAGACCCAATGCACCAAAAATAAAAATAAATAAAGAAAAATAGTCCTTCATAAATAGGAGATGGGATAATAGCTAATTGTAGACTAATTTAGTATCATGTGGAATAAATTGTCAGTGTTTAATGTATACGATCCTTAATGGTTACAGAGATTTGTTCAATATTTTTTATTGAATACACAGTCACACACACAAGGCAAAATGAATTTCCTTGGACCTAAATATTAATACATTTTACATACAAACTAATGCAGGGTAGTTATGCCCCTCAGATTCATTTGCAACCATAAAAATATTTTTTAAACAGTAATTACTGCCTGAGAATGTTGCTGTTTACATTGTTAACTAAAATTTTAAATACTCCAATCAAAGCTGTGTATAAAGCAAATTCACATTCAATCTGATGACTTGGAGCCACTTTTTTTTTAAAACATGATGCAGTTTGAAGCAAATTTAATACAGCAGGATTTTCTTCCAAGTACAGAACATTAGAAAATTGCTCACAGTGCCCATAAAACAGCTGGCAAGCCTGTCAAATGAATTTCTGTTTTTTTCAAGTAGTTCAATATATTTCTAAAGACAAAACAAAACAGAGGGAAGCAACAGCCACACCATAATACAAGTCATTGATTCAATTGTATCAAAATATTTACTAGCACACCAAAAACACAATAATGAATCTAAGCCATGAATATTTAATGTAGGTTCCAAATTATGAACTGAGTTTTCACATTCATTTTGTATGATACCTTTTACTCTATTTTGTGTGAACATTCTGCTCTATTCTCTTACCTCACTGGCCTACTTCTTATCACATGACTAATTAACATGTCATAAGTGTACTTTTAATTTTTTATCTTATACCCTGTTACTCTCTATAACTCAGCATCAGTTGAATGGGCCTAGCAATCAAAAATCATGATTTTACAGTCAAAAATCTTCTTAAAAAGTATTATTTCATGTGTAAATTCTCATTCAAAAAGTTTGCTACATAAGCCTTGTTCTCATTCTTGAGTTTTTGTATTAAAAACTCCTCTGACTTATTAGATGCTCTGAATGACATGTCATGAATAATTGATTTATTTAATGCCAAACATGAAAATTCCAGTATAAATTGAAATACTGTTCCAAGAACCACCATTTGACACCCCTTCTAACTAAAGGTAGACCTTATGATCTATCTGTCAAGTGTTATAAGAAGTGATTTGCTGAACTATTACATTTGTATATTATTTTCTTAACTACCTCAATCAGTATTTTCTGAGCATAGTATTACTATAAGCTGCAAATCTGAAATACTGTTATTTTCATTCAATAGTTATCCTTCTTAATAATCTTATTAAAATTTTATTTCAAAGGAATTCATTTTAGAAATTTTTTAGAAAATACTTTAAAAATATATGTGTATACAGTAATCAAGAATCTTTTTAAATGGGGCCAAAGAACGTATAGATGACTTGCGCAGCCTGTCTTGGTCACTGATATATGTGTGTATAGCAAATGCAGTAAAAGTAAATGTGATATTCCACTAGTAATTAAGAAAGAGAAGCATACTGATCATTTGTATGGGGAATAGATTGTATTGCCTGAAAAATCTTACTGAAGTTTCTGATTGCAGAGACCTGGGGAACAGTGTATGATGGTGTGAGATTTGATGCACATTTGATACTGCAATACGATTACCAAATATTCACAGATTGAATAAAGTTCTCCCATAGGTATATTCTTTCGGAAGTAAAACACCTCTGAAGAGTGCAAGACTGTTTAAAGCTAGTTTATTTCAGAGAAGTGACCAAATTTTTCAACAGCAAAGAATATCTAAAGCAAAAGTCTGCTAATTTTAAAGCAAGTTCCATCACTGTACAAACTTTAGAAAAAGACTTGTAGGGGTGTAAATCATATATGTAAACAACAGTACATTTTAAAGGTATAGAAGGCAAAAGGAAAGTTTTGCTTCATATATACGAAAGTAAATTTATTAATTTTAACCAATAAGGAAATATTGCAGTGCAGTACTAATTTGAAATTCTAAATTTTCCTGCAAAAAATGAATTAGTTTTTACAGCTATTGAAGGAAAAGAACTTTTTTATTCTTTAAGTTCCAACTTCAGGTCAGTATTTTTAGTCAATCTATTTTGAGTTTAGTTTTCAAAATCTATTTTGATTTTTTTCAAATCAAAACCACAATGAGCTATCACCTCACATCTGTTAGGATGGGATGGCTGTTAAAAGATAACAGTTGCTGGAGATGATGTAGAGAAATTGAACATGTGTACACTGTTAGTGAGAATGTAAAATGGTACAGCCACTATGGAAAATAATATGAAAGTTCCTCAAAAAATTAAAAATAGAACTGTCATATGATCCAGCAATTCCACTTCTGGGTATATCCAGAAGAATTGAAATCAGGATCTTGATGAGATATCTGCATTCCCATGTTCACTGCAGTATTATTTATAATTGAAGACATGGAAGCAACATAAACGTCTATCAACAGATGAATGGATAAAGAAGGAAATCCTGTCATTTGCAACAACATAGAGGACATTATGCTAAGTAAAATAAGCCAGTCACAAAAGGACAAATATTACATGATTCCACTTATATGAGACATCTAAAATAATTAAACTCATAAAATCAAAGAGTAGAATGGTGGTTGGCAAGGGCTGGGGGAAGGGGAAATGGGAAGTTATTGACCAATAGGTATAAAGTTCCAGTTATGAAAGATAAGTTCTACAGATTTGCTGTACAGCATACTGCCTATGTTTAAAGATACTGAATTGTACACTTAAAAATTTAACAGAATAGATCTCATTTTAGTGTTCTTACAAGAATAAAAAAACACCATATCTGAAAAACATATTTACCACAAATCCCCGAAGGTTTTCTAGAAATTGATTGCTAAATACAATATTGTAATTTTCAAAGTTGTCATTCTTTTCAATTTCTTGACCCATTTAAATCCCGAGAGTTATATAAGACTGACATGAGCTAGGACATCATATAAATTTTATTGAAACTTGTAATTTTTATTAGGGGAGCACTTTTGGAGTAAAAGTTGCCTCAGCACTTTCATTTTCATCTCCATTTTCAACATATATAAAAATTAAGACCTCTACTTTGCCATTCAAAGTCTTAAGCCTGAAACAAATTTCATGTCATATCTTACCTCTAGTTTTATATTACCTACAGTAGGAAGAAAAAAGTGGCCCCTGAATATGCCTTTGATTTTTTTATATAAATCACTTTGTATCTGTATTAAATCATGTAATATAGCATGCAACTAATCATTGCTTTTTTCCTAATACCTTTGAAAATGTTTATTTTCTATGCAGTTGAGAAATTCACATTAAAAAGTTGACTGACATGATGTATAATATAGCTTGACACTTCACATTCTAAAAACCTAATAGTTCAAAATTATTCCATCTTTCACTTTTACATACATACACTGTAATTTGTAAAAGTCTGAGAAATTGGATTCTGTACGGATAGAGTACAGACATGCAAGTACAGTTTAAAATAGTGTGCAAAGAGATAATAATTCTCATGAGAATTCAAAAAAACTTTGCAGTTAAAAATATAATACCAACAACTTTTTTTTTCTATTTAGAGTAGTAAATGTTGCAAAAATATTGCTTTCCTAGGGTTAGGTGTTGTGTGTATGAGTCTGTGCATACTGTTTTATGTTCAGGGCTGCCTACTACAGGAAAAAATGTTCTCCCCTTTGAAATTATATAGTTTTGCAAGACAAGCTAAATGGTAGATAATTATAAATACATTAAATGAATGTTGGAAAGCACACTAAAGCAAAAAGTTCAATATAGTTTTACACTCTTAAAAAAATACAAATGAGAATGTTAATTTTACCAATGTTAAAATTTCACTAGTAGTTCTACCTAGTTAATTGCCTCCGACTGATCTGAGTTTTTTACAGACTGTGTGACTATCAAAGCCTCACCCTCTGGGATTACAGAAAATGTCTGGATTATCCTACTTAGGCTCTCCAATTCTTCCTATTCCAATTATGATTGTTATAATTTGGTATCATGTCTAGTTAGAATTTATGATTTCTTCAACAGAAGAAACAAGAAAAGAGATTAGAGAAAAGCAAGCAAAGCTCAGGAATACTAAATTCACTACTATAGGCCAAAAGGAAGATTAGAAATCATGTGCTATTTAGTTACTATTGAAATATTTTGGGAGTAGAGATTAGAACAGCTATATTACCTTGATATAAGAAGATAAAATGTATTCAATTAGAGAGGAAAATGATTTATACAAGTAATTCAAATTAAAAGAAATTACTGATTAGAAACATGTTATTTCCCAACATTATTAAAAATACCCTTTACATCAATAAATCTGGAACTCAAAAACATCTGGTTGACATATTTTGCATTGAAATTACTTAGGAAATTATTTGCTCTGTGAAGATCACCACCTGCCTTCATGAAGGAATATGATTATGATGATCATACAGCCATCATTATCCTTATCATTATCCTCATTTTTATAACTGTAATTATGGTTATTATATCTTTATCTTTAGATAACATTACATTGTTTTCAAAGTGCAATTACAGATACTATGTTACATATATTATTAATTATACTAAAATTGAGTTTTGAATGGGATATATAAGATATAGATGGATAAATGGATAAATCATATTTATCATTAGAAAAGGCAAAAAATATGTAACCTAATTTTTTAATTTAAACCTAAGAGTTGATCTGGTTACATTATTCATAAAAACTTCATACCAGTGAGGACAAGATGGGGGAGTAGAAGAACCTTGAGCTCACCTCCTCTCACTAGCACACCAAATCAAAACTAACCTCTGAACAACCATTGATAAAAAAGACTAGAACCCACCAAAAAGGAGATTCCACATCCAAACACATAAAGAAGAAACCCAATGAGATGGTAAGAGGGGTGCACTTGCGATATAATCAAATCCCATACCCCCTGGGTGGGTGACCCACAAACTGGGGAACAATTACATCGCAGAAGTTCTCCCACAGGAGTCAGAGTTCTGAGCCTTGTGTAAGGCTCCCCAGCCTGGGGGTCTGGCATCAGGAGGATGAGCCCCCAGGGCATTTGGCTTTGAAGGCCAGGAAGGCTTGATTGCAGGAATTCCACAGGACTGTGGGAAACAGAGACTCCACTGTAGGAGGGTGCACACAACTTGTGCACACCAGGACCCACAGAAAAATTAGTGACTTCACTGGAGCCTGAGCCAGACCAACCTGCTAGTCTAGGAGGCTCTCCTGAGGAGGCAAGGGGACAGCTGTGGCTCACTGTGGGGACAAGAACACTGGTGGCAGAGGCACCAGGGAATATTTATCAGCATGAACTCTCCTGGAGGCTGCCATTTTGGCACCAAGGCTTGGCCCTACACAAGAGCCTATAGGATTCAGTGCTGGGACGCCTCAGTCCAAACCATCAACAGGGTGGGAACACAGCCCAACACATCAGCAGACAGGCTGCCCACAGCCACCTTTAGACATACCCCATGACATGGCCCCACACACCAGAGGGCCAAGACCCAGCTCCACCCACAGTGGGCAGGCACCAGAAGGAAGACAACTACATTCCAGCAGCCTGTGGAATCAAGTCCAAAAATGCAGATCAGAACCTACCCTGGGACCAGCTGGTCCCTGACCCTTAGGTGATAAGAGGGGATTGTTCTGCTGGGACACAGAGGAGATCTCTACAAAAGGCCACTTCTCCAAAGTCGAGAAACATAACCTTCCACGTACATAAAAAAAAAAAAAGGAAATTTAGAGAAAATGAGACAGCAAAAGGAATATGTTCCAGATGAAGGAACAAGACAAAACCCAGAAGAAAAACTAAGTGACATGGAGATAGGCAATCTACATGAGAAAGAGTTCAGAGTAATGATTGTAAAGATGATCCAAGAACTCAGGAAAACAAATGGGGGTATGGATAGAGAAAATATAAGAAATGTTTAACAAAGGCCTAGAAGAACTAAAGAACAAACAGACATGAACAGTATTTGAAATAAATACACTAGAAGGAATCAATAGCAGAAAAAGTGAGGCAGAAGAATGGATAAGTGAGCTGGAAGACAGAATGGTGGAAATCACTGCCATGAAACAGAATAAAGAAAAAAGAATGAAAAGAAATGAAGATGGTATATGAGACCTCTGGAGCAATGTCAAACACACCAACATTCGCATTATAGGGGTCCCAGAAGGAGAAAGAGAGACAGGACCTGAGAAAATATTTGAAGAGATAACAGCTGGAAACTTCCCTAACATGGAAAAGGAAATAGTCACCCAAGTCCAGGAAGCACAGAGAGTCCCAGGCAGGATAAACCCAAGGAGGAACATGCCAAGGCACATAGTAATCAAATTGACAAAATTAAAGACAAAGAAAAAATATTAAAAGCAGCAAGGGAAAAGCAAGAAATAACATACAAGGGAATCCCCATAAGGTTATCAGCTAATTTTTTCAGCAGAAACTCTTCAGGCCAGAAGGGAGTGGCACGATATATTTAAAGTCCTGAAAGGGAAAAACCTACAACCAAGAATACTCTACCCAGCAAGGCTCTCATTCAGATTCGAAGGAGAAATCAAAAGCTTTACAGACAAGCAAAAGCTAAGAGAATTTAGCACCACCAAACCAGCTTTACAACAAATGCTAAAAAACTTCTCTAGGCAGAAAAGAGATCAGCAACTTAAAACAACCTTGTACATATATAGACTGCTAAATCAAAACCTCATAGGAACAGCAAACCTAAAACCCAAACACAAGAAAAAGCAACCCAAACACAACACTAAAGATGGTCATCAAACCACAAGAGAAGAGAACAAAAGAGGAAGGGAAGAAAAAAGACCTACAAAAACAAACCCCCCAAAATTAAGAAAATGGCAATAGGAACATATATATATATATCAATAATTCCCTTTAATGTAAATGGATTAAATGCTCCAACCAAAAGACACAGACTGGCTGAATGGATACAAAAACAAGACCCATATATATGCTGTCTACAAGAGACCCACTTCAGACCTAGTGACACATACAGACTGAAAGTGAGGGAATGGAAAAAGACATTCCATGCAAATGAAAATCAGAAGAAAGCTGGAGTAGCAATACTCATATCAGACAAAATAGACTTTAAAATAAAAACTGTTAAAAGAGACAAGGAAGGACACTACATAATGATCAAGGGATCAATCCAAGAAGAACATATAACAGTAGTAAGTATATATGCACCCAACACAGGAGCACCTCAATATATAAGGCAAATGTTAACAGACATAAAAGGAGAAATCAACAGTAATGCAATTGTAGTGGGGGACTTTAACACCCCACTTAAATCAATGGGCAGATCATCCAGACAGAAAATCAAGAAGGAAACACAGTCGTTAAATGACACATAAGATCAGGTGAGCTTACTTAATTGATATTTATAGAGCATTCCATCTGATAACAGCAGAATACACATTCTTTTCAAATGCACATGAACATTCTCCAGGATAGATCACACGCTGGGCCAGAAAGCAAGCCTCAGTGAATTTAAGGAAATTGAAATCATATCAAGCATCTTTTCCAACCACAATGCTATGAGATTAGAAATCAACTACAAGAGAAAAACTTCAAAAACCAAAAACATGTGGAGGCTAAACAATATGCTACTAAACAACCAATGGATCATTGATGAAATCAAAGGGAAATCAAAAAATATCTAGAGACAAATGAAAACAAAAATGCAATGATCTAGACCATATGGGATGCGGCACAAGCAGTTCTAAGAGGGAAGTTTACAAGCTTAAACTTGTAAGAGGTAAGCGATACAAGCTTACCTCATGAAACAAGAAAAATGTCAAATAAACTAACCTTATACCTTAAGCAACTAGAGAAAGAACAAACAAAACCCAAAGTTAGTAGTAAGAAAGAAATCAAAAATATCAGAGCAGAAATAAATAAAATAGAGACTAAGAAAACAGTAGAAAAGATCAATGAAACTAAAAGCTGGTTCTTTGAAATGATCAACAAAATTGATAAACCTTTATCCAGACTCATCAAGAAAAAAAGGGAGAGGACCCAAATGAATAAAATTAGAAATGAAAAAGGAGAAGTTACAATGGACACCACAAAAATATAAATGATCATGAGAGACTACTGCAAGCAGCCATATGCCAACAAAATGGACAACCTAGAAGAAACAGACAAATTCTTAGAAAGGTACACTCGCCCAAGAATGAACCAGGAAGAGAAAGAAAATATGACTGGACCAATTACAAATGCTTAAATTGAATCTGTGATTTAAAAACTCCCAACAAACAAAAGTCCAGGACCAGATGGCTTCACAGGCGAATTCTACCAAACATTTAGCGAAGAGTTAACACCCATCCTTCTGAAACACTTCTAAAAAAGTGCAGAGGAAGGAACACTTGTGAACTCATTCTATGAGGTCACCATTACCCTGATACCATACCCAGACAAAGATACCACAAAAAAAGAAAATTACAGGCCAATATCACTGATGAACATAGAGGCAAAAACCCTCAACAAAACCAAATGCAAGAATACATTAAAAGGATCATATACCATGATCAAGTGGGATTTATCCAAGGAATGCAAGTATTTTTCATTATCCACAAATCAACTGATGTGATACACTATATTAACAAACTGAAGGAGAAAAACCACATGATCATCTTAACAGATTCAGAAAAAGATTTCAACAAAATTCAACATCTATTTATTATAAAAAAAAAAACAACCCTCTAGAAAGTGAACATAGAGGGAATATACCTCAACATAATAAAGGCTATACATGACAACCCCACATCTAGCATCATACTCAATGGTGAAAAGCTGTAAGCATTTCCTCTAAGATCAGGAACAAGACAAGAATGCCCACTCTCACCACTTTTATTCAACATAGTTTTGGAAGTCCTAGCCACAGCAGTCAAAGAAAAATAAACAAAAGGAATCCCAATTGGAAAACAAGAAGTAAAACTGTCATTGTTTGCAGATGACATGATACTATACATAGAAATCCTAAAGATGCTACCAGAAAACTACTAGAGCTCATGAATGAATTCAGTAAAGTCACAGGATACAAAATTAATACACAGAAATCTCTTCTATTCCTATACACTAACAATGAAAGATCAGAAAGAGAGAAATTAAGGAAACAATCCCATTTACCACCACATCAAAAAGAATAAAATACCTAGGTATAAACCTACCTAAGTAGGCAAAAGACCTGTACTCTGAAAACTATAGGATGCTGATGAGAGAAACTGAAGAAGATGCAAACAGATGGAAAGATATACCATGTTCTTGAAATGGAAGAATCCATCTTGTCAAAATGACTATACTATCCAAAGCAATCTACAGATTCAATGCAATCCCTGTCAAATTACCGATGGTATTTTTAACTAGAAAAAAGAAGTTCAACTCTGTATAGAAACACAAAAGACTCTGAATAGCCAAAGAGCAATCTTGAGAAATAAAAACAGAGCTGTAGAAATTATGACTGACTTTAGACTATGCTACAAAGCTACAGTAATCAAAACTGTATGGTACTGGCACAAAAACAGAAATACAGATCAATGGAACAGGATAGTAAGCCCAGTAATAAACCCACACACCTATGGTCAATTAATCTATGACAAAGGAGGCAATATACAATGGAGAAAAGACAGTCTCTTCAATAAGTGGTGCTGGGAAAACTGGACAGGTACATGTAAAATAATGAAATTAGAACATTCTCTAACACTCTACACAAAAATAAACTCAAAATGGATTAATGACCTAAACGTAAGACTGGATACCAAAAAACTCCTAGATGAAAGCATAGGCAGTACACTCTGACATAAATCGCAGCAATACCTTTTAGGATCCCTCTCCTAGAGTAAATAAAAACAAAAATAAACAAATGGGACCCAATTAAACTTCAAAGCTTTTGCACAGCAAAGCAAACCAAAAACAAAATGAAAAGGCAACCTACAGAATGGGAAAAATATTTTCAAATGTTGCAACTGACAAGCGATTAATATCCAAAATATACAAGGAGCTCATACAACTCAATATCAAAAAAAATTTTTTTAAATGGACAGAATATCAAAATAGACAATTTTCCAAAGAAGACATACAGATGGGCGAAAGGCACATGAAAATGTGTTCAGCATTGCTAATTATAAGAGAAATGCAAATCAAAACTACAACGAGTTATCACCCCACATCGGTCAGAATGGCCATCATCAAAAAGTCTACAAATAATAAATGTTGGATACAAATGTTCACAGCAGCTTTATTTGTAATAACCAAAATCTGGAAACAACTAAAACGTTCTATAATATGTTAATGGTTAAATAAACTGCTGTACATCCATACCATGGAATATTATGCAGTAAAAGGAACTAACTACTGATATATGCAGTGATCTCAAAAGTCATATACTAAATGATTCCATTTATATAAACATTCTCAAAACGACAAAATTAGAAAGACGGAGAACAAATTGTTTGTTGTTTGTTTGTTGCCAGGGGTCAGGGATGCTAAGGAAGTAGGGGGTTGAGTGTTACTATAAAGGGCAGCACAAGGAATATCTTTGTGGTGATTGAATAGTTTTGTATATTGATTGCTTACACTAATCAACACCTGTGATAAGATGACATTGAAATATTCATGTAGTACCAATGTCAGTTTTCTTGTTTTGATACTGTATACTACAGTTACTCAAAATGTTAACATTTGGGGAAACTGTGTAAAGTGTACACAGAATTTCTTTACTATTTTTGCAACTTCCTGTTAATCTATAATAATTCCAAAATGAAAAGTTAATAAAATTTTAAAAATGCTGGAGAGGGTGTGGAGAAGAAGGAACCTTCCTCCACTGTTGGTGAGAATATAAATTGGTACAGCCACTATGGAGAACAGTATGGAGGTTCCTTAAATAAGTAAAAATAGCGCTACCATATGATCCTGCAATCCCACTCCTGGGCATATATCCAGAGAAAACATAAAAAGGAAAAATATCAAAGGTCCATGATTTAAAAAAAAGCACTCCTGGGCATATATCTGGAGAAAACTATAATTTGGAAAGGCAGACGCACCCCAGTGTTTGTAGCATCACTACTGACAATGGCCAAGACATTGTACCTAATGTATATTGACAGATGAATGGATAAAGATGTGGTATATATATACAATGGAATATTACTCAGCCATATGAAAGAATGAAATAATGCCATTTGCAGCAATATGGATAGGACCTAGAGATAATCATACTAAGTAAAGTAAGCCAGACAGAGAAAGACAAATCATATGATATCACTTATATATGGAATCTAAAAAAAAAAAATGATACAAATGAACTTATATACAAATCAGAAATGGACTGACATAGAAAACAAACTTACGGTTACCAAAGGAGAAAGGGGGCAGAGAGGGATAAATTAGGATTTGGGGATTGACATATACACATTACTACATACACAAAAGATAACCAACAAGGACCTACTGTGTAGCACAGGGATCTATGCTCAGTATTTTGTAATGACCTATAATGGAAAAGAATCTGAAAAAATAAATATATATGTATGTGTAACTGAATCACTTTGCTGTACACCTGAAACTAACACAACATTATAAATCAACTACACTTCAATAAAATAAATTAAAAAACAAAAAAACGAAAAAATTTCATACCAGTCTCCTTAATTCTTGGTAAGCCACATATAGTTGAAGACTTCAGAAAAAATTATTCAATTAATCAAAGATATTCACTAGTTAAACTCAGTTGAAACTGAGATGCTCCAAAAGGGCTGTGGAAATCAAGTAAAGAATTCATGCACCTATAGAAATGACTTTCATGAAGATTATCTGGCACAATTAAATAACTAGTTGGGCTGTTTTAGTCTCGAAGACTGACTTTAAATCTACATTCAAGACTCATTTCTAACTCCTGGTTACTCCTTGAGAAAGGAAGCATATTGCTTGCCATATGTTTAAATATTCTGAGGAGAAAATAGAAATATTTTTTATGAGTTACTTGCCTTACTCTAGTGAACTTCTAAGCAAGTATGCATCAGAAAGAGCAAGTATTTCTCACCTTTCACTTGAATATCCCCTATTCCCATTTTTACTTCTCCAGTCTGGTTCATAAGGGAATGAATTTTCCACTTTACTAACCTAACTGCAAGCTTTTGCTTTCCTTCATTTTTAAATATAAAAATAAAATAAAAATAAATCATCATCTTTGTCTATATATACCCTACAATGAAATTTGATTTCCTCAAACATTTCCTACAGTTTCAGGTCTCTGCATTACAGATTTTGATATTTTTCCACATTGAGTGGGATATTTCTCTCTGTTTCTCCAACTGGCATAAAAGTATGAATCTTTTAGATATCAACACAAGATATTTCTTTCTACAAAGTCCTTACCCCTAGTAATGCTACCCCTGCTAATGCCAGCATAAGTACAGCACTACTGAAAAGTCTTTGGTACTTAGAACATTATACAAGGAGTCACCCATGACTCTACTGTTTCATATCTACCATATTCAGGCAATAGGAAAATCTTTGTGGCTTGGTCTCTGAAATATGTCTAGAATGTGACAACTCATGACTATTTCCAACATCGCCACTCTAATGCAAGCAACCATAATTTCACATGAACATTGCAGTAGTTTGCTTTCACCTGTGTTCTTCAACCCACACCTATCAATTTTGAAACCAGTAGCCAAGGTGACCTTTTAAAAACATAAATTGGATTATATCACTCCTCTGCTCAAAACACTCCAATAATTCCCACCTCCATATGAAACTACAGAGTTTGGTGCTCGCTGTATTTCTGAACTTGTCTATTTGTTCTCATTCCATTCCAGTACACTGGATCCCTTCTTGCTGTTTTTCAAATATGTCAAGATATATATATATATATATAAACAAAAGTTTGTATCTGCTAATCCCAAACTCCTAATTTATCCCTCCCCCCACCCCCTTTTCCTTTGGTAACCATAAGTTTGTTTTCTGTGTCCGTGAATCTGTTTCTGTTTCATAAATAAGTTCATTTGTGTAATATTTTGGATTCCACATGTAAGTGATATCATATGGTTAAAAAAAAAAAGAAGAATGCTACTTTTTCAAGATCCTTGCATTTGCTGGTCCCTTTTACTGGAACATTCCTTAAATAAATCAGGTGTCAGCAAATAACAGACCATAGGCCGAAGTCAGCCCACTGCCTGATTTTGTGAATAAGGTTTGTGGAACACAGCTACACTCATTTCCTTATGTATTATCTATGGCTAGTTTTGCACTACAGTGGCAGAGTTGAGTGGCTGTGGCAGAATATATGGCCCACTAAGCCTAAAATATTTACTATCTGGCTTAGTATTGAAAAATTTACCAAACCCTGCTGTAGATAAAGGCATGGTTCGTGACCAGTTGTCACCCTGTAAACCATACCCCCAGTACAAACATACACACTCCTTCATGACTTTGCTTAATGTTATTTAACCAAGAAGCTTTTCCTGACCACTCTCAATCAAATACTAGTCACCTTCACCCCCATTGTCATTTACTGTCTCCTTACCAAGTCCAACTTTTAAAAATAGATTATATTTATCATCAGCCTAAATATCAAATACTTGTTAGAGTTTCTTTCTTTCCACTAAGTAGTAAAATGAAGAAAGCAGGAACATGTCCTCTTTTATTCAGCGCTGTATCTGTAGGGTCTAGAACAGAGTAAATGACTATATCTCTTACATCACATTCAAAGTTATGATTGAACACAACACTTTAAGTCAGGCAGATTCACAGAGACTGTGAAGATGGATAAACTATAGCCCATATAATTCAATTACACACTACTGGGAACTATGAAAAATAATCCCATACATGAATAATCACACCATGACTTAACTAGGAATCAATTATCAATGTATGTAAGAAATATTAAATAGCATTGTTTTGTGTACCCTGTGATAAGTTCTGAACAATACAGACATGAGTCCTTCGTACATGCTTATAGATTATAAATGGAGGTAGGCAAAAATCTAAATCAATCAATCAATGCAGTCAGGGAAACAGATACTAAAAATAGAGAATAAAGGGGTGGTGTCTACTATAGCAATAGTAGTTGCAGTTGGCTCTTTTTTTAAAGGAGATTGTTAATAACTAGAATAGTTTAAAGGGGAAAATATTAGTAACTAGAGATCAAAATTATGTGAAGAACCCAGCCATGTTGGGGAAAGAGCATTGGTAAGCATATAAAATAGCACATAAGAAGGTCCTAATGTGGCAGAAAACCTGGAATATTCAAAAGTCTTTATAAAGGCATTGCAACTGGAAAGTAAGAAGCAAGAGACAAAGGGGGAAAGTAGATTTGGGAAGTGTATAGTGTCAGCTCATATAGGGGCCTTCTATGATATAGTAGGGTGATTGATTTTATTTTATATACAGTTGAAGCCCATCAAAAGTTTATAAAAATATATATGAAGCCATGTTTTAAAAAGTTGGTGGTAGTTTCCATATATAAAAAGGACTGAATGGGAAAGGTGGATGTAGAGATAATTTACGATGCTGTTAGGAAGGTCCAAGAGAAAAATAATTGTGGCCTGGCCCAGGATGGTGACCAGATAGTAAAAAGTGGATAGATTTGTTGGGATACAGTTCTCCATGGATCTCTCACATTTCTATGCATTTTGAATTGTCTTTTGTTCTGCATTTTCTTTTCAAATATGTTGCAGGATAGACTTACAGAGAAGAAAGAAGTGTGCAAAGAGAAAAATCCAGAGATCTTCATAGAGTCCATTTCAAGTATTCAGTTGAATGCTGTTCAGTGCATGGATTTGAAGAAAATATCAGAGGTCAGAGAAAAGAACTTCGTGAAAAAATTGGAGAAAACAGTATCTGGAGCTCACAGTATCTGGAATATTACCAATTTCCATCAGTCAGACTGGAAAACTTCATAATTCCATAATGAGGAGAAACAACAATCAATTGAAACTAACCATGAAATGAAACAGATGATAGAATTTGTGGACAGAGACACTATACAACAGTTTGATAACTATTCTTTGTTTTTAAGAAGTTAGAGTACATTTTGAACATATAAAAACATAGAAGATAGCTTAAAAAATCCAAATCTAATTTCTATAATTTAAAACTACAATGTGTCATGAAAATATACTGTATAAAGTTGGGAGATTAGACATCACAGAATAAAAGGTTAGTAGCGATTCTGAATACATAGTGATAAACACTACCCAAAATGATACAGAGAGAAAGAGAACTTTTTAGAAAAAAATGCAAAGAGCATCAGTGGTGTGTGGGATAACAGTAAGTGGCCAACTCCCAAAATGAGGAGACAGTGCAAAAAATTAAAGAAATAATGACCATTTTTTTCCAGAATGGATGGAAACCTACAGATGCAAGAAGCTCATCAAACCAAAGAAAGGAAATCATGAAGAAAACTATAGGCACTGAATAGCAACTCCCCATTTCCTCCTCTCCCCAGCACCTGGAAACCACCATTCTATTCTCTGCTTCTATGAGTTTGACTATTGTAAATACCTCATGTAAGTGGTGGAATCATGCAGTATTTGTGCTTCTGTGCCTGGCTTATTTTGCTTAGCATAATGTCCTCCAGGTTCATCCATGTTGTTGCAAATGACAGAATTCTCTTCTTTTTTAAAGCTGAGTAATATTCCATTGTATGTATATACCACATTCTCTTTATCCATTCATCTATCAATAGACATTTAGATTATTTTCATATCTTGGCTATTGTGAACACTGCTGCAATGAACACCGAAATGCAAACATCTCTTCAAGATCCTGATTTCTCTTATTTTGGATACACCCAGAAGTGGTATTTCTGGGTCATATGGTAGTTCTATTTTTAATTTTTTGAGGAACCTCTATGCTGTTTTCCATTTTATATTCCCACAAATTGTGTATATGTGTTCCAATTTCTCCATGTCTTCACCAACACTTATCTGTTTTTTTTAATAGCCATTCTAACAGAGGTGAGGTAATATATTATTGTGGTTTTGATTTGCATTTCCCTGATGAATAGCGAGGTTGAGCATCTTTTCATATACCTTTTGACTATTTGTATATTTTCTTTGGAGAAATGTCTATTCAAGTCTATTTCTTTTCTCAAATACCATAAGACTCGGACTCCAGTACTTTTAGAGCATGTATCATATTAAATCACAGGGATGTGATGACATGCATCTTTTTCCTTCCATGAGTTCCTCAAGATTAGATGCCATTATCATAGGAAACTTTGTATTTCTAGTCCCTCACTCATTGCCTGACACAAAGCAACTGGTTAATAAAAACTTACTAAATAAATGAATAAAACTGCTTATGGGTGTGATTTATGTTTACCTAAGAGTAACATGATATTATGTATTAGCTTAATAATATCATTCCCTGAATACTCAGTAACACCTTAATAATTACCAGTAAAAACTTTATTTCCTCCTCTTGTGCTGCACAAAATAACATACTATCTGACATTTTTTGTTATTGTGCTTAAAAATGTCTTTTTATTTGACAGTATTATTTTAAATATTAATATAAGTTGCCTTCAGGGTTAGTTTTATTTAACCAGTGGCATTAACTTTGCTGCCAGGTATCCTAAATTATGTGATAAGTTAATTGTAAACACAGGACTGCCAATCTTTCTACATTAAGTTTAGGATCAAGGAGTGTGGTAAGGGTCAATCCAGTGGATTTATCTTGAGGTAGAGGAACTGCCTGTGGGGAACTAATTAAACGAGAGATTTCCAATCTATTCCCCCCATTCTCCGCCCCACCCTCTGTTAGGCCTAGGACATCCTCATGTCTTTTATGGATAGTGTAATGAGCAGGGCTTTCAGATATATGCCCCGTTCCAGCATTTACTTATGTGTGACCTTAAATAAAGTACTGAGCCCTTCCAAACTGCAGTTATCCACTTTTAAAAAGAAATAACTTTCTCATATTATTTTTGAGATAAAGAAATCAAATAGTGCATATAACATACATAGCATAAAGTGGCATTTTAAAAAATAGAAATGTAGTTTCTTAATTTTGTTTGACTTCACTTTAAAATAAAGTTAAATATTCCTGAAATGGATAAATCATTGATAAAAGATCAAAGTGATAAAAATCTATAACTAAAATATTGATATAAAAGGCAAATGATTCAAATCTACCATAGAGAGCTAGAGAAAGTCTTTGGTTTAAATTAAAAGTAACTCAAAATTATTTTTTCAAAAAATATAATGTACATCTTGAGAATCATTTCATCAAGCATTTCTTGAAAAGGTTAAAAAAAAGAACTTTCTCTGAGGATAATTCAGATACTGTATTAAGAATGTTAAAGTCAGAAAACTCAAGTTCTCACTTTTAGTTCTCACTGCAATCTATGTGTTTGAATGAGTCAGTTTCCTATTTTTACCATCTTTGTGCAGGTTAGAACTAGAAAATCAAAAGGAAAATAACTGCTTGTCTTTTCCTCAGAGAAAGCTTTAACAGTCTATCCTAGAGCCTTCAAATAGCTGCCTGGAAGATATCCCAGATGATATGCATATATGTGTATCTATCTGTATGTATATATGTACACATGAATACATGTGTGCATGCATATATTTATGTAAATATATATATCCTATTTCATATACAATATTTTAATCGTTTACTTATGTTTACTTTAGAACACTAATAGAATGAGCTGGGCATAAAAAATCATATCATATGTTTAAAATGTCTTTCATGGTAGATACAGAAATAGTTGATAAAATATCATTTTTGACTTAGCTGGGGAATTCTGGCTCTAAAAGCTTCCAGGCAAAATTAAAAGCCTAGGTTTTCTTTAATGCACACAACCCGGCTAATTGTTTAAGAATGAGTTTTCTTAGTCAATGCTAATTGACTTCCTATCAAGTAATAATATTTGAAAAGCTTGCAAATGATTACTAGAGCTCAACGTTTTTTTCCAGTGATTTTAATGTGTGGAAAATTGGTTGGTAATCAGTCTGATAGAGCTTTCAACTTAAGGTTGGTGGTATAGGCTGCCCTGATTAGTATTCTGCTATTCTTGTTGTTTAAAAATAGTTTATGCTCAAACATTCATTTTTGAATGAGGACTATGACAATTTAATTAAAGTTTAAACTCTAGTAGCTGTTGAAGATCACACATAATCTAATTATTTTTATTCAATTAATTTAATAGCAAACCACTGCCATAATCCCCTGATTTTTTTCTTCTCAGCTGTTTATCAATGGCCTGTGAGATATCTTAGAGGAAATCATATTGCAGCATAATTATCAGCAGTCCCAGCTGGAATTAATGACTAAATAATATTTAATTACCACAAATTCTCTATCTCTACAATAGTTTGAAAAAGAGATAGTAGTGATATAGTTAAGAGACTTGCATTCAGTCTAAAGATTTGGAATTCCTTGATTTAACACCACTAGCTCGACTTCAAAACCAGTGAAAATGGAATTAAAATTGCATGTCAAGATGTTGATTCATTTCTTTCCAGTTTCTGTGTACATGTTTATTATCATTTAAAATAATTGAGGTCATGCATTATTTACAGTTCTGTTTTGCTTTTGCTCTTTATCAAAAACATTTATGTCATTAAATATTCCTCCATAATATTATTTTAATGGCTGCATAATATTTCAGTTTACAGGTGATGATTTTACCAATCTTCTACTTTTGAATATTAGATTGTTTCAAAATGTTTTATTCTTATTAAAAGTGACTATTCCTCTGCTTATATTTTGCATTTTTTTTCTGAAGTAGGATTACTGTGTCAGATTGTATTTTAATATTTTTAACATATATTGAAAATTACCCTTTAGAAATATTGTACCAATTTATACTCCCATAGCACTGTATGAAAGAGCCAAATCTCTAAATACTAGTCATTAATTTTATGTATAACAGTAAGTTCTGTCACTATACTACATGACATTAGAAGTAACACAAGATTTTTGTATTTGCTGTATCCCTCACACCTTTGTGCTTGTATAACAGAAACAACTGGATTACATCTTTGTATTAGATTATTTTGAGAAACATTTCTCTATAAATCTTAGGCTAAGTTATGCTATGGTGGAAAAAAGATTAAGCCCCAAATCTTGATGGCTTATACAATAATAGATGTTTACCTCTGCTAAGTTTCTGTTCAATATCCACTTTACTCCAGAACTAGGCTGATAGAGCAGCCCTTATCTGGAATATTGCCAGGCCCATAACTGAGGGAAAAGGGAGATGGTGGTATCATGCAATGACTCCTAAAATTTCTGCCTTGAATTTCTACATGACACTTGTCCACACATTCATGCCCAAAGATAATAAGGTGTCTATGCCTGATATCCATGAAATAGTAAATACAATTCTCCCATAGGGAGGGCCAAGAAAGAAGGAACAGTAAATATTTTGACAGTACTATAATCTAGCACATATAGTTCATGAAAGCTAATAAAAAATTAATTTAACATTATTTACTTCAATGCCTAGACCATTTAAATAGATGGAGTTTTGATCCAGAGGTTGACAGCTTATCATACAGGTCAACTGAATAGAACTGGTAATTAAGAGACTTCAGCTACAGTTTCTTCTCTGATTTGCGGATCTAAATTAGGAATTTTCACAACAATATACTGTAATTATATTTCAATGGAAAAAGAAATGAGAATCAAATTAACTATGTTATTACATGGAATGCCTGCTTCGATTAAATAAATTATTTTTTTAAGTAATTAACCAAACCTAGACCCACATGTACATTCTCACACACACACACCCCATGGATGTATGTATATAATTATACATTATATACACTTAAATTTCCTAATACTAGTACATCTCACTTCCAAAGTCAGTCATTTGAACCAATGACTCCTTTAATCTTCTTAAGTCTTAGTAGTAAGTGAATATTGAGGAGTAAGTACCTCTCTTCTGATGGAAGAAACTGAGGAGAGGAAGAAAGTAAGAGATAGCCCTACTTCCGATGCACAGAGGTAAGGCTGTTGAAAAAAGAATTACAAGAGGATTAAGCACCATAAACTGAGTCTAAGGTGTACTGAGTCTCAGTACATTCTACTTATTCAGAGGATGTTCTGATGCCGAATACAACTTCCTCAGTTCTCCCTAAACAGAAGCCTTGACGGAACTTCTTCCCAGCTAAATCAGAATCCATGACCACTATTATCTGTTTTCAGCTCTCACTACCCTAAACAAATCTAATAAGGTTAGTATTCAGCACCCTGGTGTAGCAGTGATTTTTCCCCACAGGGGGTTCTGAGCCACACATTTTCACATGACAATCATGTTCCTGACAAGAAAAGTCTATGTCTGATTGAGCTGACAAATTCTAACGCATGATAAACCGCCTAAGAGAAGCGGACAACTGGAAGGTTCAGAAGCTGTATCATATAGAATAAAGAAATGTATAATCTGGACATTATAGCAAACTAGTCAGTGTATCTGTTATTCCACTGATAAAATAATTTGACTGATCTGCTTAGGCAGTGTGCCATGGTTACCTTTCCTAAGCTTTCCAGGAAGATAAATACCATATTTAGGCACGGATATGTGAATTTCTTTTACGTATGACACAAGACTTGGACTAGCTGGTCAGTACCAGGTTTGGGCTAACTGGTTGATCAATGATCTAATTTAGATTCTATTTTCCTAGTCACTGTTCTCTTATGTCATTCAGTCCTAGTATCTATATATTTTTTCCTAGACTACGAAATTTCTATCTTCAGAATTCTCTATGTCCACATCTTGATAACCTTGGAAACTTCACAGGGGGAGAAGAATACACCGCACCAGAATGTGCCACTTTGGCATATGGATTATTTCAAGATTGAAGACAACTGGGGCCCAGCAGAACCAAGAAGACCTTTTTACCTCACACTTAACTGCTTAAAAGGATTTAGATAGGGAGTCTGTACCAGGAAGCCCTACTTTGATAGACAGAGGTAAGGCTGTTAGAAAAAAGGAATTACATGAGGATTAAGCACCATGTATTGGGTCTAAGGAGTTGTCTCACTGCTTTCTGCTAATTCAGAAGCTATTTACTTATTGAGAGTTCACTACATTCTACTTATTCAAAGGATATCTATTTATTCAGAGCTATTACCAGAGATACTTTTTATATCAGAAAAACTTATCTGCATGGCATGGCAAACATTTGTCTACCAAACATTTGCTTTTCTCACCTTCCTGTGAATTGTCTTCTGCCCTATTTGAAGCCCCATACGCCTACCCCCTTCTTAGCTCAGAATTGCATATAAGCTTCAGTATCCTGACTGCCAGGGAGTGTCATACACAATTTGTTTTTCTCCTGTTAATCTGTCTTCTGTCAATTTAACTATTAGACCAGCCAAAGAATCTAGAAGGAAAGAAGGGAAGTTTTCTGGCCCTACACCTTGGAAACTTTGGGGGAAATTTCCTGAACTTAATATTGTTCTTTGAAGGATTATTTCAATCCATATTAATGTCACCACTGTAGATGAATGAATTCATGGCCCCTCATCTACGTCATTATTTATGAAACCTACATCTTCAAATTTTATACTAAGTCTAACCAGAAACCTTTACCTGCAATATTATCATGTATCATTATTCGTAATTTTTAACGATAATGTTATTCGGGGAAATATGCATGCAACACTAACCTTAATCACCATATGACTCTTGATAGAATTAGCATCATCACCTTTCTTCCTAGGTGGCTTCTAATGTCCAAATGGTCAGGTAAAAATCAGTATAAAATAATAGTGCCTACAGGTCATTTTCTGTATTACTAAAGCTAAGGTTCTAGCAACGAAATACTATTGTTTACTTTTTATTATATCAGTTCCAAAGACTCAGATTTGGGAACGGTGGATGTCACAGTATGTTCAGGCTGCTATAACAATATACCACAGAATAGGTGGCTTATAAACAACCAAAATTTTTCACAGTTCTTGACGCTGGAAATCCAAGATTAGGGTACGAGCATGATCTGATGAGGACCCTCTTCTGGTTTTGCAGACTTCTAGCTGTAGCCTCACATGGTGGAAGGGGCAAGGGATCTCTCTACAGAAGGTTTTATAAGTGCACTGATCCATTCATGAGAGCTTACACTCTTGACCTAATCACTTACGTCCCACTTCCTAACACCATCACATTGGGCATTAGAATTTCAACAAATGAATTTGGGGGAAAACGGTCAGACAGTAGCAGTGGGTGTAAGAGATATATTATATATATATTATATATAAGTATATACTATGTAAGTATATATTATAAGTATATATTATATATATACTTATATATGTATAAGTCATCATATTATATGGTCAGTTGAGATTTCAGAATTATCTTAGAAAGAGGGGTAATGGACATTCCAAGAAGAGAAAACCAAACTGCTATTCTCAGAAAGCTAAAGTAAAACAAAACTAACAATTACATAGTAATCATGCCAGGGAAATGAGTTGTCAAAAATGTCATAAATGTATTATTGTCTAATTTCAGTGCCACTTCCTCAGGGAAAATTATTTGTATTTGTCCCAATGACTTCAGACTTCACAAAATGACTTTCTTCGTCCACTGAAATAAGAATGGAAGTGACATGTATCTTGAGCAGAAGATTTAAAAGCCAGCTCATATTTCATCACATTTTAGATATCCTCTGCAATGACAACCAATAAAGTTCCAGAAAGAGGCTATTCATTTAATCTAAGTCCTGCAGTAAAGATGATGTGGAACAGAGCCTAAGCCAACCAATGACAGACATGTGGCTGGAAATAAGTATTTGTTGTTGTAGTCCTTTAATATTTTAGGTTGTTGCTTAATATAGAACAATCTAGCCTATTATAACTGGTACAGGGATGTGATAACTATAAAATATGAAATTTGTATAAAACATGAAATATGAAATTGTTTTAAAGAATTGAAATTTAGATACTATTAAATATTTATCAGAGATGTCTACTAAAGTAGATCAAGTTGTATAGTAGAGGACCTTGAAAGTATCTGTTTAAATAAATAAATAATACTATATATTTAGGTTGTGAATTTTTAGTAATAAGTATTTCTAAAGTACTTGAGGCTAACTGAAACCTACTATTCCAAGTAGTATAAATGCAACTCTTAAAATCATGCACTACTTAATTAATTAACCATTTACTATGGGATAATTCAATGACTGGTTCCTCAACATTTGGTATGAATTACCAAAACTGAGTAAGTGAAGGCTACATGTATTACAGATAAAATATGTATGTTTGTTGATTTCTCCCAAATATCTGGAGCTTTACAAACAACAGATACACTTGAATAGTAGTCTTAATTCTGCACTTGGTTATCAGTTGTATAATACTGTGGAATTTATTTCATTATCTACCTCAACTTCCTTAACAAAAGCAACTTATCCAATAGAATTTGTGATACTTTTAAGCTTTTGGCATCGTGCTAGGTTCTGGATAATCAACAGTAAATAAGTAAAACTCATGTGTTGACCTCACAGGATTTAGATTGTAGTAGAATAGACAGATAAAAAACAATTAAATAAACAGATAATTAAAATTATATAAAATGATAGTAAGAGATAAAACAGAGACTGACAGAGAGATCCTATTTAGATAAGGTGTCAGAACGGAAGTTTCTGAGAAGATGACTTTTAAGTTAAGACGTGAAGGGTGAGGGGCATGGAAAGAAAAGGGTGGAATATCCTTTCAGGAAGACACAATAACATTTGAGAAGGGCCTAAGAAGGAAAAGTGCTTGGCATGTTCTAGGAAAAGGAAAAAGGCCCAGATGATCTATGTACAGAAAAATATAATATGATATCTGAGAGGCAGTTAAAATCCTCGTAAGCTATGACCAGGAACTTGATTTTAGTCTAATTGTGATGGCCCCTTTGAAAGGTGCTAAGCAGGGGAAATGACAGTATTAGATTTATGTTTTTTAAAAACTACTTCGAGTAATACACAGAAGAGTCTGATGAGGGGAAGATGTACACTGGCCAGTCTTTACCACATTATAAGGCACACATGCAATCTCAGTGGCAAACAGTATGCATTGATTACTCACTAACAGATCTGTGTGTCGGCTGGACAGCTCCAGTGGCTCTGCTTCTTCCTACATATTAAGTTCATACCTACTCTACCTCACATCCTTGAGGCCTGTGTGTAGGGCCATCAGGTATAGGGGGCATGTATTTCCCCATGGAGAAATGGTGGAGACAGGAATCTCCCAGAGAGGTAATAGAAACAAGTGATTTTACTTAAGGTGGAGGCTTGCAACTCACACCAGATCATTTCATACTATATTCCATCAGCCAAAGAACATCACATGGACAAGGCCGTGTGCGTGGAAAAACACACATGGTATGGGGAAATACAGTCTTTCTATAGAGAAAATGGGTAGGAAAGGAGAGAGTCCATATGCTGGGCTGGGCTTATCTAGGTGAGGCTAAGGTTTGTTCCTTATGAATATTTACTGAACAAAAAAACCAAACTCCACAAAAGAGCAAAAAATGAACAGTAATAAATCTACCTGTTCAAGTTAGAAGTGATAATGGTAAAAATGGGTATATTTGAAAACAAAGCCATCGTATATTTAATAACTTACTATACTCCAGGCAATATTTATGTACTTTACTTTTATTAATTCATCTAAGTCTCATAACTACCTATGAGTAGATTTGAAAACTGAGATTCAGAGAGGCTAAGTGGTTTTTCCATTATAGCTTGTGAGTGGAAGAGCTAAATTTTTTTTTTTTTTTAATTTATTTATTTATTTATTTATTTATTTATTTATTTATTTATTTATTTATTTATTATTTATTTTGAGCTGTTCGGTCTTCGTTTCTGTGCGAGGGCTTTCTCTAGTTGTGGCAAGCGGGGGCCACTCTTCATCGCGGTGCGCGGGCCTCTCACTATCGCGGCCTCTCTTGTTGCGGAGCACAGACTCCAGACGCGCAGGCTCAGTAATTGCGGCTCACGGGTCTAGCCGCTCCGCGGCATGTGGGATCTTCCCAGACCA
Organism: Balaenoptera musculus; assembly: GCF_009873245.2. NCBI lineage: Eukaryota > Metazoa > Chordata > Mammalia > Artiodactyla > Balaenopteridae > Balaenoptera > Balaenoptera musculus. The sequence goes on along the minus strand of NC_045794.1, from coordinate 48,535,466 downwards.
GGGCTCGAACCCGTGTCCCCTGCATTGGCAGGCAGATTCTCAACCACTGCGCCACCAGGGAAGCCCGGAAGAGCTAAATTTTAAAGTCAAGCAGTCTCTGCAGAACTTGAAATCTTAACAAGTGGCTAGGAATATTACAAAAATTAAATGAGTGAAGTATGTAAAGTGGTTAATAGAGTGCCTACCATAGAGTAAACACTAAATAAATGTTATCATGACTAGTATTTAGGAAAGAAAAACGATGATTTGAAAAGCATAATCCCTGATCTCAGTGAATGTTCAGATTTAAATGAGGCAAGGTGGTATCACATGGAGCATATTTAAAACATAAATGGAAAAATAAAAGACTCATCTAATCTTGATCAAACAGGTTGTATTAACTCTATGTTAGGAATGAAAACTTGAGGTTTATAAAGCTTATGTAATATGCTAGGATCACACAGTTTATAAATATGACCTCTAGTATAACCTGAATTCAAGTCCAGGGTTCTTTCTCTAAGAACACTGCTGGGCAATGTTGTTTCACCACCAGCAGACAGTCACAAAAGAAGATAGAATAGACATACATACACAGAGACAAAGGCACACCCACACAAACTTAATTATTCAAGCTTATCTATCTCTCTATCATACTAAGAAACTTTGAAGATTCAATATACCGTAAAAGCATGTATATGGGATATAATAGGGTGGGGTTTCTTTTGGTTACTTAGCAAGTAAGTAAGCAAGGAAGCTACACTAGAAATGCATGAGTGGTCTGTGTGTTGAGAACGTTCCCTGTAGTAATACTCTGACATGAAAGATACCTTCTCATCCTCCATCCCCAAATGCCTTTCCTTAGATGATGAGCCTTGGGGATCTTTGAACTCGCCAGGCAGAAAGTCCTGGTGCCTTTCCAAGGTAGATGATTTACAACCCTTGCTTCTTTAGGACAGATCTTCTCAGATGACATGGTAGGGACTATCGTGGCACCAGAGTTCTGCCAGATTTTAAGTTCTTTAAAAGTGGCACTTGCATTTGTCTTGCTCCATCTCTAGAAGAATGCCAGGCCCAGAAATGTGCTCAATAAATATTTCTTAAATGAATGAATTCAGGAATGAATGAATCCATAGGTTCTCAATCTACAGATGTAAGATCAGTTGATGTGAGTATAGGCTATGGCTATATATGCTTTAGATAGAAAGATGTGGTGTGCACAGGTAGAAAGCAGAGTGGTGTAGCTGAATGTGAGCAGCTTTGATGCCTCAAAGGGTCTGAAGAAGGTGTTTTCCTGCTTTTAAGTCAGATAAGACATTTCTGATTTTTTGAATTGACTTACATACTGCAGATCAGTTCTCACCTTGTATACATTCTTGGGATACCAGAGCATGCACTATAGATGATTCTGTTTAGAATTTATCTCTCATAGATAACGATCAACTGGGAAAGTTTTGATATCATTGTGTTTATGGGTGGGTGTGAGAAGCAGTGGAGTGGAAGCTATGATTGCGAGAAATAATGATGTCATTTTTTCGAGCGTAAAGAAAGTTATTAAAATAAAATTCTACTACGGTGAGTTAAAAATATATGTTATGCTCTTGCTAAAAGATGTAACACTGAAATATTGTTTTCATACATGGCTGATCCTTTTCAGTTGGCACTTGGTCACTCAGGGCTGACAGAATATCAACACCTTGAATGATAGGACATATTGACCAAGGACACATTATTGGCATTACGATCAGGTATCAGGCACTCCCACACTCACACACTCAACTTGGATAATTTTATGGGTCTTGTCAATAGCTCGGGCAGACCCTGGATTTGTGGGGTCACAGGCTAATACGGTTTTGGACTCCTCTTTCAAAAAAATAAAATAATGAATATAACAGTACTTGCATCATTTAGGTTAGAAAAGCAATTGTAGAAAATTATAAATATCTTACAATTTTACAAACATATTTGAATACATGTACACATCGCTAAGGGTCCTTTCCAGGGCCACGCAAAGTATCCTTCCCAGGAGAGTATGAAGTTTAAACTTCATTTGTTCATGGTAAATCCATCTCTCTCAGTAAAGGATGCCCATCAACAATGTCCAGCCACACTCTCCTACTCCTGGGATCAGATGAGAAGTGAGACTAGATAGAGCAGAACTTTAATCCTACAAATCTGACCAATATTCCTGAGGTCGAGAATTTTCAAGTGGATATGACATGTTGACTATATAGGCTGTCCAAGTAAGAGCTTGGGAAGATGTAAGAAAAGGTGAAAATGTAAGCCCTGCCCAGAATATGTTTTATAGACCATGTGCTTAAACAAGCAAGAGGTATGGCATTTGAGCAGCTTTGTAAAGCTACATTCCTGCTACTAATACAAGATTTATTCTTTCAAAACACTCTTTTTGCAGAAGTTAGTTATTGATTTGTCTATTTTATTGTCAATAAACCATACGACTCCAGAATTCAGAGTCATGTAGAGTCATTTGCATTTTAGAGTTAGTAAAGATGTAATTGTTTTTACTTCTGATGTCACATTATTAAATATTGCTCTTCATACTTGGCGTCCCCGCCCTCCTCTCCTCTATACCCTGGATGTCTCAGGAGGATAAATGTATATTTTACATTGATTTTGATCAAATGGCTTTTGCTCTGGGTAGTATTAGATGGCTAGGTCATTGCAGCAATTATACAGCAGTATTCCCCAAGCGGACCTTTCATCTACTTGTAATATAAAATCAATAATGTCTAAACAAGGACTGAGATGGCATTTTAATGTTTTCCAGAGAGCATTTAGACACCTGAGCTGCCTAAGAAGTGGTTTCAAGATCCATTTTGAAAATGGGGGCAAAAAATGTTCTCTATGCCTTGTTTGTATCCTGAAAATATACCTTTCTAAGTAAAGAAACAAATTTATCTAATTGTAGGGATTATAGTCCATGCTAATGAACTTCAGGCAAACTATTGTTTGTTTTTTGCTATTATAAAGGAAGACATGACACTAATTTTACAAAACAGTATTCTATACACAGAGAAATACATAATTAAAAATACAGATTTTTCCACCACTAATTTTGAAATCTATTTCACTGAGATACAGTAAACTAATAGCGTATTTATTTGTTTTGCATCACACATTCAAAGTTTAAAATGTGGATTTTATTCAAAATTCAGTGACAGCTTTTATAACATCCTTTCTACAAGTTTATTTATAAACCTGAATTACTCTCTGCTATGAATTGCATAAAATCAGGTTATATACGAAGTAAAAAGCTTTAATTTATTTTTTCATATAACAAAATCCTGAGGAAATCATTTCCTTTGCTATCTATATTCCAAATTACTTAAAGAGTAATATTTTTAACAGAAACCTCTGGAAACTATTTTCTTTCATTTCATCAGAACTACAGAACATTAGACCTTAGTGATTAATGTAGGTACCAGTTTCATCACTGGTTAGCAAATATCTTGCATTGTGCACAGGAACCTAGAATGATGCCTAGGAAGTAAAATCAAAATAAGCTCTGAAGATATTTCAAGCCAGTGACCATTCATTAAGTAGGGTAAAACTGACAAATGCTATAAAAGGTACAAAACTGCTAGAAGCCCTTCATTTCGGCCTGTGCAATCAAATGACCCAATTAATGCTATGACTCATGCAATATTTACAGATGCTATGTAAGCAGGTCAGCTTGTTAAACTAACTTACCTCTGTCAAACACTTCATTACATCACAAGCCAGTAAATAGATATGTCAGCCACCTATTGCTCTAAGGAATTAGTGAATCAACTAAATCCCTGGCATATCCCAAAGGAATCACTTCTCTCTTTTCATAAAGAAATACTATATGAAGTTTATTATAATCCTTTACCATTGCCGTATCACTCTATTTATGAGACTTTCAATGAATTACCTAAGTCCCAAATAATTTAAATTCCTAAAGCTGCTCAAAATCACCATACAGTCGGTTCTTTCATACTATAAAGGTCATCATATTTTTAAATGTTTATTCACATTTGATTTTCCTGTCTATGCAGAGATCAATGATTAAGATTCTCCCAGACCTATAGGTTAGAAAATTTTGAAAACGATGTGATAATACTAAAGTTGTCACTTTTAAGCTTTTAGCATTTCCAAAATGCCTTATTATAATCTCAGCCAAGAATTTTAGTAGTGAGAATATTTGTATCAGCACTATATTGGGTAAATTGAATTAATACTTTCATTATAAGCCATCAAGTTGGTTAGCGTCTATCTACTATAACTCTTATTTTGTAACCATCAAACTCTGATTAAGTGATTTGACTAAGGTTATACAATGAATATGGTCTCTGAGGCCTTAATTTTCCTGCCCAAACCAAAACATGAAAACTTTTGTAATTGAAAATTTCTGGAACTAATTTTTAATTGCCTTAAGAAACAGTTACCAAGATATCCCTTAATCCAGGGGTCCCCAATCCCTGGGCTGCGGACCGGTACCAGTCCGTGGCCTGTTAGGAAATGGGCCGCACAGCAGGAGGTGAGCGACTGGCGAGCGAGCGAAGCTTCATCTGCCGCTCCCCATCGCTTCCCATCACTTCCCATCGCTCCCCATCGCTTCCCATCACTCGCATTACTGCCTGAACCACCCCCCCACCCCCCACCCCCGTCTGTGAAAAAACTGTCTTCCACGAAACAGGTCCCTGGTGCCAAAAAGGTTGGGGACCCCTGCCTTAATCCATCTATCCATCAACATGTATCTATTTACCACGTATTGATCATGCATTGTAACTGTCACATGGAATAAATCAATATCTGTTTATCTTGTGTTTTTTTCTCCCTGTAATCCATTATTGCCTCTTTGTACACAGCGGTCTCTTGTTCTTTGCAGGGTTCTCTTGGTTAATGAGAAGTATATCTGCAATACTGTGCTTGATATAGGTACCCCAATATTTGAGAGACTTTTAAAAAATAGTCTAGAGCATGATAATAAAGTTCACATGTTGGAATTCACCTAATAAGCATACAATGAAATATTTCTAGGGAAGCTAAGGGTAAGAGGAGACAGAAGTTAATTTAAAAGACAGTAATTGAAAGGTTGTCATGTTAGAATGAACTTCAGTGTGGCTCAAAAACTTAATCAGAAGCTCTCTGAGTATTACAGAAAGGAAGAATGTGACTCAGTAAAAGATTAAAGGTTCAAAACTGTAACTATATAGCAATTTTTAAAGTTTCATAAGTAATGTTTGAATCAGTAAGTTATTTCAAATAAGATTCAAAATTAATAATATTTAGAAGTGAGCCAAAATGCCCCAAACTTGAAAGAGATTGATAAAACTCTGCTTAGGAACCTACAGAGAGTCAACGTTCCTTGCTTATGAAATTATTCTATGCATACCAACATTTCTACACCATAAAATGGTGTTATACCATAAGTACTTGCAATGTATTTAAAGAATCCATGGGTTTCACACAATACGTTTTTCAGTTTCTATGCTCTGCTCTTTTAATTGTTGAGTATAACTGGCAAACTTCCAAAGTGTTAGCAATGCACTTGTTCACTTGCAGGTGGATGACAAGTTACTCTCCACCCCAGGGTTATACTATATGTCATCAATTATTATGCTATACATGGTACTCTAAAAGCTAGAAACATCAATGCATGAAGTACATATCAAAATACACTGGAATAAAAAAAAAACCTGGAGTAACACTGCATAATGCATAGAATTTAATCTAGACTTTAATGCATTCTTATTGTCATTAAATTTGCCCCTGTTGAAGACATGTCCTAGCTAGAAGAGATGTGAAGTAATAAGGTAGCACAAAACCGCTGGGAGAGGAGAGGTGGATCACATAAGTCAGACAAAATCCATGCCAGTTTTCTCATGTATAAGATGAGGATGCTCATAAAGTCATCCTCACATGTGTGCATCACAAAGGGGCTGAGTCCACATGTTGTCCTTGGATGGAAGGATGCACATAACTGGTATAAATAATTTTCTTTCTGAAGAAATGCATGAATGAATTGAACCAAAGACCAGTTCTAGTTGACCACTGGACTGCAGAGTTTCCTAAGCAATTTCATTATGATCCAGGAGCTGCAGTTCTTGGCCAACCTAAGCACTAACTCAGTTAGAAAAGAAACAGGCAGAAACTGTTGACCTTTTTTACATTTCTGTCAAGGTATTATAATCTTTTGCCTTCTGAGTATGATCCAGGAATAAATTAAGAATTTAGGATAAAATAAATTTCTGCATCTGATTTATAAAGATGCATATGGCTGGAGTTCCATCACAACACTAGATTATATCAAGGTTTTATTTTGGGATGAAATATGCTAATGGTCTTGAAAGTATTAGAGTACCATGAAATGCTTTCTAAAGAATCCACAGAGAGTTTACAGATTATAAAATTATGATTTTTGACTACTTTGAGCAGGAAACTTTTCTTCCTTGTGCAGTGTTTGACTGGGATGTCAAACAGGAAAATATGATAATGTGACATCATGTAGCTACAGAATACTGACAAGATATTTGATACCGACAAGATATTTCATACAGTGCAAATTATTAAGAAAACAGTGCACTATAAATAGCCTTCCCCATGTGGTACTATTTGTTCTATCCATGTTAAATTTGGCCTTTACACATCTTACAGTTTGGGGGATATAGAACAAAATGAGAGAGTTTGTGTTTTTGGTACATCAGGGAGCGAAGACTGAGATCTGGCCTGCCTATATTCTTCCTGGATATCTGATATATCATTTCTACACTGATAGATGACTGTGATATACTTCGCTTCTTGGATATAAATTAATAAATTTATGTTCCTGGCTAGCAGTTTGTGGATGCATTCTTTAGAATTTATCAGCTCCAGCTACAAGTATATGTATAGAAATATGAGCTAAGAGTCATAAAAGCTCTTGTATATATCTAATGACATTTTCTCTAAAAATTTTTCTTGATAGCCTTCTCTTTTGTCCACTCTCTAAGAATATTACTATCCATTTTATTTTCACTCAATTCATGTGAATTATGATTATGGTGCTTAATTATTGTCAGGTGTAATATTCTTTCCTGTCTCTCTTAGTACTTGAAATCCCTTGGGTGTGGGTGACAAGCAACATATCTTTCTCTGATGTGTACTTTGAAGTGCTTGGCGATGTTCTGTGGACATACTGCAAATTGACTGAAAAATGTGAAGGTGAACAGTTGTGAAACCTGGTATTATCTAAATAGTTACCTAAATGCTGCATGGAATGTATTATGTGATAAGATAACCATAAATCCAAGTATATAAATACAGTACAAACATTTTGATAAAAAAGAGATATTTAGCTGTATACAGCTAGGAAGGCAAATTTTAGAAATTCTAGCTGTTTGATACCTTATATTCAGTTTTGAAATTCCTGTCCCATCTGGTGAGACTGACATTAAAAAAGAAAAAGGTGGGATCTTGTGATATTACTAAACTCACTGGATATGCAGGAAGCAGATCATAAAAGTGGTAAAGAGAGGCAGAAGAATGATGTGCTATGAGAAGGACTCAGCTCACCTCTGCTATCTTTGAAGATGAAGGAGCAGGGGTATGACCCAAAGAACAGGCATATACTTTAGATGCAGGAAAGGATGAGGAAACAAATCCTACTCAGATCCCACAGACAGGAAGCAGCCCTGGCAACACTTTGATTTAGCCCAGTAAGATCTTTGTTAGACTTCTACCTACAGAAATGCAAAAATGACAGACTGTGTTGTTTAAGCCACTAAGTTGTGGTAATTTGTAATAGCAGCCATGAAAAACTAATATACAAGTCAAAGAACTAACCTGGGATCTGAGTAGTGATAGATAAGTACCTGCAGGGAGCAAGAGTACCCAGGCATTAGTTGACCAGGGTAGATGCTACTGGAGGCCATATAAGCAAGTAAACGACCCAGCTATATTTTAAAAAACAAATTATTAAAGACTGAATGTGTGATAACATGAAAATCTGAAGCCCCAGGGTGCTACAAACATAGAGGGACTTGTACCATTTTGCAGGCTTTTTCTTCCACAAACTTTACCAGCAGTCATATGGAAGATCAAGAAAAATACAGAGAAACTTGGTTTCGTATTACTGGCTAAGGTAGGGGAAAAGAAACCATTCCCCCAAATTCTGCCAAAAGCCAACTCCCCTATTCTCCAATGAAAGGAAAGTTTTAATCTGCAGGAGGAAGAGCGACAAAACCTGCCACCTTCGAACACTGGTGGAAACCCCTTGGAACTATATGCTGTTTTTAAAAAACTTATTTTAAATATAAAGATATATCTGAATGAAAAGTAAATAATGAGAAAGATATGGCATACAGACAAACAAAACAAAAGCAGTATATAGGGCTTCCCTGGTGGCGCAGTGGTTGAGAATCTGCCTGCCAATGCAGGGGACACGGGTTCGAGCCCTGGTCTGGGAAGATCCCACATGGCACGGAGCAACTGGGCCCGTGAGCCACAATTACTGAGCCTGCGCGTCTGGAGCCTGTGCTCCGCAACAAGAGAGGCCGCGATGGTGAGAGGCCCGCGCACCGCGATGAAGAGTGGTCCCCACTTGCCGCAACTAGAGAAAGCCCTCGCACAGAAACTAAGACTCAACACAGTCATAAATAAATAAATAAAAGAACGTGAATTTCTTTAAAAAAAAAAAAAAAAAAAAAAGCAGTATATATAAAACTAAGATGGAGTAGATGTCATAACAAGGAATATAATCAGAGATAAAAAGGGATGTTACATAATGATAAATAGATAAATCCTCCAAGCAGACATGGCAACCATAAATGTGTATGTACCTAACAAGAGCCACAAAATAAATGAGGCAAATCTGATAGCTCTGAAAGAAGAAAATAGACACATTCATAACTATAGTTGTAGGATTCAACACTCTCAATAATTGACAGAACTAGTAGAAAGAAAATCAGTAAGAATATAGGTGACCTAAACAACACTATTCCCAATTTAACCTAATTTACACTCATAGAAAACTCAACTCAGGAACATCAGAAAACATGTTGTCCACCAGGGCAAATGAAAATTCACCAAAATGGAACAAAAAGAAATCTTAACAAATTTAAAAGAATAAAACTTATGTCAATTATGTTCTCAGATCATAACAGAATTAAACTAGGAATCCATTTCAGAAGTAAGTTTGGGCAATCAGCACAAACACTGGAAATCCAGAGATACTCTTTTTAAATAACATTTGAGTAAATGAGGGAGCTATAAGGAAACTTAAAAATATTTTTAACTAAACAAAATGAAAATAAAACATTTCAAAATTGTTGGATGCAGCTGACATACTTAGAGGGAAATTTATAGCATTGAATGTTTATATTAGGAAAAAAAAAGATTAGATTGATTACTTTAGGGTTTGCCTTTAAAAACCAGACAAAGAAGAACAATAAACCAAAAGAAAACGAAAATAAAATAATGAAGAATAATATAGAAATTAATGAAATTTAGAACCAAAAACAATAAAGAAAACCAATGAAAACAAAAGATTATTTTTGAAAGTCAAAAAATATTCATCTTTGAAAAGATGAATAAAATGGATATAACCATAGTTACATTGACCAAGAAAAAAACAAGAAGACACAAATTGGCAATATAGGAATAAAAATGGGGATATCACTACAGTCCCCACAGACATTAAAAAGAAAAGGAATATCACCACAAATTCTACATCCATAAGTTGGAGAAATTAGATGAAATGTTGTAATTCTTTGAAGTACATGACTTACCAAAAACTAACTCAAGAAGAAGTAAATAACCAGAAAGTAAATTAAAAGTGATTTAATTTTAATGTAAATTGTATGAGGGCCATACAAACTCTGTTGCAACTAATCACCTCTGACACTGCAGCATGAAAGCAGCCACAGAAAAGTAATAAATTAAAATCCAATGTAATCTATAAAAAGTTCCTTTAAGTAATAAGTGAGTTTAGCAAGGCCACAGTATACAAAGTAAACATACAAAAGTCAGTGAACAGGTAGAGTGACCAAGATGGCAGAGCAGGAAGTTCCTAAGTTCACCTCCTCCCCCAGACACACCAAAATTACAACTGTTTACAGAGTAACTATCAATGAGAATGACCGAAAGACTAGCAGAAAAGATCTTCTACAACTAAAGATGTAAAGAAGGAACCACAATAAGATGAGTAAGAGGAGTGGAAATGCATCATTCTGATACCAAAACCTTCAAAGATATCAAAAATTAAAAAAAAAAATTACAGGCCAGTATCACAATGAACATAGATCAAAAATCCTCAATAAAATATTAGCAAACCACATTCAATAATACATTAAAAGGATCATACACCACGATCAAGTGGGATTTATTCCAAGGATGCAAGAATGGCTCGATATCCATAACAATATGGATACATTTTAAATGTACTTTCCTAAGTGAAAGAAACCAGCCTAAAATGCTCCACATTGCATGATTCCATTTATATGGTATCCTAATAAGACACAAATATAAGGATGGAAAACATATCAGTTATTACCAAGAGTTGTGGAGGAGAGAGTGGGTTACTACAAAGGGGCCATATATAAATGAATATCTGAGTTGTTCAAATTGTTCTGTGTGATACATAGTAGTTGATCCATGACTATGTATTCATTAAGGCCCAGAAAACCTTATACTAGGACTTCCCTGGTGGCACAGTGGTTAAGAATCCTCCTGCCAATGCAGGGGACACGGGTTCGAGCCCTGGTCCGGGAAGATCCCATATGCTGCCAAGCAGCTGAGCCCATGCACCACAACTACTGAAGCCCGCACCCTCTAGGGCCTGTGTGCCGTGACTACTGAGCCCGCATGCTGCAGCTACTGAAGCCCGCATGCCTACAGCCCGTGCTCTGCAACAAGAGAAGCCACCGCAATGAGAAGCCCGTGCACCACAATGAAGGGTGGCCCCCTCTTGCCGCAACTAGAGGAAGCCCGTGCGCAGCAACGAAGACCCAACGTAGCCAAAAATAAATTTAAAAATAATAATAATAAAAATAAATTTTAAAAAAATGGCATTAAAAAAAACCCCCTTATACTACACTAGGTGACTTATCCTGTCACACAATAAAAATCAACCAGGATATGAGGGGAAATCAGGATGTGATCGAGATTATGAAAAATGAATTAATGTGTTACAAATGTATGACATAACTTCACTGAAGGAAATGGGTAAGAAAGTAACTGACCGAAATCACTTTAAAACAGTGTTTTGTCTGGATACCATAAGGTTAAAGACAAACAGTATATCCTAGTTGGTAATTTTGTTTCTCACAAGGCTGTAATTTAGCGATTCTGAAAGTAACTTACATGTATATTATGATTGAACAAATGAGTAAACAGATGGTAGACAATGAGAGCCCAGTTTCTCACTCTCAGAGAAAGAAGTTACTGTACAAGTTAAGTAAGGAAGAATGCTAGAATGCACCCTGTAGTGTTGGGTTAGAGGTGGTGAGATCAATATGAACTAATGTTTAGTCATAGATAAAGAAACGCATATAGATATGTGTTTAGAAATGAGTTAACATACTTACTGTTTGCTTTAATACATGTCCACAAAAATCTTTGATATACTTCCTTCTAAGAATTTAATTTGCTTCCCTTTGTATACAGGCTGGACTTAGTAACTCACTTCCAAAGAATAATGGAAAGGGAAAAGAGTAACCTTTCACTGGAGAAACTGGAGAGACAGTACCTTAACCAAATGATCAACTTTAACATCGAGTGTAATAACTCATGTTGATATCATGCACATCCTATGATGTGATGAGAAGGGCACTTCTATTATATTGTTCCCCCAAATCCATAGCCTTAGTCCAAACATGTGAAAATATTAGACAAGCTTAAATTGAGGGACATTCTACAAAATTCCTTTAAACTAGTCTTTAAAAGTATCATGAAATACAAGGAAAGACTGAGCTGTCACAAATTGGAAAAGATGTTACAAATAAAGAAAATACCTTCTGGAACAGAAAAAAAAAATCCAAACTTCTGAACTATCTTTACAAGTCTACTGTATATCTTGTATTATTTCAGAATAAAATTTTCAAAGAAAAAGGAAAAATGGTTTCAGATAGTCTATAATGAAATACATGTGTAAAGAGAAAGAGGGGTATCAAAATAACAAAACCAAAACAATAAATGCTTGTCCCAGGCAATTACAAGTATAATCTTATCACAGTACTAAACTACCTGTTGCCACAGTAATAGCAAACATGCAGAGGATTTTAATTTAGTATAGTAAAGAAACTAATATTGTATTTTAAAAATACATGTTTCTTCAGTGTTATCAGATTATTTGGTGTAATAGATTTGACACGGTCAATTCATTTATATTCATGTGATCATCACCTATTTAAACATTGAGAAAAAGTAAGATAAGATCACTGACACACGAAAAACGTGTTGGCCTGTTTTCACAGCTAAATGCTAAACTTATTAAAGTAGAATACATGGAAAGTATATTATGATATGAGATGCTCATTTTGATTTTATATGCTACTCAAAAGATAATTTTAAAACCAAAACACCTATTCCTTATAAAATATTTTACTGAATAGTTTAAAACTGAGGCACAATTACTAGTATTGAAACAATGGAAAAATGTCAAATGCTTTATGTGAATGGGTTTTTAAAGGATTAGAAATATAGTTTAAAGCTTAGACATATGACAATACTTTAAAACATCATAGTATATAAATACCTGTGGGATAATAAATTTTATTAAATTTTCACTGAAAATATATAAATTATATGTATAATCTAATTTTCTTTAGTAATTAATGACCTGTTTTTATTAATCGACTTGATTTTTTTATTGAAATATAGTTGATTTACAATGTTGTATTAGTTTCGTGTGTACAGCACAGTGATTCAATTATATACATATATATATAATATATATATATTCTTTTTCAGATTCTTTCCCCTTATAGGTTACTATAAAATATTGAGCCTAGTTCCCTGTGCTATAGTAGGTCCTTGTTGGTTATCTATTTTATATATAGTAGTGTGTATATGTTAATCCCAGACTCCTAATTTATCCCTCACCCCCTTCCCCTTTGGTAACCAGAAGTTTGTTTTCTATGTCTATGGGTCTATTTTTGTTTTGAAAGTAAGTTCATTTGTATCTTTTTGTTTTTAGATTCCACACATAAGCACTATCGTATAATATTTGTCTTTCTCTTTTTGGCTTACTTCACTTAATATGATAATCTCTAGGTCTACCCATGTTGCTGCAAATGGCATTATTCTTTTTATGGCTGAGTAATATTCCACTACATATATATACACACACACACACACACACACACACACCCCACATCTTCTTTTATCCATCTGTAGACAGGCATTTAGGTTGCTTCCATGTCTTAGTGCTGCAATGAACATTGGGATGCATGTATCTTTTCGAATTATAGTTTTCTCTGAGTATGTGCCCAGGAGTGTTTTTTTTTTTTTTTTTGTTAAATCATGGACCTTTAATATTTTTTTCTTTCTTTGTAACTAAATTATATGTGAAAGGATTACATACTAATTTTTGAAATATTTCCAGATACCTTTGGTTGACTGTTTTTAAGTAGTTCTTAAATATTTCATATTAAAGATAAACTTAAAATATTTCTATAATGTTATATTTAAGATTAAAGTAAGTGTTGAATAGAAATTGGAAAACTATGAATACACACCCAGGATTTACATAGTGGCAAAAAATAGATCAGTTTGTCTCATAGAATGTAATCTTTCTTAACACTAGAACTGAATCAGTATTATTGACTTCAAACTCCATCATGAATATTGTTATGGGTTGAATTGTGTCTCCTCAAATTACATATGTTGAAATCCTAGTTCACAGTACCTCAGAATGTGACCTTCTTTGCAGATGGGGTCACTGCAGATGTATTTAGTTAAGATGAGGTCATACTGGAGCAGGGTGGACCCCTAATCCATTATGAATGATGTCCTTATAAACGGGAAATTTGGACACAGAGATGCATATAGGAAGAATGCCATGTGATCGGGGTAATACTTCTACAAGTCAAGGAATGACAAAGACTGCCAGAAAACCACCAAAATTCTAGGAGAGAGGCATGGAAAAGATTCTCACAGCCCTCAGAAGGCAGCAACCCTGTTGACACTTGACCTCTTCCAGCCTCCAGAGCTCAAAGACAATACATTTCTGTCATTTAAGCCACTCGATTTGTGGCAGTTTATTACAGCAGCCCTAGTAAACTAATACAGACATTTTCAGCCTTGCTCTGTTCCTGTGCCAAGGCTGAACAGGGCCCAAAATAGATTAGGAGACAACATTATCAGAAAGCTTGTTTTCAAAGAACAGTTCTTCAGTAGTCCCAGTATCCCAAATACCTTGAGCATCAATATTACCACAAAATTAACCCCACCACTACATTGAAAAGTCTATATGATAGGGTTTTTGTTTTTTTTTAAACAAGATTCTCAATTGTCATTCTGAATTTCCAAAGAAATGACATTCCCAATAGAACTCAATAATCTTAATAGAATACCAGACAAAACTCTTAGGGATATTCTGATCTCATCAAAAGGAGGGAAACATACCTCCCGAATTCTCATTTATTAGCAGAAATCTTAATGTGAAAAAATATATAAGCTTGAAACTCAAACTGTGTAATCCCACTGCTGTTTGTTTACAGTGCCTAACTCAATGTGACCACCTTTGGATATAGGTACTAATTATGTACTCACCTTAGAATGTAGCCCTTAGCATCAACAATACCCATCATGTAAATAAGCTGAGCTGAAAATATGAAGAAAAGCTTCCAAAACAATCAGTGTCAGCTAATTATGACATCTGTCTATGACTGTCTGTATAAAATAGATTTGTTATGATGCTAGAAATGTATGTTGAATGAAGGAATGGTGTCAAGAGGCAAGGAAAATACTCACATAGGATCTTCAATGTTACTCTTTCAATTATTTATCAAAGGCCTTGTGTATGTGTTACACAGATGCATTATGTATCAGCATTTGGGACCTGTAAACTTAGTTGTGTTAAAAAACTTATTTCTGTGATGTAGAGTATAAACAACTCTAATGTATTTTTTTTTTAAGTAGAATATTTTTGTTTGTTTTCTCTTGGCAGAATAAAGCAATAACCAGCTGGGGCCATATATCAGGGATTGGCAATCTATGGACCACCACATGCTAAATTTGGGCCACTGTCTGTTTTGTAATTAAAGGTTTGTTAGAATACAGCCACACCCATTTGCTTGTGTATTGTCTGTTTTCATGATACAACCACAGAGTTGCATACTTACCACAGAGACTGTATGGCTTAAAAAGCCTAAAATATTTACTATCTGGCTCTTTACAGATAAAGTTTGCCAACCCCACTGTATGTTATAGCATCAATATTGATTCTCTCACTACACAGAGCCAATTTCTACCTCTGCTTCAAAGTCTGTGGTTAATAAAGCAGGATTTAAGTTCCATTAACTGATAAATTCTGACTAAGCAACATGTGTTGCTGCGTGACCCTGGTCAAATTACTTTTTAAAAATGTTCTTATCATTTGAAAATTAAGAAAAAAATATTTATGTATTACTTACATGGTCCTTATAAAAATTAAAATATTCATGCAAAACCATTTTGCAAGGAGTTGACACTCAGTAAATATTCATTAAATATTAGTTTTTATTAATCAAATATTAACTCAAATTCAATCTCCTTCATGAAGCCTTCACTACCTATTTTTAGCTTCTAGAGCAGTTCTGTAATCCTTTTTTTTTTGAATTAATTAATTAGGTTATTTATTTATTTATTTATTTTTGGCTGCATTGGGTCTTCGTTGCTGTGCACAGGCTTTCTCTAGTTGTGGCGAGCGGGGGCAACTCTTTGTTGCGGTGTGCGGGCTTCTCACTGCGGTGGCTTCTCTTGCTGCGGAGCATGGGCTTTAGGCGCGCAGGCTTCTGTAATTGTGGTACGTGGGCTCTAGACCACAGGCTCAGTAGTTGTGGCGCATGGGCTTAGCTGCTCCGCGGCATGTGGGATCTTCCCAGACCAGGGCTCAAACCCATGTCCCCTGCATTGGCAGGCGGACTCCCAACCACTGTGCCACCAGGAAAGTCCCTGTAATCCTAACTTTTAAGCACCTAGTTTCTTTCTAATTATTTCATTGCATTAATAATGAGTTACTATGAAATTTTTAAGCTTCTTTAAGGCATGATCCATGTTCACAAATAATAAAAATAAAAATCCAAACTATCAAAAATAATTAATGGAAAGAAGGTCAACCAGTGGAGTTTTAACCAGGAAAAACGTAAGAGGAAGATCTCTTATTTCAGTTACCTTAGCAACTGAAAAATGGCTGGTGTTACGTAATTGAAGTGACATATTTACTAACTTCTGTGATAGAATGTCCAAGGAGATTTTTTAAAAAGGCTGATAAAAAGTTAGGTTTATATGAAAAGAGAAGTTTACTGTGTAAAGTTTAGGCTATTGGTATAATTTGCATTGCAAAAATTTCCTATTTAAAAAATTCAATATTAAAAATATGCTGTGATAAAATAATATATATTTTCTAATTAAGCAGCTCAAAAAACCAAACAGGAATCTATATGTTAAGCTAGCTTAAAAGTTGGCTACTCCACAACTACTTTTTAGCCAAATATTATGATCAAATGTTGAATACAGTAATAACGATGCAGTAATTATGTAGGTTCTCTAATTTTAATAAAAAACTGAAATGTCAGCGATGAAAACTAATGATATATGTAAACATTGATATAATACTGAATTTCCTGATTAAAATGTTAATATATCTGAAATATAAAATATATCCCCAGAATACTATTTTCCCCAGAATATATAAAATATTATTTTTCCAGAAATTTTCATATTCCAAAAAGGGAGAGTACTCCACTTTACATTTGCAAAGGAGTCTGACTTCATGTTGGAGAACATGTGTGGAACCTGAACTTACACACATACAGATTTATTATAACAGGAAGAAAGAGAGTAGAAGAATGTCAAATTTAGTGAACAGAGGAATATAAATTCCTTGAGGCAGTGCTGGTAAGCTTTTTGGCATCATAAATAATTTTTAAAACAATCTATTCTACTTCATATATTTGTAAACTTAATGCTGCTATTTTAAGTTTCATAAACATACATACACAATTAAGTCTATAACTGGTATTTAAAATGACAGGCCCGCATTCCTCTTAATTCTTTAATACTTACATGTGTTTTATCTCAGTCATAATGACGGGAATCCTTTGGTCACACTATATCTGTAACGCATATTCCTCGCATTTCATTTTCTTTCTAGTTTCAAAAGAAAGATTAATAGTCACTTGGCCCATTTTACTTACATTAAAACTACCATGTCGGGCTTCCCTGGTGGCGCATTGGTTGAGAATCTGCCTGCCAATACAGGGGACACGGGTTCGAGCCCTGGTCTGGGAAGATCCCACATGCCGCGGAGCGGCTGGGCCCGTGAGCCATGATTACTGAGCCTGCGCGTCTGGAGCCTGTGCTCCGCAACAAGAGAGGCCGCGACAGTGAGAGGCCCGCGCACCGTGATGAAGAGTGGTCCCCACTTGCCACAACTAGAGAGAGCCCTCGCACAGAAGCGAAGACCCAACACAGCCAAAAATAAATAAATTAATAATAATAAAAAAAAAAACTACCATGTCATATACAGAACATACACTTAGCATGCTTAAGAGAAAGGAAAACCTTAATTGTTTTTTCTACCTTTACCATTATATTAAATCCACAGTATAACAGAATACAAGGAGTTCAAAAATTCAATCCTGCAGTAAAAGAGGCCGCATGTTATATTAAAGATTAATAAAATGAACAGTTTGCAAAGACAGTGCCATGATTAGATCTACTGGAGCCAAATTTCTACTCCCAGCTGCAGCAGTAGTTGTTTGATCCAGATAAAACAACAAGGAAAACCTACAGTTTTATCCATAAGAAATTAATGGATACTGAGCTTATCCTCCCACTATAAAAATATACAAACTATAAAACTGGAAAAATATACAAAGCAACTGCTTTCCAGCACTGGACAGCAGATAGCACAGGGCTGTTCCCTTGCAGCCTAACAACTCAGGTAAGTGCCACATAAACATTAGCTTTGTGCCTTGAAATCCTTTTCACAGAGTGGCATAGGGAAATAAAGCCCAAACAGAGCAATGGTCCATATAAGCAGAGGAAACAGAGACTAGCCATTGGCCATGAGAGACTACTGAACTATAAGGGGTAAAGTGTCTAGCTGTGCCAGCAGTAACAAAATTCAGTACATTTAAAAGGATAACACATTCCAGACTTTTAACAAGGTAGCATCTACTCTGTCAAGGATGAAATCAAAGTTTATATTGTATACAAAAAAAAAAATCAAGGAAATGTAACCTATAGCCAGGAAAAGAAAACAGTCATACACATAAAATGAGGGATGACACAGATGTTAGAATCAGCAGGTAAATAATTAAAGTAGGCATTATAAATAGGTTTAATGACTTAAAGGAAAAGATTGATAGTACGAGTGAAGATATGGGCAATGTTAACAGAGAAATGGAAACTACTAAAAGGTGCCAAGTGGAAATTCTAGACACAAAAAAATACAATACCTAAAATTAAAGTATCACTAGATAGATGGATTAGCTTAACAGAAAATTAGAAACTGCATAAGAAATGAACAGTAAAACCTGAAGACTGGTTAGCACAAGGTATCCAAACTGAACCATACAGATTTAAAGTACTTAAAAAAAAGAAGAGGAAATAAAGAAAATAAAGGAAAGGAACAAAGCTTCAGTGACCTGTGGAATTATATCAAGATGTCTATTATCTTGTCATTTGAGTCCCACAAGGAAAGGAAAGAGAAGAGACTGATGCAGAAAACAAAAACAAAACTGAAAGAAATAATGACCCCAAAATATAATACATAACTTCAATAGTATAAAAGACTAGAAACAGCTATGTGGAAACATACTGTTTTATGGTTCTTGCCTTGCTTGTAAAATGATAAAATATTATTTAAATTTTTTTTGTGATTATTTCAAGATGCATACTGAAATCCCTAGAACAATCACACACATACATACACACACACGCAAAAATGTATATGTAAAATATCAACAGACAAATTAAAGGTAATATTAAAAGTAATTAACAATAAGGCAGGAATGCAGGAACACAGGAGAACAAACAGAAAGCAAACACTAAGATGGTAGACTTAACTGCAAACACATAAATAAATATAACAAATGTAAACTGACTAAACACTCAAAAAGTCACAAATTAGCAAACTGGATAAAAAAGTAGGATGTCACTAGATCTACTTAAAAAGAGACATTTTTTAATCGTAGTAGAAACATTTAACATAAGATCTACCCTCTTAACGGATTTTAAAGTGTACAATACAGTATTGTTAACTATAGGTATGATATTGTACAGATGATTTCTAGAACCTCTTTATCTTGTATCTTATATAATGAGATTTTATACTCATTGAATAGCAACTCCTCATTTCCTCCTCCCTCAACCCCTGGAAATCACCATTCTACTATCTGCTTCTATGAGTTGGACTATTTTAGATGTATCATATAAATGAAATCATGAGGTATTTGTCCTTCTGTGATTGGCTTATTTCACTTAGCTTTACATCCTCAAGGTTTGCACATGAAGTCACATATGGCAAGATTTCTTTCTTTTATAAGGCTGAATAAGATTCCACTGTATGTATATACCACATTTTCCGTATCCATTCATCGTCAAGGGACATTTAGGTTGTTTTCAAATCTTGGCTATTGTGAATAATGCTTCAATGAACATGGAAATGCATACATCACTTTGATTCCTTTGGTTGTATATCCAGAAGTGAGATTGCTGAATCATAGTCGTTCTATTTTTAGTTTTTTGACCATCCTGTTTCCCATAGTGGCTGTCCATTTTACATTCCTACAAACAGTGTAAAAAAGTTCCAATTCCTCCACATCCTCATCAACACTGTTATCTTTGAGGTTTTTTTTTTTTTTAATAATAGTCATCCTAATAGGTGTGAGAAGATAGCTCACTGTAGTTTTGATCTGCATTTCCCTGTGAATTGTAATGTCAAGCATCTTTTCATATACCTATTTGCATTTGTATGTCTTCTTTGAAAAAATGTTTTTTCAAGTCCTTTGCTCACTTTTCAATTGGGTATTATGTTTTTTTGCTATTGAGTTATGAATTCATTATATATTTTAGATATTAACCTCTTATTAGATATTTGGTCTTCAAATATCTTCTACCATTTAGTAGACTGTCTTTTCACTCTGTTGACTGTTTCCTTTGCTGGGCAAAAGCTTTTCAGTTTGATGTAATCCCACTTGTTATGCAAAGGAATGAAACTGGACTCTATTTTCACCACACATAAAAATTAACTCAAAATGGTCAAAAACTTAAATGTAAGACCTGAAACTGTAAAACTTCTAGAACAAAAATAAGGAAAAAGACTGATGAAACTGATCTAAGCAATGATTTCTTGAATATGACAACAAAAGTACAGGCAACAAAAGCAAATACAAGAGGCACATTTTAAAGTACCAATCAGACTGATATTAAAAGGGTAAAAAATTCAAACTATGGCAACACTTAGCATTAGGCAACCATGTGACTTTATGGCAAATAGACTTGAAATTAAGAGTTTGATGTCAGTGATAAAAGGGATATCCCCTAATAATAAGTTGATTTATCAAAAAGACAATGCAAGTTTAGAAATGTATGCACATAGTAGAAGTTCAGATAGTGAAACAAAACCTAGCAGAACTAAAGGCAGAGATAATCCAAAATTTCAATTAACTATATTAACATTTTTCTTGTAATAATTGATAGAGCATTTAGACAAAAATGTCAGTAAGGATGAAGATTTGAAAAACACTATCATCTCAATTAATTGAAATTTGTAGGCAATCCAACCAATGCTTGCCAGCGTACACTTTTTTTTCCAAGAACACATTAACCATTAACCAAGATAGAATATATGCTTGATTATAAAATGAGTCTCAATAAAGTTAATGGTATTTCATTATACAGAGTATGTTCTTTTACAGTGGCTGAACTAAAATTAAAATCAATAACATAATGTCTTCAGGTAAATCCCTGAATATCTGAAAATTAAGTAATACATTTCTAGATAAAATGTACAAATTCTTTGAAATAAAAACTTACAAAATGTATAAAGGAAAAAATAAGAAATCTAAATAGTACTATATCTACTAAATAAATTTATTTTTCATTTAAAAAGCTTCTCACAAGAAAACTTCAGGTCTAATGGCTTCACTGGTGAATTGTATTCAATTTGCAAAAGAGATACAATACTAAACTTACAAAACTCTTTAATATGCATAAGAAAATAAAACTTTCCTCAATTTAATCTTTTTCAAGCCAGCACAATTCTGATAATGATAATAGAGACAAGAACATTTCCAGATGAGAAAATCACAGACTAAAATCTCCCATGAACATATGAAAAACATTTATCAAAATATTAGCATCAATCCATCGATATAAAAATGAATAGTAAATCATGAACAAGAAATATTTATTCCAGGAAAGCAAATTTGGGTCTATATTTGAAAATAAAGCAATATATTTCATAACATTAGCAGAAGAAAGGAGAAAAATCATAAGTCATATGATTATTTCAACAGATATAGAAATGACATTAATAATTTTAACAATCATTCAGATAAAAACAAAATCTCTCAGCAAACAGCACAAGAAGGAAACTTCCTCAATCTGGAAAACAGTATCTATAAAAAAAAAAAAAATCTATAACTATCATTGTGGTAGGCAGGACACTGCCCACTGAGATGCCCATTCTAATCCTTGGACCTTGTGAATGTTACCTAATATGACAAAAGAGACCTTGCAAATGTAATTAAGACCAATTAAGACTTTGAGAGTCAAAGATTATCTTTGAGGGGACTTCCCTGGTGGTGCAGTGGTTAAGAATCTGCCTGCCAGTGCAGGGGACACGGGTTCAAGCCCTGGTCCGGAAAGATCCCACATACCACGGAGCAACTAAGCCCATGTGCCACAACTACTCAGCCTGTGCTCTAGAGCCCTCGAGCCACAACTACTGAGCCTGCGTGCCACAACTACTGAAGCCCGTGCGCCTACAGCCCATGCTCCACAACAAGAGAAGCCACCGCAATGAGAAGCCTTGAGAAGCCTGTACCCCACAATGAAGAGTAGCTCCCACTCACTGCAACTAGAGAAAGCCTGTGTGCAGCAATGAAGACCCAACGAAGCCAAAAAGTAAAAAAAAAAAAAAAGATTATCTTTGATAAACTGAGTGAGACCAATTTAGAAACATGAATCCTTAAATGAAGAATGCTTTTCCTAGCTATAGTCAGAAAGAGAACCAGAGAAATGATGCGCTTGTAAAGGACTTGAGCTGCCACTGCTGACTGTGAAGATGAAGGAAAGGGGCCAACAGTCAAGGAATGTGAGTTGCCTCCAAGCAAAAAATACAGCCTGTTGACACTTTGATTTTAACCCAGTGAGATCTGTGCTGGGCTTCCAACCCACAAAACTGCAAGATAATAAATTTGTGTAGTTATAAGCAACTAAAGTTTGTGATCATTTGTTCTGGCAGCAATAGAAAACGACTACAGTTATCATCCATAAATGTAAACGACTGCATGCTTCTTCCCTATGTTCTGAAAAAAGCAAGGATTTGTGCTCTCACCACTTCTATGCAATATTTTACTTAGATGCCATATTCACTGCCTAAAAGCAAGGGAAAGAAGTAAAATGCATAATGTTTGAAAAGGAAGAGGAAAAATTATCATTATTTTCCTATGACACAATTGTGTACATAGACATTCCTCATGAATGCCCCCCAAACTACCAGGCACAGTAGGAGGTAGTAAGTAAATTTAGAAAAGGTTGGGCTTCCCTGGTGGCGCAGTGGTTGAGAGTCTGCCTGCCAATGCAGGGGACACGGGTTCGAGCCCTGGTCTGGGAAGATCCCACATGCTGCGGAGCAACTGGGCCCGTGAGCCACAACTACTGAGCCTGCGCGTCTGGAGCCTGTGCTCTGCAACAAGAGAGGCCACGATAGTGAGAGGCACGCGCACCGCGATGAAGAGTGGTCCCCGCTCGCCGTAACTAGAGAAAGCCCTCGCACAGAAACGAAGACCCAACACAGCCAAAAATAAATAAATAAATAAATAAAAGAATCAAAGAGTGGAGAAAAAAAAAAATTCCCCCCAAACTATTAAAAAAAAAAAAGGTCAATATACAAAACTCAATTTTATTTATATATAAACCAAACAACTGGGTAATGAACTTAAAGTAACATTCATTAACAATAGTATCACACAACTTGAAATAATTATGGATATATTTAATGAAACCTATTCAAAACCTATACATTAAAAGGACAAGTTATTGTTGAGAGATAGTTAAAAAGACCAAAGTTGGGCTTCCCTGGTGGCGCAGCGGTTGAGAGTCTGCCTGCCGATGCAGGGGACACGGGTTCGAGCCCTGGTCCGGGAAGATCCCGCGTGCCGCGGAGCAGCTGGGCCCGTGAGCCACAATTGCTGAGCCTGCGCGTCTGGAGCCTGTGCTCCACAACAAGAGAGGCCGCGATGGTGAGAGGCCCGCGCACCGCGATGAGGAGTGGCCCCCGCTTGCCGCAGCTGGAGAGGGCCCTCGCGCAGGGGCGAAGACCCAACACAGCCATAAGTAAATAAATAAATAAATAAAATTAAAAAAAAAAAAAAAAGACCAAAGTAAATGGAAAGCTATAGCATATTCTCTGACTCAAAGCCTCAATATTTTTAAGATATCAATTCTTCACAAAATAATTGATAGATTCAACAAAATCCCAATCAAAAGTTTAACAGGGTTTTAAAATAAATATTACCAGAAACTTTTAAAGTCTATATGGAATGAAAAGGGCCTAACACAACATCTGAGGTCTTACACTGCCTCTTTTCAAGAATTATTGTGATGCTAGAGTAATCAGATAGTGTGGCATTGATGTTAGAATTAAAAATAGGTTAATGGAGCTGAACAGACAATCCAGAGATGGATCAGCATTTGTATGGTCAGTTGAGAGAGCACAGAAAGCACTAACCTTAATACAAAACAGCAAAAAAATTTCAAATCAGACTATATCAGATTTAAAACCTTCTCATCATTACAGATACTGTTAAAAAAAGGCACACCTTGGGAAAATATTTGCTGCACCTCTATCAGACTATATATAGCAAAGGATGTGAATGGATACCTCCCAGAAGCAGATATATGAATACCAAGTAGGCACATGAAACAGTGCTCAATAGCGTTCATCATCAGGGAAGTGTAAGTTAAAACACAATGAGATATAATTATATACATTGTAGAATGACTAAAATTATTTTAGAAAACAACTGACAACACTAAATGTCAGTGAGGATGTGGAGCAGCATCCTTGGATGCTGCTCCCTGTTTGATACTTTCCTCCTTTAAGCCCCTCCCTTGCTGAAGATAAGAAGGGAACCAGTAAGTAATTGATACACTTAATGTTGTTGTACCCTTTTCCCCAGTATTAATTGTGCCAATATTACTCTCACTTCTGTATCATCATACTGACATCTCTTCCAGTTGCCTTCCTGTTGTCCCTCTGCTCATATCTTTTTGACAAGAAAAAGTTAATGTTCAATTTCCATGAAAGTTCTTTATACTTTTACGATCTGCTAATATTCCACCTCCAGCACCTTCCCTACCCCACGGTGCCACAGAGACCCATTATACTACTTCTAGAGACATTAATCGATGGATCATGATATACAAATATCAGGATGCTTTATAATTTACAAAGACATGTTCATACTTTACTATCTTATTTTACTTCTATAGCAACATAGGTATTGCTTTAATGAATTAAGAAATAGTTTCTCACAAGTTTGTGCCAAATTCAGAAAAGTAGTAAGCACAAGATCCCAGGTTTGAATGAATCTGGGGACAATGGGAAAAGGTAAAAGATAAAGCTTTACTTCTGATAGAAAAAAACTGTCCTCCTCAACAAAAAGTCAAAGAACCCTCTATGCTGGCAAATACAATGAGTATTTGTGGTTATCCCCGAAGTCAGTCGATTATAAAGGATGATTAAATCCAGTTATGTAATCCCATAGCACAGGCAAATTACATTTTGATCCTAATCTCAGAGCAGATTTTAAACCTGTGTTTTCCCCTGGATCTCCTGAAATTATTCAATTTGGCTCAACAACCTGACCTTTATACCCAAAATCACATCTCATATACTCTCTCTGCCTCATCATTTATTTCTCCATTTTAAAATAATTTTTTTTCACATAATACCTTTAGCTTTGGACAACAAACACCCTTAACTCAAGTCAGCCCTGTCACAGTGACTTTGCAGCAAGTACATAAAACCCTTTCGTTCTGATGACTAGATTACTTGAATAGTGTACTAAATTGAATTTTTAAAACAATCAGTTCCAGCTTACCAATTAAAAATTTTGTCTCATTTATTCATCATATTCTGTAATACGGAATTAAAGTTTCGTTCAGAATATTATCTCTATCTCGACTTGGGGAGTCAAGGATTGTATAGTTTTATGTAAATTTTCATACAGAAAGCTAGGGTATGCCAAAAGATGAAATGTAGTACTGTGGTAAGAGAAGCCTAAATGTGACAAATAGGATTTGTGTTAGTTCTTAACAACAGAAAGAAGAATAGAGGAAGAGTACTGTACCTGACCAATTACATTCTATGACTGATTTTATTCTTAACTTCCCTATCTGAAAAATTAGGAAGCTGAATATTTAGATGACCTGTAAAGGCCCTTTCAATTTAAAAAATACATATAATTCAATTTCATGTAATTCTTTACTTTCGCTATATTGATAAGCACACAAACAAGCTACCCTTACTCATCTGTTACTTTGAGTTGATCTTCTTTTTCTCAGTTAAGCTAACAACTCTATTGAGAAGATGAAAGCTTGGTACAGTTATATAAATTCATGCATAAAAATGAGACTATGGGTAATACACACTCTGGGGAAAACCTGAAATGATAAAATATGTATATGTAATGTATCACGAGAGTGCATCCAATGAGACTTTAAACTTTTTCTTGAAATTGAAAATTATTAGTAAGTTCCATAGTGGTTTACAGAAAAATCTATTAGAATTTCATTTTCATTTCTGTAAATTATATTTATGGCAGGTCAGTATTCTTGTCTGTTAGTTTGTCTTGGTTATTGTTGTTTTTGCTGTTTAAACATTATGTTCTTAGAGAGCCAATCATGATTTGGCTACACAGTCATGTCTGTGTAATTTTGTTACTATCGTTAAGTACAGGTTCCCCTATGAAAACTTGCATAAGCCAAATGGTGTAAAGTGAAGAAGCAGTACCTCAGGACAGACATATGTTGCTAACAGATGCACAAGATAAATCAAGATAAGGCACAGATGCTCACAAACACAGTTCAAAACTGTGGAGGCTTGATTCTGAGATGATGCTGAGTGTATATAACGAATATTCTCTTCCTTGCCACTTGATGACATAGTTGCTGTTTTTGAGAGTTCCCATCATTTCTGCTTCATAAACATATTTAAATTTGATACACTGTTTTCTTTCATTTTCTTTACTTCATATATATCATGTGAATTATTAAATTTCCTTTAAAAAGTTTCAAAATTTATTATGTGTGTAGCTTCTGAGTATAATGTAGGAGGCTACAATTAATGATTAATGTGTTAAATGGGAAACATAGAGTCAAAATAGGTGAAAGACAATTTCAACCGAGAGCTAGATTCTACTTTTTAAAAATTAAATGAGTAAGAGTGACAAGACGGTGGAGTAGCAGACCCCCAGTCTCCATCCCTCCACAGAGAACAATAACTAGACAGCTATCCATGAACAAAAATAGCTCTGGGAAAGCTGAGTCCACTTTAAAAGTTTCAGCAATAAAGTGAGCAAAAAACCTGGAAAGGACTGTACAAAATGAGTAGAAAGAACAGTTTAATTTTGCCTGCCCCAGACCAGCACTCTTGCATCAGACAAGCACTGTTCCTCATCAAGAGCTCCCCAGCCTGAGAGAGTTCCCCTCACGAAGAAATGGAGAGCAGGATGAATGACTAGCTTCCCAGCTTTTCGGTGCTCTGCACAAAGGACCCTCTTTGGTTTTAATTCTCCCAGAGAGATTAGCAGAGCTGAGACATCTAGAGAGAGCTAGGAACAGGGAAGAAGCACAGGAGCAGCCAGTGTCAGCCAGGTGGCAGGATTCACCTTGTGCCCAGTGTCCTGCTCTGCAGAGGATCCCAGCAACCTTCACCGCTAAGCGCTCAACAGCCCTTGCAGACACTACATACGTCCCCAGCTTTCATCACATGACCTCTTCATGGACCCCAAACTGCTCTGCAGAGGACGCTAGCAGCTTTCTCCACTGAGGAAAGCTGTGGCCTACACAGCCACCATGAACCCCTTGCAGATTTTTGCCACTGAAGTTTTGCCCCACAGGCTTTCCCCTTCACTGACACCAGCTGTCTGAGACCCTCCTCTTCATGTAAGTACAGGCCAACAGCTAGAAACCCACAGCTGCTTTTGCGCCCACAGTTGGCCCTAGCCCTTGCTGCTGGTCCCAACACTTGACACTACGTGTATATCTGCAGTCAGTCCCTGCCACCACATAGGCACGTTCAGTCAGCCCATGGCAGCATCCAACAGCAGCCTAATACACATTCTCCTCAAGGGCACATGGAACATCTCCAGCATAGATCACAGGTTAGACCACAAAACAAGTCTCAGCAAATTTTAAAAGGTTGAAATCATACCAAGTACCTTTTCTGACCACAATGGTATGAAAGTAGAAATCCACAGGAGGAAAACTACAAAATTTACAAATATGTGGAAATTAAAGAACACACTCCTGAACAACCAATGGGTTAAAGATGAGATTAAAAAAAAAATCTTGAAACAAACAAAAATGGAAGCACAGCATATCAAAACTTATGGGACGCTGCAAAAGCGGTGCTAAGAAGGAATTTTATAGCAATAAACACCTACGTTAAGAAAAAAATAAAGATCTCAAACAATGTAACTTGACACCTCAAAGAACTAGAAAAGGAGAACTAACCCCAAAGTTAGCAGAAGGAAGGAGATAACAAAGACCAGAGGAGAAATAGAGACTAGTAAATCAACGGAAAAGATCAAAGAAACTATGAGTCACAAATCAAATCAGATTAGTTGCTTTAAACCTACTCTTTTAAACTATCTGGAAGATTTGTTGCCTTAACATCAAATAATTTATATTAATTTCTATAGTCCTCAATACTTCCTTTTAAATTGGGAAACTCTAAATAGTAGTCTATGAGCTAATTTTAGGTACTGAAGATTCACTTTTAATAATACATCTCTCTTTACATTATTTTAAAGTCAAGAATCAACTGGAAATCATCCTTAATCAACGGGCTCACTACTTTCTGTTGCACCTGTTTCCTCAGGTTTCCCTTCTGTGTACCATATATCAGACTGACTCTTAACAAGCAATTGTCTTTTAGAATCTAATTAAAGTTAGTTTTAAGCACAACTTGTTTTTTAGTTCTTCAGTAGAAAAGGCTATCAGATCAGACTCACATTTAGTTGGATAGTTCAGTATCTAAATTATACTAATACTCTCACCTCTCCTTGAAGTATTAACTTTGACAATAATTAGCAAATGTGTTAATAATGACTTCCTGAGAAGTACACACAAATCTCATTAAAATTGGATGATGAAGTAGACAAAAGAACTCTGCTAAGTCATCCATAGCTTTGCAATGCTGATCGAAAATCTTCAATTAGAAAATATTCTGTTCAATGACAGCAAACCATGCCATTTTTTAAAAGTACTGATAAGAGTATAATTCTGAAATGAATTATTTTATGGTTCACATTTGTAATGTAATTTTTAAAAATATCACAAGAAATAATTCTTTCTGGAAATGTATTAGAAAGATGCCAATTCCAGGATAACTTATAACAACCATCCTTCTTTCATAAATGTCCTGAAGTCAAAATTCTGTCAATATACCTTTAACAGAAATATTTTTTCTGGGTTTTACTCTCTACACTGGTAACTGACAGAGCATGTGGACTTGAGGTACTGTTTAAGTAACAGGTAGTTTCTAATTCACAAACCACATGATGTAATAAATAAAGATAATTTACCTTAACCTTTTGATTTTACTATTGAAGAAACTGAGACTAAGAGGGTGGATAGGATTGCTCACTGTGGTTTATAATAACGTTGTTTCTAGAAAACAAGGTTTCTCATTCCAGTTCACTGTTCCTTTCCTTTGCATCATTTCCCCTACATTGAAAACTGTTTTTGTAAGTACAATTAGAAAACAGAGCTAAAAGTATTTTTCTAGAAATTTCAAGCCCAACTCAGTGTTTCAGAATCCTTATACCCTGCATTTCGACACGTATGAGCATTCATCTTACATTTATATTACTGTAAAGCCACCTATACCTGCATGTTTGTGGCTATTGTTTAGCTCTATTATACTGTTTCCAAACCATATACTGATTTGTTCTGCTTGTACTATCTAAATTGTCTATTAAGAAAACTTGAATTCAGTGAATGATTGTGAAACTCTCTGCTTCCTTTATTTGTCTAGAAATGATTTTAACACATTCTCATTTTTACTTAGACAAATGGAAATGTTACAACATACTGATATCTGCTTTTCTCAGATTACTTTGTCTTAGTTATCATAGGATCTTTGTTTCTATATAGGATTTCAAATGCAATTTCCACAGTGTTTGTACGGAACAACTGAAAGGATGAATTCGATCATATCCTGGTTGATATTCTACTGGATTATAATCCAAGATAAAGTAATAGCTATGCTCACTTAAAAACTGGTGGACATATATTGGGAACATTATTTTAAAAATTCAATTGGTGACTAAAGCATACAGTAATGCTTCTCATTTTATTTTTTGGAGATTCAAATCATTGCTTGAAAAGTATAAATTGATTATTTTTATTTCCTTTTCCATGCGCCTACCACCTATTAAATGTTTCTTTCTGCAAGTCCCATTTTTTCTTACATCCAAGATAGGAATAGAGATGTTGTGAGTTAATTGGATAAGGAATTTAGTTTTATATTTTTATATAGAAAATAATTCAGCAAAAGCTGAATCCATCTAAAAGTTAAACATCTGAAGAACATGAAGAAGGCTTAACTCTATGTTATTTTTGGACAGATAGGCCAAGGAGCATATTCAATCATCCTTTCAGTATTTACTGGATGCCTACAATGTAAAGTACCCTATGAGCTGGTAAAGAGTATACAAAAATGAATTACAAAGAATCATTGCCTTCAAGGAAATAAGTATATATTTTAAAAAATGATGTATAAAAACATCATTAACTTTATTGAGGTTCATTTTGGAGAATGAATGAGTAGGAAATAAGAACTTGTGTGATCTAGAAACTCACATTACACAACTGATTAGCTAATATGAACTGAGCACTTATGAAGTGCATCTCTAACACAAAACTTTAAAGCAAATATTTATATCACTGTATATCTGATGAGGATGAAACTCAGAGAAATCAAATGGTTTGTCAAAACCATAAAATCACCAGTAGGACAATTTGGGATTTAGTCTATATCTGAGAGACTCTAGAGATTGCTCACTATTTACCAGAAATTACTTAATTTTATGAAATCTTCTGTAGAAACAGAATTTGTCCTAGGACTGTTTTGTAGACTTAATAAATTAGCATATTTTAATGTACTGTATAGGTAATATGGGTTCAAAAAATGATGCTGCCTCATTCTTCTTCATCCTCTCTCTCTTACTGTGTTTTCCTCCTTTTTATACCCTCCTTTAAATATTTTTATAGCCAGTACTTAAATTAATAAAATTTAAAAATATTTAATGTTTGTCTAAAACCAAGATGTGATGAAAACTAAGGGTACACATGATTAGAGCTATTTAACTGTCAGTGTCCAAAACCATAAAATATACAAATATAGAAAATCTGATCTCTGGTATTTCCAGTATTAAATATAATATTAATAATAACCATATACACATACACTCATTCAAAAAGAACACTTTTTATTCTCATTTTACTTTTTTTAAAAAGTTTATTTTTGGCTGTGTTGGGTCTTCATTGCTGCGTGCAGGCTTTCTCTAGTTGCAGCGAGTGGGGGCTTCTCTTTGTTGAGGTACGCGGGCTTCTCATTGTGTTGGTTTCTCTTGTTGCAGAGCACGGGCTCTAGGTGCGTGGGCTTCAGTAGTTGTGGCATGCGGGTTCATTAGTTGTGGCTCGCAGGATCTAGAGCGCAGGCTCAGTAGTTGTGGCGCACGGGCTTAGTCACTCAGTGGCATGTGGGATCTTCCCAGACCAGGGATTGAACCCGTGTCCCCTGCATTGGCAGGCAGGTTCTCAACCACTGCACCACCAGGGAAGTCCTCATTTTACTTTGTTGATTGACAAAGAAACTGTGAGAATGACCCATTTCCCACTGCCAACTAAATTTTGGAGTTATAGAGTAAGGACTTTATAAAACATATATTTTTAGATGCATACACTAAACAAAAAAAATATGAACAGATTTAAGAATAGAAAAGAATATTGCATTTCGTGAAATATGATTGCTGGTGCCTTCTTCCTTACTTCCCTGCTTTTAATGTTAGTTTCTCAAGTTAAAATCACTACTATAATCAAGTTTAGTAGAATTCTATTCCACTTTCTATAAAATAGTGCTTTAGAGTTAATTTTGGAAGGGTTTTTCATCTATTAAGGAGTGTTATATATATTTTTACACTATCACACAGCAAAAAAGGTTTGCACAGTAGCAAGATTTAAGACAAATATTGGTGATCTGTTTGGTTTGTCAGAATTTATTTTGCTCAAGCAATTTCTGAAATTGCTTTTGTGGATTTATATTTCATTTTAATTGGGACAAAATGGGCAGTGTCAGGTGAGATACTGATTGCTTTTTAAATATGCTGACAGGGTAATATATCTCATTAGATAGCTGCTGGGTTTACTTTTTAAATGGACTTGTGTCTTGAATAGAGCTTTTAAAATATATTGACTAAGTATTAAATATCTATCAAGAACTTTTAAAATGTGTATTTATAACATCTCATTTTAGTTAAAGTGTTTCTAATTAACTTGAGAGAACCAAAAATTTAATTGGTTTCTCTCAGTATTTTTGTGTTTCATTTTTCTGTAATTGCAATAAGATGCAGCTGTTCTCATTCAATCAATCTACTCCTCGGAAAACATAAATGACTCACATAGGCAACTAAATAAGAATAAACATCTGAAATTTGCATTTTGGGTACTCTATTAAAAATGACTTCTATATTTTAACATATAACTTAGTTACCAAAAACTGATTTCTACTCATGTACTCAAGGAACTGTTTTGTTACATTGTATAAACTATTATTTCTTTTAATTAGTTAAAACCTAGTAACAACTATGGTAACAGGATTCAAATTTCTTAAAATTTCACTTCTAAAAAAGATCATATTTACTCGATAAAGTAATTCCCTGACCAATTACTGCTGAGGGCTGCCTTTGTTCAGAAAGGCTCTGAAGTAGTAACTGTATCCCTAACGTGCCTTCCATATCACCGGTGAGATAAAAACCACCAATATAAAAGTTAATGTCAACAAAGATCTCGGATTTTAAGTTTCACATATGATTTTAGATTATTTTATTTAAAATATTTTTTAAAATGTTCATTGCAGCACTATTTACAATAGCCAGGTCATGGAAGCAACCTAAATGCCCATCAACAGACGAATGGATAAAGAAGTTGTGGTACATATATACAATGGAATATTACTCAGCCATAAAAAGGAACGAAATTGAGTCATTTGTTGAGACATGGATGGATCTAGAGACTGTCATACAGAGTGAAGTAAGTCAGAAAGAGAAAAACAAATATCGTATATTAATGCATGTATGCGGAACCTAGAAAAATGGTACAGATGAGCCAGTTTGCAGGGCAGAAGTTGAGACACAAATGTAGAGAATGGTCATATGGACACCAAGGGGGGAAAACTGCGGTGAGGTGGGGATGGTGGTGTGCTGGATTGGGCAATTGGGATTGACATGTATACACTGATGTGTATGAAACTGATGCCTAATAAGAACCTGCAGTATAAAAAAACAAACAAAACAACTAATACTAAACTTTCATTGGGTTATTTGTATGGAAATATGTTAATATAAATGTTTCAGACATTACATGAAATTTCTAAAAATCTTATATTTGTATTTGTATGGAAATATGTATGGAAATATGTTAATATAAATGTTTCAGACATTACATGAAATTTCTAAAAATCTTATATTTGTATTTGTATGGAAATATGTATGGAAATATGTTAATATAAATGTTTCAGACATTACATGAAATTTCTAAAAATCTTATATGTTCTGGTATAATGTTATAAGTAATAATCCTAGTTATTACTTTAAAATGTATATCTCAGAAATAACTAATTTTCTTGTCAACTGCATTATTATGAACTTTCATCAAATCTTTAACTGTGGTCATTTTTAAGTCTTTTGTCATTTACAGACAGTTCTGGGTGTACTCTGATGATTTTGCAAATATGTTCCTATAAAAGGGTTTCATCTTCAAGAAATTCATGGAAAAGACTCTGACAAGTACAGGTTTCTGGTAACTGACTGTACTGCTGAACTGAATGAATAAGCATTTTCAGAACTCTAATGAAAAACTGATGAACTCATAAAAGTGCTAACAAAAGATCAAGATGAAAAAAAAATTAATTACATGGGACTGAGTGAACTGATGAGGATGAGTATAATTTTTGTGACTTTCTGTCTGAATTTAAAAAAAAAAAAAAATCCCACAAGGACTCAGAGGCAAAGAATATACAAATCAATTTTCACTGCAAAGTAAAGGAGCTGTTACAGTGGAGGATTACTGGACTGAATGTCAATATTATGACATAGTATGAGTGTGTTTCATGTTTGGTAATTGCAATCATTGTTGCTTTTGTTGTGGTCATCCATGTACAATGCTTGGTGTCAGTCTATTTATGTCTTGTAAAAATAAAATACAGTGTGTGTGTGTGTGAATAAAAAAAAAAAAAAAAAAAAAAAAAAAAAAAATAACTAATTTTCTTGTCAACTGCATTATTATGAACTTTCATCAAATCTTTAACCGTGGTCATTTTTAAGTCTTTTGTCATTTACAGACAGTCCTGGGTGTACCCTGATGATTTTGCAAATATGTTCCTATAAAAGGGTTTCATCTTCAAGAAATTCATGGAAAAGACTCTGACAAGTACAGGTTTCTGGTAACTGACTGTACTGCTGAACTGAATGAATAAGCATTTTCAGAACTCTAATGAAAAACTGATGAACTCATAAAAGTGCTAACAAAAGATCAAGATGAAAAAAAAATTAATTACATGGGACTGAGTGAACTGATGAGGATGAGTATAATTTTTGTGACTTTCTGTCTGAATTTAAAAAAAAAAAAAATCCCACAAGGACTCAGAGGCAAAGAATATACAAATCAATTTTCACTGCAAAGTAAAGGAGCTGTTACAGTGGAGGATTACTGGACTGAATGTCAATATTATGACATAGTATGAGTGTGTTTCATGTTTGGTAATTGCAATCATTGTTGCTTTTGTTGTGGTCATCCATGTACAATGCTTGGTGTCAGTCTATTTATGTCTTGTAAAAATAAAATACAGTGTGTGTGTGTGTGAATAAAAAAAAAAAAAAAGAATTTAAGGAATGAGATTATATGATTAAAAGAATTACATATCTTATTCTTCTAGCCTAAAATAATGGATTCAAAACAAAGATATTCTTCACTAAATAATGATGTCACGATGCTACAGAATCACAAGAAAAATATAACAAAGGGACAACTTAAGTTTTTTTTTCTTCTATATTTTATTCTGCGCTAATATTTGATTGAGGTGAAGAATAAGACACACTTAATCGGGTCTGTTGGTAGGGTGGGGTAAAAGGCAGCTGCCTTTAGTTAATGATATGTTAGCTCAATTCTAACTCTATATTCATTTTGTTTGTTTGTTTTACTATATAATTTCTTAATGATTAAGAAGGCTCTCAGCCATTCTGTTCTTGTTGATTTTCAGAGACTGACCTCCAGGAGACAAGACTGTCTTCACTGTGTTTCTGATAAGAGAATTAAAGTATTACCACTAAGGAGCTAAAGTTTTAAAGACATTATTTTGGTCAAAAAATCTTATTTTCCCCCTAAAAATGCTATGCATATTAAGAAATATTGCTGAGGCCTCTACTTAACTACTGTTTATATTTTTCATCTTTCTTCTCCACCTGCATAAAACTAAAACTTCTAGCACATGTACTTTTACTCAGAAAGCAGTGGTATAACTATATAACTTTGGTGCCTACCTACACACATATAGAAGGTCATGCATGGAAAATAAAAAACTGATCACCACAAAATAGGTACAAGGTATGTCTTACTATACTTATAACTACTTCATACCTACATCAACGGTTATATTAATACCTCATAAGGAATACAGTTATGTTCAAACTCTTGTGGAGGTGGAATTATGAATTAAATGGTGCAGTTCCTTTTTTGTTTCTCATTGTATGCAATATTTATCTTCTATGACTCAACAATTGCCTAACATACTTTCCTCATTCAGGTGCCTGACTCCTTTCTACAAATGGCTTTATTTTTACAGACAGTTATTTTAAAATATGGATCACTGACTGTTTATAATGCCAGCAAGTACTGTGTCTCGGCCTGGTTGCATGCTCCTACAAAGCTAATGCATTGCCAAACTCTCTCTGAA
Source organism: Balaenoptera musculus (assembly GCF_009873245.2). Classification (NCBI taxonomy): domain Eukaryota; kingdom Metazoa; phylum Chordata; class Mammalia; order Artiodactyla; family Balaenopteridae; genus Balaenoptera; species Balaenoptera musculus. Next base: position 48,499,627 of record NC_045794.1, on the reverse strand, counting down.
GTCACTAGAAGTGCCAAACTTGAAGTAGCTTAGAAAAGGTACTGAAAGAGATGATAAATTGATGCAGGGAGAATGGTTTCCTTTTGCACGTTTCAGCAGGTTGGATAATCTCTCTTTTCTAGGCACACATGGACCTCAGGAATCGTCTCTCTGTGTAAGTGAAGTATATCAGCTATAGTATTGATGCCATTAATAAATCATAGATAATTGAGGTACCTCTATCATTAAGTAGCTGAAATAAGATTGTCCTTCTGGAGATTCAGCATATGTAAAATTGGTTGTGACTCAGACAAACTTAACTACCTAGAAAATATCTTATGCTCTCTAATTGTGTTCATCTAATTATTATTTCAGACTAATTCATTTTCTGAGGACTGCCTTATTCCAAAACCTCTGGACTAACTATGACTCACCTTGAGTAAAGGCATCCCCAAAATATAATATACTGTAGGTTGTTGTAGATTTGAGGACTTGCAAGTATCTTGAAAAATATTACAGATAAATCAGCAACCACCCTCCCCTCATTTGCAAAGTAAAGAAATTCTGAAATATTTTAGGTTGAATAGTATTTTATGAAAAATAAATAACAGATATGTTTAATAAAGTATTGATCTATTTACCTTCTATTAACATACAAGTGCATTTACTATTTTCCTTTATTGAAGTATAGTTGATTTATATTATATTAGTTTCAGGTGTACAACATAGTGATTCAAAATTTTTACAGATTATACTCCATTTATTTTTTATAAATTTATTTATTTACTTATTTGGCTGCATTGGGTCTTCGTTGCTTTTCTCTAGTTGCGGCGAACGGGGGCTACTCTTCACTGCGGTGTGCAGGCCTCTCATTGCAGTGGCTTCTCTTGTTGCGAAGCATAGGCTCTAGGTGCGCGGGCTTCATTAGTTGTGGCATGCAGGCTCAGTAGTCATGGCTCGCGGGCTCTAGAGAGCAGGCTCAGGAGTTGTGGCACAGGGGCTTAGTTGCTCCGTGGCATGTGGGATCTTCCCAGACCAGGGCTTGAACCCGTGTCCCCTACACTGGCAGGTGGATTTTTAACCACTGAGCCACCAGGGAAGTCCCATAGATGATACTCTGTTTAAAGTTGTTATAAAATATTACATCCTTGGCTTCTCCACCAAGGATGTAATATTTTATAACAACTTTAAACAGAGTATCATCTATGGGACTTCCCTGGTGGCTCAGTGGTTACATTCCCTGTGCTGCAAAATATAACCTTGTACCTTCTTTATTTTATACATAGTAGTTCGTACCTCTTAATCCCCTATTCCTATCTTGCCCATCCCCCTTCTCTTGCCCCACTGGTAACTGGTATCTGTGAGTCTGTTTCTGTTTTGTAGTATTCATTCGTTTTATTTTTTAGATTCCACATATAAGTGATAACATAGAGTATCTGTCTTTCTCTGCCTGACTTATTTCACAAGCATAATGTCCTCCAGGTCCATCCATGTTTTTGCAAATGGCAAAATTTCATTCTTTTTTATGGCTAAGTAGCATTCGTGTGTGTGTGTGTGTGTGTGTGTATGTGTGTGTGGGTGTGTGTATAATCTTCTTAATCCATTCATCTTTTGATGGACACTTAGGTTGCTTCCATATCTTGGCTACTGTGAGTAATGCTGCTATGAACATTGGGGCATATGTATCTTTTCACATTAGTGTTTTTGCTTTCTTTGGACATATACCCAGGAGTGAAATTGCTGGATCATGTGGTAGTTCTATTTTTAATTTTTTGAGGACCCTCCGTACTGTTTTCTATAGTGGCTGCACCAATTACATTCCCACCAAAAGAGTACAGGGTTTTCTCTTTCTCCACATTCTTGCCTACATTTGTTAGTTGTTATTTTTTTTTGGTGATGGCCATTCTGACAGGTGTGAGGTGATATCTCATTATGGTTTTGATTTGTGTTTCTCTGATTATTAGTGATGCTGAACATCTTTCTATGTTCCTGCTGGCCATCTATATGTAGTCTTTGTAAAAATATCTATCCAGGTCTTCTGCTGATTTTTTAATCAGGTTGTTTTTTTGATATTGAATAAGCTGTTTACTTATTTTGAAATTAACCCCTTATCAGTCATATCATTTTGCAAATATTTTCTCCAATTCAGTAGGTTGTTTTTCATTTTGTCAATGGTTTCCTTTTCTGTGCAAAAGCTTTTAGGTTAATTAGGTCCCATTTGTTTACTTTTCCTTCCTTTACCTTAGGAGACAGATACAAAAAAAATATTACAATGATTTATGTCAAAGAGTTTACTGTCTATGTTTTCTTCTACGAGTTTTATGGTTTCCAGTCTCACATTTAGGTATTTAATCCATTTTGAGTTTATTTTTGTTTATGGTGTGAGAAAATGTTCTAATTTCATTCTTTTACATATATTGATTTTCTTTCTGGATGATCTGTCCATTGATGTAAGTGGGGTGTTAAAGATCTATCTATCTATCTATCTATCTATCTTCCTTCCTACCTACCTCCTACCTACCTATCACCCACCATCTGTGTGCTTATCTCTCCAAACTCTAGCAGAGTGCTTTGCATATTATATTTCCTGAATAAATATTTATTGAATAGAGTTGAATGAGATTTCGTTGCTTTCAACTACAGGAAGCAACAGTTGATTGGGATAGAAGTTTTTAGTAACGTCCTAATCTAATAGAGGCAGTTCTCTGGGAGCAAGCAGGGGATATGTATGTCCCATAAATTGCCCATTGTCAGTGGCTGCTACCTAATTCTCCTTTCAGAAAATCATAAATCTGAACATTCAGCTGGTTGCAATATATTATCAGAGTTATGAGGCTTATTTTTAAAGATGTTAAAGAGATAAACAAAAACTGTTTTTTCTGTACTTAAACAGAACCTAAACCTTATAATGAATTTAAATATTTAGATGATACAAAAAACGATTTCCTAATCTGCTAATATAATCTTATCAAGGCAAAGTTTTTAGGGTGCAGTTTTATTTCACTGCAATGTGGATTTTTTAGTAGCGTTTCCTTAATTATTTTCAGATTTTAAAAAATTTGTACTATTCTTTAGGAGTTTTCTTAGACTTTTAGGCTAATTTTTATCTCCATGACTGTTGGAACATATTTCTAGTATAAAGAAAGGTCTTCAATAAATTATACATTTTGCAGAAATAATCACTGCATCATTTTTAGAAAAAAAACATGTTATTAATCGAGTCACAACTTCATTAAATATGAATAATTCCCTGTATAGATTTTATGGTACTTAACAAAAAAGAATGCAAATAATAATGTTATACTTACAATGTGCCAGACACTTTTAACATTTTTTATAATATCTTATTTAATCTTCTTAACATTTCTCTTAGACAGAGTTACTCTTATTATCTCCGTTTTATTGCAAGGAAACTGAGAAACAGATAAAAGGTATCTTTTTTAAAAAATTGCACAGCTAGACAGGAGTCCTTAGCCATCACAATGCAAAGAAATAAGCTTATCCTCACCCCAAGAAATAAGTATAATACTGCACAGTATGGTTAAAACAATCATTTTAGGGCTCTTTAAGTCAGAGTAAGTACAGACAATTTTTTTTGTTTTTTCAGGAAACAAAAGTGAATATAAAACTGCTGCAACATATTATTTAAAACCTCCATACTTCAACAAATATTTATGAGACATACAAAGAAAAGAAGTATGACTCATGCTCAGTTTAAAAAAATATGTCATTAGAAACAATCATAAGTGGGCCCAGATGTTAAATTTATCATGCAAAGACCTCAAAGCAGCTATTATAAATATGTTCAAGGAATTAAAGGAAACCATATTTAAATAACTGAAGAAAAATAACATTACATGACATTAAAAGGGGACTCAATAGAGATAGAAACTATTAAAAAGAAACAAGTGAAAACTACGAAGTTGAAAGGACAATAAATGTAGATAGATTTGGAATGGCAGAAAAAAGGATCAGTGAATTTGAGAGAATAATAGAAATTATGCCACCTTAAAATCACAGAGAAAAAGGAGTGAAGAAAAATAACAGAACCCCAAAGACTAATGCAACAACATCTAGAAAACAGAGTAGAAAGGAACTTTTCCCAACTCATTTTATGAAGCCAATATTACTCTGATACCAAAGCAAGATAAAGATATCACAAGACAGAAAACTATAGATCAATAGCACTTATGAACATAAATCTGAAAATCTTTAACAAAATATTAGCTAACCAAAATCCAGTCACATAGAAAAAAGAATTATAAATCACCAGCAAGTGATATCTTATTCAAGGCTGGTTTAACATCCAGAAACCAATTAATGTAATACATTACATTAAAAGAATGAAGGACACATACCCTTTGAACATTTCAATAGATGCCAAAAAAAGAAAACCCCCATTTAACAAAATCCACCATCTATTCTTCTTTTTTTTTTTTTTTTAAAGAAATTCACGTTCTTTTATTTATTTATTTATTTATTTATTTATTTATTTATGGCTGTGTTGGGTCTTCGTTTCTGTGCAAGGGCTTTCTCCAGTTGCGGCAAGTGGGGGCCACTCTTCATCGCGGTGCACGGGCCTCTCACTGTCGTGGCCTCTCTTGTTGTGGAGCACAGGCTCCAGACGCGCAGGCTCAGTAATTGTGGCTCACGGGCCCAGTTGCTCCGTGGCATGTGGGATCTTCCCAGACCAGGGCTCGAACCCGTGTCCCCTGCATTGGCAGGCAGACTCTCAACCACTGCGCCACCAGGGAAGCCCCCACCATCTATTCTTAATAAAAGCTCTCAACATACTAGAAATAGAAGAAAATTTTTTCAACTAGATAACAGGCATCAATAAAATTCCAGGCCAACACCATAGGTAATGGTGAAAGACAGGATGCTTTTACTCTAATATCAGGAACAAGGCAAGTAGTACTGTGAAGGGGAAATTTCTATTCCACCTTACAGATCAGAAAACTGAGGCTTAGAGAGTTTAAGCACATTTCTGGGCTTGCAAAACTTGTAAGTATCAGAGTCATGATTCAAACTCAAATCTGATTCTAAAGTTCCTGAGATTAATCACTATGAGACACTGCTTTTCCCTTGCACCTCTGTAGTTTAGTTGTTGCACAGTTCAGTGGAATTTGAAAAGCGGTTCCATACTAAAATGTAACATCTATAATCATGTATAACTTCTGAAACCTGAAGTAGACATTTATCTTCCATGAAAATGTGTATTAGTATAAACTTTGGGCCTTCCATTTTAGTTTGGTCTTCAGCTGTCCCCATCTTTTCAATGACATTTCCTTTAACACTGATTTTAGACATAACAGTTTTTTTTTTTTTTTTTTTTTTTAAAGCACTTTTCTTTTTTATAGCTACTTTATTTATTTATTTTATTTTTTTTTATTTTTGGCTGTGTTGGGTCTTCGGTTCATGCGAGGGCTTTCTCTAGTTGAGGCAAGTGGGGGCCACTCTTCATCGCGGTGCGGGGACCGCTCTTCATCGCGGTGCGCGGGCCTTTCACCATCGCGGCCCCTCCCGCTGCGGGGCACAGGCTCCAGACGCGCAGGCTCAGCAGTTGTGGCTCACGGGCCCAGCTGCTCCGCGGCATGTGGGATCCTCCCAGACCAGGGCTCGAACCCGTGTCCCCTGCATTAGCAGGCAGATTCTCAACCACTGCGCCACCAGGGAAGCCCTAGACATAACAGTCTTTAAATCTCCTCCAATATCCTTTCTTATTTTCAGTAGATCACTTTTATACATGAAAGCCTTTACCTCCTTCACCACATCCATCACGTCATCTAAACCAATTCTTACTGCTCCTCTTCAAGTATTATAACATGGGATACGTTATAGATAGCCAGTTCATAAATATGTACATATAATGTCCTACCTTCTTGGCTTTTCCGGGGCTTTGCTCATTAGTCACTTCCTCTCTATCATTCTTCCTATCACATGTAGCTCCTTTCCTTCAGTCTTTAAACACAATCAAGTCTTGCCCAGTCTTGAAATCCCTCCTTTATCCCCATGCCTCTCTCTACTACTTAGTCCTTTCTGTACAAAGTAAAATGGATCCTTTGCTTCCAATAGATTCATCCAAGCTCACCAGAGTGATGAAGAACAGAAGGAGGTCTGAAAGCATCTTGTATCACTCCTCTCACTCCCCCTTCACAAGCCAGCTCCTTCCCTAGCTTGTCCTCATCTCATCATAGGAAAGCATTATCTACTCTCCATTGCTCAGACCAAAACTGCAGCTGTCATTCTTGATTGATTTGTGTCCCTCTAGTTCAATATTCAATCATTAGCACTCCTGCTGATCTTACCTCCAAATAAATTTGTAATTTAGTCACATCTCACGGTTTCCTCTGTTTCATTCCTAGACCAATTACCATCACTTCTTACTCGATCTACAGTAGCCCCCGTTATCCATGGGGGTTGTGTGCCAAGACCCCCAGTGGATGCCTGAAACTACGAATAGTCCAAACCATAAAAATACTGTTTTTTCCATACATTCATACATATGATAAAGTTTAATTTATATGCACAGTAAGAGATTGACAACAATAACTAATAATAAAATAGAACAATTATAACAATATACTGTAAAATAAAAGTTATGTGAATGTGCTCTCTTTCTCTCTCAAAATCTCTGTACAAATTTAAAGTCTTTTCCATCTTAACTAAGCACTTAGCACAAACTGCGGCCGTAACCTTTTCAGTTTGAGGTACAATGCAAAAGTAGTATGAATTTCCTTCTCCTTCTTTACAATTTCATGGATAGATATGTGCTTACCATAGAGCTTAACAACCTCAACATACGATATTTTTCTTTCCTTATTAAGTTGAGAACTTTCACATCTTCATTTAAAGGAAGCACTTTTCGGCTTCTCTTTGTCATATCCGAATTGCTAGCATCGCTACTCTTGCACTTTGGGGCCACTATTAAGTAAAATAAGGGTTATTTGAACGTAAGCATTGCAGTGCCCTGACAGTTGATCTGATAACCCAGGTGGCTACTATGTGACTAATAGGCTGGATATGCTGCACAAGGGGATGATTCAGATCCCAGGCAGTATGGAACAGTACGGTGTGAGAACTCAGAACGACACACAATTTAACACTGATGAATTATTTATTTGTGGAACTGTCCATTTAATATTTTCAGATCTGCTGACAGTGGGTAACTAAAATTACAGAAAGTGAAACTGCAGATGGGGGGGTGGCTACTGTAGTTTCACAGTCTCCTCTCTAGCTTTCTTTGTTTTACTTTTTTCTCACAACAGTTTATTTTCCACAAAAAGGCCACGTTCTTTTTTCTAAAGTATGTATTAGATCATCATTCTCCTGCTTAAATCCTTTCCATGGCTTTCCATAGTATATGGAGGACTACATAAACCCCTTACTAAGGCCAACAAACATAATAATATCATACTCTGTACTCCTAATATAATAATAAATTGTTATATCATCTTGCCTGTGTTTCTAAAATCAACCACTACGGTTTACCCCATATTAATTTACCTCTGGCCGTTTTGTCTCCCTTACTAACTTTTCAGTAAGTCAAGTTTGATCTTTACACTTGCATTTCACGTTGCCTATAACTGAGTCCCAAATATTTCCAAGGCTCATGCATTCACATCATCCACCTTCTATCCCAAATGTTAGCCATTCAAAAAAGCCTTTTCTGATTGTGCTAGATAAATTAGGATCCACTCACTTACTTACCACAACTCCCTATTGCATTTCTCTTTTATTTATTTATTTTTTTAGAGAACTTCTCAATATCTGAAATTCCATTTCATTCGTTATTTACATCTGTGTCAATACCTTGCCTCACCAGAACATGAGACACATGGAAAAAGGAAGAAATTATCTTCTACATGCTGATAAATCCTCCAACACTTAAAACAATACCTAACACTTAATAGGTTCTTTATATTTGTTGAATGAACAAATGAATGCATTAAATTTTAATGATTCCTGTGTACTTATAACTATACAAGTGAAGTGAGACAACTTCATGGTAGAAGGTTCAATGTGCTTAAAATATATTTGCATTAAAAATATATATAGTGAGGAGCCGGAGGAGAAGATGGCGGAAGAGTAAGACATGGAGATCACCTTCCTCCCCACAGATACATAAGAAATACATCTACACGTGGAACTGCTCCTATAGAACACCCACTGAACGCTGGCAGAAGACCTCAGACCTCCCGAAAGGCAAGAAACTCCCCACGTACCTGGGTAGGGCAAAAGAAAAAAGAAACAACAGAGACAAAAGAATAGGGACGGGACCTGCACCAGTGGGAGGGAGCTGAGAAGGAGGAAAGGTTTCCACACACTAGGAAGCCCCTTCGCGGGCGGAGACTGAGAGTGGCAGAGGGGGGGAAGCTTCGGAGCCACGGAGGAGAGCACAGCCACAGGGGTGCGGAGGGCAAAGCGGAGAGATTCCCACACAGAGGAGCGGTGCCGAGCAGCACTCACCAGCCCGAGAGGCTTGTCTGCTCACCCGCCGGGGCGGGCGGGGGCTGGGAGGTGAGGCTCGGGCTTCGGTTGGATTGCAGGGAGAGAACTGGGGTTGGCGGCGTGAACACAGCCTGAAGGGGCTAGTGCGCCACAGCTAGCCGGGAGGGAATCAGGGAAAAAGTGTGGAGCTGCCGAACAGGCAAGAGACTTTTTCTTGCCTCTTTTTTCCTGGTGCGAGAGGAGAGGGGAGTCAGAGCACCGCTTAAAGGAGCTCCAGAGATGGGCGCGAGCCGCGGCTATCAGCACGGACCCCAGAGACGGGCATGAGACACTAAGGCTGCTGCTGCAGCCACCACAAATCCTGTGTGCAAGCACATGTCACCATCCACACCGCCCCTCCCGGGAGCCTGTGCAGCCCGCCACTGCCAGGGTCCTGTGATCCAGGGACAAATTCCCCGGAAGAACGCACGGCACGTCTCAGGCTGCTGCAACGTCATGCCGGCCTCTGCCGCCGCCGTAGGCTCGCCCCGCATCCGTACCCCTCCCTCTCCCCGGCCTGAGTGAGCCAGAGCCCCCAAAGCAGCTGCTCCTTTAACCCCATCCTGTCTGAGCAAAGAACAGACGCCCTCAGGCAACCTAAACGCGGAGGCGGGTCCAAGTCCAAAGCTGAAACCCTGGAGCTGTGCGAACAAAGAAGAGAAAGGGAAATTTCTCCCAGCAGCCTCAGAAGCAGCGGATTAAAGCTCCACAAAAAACTTGATGTACCTGCATCTGTGGAATACCTGAATATACAACGAATCATCCCAAATTGAGGAGGTGGACTTTGGGAGCAAGATATATTATTTTTCCCCCTTTTCCTCTTTTTGTGAGTGTGTATGTGTATGCTTCTGTGTGAGATTTTGACTGTATAGCTTTGCTTTCACCATTTGTCCGAGGGTTCGGTCTGTCCGTATTTTTTTTTTTTTAATTAAAAAAATTTTTTTCCTTTTTTCTTAATAATTATTTTTTATTTTAATAACTTTATTTTATCTTTATTTTATTTTATTTTATCCTCTTTCTTTCTTTCTATTTTTTCTCCCTTGTATTCTGAGCCGTGTGGATGAAAGACTCTTGGTGCTCCAGCCAGGCATCAGGGCTGTGCCTCTGAGGTGGGAGAGCCAAGTTCAGCACACTGGTCCACAAGAGACCTCCCAGCTCCACGTAATAACAAACGGTGAAAATCTCCCAGAGATCTCCATCTCAACATCAAGACCCAGCTTCACTCAACGACCAGCAAGCTACAGTGCTGGACACCCTATGCCAAACAACTAGCAAGACAGGAACACAGTCCCATCCATTAGCAGGGAGGCTGCCTAAAATCATAATAAGGCCACAGACACCCCAAAACACACCACCAGATGTGGACCTGCTCACCAGAAAGACAAGATCCAGCCTCATCCACCAGAACACAGGCACTAGTCCCCTCCACCAGGAAGCCTACACAACCGACTGAACCAACCTTAGCCACTGGGGACAGATACCAAAAACCACAGAAACTACGAACCTGCAGCCTGCGAAAAGGAGACCCAAAACGCAGTAAGATAAGCAAAATGAGACGACAGAAAAACACACAGCAGATGAAGGAGCAAGGTAAAAACACACCAGACTTAACAAATGAAGAGGAAATAGGCAGTCTACCTGAAAAAGAATTCAGAATAATGATAGTAAAGATGATCCAAAATCTTGGAAACAGAATAGACAAAGTGCAAGAAACATTTAACAGGGATGTAGAAGAACTAAAGAGGAACCAAGCAACGATGAAAAACACAAGAAATGAAATTAAAAATACTCTAGACGGGATCAATAGCAGAATAACTGAGGCAAAAGAACGGATAAGTGACCTGGAAGATAAAATAGTGGAAATAACTACTGCAGAGCAGAATAAAGAAAAAAGAATGAAAAGACTTGAGGACAGTCTCAGAGACCTCTGGGACAACATTAAACGCACCAACAGTCAAATTATAGGGGTCCCAGAAGAAGAAGAGAAAAAGAAAAGGACTGAGAAAATATTTGAAGAGATTATAGTTGAAAACTTCCCTAATATGGGAAAGGAAATAGTTAATCAAGTCCTGGAAGCACAGAGAGTCCCATTCTGGATAAATCCAAGGAGAAACACGCCAAGACACATATTAATCAAACTATCAAAAATTAAATATAAAGAAAACATATTAAAAGCAGCAAGGGAAAAACAACAAATAACACACAAGGGAATCCGCATAAGGTTAACAGCTGATCTTTCAGCAGAAACTCTGCAAGCCAGAAGGGAGTGGCAGGACATATTTAAAGTGATGAAGGAGAAAAACCTAAAACCAAGATTACTCTACCCAGCAAGGATCTCATTCAGATTTGATGGAGAAATTAAAACCTTTACAGACAAGCAAAAGCTGAGAGAGTTCAGCACCACCAAACCAGCTTTACAACAAATGCTAAAGGAACTTCTCTAGGCAAGAAACACAAGAGAAGGAAAACACCTACAATAACAAACCCAAAACATTTAAGAAAATGGAAATAGGAACATACATATCAATAATTACCTTAAATGTAAATGGATTAAATGCTACCAAAAGACACAGACTGGCTGAATGGATACAAAAACAAGACCCATATATATGCTGTCTACAAGAGACCACTTCAGACCTGGGGACACATACAGACTGAAAGTGACGGGATGGAAAAAGATATTCCATGCAAATGGAAATCAAAAGAAAGCTGGAGTAGCAATTCTCATATCAGACAAAATAGACTTTAAAATAAAGACTATTACAGGAGACAAAGAAGGACACTATATAACGATCAAGGGATCGATTCAAGAAGAAGATATAACAATTGTAAATATTTATGCACCCAACATAGGAGCACCACAATACATAAGGCAAATACTAACAGCCATAAAAGGGGAAATCGACAGTAACACAATAATAGTGGGGACTTTAACACCCCACTTTCACCAACGGACAGATCATTCAAAATGAAAATAAATAAGGAAACACAAGCTTTAAATGATACATTAAACAAGATGGACTTAATTGATATCTATAGGACATTCCACCCAAAAACAACAGAATACACATTTTTCTCAAGTGCTCATGGAACATTCTCCAGGATAGATCATATCGTGGGTCACAAATCAAGCCTCGGTAAATTTAAGAAAACTGAAATCGTATCAAGTATCTTTTCCGACCACAATGCCATGAGACTAGATATCAATTACAGGAAAAGATCTGTAAAAAATACAAACACATGGAGGCTACACAATACACTACTTAATAACGAAGTGATCACTGAAGAAATCAAAGGGGAAATCAAAAAATACCTAGAAACAAATGACAATGGAGACACGACGACCCAAAACCTATGGGATGCAGCAAAAGCAGTTCTAAGAGGGAAGTTTATAGCAATACAAGCCTACCTCAAGAAACAGGAAACATCTCGAATAAACAACCTAACCTTGCACCTAAAGCAATTAGAGAAAGAAGAACAAAAAAACCCCAAAGCTAGCAGAAGGAAAGAAATCATAAAGATCAGGTCAGAAATAAATGAAAAAGAAATGAAGGAAACAATAGCAAAAATCAATAAAACTAAAAGCTGGTTCTTTGAGAAGATAAACAAAATTGATAAACCATTAGCCAGACTCATCAAGAAAAAAAGGGAGAAGACTCAAATCAATAGAATTAGAAATGAAAAAGGAGAAGTAACCACTGACACTGCAGAAGTACAAACGATCATGAGAAATTACTACAAGCAACTCTACGCCAATAAAATGGACAAACTGGAAGAAATGGACAAATTCTTAGAAATGCACAACCTGCCGAGACTGAACCAGGAAGAAATAGAAAATATGAACAGACCAATCACAAGCACTGAAATTGAAACTGTGATTAAAAATCATCCAACAAACAAAAGCCCAGGACCAGATGGCTTCACAGGAGAATTCTATCAAACATTTAGAGAAGGGCTAACACCTATCCTTCTCAAACTCTTCCAAAATATTGCAGAGGGAGGAACACTCCCAAACTCATTCTACGAGGCCACCATCACCCTGATACCAAAACCAGACAAAGATGTCACAAAGAAAGAAAACTACAGGCCAATATCACTGATGAACATAGATGCAAAAATCCTCAACAAAATACTAGCAAACAGAATCCAACAGCACATTAAAAGGATCATACACCATGATCAAGTGGGGTTTATTCCAGGAATGCAAGGATTCTTCAATATACGCAAATCAATCAACGTGATACACCATATTCACAAATTGAAGGAGAAAAACCATATGATCATCTCAATAGATGCAGAGAAAGCTTTCAACAAAATTCAACACCCATTTATGATAAAAGCCCTGCAGAAAGTAGGCATAGAGGGAACTTTCCTCAACATAATAAGGCCATATATGACAAACCCACAGCCAACATTGTCCTCAATGGTGAAAAACTGAAACCATTTCCACTAAGATCAGGAACAAGACAAGGTTGCCCACTCTCACCACTATTATTCAACATAGTTTTGGAAGTTTTAGCCACAGCGATCAGAGAAGAAAAAAATAAAAGGAATCCAAATCGGAAAAGAAGAAGTAAAGTTGTCACTGTTTGCAGATGACATGATACTATCCATAGAGAATCCTAAAGATGCTACCAGAAAACTACTAGAGCTAATCAATGAATTTGGTAAAGTAGCAGGATACAAAATTAATGTACAGAAATCTCTTGCATTCCTATACACTAATGATGAAAAATCTGAAAGTGAAATTAAGAAAACACTCTCATTTACCACTGCAACAAAAAGAATAAAATATCTAGGAATAAACCTACCTAAGGAGACAAAAGACCTGTATGCAGGAAATTATAAGACACTGATGAAAGAAATTAAAGATGATACAAATAGATGGAGAGATATACCATGTTCTTGGATTGGAAGAATCAACATTGTGAAAATGACTCTACTACCCAAAGCAATCTACAGATTCAATGCAATCCCTATCAAACTACCACTGGCATTTTTCACAGAACTAGAACAAAAAATTTCCCAATTTGTATGGAAACACAAAAGACCCTGAATAGCCAAAGCAATCTTGAGAACGAAAAATGGAGCTGGAGGAATCAGGCTCCCTGACTTCAGACTATACTACAAAGCTACAGTAATCAAGACAGTATGGTACTGGCACAGAAACAAAAACATAGATCAATGGAACAGGATAGAACGCCCAGAGATAAACCCATGCACGTATGGTCACCTTATCTTTGATAAAGGAGGCAAGCATATACAGTGGAGAAAAGACAGCCTCTTCAATAAGTGGTGCTGGGAAAACTGGACAGGTACATGTAAAAGTATGAAATTAGAACACTCCCTTACACCATACACAAAAATAAACTCAAAATGGATTAAAGACCTAAATGTAAGGCCAGACACTATAAAACTCTTAGAGGAAATCATAGGCAGAACACTCTATGACATAAATCACAGCAAGATCCTTTTTGACCCACCTCCTAGAGAAATGGAAATAAAAACACAAATAAACAAATGGGACCTAATGAAACTTAAAAGCTTTTGCACAGCAAAGGAAACCATAAACAAGACCAAAAGACAACCCTCAGAATGGGAGAAAATATTTGCAAATGAAGCAACTGACAAAGGATTAATCTCCAAAGTTTACAAGCAGCTCATGCAGCTCAATAACAAAAAAACAAACAACCCAATCCAAAAATGGGCAGAAGACCTAAATAGATATTTCTGCAAAGAAGATATACAGATTGCCAACAAACACATGAAAGAATGCTCAACATCGTTAATCATTAGAGAAATGCAAATCAAAACTACAATGAGATATCATCTCACACCGGTCAGAATGGCCATCATCAAAAAATCTAGAAACAATAAATGCTGGAGAGGGTGTGGAGAAAAGGGAACACTCTTGCACTGTTGGTGGGAATGTAAATTGATACAGCCACTATGGAGAACAGTATGGAGGTTCCTTAAAAAACTAAAAATAGAGCTACCATACAACCCAGTAATCCCACTACTGGGCATATACCCTGAGAAAACCATAATTCAAAAAGAGTCATGTACCAAAATGTTCATTACAGCTCTATTTACAATAGCCGGGACACGGAAGCAACCTAAATGTCCATCATCGGATGAATGGATAAAGAAGATGTGGCACATATATACAATGGAATATTACTCAGCCATAAAAAGAAACGAAATGGAGTTATTTGTAGTGAGGTGGATAGAGTTAGAGTCTGTCATACAGAGTGAAGCAAGTCAGAAAGAGAAAAACAAATACAGTATGCTAACACATATGTATGGAATCTAAGGGAAAAAAAAAAAGGTTATGAAGAACCTAGTGGCAAGACGGGAATAAAGACACAGACCTACTAGAGAATGGACTTGAGGATATGGGGAGGGGGAATGGTAAGATGTGACAAAGTGAGAGAGTGGCATGGACATATATACACTACCAAACGTAAAATAGATAGCTAGTGGGAAGCAATCGCATAGCACAGGGAGATCAGCTCTGTGCTTTGTGACCACCTAGAGGGGTGGGATAGGGAGGGTGGGAGGGAGGGAGACGCAAGAGGGAGGAGATATGGGAACATATGTATATGTATAACTGATTCACTTTGTTATAAAGCAGAAACTAACACACCATTGTAAAGCAATTATACTCCAATAAAGATGTTAAAAAAATAAAAATTAAAAAATATATACATAAATAAATATGATATCAAATAATTTTAGAGTAAGAGGCTATAACACTTTGTACACTCAATAGTGAGAAATGCAAAGCTGTAAAATGAAGAAAACTTGTTTACTGAAAGAGAATAATAAAACTGAAAAGTATTTACAATAAAAATGAAAACACACATGCTTTCAAAAAAAATATATATATATAGTGAACGATCTTTTTTTGATAATTCCATAAATTTTTATAGTAAAATAGTAATGGGTAAATATCACATTTCTTATTCTGAATTATTTAACCTAGGAAATTGTATTTAACAATGAAAATAAAACTGAAAATATATGACAATTTGTTCACTTTAAATATAGCTATTAAAGTATACTCTTCATCTTATTCGTGTTTCTGTCTTGTAGGAGACTTTATCTGGTCTTAATGACTCTGCTACTCACCCTCTACATTATTTAATTTGAACTGCAGTGATGCATTCCCTCTAGCCTTAATTTATATTCTTTTTTGGACCCTTCATCCACTCCCTTGATATTTGATGAGTTCCAAATTTATATCTCCAAAATTTAACTCCCTCCTGAACTCCAGGCAGTTCTGTGTTTCCAGCACCTCACTGTGCATCTTTACATGGACATCACTAAGATACTTTAAATGAAACCCATGTTACACTGTGGTTCTTAAGAGTCCTAAATTCAAATTTCAACTCCTCTGAATTCAAGTTTCCTTATCTGTAAAATCAAGATAACAACAGTACCTACCTCTTAGGCAGGATTAACCCTAAAGTTTCATTGAGCTAAACCATGTAAATCATTAGGCAAATGGTAAGTGGTATATAACTGTTTAGTTATTGCCCATGTACACTGGCACTGGAATTTGAATTACTAATTTACTATTACATTAGTATATTTTATAAAAATATGGAAAATAAGTGACATTTAAACATCTGTTTTTTAAAAATATGTTCCTTCTTAAGTGAGTAAAGTGTAACTATGAAATTTTTGTGATGGTATTATCTCTTTTATTCTAATATTTATTTAACACTTATAATGTACCAAATGTGGTATAAGATTAATATCTTATTCAAATTAACCAATTACTACATCTATTCTTAAAAGACTTAGTTCATAAATGGGAATTCAGAGAAGAAAATACTAATTTGCATTAGAATATGATAGTTATCTTGTAGATATATTCAAGGTAGTGGGTTTGAGTCGAAGATTGATAGATTTCCCACAAATACTTGAATTCCCAGCCTCAATTCCCTCATTTTGTAAAATGAGTGTTTGGTTATATCTAGTAAACATCCCAGTTCTAAATATTATTTATTACAAATAAATGGCCCATAAATTAGTATCGTATACTTAACTGAAACAAAGAGAATATGCTGTTTACATCCACTTACTTTACTTCTTTAAAAAAGTGGGAGGATTATTGTTTTGTTTGTTTGTGTGTTATTTTTGTCATAAAGCTGCAGGTGGAACAGATTATCCATCATGTCTTTTATTTTCACCGTAGGTCAAAATATATCAGTATTCACTACAGCAGAGATTGTACTGATGCTCTGGTCTCTTTTCCAGGTCAAAGTATCTACCCCGTGTGAATATTTCTGCTTTGCTGTGCAGGATTACAATACGATGTCAATCTGTGAAATCTGGCAGCACATGGAATCACGATGGGGAATCTCCCAGATTAAAGAGCAGGCTTTGTTCAATATCTTTGTTCCCTCAACAGAGCTGCAGGACTAATTGGCAAGTTGAATCACACACAAAAGCCAAGAATTTTCAATATAATAACAGGAGGTAACAGATAAATTATAACCTATATCTGAAATTTTCAAGTCAGTAGTCAAGAAAACTCTGACAGCTACAGCTATTTAATTTTCGTGTCCATTCTCAATTACAATCCTAGTAGCTGGAAAAAGGCTTTGCTATTTTGAATCGATTTTTATCTGACTGCAGATTTTAAAAAGCAAAATGTTTACTAAGATTTCTTCAAGATAATAATTTTCATTTTTTTCCTGACAGAAGTGCCCTTAAAAACAGTAAATTCAATGAATGGTTTAAACTCTGACTTCTTAAGAAGGTTCACAGCACTAATTGGTTATTAGATTATTTTTTTAACATTGATGACTTCCTTAGATGTTTTTAAAATACCTTTAGTAATTAGGTGTGGAAAAAATCCTGAAGCATATACCATTAATAGCTTTACAACTATTATTCCTTATCTTTAAGACCAAAATATAAAGTGTAAACATTTAAATGTAAAATTGCCTAAATGAGAAATTTATAACATTTCCAGAATGAGTAATACTATAAAGATATTAGGCAATCAAAGCCAAGTATATTTTGCCATTGCTATGGATACAATAAGACAAATTGGTATCCAGCATGAAACTGTCATCAGCAAAGTAACTGCTATGTTTATCATTTATATTTCCTACAGACTGAAACCAGTTTCATGGGTAAAGCAACTAATCAATTAAATCTCATGAGACTCAGTTCTTAAGTGTTTATACTGGTTACCAAAATGTAGTCCTACTGACAGTTTCATAGGCTGAAAAGACTGTGAATCAGAACAACATATTTATGTACTGGCATAATAGTTCCTGGAATAGATTAATTCTGGAAGGTACACCAAGAGAATTTATGATCTTTTCCTGTTAGATTAACCTTTTTTATTGCTATAAAGTGTTCCTCTTTAGCTGCATTTAAGATCCCTTACTTAAAATAAACATTGTATAAGTATAGCAGTTTCTTTTGATTAATGTTTGCATGCACATTGCTTTAAATCATTCTGAGTTGTCTTAAAGAAGTGTTTTGTAAGATACATGAAATTGGGTTAACTTTTTATCTGCTTTGACTTTTTAAACTTTTACTTAGTGAATTTTCCTTTTTGATTTAATGTAATTAATAACGTTTCTGTTTAGAGCCACCATCTTACTATTTATTTTCTATTTGTCTCAGATTTTTAGTTATATTATCTTTTTTTCTGTCTTGATGATTTTTAGATCGTACAAATAGTATCATTTTCTTCTTTTCCACCTCCACCTTGTAAGTTACACATTTTAAACCATATTTTAGTAATTACTCTAGAGATTACAATTGGCATTCTTGCCTCATTAGGGATTAATACAAATCATTTTGTTTCCATCTTCCTCAACTCTGATAGAAATTTTGAACCTTTAAACTGTATTTACTTTCTCCTATGTCCTATTCTTTTTTCTTTTTCATTATTTCATATATTTCTGTTTGGTTCTTTTTTATGTCTTCTCTTTGCTGAACTTCTCCTTTTGTTCTTGTATTGTTTTCCTGATTTCGTTAAATTATTTATCTGTGTTCTATTGTAGCTCTCTGAGCATATTTGGAACAATTATTTTGAATTCTCTATTGGGCATTTCCTGTATCTCCACTTCCTTTCGATCAGTTACTGGAAGTTTACTGGGGTCCTTTGGTGAAGTCATGTTTCCCTGATTCTTCCCGATTCCTGTAGCCTTGTGCAGGTGCCTGCATATTCATAGATGCAATCACCTCTTCCATACTTTATGGAGTGACTTTCACAAGGAACAACCTTCACCTGTGGGTGTGGGCACCCTGGAGCATGCCGTGACCCTGGGTCTAGTGGTGCAGAGTGCCAAGCGTGGGGCATGTGGCACCTCTGGGCCTGGCGGGGTGGGGGGAAGGCACTGTGACTCTTTGCAGACACTGTGGTCCACAGCATCAACAACTGTGTGGTCCTTGGTGAGCACTGCAAGGGAGTGGCGGTGTCTCCAGAGGCTGCAAGGGCTACTGGGGTCCTCAGCAGCACCTACAGGTCCTGTGGCCAGGGACCTGGCAGATGACTGTGTTTGCTAGAGCTGGTGGTATACATACACTTGTCTCCAGGGGCCAGCTGCATGTGCCTATGGCACGGCAGAGGCCGGCTGCAAACACACGTGTAGTGATGGGGGCCAGGGCAAACAGCAAAGGCCAGGGCCAATTGTGGGCTAACCGGCAGCTGTGGGAGTGTAGCTGTTCGCGTGCACCACTGTGACTGCTGGTTCTCACCACAGGCATATGGCGGTGAAGGTTGGTGTTGGGAGTCAGGCCAGGGGTGTACAAGTGCACAGCTGAAGGGGCTGGATGTTGGTGAGCCCAGTGGTGTAGGCCAGTGGCAGAAGAAAGGGCCAAACCTGGGCCCACAAGCAGCTGTGCACATGTACTCTTGTGGCTGCTGCACAGTTTCCCCACGAGCATGGGCACTGCAGCGGAGGCTGGTGATGGGCCACTGGGCACAGGGCATGCAGGGTGACAGCGGGGAGGGGTCGGGGCCTAGCCTCTGGAGTGCATATGTTGGCGGGGGTCAGCTGTGGGGCTCTAGACTGGTGTTCTGCACTTGCACAGCCACAGAGGCCTGGGCCGGCTGCCAGTGTGGGTCCCAGGTGTTGAATGAGTTAAGTGTGGCTGAAGTACAGGTAGTAACTATTGATAGCATCTACCTTTGGTACGTGACCTTCCTATTAAATGCTGGCTGACGACCTCTGGAACCAGAATTTCTGACTAGCACAACTCACTGCTCCTAAAGTGTAGCTTAAACTAACATACATACATATATGTTACTGTCTCTACATAAATATTTTAAGTAATTTATAGATAATGTAACTCCTACAGCCCCACTTAAAACCCTGGGATTTACTGTGGTCAGTACTAGCAATAAAACTATTGCATATGTTTTATAACTATTTATCCAATATGAAGCGTTACCTAAATGTACCGGTATATGCAACAGTGGAACCAGATGGCATAAAACAATTTTTCCTGCATACTTCTCTTTGGAAGAGACTTAAAACTAAGATGTCGTGATACTAATAAGAATACTTATATTCTTGTGATTGCTTCAACTGTGCCAGACATAAGTATGTAAATATATTTACTTGTTATATGATACACCTGAGTGACTTTACTTTTAATTTCTGTATTACTTTTATGACAGATGATATAGCAACAAAACTTCATGTGCAAATATTATAAAAGAAGTTTACAAAATAGTCAAAAATACATCCACTGATTCTGGGTTTGTTAGGCTTCCCATATTTTTTCCCCATTACTAAATATGTCATCTTTTATTTCTCTGCCAATTTTTTCTTTAAAATTATGATTTAAAAAACCCATTTTGATGAACTCTATTTTAGAATACTTATAGATTTACAAAATCTTGCAAAAATAGTACAGAGAGTTCCTATATATCCCACAGTTTTTCCTAATATTAGTATTATACATCAGTTATAATTAATGACCAATAATACATCATCATTAACTAAAGTCCACACTTTCTTCAGATTTCATTATTTTTTACCTAATATCCTATTTTCTGGTCCCAAATCCCATCCAGGATAGATACCACATTACATTTAGTCATCATGTCTCCTTAGGTTTTTCTTGGCTGGGACAGTTTCTCAGAATTTCCTTGTTTTTCATGACCTTGTCAGTTTTGAGAAGTACTGATTAGGTATTTTGTAGAATGTCTCTCTATTGGGATGTGTCTTGTGTTTTCTTATGATTAGACTGGGGTTGTGTGTGTTTGGGTGGAAGATGATAGAGGTGAAAAAATATTCTCAACACATCATAACAAGAGTACATGCTATCAACATAACGTATCACCAGTAAAATGTTTACCTTTATCACATAGCAAAGGTATGCAGGATTTTCCACTATAAATTTTGCCAGGTTTCTTCAACTGAAGTTACTTTTTTCTTCTTTTCACTACTTTAGTCTGTGAAAGTGAGTCACTAAAAGTAAACTACACTTAAGGGAAGGGGAATTATGTTGTAACACTTTAAGGTGGGCAGTGTATCTACATAACTTATTTGAATTCTTCTTTATAAAAGGTATTTTTTAATAAGAAATTATATTTTCTCAACTGGACTGTAAGTTCCTTGAAGTCATTATTTGGAAACATGTCCTAGTACTAGCATAGTCTTTATAAAGAGTAGGTTGACCAATTAATATTTATAAATTGAGGAATAGGAAAGCTACCAGCCATCATGGAGGATAAAAGCTGGCTCTTCTCTAGTAATTTAATAATAGGAATAGAGTACCAAATATTTCCTCCTATCTCATATCTGAATCACAGAAAATTTATGGTTGTCAACGATTAGCTTCCTTCTGGACTTTCCAATTATCTGCCATCAGGTGAAGCTTTAAGAAGGGTGGGTGACAATCATGGTGGCTCGGTCATAATTTTTTATTTTTTATCTAGCCACTGCTCACAATCTAAGAACCGAGTATATGACATTTTGCTAGAGTTGACTTATTCCCTAAGATGACCAAGCAACACGGGTAGTGGGGTAATGTGAGACACATTAAAAACACACTTTCCTATGGGTTTATAAACATATATTTCCTCTTACATAATACAAAAAAGGCTACAGAGATGTGATAGGAAAGTCTGACATTTAGAAGGATTTCCTAATTTTTATATACTTCTCTTAGAATAGACTCAAGGTTTTGTGATTGATTATGTTAATATCATTACTCTTTCTACAGTTTCACTTCACTTAAATGAATGTTTTATATATAATCATAAGAATACTTTTTAAACTGTAATAATTTCTAGAGAATTTATGATTAGCTTTTTTTCTCTTGAGATTTAAATTCTATCAGGTTTTCCCAAAAGATAGAGGCTTGCCTGGCCCTAAATCATTAGTGAGTGAGTGAGTTGAAATGGAGTAGTAGCTAGAAAGCTAAGTGGACAAATCAAGATGTGCAAAGATGTAAGTGCTGCTTTTTTGCAAGAATATTTTGTTAGGGCTGGTAAACTATTCTGCAATAGAACTAAAAATAGAAACAAAAACAAAAATACCTTACCAAAAAATACCTCATATACTTTAATCTTCCCTACTAGTTCAATCACAAAACTTCTCTTTATTAATTATATCATGCTTAACATTTACAACTACTGAATTTTTTATTCTTGTTGACATCTCTAGGATATTTCAACACACAGCAAAACTGAATTAAACCCTAGGTAAAGTAGTACCATGTAACAATTAACCAGATAATTACTATAATTAAATGGCTGGCTACCCCCAAAATCATTTGCTTTGATAGTCAGGAGAAAAAAAGAAAAATGAAAAAAAATGAAAAAAATTAAAAACAGCAGCAGTTTATTTAATCTTTTACTGGACACCGATCTTTACAGATCAGATGTTCATTTCTCTTGGCCTTGTGCAGATCTCTCCTGCATTAAAGATTCTCAATGATTTCAAAGGAATTAACTGCAAAGTAGGGAGTGAAATGAAAAACTGAACCTGTCTGATTTTTCTGCTTTTATCAGACATTTACTTTCTACATTTCATTTTCTCTTTCTCAGCACATCTCCAAAGGAAACATATTATGTCAAAAGGGCCCTTTCTTGCTTCACCTCTCAAATGCCTGATTTTCCAAAAAGAGTAATTTGTGCTAGGAGTAACTTCAGGCAGATCTCAAGAATCTTAAGTTTCAAATAATATTTGATATTTCACGCTCATCTACAGAGTGGTAAATGGCCAGATCAGCTTGAAGAAATAAAGGAAGTGTCGCCTACTTGCCCACTCTATTCAATCCATTCAGAACTCATGTATTCCAGTCCAGAGTTATCACTCGTCAGATTTCTTCACTGGTACACATGTGCTAGGAAAATATTTTACAGTTGTAATAGAAGTGTATATGTGTATCTGCCATCCTGTTATTTATAGTGTCTTAGCTCCCTCCTTCTTCCACAGATATTTTAAATACAGACCTTAGCTATCCCTGCCTCAGAGGAAAAGATCCTCAGCTAAAACTCAAAGAGCAAAGAGTTTAATTATTGGTGATTTAAAAAAAATATATTAGAAGCATGTTTGAATAGCAACTAACACAGCAACCTATGGGAGAAGAACTAAACATAAACATTTCTCGGATGAGTTTCTTTGTCCAAATCAGTGATCACCAAACCGTGGCCACAGGACAAATGTGGCCTAACACCTGCTTTTGTACAGCTTGTGTGCTGAGAATGTTTCTTTTTATGTTTTTAGATGGTTAAAAAAAAAAATTCAATAATTTTTTTCTGACACATAAAAATTATGTGAAATTCAAATTTCACTATCTAAAAACAAAGTTTTTTTGGAACATAGCCAGGTGAATTCATTTATATTATCTCTGGCTGCCTTTGTGCTTCAAGAACAGTGTTTGGCAGTTGCGACAAAGACTGTATGGCTTGCAAAGCCTAAAATATTTACTACCTGGCCCTTTACAGAAAAAGTTGGCCAGCCCCTAGCATAAACTCCTCAATCCACTCTCTCTTTTAACTCTGCCAAATATTTTCTTAATCCACTATCATGCATCATGAAAACGTGCTTGGTAGACCCCAGAGCTCCTCTCTGCCTGTATACTCAAATTAAGGTATAATAAAATACTTATCTTTATTGTTCATGGGTCACTATATCCAGGAAGGAATGCCAATGAAGCAACTGGGTATAAAGAGATGAAAATTCTGAAATCATAAGGAGTGGGAATAAAGGAAGACAAAACAGGTCAAAGAATTCTGGGAGATGTTAAAAATAAGTTTATCATTCTTACTCCACAGTAAATGCTATTCTAAATACTTCTTATAACTGTTGATTTGTTGAACACTTACAACAACTTATGAGTTATTTACTAGTATTGGCCCATTTTATAGATGGGAAAACTGAGACAGAGAAAACATATAGCATGTCAATGTCACCAATAGGTGACAAATCTAGGAGTCAAATCCAGGAAGTCTGTCACTTTGCCTGATTAAGGAGAAAATCTAGAACCACATTTACTAGTTGTGTGGTCTTAAAGAAGTTAGATATGCTCTCTGAATATCATCATTATGGTTGGTATGTAAAATAAGCCATCTTGTAAGGCTGAAAGAAAATAAGTAATTTCTAAGAAATTAAAGTAATTAATGTACATACAGCACTTGTCCCAGGGCTTGTCAAATAGTAGATATTCAATATAATTACCATTTTCTTCATAGGTATCAACGACATCACATTTTAAAGACAAATATGCATGGAAATTAAAAGGACCAAATATCAGACCTTGGGGATTATAAATAGAGACAGAAGAAAAGATCAAAGACATAGGAGGATAACTATGTCTATTTGATGAGACAGATATGTACTCAATTAACTATGATAGCACACTGACAACACAGACATTTACAAAGTGCTGTGGAATGGAAGAAAAAAGAAAGGTCTTATTTTTGCCTTCAAAGTGTAGAGAAACTTCTCAAAGAACTTGAAACTGAAGTGTACTGAAGTTTGAATAAATGTTTGCCAAGCAGACAAGCTTGGGAAGAAAAATCTAGGCAGAAGAAATAGAATTTTCTAATTTTCCTAATTTACAAATGGAAGAGGGCAAGAGTATGTGTTTAAAAACGTGGAGCAGTCTGATATCTGCATCATATGACTGGTGTTCACATAACAGAAGAAAAGCTGAGATGTTTCTTAGAATATAGGTAGGTACAGATTTTGAAGAATCGATGCTATGCTAAATGACTTGGAATTTATGTGAGCTTTGGCAAGTTATTAAAGAAGTTTTGTCAGGAGAGTAGTATTATCAAATTTGTCATATAAGGAGCATTTTGTTGGTGGTAAGAAGGATGAATTACAGGGTGGTGGTTCTTTAAGAAAGAGAAGTCAGTTAAGATGTCATTGGAATATTCCGAAGAAAGCAATGACAAACCTTATATGGTGTGTGTTAGAAAGAAGGACCTGGTGATGTCTCAGAAGATACTTAGAATCTATTTTGACTAGATGTAGTATTCCTATCACTTTCTCTTTTACGGTAGGGCCAGGGAGAGATGCTTTTCTGGTTTCAGGAATATACAGACAGTTTGGAAAGAACTTGGGGCATGAGTTCATTATGGAAAATATTCCTGATTTTAATGTCAGACCTAGGTAAGCAATTGGAAATTGTACCAGAAGTAGAAGCCAAGTTAAAAAAGGATAGACGAGTAAGAGAGGGAAGTAAATGTGAAATATCTGAATTTATCAACATTTTATTAAAATATGTGAAATACTTAACAAATGTGAATATAAGAGAAACAATTTCTAGTGGAATGCAAACTCCTTGTTATCAAAATGTATTTTATTTGCCTTTGTAATTTTTCTCTGTGATAAGTACTAGGCAGGAGGGTTGGGACACTGAATAATTATGAGTGGGTTCAATATAATTAAACTAAACGTTATTTAAACTTGGAATGGGTATAGCTTTTCATTTCATTATACGCTATACCTTTATTTCATTTGTCTTATTTTAGGAGGGTACCTGAGAGTTGGTATTGGCCTTTCCATTGTGGAAGACTGGATTCAAAGGGTAAGTTAAAGAACTGATCCTGATAATCACACACCTGATAATCACCAAATGACAACTCTTTTAAAACACCGTACCATAAAAAAAATGGGTCACTATTTAAGGGAGTAAGAGCAAGGCTGTTGATCAAGGCTGTTGATCTTTTTCACCTGCTCTTTTAAACATCTTTGTTTCATGAATTCCTAACAACTATGATGCCAAATGTATATATCTATAAATAAAATAGAACATATAACTGGGTTTGACTGCCTTTATAAGCATATACTATAATTCCATATATCAAGGAAGAGAGCAGACTATTATACGTGGGTTTAGGCTGCTTTTCATAAATAACATAAATTGTATCTCGTTGTAGGAAACTGAAAATAACTACTGAACATGTTCATGTTAAACATTTTTTCAAGATGAACAGTAATGGTCACAAGTTACCACAGGGTGCAGTAAACTTTAAATAATTCTATTTTGAAGGATATATTGTATGTGAGCAATGCATGTTCACATATAATAGGATGGCAAGACAAAAGATAATAATTTAGGTGAATTACTCTATATTGGTCAATTGCTTGTTCAGTGGTGAATCCTAACAGGGCTTGAAAGCATATTGCGAGATTATATGTAGAAAGAACCCCTATAAAATATTTCATTCTCAATTGTATTTTCTCTGTATGTGTAATAGCTTTTTATATTATAGTAAAATCATATAGTGTAAAATTCATCATTTTAAAAAGTAACATTCAGTGGCATTTAGTACATTCACTATGTTGTGCAACTTTCACACCATCTTATTAAAAAATGTATCTTCCCTCCAAAAAGAAACCTATACCTATTAAGCAGTCACTCCCCATTCCTCCCTCTCCCAACACCAGCAACCACTAATTTGTTTTCTGTCTTATGGATTTGCCTTTTCTAAATATTTCATACAAGTGAAATTATAAAACATGTGACCTTTTGTGTCTGGCTTCTTTTACTTGCTTCAGTGTTTTCAAGGTTCATCCATGTTGTAGCATGTATCGGTATTTCATTCATTATTTATGGATATACCATATATTGTGTTTTATTATATTATAATACATGGATTTTATTATATAGATATAACACATTTTATTATATGTATTTTATTATATGGATATACCATATATTTTATGGTATATTTTATTATATGGAATACCATATATTGTGTTTTTTTTAATTTTAAAAAAATTTTTATGGAAGTATAGTTGATTTACAATGTTGTGATAATTTCTGCTGTACAGCAAAGTGATTCAGTTATATATATATATACACATATATATATATATATATACACACACATATATATATATATATATATATATACACACACACATATAAGTTCTTTATTTATATGTATTCTTTTCCATTATGGTTTATCATAGAATATTGAATATAGTTGCCTGTGCTATATAGCAGGACCTTGTTTATCCATTCTATATATAATATCTTACACCTGCTAACCTCAATCCCTCACTACATCCCTCCCCCAACACCCTTCCCCTTGGCAATGCCAAGTCTGTTCTCTATATCCATGAGTCTGTTTCTGTTTCATAGATAGGTTCATTTGTGTCATATTTTAGATTTCACATATAAGTGACATCATATGGTATTTGTCTTTTTCAGACTTACTTCACTTAGTATGATAATCTCTAGTTGCATCCATGTTGCTGCAAATGGCATTATTTTATTCTTTTTTATGGCTGAGTAGTATTCCACTATATATTTGTACCATATCTTCTTTCTCCATTCAGCAGTCTATGGACATTTATGTTGCTTCCATGTCTTAACTATTGTGAATAGTGCTGCTATGAACATAGGGATGCATGTATCTTTTTGTATTATGGTTTTGTCTGGATATATGCCCAGGAGTGGGATTGCTGGATCATATGGTAATCCTACTTTTAGTTTTCTGAGGAACTTTCATACTGTTTTCCATAGTGGCTGAACCAACTTACATTCTGTTTTTTTGCCAATTCTATGCCATTTTGATTACTATAGCTTTACAATATTGTCTGAAGTCTGAGAGGGTTAGGCCTCCTGCTTTGTTATTTTTCTTCAGGACTGCTTTGGCAATTCTGAGTCTTTTATGGTTCCATATAAATTTTAGGATTATTTGTTCTAGTTCTGTGAAAAAATGTCGTGGGTAATTTGATAGGGATTGCATTAAATCTGTAGAGTGCTTTGGGTTGTATGACCCTTTTAACAATAGTAATTCTTCCAACCCAAGAGCATGGGATATCTTTCCATTTCCTTTGAATCATCTTCAGTTTCCTTTATTAATGTTCTATAGTTCTCAGTGTATAAGTCGTTCACCTCTTAGGTCAGGTTTATTCCTAAGTATTTTACTTTTGGAGGTGTGATTTTGAAAGGTATTTTCTTTTTACATTCCCTTTCTGATTATTTCACATACAGTTCACCAAAAACTGAATCAAGAGGAAATAGATAATTTGAACAGACCAATCAACAGAAGTGAAATAGAATCTGTAATTAAAAAACTCCCTACAAACAAAAGCCCAGGACCAGATGGCTTCACAGGCAAATTCTACCAAACATACAAAGAAGAACTTATAGGAACCTTCAATCTTTTGGAAGAGAGAAGGAGGAGGGAACACTCCCAAAGACATTCTATGAAGCCACCATCACCTTGATACCAAAACCAAACAAAGACACTACAAAAAAAAAAAAAAAAAAAATTACAGGCCAATATTTCTGATGAATATAGTTGCAAAAATTCTCAACAAATATTAGCAAACCAAATCCAACAACACACAAAAAAGATCATACACCACAACCAAGTGGGATTCATCCCAAGTTCACAAGGATAGTTCAACATATACAAATCAATCAATGTGATACACCACATAAAGAAAACACAAAAACCACATGATCATCTCAGTAGATGCAGAAAAAGCATTTGACAAAATTCAAAACCCATTCATGGTAAAAACTCTTACCACAGGAGGTATAGAGGGAACACATCTCAGCGTAATAAAAGCTATTTATGACAAACCCACAGCCAATATAATACTCAATGGTGAAAAGCTGAAAGCCTTCCTGCTAAAATCTGGAATAAGACAAGGATGCCCACTCTCACCTCTTCTATTCAACATAGTATCGGAAGTCCTAGCCACAGCAATCAGACAAGAAAAAGAAATAAAAGGTATCCAAATTGGAAGGAAAGAGGTAAAATTGTCATTATATGTAGATGACATGATACTATATATAGAAAACCCTAAACACTCCACATAAAAACTACTAGAATTGATAAATGAATTAGGAAAGGTAGCAGGACACAAAACTAACATACAGAAATTTTGATATACCATATATTGTGTATCCATTTATCAGTTAATGAACACTTGGGTTGATTCCATCTTTTGCTATTGAAAATTGTGCTTCTACAAACATTCTTGTACAAGTTTTTGTTAAACACCTGTTTTCATGTCTTTGGGATATATACCTGGGAATAGAATTGATGGATCATATGGAAAGCCTATATTTAAGTTATATAGGAACTGCCAAACTATTTTTCAAAGTGGTTAAACTATTCTAAATTCCCACCAAAAATGTATAAGGTTCTAATTTCTCCAAATTCTCAACAACACTTGATATTTTCCTTTTATTTATTTATTTATTCTCATAATTATAGCCATCAGATTGGATCAGAAGTGGTTTCTCATTGTGGTTTTGATTTGCATTTCTCTAATGACTACTGATGTTGAACATATTTTCATGTACTCTTAACCATTTGTATATATTCTTTGGAGAAATGTCTATTCAAGACCTTTGCTGATTTTTTAATTGGGTTGCTTGTCTTTTTGTTGTTGACTTGTGAAACATATTTTGGACAACAGACTCATAAAATATATGATTTGCAAATTTTTTCCCCTTCAGTGCATTGTCTTTTCATTTTATTGTCCTATGATTCACAAATATTTTAAAATTTTATCAACTCCAATTTATTTCTCTTTTTTTAAGTTTTTGGTGTCACATCTAAGAAAACAATGCTAAATCCAAAGTCATGAAGATTTACTCCTAATTTTTTTTCTAAGTGTTATATACCTGTGGTCTTATATTTAAGTATTTGATCCATATAGAATTAAAATTTTACATGGTGTAAGAATCCAATTGCCTTCTTCTATTGGTGAATATCCAATTGTCCTGGTGCCATTTGTTAAAGAGACTATACTATCTCCACTGAATGACTGAATGGTCTTAGCATCCTGGTCGAGAATCAATTGGCCATAGATAGTATGGGTTTATTTTTGGACTCTCAATTCTATCCCACTGATCTATATGCAAATCTTTATGCCAAAACTACACTGTTTTGATTACTGTAGTTTAGTAATAAGTTTTAAAATTGAGATGTGTGTGTCCTACAACTATGTTCTTTTTCAAAACTCTTTTGACTACTCAGGTTTCCCAGCAATTCCATATGACTATTAGGATTGGCCTTTTTTTTTAATTGAGGTAGCGTTGATTCACAATATTATATAAATTTCAAGTATGTAACAGTGATTCACAATTTTTAAAGGTTATACTCCATTTATAGTTATTATAAAATATTGGCTATATTCCCTGTGCTGTACAATATATCGTTGTAGCTTATTTATTTTATACATAGTACTTTGTACCTCTTAATCCTCTACCCCTATCTTGTCCTTCCCCCTTCCCTCTCCCCATTGGTAAACACAAGTTTGTTCCCTGTATCTGTGAGGCTGTTTCTTTTTTTTTATATTCACCAGCTTGTTTTATTTTTTAGATTCCACATATAAGTGATAACATAAAGCATTTGTCCTTCTCTGCAGACTTATTTCACTAAGCATAATACCCTCCAAGTCCATCCATGTTGTTGCAAATGGCAAAATTCCATTCCATCTCATGGCTGAGTAGTATTCCATTGTATACATATACCACACTTTCTTTATCCATTCATTTGTTAATGGACACTTAGGTTGCTTCCATATCTTGGCAATTGTACATAATGCTGCTATGAACATTGGGGTGCATATATCTTTTCATATTAATGTTTTCATTTTCTTTGGATATATACCCAGGAGCTGCACCATTGTTTTCCCCAGTGGCTGCACCAATTTATATTTCCACCAACAGTGTGTAAGGGTTCCCTTTTCTCTACATCCTCAACAACATTTGTTATTTGTGGTCTTTTGATGATAGCCATTCTGGCAGTTGTGAGGTGATATCTCATTGTGGTTTTGATTTGCATTTCTCTGATGACTAGCAGCGTTGATCATCTTTTCATGTACCTGTTGGCCATCTGTAAGTCTTCTTTGGAGCAATGTCTATTTAAGTCTTCTGCTCATTTTTCAATTGGGTTGTTTTTTGATGTTGAGTTGTATTATCTGTTTATATATTTTGGATATTAATCCCTTATCAGTCATGTCATTTGCAAATATTTTCTCCCATTCAGTAGACTGTCTTTTATTGATAGTTTCCTTTGTTGAGCAAAAGCTTTTAAGCCTAACTGGTCCCATTTGTTTATTTTTGCTTTTGTAAAATCAGAAGTTACAACTGGCACCACAGAAATACAAAACATTGTAAGAGACAACAATAAACAACTATATGCCAATAAAATAGACAACCTAGGAGGAAAAAAAATTCCTAGAAAAGTACAATCTCCTAAGACTGAACCAGAAAGAAATAAAAAAAAAATTTTGAACAGACTAATTAATTACCAGTAATGAAACTGAATCAGTAATAAAAAACTCCCAGCAAACAAAAGTCCAGGACCAGATGGCTTCACAGGTGAATTCTGCCAAGCATTTAGAGAAGAGTTAGCACCTATACTTCCCAAACTGTTCCAAAAAACTGCAGAGGAAGAACTGCTTTCAAATGCATTCTAGGAGGCCAGCATCACCCTGACAGCAAAACCAGACAAAGATATCACCCCCCAAAAAATTACAGGCCAATATCGCTGAGGAACATGTATGTAAAAATCCTCAAGAAAATATTGGCAGACCAAATTCAACGATACATTAAAAGAACGATATGCCATGATTAAGTGGGATTTAACTCAGAGATGCAAAGATGGTCCAATATCAGCAATCAGTGTGATACACCACATTAACAAATCAAAGAATTAAAAACCACGTGATCATCTCAATAGAGGCAGAAAAGGCTTTTGACAAAATTCAACATCCATTTATGATAAAAACTCTCCAAAAGTGGGTATAGAGGGAACATACCTCAACATAATAAAGGCCATATATGATAAGCCCACAGCTAACATCATACTCAATGCTGAAAAGCTGAAAGCATTTCCTCTATGATCAGGAACAACGAGGATGCCCACAGTCACAACTTTTATTTAACATAGTATTGGAAGTCCTAGCTACAGCAATTGGACAAGTAGAAGAAATAAAATGATTAGCTTTTCATTTTGAGTAAGAAAATCGTATTTTGATAGGGATTCTATGGAATCTGTACCTCACTTTATGGAGTACTTCCATCTTTACAAAATTAACTGTTTTAATATATGTTCTTGGGATATATTATACCTTATGTAGATCTTCTATAATTTCTTTTAGGAATGTTTTGTAGTTTTCAGGGTATAAGTCTGCAAATCCATGATTAATTTATTCCTAAGTGCTATACTCTTTTTGCTTGTAAATAAAATTTTTTTCTTGATTTTCATTCAGTTTATTCATTGCCATGGTATAGAAATACAACTGAATTTTGTTTGTTGATCTTTGTATACTGCAACATGACTGAATTCATTAATTACCTCTGATACATTTTTTCAATGACTATTTAGGATTTCCATTATATAATATCATGTCATCTGGGAAAAGAGACAGTTTTCTTTCTTTCTTTTTTCTTTTAATTTGGATACCTTTTATTTCTTTTCCTTGCCTAATTACTCTGGCTAGGACTTTTAGTACAATGCTTAATACAAGTGGCTTATGGGGATCCTTATCTTATTTCTGATCTTAGGGAGAACACTTTCCTTAACACTGAGTATGATGTTATTAGATATGAGTTTTCATAAATGCCCTTTATCATTTTGAGAAAGTTCCCTTCTATTCCTAGTTTGATGAGTCATTTATCACAAAATGTTGTTGGTTTTTTTCGAATGCTTTGTCTGTATCAATTGACATGCTCATATGTGGTTTTTTCCCCCTTCATTCTATTAATATGATGCATTACACAGATTGAGTTCCATATGTAGAAACACCCTTCATTGCTGAGATAATCCCACCTGATAGTGGTATGTAATACTTTTCATGCTGCTGATTTTGGGGGGGTTTAGTATTTTGTTGAGGATTTTTGCATCTAGATTCATAAGAAATATTGGTTTGTAGTTTCCTTTTCCTTGTGATGTTTTTGTCTGGCTTTGATATCAGTATAATGCTGGGCTTATAAAATGTATTAGTAAATATACCCTCCTCTTCTATTTTTTGTAAAATTTTGAGAATAACTGGCATTAAATCTTCTTTAAATGTTTGTTGGAATTCACCTGTGAAGCCATATAGGGCTTCTCTTTATCAGGGAGTGTTAATTACTTATTCAATCTCAAGTTCCTTGATTGTGTTATGTGGTCTAATAGGCTATTATTTATAATAAATGACTTTATCATAGCAAAAGATAAAAGAAATATGTAAATAATACAAAAAGCATACAAGTTTGGAATTGTTATGTTTTCTTGGTGAATTCACTTCTTTGTCATTATGAATTATGCTAATTATTTCTCATAATCTTCTTTGTTCTGAAGTCATCTTTATTGAAATTAGTATAACTATTCCAGCTATCTTTAAAGTAGTGTGAACATGTTATATATTTATCCAGCCATTAACTTTTAACCTGAGTGCTTATATTTATGGTTAGTTTCTTACAGACAATATATAGTTGGGCTTTATTTTTATCCACTCTGACAGTCTTTGTCTTTTAATTGCTGTATTCATATTTAATGTGATTACTGATAAAGATAAATTATTATTTACAGTATTTTAAAGTTTTTTATTCATTGTATTTCTTGCTTATTTTCCCTTTTTTTCTGGTTTTAATTGCACATTTCATATAATTTCATTTTAACTCTCCTTTTAGGATAACACATAAAATTCTTTGAACTTTATTTTTTATTTTTTTACTGGTTGGCCTAAAATTTGCAATATACATGTTTAATCTAAGTCCACCTTCAAATAACACTAATTGCCTCACTGGTAGTACAGTTATCTTATAAAAATTTTCTCAATTCTTCCCTGATATTCCGTGTGACATCACTCTCATTTCAGTTGTCCATATGTAATAGTCACCAAGATATTGTTACTATCATTGTTACTATTATTGCTTTAAACAGACTGTTATCTTTTAGACCTGTTAAGAATAATATTTTTATGTTACTTTCATTTGTTTCTTCTGTAATGCTCTTCCTTTCTTTATGAAGATCTGTTTTTTGCCTATATCATTTTCCTTTCTCCTGAAGAAATACTTTTAATATTTCCTGCATGGCACGTCTGCCAACAATGAATTTGTTCAGTGTTTGTGTGTCTGAGAAAATCTGTATTTCCCCCTCACTTCTGAAGAATAATTTCTCTGGATGTATAATTCCAGGTGGTGGGTTTGTTCTTTCAATACTTATTTAACACTATTCTCTTCTTGCTTGTATAGTTTCTGATGAGAAGTTCTCTATGATTCTTATCCTATTCAGCTATCAGTAAGACATTTTGTTAATCATCTGACTTCTTTAAACATTTCCTCTTTGTCATGATTTTCTGCTGTTTGAATATAAAATGCCTAATATATATTACAGTTATTTATAGATATATATCCTGCTTGACATTCTTTGAATTTCCCAAATCCATGGCTTTGGGTCTGCCATTAATTTTGAAAAATGCCTGGCCATTATTGCTTCAAATATGTCTTTCGGTCCATTTTCTCTTTCTTCCCCTTCTGATGTTCCAATTATGTCTATATTATACCTTATGAAATTGGCCCACAGATCTTGGATGTTCTGTTGCAGTTTTTTTTTACTCTTGGTATTTCAGTTGGGTAAGCTTTTATTGACGTCTTCAAGTTAATCAATTACTTACTTGGATGTACCCAATATACTGAGAATCTCATCAAAGTTATTTCTCTTCTGTTACAGTGTTTTTTCTATTTGTAGAATTTCTTTTTGATTACTTCTTAGATTCCATATCCTCACTTACATTACCCATCTATTCTTGCATGTTGTGTGCTTTTCCTTTGAGATCACTAATATTTTAAATTCTCTGATAATTCCAACATCTCTGTCTTTATCTGAGTATGGTTCTGATCCTTGTTGTGTCTCTTTGGGCTGCTTTTTGTTATTGTTTACATGCTTGTTTGTTTTTGCCTTTTAGTATGTTTATAAGATTTTGTTGGCACCTGGATATGATGAAGCAGATAGTAGGAAGTAAGGTAAAAAGCCTTTATTGTGAGGTTTTATGTTAATCAGGCCATGATTTGGGCTGTTTAATTTCTGTGATTTTTGTAGCTGCCAGAGGCTTAAAATTCCTCTAATGTCTTTTTCTCTTCCCTTTTGACCTTGGGGTTTCCTAAGAATTCATCTGCAGATATAGTCTTGAAGCCCATTAGCTGTAACCCACTCTTTCGTTCTCTTTCTTTCTTTCTTTCTTTCTTTCTTTCTTTCTTTCTTTCTTTCTTTTTGGCTGCACTGGGTCTTCGTTGCTGCACATGGGCTTTCTCTAGTTGCGGCGAGCGGGGGCTACTCTTTGTTGTGGTGTGAGGGCTCTCATTGCGGTGGCTTCTCTTTGTTGTGGTGTGCGGGCTCTCATTGCAGTGGTTTCTCTTTGTTGCGGAGCACAGGCTCTAGGCACACAGGCTGCAGTAGTTGTGGCACACGGGCTCAGTAGTTGCGGCTTGCGGGCTCTAGAGTGCAGGCTCAGTAGTTGTGGTGCACAGGCTTAGCTGCTCCGCGGCATGTGGGATCTTCCCAGGCCAGGGCTCGAACCCGTGTCCCCTGCATTGGCAGGCATATTCTTAACCACTGAGCCACCAGGGAAGTCCCTGTAACCCACTCTTTATACTGGAAATCTGTTGGTGTGGTGATAAAGCGCAGGTAAGGAGAAGAATTCTACAATCTTTTGACAGAATATCAATTGTTTAGTGG
Source organism: Balaenoptera musculus (assembly GCF_009873245.2). Taxonomy (NCBI): domain Eukaryota; kingdom Metazoa; phylum Chordata; class Mammalia; order Artiodactyla; family Balaenopteridae; genus Balaenoptera; species Balaenoptera musculus. Next base: position 48,464,010 of record NC_045794.1, on the reverse strand, counting down.
TCCTCAGTGTATGGGCTATGTCCTCTGCAAATGTTTCTTAGCTTTCTTTCCCTCCATTCCTTAGGTGAGATGAAAAAGCAAGAGGGTCTAGAATAGGAGAAATATCCTTCCCCAAATGGGTAATACTCTGGTAAATTATTTCCCTGGAGAGTTACCCTTGTTATGAAGGACACTCTGGGTATACTTCATAATGTCTACTTTTCCTCTTCCCTTGCCAGAGCTGTGAAGGGATCTTTATTGGCTTTCACTATGAAACCTGGTAAAATGACTACTAATTATGTGAGGAGTAAAAATGTAACCAAGCAGGACCCTATGGGCCCTTCCCAGGACAGAGCCCCCTCCCCCATATCCTCTGCTGTAGCTCCTCTCTAAAGTACCTAGATAATAGTATCTGATGCACACTTCCTGAGTTGTTTTACAGATGCTAAAACCATCACCAAATGGAAGAGATTACATGATGACCAGGAGCCCCCAGAACTACTAGCACCTAAGGATTGATAACGTTAACCTCCCTGTTACCTCAACATCAACCAATAAGAGAACTGTGCATGAGCTGATCGCATACACTGGGACTCCCCCTCCTTCACCTTGCCTTTAAAATTGCTTTGCTGAAACCCTTTGGGAAGTTCGGGGTTTTACAGCACGAGCCATTGTCCCGCTTGTATTGGCACCTTTACAATAAATGCTGCATTTTCCTTCACCACGACCCGGTGTCAGTAGAGTGGTTTTAATGCGCATAGGCGAGCACACCCAAGTTTGGTTCGATGACAAAAATTCATGGGGCACCAATTTAAAACCATTAAAACCAGCACTTTAGTTAAAACTTTTGTAAATAGGTAACTTCTCCCTTTATACTTGATACTATCAAGAAGGAAGAAATTTTCCTCTACCCTTCAAAGTTCATTGGCTGGTCTAAGAATTAAATTGACATGAGACAGTGAAACCGAGCAGGAGCCTGTGGGGCTCCTGGGCACAGCTTTCTGTTCAGCCTGAATGACCTTCCCTGAGTCCCAAAGGGCAGGTTCAAACAGTTGCTCATCAGGGAAGGGAGGAGCTACAGAGATGAGGAGCAGCCAAGAAACAATAGCGCAGCCTTGGGGCAGGGTCCTGGTCACACCTCAAGGGATACACATAACACTATCTTTGAGCTCTTTATAGAACTAAAATCTCCAATAAATAGAAGATGAAGCAATTGTCATTCCAGAGAGAAGGTCATGGTTTGACATCCTGGAGAACCAGAGGAGCTTATCCAGAGACCACCTGAGGCCAGATGAAAGGAGTAGAGGGCCCTGCACACACCCTGATCTTACCAGCAACCCCACTCTTGAACCATTGCTGTAAAACTCATCAAATCCTTCTGGGTTGGGACACAGTTTTTCCATGCAGGAGACCCCTGTGTCCCCCTTTGCCTGGCAAAGCAATAAAACCATTCTTTTCCACTTCAGCCAAAACTCTGTCTCTGAGATTCGATTTGGCACCGGTGCACAGCTTTTGGCAACAAAAGATTAACAGGAGAAAATCAAACAAATTTAAATAACATACATATGCACGGGAGAGACCCCGGAACACTAACTTTACAAAATGGATGAAACCCTCACTTTAAACACCTTCTTCGGCTAATGACAAAAGAGAATGCTGGGGGTAGTGGTTTGGGACTTCACAGAGGAGAAAAGCAATTCACATGGAAATGGAAGATCAAGTGTTTGGTAAACAAATGTTTGCTGGGCCAAGCAGAAACAATGGGACACAGTGGAGTGTGATCTCCATGCCCTGCTGAGTTTCCCCACTATGCCTAGCCAATATTCTTTGCAGGTATCTCTGGTAATAGCTCTATTCTGGGAATAGGCCCTCTATCTAAATTCTTTTAGGCAGTTAAGGGGGAGGTAACACAAAAAAAACTTCCTGAGTCTTCTGTTTCTTAAAAATAATCAGCATAAATTAAGACTCATGTCAAAGACACACATTTTTGGGGTGGCAAATGTTGCTCCCCTACCATATAAATACCAATATATTTCATTTAAAGAGAAAAAAATTAAATAAAAATGGAAAAATCCTGAGTACCAGGCACCTCACATACAGGAGAAAATGAAATTTCACCCTCATGTTAAGAAAAATAAAGAAATTTATGAATAGAATCTGACAAGTATTCTTTATGTGAATTTGAACCTGTTCTTCATAAATTGGGTATCATTTCTTTTCAAAATCTTTTAAAAACCATCTCTTTCATTAATTTTTGAAATCCTAACAACTGGATACAAAAAGCATCAAACACAAACACAAACACAGTTTTTATAATGAAGCCTGAAAAGACCTAAAATTTATATTTGAACATATATATATAAAATCTTATATATATCTATTGTTATTACTGTGCCAATTTACTCTTTTCTGTTTTGACGGTGGGGCAGTGGCGAGGTAATATGAAAGTGGAATAGGGTAAAAAAGGGGAGACAGAATTCTACAGTCTTCATTTAATCCTTAGTCATAATAGGTGCTGGACAAAACAAATCTGGAACCAGCACCCTCAAACAGTACAGATAATTTTTATCTGACTTTGCTATGGTTTAGTCAGATAAGAACTTAGGTGCTATTGTGTTTCCTGTGTTCAGAGTGTTTAATGTAAACTATTTCCTCACTGTTAAATAAACTAAACTGCATAAACAAAGTGAGAAACTGATAAGGAAAAAAATCATCTCAAAGCTCTTTGGCAAGATAAGGTACGTTATGACCTTATCATGGATTTAATATCTGACAGATAGCAGTACAAATCCAAGTGCCATTAAACACTGAATTTTTAAGAAATATCCATGCTATACCTTTTGGTGCTAATGCACTGTATAAATTCACAATCCTCCGTAATGGTCTCTGCATTTCTCATTTCCTTTACACAGTGGGGTAGCATTATTTTTGCAATTCTATTCTGAAACAGAACTTTGGATACAAGGAAAAATATGCACTTGTAATTTGCATTTTTGCTGTTATTTAAAATAGACATATAATAGTTAAACCATTTTCTTGATGTGAGGGGAAAAAAAAAAAAACTGCTCTCCTGTTTCTATGTTCTCTTCAAATGTAAGTCATGTCCCACCCAAATACAGCAGATGAAGCTCTATTTTACTTGGTAGGTACCAATTCAAGTGTTCTACTTTTTTTACTCCTAACTTAAAACTTACTAAATTCTTTCATAAGTATAAATAAAATTGTCTAGACTTTTATCCAGATTCTCATGATATAGGTCCTAAATTTGAGCTAGCATTGTACTCTATCAATATCAAAATGTTATTATCCAAATAACTCAAAAAGTTATGAGTTTTTTGTGTATGAGGCTAGTGAGCCTGTGTGATTCAGTCAACAGAGGTCAGCGTCTTTGGGTAAAGCCAGACAGAGAAGGGTAGGGAGACAGTTTGTAGAAGCAAATGGAGAATATCCTTCACGCAATGTTTGCTGATGTTGCCACAGAGATGCACAGAGCCAACTGATCAGGCTACTGACTTCCGTGCTGCAGTCAGAAAGCTTCATGTCACTCACAGATCAAAAAATATTTCTTTGTGCTTTCAAGATTTGAGAGATCTTAGTGAAATTTTCTTCTTACATATTTCTTATGGCCTCTTGTTTATTGGGATCTGCCACAATCTCTAAATGAGAACAGCATTAGAGCTAGAGCATATTGTCAACAAAGTGTATTTCCCAAATCTTCTTTATCTCTGGCATGTAGACAGATCTGATGTGCTTTCTAGATAACCCAATAATGATCTTAAATTCTTATGCTGGTATCCTACTCCATATAGCTTTAAGAGAAAGATTTTAATTCACATAAATGTGAAGGAAGTGAACATATCAGCTACCTTTCCACTAATACACACACACACACACACACATGCATGCACACTACACAACAGTTTAGTTTGGGCATGAAATCTATTTTACTTTTATTTTCAAATGATTTCTCAAATATTGTAATATTTACAAATGAAATTAGGCTCATTGCACTATACTCTATATTGTGCTTACTCTTAAACATAACAGTAAAGGATTGTCATTGGATCAACTGTGATGTTCAGATTTAAGCACCTGTGAATCTGATTAGGAAACAGCTATATTCACTTCCTCAAGTGTATTGGGGAAAATATCTCTTTTTATCTTTATTCCCTTCTGCTGGCTCTGAAAAACAAAAATTTCCAAACAAATCTGTAGCAGATGCTTTTCCTCACTTCTAATTGGTGGGGTAGCCCAATCCTGGAAATAGCATAGTTTCATACATTTTTTTTCTCCATTGGCCAAAGGTCTCTTTCTACTGTTGAATTGGAATCCACTCTTTCCTTGAGGGCCTATTCATATCTCTAATGCCAAAGTGTGAATGGTCTATAATAAGCAAGGGCAGGGTAGTTATTCTACAGCTGTTCTCATTTATTTAGGAATACCATGCATGTAAGAAAAGGTGCCAACCTTGGACAATATCCTTGCCTCCCCCCACAGCCCCCAATCCATTATTACCAATGGGCTACTGTGCAGATTCTGCTACTGTGAGCTATCTGCTCTAGTCGTAATCATGGGCATTCTGTTCAATAACAGGAATGCTATGTCCATTCCCTCCAGCAACTGGTTGTGCTATTCACTCTAGTTATTTTTTATAATGCAATCTCCTGAAAATATTGCTTCGTTGAAACAAGAAAATAAACAGATATTTAACTTGTAGATGCTTGTTTGCAGCTGCATAGTGGATTAGAAATAAAATCAATATGCTATTATATAGAAGCATCTCGCAAAAGATACCAGAAGTGTATAAACAAATGTGAATCAACTACCAAAAGATTACTTGAGACATGGGGAACATTACCTCATGATTATAGGACAGTTTGTTTGGATCATGATAAAATGGAAATAGAACAAAAAAACTTTGTACCTTTTCAGAGGGGAGACAAAATTCCATTTTTTTTTTTTTAAATTCCAGAAGGAAGGAGCTGTGGGGGGAAGGAAATAAAACAAACTGTTAACAATGTGCATAAAAATTGTTTTAACTTCAACAGAAGAACATTTTAAAATTATGGTTTCCCAGAGACCCCAGAAAACATGCTGCTTGATAGACTGCTTTGTATTTATGCCCTGATGTACAAATGCAGTATTAAAACTGTTGTAATTATTGAAGAAGTTAAGAAGTCAGACAAGATTCAAGGACTGGGTCAGTCTCCATGGGTCTCCTGTGTTTCTGCATGTCTTGTGAGCAAGACATTTTATCCTCTGTCATCTCTTTAAGCATGATGAGATAGCAAACACCTTTGGAAGACAGCGTCTCCCTCCAGAGCTAAGGACGGGCTACTTACTGCACAGTATAATAAAGATGTTTTCCTATGGAGCAAAGGGCAGGCTAGCTTACTGCCCATTGTAAAATATTTAGGTTCCTTAAGCTTAGTGTCGCTCTCCTGTAATGTAACACATTATAGTGTACAGGTGTCATATGGGCCTTTCTATGTCATACTGTGAGAATTGGAACTTAGGGAATCAATGCAAAATTGCTGATATTCTGGCTACTGTTATTTCTGTGAGTAATAAATTTGACTTTATTTTTGATACAAGAGTCTTGTGTTTTCCACCAGCATCCATGAAAATGTGGTAGGCTGACTTGTTAGCTTGTAAATAGGGTAACATCTCAGAACCTTCACAGTTCTTGACAGTTAATGCCCAGAAGGAGGGAAGGTTTAGGATTAGGGTTATAAAGAGGAGGTATAGTAGTGTCATATTTGGGATTTGGGGGCGGGGGCACCATGAAGATGTTGGTTTCCTTAGGGTGAGCAAGGTATGTCCAACTAAATCACATTTTATTCACAGGAAAAGACATGTATGCTAATGATTCTTAAAAACATATTTTACTGCATTTTTCATTTTTCTATGCTACCCTCTAAACAGAGTTGCTTCACACTATCTAGCCAAAATGTAACCAATACAAGTTCACTTTTGCTTTAGCCCTTGAGCCTTTTAGAATTAGGGAAAAATAGTTTTTAAAAATCAGAAAAAGGTTATGAAAGAGAATGCTGAAGATGTATAAGGAAAGCCGGTGGTGAGGGCAGTAATAGTTGTCTACATTTATCCAGTTTATTTACTGAGATACTACACAATACATGCACCTGACCTAAAGGAAAACTTAGGTTCCTGTAATCCTGGAGTTTAGAAAGTTTACAATTAAATATTTGCAGCCATATATATATATATACACACACACATATATATATAAACACATATATCAATCATACTGAGTCTGCATACTAATTCCACAAAGTAGACATTTCTGTTTTACAGACAATCAAGTTGAGGTTCAGAAAGATTAAAGAAACATAGTGAAGGCTTTGTTTATTTTTTTTGCAGGAAGAAGGGCAAGATGTGGTCTCAGGTTAGTCATATTTAAATTCTCATGAATTTGTCACTACTGAACACTCTTGACTATAAAAAGAGTAAGAGAAGAGGGCAGCATTGGCTGACTCAGAAGCCCTTCTGCCAGATTCACAGCAGTGTTGCAGTGGCACAGCAGCTGTATCACAGCCTCACGGGTATATTCAACGTCAATATATGCAATGTCCTGCATGTGGACATCTGGCTCCTTCAGAAACGATGGATAAGAAATAAAATGTCCCTTCAGTGTTATAACCTAAACAACCGAGCTCGGGAGCACACATTAGCAGCCCTTGATGATTCCCTAAAATACTTCCATAAGAAACTAGCCTTTCTATAATTGTTGGAGAGATAGTGTCTTGCTACCGTCTTTATGACCCTAGTTTTAGTGCACAATTCTGAAGGCTGGGGAAACAATGACTTACATCTGTTTTTTCCTGTCTTCTCTAATTGATTATAAGCTTTTAAAGACAGGGTCCATGTCTTATTCATCTTTATCTTCCCATACCTTATTTCAGTGATTGTCATATAGCAGCTGTTAAATAAATATTTAATGAACTAATGAATGAGTTAGTGAATAATGATAAATGGAGTATATAAAAACCAAAAGAAAAAGTAAATTCTGCGAGAGAACATAAGCAATTTCCTATTGAAACTGTTTACTGACAGCAAAAGTGTGAAGTAGAAAGAACTAGGAAGCAGTTGTTTTCTAACCCCAAAGCTTAATATGCTTAATATAACCCCATAGCTAGAGTTAAAAACTCACTTCAAATAATTTAAAAACTATTCAGCTTTTGGTTGAGAGAAAATACCAAGAAGATAAGGGCCAAGTCAGAAAAGGAGTATTAAGTTACTCTATTTTCTTGCTTAATGAGTCACTGATCAGGTTTTGCACTACAAGAGATATTCTTAATGATGTGATTACAATAAGTACATGATTTCGTTTTTTCAATTAGCAAGTCTTTCAACAAGCACAGACTGGGCTATGAGCTGTACTATGAGCTGCTTTGAAGAGGCTGTGCTATGTGATTATATAAAGATAAATAAAATAGTTCAAGTCATGAATTATCACATAGTCTAGTGAAGAAGAAAGACACTCAAATAGTGATAATACCACGTCTAAGGCAATGAGCGAGATGAGCATAGAGGAAAGAAGTGGCTTCAGCACATCCTCAGGGATCAGAAATGGTTCCCAGATGAGATGATGCTGGGGATGAGCCACTGTCCTCACAACAGATAAGGTTACTTTTAAGCTGATCTGACTTTGTCCACCTACACAGGTTCATACCTAAATATCTTCAGTTCTCCACTAGGGACCCTATTCACAGAAAATTACAACCCCTTTAGCCCCTCCTGATCCTTCTGTCAGAGCATGTTCAAATCTACTTCATTTTTGTAATTCTCACAACAACCTTACAAATGTGTATGTGCTGGGAGGGGGACAGGGATATAGTAGGGATTAGTACTTGAAAAAAAAAAAGAAAGAAAAACACAGTAAGGTTAAATGATTTGTTTAAATTTGAACATGTACTAAATCCAAAAGAATTCACTTCTCTCAAAAACCGGTGCATATAAATTCTATATGATATTTTTGTGCCAGTACCATCACCAAAGTATACTCTTACTATTAATGTCATGACGGTACTTTTTTCTTTCCAGACACACCAACAGAGTGACTTGTTAAACTTCTGGATTTTTGCTAGACTTCTAGGCAATGATGTCTCAGTAGAGTTTAAATTTGCATCTTATTTTCGGTAAAGTTAAGCATGTTTTCATATAAGTAAAGGCTATTACTTTTCTGTGAACAGTCTATTTATATTCTTTGCCCATTTTTCTATTGAGCTTGTGATTCCTAGGGGTTTTTACTGTCTTAGGGAAATTAATTCTTGCCTGTGGTGTGAGTTGCTAATATTTTTTTCTCAGTGTACCACTGTAATAAAGTTTTTTGACCTTAATAAGCCACATTTTCCTAATCTAGAAAATGGGGAGAAAATAGTACCTTTCTCTTAGGATTGTAAATTATCTAGTAGAACTATGATTTAAAAAGAGGAAAGTAAAAAATATATATATACTTCAATTACTGCACAGTGTCTTCTGTTTACAATAGCCAGGACATGTAAGCAACCTAAGAGTCCGTCGACAGATGAATGGATAAAAAAGATGTGGCACAGATACACAATGGAATATTACTCAGTCATAAAGAGAAACAAAATTGAGTTATTTGTAGTGAGGTGGATGGACCCAGAGTCTGTCATACAGAGTGAAGTAAGTCAGAAAGAGAAAAATAAATACCGTATGCTAACACATATATATGGAATCTAAAATAAAAATGGTTCTGATGAACCTAGGGGCAGGACAGGAATAAAGACACAGATGTAGAGAATGGACTTGAGGACACGGGGAGGCTGAAGGGTAAGCTGGGACGAAGTGAGAGAGTGGCATTGACATATATACACTACCAAATGTAAAATAGATAGCTAGTGGGAAGCAGCTGCATCGCACAGGGAGATCAGCTCAGTGCTTTGCGACCACCTAGAGGGGTGGGATAGGGAGGGTGGGAGGGAGATGCAAGAGGGAGGGGATATGGGGATATATGTATACATATAGCTGATTCACCTTGTTATACAGCAGAAACTAACACAACATTGTAAAGGAATTATACTCCAATAAAGATGTTTTAAAAAAAAATTCTATATGATAGGCCACTGTTTTTCAAACTAGTCTTTGGAAGTCTAGATGGTTTATGTGTTTGAAAAGTCAGTGCTGATGGGTCTTCCCTGGTGGTCCAGCAACTAAGACCCGGTGCAGGCAAAATAAATAAATAAAATAAATAATTAATAAATATTTTTTTAAAAAAGTCAATGATGAGAATAACGGGTGGGGAGAGCCAATAAAAACCCTGGCCTCCTCATCTTCTGTGACCTGAGCTGTCCCTCCTTTTATCTGTTCTCTACATTGGCTTACTTTTTAAGATTCCATAAAAATACATATCAGTGATACCCACAGCATAAAATCTGCTTTAGTCCACACAGAGAAACTTCCTCCATTATCACACATTCCTGAAAAATTTTCTCACCCTAACATTTTCCTGTCCTGAGCAAGGAATATGGATTTCCGATAAACTTTAACTAACTTTGAGTAATTAAGTAGTAACCACAATAAGACTTCAAATATGTGTGTGTGTATATAATGCTATGATACCTCCAGGTTTGTTTCTGTCGTATTCAAATTCTTCCAGAATATGTTGCCGCTTTATCTCTCCACATGATAAACACCAGTTCTAACAATTAGTAGATCAAGTTCAATTCAATTAATTCAATTCTGACCATGTGGTACAAACTGACACTTGGTTTAGGAAGAATGAAATGCATGACAACACAAATATTTAACCTGGAAAATGTCAGAGAAAGAGCAAGTCATATTAACTTGTAGGAATAAAAGTATTGTTTCCTCATTTCTGTTCAACGTTATATAATTAATGTGTCTATTTTTTTTTAATTAATAAAACTGATTATCAAAAATGTGTAACAAAAGAGGGAAAAAAACCTGCACGATTTAGTTTCCAGTGTAGTTTATTCGCAGGTAAAAGAACTAGATACAATAAAGTATAAAAGTAAAGTTATTTTTATTTCATGAAACATTGTTTAGGTTGAAATTTTAACTTTTCTATTCCTAGTTGGCATGCAGTAAGACACTTCTAAGAATCCCAAGATTTCAACTCAATGCAATGGATTAAAATTTTCCTTTTAATATGAAAGAAAAAATTTTGTTAAATGAAGGAATGTGTATTGGATAGACTGAGAAAATGTATCTTTTCTAAGGTGTGCTCACTGAAAATATCTGAAAGGCTATGTGTAATTTTTATTTGGGGGAGAATAGCAAAATAATTTATATTTATTCACGCACATCTCTCTTACTACTCATGTACATCCTGCTTTATAACAGAAGCTGAATATTTTATTTTATTTTTTATAAATTTATTTATTTATTTTTGGCCACATAGGGTCTTTGTTGCTGCATGGGCTTTCTCTAGTTGCAGTGAACGGGGGGCTACTCTTCGTTGCGGTGTGCAGGCTTCTCATTGTGGTGGCTTCTCTGGTTGCAGAGCACGGGATTTGGCGTGCGGGCTTCAGTAGTTATGGCACGCAGGCTCAGTAGTTCTGGTTCGTGGGCTCTAGAGCACAGGGTCAGTAGTCGTGGTGCACAGGCCTAGTTGCTTCGCAGCATGTGGGATCTTCCTGGACCAGGGAGCAAACCCGTGTCCCCTGCATGGCAGGCAGATTCTTAACCACTGAACCACCAGGGAAGTTCCTGAATATTTTAAATTCCAGCAGGTTTATGTTTCAGAGACAATATCATAGTAAGTGTTACTATTCTTTGAAACACAATATATAACTCTAACATCTTAATGATTCCTCACAGAGTCAGTCTAAGAAGACCACCAAATCTCTTCCACTTCCCTCCGAAACTGTTGCATTAAAACCAAGAGAATACTGTTTATATAGATAATAAAAAGAAATAGTAAATAAAATTAGACTTTTAACCACTCACCACTCTTTCACGATAAAAAAGTTTCCAAATAATTACTAAATCTATAATTTAAAAAAAATTTTTATACAGCAGGTTCTTATTAGTTAACCATTTTATACAAATTAGTGTATACATGTCAATCCCAATCTCTCAATTCATCACACCACCCCCCCCGCCCCCGCCACTTTCCTCACTTGGTGTCCATACGTTTGTTCTCTGCATCTGTGTCTCAATTTCTGCCCTGCAAACCGGTTCATCTGTATCATTTTTCTAGGTTCCACATATATGCATTAATATACGATATTTGTTTTTCTCTTTCTGACTTACTTCACTCTGTTTAACAGTTTCTAGATCCATCCACGTCTCTACAAATGACCCAATTTCGTTCCTTTTAATGGCGGAGTAATATTCCATTGTATATATGTACCACAACTTTTTTAACCATTCGTCTGTCGATGGGCATTTAGGTTGCTTCCATGACCTGGCTATTGTAAATAGTGCTGCAATGAACACTGGGATGCATGTGTCTTTTTGAATTATGGTTTTCTCTGGGTATATGCCCAGTAGTGGGATTGCTGGGTCATATGGTAATTCTATTTTTAGTTTTTTAAGGAACCTCCATACTGTTCTCCATAGTGGCTATATCAATTTACATTCCCACCAACAGTGCAAGAGGGTTCCCTTTTCTCCACACCCTCTCCAGCATTTATTGTTTGTAGATTTTCTGATGATGCCCATTCTAACTGGTGTGAGGTGATACCTCATTGCAGTTTTGATTTGCATTTCTCTAATATTCAGTGATGCTGAGCAGCTTTTCATGTGCTTCTTGGCCATCTGTGTGTCTTCTTTGGAGAAATGTCTATTTAGGTCTTCTGCCCATTTTTGGATTGGGTTGTTTTTTTAATATTGAGCTGCATGATCTGTTTATATATTTTGTAGATTAATCCTTTGCCCACTGATTCATTTGCAAATATTTTCTCCCATTCTGAGGGTTGTCTTTTTGTCTTGTTTGTAGTTTCCTTTGCTGTGCAAAAACTTTTAAGTTTCATTAGGTCCCATTTGTTTACTTTTGTTTTTATTTCCATTATTCTAGGAGGTGGATCAAAATAGATCTTGATGTGATTTATGTCAAGAGTGTTCTTCCTATGTTTTCGTCTAAGAGTTGTATAGTGTCCAGTCTTACATTTAGGTCTCTAATCCATTTTGAGTTTATTTTTGTGTATGGTGTTAGGGAGTGTTCTAATTTCATTTTTTTACATGTAGCTGTCCAGTTCTCCCAGGACTACTTATTGAAGAGACTGTCTTTTCTTCATTGTATATCCTTGCCTCCTTTGTCATAGATTAGTTGGCCATAGGTGCGTGGGTTTATCTCTGGGCTTTCTATCCTCTTCCATTGATCTATATTTCTGTTTTTGTGTCAGTAGCATATTGCCTTGATTACTATAGCTTTGTAGTACAGTCTGAAGTCTGGGAGCCTGATTCCTCCAGCTCCGTTTTTTTCCCTCAAGACTGCTTTGACTATTCGGGGTCTTTTGTGTCTCCATACAAATTTTAAGATTTTTTGTTCTAGTTCTGTAAAAAAATGCCATTGGTAATTTCATAGGGATTGCACTGAATCTGTAGATTGCTTTGGGTAGTATAGTCATTTTCACAATGTTGATTCTTCCAATCCAAGAACATGGTATATCTCTCCATCTGTTGGTATCATCTTTAATTTCTTTCATCAGTGTCTTATAATTTTCCGCATACAGGTCTTTTGTCTCCCTAGGTAGGTTTATTCCTAGGTATTTTATTCTTTTTGTTGCAATAGTAAATGGGAGTGTTTCCTTAATTTCTCTTTCAGATTTTTAATCATTAGTATATAGGAATGCAAGAGATTTCTGTGCATTAATTTTGTATCCTGCAACATTACCAAATTCATTGATTAGCTCTAGTAGTTCTCTGGTGGCATCTTTAGGATTCTCTATGTATAGTGTCATGTCATCTGCAAACAGTGACAGTTTTACTTCTTCTTTTCCAATTTTTATTCCTTTTATTTCTTTTTCTTCTCTGACTGCCGTGGCTAGGACTTCCAAAACTATGTTGAAGAATAGCGGTGAGAGTGGACATCCTTGTCTTGTTCCTGATCTTAGAGGAAATGCTTTCAGTTTTTCACCAATGAGAATGATGTTTGCTGTGGGTTTGTCATATATGGCCTTTATGATGTTGAGGTAGGTTCCCTCTATGCCAACTTTCTGGAGAGTTTTTATCTTAAATGGGTGTTGAATTTTGTCAAAAGCTTTTTCTGCATCTATTGAGATGATCATATGGTTTTTCTTCTTCAATTTGTTAATACAATGTATCACATTGATTGATTTGTGTATACTGAAGACTCCTTGCATCCCTGGGATAAATCCCACTTGATCATGGTGTATGATCCTTTTAATGTGTTGTTGGATTCTGTTTGCTAGTATTTTGTTGAGGATTTTTGCATCTATATTCATCAGTGATACTGGTCTGTAATTTTCTTTTTTTGTAGTATCTTTATCGGGTTTTGGTATCAGGGTGATGGTGGCCTCATAGAATCAGTTTGGGAGTGTTCCTTTCTCTGTAATTTTTTGGAAGAGTTTGAAAAGGATGGGTATTAGCTCTTCTCTAAATGTTTGATACAATTCACCTGTGAAGCCATCTGGTCCTGAACTTTTGTTTGTTGGAAGATTTTTAATCACAGTTTCAATTTCATTACTTGTGATTAGTCTGTTCATATTTTCTATCTCTTCCTGGTTCAGTCTTGGAAGGTTATACCTTTCTACAAATTTGTCCATTTCTTCCAGGTTGTCCATTTTATTGTCATAGAGTTGCTTGTAGTAGTCTCTTAGGATGCTTTGTATTTCTGTGGTGTCTGTATAACTTCTTTTTCATTTCTGGTTTTAATGATTTGAGTCCTCTCCCTCTTTTTCTTGATGCGTCTAGCTAATGGTTTATCAATTTTGTTTACCTTCTCAAAGAACCAGCTTTTAGTTTTATTGATCTTTGCTATTGTTTTCTTTGTTTCTATTTCATTTGTTTCTGTTCTGATCTTTATGATTTCTTTCCTTCTGCTAACTTTGGGTATTGTTTGTTCTTCTTTCTCTAGTTCTTTTAGGTGTAAGTTTAGATTGTTTATTTGTGATGTTTGTTGTTTCTTGAGGTAGGATTGTATTGCTATAAAATTCCCTCTTAGAACTGCTTTTGCTGCATCCCATAGGTTTTGGATCGTCGTGTTTTCATTGTCATTTGTCTCTAGGTATTTTTTGATTTCCTCTTTGATTTCTTCAGTGATCTCTTGTTTATTTAGTAACATATTGTTTATCCTCCATGTGTTTGTGTTTTTTTACGTTTTTTTCCCTGTAATTGATTTCTAATCTTATAGCATTGTGGTCAGAAAAGATGCTTGATATAATTTCAATTTTCTTAAATTTACTGAGGCTTGATTTGTGACACAAGATGTGATCTATGCTGGAGAATGTTCCATGTGCACTTGAGAAGAATGTGTAATCTGCTGTTTTGGGATGGAATGTCCTATAAATATCAATTAAATCTATCTGGTCTATTGTGTCATTTAAAGCTTCTGTTTCCTTATTAATTTTCTGTTTGGATGATCTGTCCATTGGTGTAAGTGGGGTGTTAAAGTCCCCCACTATTATTGTGTTACTGTCCATTTCCTCTTTTATAGCAGTTAGCAGTTGCCTTATGTATTGAGGTGCTCCTATTTTGGGTGCATAAATATAATTGTTATGTCTTCTTCTTGGATTGATCCCTTGATCATTATGTAGTGTCCTTCCTTGTCTCTTGTAACATTCTTTATTTATTATTATTTTTTTAAACTTTATTTATTTATTTATGGCTGTGTTGGGTCTTCGTTTCTGTGCAAGGGCTTTCTCTAGTTGTGGCGAGCGGGGGCCACTCTTCATCGCGGTGCGCGGGCCTCTCACTGTCGCGGCCTCTCTTGTTGCGGAGCACAGGCTCCAGACACGCAGGCTCAGTAGTTGTGGCTCACGGGCCTAGTTGCTCCGTGGCATGTGGGATCTTCCCAGACCAGGGCTCAAACCCATGTTCCCTGCATTGGCAGGCAGATTCTCAACCACTGCGCCACCAGGGAAGCCCCTTTATTTTAAAGTCTACTTTATCTGATATGAGGATTGCTACTCCAGCTTTCCTTTGATTTCCATTTGCATGGAATATCTTTTTCCATCCCCTCACTTTCAGTCTGTATGTGTCCCTAGGTCTGAAGTGGGTCTCTTGTAGACAGAATATATATGGGTCTTGTTTTTGTATACATTCAGCAAGCCTTTGTCTTTTGGTTGGAGCATTTAATACATTCACGTTTAAGGTAATTATCGATATGTATGTTCCTATGACCATTTTCTTAATTGTTTTGGGTTTGTTTTTGCAGGTCCTTTTCTTCTCTTGTGTTTCCCACTTAGAGAAGTTCCTTTAGCACCTGTTGTAGAGCTGGTTTGGTGGTGCTGAATTCTCTTAGCTTTTGCTTGCCTGTAAAACTTTTGATTTCTCCATTGAATCTGAATGAGATCCTTGCTGGGTAGAGTAATCTTGGTGGTAGGTTCTTCCCTTTCATCACTTTAAATACGTCATGCCACTCTCTTCTGGCTTGTTGAGTTTCTGCTGAGAAATCGCTGTTAACCTTATGGGAGTTCCCTTGTATGTTATTTGTCTTTTTTCCCTTGCTGCTTTCAATAATTTTTCTTTGTCTTTAATTTTTGCCAATTTGATTACTATGTGTCTTGGCGTGCTTCTCCTTGGGTTTATCCTGTATGGGACTCTCTGTGCTTCCTGGACTTGGGTGGCTATTTCCTTTCCCATGTTAGGGAAGTATTCGACTATAATCTCTTCAAATATTTTCTCGGGTCCTTTCTCTCTCTCTTCTCCTTCTGGGACCCCTATAATGCAAATGTTGTTGCGTTTAATGTTGTCCCAGAGGTCTCTTAGGCTGTCTTCATTTCTTTTCATTCTTTTTTCTTTATTCTGTTCCGCAGCAGTGAATTCCACCATTCTGTCTTCCAGGTCACTTATCCATTCTTCTGCCTCAGTTATTCTGCTATTGATTCCTTCTAGTGTATTTTCCATTTCAGTTATTGTATTTTCATTTCTGTTTGTCTGTTCTTTAATTCTTCCAGGTGTTTGTTCTTTAATTCTTCTAGGTCTTTGGTAAACATTTCTTGCATCTTCTCGATCTTTGCCTCCATTCTTTTTCCGAGATCCTGGATCATCTTCACTATCATTATTATGAATTCTTTTTCTGGAAGGTTGCCTATCTCCACTTCATTTAATTGTTTTTCTGGGGTTTTATCTTGTTCCTTCATCTGGTACATAGCCCTCTGCCTTTTCATCTTGTCTATCTTTCTGTGAATGTTGTTTTTGTTCCACAGGCTGCAGGACTGTAGTTCTTCTAGCTTCTGCTGTCTGCCCTCTAAATCTATAATTTTGAAACATGGTATTACATTTTACCTGAGTTAAAGTTGTTTTTGCATTTTAATTTTGGATTTCTGGCTGTTCAGCTTTAGGATAACATTCAAAAGCTCTTCAAAGCCAATATCTCCCAGTTCTTTACTCCTTTCTAGGCAAATTGATCAGTGGTGTTTTGAGGATTGGCTGTGTGCCCAGTTTCCACAAATGCCATAGACTTTTGTGCACCAAGTTAATTAAAATTGACTGCTTGTTTTAGGCAGACAAAACAGGCAGAATGCCAGATGGTTCTAAAGAGTGATTGAACAACTTAAGCAAACAGAATAACCTGCCTTCAGGTAAAGAATAAAAATAGTTTATTATGTTGCTTTTGCTCAAAAAAAAAGGCTTTAAAAATGTTGGTTTTAATTGAAAAGTGTGAAATATATACCCAAGTTAAACAGAAAATTCTATACTACTCAGAAAAACAAAAAAAATATGCAAACCATCACTTCTCACAAAATCTATAAGTTAGACTTTTTGATAACCAATGTTTTAAGCAAAGGTTTGTTTAGATTACAAGTATATACTAAATTTCTTTAACTACTGTCTATAGCTAGGGTATATTTTCCAATATTTATAATATTTGAAAATACATGTCATCAATTAAATCTTATTCTGGAGCTCAGGAAATCTAGAGCAAAAAATTTTAATACAGTAAATTGATATTTGAAGCTGGACTTGACTTTTAAATAACACTCTGTCTAAATGCTTATGGCAATCCTCTAGATTCTATTGTATTAAAGAAAGTTACCAGCTTAAATATTTAATGTGTGAATGTAAACATGGCTTAATGAGCTGAGACTTGACTCCATCACCACAGTTTGGTCACTTTTTAGGCAGGAAATAGAAAGCTGCTAACATGTACTGAGAGTCTACTAACTGGCAGTAACACCATCAGATATAGCTTATGTAATGTATATTTTTTTAATTCTCACCATAACACTATGAAATAGATACGTATATACTTATTTTATAGATGCACAAACTGAGAAACAGAGAGAAGAAACTTTCTTAATGTAACAAGACCATTAGGATTAATTAATTTGAATTAATTAATTTTAATTTAATTATTTCATTTATTGTGAGTTTTGATGAGCCCCCGTGCTTTTCAAATTGTTTAACTGTTAAACAAATATCTAGAATGAATTCTTATTTGGAACTCTGTCAAGATCCAAGGTGTTTAAAAATGAGCTTGAATCAAAACTGTAAAATCACACACTGATACTCATGCATTTTTCACAGAGAAAGTTACCTCAGCAAACACTCAGCTTATGTACATGTCGACCAAACCTGATATGGTCGACAAACCTGACTTGATTTCCAATAGAAGATAAATTTAAACCCTGCGTATTATGAAAGGAGGACTGAAAATAATTGGGTGCCCAAAAGTGATAGTATCACAGGAAAGTCTTATATCAATAGAAGAAAAATAATATTTGAAAAAGAAGCCAATAATCTCAAAAGGCATGTGAGGTTGTGGTCCTTTTGACTGAAAGTTAACTGTCTAACACATCTCAACAGGGCATACCTCAATTAGCAATCTCTAATCTCTATATTATATTCTTACTCCACACAACCAAATTTTTGAGATGGGGTGGGTGCGGTTAGCATATGGACAGTTGTGGGCCTCCAATCCTGATTATCTTTTCCTCTTTCTCCTCTGGTTGCATTTCAGCCCACTGCAGTTTGATTTGCCTTTCCACTAATGAAATTGGCCTATTTGAAGCCAAGTGCTTCCTAATTGACCATTGCTTTTTTCACTTATTCATCAAATATTTTTGAGCACTTTCTGATGCAAAGTATTATGTTAGGTAAAGGGCATATATTGTTGAATAATAATGAAAATAATGATAGTAATTATGATAATATTGATGTTCACTAGCCAAAATCTTTAGAAACACACTTGCAGTGCAATAAATTCAGTTTTAATTAACTTGCTGCAATAAGAAAGAAGTTAATCCAAGGAAATGTGGGGATTTCTCAATAAGGCAGAGTTTGGAGCAACTTCTTACAGGGTTTGAAATTTTCTAGGATGGTTGTAAATAGAAATTAAGGAATTGGAGGCCTGGATTAGATCTGTTAAGAAGTGGGGTCAATTTGGATTTTTAATATCTCCATTATTATCTAGGAGGCGGGAGAACTAAACAGGGACTAGAGTTATCCTTAGTAAAGAAGAAGTAATCACCCATTTTGGTCAGAGGAAGACTTGTTATTCAATATTTTTATAGACATTGAGGGCCTTGTCCTTGTTTTTTTCCTATCAGGGTCACAGAGTGACCTTCTCTATGTCTTGTTCTGAGAAGGGTTTATGTTCTGAAGTTATCACTTGACAATTTCACAATAACAATTAATGCATTTTTTCAACTGTTTACTATATGCCTAGCATTGTTCTGAGCACTTTACCTGTGTTAAGTAATTTTGATTTTCATAAAAACTTACAAGATTAATATAGCTACTTTTTAATTTTGAAAATAGGGAAAGTGAGATAAAGAAAGAATAAGCAGTTTGCCCAAGGTCACACAGCAAGTAAGTGACAGAGCTGGACCTGAAGTTTTAATTTCTGAATGCTACAAACACCAAGACTACCACTGTGAAAACATCGTGACCTGTGGCACATCACATTACACTCTTTAAAGAAGTTGACTTTGCTTACTACTTCTTGAAATTCCTTTCCTTGGCTTTTGTGACATCATTCTCTTCTGGTTCTTCCCTCATATCATGACACTCTTGTTTAATCTCCTTGGCTGGCTTTTCTTTTACAGACTTTTTTTTTTTAATACATATCCTACTATGATCAATTTTTTGGTTTTTGTCTCTCTTACTCTATATATTCTCCACAAACAAAAGTATACACAAAGAATTTCAACTACTCTATGAATGCCAATGATATCCAAAGCTATATATTCACTTATGTTGTCTCTGCTAATTCCAAACCATAGTTTTAATTATCTAGATATTTCATAAGCATTTCAACATGCTGACACTAAAATCAATTTAACTCTACTTCTGTTACTACAAGTGTAACAGAGGCCATAATAATCTCTCACTTAGAATATTACAAGATTCTTATTATTGTTCTTCCCACTTCTAGTTTTTCTCATTCCCTTCCGGTCCTTTTCCTTATGTCTTCTTTACACTGTATACAATAGAAACTATCTAAAATGTAAAGTCAAAAATATCCTTTCACATAACATCATTTATAATAACTTCAAAGCAAATGAAATATGTGATATAAATCCACGAAAACATGTACAGAATCTGTATGCTAGAAGCTATAAAAATATTATGAAAGAAATTCAAGAAGATTAAGTAAAGAGACATATCCTGTACATATATTGGAAAATGCAATGCACTAAAGGTATCAACTCTCCCCAAGTTGATTTATTGGTTTAATACAACTCCCATAAAAGTCTTCAGCAAGGTTTTTTGGTAGAGATAGCAAAGTTTATTCTAAAATTTATATGGAAAAGCAAAGGACTTAGAATAGCTAAAACAATTTTTAAAAAGAAGAGTAAAGTGGGAGGAATCATTCTTACTGATGTTAAGGCTTATTACATAGCTAATCAAGAAGGTGTGATATTGGCAGAGGGATAGACATAGATCAATGAAACTGATTAGAGAACCTAGAAATAGACCCACAGACATATGCCCAAACGATTTTTGATAAAGGTGCAAAAGCAATTCAGTGAAGGAAGGAGAGCCTTTTCAACAAATGATGATGCCGGAGCAATCAGACATACATAAATTAAAAAAAAAAAAGAATCTCAGGCTAAATGTCACATCTTATACAATAAGTAATTCAATACGTATCATAGACTTTAATGTAAAACATAAAGCTATAAGATTTTAGAAACAAAAAGAGAAGATAATCTTTCGGACCTGGAGCTAAGTGAAGAGTTCTTAGACTTGATGTTCAAAACACTATTCCATAGAAGGAAAAAAACTTATAACTTGAAATTCACCAAAAATTAAAAACTGTTTTTTTCTGTCAAAGCTTATATAAAGAGGATTAAAAGAAAAGCTATAGATGAAGAAAATATTTGCAAACCATGTATCTGACAAAAGACTAGTATCTCAAATATATAAAAGATTCTCAAAGATCAATAGTGAATATATAACATATCAATTAGAAAATGGGCAAAATACATAAAAAACAGATATTTCACCAAAAAAGTATACAAATAGAATACAAGCACATTTAAAGATATTCAACATCATTAGCCATTAGAAAAATGCTAATTAAACTCACACTGATGTATCAGTACACACCTATCAGAAGCTTTTAAATCTTCTCAGTTTATGAGCAAATATAGTTCTAGTTTTAGGATTGAGAATAACACAGAATGTGTGGTCAACATTCTATGTTAATATCTCATAGTTCAAATGAAGACTGTCTTAGTATTATGTTTTTGAGGGAAACATTTCGCCGAAACACTGAAAAAAAAAAAAGTGGATATATCTTACAAAGTCTATGAAGTGGACTGGAACTTTGAAATCTTCAAATACAGACCCTTTATTCTAATATGAGAATATGAGGTTGGAGACAAGATGGCAGAGAAGGACTTAAGCTCACCTCCCCTCACAAAAACACCAAAACCACAACTAAGTGCTAAACAACCATCTACCAAAAAAGACGGGAACCTACCAAAAAGATATTCTACATCCAAAGACAAAGAGGAAGCCACAGCGAGACGGTAGGAGGGGTGCATTTGTGATAAAATCAAATCCCATACCCGCTAGGTAGGCGATCCACAAACTGGAAAATAATTACACAGCAGAGGCTCTCCCACAGGAGTGAGAGTTCTGAGCTGCAATGTGCCCCCTAGAACTCAACACACTGTCAATCATCTAAGTCCTTCCTTAACATCTTTTTGAATATTTCTTTTACTTCCTCATTTTTATTGACATTTTGGCTTTGATGGCATTGCCATCTCTTGCAACTCTCTCTGGAGTGGCTCTCCCAACTCAAGTCCCAACTACTTTGAATCACATTCCCTCGTATTTTACCATCTTCTATTTCTCCTTGTTTTAGTCATCTATACATCTTTATGGAACATATTTATGATAAATGCTTTAAAATCCTTTTCTCCTAGTTCCATAATTCTTCTCCTGATTATGGATTATAATTTCTTGTTTTGTATACCTGGTGTGTGTGTGTGTGTGTGTGTGTGTGTGCGCGTGTGTGTATTTTTTAATTAGAAGCAGACCTTTGTGAATTTTACTTTTTGGGGTACTGGATTCTGTTCTGGCATGCTGCTAAGTTACATGAAGTCTGATTTTTTGACACTTGCTTTTTAAAATTTGTTATGGTGAGTCCAGAGCAGTCATTATTCTAGAGCTAATTTAAACCACTACCAACATAATACTCTCCTGAGAATTCTCTCTCATGCCCCAATTATTACAGTAGTTTTCCTTCTGGTTCACTGGAATAATATCTATTCCTAGATTCCTGTGAATTCCTGGAATTATTCTACTTCTACTTACAGGTGAGTTTATGTTCTTTCACCAGCTTTGTGTAGTTTCCTCACATGCATGTGGATATCAGTGCTCAGCCAAAAACTAAAAAGCCTTTGTTTATGAATTCTCATGAGAATTTTTTGGGAGAGGCTATCTTCCTATGCTTATATTCTGATTTCATATTTTATTTTTACAGAGGCTGTCACTCTTTAAGAGTCACATCATTATTTAGGAGTCCCAGTTCTAACTCCCCAATCTATGTAGGTCCAAACCTGATTTTCTAAAAAAGTAAAAACAAATCACTAGTTCCAACACTCCAACAAAAATAAAGTAGAATCAGA
Organism: Balaenoptera musculus; assembly: GCF_009873245.2. Taxonomy (NCBI): domain Eukaryota; kingdom Metazoa; phylum Chordata; class Mammalia; order Artiodactyla; family Balaenopteridae; genus Balaenoptera; species Balaenoptera musculus. Next base: position 48,441,811 of record NC_045794.1, on the reverse strand, counting down.
AAAATTTAGTGCTAGCTAAAGCTGAATATATGATTGCTTTGGGGGCATTTACTGATCTTTATAATCTGAGAATCTAGGGATTTTAATAACAGTGTTGGAAACACTTATGTAGGTTCAAACCTGATATTCTGTTGTCAACAGAGACTTCAATTTCTTTCATTGGTGGTTTGCTTTTGAGTGTCATGTGAGGCCTGATGTGCTGAAAGCTTTCCTGCTCCACTCTAGGCTTTCAGCTATCCCTGACCATCGACACCAAGGAGGCAGTCTCTCTCCATGCTCTTGCAGACCCCACCCCCCAACCCCAGTGACTGCTATTGCTAGTTTCTCGGTGGTAGGCTCACAGCGGGGCAATGGGATTATTTAGTTCTAATCCAGTTTCAGTTTTAGGCAGGCTCTGTGTGCCTGAGCCTTTTAAACTTTCTCTTATATCAGAGACTCTTGGACAAAAGAGTTTCCTGCTCCCTCCCAGCAGTAACAAACCTTTTCTTGCAGGATCCTGGGCTCAAGTGGATTATCTGGTTATCTCCCAGGGGCAGTTGATTACTGCTTCTGTTTCTTCCTCAGAAGCAGTGGAATTTAGCCTATGGTTTGGAGCAAGAATGGGCCTGAGAGGTGGAAGTCTCTTTGTCCCTCTTCTAACAGTTCAAGAATTTTTTTGTTTGTACGAAAGAAGGGTCCAGGGAAGTGGGCCAGGTTTTTCTTTGTCACTAGCAACCATTCCTCATCTGCATGCCTCCTCCACCCTGGGGAACTCTCTCTGGTCTCCTGCCCTGACTCCAATCTTTCTCAGGACTACCTGGTGCTGGTCTGTGGAAATGAATTAGAAAGTGAATGAACCCTCTCTCTTTCATTTGGACTAAATGAGGTTTTAACATTTGGGGTAAGATCCTCTTCTACTGAACTTGCTCATTTAAAAAAATGCTTATTTTTAATGGATAAGGAATTCTAGATAGGTTTCCTCTCAACCAATAAAAAGAATCTGTGACACATAAGCATTAATTATTAAGAAATGTTAAAGGACATATTTCTTTGAAAAAAAAAGTTTCTTCATAATATTCAATGGAAGTAAAAATCTTCCTGGGGCAAAGGTAATTTTAAATTTAATTTGTGAAATATTTCTTATCCATCTCTTTCTGCAGGATATTCAACAGAGATGAGCCACAAGCCTACCAGCAATGGCACTTAAAAACAGGCATACCTCAGAGGTATCATGGGCTCAGTTCCAAACCATCAATATTGCAATAAAGTGAGTCACATGAAATTTTATATTGCCAGTGCATATAAATGTTCACACTATACTGTAGTCTATTAAATGTGCAATAGCATTATGTCTAAAAAATGTACATATATTAATTAAAAAAACACTTTAGTGCTAAAAAATACTAAGTGTCATCTGAGCCTTCAGTGAGTCATAATCTTTTTGCTGGTGGAGGGTCTTGCATTGATGTTGATGGCTGCTGACTGATCAAGGTGGTGGTTGCTGAAGGTTAGGCTGGCTGTGGCAATTCGTTAAAATAAGATAAGATAAATAAGATTGCTGCATTGATTCACTCTTCTTTTCACAAAAAATCTTCTCTGTGCCATGCAATACCATATGATAGCTTTTTACCCACAGAAGAACTTCTTTCAGAATTGAAGTCAATCCTCTCAAACTCTGCTGCTGCTTTATCAACTAAGTTTGTATCATATTCTAAATCCTTTGTTGCCACTTCAACAATCTTCACAGCATCTTCACCAGCAGTAGATTCCTTCTCAAGAAACAACTTTCTTTGCTCATCCATAAGAAGCAGCTCCCATCCATTCAAGTGTTATCATGAGATTGCAGAAATTCAGTCCCATCTTCAGGCTCTACTTCTAATTCTAGTTTTTCTGCTAGTTCCACCACATGTGCAGTTACTTTCTCCTTCAGTTCCACTGAAGTCCTGGACCCCTCAAATTCATCCATGAGGGTTGCAATCAACTTCTTCCAAACTCCTGTTAATGTTGATATGTTGACCTCTTCCCATGAATCATGAATGTTCTTAATGGCCTCTAAAATGATGAATCCTTTCCCGAAGTTTTTCAATTGACTTTGCCCAGATCCATCAGAGGAATCACTATGGCAGCTATACCCTTAAAATGTATTTCTTCAATAATAAGACTTGAAACGTTGAAATTATTCCTTGATCCATGGACTGCAGAATGGATTTGTGTTAGCAGGCATGAAGACAACATAAATCTTGCTGTACATCTCCATTAGAGGTCTTGGGTGACTAGGTGCATTGTCAATGAGCAGTACTATTTTGAAAGGAATCTTTTCTTCTGAGTAGTAGGTCTCAACAGTGAGCTTAAAATACTCAGGAAACTATGTCATAAACAGGTGTACTTCATCCAGGCTTTGTTGTTCTATTTATAGAGCACAGGCAGAGTAGATCAAGGATAATTCTTAAGGGCCCTAGGATTTTCATAATGGTAAATGAGCAATGACTTCAACTTAAAGTCACCAGCTGCATTAACCCCTAACAAGAGAGTCATCCCACCCTTTGACACTTTGAAGTCAGGCATTGACTTCTCCTCTTTAGCTATGAGAGTCCTAGATGGCATCTTCTTCCAATATAATGCTGTTTTGGCTACACTGAAAATCTGTTGTTTAGTGTAGCCACCTTCATTATCTTAGCTAGATCTTCTGGATAACTTGCTGCAGCTTCTACATGAGCATTTGCTGCTTCACCTTGCAGTTTTATGTTATGGAGATGGCTTCTTTCCTTAAACCTCATGAACCAACCTCTGCTATCTTTAAACTATTCTTCTGCAGCTTCCTCACCTCTCTCAGCCTTCAAAGAATTGAAGTGAGTTAGAGCCTTACTCTGGATAAGGCTTTTGGTTAAGGGAATATTGTGGCTGGTTTGATCTTCCATCCAGACCACTAAAACTTTCTCCTTATCAGCCATAAGGCTGTTTTGCTTTCTTATCATTAATGTGTTCACTGGAGTAGCACTTTCAATTTCCTTCAATAACTTTTCCTTTGCATTCACAACTTGGCTAACTGGTGCAAGAGGCAAGCTTTTGTCCTATCGGCTTTCAACATGCCTTCCTCACTAAACTTAATCATGTATAGCTTTTGATTTAAAGTGAGAAATGTGAGACTCTTCCTTTCACTTGAACAGAGGCCACTGGAGGGTTATTAATTGGCCTAACTTTAATGCTGTCATGTCTCAGGAAATAAGGAGGCCCAAGGAGCAGGAGAACAAGAGACAGGGTCAGTGGAGCAATCAGAACACACACATTAAATAAGTCCGCCATCTTACATGCACGTGGTTTGTGGCATCCCAAAACAATGACAATCGTGACATCAAAGATCAGAGATTACAAAACCAAAACTCTTAGAAGGATGAGAGTTGCATTTAGGATAAGAAATAATAAACCTAACTACTCTCTATATTTTCTCTAGGAATATACTCTTATAGTGTTCTGTTTTCCTCCCTCAGAATGCATGAAGAGGTTTGCAGATGCAATGTCCTTTCCTCACTTAGACTAAGACTTAACTCTGTCCTGGACAAGTCAGAGAAATGTCCTTGAAATTCAGGATATCATTTTAAGAGGAAACATTCTTCAAGGAATATGATACTGGCTTTTTATAGAGCACCACTGCTTTCTGTCCACAGTAGCAAGTAGAACTCTATATTCCCCAAGCCTATGACATCAGAAGGAGGGGGAGGAATGAATTAGGGATGATATTTACTTACACCTAATTACCTTATTTCCTCATGTGGCCCATTCAGAGAAGGGAGAAACTTGTTATTCGCCTTGACTGCTCTGTTTTCCTTTTGGTAAAAAATTTTGTAATGCAGAAATAAAGATGATGCTTTATCAAGGTGTCTTTGGTATTAGCAAGCTGTCTATTGTTCACATTCTTATAACAATACATTACATAATATTTCTTATTCTGTGTAAGTATATAGTACCATCAGCAATACTATCTGAAGCCTTTTCCACAGCAGAATAATGCAGTTCCTATTACCAATGGGACTTGAACATAAAGAATGCTTTAAGAAGACTCACATCAACATCGGCCCATGTGCACATACAGCTGCTCATCTCATTGCTCAGTATCATCTCAGTGACTGTCCAGAACAGGTGTTCCTTCCATTTTTGTTGGGATTTAGTGAAGCCCTCCTCAAACACACCATGTCCTTCCTGCTGCTTTGCTCCTGGGCAATCATTTTCCCTGACACGGTCTGCCAGTCTCTCACTGGCTTTCCCTTTGTTTCTCACACAGCTATGAGACGTGTCAGTTCTCAGAGGTCAGGTGGTGCAATTCCCCCTTCCTCTCTACTTATTTATCTCTGGCAAAACCCCAAATCAGTCATTTCCATGAGCCTGATATCCCTAGGAGCAAAAGAGGAAAATCTCAGAGACATGTATCTTTGTAACTATAAGATGTAGAGCTTCAGACTCTAATCATTATACCCTAATTCCACTTGCAGTGTTTTGGGATTTTTTTCCTACAGCAGAATAGGAGTATGGTTTACTGACAGGAAGTTCGAAGTGATGGATACATCTGGCCATTATTTTATGTAATGCTTGTCCTTTTGTATTATTTTTATATCCATTTAACTGATCTGTTTTTTATGCCTATTTTTAGACCCTATAATTTAGGTTCAAATATCTGGATATCAATAAACAAAAATTTAACTAGTACTAGCTTTTATCTATTTTTTAACACGAGTTTTTATTTTTATTTATTATTTTTTAATGGAAGTGTTCTTTTTTAATTGAGCTATATTTGACATACAATATTGTGTAAGTTTAAGGTGTACAACATATCTATTTGATACATTTATATTGCAATATGATTGCTATAAGAGTGTTAGCTAACACCTCTATCACACCACGTGATTATCATTTCTTTTAGTGCTGGGAACACTTAAAATCTAGCTTCTTAGCAAGTTTAATGTTTCTAATACAGTGTTGTTGCTTATAATCACTGTACCGTGTATTAGATTTCCAAAACTTATTTATCTACTAGTGGCAAGTATTTACCCTTAAACACCATCTCTCCCATTTCCCCGAGCCCCCAGCCAGCCCCTGGTAACCACCATTTTACACTCTCCTTTTATTATTTCAGTTTTTGTAGCATCTGTCTTTTAAAGAATTCTTCTATCATCACTGAAATCAAGCTAAATAAAAATTATTTTGGGAATTGAAGGTTTAAGTTCTAACCTCGTTGACTCCTTTAGGAATATCTTTTCATGTTATACAATGTCTACTGTGTAGTATGAGTTTACAGTTCTTTTATCTTCTTTTATAAATTTGTTGTGGAGATTAAATAAAATGTTGCATGAGAAAGCACCATGCACAATTCCTGACACATAGCAAGAAACCAATGTATGTTAGTTGGATCAGAATTGTATTGATTAAGAAAAAAAGAATCAAACAGAAACTAAGGTAATGGAAAGAAAGAGAAAGAAGGCCAATGTTAATAAATAATACAAATCAAAATCATATGGAATGCTGTTAGATAATTAAACTGGAAAGCAACCTCTAAGTAAAGCTAAAGCTAAAGAACACTTTGTGAGATTTAAAGCTTAGACATGATATATAGATTCTTGAGTGGTACTTATCTTTGTAGTTTAGGTCTGATAAATCCTGAAATAATATTAATATTAATATATCCAGTTATTATTATATTGCATGACACAAAGTGGGAATACAATAAGTTTTTTTGAGCAAATACATTACACGTACTTACTTCAAAGCAGGCTAGTGGGAAAAAAAAAATGATGGGCATTAGTCACTACAAAAATGTACTGTAAAGTAAATTCAAGTAATGGAATTTCACTTTATTCCTGGAAAATATAGAGAAAATTAGAATAATCTGATATGCGTTATTTGAGAAAAGAAATTCTGGGTTCTATGAGGTAAAGAAACAATGGAGCAAAATATTACAAATCTTATAAATATTTATAAAATGTGGACCCTTAATTTAAAAAAAACACAAAAACTTTTGTTTAGTCTTTGTCATTTGACAATATGTAACATTCTTTTATATTCCTACTTCCAGAAAAGTGAAGAGGAGCATCCAAACACTCTCCAGGAGAGAGAATCTAGGTTTCTAGTTATATGGTTCCATTAATCAGGTGTTCCTTGTAGTGAAATCAAAGATCATACTTGGCCTGAGCACAGAAGATAAAAGTTCTTTTATGTTTTGAGATTTGGAGTAAGATTTTGTAGAAGAGGTGATATTTGAGCTGGATTTAAATTCCAAATACTATGAAAGAAAAAGTTCTGTGAACAAATATAAAGGGTTTATGATATTTTGGGAGAAATCATTAGTAGTACTCTGTGGGAGCAGCCTAGTCTACGTAAGCAGAAGATAAGGCTAAAAAATATTTTGGCTCCAGATAATGGAGAACCTTAAAAATCATTAAAGAAATTTAAAGCAGTAGAGTGACAACAGATCTGTGCTTCACAAACATAATTTTTTATTTGCTATGTGGAATAAAGACTGGGGAAGGGAGACACAAAAGACAGAGATACCAGTTAATAGGGTATGGTATTACAAGGGTACAAAATAATAGGAAAGGGCAATTACAGAGGTAATTAGGAGAGAAGGTCAATTCAGGAAATTGTGTTTCTTTCTAATTGACAGACTTCCAAGAATTGTTAGTTAATTAATTAAAAAGAGAGAATAAGGGAAATGAGGGAGACAGAGAAATCTCTAATATTTGTTTTTTAAAGGTAGATAGTAATATCATTAATGAAGAAAACAGTAATAATAAAAGTAGCAGTTGGTATCAGTAGTGGTAATAGTAATTAAATACTATATCACAAAGACTAAACTAAATGTCACCACCATCTACAAAGTGACACTGAATAAGTTATTTAACTTCTGTGAGGTTTAATTTCTTTATCTTCAATCAGGATAAGACTACTTGCATATAAGTTACATGAAATGAAATATCTCCATTTTAGAAATTAAGTTCAAGATCACTTATCTGGCAAATAGAGAGTCAGGGTACAATTTCTAATTATCATATAATTATCCCATCTATCAAATGGAACAGAAGAGCAGTGAGTGGGGGATGAATCAGAAAGATAGCTAGAGAGAACAATAACCATCATGCTGTGATGGTGATGGTGGTGGTGGCGGTGGCGGTGATGATGATGATAACAGCAACAACAAACACTTTCTGAGTACTTGTTATGAACAAGACATTGTTCTAAGTATTTTAAATAATTAATTTATTATCATTAAGAAGGTTGTAAGTCAAACACTGTTATCATAATCCCCAATACAGAGGGCTAAATGGGGGCCCCCAAATAGATATGTCAATGTCCTAACCCCAGGAACCTGCAAAGAAACATGACGTTATTTGTAAAGGGATCTTTTCATATGTAGATAAGTTAAATATTTTGAGATGAAATCATCCTGAATTACACAGGTTATCCCTAAGCATGTCCATATGAGAGCTATCAGAAGACAAAGCATATTGTAAAGCAATTATACTCCAATAAAGATGTTAAAAAATAAAAATAAAAGAAAAAGAAAGCAAAAACCTGGAAGAGGATTCTCTCCTAGAGATTCCAGAGGGAGTTCTGCCCTGCCAATATATTGATTTCAGACTTTTGGCCCCAGAACTATAAAAGAATAATTTTGGCTATTTCAAGCCACACAGTTTGTGGTAATTTGTTGTGAAATCCCTTGGAAACTAATGAACCAATTATCAATTTATTGCTCTTTACCTCCACATCCAACCTTTTTTGTCTGTTTTGAGAAAATTGAGTGAGAAATATTTAAATATTTCTCTGAGTGAAATATTCAAATATTTAAATATTTGTCCTTTGCAGTTGGCTCCATACTAAGGTTTGATGGTAGATAGCACCAGAGGGCCATTTTAGGAAGAAGGGACATCTCTTCCCAATCCTGGTGTTTTCTTTTATATTTTGTTTTGTTTTCTTCTTCTTCTTGCTTTGATTGCACACCTCCCATGGTTTCTGTGAACATTCAGGGGAGCTCTCCCAAACTGAGTTTCAGCTGCACGTCTATGGGACTATTCCCAATGAGACTCCAAGATACCTCCCAGGGCAGTCTCAAGCTGCCAGCACACCAGAGTGTTACTTCCTTTTTGCTGGATCTGGCTGTTGTTCTCCATCCACCAGCCTCTCCCCAGAGAATGTGGATCAGTTCTGACCTGGAACCACCCAGAGAACCTCTCCATAATCTATTTAGTTATAACTAATAACTAGAGCTAATGAGATCTGAATCACAACCTTGGGGAAGGGACACACTTTCCAAGTTTATTCATTTCTCAGGTACACTCCTCAGCCCTATGGTATTTTTTGAGAGCTCTCTTTACCCTTTACAGGTAATCCATGTTATAGTTCACAATTGTTTATATTAAAGGTCCCTTTTTTCAAATTACCATGTGGTTCCTGTCTCCTGATTGGAATCTGACTGAAACATCCATTTTACATATGAGGCATTGATGCACAGGAATGTTAGTTGACTTGTTCAAGTGCACATAGCTAGTAACTGGTAGAATCACTATTCAAAGTCAAGAAGTATGGTTCTAGCATCTGTAGCCACTGGATTATAAAAAAAACTGACAGGAATGAACTAGATATTTAGCGTATTAGAGATATCTACAAAGTATCTAGATGAAAGGAAAAAACTCATCATTTTTCTATTTCCTCTACTCACCACTCTACACTCAATACTTCACTCCTGGTCACCAAATGAAAGGAAAACACTTGTTTTTCTACTTAATATTCATAGAATACTTTTTACACCAGATATGTATTTTTTTCTACACCAAGCAATTCTGCAGTTCTCTATGGACACCAACTGGGTCCTAAACGTAATTCTGACAATATCTACCTGGAGTTAGCATCAGATCTCACAAGGGCTAATTCTCACAAGACGGCAAGTTTCAAGCCCAGGTTGTTATCTGTGCTTCTGACCAACCAAGTGTAAATCAGGAGTTCCCTCCTCAGGCTCAATAATTTGCTAGAACAGCTCACAGAACTCAGGAAAAACAGTTTATTTACTCAATCTTCAGTTTATTAACAGCCAGATAAAAGAGATCCATGGGGTCAGGTATGGGGAACGTGCAAGAGAAGCATCCACGTCCCTTCCAGGCTCACCCCCATCTTAGCACTTCCATGTGTTCACCAAGCTAGAAGCTCTCAAAACCCCACACTTTAGGGATTTTTAGGGAAGCATGATTGATTAAATCACCCACCATTGGTGATTATTTCAACCTCCAGCACCTTGCCTCTCTCCAGGGGTCAAGGGTGGTACTGAAAGTTTCAACCCTCTAATCATATAGTTGGTCCACTGACAACCAGCCCACATGCTATGGTTATCTAGAAGCTTTCCAAAATTCATTTCATTAACATAAACTCAGATGAGGTTGAAAGGGGCTTGTTATGAATAACAAAAGACAGTCCTTTCTCTTTTATGGCTTTGGAGATATTTCAGGAACTGAGGACAGAAGACCAAATATTATAATTAAAGATACTCCTATTGCTTTTATCATTTAGGAAATTACAAGGATTTTAGGAGCTGTATGCCAGGAACAGGGACAAAGACCAAATATATATTTCTTATTATAAATCATAATATCACTCTAGGCCATATTCATATTAATCATTTGACAATTATAATGTGCAGATTAAAGAGGTAGAAAGAAACACTGTACATCTAGATAATACAAATAAATAAATATATCATTCCAAAAGAGAGTTTGGAGCAGTGGGTGTAATCCGGAAAGAGACCCACAGCTCGGAGATGTTCATAGATACACTGTAAACAGATAGGGTGAGGGTCTCCAGAGAAAGAGAACCAGGCTTTCTTGACATAAGAGAAGCCATTTTTGGCCTAAGTCATTTTGTGATCTAAGCCTGGCCACATTGCTTGCCCTTAAACAGTTCTCAGGAATTATCTTAAGGGAAAAAAAGAATGCAGGAACAAACTTATCAGGCAAGAGAAGTAACAACAGCAAAGATAGTAAATCAGTTGTAAAGACTCCCGTTCTATCTTAATGATAAAGATTAGCCTGAAGCACTTTCTTGAGCTGTTTTTCGTAATTCAAAGCCCTCTCTAGCCTCAACCATCAGACCAACTGGAATGTAAGGAATGATGATGTTGACCTTTTCTGACTCTCATGACTTCAGTCAACTAAAGCTTGGGCTGTGTCAACTTTTCTCCCAGTTCTGTGCTGAATTCTCCTCTGCTCAAGCCACTTCATGAATCTGCATACAACACCCAAATCCTTTCATGAATATGCATGTACCCTTAGCCTAAAACTTCCCCAATTTTGCTGTTCAGGGATACACTGCTATGGGAAACATCCCTGATGTTCTCCTTACTTGCTATATGTAAGAAATCCTTCCTTCTCCCAATCATTGGCTTGGTTGTGTCTTTTGGCTGGATACCCACCAACAGGCGAACTCAGCTTTCGGCTAACAATACCCCATTTAGCCTATAAAGTAGTAGCCTGTATGGTGTTTTGGAAACTGTCTAATTAGCTCCCAACATTTAAAAATCAGGATGTTTCACATAATATGCAGTTTTGTTTTTTTAGCTTCTCTGAAAAAAATTAGAATATCACAACTTCAGAGAGGTCTGCTCAAATACTCAATAAAATTAACATTGGTTACCCCACATCATTTAGTTAGTTCTAGGCATTTTCTGTGCTTATTTATTTATTACCTACTTCTCTCTATTGAAATAAAAATTTTGTGAAAATGTATCTTCTCTATATTTGTTCCTATTGTTCCTCAGTACCTAGAGCTATTCTGGATAATATCACCTCTCTCTCTCCCCCCCACCCCCATATATATATATATATATATATATACATATATATATATATATATATATATGTATATATATATACAATTAAGGATGAGGAGGCAAAAGCCAATTTGTTGTGGGTTAAAACCAAGGCAGTGAAGGTAGTAAGTGTAGATTACTAAAAACAATTTAAAAAGCTTTTACTTTAAAGGAAAAATAACCAAAAATTGTGTTACAAATTTATTTACGTATGAATTCTGATATATAAGGTATTTTAATATTTTAAAAGGTTAATTCACATTAACAAGTATGGAAAGATAAGTAATGAACATGGACTCTTGACTTTTAATAAATGTTTTGAAAGAGTATCTGAGATTTGAAGTAAATACCAGATTCTGATCATGATTATTGATATATTAGCAAAGAAACTTTGGAAAAATACAAATAATTTAAAACAGACACTCCATTTTTGGTCAGTGTTCTACACAAATTTAATTACACATACATACACCCCCCAACAACAACAAAGCACATTCTTTTTTTAGTTCCCGGACCAGGGCCCTTAGCGGTGAAAGCACGAAGTCCTAACTACTGGACCGCTAGGGAATTCCCAACAAAGCACATTCTAAAGTCATTACAACTCATTCTCAGAATGTAAGTTGAACTTTAAGTCTTAAAAAAAAAAAAAAAAAAAAGGAAAGAAAAGGAAAAAAAATCAAATGTTCCTTAGTGCTAAAGAACTTTTTAAAAAAGTTTCAACTCTGTTTCACTCTTGGAAAATGCTACATGACCAAGTCCTAATAACTTTCTAAGCCTGTATAATATATTAGGATACTTCCAACTCTACCATTTTAATATTCTTTTTACACTTTGGATCATATCACTCATTTAAATCTTATAATTCCTCACCATTAAAACCTTTTTTGCCCTACTCCAAAACTTGGAACTCAATGCTTTCAAGGTAATATCTTCAAAATGAAAGAGTATGTCATATGCTTATTCTAAAAAAATTATTTGTTTTGAAAATTCAAGTTTTTTATTTAATCCCCTCTTAATCTGTACTACCCTGCCCATATTTATTCCCCATGGCTCATTTATTTTATATACTTCACTTTATCCTCCAATACTTACTTAGATTTTCAACCTAAATTGACCTCTTTAAAATCTAGACTCATCTAACATCAACTTGTTTGGGAACAAATATCTCCTGTGTTGTAACTATATCAACTCTTCCTTTTATTTCACTTTTTTCACCTGCTGCATAAAGGCTCTGTTACCCTATGTTTGAGAGGAAAATACACAGTTGTGATCAACAAATGCAAAAGGCCTTAACTTCAAATAGTTTCTCAAATTTTTAATTCATTTTGAATATCTTCTGTGTGTTTTAATAATGGAATTTAATAATTCAATAACAGAATTATCTTTCACCTAAATCTATCATAAGCATAGAGATGCTGAGTGTGCTCCCAGCTCTTATTCTTTTCATTAGTAAAGACAGATTTAGAAATACTATACCTAATCTTTTTCATACCGTACAAACACGTAAAAGTACAGACTATTGGTAATGTGTAGCTAGATATACACAAATGTCTATATTATTGAATGTGTATAAATGCTTATGATGTATAGCAATATATATATCATACAGTAAAATTGTATAATTATGGAATTATTATTAGAAAACTTCTAGAGCATTTACTTTAAACCTAGTCTTATTTTAAGTGCTTTACATGTGTCTAGAAATTTAATTATAGTAAAAATTCTATGAGGTAGGTACCCTTACTATTATACTTAAGTGAAAATTGAGGAAATCTAAGAATAGGGCAATTAAGTAAATTGACCAAGGTCCATCAGCAAATAACATACGGTGCTGAGATCCAAATTCAGGCAATCTGACTCCAGTATTTGTCCTCTTAAACACTACACTATACCATGACATAATTCAGAAAACATAATTTCATTTCACTGACCAATGGAGGAAGAATCTCAGGTGTGAATAACAACTATGAAAATACTAATATGTACACTGAGGAGTTACATAAAGTTTCATAAAAGTTCTATGTTCATCATCCCTAATGAACTTCAAATTCAGGGTAAATAAAGATTATTGAATAAAGTTGAAGTTATGATATCAAAAATATAGTACAACTTATATGGTACTTCACTTTTGCTGAATAACAGAAAAAGTAAGAGTTTATTGCCATGCAGAGAGTACTGAATATAATTCCAAATTTGGGGAAAATTTATCTACTCTTCGCCATGCGAAAGGCCACTGCTGAGTTTTCACACAGCTTCTATTTTGTGTTCTTGCAAAAAGATGAATGAGATGCAAGTCAATGTTACTTTCATTCATAGTTGCAAGGCAGAGATCAGTTGACCTATTTGCTCTATCATCATAGAGCAGAGATGAGAATTGTGAGAGAATACATATCTTGGAGAGAGGCTTATGAGCCTTACTTCACAGAAGGTTATTCTTTAAAATAGACAGCACTGTAGAATATGAAACAAGGTAATATTCAACCTATTCCAATTCACTGCAAATATTATCTTATTCCTTTACATTGGGCTCTGTTGTAAAGTATGGTATCCAGACTATATGTGAGGTGATAGAAAACAAATGGATAGGAGAGTACTTAGTAAACTTTCATTCTTTAGTTGTATACCTTTGTTCTTTGCCTTCCATAGGAAACAGATTTTAAATATATTTCGTTGACTCTTTAATTTCCTAGCCTTGGCTTCAAATCTATTTTATAAGCTTCAAAATTATTGTAGTTTAACCATAAAAATAGATGTCATAGATACTTAAAGATCTCTTTAAATCACTTATGAAATCAGACAGGGTAGGTTAGGTATTGATACCTTTTCAGTACTTGTGTAAGCACACATTTAAGTGATTATATATAACATTTTCCATAGTAGACCTCTCTCCCATCCTGCCATCCTCATGTTCCAGTACAACAGTTATAAGCCCTTTTTGCTATGCGTTTCATAAATCTGTAGTAGTATCCATGTATTTTTTTAAAAAATATGCAATATATTGAAAGTTAAAAGTCATATAAGCACTGACAAAAGTATTTTCCCTAAATCAAAAGAATGGTGAATGTATTATAAAGTAAATATTTACTCAACTTTTAAGAGAAGCTGTGTTTTCATTCTTGTACCATTCATTATTTGAAAGCAAAGTAACAATCTCCTTGAGCTTGATGGAAAGAAGCCTGTGTCTAACTCTGAGATTCTCTCTGTATTTAGGATTTGTGTCTTTCCTCATAATAACCTTCACTTATTTGTACTGTAATTATAAATGTAACACGCATTGTATCTGAGTCAAAATTCCTGCTCTACCATTTACGAGTCATGATAACACTGAGAAAATTATTTAACTTTTCTGAGGATTTATTTCCTCTTCTTTTAATAAAGTTTATACTACTGACTTCACAGAATTGTTGTGAAAATAAAACAAGTTAGAATACTTAAAATATTTAGTAGAGGACTTGGCACAGATTGTGCTCACTGCACATAGGTGCTACTGTTGGTTTTCATATTATAAGATCTCAAATGACTTTAATCAATAGCTAGCCCAATCTTAGGCAAAAAAACAAAAACAAAAAACCACACGCACACAATTCTTAATTTATTACAACCATACTTGTTTTGAATTGGCTAGCTAAGGTCCTGAGAGATAAAATCAGGAAGATATTTCCTTTTCAAAATAAGACAATCAAAGGAGTCATTTATAAATATGAAACCAATGATAGTTATAAAATTTAAAGCTAATCTAGAATAGTTTTTCTTATTTTCAATAACAATTGGGGGAGGGAGTTATTAATTGTAAAGAAAAAAAGGTATATTCTAAAATAAATGTCATTCACATAAGTAGTACTATAATTCTTTAATGGCTGGATATATTATTGAAGGTTAGGACAATAATTGACCTATCCACACAGATAAAATGACTAAGCACAGAAATTACTTTGAGATTCTAAAAATGCAATTTCCACATTAAAATACATATTTTTAAAGTTTGGTATTATGGGACCATACCTTCTTATTTATGTATTTATCAACATGTTCACCAGGTATTATCAGATACTGAATGACACCCCCCCACCAAAAAAAAAAGACAATCAGAATTTGGTATCCTGTCATTTTGCCTAGAGGAAGCTACAATAACACAGTTGAAAATCCATTTAACACAGATATCAATTACCAGAAGGGAAAAACAAACACACACACACATACACACACACACATTAGTTTTAGAGTGTCTGAAGAACCTGATTTTCAGCAGAATCCATTTACAATCCTCAAAGTGACACTGACTCCATTAGAGACCAAGTGTAAGTAAAGGATCAAACTTAACAGAAGTGCTTAAAGAGCCATAAGTCAGGAAGAGTTTGAAAGTGAGGGGATTATTAAGGTTAACTGTTGTAAGATAAGAAGGTGAGAAGACTTGACAGAACAACAAGATAGTTATCACTGCTTTAAGGTAAAAATCATTACCTTAGAAGGGCAATTTAATTTGTTCCTAAATAAAAGAAGATTGATTTTCGTTTTCATTTTGTAGGTTTTATTTTCCTATTGAAATTCCAAGCTGGGGATGGAGGGTGGTGGAAAGGACAGAAATACTGATGCGTTAAAAAAAATTTTGTTAAGAGAAATTCATAAGTGTATGTTTCTTTTTGTGACTATTAAGAATTGAAAAATAAAAGTCCCCAAACAATTGGCAACCTATTTTCATTTAATCTAGCTCAATATTATGTTTGCAACACTAGAAATTTTCATGAAATGAAGAAAATTTATAGAAGCGATATAAGCCTAGGGAATTGCCAACCTTTTGCATACAAGGTTACGTTAACTCAGTAATTTTACTAATGTAATTACTGATAATAGCAAAATGATAGTAATAAGATCTTCAGATGTGTTTTACATCTATCTCTAAAAGAAACTGTGAGATGATTTTCAAGGTGGGGATCAGGATTCAAATAGCTCTTTCTTAATTAAGTGAGAACGGTTCTAAATTGCCTTTGGTAGACTCTAATCTTCAAAGCATAATGAAGCTAAATTGACAGAAAAACACATACATAGAAAAATATAAATACAATGGATAAATACTGAGTCAGCAAAGTCTATGGTGTAGATAGCTTTTTCTCTCTTTCTCTCTCTTTACCTTTTAAAGTGATGACTGTAACCTTGGGCAAGTTTTAGTTAAATATTTTGTTTCTTAAATTGTGCAATAAAAATAATATCCCTTCTGCACCTACTATGGGCTATATTAGGCACTGAAAGTTCAAATACAAATTAAATGTATTTTCTGCACTTGAGAAAATCAAAGTTTACAAACATGTCAAAAAACGAAGAACATTCTATAGATTGGGTGTTATAATTGAGATAGAATACTTGAATTATCCTTTAAAAATGGACATAAATAGGCAACTTCTTTTCTTCATTTCTCCACTACCACCACCACTGTCAAAGAGCTTACTATTGCAGCAGACAGTAAGAAAGTAAGCTCAATGGAAGTTAGTAGCTTTACAAAACTTCTGCAACTGTTTCAAAGTTGCATATGGTAGAGTCAATAAATCTTTCACCTTTCATAGTTGGATTATCACTTCTTTCTTATATTAGTGCCCCCCACGCAACAACTGTGTGTAGAGAATAGTGTTCTACTAAGCTCCATATTCATTTCAAAGAGTATCGTGACACACTAGAGGCTCGTGCACCGTTGCTGCAGAAATGCTAGTCACTTCAACCGTTAAACATTATATGGTATTTTCATTTAAATCATGAACTATCAGGGCTTTTGCATTCACTGCCAAGTTGAACTTCTTCAGAAGAATACTCCACCCAGGGTTGTAGTGAAACCCAGAAAGGGTTACCACATAGCCTACCCTCAGTGGACTGGTGCAATTAATTTTCTTTTTTAATTTATAGCCAGTTAAATCTGATTTATCTCACATCCTTGTAATCTTTAAACATTCTCCAATATGAGAGCCCTTACCGCATCATCGTATTCTACCTTGCTCCTCTCCTCTAATGTTGCTCCTCTTTTTACCCAATCCAGTAATTCATGTTATCTGAAAACTCCATTCTATGGATAACAATTTTACATAAATCCTCAGGTCTTCATTCTTGTTTTTAATTAAAGAATTTCTTGTTGATGAGGGAACGACTTTACACGAACTCTTTTCAAGTCGTATATCTAGTGAACACTAAAATTGTGACCCAGAGTCTCTCTACTTTGACTGCTTTCCAGGACGTTTCTCTTCTTTGCTCATGAGTAGGTAGTGGTTAAATGTTGTTTCTTTGACACTTCATCCACTTGACTAAAAATATTTTCCTCATCTTTGTCTTGAACTCTGTCACTTCTTCTAATACAATAAAGATTTCAGAACTTAACTTGTGGTCTTTCTTTCCACACCATGTCATTTGCCATC
The DNA here is from genome assembly GCF_009873245.2 of Balaenoptera musculus. Taxonomy (NCBI): domain Eukaryota; kingdom Metazoa; phylum Chordata; class Mammalia; order Artiodactyla; family Balaenopteridae; genus Balaenoptera; species Balaenoptera musculus. The sequence continues at coordinate 48,424,597 of NC_045794.1, read as the reverse complement.
CTGACTTAACAATTCCTTTTCAATAATCTCCAAATATTATTCAAATAATAATTTGAAATAATAATTTCAAACTCCTATCCTTCTAATTATCCAACTGTATTATTATCCCACTCCAATATTCCTATACTTCTTTCCTACCTAACAGATCCTTCACTTTCTTTCATTTATATATCAAATTTCATATCCCAACAGCTTACCTAATCTCTTGTCAATGTTCTTAACTCATCTTTCCAATATCCTGCCAGTCTATCCATTTGGCAAAATCACCCATCTGTGAATTTGACTACATTCTCTTTTCCTGCCTCTAGGTTACCGTGGCAGTCAGCCTCAAATTGGCCTCCAGTGATCCATGGCTCTTGGTGTGCAGCCTCCTCCTACACTGTACCAAGATTATTTAGTGTGGAAAACAGAATATGGCAAAAGTGATAGTATGGAACTTCCAAGATTAGGTCCTAAAAGGCACTGTTTTTTTTTTGTTTTTTTTTTTTTTTAGAAATTCACGTTCTTTTATTTTTATTATTTATTTATTTATGACTGTGTTGAGTCTTCGTTTCTGTGCGAGGGCTTTCTCTAGTTGCGGCAAGTGGGGACCACTCTTCATCGCGGTGCGTGGGCCTCTCACCATCGCGGCCTCTCTTGTTGCGGAGCACAGGCTCCAGACGCGCAGGCTCAGTAATTGTGGCTCACGGGCCCAGTTGCTCCGTGGCATGTGGGATCTTCCCAGACCAGGGCTGGAACCCGTGTCCCCTGAATTGGCAGGCAGATTCTCAACCACTGCGCCACCAGGGAAGCCCCCTAAAAGGCACTGTTAACTTCTGACTCTCTCTGTCTCTGTCTCTCTCTTATCACTTGCTCTAGGGAAGCCACGTTGTGACCAACTATATTAACCTCTTTTAACAGCCATGTGAGTGAGCTTGGAAGTGAATCCTTCAGCACTCATCAAGTCTTTAGAAACTATAGCTCATACAAATCAATACCAAAAAAACAAACAACCCGATTAAAAAATGGGCAGAAAACCTGATTAGGGCATTAACCTCAGAACACTTGCAATTGTAAATTCTTTCTCTGCCCCTTTGAGTTGTAAATCTCCCAGCTTTCTGCCAGTTTTATAACCCAGGAATGTCTTTCTCAAGTACCTGGGAGCCATCCCTTTGAAATGTAACCATCAAGAAAGATAATGCCACTATCTTCCAGTCTCTGTTGGGGGATATGAGACTAACATCAGTATGTACTTTTTATGTTTTTTAAATTAGAAAACATATATGGCCTAATTATTCTGACCAACTCAGACCCTAATGTCCTTCAGCAGTTTTCCACTAGCTTATCCCAACATTTAAAAACTCCTGCCTTTTGGTTCAGCAGAGTTTTACTTCAGTCTCTCTTCTGTGTTGCAATAGTATTGAAAAAAATCTTCCTTGCCTGTTTAACTTATTGGGTACAATGTTTCTGACAGCACCCCTGTGTATTTGCTGTGGTGCTCTGGGGGCACCTCAGTACACCTTTGGGAAACCATCATTCTATGCTTACTTTAATTCCATGGATCTAAGACATAAGAAGGAGGAATAGTAAAACAAATAAAAACAAAACAACAAAAGATTATTATGTATAGAACACCTCTCCCCCCCCCCCTTTTCCTGTCTCTCTTTCCAATTTCTACCCCATTTAACCTCATTTTTAAAGCAATCAGCTGTAGAGAAAAGTTAGAGAATGTGATTGGGACTTTGTAATTCTAATAAAAACAAAGGAAATTTTTTCTTCTACTCATTTCTTAAATTGTACTGTGCCTCAGGATTCTCCTTGGCTCCTTGCTAATACAACAAAATATCTAAACAATTTCATCTATGGCCATACCTTCAATTACTATCAATCAGTTATTTTAAATGGGGTAGGAAGATGAAACTTCCACTGGGAAGGGGAAAGCTAATATCAAATCCATCAAGGGGAATTTCAAAATTACATGCCCCTTTCCACCACCCATTACCCAATATAATCCCCTATAGGGAATTCTTGCCTTCTCTTTGGGTATCATTTTTAACGTGTGTTATTGCCATAAAAAGAATGGTTGTAGAAAGAGTATTGGTAACTGCTGAATTCTGGTGACCCTCATCAGAATTCAATGTATTTTTATGCCTAAAACTTCTTTCCTGAGATCTGAACATGTATTTCCAATGGTGTATGGATAGCTGATGTACACTTCAAAAGCAACATATCAGAAGTGAAATTATTCTTTCCTTACCCAAATTAATTCTGCAGCTTATTTCCCTAGAACAATAAATAACATGCGTCAAATTGATTCTGCCCTCTTAAAAAAATTGAAAATTGAATATAATTACCCTTCTTCATGTACATGATTGCCATTCAAGGTCAGGTCACCAGGCTTCCTCACTTGGATTTTTATAAGTCTGACCACTGCTATATCAGCTTTTAATATTAGATTATATTCATTGTGGTTGAAAAAAAGTAACATTCCACACAAAATCCTGCACACAGAAGTGTATAGCAGCTTTATTCACAATTTCCAAAACTTGGAAGCACCCAAGATGCCGTTCAGTAGGTGAATGGGTAAATAAACTGTAGTGCATCCAAACCATGGAATTCCTTTCAGCACAGGTATCAATGGGTTATCAAGCAATGGCAAGACATGGAGAAACCTTAAATGCATATTAGTAAGTGAAAAAAGCCAATCTGAAAAGGCTACATATTGTATGGTTCCAACTATATGACACTCTTGAAAAGGCAAAACTATGATGAAAACAAAAAGATCAGTGGTTGCCAGGGTTGAGGGAGTAGGGATAAATAAGCAGAACACAGAGGATTTTTAGGACAGTGAAAATACTTCGCATGATATTATAATGATGGATACCTGTCCTTATACATTTGTCCAAATTCATAAAATGTACAACACTAAGAGTGAACTGTAATGTAAACTATGGACTTTCAGTAATATGATGTGTCAGTGTAGGCTCATCAACTGTATCAGGTACTCCTCTCTGGTGGGGATGCTGATAATGAAGAAGGCTATGCGTGTGTGGGGACAGAGAGTATATGGGAAATCTCTCTCGCTCTCAGTTTTGCTGTAAAACTGAAAATGCTCAAAAATAGTCTTAAACCACATAACAAACTTTACCATCTTAACCATTTTTAAGTGTACAGTTCAGGGGTGTTAAGTAAAGTCACACTGTTTTGCAACAGAGCTCCAGAACTTTTTCATCTTGCAAAACTGAAACTACTGTCTACCCATTAAACAACTCCCTATTTCTCCCTCACCTAGGCCCTTGTAACCACCATTCTACTTCCTGTTTCTATGAATTTGACTACTTTAGATATTTCACACAATTGAAATCATACAGTATTTGTCTTTTTGTGCCTTCTTTCACTTAGCATAATGTCCTCAAGGTTCATCTTATTGTTGCATGTAACAGAACTTCCCTCCTTTCTAAGGTCAAACAATGGTCCATTGTATGTATATAGTACATTTTGTTTATCCTTTTAATTTATTTTCAACACAGACATGTGAATCAATTTTTTAAAATGTAAATGTAATGATATCATTCACTTCCTTAAATACTTTTTGTAGCATCATTTGACATTTGGATAATCTTCAAGATAACTGGTATGCAATTAGTTAGTAATCTGATCTGTTTTTGTTTTTGTTTTAATCCATACAGTCTCATCTCTCACCATTCTCCCTGCCTTGCCTTCTTCTTGGTAACCTATAATTTATTTATGGGGAACTTATTTTAGATTCTCAAACTCCTCAGGAATATTCTCATTTCTGGGCTTTGGTTTATACTGTCCTCTCTATCATGAATATTCCATTTTTGTTTGCAAATTTCAACTCATCTTTCATATTGTACATTAAATGCTAATATCTTTGTGAGAATAGTAATAGTACCTATGTTTTTCATTATCTTATTCCAAAAAGCTAACAAAATAACTACTTATTGAATGATTAATGAATAAAATGAATATAAAATAAAATAATGAATGAGAATTCAGCCCAGTCAGTAATTTTTCACAAACTGTATTTTTAAAATAATGAAATAATGAAAACTGCATTGTACTAATCTATTAAGACATGAGATATTAGAATGAATCTTTGTGATATAATCTAGGAAGTTGTTCAACAATGTTAGAGGCAAGTGTTTGCAATTAAACAGGAGCTCAAATCAGCAGAACTCTCCAGTCCATAAGCACTGAATTTGATTAAGAATTCATCAGTAATGCAAGGTTGAGATGATGCAATAACAAATTACTGATGTCTAGTTCTAATTCCCTGGCTCCTTAGGCTTTCAGAACAAATATTTCTCCAACAGGTGAATACAAGGAGCACCGGAACTCAGAAACAAGTACAAATTCATGTTTATCTGATTCTGGCTTGATGACTCATTTCACAACTGAATCCTTGATAGTTTTCATTAAGTCCAAATATACCTTCATATACTTTCAGCTACTTTACGTTACTTCTGAATTTCAGTCACTCTTACTGATCTCCTGGAAAATAAAATTCTATCCTAAATTCCAGATCCATTGCTGAAATGGCATCGTATTTTACCCAATCTCACTTATACTCACTTACTGCTTGTGTACTGGAATCTTTACATATTCTCTATCTTTGACAACCCATTACAATGATAAGCCCACTTGCCTTAAATACCACCTGCCACTATATTCTCCTGCATCCCTGCATCCACTTACCTGTATACATGCTTGCTTGTTTGTCTATTTAACAAATCTTTCTTGAGTGCTTACCATAAACAAGGAACAAATGTAAAACTGCAACTGTGACAAGTGACATAAAAGAGCATCAGTATGAAGAATAATGAACCTCAAAGAGTACAGATTCTGGAAATGTATGGCCTATATTTGAATCCCAGATTTGTCATTTATAAGCTGTGTGCATTTGGGCACTTTACTCTTCTCTTCTAATTCCTGATTTGATGTGGTCAGGCCACGAAGGAAAAAGGCTATGTAAGCCTAAAACACCTTAGAGCTAACCAGGATACTTCCCTGCAAGTTTGTAAACATCTCCATCCAAGGATCTTAAGAAACAGCAGCATGCCTGAAGATGGATTTCCCTAATATGAAAACCTTATCTATTTCTTAAGAGCAACAGATGGAGGACACGATGGGCATCCTATGTGAGCTGCAGAGAAAAAGAAGAGCTCAGGGGCCATGGAGCTTCATGAAAAAGGAGATTAGGGTAAGGTTAACATCAAAGCCTCCACATGGTTTCTGAGCTGTTTTAGTCCACCCCTTCTGGTTATGCCTGGGGAAGAGGGAAGGGACTCCAACATGCCTCCTATATGTACTCTGTTCATAGAATTTTCAGTGTATTCACCCCAAGCATGTGCTCTTATGTGACTGCAGCGTGAAGACTCAAGAGCCTTCCAAAAGGGCAGCAGCAGGGACTAGAGTAGCAACTGACCCGACAGCAAACTTAAATTACCATTTCTTCAGTCCTCAGCCAAATATGGAACTAATAAGGTTAATGAAAAAGAAATAAAAGCAAGAGCAGCTGAAGAGGTAGCAGATATAGGTCTTTCACTTAAAAATGTACTGGCCACAGTCCCCTGTATAGGAATCTAGGGCATCTTAATAATTGAGTAGAAACACATCTACAACTAGTTCAAGTTCTTCAAGTAACAGATTCAAAAAAAAAAAAACCAGAATTGGCTTTTTTTGAAGAACTTCAACACCTGTCCCACTACAAAAACAGTGGTCCCACTACATGAAAGAGACGGGCATCGTGTCTAAGACTATGGAGCCATAGCAATAGGGAGGGACATCATGGAGATGGCAGAAAGTGGAGAGCTAAAGATCGCTTGCAATAGCTGAGACCAATGGGACAATAACTTTGGAAGTTCATTAAATAGAAGCCAAAGCAGAAAGCTCCAATAAAGATCAAGATCATGAAAGTATCTTTATATGGCTAATTTCAGCTTGCTTTACTGCAATTAAACAAATAGTAGAAAACTATGCATTCTCAGAATGAAATGATGTCTTCCGATTTAATTCATGTGTTCACAGCCTTGTAGTGACCTCAAAGTGGATTCAGTGATGTAAACTATGCTGCAGCTTAAGACACGAGTCTCCAGTCATGTGGAGCACCATCTCACACCTTTGCTCATGAAGCCAATGTAAGTTCTCCCCTTTGCCTCAACACCTTTATGGCTTTAGTTCCTCAGGATTGTCGGCTGGGAAAAAAAAGGACATCTGACCCTTCAGGAGACATTCAAGAGAAGGAGAAAGAGTAGATCAGCATACGGCAGCAATAAAATAGGAAAGTCGATCATCTAGACCTGCATGGTCCAACATTATAAACACTAGCCACATGTGGCTATTTAAATATCCATTAATTAAAATTATATATGGACCTTGAGGGTATTATACTTAGTGAAATATATTGGACAGAGACAAATACTGTATGTTTTCACTTATATGTGGAATCTAAAAATAAAACAAACAAATGTAACAAAACAGAAACAGACTCACAGATACAGACAACAAACTAGTGGTTACCAGAGGGGAGATGGGTGAGGGGAGGGCCAAAATAGGTGAGGGGGATTAAGAGGTACAAACTACTACGTATAAAGTAAACAAGTTATAAGGGTGTCATGCACAGCACAGGGAATATAGCCCATAATTTATAATAGCTTTATAAAGAGCATAATCTATAAAAATACTGAATCACTATGTTATATATCTGAAGTTAATATAATATTCTAAGTCAAATATACTTCAATTTAAAAAATTATATAGAAGTAAATATCCAAGTCTTCATTATGAATTAGGTGTATTTCAAGTACTTAAAAGCACATGCAGCTAGTGGCTACCTATTAGACATCCCAGCTGTTTACAATATTTATATCATGGCAGAAAGTTCTATTGCACAGTATCAATCTAGATGTAGCAATTTCATTCCTATGTATCTACCCTGGAGAAACCCTCAAACATGCTTTCTAGGAGACAACTAATAAGAATGTTTATAGTAGATGCATGTGTAATATAAAAACACTAAAAACAGCCCAAATGTCCATCAAGAAGAGAATTTATAAACTGAATTATATGCATACAGTGGGATACTATACAACATGGCAAATGAATAACAGATATACACGGTAGTGTGGATGAATATCACATAATGCTAAATTTTAAAAGGTCATGTAAGAATACAGGTAATATAGTTATCTTGTTATACCAGCTAAAAAACAAAATCATCTTGTTATATCAGCTAAAAAACAAAATCAAACAATAAGTTGTTTAGGATAAATATTTGGTAAAACTGTAGAGAAAAAACAAGGGAATAAGAAATACAAATTTCACAACATTGATTTCTTCTAGGAAGGATAGTAGGAAGATACTTCTTCAGGGAAGTATGCAACAGCAACAGCAACATTGTTGGGAATTATTCTATTTCTTAAGCAAGGTTGTGAGTAGAATGGTGTTTTTTTGGGTTTTTTTTTTTCACATTTTGATATCTGTAAAGTCAGGATGGTCTTTCAATCACTGTTAGCCACATAGCAGTTCTGATGTAGTTGTTGTGTTTGCCTTAGAAATAAGTTACCCAAAATGATTTCTCAATTTATGCGTAAAAATATGTCAAGAATCTGTGTAAATCTAAAGATCTCTTTTAATACATATTTAAAAACCCTAAATCGCAAGAAGATAAAAATCAGAGAATAAAAAAATGACTGAATTTTAAAGATCAACACTATCTCTTGCAAAATAGGAATATTGCTACTATGCATACAGAAAAGTGTTAATATTTCAATGTATGAAAATGATCATTTATATCTGAACCCACTATATTGCCTAAATTTAATATAGTCTTGGGTCTTTTTTATATTTTCTAGTTCCCTGTCAAAATTCTCACTGTGCTCATCTATTCTTTTCCCTAATTAAGTTAAAATTTTTATTATCAGTGTTTTGAATTCTTATCTGGTAAATTGTTTATTTCTTTCATTATTTTTTCAGGGGTTTTTTCATGCTCTTTCGATAGAGAGCAGTTCCTCTGCCTTTTCATTTTGCTTAATTGTCTCTGCCTCCACGAATTTAGGTGAAACTGTTACCTATTGTGGTCTTGAAGGGGTGTTCTTATGTGGGAGCATCCCTATACAGACTGCATGTGCCCAACGCCTTTGGTGGGAGAGCTGGATTTGGTGTGGACGCAAGTCATATCTTTCCCCAGGGTGTGCTGGCAGCTATCATCTTGGCAGGGGGTGGGGCTGTAGATAGAGGGGCTAGAGCTGAAGACAGGTGTGAGGCAGGACTTCCCCTCTGCTCAGTGGCCAATACTGCCCTTTCAGGGGTAAGGTCTAATCCCAAGTTGCTGGAGCAGAAGCCCTGAGGGTTCAGCCCAAGCTGGCTCTGTTCTCTTTAAGTGTGTGTTTTCCCCTATCTGAGCACCAAGACCCTTGCCCCAGAGGGGGTAGTGCTGAAGCAAGGGGGACCCATGTGGCCTCTAAGCACATGTTGGCCACATACAGAGGTCTGAGCTGTCTATGATGCACTACCTATACAGGCACTTGCTATTGCTTCCCTCACGCTGCACAGATGCAGCCTTGAGTGAAAGTCCTCTTGGTCCCTTGTAGCTGATCACTGCCCCAGCCTCCACCACCCCTGCCCTGTTGTGGAGCCACGCACAGGGCAGGTGGGACCCACGCGTGTATCAGGGCAAGTTGCAGTGGACCTTCTGACATGCTGCTTAAGTGCCGACAAGGGCCGCCACCACCCCACCCAGGCTCCACAGGGTCACCTCTGCATCCCAAGGCCAAGTCTTCTCCTTGACCCTGGCCACCCCAGATGCAGTGCTAAACTGTAACGGGGAGTGAGCAGGGCTGGAGCTTTTGCTCAGCTCAGGTGACAAGCATGCCAAGGTGGTGGTGGGAAACCTGGCAGCTGCTACAGCAGACCTCTCTCTGCCCTGCCTCAGGGGCTACCCAGTGCACACACGCTCCTCACAAGCATAGTATGGGCTTCCCACAGCCCTCCCGTTAGTCCCAGGGGTCCTTCAACCAGCCAAGGGGGCTCACCTCCCCTGCATCAGACCTCAGGTCTAGGGCATCCAACCTGTGGCTCTCCCCAGGGCAGGTCTCCACTTGTGTATTCTCCCTTTTCCTCTGAATTGCCTTCCAGGGGCACAGGTCCCAACCAGATCACTTTTCTTTCCTTTCTACTCAATTATGTGTAGATCTTTTTTATAGCCTTGGTTGTACAGGAGTCTTTCTGCCAGTTTCTAATTAGTTTTTGGTGAGAATTGTTCCACACGTAGATGTATTTTTGATGTGTTCATGGGGAGAGGTGAGCTCCACATCCTCTTACTACATCATCTTGATTGATCTCCCTCCCATATAGTCTTTAAATTGGTAGATGAGATAAGGTGAGCATTAGCATAATGGAATGAAAGTGATCTTTTAATAATCACCTATGGACTGTGAGAAAATTGTTCTAAAACAGTAGGAAAACAAAATAGAGGATTTACACTATCTTCCTATGGGTTAAAATGCCCTAGAAGTTATCAAATAAATACATGACAGTGTATCCAAAGAAAGCTGTATTTTTCTCATTCTTATAAAAAGAGATCAGTAACTTTCATGACATATAAGTTATAGGTCTCAGGTACTCATTACAGTTGTAGCTGATCTATCTCATGACTACATTTCTTTTAGAAAAATGCATGTTCCTAGTCTTTGTTAGACATCCAAATAGAGAAAATTAATTTTTTCCTTGGAGGTCTGCTTTTTGCATAGTACAATGCACCATTTACAAAAGCTTAAAGAGATTTCTTGGAGTAAATGAAAGTACCTAGCCCCAGTAAATGTCCATGAAGGGCAATTCATAGAATATTCCTGAGAGTGGGTGACATGAGTGTTATATCACCACAAAAGAGACAGTTTGGGGACAGAAATTTTCAAATCCCATGTCTTTAGACAAACATGATGCAATATTCAATGTACTTTTTTCAGAAACAGGGGTGGGGCTTCACTAAATTAATTTAAAGGAATGAACAAAATTCAGGTTCAGCACTCTAGAAAATCAAGTGTTAAAAAAAAAGCAATTTATTCTCTATTATTTTTGTTTGAAAATAAGAACATTTTAAAGAGTGGGAGAACTACTCACTAATTTGTTAGAAGGACCAGAAAGGGGGAAAAAGCTTGCCTTTGATTCAGCACTGGTTATCAACTACAATCATATTTTAGGTCCTCAGTAGTTTTCTTACTACTAGTGTTTCTCCTGACACATTTTTCCCCAAATTATCTTGCTTATTTCTCCTTCCTTAAAACCCTAAAGGCTGCTTCTGGCTGGCTTTCACATGCCAAAAAGGTTAATATACTAATTAACATTAGAGATTCACACCTGATAAGACTGAAAATACATCCCCCACCCCCAAAGGTAAATATCTCCATTCTCATTGCTAACTAAGATTTTTTTTTTTTTTTGGATTGTAGACAGTTTGAAGAACCCAGCAACACAGAAACTTTCACAGCTTTCATAGAAAAGTCCCTTTAGCCACAATTCTTCAATAGTAGTTCAATAAAAGTAGTGATAAGTTCTAGGCCATCTGATACTCTGGAATCAACAGCCTCACAGAGGGTAATAAATGGTCAGGAGCAAAGAATTCCTCCTTAAGATGACTCTGAATTTCCCTTGAGATTTAAAGATTTATTAGAGTGTAACCTTCCCTATTCCTCCAGATAGGGCACAGAAGTAGTTAAAAGTAGCTGAAAGAAAGAAGCCATGGTCTGAAGGCAATAGGGTTTTACTCACAAAAATGACTAGGGACAGAATTGGACACAATTTACTAGATTTTGCGATCAGAAGCCAGCAGGATGTTTAGAGACACTAGGGGAGGAAATCCTGAAAATCAAACCAATAGTCTATGTCTCAGAGAACAGAACTATCTAAGACTAACCACTTCACAATACCTCCCACAATATCATAGAACTATATAAGCCAGGCACTCAGAAATAAACCCAGGGAGAAGAAGAGCGAGTGGACTGGGAAGTTTTAAACCTAAAAGATCTGAAAAGAATCTTCAATTTGATTTTGTTTTCCTGGAAATGATTAAACTTTTAGCAGCAGGTTGAAATGGAAATGTAAGATAAAACATGAAGTCCACTATAAATCAAAACAGACAGTTCTGCTTTCTGAACATCAGAATGTGTGCCTTATGAAAATCATAACCACTGAGACTTGCATGTGAGTTAGCTAGTTACCATATGATGAATCTTTCTGAACTAAAAGTTATTCTACTGAGGTACTCTCGGAGTGCATATGAAATTTCTGGTAATCTTACTGCATTTGGCTTACAGGGGTCTTAAACTAAGACCCCTTAAACTTTCTTAAAATGATTAACAGAAAATACTACATGCACTTGTGCATTTTTTAAAACATAATTGTGTGAGCTTAGACTTCCCTCCACTAAAATGAACAAACAAAAAATTCTTACATGGTATGTAGTGGAAAGCACATGAGAATTACAATTCAACAAATATGGATTTATATGCCAGTTGGTTATGTAAAGGAGGAAATGTATGTAAACTGTCTTGGACAAGTACGTATGAAACAAATGTTTTACTTTCTCCTTTTCATTCTTCATGCCATATTAAATTTGATTAATTATTCTCACCTATAAGATATTTGAACATGCTGATTCTGTTTGAGTTCAGTCTCTGAAATCTATAAATGTAATAAGGGCAGATGATCAGTGTTCTAATTGTCTACTCATTATTCATTTCCTCAGTTTTCCCTGAAAAAAGAATGCATTGTTCCAGGACAACTTCATCTTAACACTCACATTCATAGTCTCCCTTACAGCAATGAATGGTCATACTGGCCATATGACACTGGGCAGCCTAATTAATGGAACATTAGTGTGGGTTATTTTTTTAACTTTTTATTTTACATTGGAGTACAGTTAACAATGTTGTGATAGTTTCAGGTATACAGCAAAGTTATTCAGTTAAACATATACATGTATCTATTCTTTTTCAAATTCTTTTCCCATTTAGGTTGTTACATAATATTGAGCAGAGTTCCCTGTGTTATTCAGTAGGTCCTTGTTGGTTATTCATTTTAAATATAGCAGCGTGTACATGTCAATCTAGTGTGGGGTTTTGATAAAGCTTTTGCTTTCCTGATTAAGGAAAACAAGTGGCTGTTATTACTGTTGGCTCCATTTTCACTCCTACTTCCTCTATTGAACAAAGGTTTAGCATCTGAAGCTGCAGTAGCCACATTTTGACCATGACATCGGTGACAAGATAACATTTTCAGGAAATGGAGTATAAAGATAGGTAGGATCCTGGGTTCTTAGTAACACAGCTGAACAATTAAAACAACTCTAGCGCATTTTTCGTAGAAATAGAAAACTAATCCTGAAATCTGCATGGAAGCACAGAAGACTCCAAATAGTCAAAGCAATCTTGAGAAAGAATAACAAAGCTCAAGGCATCTCATGTCCTGATTTCAAAACATATTACAAAGTTATAGTAATCAAAACAGTATGGTCTGGCATTAAAAACAAACTCATAGATCAATGGAAGAGAATAAACATCCCAGAAATAAACCCATGCATATGTGGTCAATTAATTTTCAACAAAGAAGCCAAGAATATACAACAGAGAAAGGATAGTCTCTTCAATAAATGGTGTTAGGAAAACTGGGTAACTACATGCAAAAGCATGAAACTGGACCCCATCTTATATCATACAGAAAAAATTAGTATTAACTGTATTAAAGATTTTCATGTAAGATCTAAAACCATAAAACTCCTAGATGAAAACAGAAGGGATAAGCTCCTGAACACTGATCTTGTAAATAATTTTTTGGATTTGACACCAAAAGTAAAGGCAACAAGAGCAAAAGTAAAAAAGTGGGACTAAGAAAGAACCAAGACTAAGGTGGAATAGTTAAATTGTGTCTCTCTCAGTGAACTCAGTAACCAGAGAAAGCAACAGAAGATTTTCTGTTATTCAAACCTGACAGCTTTGGTGTAAGGAGTGATAGTAGCTAGGAGAATGACAGGTCTGGGACTTCTGGGAAGCCTAAGTCTACATAGCTTTTAAAGTAGGAGCTATTCTGTGTGCTCATTTCCATCACTATTCTTTCTTTTTCTCTAGACGTCTTTTCTATCACTGACATAAGGAATGGCTTATTCCATTTTTGAAATAAATTATTCGTTTAACCAGGTATTTACAGGGATATGGCAAAGAACATTTAGATGCTCTAGGACAAGCACTCCCATTACATTCACTTGTCCTGGTATTGAGATAGTAATTCCAATTGCTTATTTTAATTTTTGAGACAGTTTGCTTGGATAACAGTTCAGGCATTGCTGGTTTTGCCTATCTATATCAATTCTTACTGAATGGATTTATGTCTGTTTTAGCATAACCTCTTTAGAAGAGGCTTTCATTTAATACTTTTTGGTAATATTTTACCTACAAATGTGTCCAAAAGCATAAGACAGCTCATTAAGCTTGTTTATATTGTTTCCTCCAATGAAATCACTTTGACCAAAAAAAAAAAAAAAGTGGGACTACATCAAACTAAAAAGCTTCTCCTCAGAAAAAAAAACCCATCAGTATGCTCATACAGCTCAACATCAAAAATAAATAAGCAGATTAAAAATGGGCAGAACTGAACATTTTTTCCAACAAGGACAAGCAGATGACCAACAGGCACATGAAAAGATGCTCAACATTGCTAATCATCAGAGAAATACAAATCAAAACCACAATGAGATAGCACCTCACATCTGTCAGAATGGCTATCATCAAAAAGAACACAAATAACAAATGTTGGCAATGATATGGAGAAAGGGAAACCCTAATACACTGTTGGTGGGAATGTAAATTGGTGCAGCCACTCTGGAAAACAGTATGGAGGTGTCTCACAAAACTAAAAATAGAAATACCTTGTGACCCAGCAATTCCACTCCTGGGTATATATCCAAAAAAAAACAAAAACACTAATTCAAAAAGTCACATGCACCCCAATGTTCATAGAAGCATTGTTTACAATCGCCAAGATATGGAAGCAACCTACATGTCCATCAAGAGATGAATGGATAAAGAAGATGTGGTATATATATACAATGGAATACTACTCAGCCATAAAAAAGAATGGAATTTTGACATCTGCAGCAACATAAATGGACTTGGAGGGCATTATGCTAAGTGAAATAAGTCAGACAGAGAAAGACAAATACTGTATGATATCACTTATATGTGGAATCTAAAAAAACCCCAACAAACTAGTGAATATAACAAAAAAGAAGCAGACTCATAGATATAGAGAACAAACTAGTGGCTACCAGTGGGGAGAGGGAAGGGGGGAGGGGCAGTATAGGGGTAGGGGATTAAGATGTACAAACTATTAGGTATAAAATAAGCTACAAGGATGTATTGTACAACCAGGGAATATAGCAAATATTTTATAATAACTATAAATGAAACATAACCTTTAAAAGTTATGAATCAGTATATTATATACATGTAACTTATATATTGTATATCAACTATACTTAAAAAAAAATCAATAAAATGAAAAGACAACCTATGAAATGGCAGAAAATATTTGCAAACCGCCTAAGATTAATATTCAAAATATATAAGGAACTCATATAACTCGATAGTAAAAAACCAGATAACCCAATTAACAACTGGGCAAAATACCTGAATAGATATTTTTCCAAAGAAGATATACAATGGCTAACAAATATATGAAACAGACTCAACGTCAATAATCATCAGGGAAATGCAAATCAAAACCACAATGAGATATCACGTCATGTCCATTAGAATGGCTCTTATAAAAAAAAAAAATAGAAAAGTGATTGCCAGGGTGTGGGGGAAGTCAGGAGAGGTTGGTAAAAGGGTACAAACTTTCGATTATAAGATGAGTAAGGTCTGAGTACCTAATGTATAACATGCTGACTAAAACTGATTACACTGTATTGTACAATTGAAATTTGCTTGGAAAGTAGAACTTAAATAAGGTAAATATGTGATGGGGAATAATTCAATGGGGAATCCTTTCACAATGTAGACATATATTAAATCATGTTGTATACTTGAAATGTCTTACAATTTTATTTGTCAATTATACCTCAATAAAGCTGGAAAAAAGCCATTTCACTCCTGGGTATATATCTGAAAAAAATTAAAACACTAATTTGAAAAGACACATGCACCCCAATGTTGCATCAGTTTAATGGCAATTAGTGTTAGCGTATTATTTTAAAGACTAAAATTGCCATCCGTTTAATGGCAATTAGTATTATCATATTATTTTAAAGACTAAAATTCCAAGGTTCATCCAGATTGTGTGGGGAATTAGTGACAAAAAGCACTAGAATTATCAAACTATATATTGGTCTGGGACAAAGACAGCCAGAGCTGTCAGTTTCTTCATTATATATTGCAATGTAGTTTTAAATTATACATAGAGAAGTGGATAGGGTATAGACCTGACTTTCTATGCCTATACATGGAAATGTAACTCTCCAGCTTTAGAATGAGAATAAATAGGGCATACTTTATGTCTGACAGAATGTTCAGTTGCCTGAACTATGTTCTGTATAATCTCTGATTTAATATTGTTTTACCTCTGTAGGCTTAATTAGAGAATTTTTCTTTCATTGGTATGGGAATAAAGATCAATAGTTCAAACAAGAAAAAAAAACTTTACCAAATTCTTAACTCCAAATTTTTCACTACACAAGAAAAGTAAACTCCTATTTAAGCCACACTAAAATATGTTTTATTGCAGCTGAGCACAATCCAGACTAAGCACTTATATGCCATCTGTGCTTTAATCCAAGTAACTATGTTAAATATTAAACCATATATGAATAATAGAGCTCTATGACATGCTTGCAAAGAAAGATATTTTTAGATTGCTGGGAATTTATTATTCAACACATCCTATGTACAATTGTTAAATAATTTATAAATGTATGTAACTCAAACCCACAATTTTATCATAAGATAGTGTCACATGAAACTATTATAAAAATTATTTGAAAATATTTAATCAAATAATAATGAAAAATTATAAAATTAAAGTTTTGAAAGAAATAAGTAGGTCCTTACACCCATTTGGTGCCTACTGTCAAAAAAACCAAAAAGTAATAAGTGTTGTTGAAGATGTGGAGAAACTGGAATGCTTGCACACTGGTAATCGTAATGTAAAATGATGCAGCTACTATGAAAAACAGTATGGAGGCCCATTAAATTTTTTTAAAGAATTATTATAAGATCCAGCAATTCCACTTTGGGGTATATTCCCAAAGGAATTGAAAGCAGGATCTAGAAGAAATATTTATAAAGCTATGCTCATATTAGCACTATTCACAATGGCCAAAAGGTAGGAACAATCTACTTGTCCACTGGCAGTTGAACGAATAAGAAAAATGTGGTATGCACATTCAATTATTAAGCCTTAAAAAGGAAGGGAATTCTGAAGCATGCCACAACATGGATAAACCTTGAGGACATAGTGTTAAGTAAAATAATCCAGTCACAAAAAGACAAAATCTGTATGATTCGACTTATATGATCTAGAGTAATCAAATTCAGAGAGACACAATGTTTTTGTACTTCTTGGGGTTAATAACTAACTTGATTGGCACATTTTTAGGTTTCTATGTCTCTATTACTAATTATTTCCAATGAAATTATAAACCTCTCTAAGTAGTAGTCTCCACTTTATGTTACACGTTAGGTACTCATTCCTTCCTTCCTTTTCACTCCACCATGGTAAAGCCCTCATGAAACCCTATTTTCCTTCTTCAGTGTGTACTGTTTACTGTCTAAATTTGACAAACAGCTATTTTCCTAAGACTCTTCTTTGCCTCAGTTGTGGTTAAACCCTAGTTTCCAGATTCCTTGCTAATTTCTTTTCTGGCTGATTCTATCATTCAATGCCTCAGATTATTCAAAGTTTCTTAAAAAGGGAAATTACACATTTTTGAAAAATCTATGTTTATAAATAACCTCTTTTTGAACTCATTATTTTTCAGAGGGGGAGGGCCAGGTATAGATTTTTAGATAACAGTTTTGCTCAGAATTTTAAACAGAGTTTTACATTGTTTTCTAGTATGCAGTGTTGTTAATAAGAAATCCTTTCCAATTTGAATTCCTGATCCTTGGTAAGTAACCTATTTTCTCTCTTTATTTTCGTTTTGGTCTCTGTGACCTTTGTGTTGAATACTTTCTCATGTCTGGCAATCTTCATTGTCCTGTCATATAATGTTTGAAAGTAGTGTGCATGGGGAAAGCCACTCACCTGCTGTGCTTCACTGTGTGGTGACTATCTGAAGACTCAATTACATTGTCAGAGAATCCCAAATATTGGAATCTATAGTTTTTAAATTTTGTTTCATCTGAGCCTGCTCAGTTTCTCCAAAGAAAGATCCTCTCATCTCCTTCCAAGGGGATAAACACTTGGCTGGACTTCAGTATTCTTTTTTTTTTTTTTTTAAGTTTTTAAAAAATTAATTTATTTTATTTTATTTATTTTTGGCTGCGTTGGGTCTTTGTTGCTGCGTGCGGGCTTTCTCTAGTTGCGGCGAGCAGGGTCTACTCTTCATTGCGGTGCACAGGCTTCTCATTGTGCAGAGCATGGGCTCTAGGCACGTGGGCTTCAGTAGTTGCAGCACTGCGGGCTCAGTAGTTGTGGCTCGCGGGCTGTAGAGCGCAGGCTCAGTAGTTGTGGCAGACGGGCTTAGTTGCTCCGCGGCATGCGGGAGCAACTAAGGGCTCAAACCCGTGTCCCCTGCATTGGCAGGCGGATTCTTTACCACTGCACCACCAGGGAAGCCACTGGACTTAAGTATTCTTAAAGCCTAATAATGCAAGAGGGTTGGAGGAATGAGTACTTTCACTTATTTCCCTGTTTCTATTCACCACCTTTCCCCAGCTGTTCACTCTGTCTTAACTCCCTAGGACTGTGGTCTCTTTATTCCAATTTATGAATAGAAAATATATCAATCTTTGTGGGAGGGGAGGTTCTTGTGCAGATGGATGAACAAGGGAGGGGACCTCAGGATCTCACTACTTTTATGCAAGCCCTCACCTGTTTCCCATCTTTAGCCGTTGACTCACCTTGCCTTCATCATCATGCTTGCTGGCTCCAATACCTGAGGCTTTCTGGGAATATGTGGCTTGAACTATCTTTTTTATCACAAGTACCCCCGTGTGCAGGCCCTTGGTGTTTATTTTTTTTCAGGAACGCTAAATCCCTTTATTTATTTCCACTACTTGTAGACAGTATTTATTCACTGTTGCCTCCTTTTTTACTGCATTAATCTCTTTGTTTTTACAGGTTTATACATTCACTTTTTGTTGTTCTCACGTTAACAAAGTTTCAGTATGAGAGCAAAGGTAAATACTTTTGTCTAAACTGCCATGTGACAAACATTCTTTACATCATATACAGGGCTAGTTAGGAAGGTCTAATGAGAAAAGAATACAAAAATATTATGTAAACTTCAAAATATTATAAAATCTAATGTTATTCCTACAAATATCATGCTCACCAGTTTAAAGCTTTATTTTCCTCTTTTACAAAAACCTAAAACCGTTGTTGAAATCCTGACACAGATCTGCCAGCACCTTGATCTTACACTTCCTAGCCTTCAGAACTGTAAGAAATAGTTATTTGTTGTAAGCCACCCAGTCTGTGGTACTTCTGTTATAGTAGTCAGAAATAAGATATCTGAAAACACATATTTTATAACTTATGCTAAATATAGATATATATTAAAACTACATATTTTACGTTATGAATAAGTAAACAGTATAATATTTTAAACCTCAGCCAAAAAAAAAAAAAAAAAAAAACACTAGAATAAGCTCAGGGGTCAGTGGCAGGAGATCAGGATTCTATTCCTAACTTTGCCATTTCTCTGTATAGTTTTGATGAAAAATATTTCATCATTTGTGTTTAGTTTATTAATTTTTATAATAAGAGGACTGGAGTGTATGTGTGTGTGTATATATATATCTGTGTATATACATATATATATGTCTGTGTATATATATGCCCTCTTAGTTTCCTTAGAGGACCAACATTCCATTTATCTATCATGTCTTGAAAATTTCAGATGATTAAGGTGAGTATACATGAGGATGATAACAGTATTGAGAATACTGGATTCATCTAGAGATTTGCCTAAATTATCTAGTCATAATGCTTTTATTAAATGGTAGGTAATATAACTCAGCCCAGAAATAAATTTAGCTTTATGTGCTTTATACTCATACTATGATAATACTGATTTCCTCCCAAAGTTCGTCTCTTGAGTCTCCTGAATCCCTTGGCTTCCTCCTGTCATTTTCCTATGGCTTCTTAAGCCATTTTATTCTAATAGATGCTCTTTGCCTTAGAGAGAAACTTGGACTGCATATTAAGATTAGAGTAAATCTCCCACTGCTGTGCATGAGTTAATAACTAGAATAGAAAAAAGACATTTCAACTGAATATACTCTAGGCAACACTAAAAACCTGGATAGAGGCTTTTTACATATTAGCCCTTTTTGAGAAAGTTGAGTGGTTTTTTGGTTTGTCTGCTTGCTTGTTTTATGAAAAAGGAAAATGACGTATCTACCTATCATGATGTTTCTTTAGGACATGGATAGAGACTATCATTGGACCCACTGGTTCTCTACACTTATCTAAAATTAAGTAATGCTGAACACTTTACAGAAAATGTGAACCATTAACTAAATATAAAAATAAATTTAAAATTTTCTTACCAGGTAGGAGACAGCTAAATATACAAGTATCTCAATGGCTTCTTAAGTAATGGGGAAGATGTGATGCATGAAGGACACCAACTCAAGTCTCACAGCTCTAAAAAGGATGAAGAATCAACCAGAGTTAGAATATTTAACTCTAATTTCCAATTTTTTTTCTAAAATATTTAATGCAAACTAATACTATGTGAGTTGTCTGTTAGGGAAGAAATTAAATAAAAGTCCTGACTTTCACTAAGGTATAAGCAGGACAACACAAGTGAAATACAATATGATTCCTAAATTTAATTAATTTAGCAAAGCAGGAGCTCAGAGCCAGCAGAAACCATGAAAATGCTAGAGTCAGGGAATGTGAAGCACAATCTTTGAGAGGACATTGTTCTGTAGGGATGCAAAAAGACATCTTAAGTATTAAGGGCCAAAGAGACCCTACCTGGCATCTGGTTGTAAGTGCAAGACTTCTGTTTTAAAAGCATTTTCCAAGGTGTTTTAAGGAACTGAGAATCCTGAGATAAAGTTAAATATTGGATATTAGTTCAACTGTCGTTTTGCTTACGAAGGGATGCTAAAATTTAGTTATTTTTTGGTGAAAGTATTCATCTTTTCTTTGATCCAAAATACTTTTATTTGTTCAGAATCAGATGTACTTTTAGAAACAGTGGGAAAAACAGTAATGCTGAATATTTTAGAAAAATGAGTCATTAACTAAAAGTGAAAAGATATTAAAAATTTATTTCAGTGGTAAGATTGTAATCTTATTGGAGGAGAATGGTAAGATTGCAGTTAACGCTAGGAATGAGGCTCATAAGTCCAAGCCGTCGAGTTTGGAAATACCAGCCTGGGACAGTGCAGTCTTGGAATATTTGAAAGTAAATTGTTCCAAACATTCAAATATTTGAAAGTCATCATGAATTTTAGTGATCTGTTCTTCCTGAAAGGAAAAATCCTACTATTGGTAGAATAAAGAAACTGGTTGAAGAATAGCCCATTGCTTAGTTATACAAGTATTATCAGTTTGTTGACTATATTTCTTAAATCTGAACTTGTTTTGCATTTAATAATTATGGTCGATATAATATTAAATGTTTTCTCAGCTATATATTTACAGTTTGGTAACTTGGTTTACACTGATTCACTGGAGATAATTTCGTTATGTTATCATTGTTTTATTTAGACTGAGACTGTTTATAGGTCATACCTATATTTTCCACACAACCATGTTCCTTAAATGCACTGCATAAGCAGAAGCCCATTCAAAGAAAGGGAGTCTCCCTTTCCTGTAGGCACAAACAACCTCGAGGAGCTAATCTCTTGAACATCCTCACTCTCGCTGAAAGGACTGCACAGTCAAAAGTCCCTCCTGGTTAGGAAAAGGGAAACAAAACCACGGTGTCTCTTCCTTCCTGATTCAAAAAAACCTCTTCTTCCCCTCTCCTAGATTTATAGTAGTACGAAAGAGGAGAGAGGGCTAGAGTGATAATTAGAGGCCACAGAACCAGCTCATTCACCTATTAATATGCTCTCTTTTCTCAAGATTCCTTTATAATGAAACTTTCTTGACTCCTCTCAACCTTTAACGTGCATTTCCAGGTGCCAATGCTGGGTAAACCATGAAAGTCCATTCAACATCTTATCCCTCCTTCACAGAGGAATTGTAACTTTTTGATAGAATATGCTGCTAGTTCATTAACATTTATTTTAAATATTGCTCATAAATAGACAATATGTGAAATTCAATTACTGTCATATATTAATTAAACATATGATATAGTAGATATTCCAGCATTTTGGAAACTACAACCTTTTTAAAAGATAACAATAGCCAAAATGTTAGGGAAACCACTGACTGAAACTGCCCGCCCTGGCCAGGCACCGCAGTAACCACTTGCATGAGTTATCTTACAACAGGAGGTCCTGGTAAGGAATGCGGAACTAACAAGCTGCTACAAACCAAAGAATTCGGGAAAGGTCAAAAGGAGAGAGACGCCAGTCCATATGTTCTACCAACCTCCCAGAATTCTTCTCACTGGAATCTATCTTGGCTGAGTGATGCGCATGCCACCAGGAAGGACCCTGACTCAGAGTGATTGGCCAGAGACAACCCGGAAACTAACCCCATCACCATAAAACCCGAGACTGCGAGCCACGTGACAGAGCAGTCCTCCTGGGTTCCCTTACCCTGCTGCTCTCCACCCGGGTGCCCCTTCCCAATAAAGTCTCTTGCTTTGTCAGCAGGTGTCTCCTCAGACAATTCATTTCCAAGTGTTAGATGAAAGCCCACTCTCAGGCCCTGGAAGGGGTCCCCCTTCCTGCAATACAAATTCCCTTAGAGAATTCTCTTTTCTTCCTTTTTCTCCTTCTGTGCTAGCTACCCTTAATTCTTCTCACACACACAGACATACACACTTTAACCCAAATACAGGACTCCACCCTGTTTTCTACTTTTTTGTTAGAAAAAAAGAAACTACTGCCAAAGGACACAAAGTAAAATATATTGTCAAAGAACTATTTCTGTAAAGTCTGATTCCTCCAGAGACATATTTTAGCAGCAATTATACTAGGAAGAAGGCATTAGTATAAAAAAGTCACTTTTAAATTTGGAGATGTAAAAAGAGAATATATATTCAGAAGATATTAAAGTTACATAGGTTGATTCGGGTTTCTATAAGATCTAAAACTGATGCTTTTTTGATTGGGGTCTCCATGTTTCATTAGTGTGGAGACCAATCTTATGAAGATTAACTTTAGAATAATATAGCATATTTCCTTTACTCTATTATATATATATTCAGGAAATTCTGACTGGAACTTCAGATTTTATGTTAAAATATTTTCTCCAATTATCTAGAGGTACTAAATCAGAACCAGCTGAAATTCACAATTTCACAAGTTTAACTCAAATTTTACTGGCTCTAAATATGATTTAAAAGTAACTATAGGGTTTCAGCTCTTTTTTATTTTGTGTAAAGAGATGCCATAAACATAACTGACACTTTTTATCTAGCAATCAAAACAACATACTTCAAACTATCCTCATGAAGAAGGACTGAGTTGAATAAGTTTTCAGGACAAAGTAATATTAAAAAATCCCATTTACTCATCTCACAATCTGTACAAGGAACTAAACAAATAATTTACCTGCTAGATGACTCATTTTATTGATAAGTGTCTCCCTACAATAGAGCACTATTATTGTAGTATTTGCTATGGAGGAAGATACTGAACATATACTTTTTTTCTCAGACATCACCAATGGAAAGAATTTAAAATTTTACATACCTAAATATGTATAGATGTATATTTATACATATGTACGTGCATGTGTATATACATATACCTGTGTGTTTACATATATATAACTATGTACGTTTGTGTGTATATATATATATATATATATGTGTGTGTGTGTGTGTGTGTGTGTATGTATATAATCAGAAACATTCACTGATAAGCTTGCCCAATTCTAACCATATAGAGTAATACCTCTATGTATTTTAAATCAGATGTCAGTGAACTTTTCATCCAAAGGCCCATATCATAAATATTCTAAGCTTTGCAGGCCATTTGGTTTCTGTGGCAACTATTGAACTCTGCCACTGTAGCATAAAAGCAGCCATAGACAGTACATAAATGAATGAATTTGCTGTACTGCAATAAAATGTTATTTACAAAAACAGGTGGTGGGCTGGATTTGGCCTTGTACTAGTACCCTAGAGCTACCAAAAAAATTTCCATTTGGTGGCTTAAAACAATGGGTTATGTTCTCACAGTTCTGGAGACTAGAGGTCTGAAATCAAGGTGTCAGTCAGTAGGGTTGACTCCTTCTGGGCACTCTGAAAGAGAATTGGTTCCACGCCTCTCTCCTAGCTTCTAGTGATTGTTGGCAATCCTTTGGGTTTCCTTGTAGATTCCTCTCTCCAATCTCAGACTCCACTGTCTCATGGTGTTCTCCCTGTGTCTCTTCTCTTCTTATAAAGATACCACTCACATTATTAGATTAGGGCCCACTCTAGTAGAAACCCTATTTCCAAATAGGATCATATTCACAAGTACCACAGGTTAGGACTCCAACACATCTTTCTGGGGAACATAATTCAACCCATAACAATTCCCTGGGCTATAGTTTCCTAACCCCTGGTTTAAATAATATATAGTTTAGGATGACTGGTAAGAGGTAGATAATAGCAGAGGAAGATAAATGTATAAGATGACCTTCCAAATACTTTTTCCATGAAAATATTTCATTGCACCTTTTTTTTAAATCCAGAGCTAATAACTTCATGACTTGTCTGGTTACCTACTGTTGTATAAAAAATCACCCCAAAATGTAGCAGCTCAAATGACCATTTATTTATTCTTATGATTCTGTGGGTTGACAAGGTAGTTCTTAAACTTCTCTTGGTTTCATGCATTGGATATTTAAAAATGGGCTCACTCACCTAGTTGGCACTTGGTGCTAGTTGCTGACTAAAAGCTCAACTTAGATAGCAAGAAGCTTCAGTTCTCTAACATGTCAGCCTCTTCATGAGGCTGCTTGGGTTTACTCAGAGGGAGATATATAGGTTCCAAGAAGGAGTGTTCCAAGATGCAAAGGCAGAACCTGTGGTTGTCTTAAAATTCAGCCTTGAAAGTTACACAGCATCCCTTCCACAATATACTATCTGTCAAAATATGTCAAAAGGTCAGCTCATAAACAAGGAAAGAAGAGACATTCTCCTTCATTTGATGGGCTAAGTTACACCTCAAAATAGAATGTGGGGTGGAAAATATGCTGACCAATCTGTAGTAGATATTCCTCATATTCAGTGTTCATATATTTTGTATAAATAAAAGTACTGTTATAATCTTCCTGCAACTAGACATCTAGTGTTTGGAAGTGGTTTAATTATTTTTGATAGAATAAATTAATAAATACATATATTGTGAGCACTTTGCATATTGTTTGTGTGTGTACAATATTTTTAGATGCATAAGCAAAAATGTGTATTCTTCTATTATTTCCCACTACCTGCCGATCTGTCTTCTTCCACATGCAGACTTCTTTGCATATATTACAATGTTAGATTATTTAATACTTATTACATAATGAAAGGAATGCTACCATAGAAAATAGACAAAATTGACTTTTAAGTTTCAAAAGTCTTTGTCCTTAAAGGGAACTTGGAAACTTGGAGTCTGAGGACATAGAACAATTATCCCTTCAAAAAACCAATGATAACTCAGAGGAAGGTTTCCAGCTGTCAAAGCTACAAAGAGATTTCTAAGGCTTAGAGTTTAGCTTAGGTGATTAAGTTATTTAATTCTTTAATATTACATGGTACCCAGGGTTATATCACGCACTCAATAAATATGTGATAAATTAATTAACTTTCCTCCAGGAAATTTGGAGAAATAAGAAATCTATAGTAAAATTTGCAAAGTGTAGACTCAAAGAGAGAAATGTAAAAATTAACCCAAAACACCATATGTGCCCACACTGATCTGGAAATTTTAGGCAAAAGTACAATGCATTGATCTGAATTGCATGGAACAGTGTTTCTTATATCTGTGTTTTCTTACCTCCACAAAATCCTTGAGCCTTTATATTTGTTTAATTTTTTATATTGTAATGTTAATCTAAAAATTAATATAAGCACATTCTGAATCATCTGGATAATCACCCTAAACCTGAATACTCAATTTTATTTTATTGACCAAAATTTTGTGTTTTCAACTGTCATTTGACATCATTTTACTGTGCAGTGTATGAATAAAAAATTGCAGTATTTTAATAGAGATATATAAAGGAATGACTGAGAAATCATACTGCAAGTCAGTAAAGATGTGTCAAATTCAAAAGAACTTGTGTTACTGTACTCTAGACTATGCTATATATACCTTTCAAGCAGACGTAGTGTATGAGCACAGTATTTCTTTGAAGTAAGTTTATTAGTAAATACAGTTGTAAATCAACAGAGAAAATTTTTCCAATTATTTTTCAGAATTATATTTCTGGCATGTGTTAGTAAACAGATTGAAGATAATGGACCTCAATTTAAAATTATCTTTTAAAATCAAAGTAATAATTTTCTGAATTATGTATGATCCATGTCCTAAGAACAAAAGCAGCAAGTCTATAAGGGAAACACAAAATATAAAATTCATATTTTACTACTAAACTGATAATAATTCTTAAGCATCTATACAATTTTAAATTATTTTAAATCTATTAAATTGATGTTTTAATTTGAACTGTATTGGTTTAAGTTTTATGTATGTTGCAAATATTATGGTTTGTATTGACATATTAAAAATTGAGGTAGAATATCTCATTCCATATTGTAAATGTTTCTATACTATAAAATTTTTTTTAACTATTTAATTCAGTACTGGTAGTCCTCATGATTTTTTTTCTTGAGAACATTTCAAGTTTGAGATAAAACCATTCTAGACGATTTCAACTACTGACATTATTTAGCATTTGTAGTTTGTTTTCTCCTCTTAATTTCAGGCACACATATTGCTATGCTCATCTCCCAAATTTGTGTAAGTAATTAGATAGACAAGAATTGAGTTATTTGCTAAACATCTTATTACAATTATGCCAATAACTAAATCATCACTCAAAGTTGGCAAGCTATATGCACTCGTATGTTGGGATGTTAGTATTCTGTTCTATTTGGGAAACCATATTAACAAAGAAGATACTGTTGTGTGGAGACTATTAATTGCCTTGATCACAAGAATGATGGATGGTTACTTTTGGATGTGTTAAAATATTGATACCTTTGTAAAAAGACCAAAGTTATTCATTTTATTTAATTGTTTATTAATTTTTATTCTCAGTAATGTTAGTCATGTAGTAAGTAAAATGTCAGATTTTCTGGCATCTTTGACTAGATACTTGACCTTTATTCATTAATGGCTTTCAAGCTTACTGGTTCAAATTACTATCATATTAAGAATCCAAAGAGCTTCACTATCTATCATTACACTGAAATTAAATGCTGTATGATTTATGTAAAAACATTCAAAAGGAGACAATATTATATATTTTTTTCTCCTAAAAGCAATTTCTGTGAAATAGTTAATAGCATTCCAGTTGGTTTGCTGACAATACAGATATAATTCCTGCTTTAAAAAAGAAAAAAAAAAAGAATGGAATCTAAATGTTCTTAAATATTTAACGAAAGCCTGTCATATTAGTGATGTTTGCTATTCAAAAATGATTGATAATTGCATACTGGCTTTAAATTGTGTTTTGGAACACCATGAAACTTTGTGCTCACTGTTATGTATTTGTTCACAGAAAAATAAATCTTTCAACAAAAGAGCAGAAAAAAGGACTACTATGTGACATGATTTTTCTAAAGTCACATAAATTTTGACTATAATATTATATTCAAATTTGTGTGATAAGACACATACTGAACACCTTTTTGAAATAATCTGTATCATCTATTTGTGTATCTGGTACTATTACGATATATGATCAATGGCATAGAGCAGTAAGACTCCACAGTTCCTTGTGCTAGCAGTTCTCAAACATTTTGTTTTCAGGACCACTTTATACTCTTAAAAGTTGTTGAGGGTCCCAACGAACTTTAGTTATTTAGGTATGTGTGTAACTTTTTCACATATATTCACATACATATTTTTCATATTAAAAATAAAAACAGAAATTTGAATGTATTAATATGTATTGAGCTTATTAATTACTAATTGAATAATGATAGTAAATACACTGCTGTTAATCAATTTTAAATTTAAGAAAAATAAATACATATGTGCAAACTACTTTTTCTATATGTCCGCTATGACTGACATACAAAAGGCTGTATGTATTTAATGTATGCAACTTGATGAGTTTATAGATAATATATATTTGTGAAGCCATCACCACAAAAACATATACTTCATCTCCAAAATTTTTCTCCTATCTACTTTATTTACTATTATTATTATCCAATGATAATTATTTAACAAAAGATTTACCCTCTTAGCAATTTTTAATGTGTACAATAGCAACTGTAGGCACTATGTTGTACAGTAGATTTCTAAGATGTATTTTTCTTGCATAACCAAAACTTTGTACCATTTGACTAATACCTTCTCATTTCCCCTGCCCCATCCCAGCCCCTAGCAACCACCATTCCATTTTTTGCTTTTATGAGTTTGACATTTTTAGATCCTTCACATATGTGGTATCAAGCACTGTCATTCTGTTCCTGGTTTATATCACTTAGTATAATATTCTCCAGTTTCATCCATGGTGTTCCAAATGGCAGGATTTCTTTCTTTTTTAAGGCTGAATAATATTCCATTACATATATACATATTTATGTACATTTTCTTTATCCATTCATTCACCAGTGGGCATTTAGGTTACTTCCATATCTTGACCATTGTGAATAATGCTGCAATGAATATGAGAGTGCAGGTGTCTCTTTGAGATCCTGATTTCAATTTCTTTGGATATATACCCAGAAAGGAGATTGCTGGATCATATAGTAGTTCTCTTTTTAACATCTGGAGGATTCACCATACTGCTTCCCATAGCTGCACCAATTAACATTCCCACCAACAATGTTTGAGGGTTCCCTTTACTTCCACATCCTTGCCAACAGTTATATTTCATTTTTTTTAGGACAGCCATCCTAACTGGTGTGAGATGATATCTCATTGTAATTTTGATTTACATTTCCTTGATAATTGATGATTTTGAGCATCTTTTCATATACCTGTTGGCCATCTGTATGTCTTCTTTGTAGAAATATCTATTCAGGCCCTTGCCCATTTTTAAAGTAGGTATTTGGTTTTTGGCTGTTGGGTTGTAGGAGTTCCCTATATATTTTGGATATTAACCCTTTATCAGATATAAGGTTTGCAAACATTTTCTACCATTCCACAGCTTGGCGTTCATTTTGTGGTTTCCTCTGCTATACAGAAGTTTTTAATTTGATGTAGTCCTACTTATCTATTTTTGTTTTTGATGCCTATGTTTTTGGTTTCATATCATTACTAAAACCAATGTCAAGAACCTTTCCCATGTTTTCATCTAAAAGGTTTATGGTTTCAGGTCTTGCTTTTAAGTATTTTGAGTTGATTTTTGTGTATGGTGTCAGATAAGGGTCTAAGTTCATTTTTTTGCATGGATATGCATTCTTTTGTTGATATCCAGTTTTCTCAACACCATTTATTGAAGAGATTATTCTTTCCCTATTGTGTATTCTTGTATCAACTTTTAAAAATCTTTGTGGAAGAACTGTTGACTGTATATGCATGGGTTTATTTCTGGGCTCTCTATTCTGTTCCATTGGTCTCTGTCAGTTTTTATGCCAATACCACAGTATTTTGATTACTATAGCTTTGTAATATATTTTGAAACCAGGAAGTACGATGCCTCTAGCTTTGCTCTTGCTTAAAATTATTTTGGCTCTTAAGGGTCTTTTGTGGTTCTTATTAAATTTTAGAATTATTATTTCTATGTCTGTAAAAAATGCCATTGGAATTTGATAGGGATTGCACTGAATCTGGAGATCACTTTTGTTAACATGGACATCTAGTTTTCCATGAACTAAGCAGCTAATATAGCTCACAACTCAAACAAACACACAAGTACTTTACTAGATCCAACCATCATTTTGGGGCATGAATAATAAGTGTGTTATGTGCACTTCTCATTTCATCACTCACTCAGAACATTCTTTCATGAAGCTAGCAATTATCCTTTTGTTTTATTCTGTGTGGGCTTGGCAGTGAAGAATACAACTACTACTAAGTTGGATGCCATCTTTAAGACAATCAGCTTTCTAATTCAAGAGCAATAATTATCCTTTAATATATTTAATTATTCTTCAACAATATTTCTCTCAGCAATATATTATACTTTTGAATGTATAGATTAAGAAGATATTTTCTAAAATTTATTCCTAAGTAGTTTATGGCTTCTAGTGATGTTTAATTGGTATTTCTATGAAATTTCATTTTTTACATACACAATCACTTTATCTGTAAAATATTAAAAATCTTGTTTTTAAATTTTATGTTTTTCACCTATCTTTATCACTTTATTACACTATCTGGGACCTCTAGCACATGATTTGATAAAATCGTTGATATCAGGTATATTTTTATTCCTAATTCAGGAAAAACTATCAATAAATCATATTAATATATATTTTCTAGGTCTTTGCTATAATATAAACCATTAAGAAAATTATACTCCATCCTTATTTTTCCATTTCTATAAAACTTCAAATAAGTGTTAAAATTTGTCAATAATTTTTTCTGGATCTATTAAGATGTCTATATTAATTTTTACTTTTTTCCTGTGTTAATGCAGTGAATGAGTATACTAGATACGATTTTTGAATGCTATTCACTTCACAATAAACCCTGGTCAAAGACCTATTGTTTTATACCTCTAATTTGTTTTGATAATATTTTGATTAGAAGTTTTGCATCTATGTTCATGAAAAAAATGGATTTTTAATAATTCTCTGTGGTAAAATCATTGTCAAATTTTTAGTTAAAGTTATAGTTGCTTCATATAACTAGTTGGAAAGTGTTCAGTTTCTATTCTTTGGAATAATTATTTTAAATTGATATAAAATGTGCCTTAAATACTTAAAAGTATTCACTATTCATGCCATCTAGGCCAGTATATAGTTATTTTCCGTGAATTTTATATGTGCAGTCAAGAATGTATTCTGTCATTTTTTTTTTCTAAAGTGCAATGTTCTTTGTATTTCCATTAGGTCACTTTGATCAAATGGTTTTTCAATTCTTTTATACCTTGACTAATGCATCATCTGCTTGCTTTGTTAACTACTGAGAGATGTTAAAGCTCCCCAATATGATTATAGATTTTTTTATTTCTCTTTTAGTTCTGTCAATTTTGCTATATATATTTTTCTAGCT
The DNA here is from genome assembly GCF_009873245.2 of Balaenoptera musculus. Lineage (NCBI taxonomy): Eukaryota > Metazoa > Chordata > Mammalia > Artiodactyla > Balaenopteridae > Balaenoptera > Balaenoptera musculus. Next base: position 48,393,929 of record NC_045794.1, on the reverse strand, counting down.
TCACTGAGATATGAGTTATATACAATAAACTGTACCAATTTAAAGTGTACAATTTGATAATATTTGACATGTGTATACATCTACAAAACCATCACCAAAATCAAGATCATGAACACATAGCTCACCCCCCATATTTCCTCTTGTTCCTTTGTGATCTCTGTCTCTCACCTCTCCTCATCTCCCCACTCCAATTCTGCAAGCAACCACCCACCTGCTTTCTGTCACTACAGATTTCTTTGCAATTTACTAGAGATTTATATAAAATAAATCATATCATGATATATACTCTTATGTAAAAGAGGTATAAACAGTTTATAATTCACTTAGTCATACAAACTTAAATTATGCCACTGATTTTAGTTATTTGCTAGAATTCTTTTACTAATATCTTAAATATACATTTTTTATTTTATAACTTCAAACTTAATTTAACTTGTCATAAATCATCCTACCAAAAGCTCAAAGAACTCTCTAAAATATGTATATGTACACTTTACAGAAAATATTTTCTTTATACATGATATTCTTAGGAAATTATTACATATGGGCATAATTCATCATATCACTTATCATCATGAGATTTAAAAGACAAATTAAAACTGAAATATAAGAAAACTATGAGGGTTATTTTCTTTTAACTTTAAGCACTTTTCTAAAGAATTATTTTCTTCTCAGTAAGAAAAATATTTTTTTAAGTTCTTAATTCTTTGTGCATAAAGAATTTGTGAAGAAAAACTGGAAACAGTGATGATAACAGTACTGGAAATATAAACCCCTGTACTCTATTTTCAGCATAGATTAGACTGCAAATCCACTACTTTAGTTGCAATTTTACCTTTTATAATTGGGACTTGGAGAACACTTATCTCTCAATTAAATGCACAACAAAGAATTTTTTTCTTTTTCCAAAATTTCTTACATGGATTGTACTTTATTATGCTTTTTAATGTCCTATCTGTCCTCTAAAGTTTTTATATCAAGGTTAAATTGAATACTTTTGTAAAAACGTTGGTTTATGTGGTGAAGCTGAATCCACACTAGTAAACAATAAAGCCAAAATAAATTTCATAAAATGAACTGGTTCAAGATATGAACATATGAGTAAAACTCTTCATCAGTAAAGAAAAGAAAATTTAAACTAACATAAAATACAAATGGTTTTTGGAAACAGAATTTAAAGCAAACTAAGGTAATGTTTATTCAAATAATGAGTTTTTTAAATGGGTCAACTGAATACTATTGCAAATTGTACAGAAAGTTTCTAAAGTTTCACAGGAAATGTCAACTTATTGACAATCATTAAATTAATTTGTCTACTTTATGCCTGGACTTGAATTGTTCAATTAAGTAATTTGAATGAATGAGCCAGCATCTGGTCAATAATGAGGAACTAAAGGTTAGACGTGATGTTTAGAGGAGTGGCTTTCCTTGGACATCCTTTCCAATAACCACTGAAAATGCAGCTTTGTTTAAGTACTAGAAACTGTTCTCTGAAATCAATGGACTAAGTGATGAAACTGTCACAAGATTTAAGGGATCCATAATCATATCAGAAGTAATTATTCCATCTTAATGACTTTTCCCAACCAACTTCTCCTTCTAGTGACTGCATTTTAGGGTCATGGAAGAAAAATTATGTTCATATATGCATATTTTGCATGGGTTAATTTGTTTTATACTATATGAGGAGAAAAGTGAAGAGAAGACATCATTATTTTTTAGACATTTAGGCAATTCATAGCAATGAGAACAAATGCAACACCAGTGCTAAGACAAAATAATCACAAGTGTGTAAATGCAAATGCATTCTTCGAAAATGCTAATATTCTGGCCTGTAAAACTCTTAAAAAGTTGCCTTACAAACTGTTTCTCTCTTAAATAATTTCACTGTTACCTCTCTCCAAAGGGTATTTACATTTTAAGTACCTTCTATAATTATGTAAGAATGTGTTTGCATCCTATAATCATCCAGGGGGATATGTAGAAACATAGCTATTGAGTTGCAAGAGTTTTTAATAGAAATCTGAGCAACACAAATTGTAATAGGAGTGAGGGGAGCTTCCGTGGCTCACAATAAAAGCTCATGTGTATGTAGAAAATGAATAAAATTTCCATGATGTTTTAAATATGAACTATTTCAAAACACAATGATTTCTGTTAAATATGAACTATATGACTACATCCCCAATCCTCCATTCCATTTGGGAAATCCAACAGAGATTTAAATATCATTAACACAAATTTTAATTAGGAGAAAAGTCATAAGGCTTAAGAAGTGCCCATCATATTCTGGTGTCTAACTTTGTTTCTTAATAGTTATTGACTCTTTCCATCATTATTTAGTAATGAGTTCACTTGACCTTAAAATAAATATTCTAATAAATGCTTGTCAAGTACTAGATCCTAGGAAAATAAATTTTAAAAATATGACAAAATGCCTGACTTCACTGAGATTTCATAAATAAGAAAGCAAATATATAGTACCATTTTAAAGAGTTTTGTATTCAGTAGGAGAATCACAGCAGGATAAGGGGTATGGAACTGTAGATGACAAAGTATAGTACTTCAGCGATGGTATGGACTGAATATTTGTGTTTTCCTAAATCCATATGTTGAAGTCCTAACCTCCAGTGTAGCTGTATTTGGAGATGGGGCCGCAAAGGAAGTAATCAAGGTTAAATGAAGTCATTAGGGTGGGGTCTTGATTCAAAAGAACTACTGTCATTATGAGACACCAGACAATTTGTGAGTGCTCGCTCTCTCTCTCTCTCTCTCTCTCTCTCTCTCTCTCTCTGTGCAGGCACTGAGGAAAGGCTCTGTGAGGACATAGCAGGAAGGCAATGATCTACAAGTCATGAAGAGATTCCACACTAGAAATCGAATTTGCCGGCACCTTGAATCTGGACTTCCCAGACTCCAGGACTGTGAGAAAATATGTTGTTTAAATATGTTGTTCTGTTGTTTAAGCCATCCAGTCTTGTGGTATTCTGTTTTTGCAGCCTGGGCAGATTAAGATAAGTGGTAAGAAGACCTCTCTCTGAGATAAACATTATGTATATTTCTTATCTGAATAAAGATATAATAATGTGAAGAAATGAGCCAGTTAGGAGATGAGGAAGTTGGGCAGAATTTCATGTAAAGGAGACAATAATGGTAAGGTTTTAAAGCATGAATCAGATTGGTAGGTTTGACAGAGATTAAGAGGTGCCATGTAGCTCATCTGGAATGTACCAGGGAAACATGGTTGGAAATTAGAAAAACTGGCAGGGATCAAATCATATAAGATCTACCTTCTAAAAACATTACAAGGATTTTGGATTTGATTCCAAGGATGATGTGAAGCTCTTGGAATGATCTGAGCACAGTAGAGACATGATGAGTTTGTTTTTGGAAGATCACTATAGCAGTTGTAATTATGAATAGGCTTGTGTGGATTCAAGGAGACTGATAAAGAAAATTCTGAAATATCGGGTTGGCCAAAAAGTTTGGGTTTTTCGTCACATCTTATGCAAAAATCCGAATGAAATTTTTGGCCAACCCAATACTTCACATCATCTTAAATATTCCATTAGGCCAAGTGGCAAAATAAATAATTGAAACTCATTTGAGCAGAATGTTGAGATTTATGGAGAAAGAGCAGTGGTGTCCTAAGTTAATAAGAAGTCTTTCTAGCATGTTTTAAAGATAAAAACCTAATGTATCGACTTTAATGAATAATTCGTTCTGAATTCAGTGCTGTATCCAGTGTTAAGGCAGAGAACAAAGATACATACAGAGATATTTAATACATATCTATATATCTCTATAAACATATATATGTAATTTTATAATAAAATATATATGTAGTGGAGAAAGATAAATAAATCACATAATTATGTACTTATTTTATGGATATATCCATAAAAATGGTATTATGACTTGGGTAACATGACTTTAGGAGATATAAGATCTTAGATTTCTGCAGTATAATGATAGGTTTATTCCACAGAAATAGGAGAGAGAGAGAAATCCTCAATTCTAAACTTTTTAGAAATAGCATCAGGACATAAGAAAGCTATTAGCAGATTAAAAAAAACAAGAGAGGATGAAAACTTTGAGTAACGAAGTTAAAGTGAATTACTTTCTTTAATACAATGTGATTTTTAAAAATATTAATTTATCAATGAAGGGAAAAGGATAATCACCAGCTTTCTGAAATTCATTTGAGCATGATGAGTTCACCACAGACCTAAGATAAGAAGATCTATATTCATTTTCAAGCGTATAAGTAATAGGAAATAGGTAATGACACAGTTAAACAATGAAAAATATCTTGTCTAATTGAATATAGATTTAATTCTTCAATGGAAAAGGAAGACAGATGGCATTATTAAAACAGTTTCAGTAATAAGTAGATTTCCAAAGATGAGGATGTATTTTAGACACAGAAATCAAAACAGAAAGTCCTTCGCAAAAGGAGGCTAGATAAACTTGTTCAGACAGTACAAACAGGAATGTGTTGCAAAAACTCTTTACGTATTACATATTCTTCAGTGTCTTATGAAGAAGACTGCTTGCACCAGTAACCTTTTTTCATACCCATTTAAGAGTTGATGACAGACAATTTGTCCTTGAAATGTTCATATCTTTCAGAAGAGCCTAGGATATATACCACAGTAACAAATTCACACTCTCATCTCAATAGCTTACATGAAAAAGAATCTCACTCAGAGTTCACACCAGTGCAAGGACTCTACATAAGCACCCAGGGATCCAGACTCATAGAACCTCCACAAACATTAACTGTACAATTTTAAATGTATGCTATTCTCCACTTAAAGTTTATCTCAGTGTTAAATAAGTAGGGATTTATAAATATTCATAGAAATGACAAATTATATGAGAGATCAGTAAATTATCCAGCTATATGATGCTCTCTGACTGCTTATTGTGTACAGTTTACTCGAGGCCTGGTCATAGACCTTTTAGACTGTGGGAAGCACCAACTTGATTTTGCCTGTCTTCTTCCTTTTAGGCTGGTAAAGTAATTGGCTGATAACTTAGTTTTGATTTTTCAAAAGGCATTTTTGGTACATAGGTCTTTTTACAGAGATGAATAAAAACTTGATTAATCTGAAGAATAAAAGAGGATGACTTCTATCAAAATATTTATAAATTGTTAGGAAGACTAGAGTTTTTACTCTATCATTATAAATTGCATAGTGCAATAATTTCACCACACGGACCAAAAGCAAGGTTCGTATGACTCACACAGTTGGTATGGAGTAATCAAAACTCACCTCGGATACAAAAGGAAAATTTATAAGTGAATCAATTATAGTATCCAAAATTAAGTCAACCCCATATCATTTGCAGGATTGTTCTGAGAAAACATTTCATAAAGGAAGTGTGTATGATGTTTTCTGACCTTGAAGGAGTTAAAAAAGAAACTATCCTGATGGCCTTAAGCCAACTCATTCTCAGCCCTATACCTTGGTTACAGGTAGTCCTATTTAGGGGATACAATTATTTATTCAAGAGAGTTTAAATCCATCTATTTCTTGGACTGATAGCAGGAATAGCTATAATTCAGGGGGAAAAAAAAACCCATCCAACTATTTTTTCTAAAAAAATTGTATATATTAAGTAAATATGTTTAAAAGAAACAAATAGAGAAAAAAGCAGTACATATATTGATTAACCATAACTTCCTTCTCAATGCTTTAAAAATACAAATTCTTAATTTATAATGTAAATCTTACACAAATATTTGAGCTGCACATTACTTGAAATATATGGGCTATAGGTTATTAATGTTATGTATTGCTCAGAATCCTTTATAATTCTTATCACTTTGTGCATGTAAATAAAACTTATTTATTGGAAGTTATCCCTCTTCGAGAATTGTTTCTCAGTTGTTCCTTATCTGAAAACGAATAAGTTTCTCTCAATATACTTGGAGATGGCTGGATTCAGAAAGAATCACTCACATTAGCCAGACTTACGTAAGATGAATGAATTATTCAGAATATCAACTTCCTGAATGTAAATGAGAAACAGAACTATTAAAAAGATTGGATCATTCATACCTTTCTTAGGAGATAAGGTAGTAATGTCATATTTTGCTTTTCAGTATTCCCTAGACATAGTATATGATAGCATGTTCATATTCTAGATTCTAATAAAGGCCATTTAGCATATTTTCCTAAATTTTAGTTGATAAAAATATATTTGGGATTTTAATGTCAATTTGGAAATATAAGTTAAAAATAAATTATATATATACATATAATCAATTAGACAAATGGATATTAAATTATAAATTACAATTTTTGTTTGCTTATTTGAAAATAAATATGAATATGGGTATTAAGACTGACATGTAATTGTGTCATTTCTCTTGATTATTCATCATTTAAAATTACCTTCCAACTTGCATATTTTCTCATAATATTTTAAAATATATTTAGTGTTCATCAGATTTTTTTAAGCATAAAGTAAGCTGAAGGATGTTCATTAATAAGGAATTCTATTACATCCTTACACCCACAAAATAAATATTTGTTGAGCAACTACCAGGTATTAGTCATAATTACTGGCATGGGGTTACAATTTTGAATAAAACCAAATGTTTACTTTCAAGTAGTGCACATTCTATTGGAGAAGATGGACAATAAGCAAGAAAGTATATAAAATATCTTGACATGTAATGTTAAGTTCCATTCTCTTTACAAAGAAAATAAAGTGGGATAAGGTCACTAGAGAATGACTGATGACTGTGAAAAGGGTTATGTTTTTTATCCCAGCAGTGGTCAAGAAATGCCATTCTGTTAACATGACATTCAGTGGAGACAAGAAGACAGTAAAAAAATTAGACATGCAGCTAACTAGGGGAAAAGGTAAAAGACAATGATAATAAATGGTCTCCAATGATAGAAAAAGCACACTGTTAAATGGATGTGTAATAAATTATTTGACAGTTCTGTTACACAAAAATATGGATATTTAAAGTGCTTCCATTTTCCCAATAGGAAAGAATGGATAATGACCATCTTTGAAAAACTCATCTATGATTATTTCCTCAAACTAGATTTTGAGATGTGGAATATGAAAAGTTATTATTACCTCATCAATGGGGAAATTTTTTTTTACTTTTTTTTTTTTTCTTTTAAAGACTGATTGATTGATTGATTGCTATGTTGGGTCTTCGTTTCTGTGCTAGGGCTTTCTCTCGTTGCGGCAAGCGGGGGCCACTCTTCATCGCAGTGCGCGGGCCTCTCACTATCCTGGCCTCTCTTGTTGCGGAGCACAGGCTCCAGATGCGCAGGCTCAGCAGCTGTGATTCACGGGCCTAATTGCTCTGCGGCATGTGGGATCTTCCCAGACCAAGGCTCGAACCCGTGTCCCCTGCATTAGCAGGCAGATTCTCAACCACTGCGCCACCAGGGAAGCCCATTTTTTACTTTTTAAAAGGTTGTAAAGAAAATTTTTAAAATTTACACTCCCACTATCATTGTTTGGCTCTTCATTTCATTGAATTTTAGTCAGTGTTGATTATTACTGAATGCTACTTTTTTCTGCTTTAAGTGGCATTGTTATGAAAAGCAAAAAATGGAAAACTCTACAATTTTTCTGATTTCTAATAACATTAATTGGTTTACCTCTGTGAGTTATCTGTGTTTCAAAAACTTTCAGAGTTATTATTAATATAATGAAAAAATCAGTTAGCTCTTGCAGGAAAGTGGCCAAGATGGCAGAGTAGGAAAATCCTGAACTCACCTCCTACCACGGATACACTAAAATTAAAACTACTTTTAAAGCAACTATCTATGAGAATAACCTGAAGACTGACAGAAAAGATTTTCCATAACTAAATACAGAAAGAAGGAACCACACCAAGATAGGTAGGAGGGGTAGAGACACAGTACATTGAGGACTAACACCTCCAGGTCAGCAACCACAAATGGGAGGAATATTACAACTTTAGAAGTCCTCCCCAAGAAGCAAGGATTCCAAGCCACATATCGGGCTCCCCAACCTGGGAGTCTGACACCAGGAAGATGAGCAGATAGAATGCCTGGCTTTGAAAATCAGCATGGCTTACACTCGGGAGATCCAGAAGGCTATAGGAAACACAGACCCTCTTCCTAAAGGGTGCATGCAAACTCTCATATGCTCCAAGATTCAGTACAGAGGCACTAGTTTGAAAAGAGTCTGAGTCAGATCCACTTGCTGATCTTGGAGAACCTTTCAGAGAGGCAGGAGGCAGCTGGAACTCCCCCTAGCTGTAGAGATACTGGCAGCAGCTGATACCAGAAGCTTGTTCTACAGCAATAACACTGGTGCTGGCAAGTGCCATTTTGGAATCTTCTGTTGACCAATTAGCACCAGAGACCTGGCCCTACCCACCCACCCAGGACCAGCTCCGAGCCCCTTGAGGCTGTACAGACAGTGCACAGGGACCCAGTCCCAGTCTCCAGTGGCCTGACACCAGCCCTGAGACTCCCAGGCTGTGAAGACAGCCACACGGGGAACCAGCCTTGCCCACCCGCCAGCTGAATGGCAGCAACTCCACATCTCCTGGGCCATACAGACAGCCATGTGGGGACCCAGCTCCTACCCACCAGCAGGCCAGCACCAGCCTAGGGCCACCTGGGCCATGAGCCAACTGTGTAGGAAGCCTACCACACCCTCCAATGACCCCACAGCCACCATACAAGGCACAGCCTTACAGCCAACAGAACCACGAGCCAGCCCTGCCTACCAGCCCAAAGTAGTCAGCCTGGCCACAACAGAAGGGTACACTCAGTCCACATAGGAGGCATCCTAGGAATACAGCTCTGGTGACGAGAGGGGAGTGTGCTACTGGGCCCCACTGGACATCTCCTATGTAAGGCCACTTCTCCAAGACTGGGAAATGTAACTGACCTGCTTAATATATAGAAATAAACACAGAATTAGGAAGAATGAGGAGATAGAGGAATATGTTCTAAATGACAACAACAAAAAAAGACAAACCTTGGAAAAAGAACTAGATGAAGTGGAGATAAGCAATATACCTCATAAGAGTTCAAGGTAATGATGATCAAGATGCTCAACAAACTCAAGGATGCATGGATCAACCCAGTGAGAATATCAACAAAGACAGAAAATATAAAGAAGAATCAAACAGAGCTGAAGAATACACTAACTGAAATTAAAAAAAAAAACTAAAAGGAATCAATAGTACATCATAGGGGCTTCCCTGGTGGTGCAGTGGTTGAGAATCTGCTTGCCAATGCAGGGGACACGGGTTCGAGCCCTGGTCTGGGAAGATCCCACACGCCGCAGAGCGGCTAGGCCCGTGAGCCACAACTACTGAGCTTGCGCGTCTGGAGCCTGTGCTCCACAATGGGAGAGGCCGCGACAGTGAGAGGCCCGCGCACCACGATGAAGAGTGGCCCCCGCTTGCCGGAACTGGAGAAAGCCCTCGCACAGAAACGAAGACCCAACACACCCAAAAATAAATAAGTAAATAAATTTATAAAATAAAAAAAAATAGTACATCATATAATACAGAGGAACAGATCAGTCATCTGGAACACAGAGTAGTGGAAATCACCCAAGCTGAACAGCAAAAAGAAAAAAGAATTAAAAAAAATGAAGATAGTTTAAGAACTCTCTTAGGCGACATCAAGTGTAATAACATTCATATTATAGAGGTCCCAGAAGGAGTAGAGAAAGAGAAAGGAATAGAGAACTTATTTAAAGAGATAATAGCTGAAAACTTCCCTAATCTGGGGAATGAAACAGACATCCAAGTCCAGGAAGCCATTACATGGATAAGCAATAACATGGATGGACCTAGAGTATATTATCCTTAGTGAAGAGAGTCAGCGAAAAACAAATACAGTATAGTCCACTTATATATAGAATCTAAAAAACAAAGCAAATGAACAAACAAAAGAAAACAACAGAATCAGATACAGAGAACAAGCAGGTGGTTGCCAGAAGAGAGGCGGTTAGAAGGAGGAGAGAAGTAGTTGAGGGACTTCCAGTTACAAAATAAGTGAATCATGGGTATAAAATGTACAGTGTGGAGAATACAGTCAATAATTATGTAATATCTGTCTACAGAGACAAATGTTAACTAGACTTTTGGTGGTGATAATTCTGAAATACATAGATATAGTGAATCACTATGTTGTGCACCAAGAACTAACATAGTGCTGTAAGTCAATTATATTTCAAAAACAAACAAACAAACTCATAGAAAAAGAGATCAGATTTGTGGTTACTACAGGGTGGAGGAAGGGGTGATTGAATGAAGGTAGTCAAAAGGTACAAACTTCCAGTTTTAAGATAAATAAGTACCAGGGATATAATGTACATGATAAATATAATTAACCCTGCTGTATGTTATATATGAAAGTTGTTAAAAGATTAAATCCTAAGAGTTCTCACCACAAGGAAAATAAATTTTCTATTTCTTTTATTTTGTATCTATATGAGATGCTGGATACTTACTAAACGTATTGTGGTAATCATATCATGATGTATGGAAATCAGATCATTATGCTTCACACCTTAAAGTTATACAGTGCTTTATGTCAATTATATCTCAATAAAACTGGAGAAAAAGAAAACAATTGTAATATGGGAGAAGACTAGGTGATTCTCTGATTACTGATAATATAATAATAGTGATGATGATATTATGAAAATATCTTCCATCTGTTCATGCTAGCCAAGCCTGTGTCAAGTTAAACTTGGGATTTCATCCTTAGTAAGTAAAAATACTACATAGGTAAAGAGATTCGTTTTAGTCTCCCAGGAATGAGAACAACAGTGTCAACTGATCTACCTGTTCACAGGAACTAAAAATGTTTTCAAATAACTAATACACATATTGATTTGTAACATCAGCTACCTTGGGTGGTAAGAGATAAACACTTTTTGAGATGTTCACGCCTTTCATTTTCTTCTGATGCTTAAATAAATACACACCTTTAATATTTACTTTTGCCAATACATTTCAATATCTTAATTCAGATTGTGTTTTTCCACTCAAAGAGTTTTAGAACTTGATTTACTTGTATCCTTTATTAATCATACCTGGAGGCACTGTCAAAAGTTACCTTGGTACTCCTCAAATTCTGTTGAACACTTTCTGGTTACTAAGCATTAGATTTAATATGATTATTTCAGTTTGATTAGAAGACTGCCTTAGGAATCGTCCATAGCTTTTTGCTGCTCACCATAATTAAAATTAATCAGATCCTTCCTTTTCATGGTCTTGAGATTTAATATGAAATATGTTGGAGGCTTGGGATTCTCTATGAGGAAAACTCTCATTATTACATTTTTTCCCCTTTGGGAAGATGAAATATATTTTTTGGAACAACTCAAACTTCTCAATTAATAGAAAGTATAATAGTAAACATTACATAGTTTTGGTGTCAATCCTGAGCTTAAGTTCAGGATCCCTAGGCAAATATTACAGAAAGAAATGTCTTACATGCTGATAATCTATATATCAATGTAACATATATCCAAATTTACTATATAAAAATATAAATTCTTATTTATTCAAATTAGACTGCTTCAATGGATTTTTGGAATTGGAAGCCCTTGTTAGATAATATGCAATTTAGGATACAGAAACACTTTAAATCTAGTGCTAATCCTTTAATGTAACTGAAAAGATTTTGGTCTTTGTGAAGACAACAAACTATTTATTTTTAAAAAATTAAGCTCATGCTAGGGAATGCACAACAAATTTAGCAACCAGAGAATTTTATATATTATCATATAAAGTAGTATTGAAAACTATGCAGAACTCACCTTGGTGTGCCTCCAGCTAGTCATTTCTTATCACTGGAACACTGAAGAAACCCTTATAAATTGGATACTGAGTTTATCTTCTATTCCAATCCCTATTGCAGGCTCTTTTTTTCTTGTTTTATGGCTAAAATTCTTTACTCCTAAACCCAACTTTTCCCATTTTTGCTATTTGGCTTTGCTCCAGGATTGTCTATGGTATATGGGAAAAAGCAACAAATCTAGAGTATTAGTTTGTTCACCATTTGCTAATGAGAGTAATATTGAAATCTTTCTGAAGTTATTATATCTCTAATTGTTCAAATTGAAGGTCATTAGAAAGGTCCTGAATTTGAGATCTTAAAATAAGTACCAATAGGGTTTACTTCATTGTATAGAAATCTTTTCCTTTCAGAATGTCTGCTATATGAACTGAACTCATTCAGAGAAATAACAATGCTAAAAATAATAACTGATATTTACTGAGAGCTTCATAAGTGCTGAGCAAAGATATCAGCTTTTTCACTTCACACTCTCACCCTCTTAGTTGTTATTTATGACCCAATTTTACTGATGGGAAAAGTTAGATACAGAGAGATTAAGTGGCTGACCCATGTCTCTCAGATCCATGCCGGTGACTTTAAAATAAAACGTGTCCAGATGGTCATTATGCCATGATGGTAACTTTAAACAAAACCTTAAAATTAGGGACAGAAATTATACAATATATCCCCTAATTGTTTTGGTTGTTGCATTTGGAAATGTCATCTCAGTACCTTGACCTTTCCTGCCCCATGGCTCTTGTCCTCTACTCTGCTTCAACCATTTACTAGATGCATAAACTAGAGAGCTCTGTATCCATAACTCCACCATCTTCATTGCAAGCGTTCCAGTCTCCAACCAACACTTCTTAACTTTACAGGTTACTCCTGCTAGTATCCTGTCTCCAAAAATCTTCTGACCTTCTAGGACTAAAAGTACATTTATTATACCAACTTTTCACTATTGCTTAACTAATTCATATCATTACTTCCCTTCCTTCCAAGTGAAATCTCATAGTCCACTGTTAAATTATTCCCTTCACTATATCCTCAACTCCTTTGCCAATGTCTACTTTCATCACACCTACCTGGCCTAACCTCAAAACCACTGAATTTCCACCCTCTTCCTACTCTTCACCTGCATGTGTATTGCATTGGATAATGTGCCTGAATTGAGGTAACAAAACCGAAGCCCTACACTAAACAAAAAGGAACTTACAAACATTCCAACTACCCTCACTGAAAACTGATAAACACTTCAGGTTGTTCTAAGTGCTGACCAGTAACCATTCTATATCTTCCCAGCCTACTGATTCACATGAATGTTTCACACCTTCTCATACATGTCCAAACTTCAAGCATCTTTCTACTTTAAAAGGCTGTGAAACTTGTAATTCCATGTTCACAGTACTGCCTTTGTTCTCAGTTGCACCTGTGACAATATTTTCTTCCTTCTTTGTTACTGCTCCATAAAGCATGTTCACTTTTGCAATAAACATGATCCTTTTCCATTTACCAAAGAATCTCTCCTGCCCATCTATTATGTATGTGTAATTTTTCTCACCTTAATTCTTTTCTCTGGACCCACATCACTTTTTCTGCTCCCCTTCCAATTCCTCTCTTCCTACTCTTGCATCAGCTATTTGAAGCATACGCTTAACTCACAACTTCACCTAAACTGTTCCTGTCAAGGTTACCAGTGATCTCAATATTGTTAAATCTAATTGTCTATTCTCAGTCTTCATCTTACTTGGTCAGCAGCAATTAACACAATTGATTACCTGATTTTTTATTTTCAATTTGGCCAAGGGACATTCCACTCTGATTATATTCCTGCTTCATTAATCATTCCTCTCAGTGACTTTTTCTACTTCCTTCTTATCTCTTGATCTTTAAATGTTGGAATTCCCTGCAGCTTTAAATTTTAGACCTCTTGTCTTCTCTGACTTCACTCAATTCACTCTTCCATAATGATATCTAGACTTATGGCTTTAAAAATCATTTAAACACAGATGACTTCCCCAAAGTAGGTCTCCAGCTGTACCTCTTCCCTGTATTTTAGATAAATACATCTATGCTTTCAATATCTCCACTTGTATATCTAATTGGCATCTTAAATCCAACATACAAAAATCCAAACTCACTCTTTTTAGCCAAAATTACTCTTCCAGTCTCTTCCTTTGCAGGTAATTGAAATTCTTTGCAGTGGTGTAGGCAAAAAATGTTGAAGTCTCTCTTGACTTTTCCTATCTCTCACACTCTACAGCCAAAATAAAGACAAGTACAGTGAGATATTATGTCCTACATAAGCAGGACACTGACTACCTGTCACATATTAACTACTACCACTCTCTTCCTGGCATACACTTTCCTCTCCAAACTTCCTTACAATACCAGTATAGTTAAGGCTGTTCCTACCACAGGGTCTTTGCACTTGCTGTCCTCTCAACCTTAAGTGTTCTTTCTTCTTATATCCATGACCTCATCCTTTCTAGGTTTCTGCTTAAATGTGAGCATGTTAGCAAAGCCTTTAGTACTACCTATACTCTTGTTTATTTTTTCATCACAGGACTCATTACCACCTAACATAATGTATATTTTAGTTTTCATTAGTCTTCTATCTGTCTCCCTCATGAAGATGTGTACTGTAAGGGCACGGGATTTTGAAAGTTTTTTATGTTATATCCTGTCACTATACAAATGCTGCCAAACTAGGAAGGCACAATATGCATTGTTGAATTAATTAAGAACAAAACAGACAAGTGTCTTGTTAAATATCCAGATGAAACAACGCAGTATGGTAATTCCAGAGAATCATCAATAAACAAAACAAAAATGAACAAACAAAACACCAATAAGTACGGGGGAAACCTGCACAGATGAAGTGGAATAAGAGTAAAAAAAAAAAGATGGTTTAGCCCCACCAACTCTCAATACACACACAAACTTGGGAGCTACTTAAGAAAAAAAGAAAACAAAAAAACCAACCAAATAAACAAACAAAAAGCAGCTATGTGTTAGAAGACATGGTAGGCTATGTTCCTTAAAGATTAAATACTCATCTAGGATATAAAATACGGAAATTCTGTGAAAATAGTTCAACTCAATGTGCCATAGCTTTTCAGTTAATTGCAATTAACATCTATAAGATTCCAAGATGGGCCTGGTAGATTTCTTCTGATGTATCTTTAGAAGACAAAAATAAATAAAACTTACAATGGGAAAGTATCAAGAAGCTTTTCACAATGTGGTAGCCAATTATGCTGCTGTTAAGTACTTCCAGTTGTAATCCATTCCTGGCTTATGGTAAGACTGTAAATCCTGTCCACCTTTTGGTTGAATACAGTTACTACTGCTGCTTCTGACCAGTGAGTTGTTATCAGATACATGACACTTCTGGGCCAAAATATTTAATTCCTAGTAAAAGACCCTCCTGAGATGTGTTTTCTTTCTGGCATGCCAATCAGCAACATTTGAGACTGGTGGGTGCTTCATTAATAACCTTGGTTTCTTACTAACTATGATGAAAAGATATCCAATCCCCAATCTGCACTAACCTGCAGTGCAAGTAGCATGACAGAGTGAAAAAAATACATGTCTATACCTATGTCTCTTTATTTCTATATCTCTGCCTCTATCTCTGCCTTTATCTCGACCTCTATACCTAGCCTATTCTGAATGATGCAAAGAGGAAGCCAAGGAAACAGCTGTGTCTTAGTATAGGTATAGCTACACTTTTTAAAATTATTGCAGGTGAAATCATTCTTTAATTATATTTATTTTTTGACAACCATTCAAAATATGTTTTGAAATCAACTTGGCTTTTTCTATTGTAACATTTATATATTGCTGCATAACAAAAGGTAGCAGCTTAAAACAGCAAAATATGTTATCTTAGAGTGTCTGTGGGTCCGGAATTCAGGAATGGCTTAATTGGGTCCTCTGTCTCTGGGCTGCAATCAAGGACTGTGGTCATCTAAAGGTTTGACTTGGGGAATATCCACTTCTAAGATTATTTTTGCAGGCCTCAGATTATTGCTGAGTCTTGGCAAGAGTCATCTGTTCCTTGCCTCATGGGCCTCTCTACAGGGCAGCTTACAACATGGCAACTGGTTTCCCTTCAGAGCAAGCAAAAGAGATAGTAAGAGAGGGTGAGACAAGAGACACAGACTTTATAACCTAATCTCCAATGTGACATATTTTTTCTGTATTGTATTTGTATCAATCGTTAGGTCTAGTCCACACTCAAGAAGAGGAGACTCACACAAAGGGGTAAATATCAGCCAAGTGAAAATCACTGGGGGACATTTCAGAGGCTGCCCACCACATCATTACTAGATCCTTTCGTGCCTCTGACCCACTTCTTTGGTCAATCAGTGCTTAATTGGTTTTAAGAAGGTAACTTAAAGCATAATACATATTACCTGTGTTTTTAACCCCACTGGTTTTTTAAAAATTAAACCCAATTTTTTTTAACATCTTTATTGGAATATAATGGCTTTACAATGGTCAGTTTCTGCTTTACAACAAAGTGAATCAGCTAAACATATACATATATTCCCTTATCTCTTCCCTCTTGTGTCTCCCTCCCTCCTACCCTCCCTATCCCAGCCCTCTAGGTGGTCACAAAGCACCGAGCTGATCTCCCTGTGCTATGCAGCTGTTTCCCACTAGCTATCTATTTTACATTTGGTAGTGTATATATGTCCATGCCACTCTCTAAGTGTCCATTGACAAATGAATGGATAAAGAAGATGTAGCACATATATACAATGGAATATTACTCAGCCATAAAAAGAAACGAAATTGAGTTATCTGTAGTGAGGTGGATGGACCTAGAGTCTGTCATACAGAGTGAAGTAAGTCAGAAAGAGAAAAACAAATACCGTATGCTAACACATATATATGGAACCTAAACCCAATATTCACATTAAAAAAATGTACTCTCTTGATCTAAAGAAATTTAAAGAAATAAATGTAAACTGCCTATACCTTGAACATTCCTGATCTATAAGAATTTGTACAGTTGATGGTATTCCTTAGAGACTAACACCTGCCAATCAACCTGTGTAATTGCTTATTTTTTCCCTTAAATCAAGTTATCTAACTTACAAAAGTTGAAACACTTGTTATAGGTCTACTGTTATAAGCTCTATGACATTTGACTCAGCATTCCTTTTGTTTTACAAGCTCTGTTTTTCTATCATAGTTTTAGTATAAAATCCCTCCATGTAAATTTCAATTATTTAGGGAAAAAACTGAGGAAATTATATAAACTAAACAGACATAGGGAAGAGTGCAAAGAGACTGCTTTATGGCAATTAGAACTCTGAGATATAGAGCAATTACTTAAAAATTGAAAGGATAGATACACAGATATCTTTAACAATTCTAATGGTGAATTAAAAATAAAAACCTGTGTCTAACTCAGTTGAGGGGTATTGCGACTACTTATACTACCCCTTGGCATCATTAATTACTCCCAGGACTCCAGATAATATTATCTCTGACTGAGTCATCCCTTCTGAGCACTGTGCCCTCATACTCAGTTTCCGATTAAATATCATTACACAGAAAATCCTTCAAAGTCTAAGCATCAAAAATTTCAAAAAAGTTTAGTAGTTTTTTCAATTATATTTAAAAAACAAAAATCCCTAACTCTTAGACAACCTAGAAAGTTCTGCCAATCTCTCCATTCACATTTTGTATCACTGCACTCCCTATTTCTATGATAGATACACACTTGATAGGAATAGAGTAGGATAATTAAATAGTTAGTTTAGAAATCCCATTAGGGGATTAAAGACAGACAGGGAATTTTAAGGGAGTTTGGGAGACTGTTGTAAGCTAATGATCACTCAAGAAAAGAACGCATTAACCTAGCAACAATCAATTCTACCTTGAAGGAAGACCAGGTACATTCAAGTGCCAGGCACACTCAAGCCACAAATTCTGATAGTTAAAACAAAAGACAATAGATATGGGATCTGAATCTTATTACATGAAGTCAGGGAGTTAATGGTCCTTGAAGAGTTGCATTTCTGCACACATAGACAATACAGGAATATAGGTGAAAGGGGAAAGAAACGAAGTGAAAGGGGACATTATACCAAAATCTGATTTGAATTACCATATTTTAATATGTTACCACCCTTCTGCTAATATACATATAATTTAAATAGTGCCATGACAGTCCCGGTTAGACCATATAGGGTCAAAGGAGGAACTAATAATGTAAGCCTTGACGTCTGCCCAAGAATGAGAAAGAAGGTGGTCTTCTCCCATCCCCACTTTCTCTTTGATTATAAAAATGTAGCCCTCTTTGTTCTCAGGGCTGCACTCCCTTGCCTGTCCACTTGTACCTCTCAGAAGTGTACTATGCTAACAAACTCACTCTTTGCCTGCCACTTTGCCTCACTCTGAATTCTTTTTTTTTTTTTTTTGAAAATGTTTTTTTACTTTACCTGCAATTATTTTTCTTTATTTATTCTATTTATTTATTTTTGGCTGCATTGGGTCTCCGTTGCTGCGCACGAGCTTTCTCTAGTTGCAGTGAGTGGGGTCTACTCTTTGTTGCAGTGTGCAGGCTTCTCATCATGGTGGCTTCTCTTGCTGCAGAGCATGGGCTCTAGGTGTGCGGGCTTCAGTAGTTATAGCACACGGGCTCAGTAGTTGTGGTTCATGGGCTCTAGAGCACAGGCTCAGTAGTTGTGGCACATGGGCTTAGCTGCTCTGCGGCATGTGGGATCTTCCCAGACCAGGGCTCGAATCTGTGTCCCCTGCGTTGGCAAGCGGATTCTTAACCACTGCGTCACCAGGGAAGCCCTAAATTCTTTCTCCAACAAGAAAAAAGAACCTGAGCTTCAGTAAGTCCTGGCTCCAGGTGAGTGGTTTCAATTAAAAGACAATGGGTTCTAGTCCTTTTCTAAGTCAGTGATCGTGGGGTCAAGTCCCAATTTGAGTTTGGGCTGGGTTCGAGTCCCATGAGAGCAGGAGTGCTATTTCACACTGACCTTCGCTTCTGTTCCCATAGTCATTTAAGAACCCTCACAAGCACAATTATAATTATCTTGAGAAAAGAGTGAGCAAATAATTTATACTTTACATATCCGCAAGACAGATGCTACAGACTGCCTTGTGATAAGGAATCTCTTAGCCATATAGTATATATTTCTAAATTAAAAGGGGTTTATAAACACATAAATACACACAAACAGGATACAAGAAGGCGTCTTTCCCTGATAAAGCTTGAATTTTTTTAATATATACACATGTGTGTATGTACATATACATATATATATGATGGGTATTAAAAAAATTCAAGCATAATCAGGGAAAGAAGCTTCCATGTATCCTAAAAATATCAACTTGTAGTTGAAGTGAATAGAAAAGTTTTTCACTTTTTGGAGATAAGTATAGCAAATCCTCTTGGAAATTATAAGATTTATTAAAATTATTCTTTTATGAAAGTTTTTCTGCTAATTGGCATTGGATACTTCATAAGCCAGCTGTCGCCTAATTACAGGACCTGAAAATATTTTAGGAGGTTTTACTCTGAATTGAAAACTCCACATAAAAATCAATGAAATTGCTAACATTTTTAAAGTCATAAAGCCTACAGTCTCATTTCTTACTTGGTTTCATATATAACAAGGTCTAAAATAAGAAAATACAGCGTGACACGAGAATGAAAAATAATTTCAATTTTAGGAGGGACAAAAATGACCCTGAAGTTTTGAGTGAATAAACAACATTCTTAATGTTAATTTCCCACATGGTGCTTACTAGTTTCATTTAACCATGTGTAACTCTTGAATCTGGCAAGTGAAACAAAATGCTGTAGACTGCTTGAAAATAAACCACCTGTATTTGTTTATCTTTAAGTGAGTTATCTCTGGAATAACAAGAATATTTCATTAAATTCTCAGAGTTTTGCATCTGTTTAATAAAAGTAGATTTAGAGTTTCTTCCATAATAAAAAACAGAAATATTGTAAGTTGGACTAGACTAACTTGCACATTGTATCAAAACTTAGCTGTGTGCAGCCTTTACAAAGGCAAGCCACCTTATGTAAAAAAAAAAAAAAAAAAGCTATTACTTAAAAAATGTTAAACTTGTAATATTGAAAATTTTAATTGTCATATCGGATATTTCAATATCCATAAAGCAATTACAGACCAAAATAGTTTCTCTTCAGTGTTGGTGCATTAAATGTGATACCACTAATTTCTCATAACAGAATAACTAAACTATGGACTAAAATAGATAAATAACTACCAATATAGCTTAGATATTGGCTGTATTTTTGTCTTCAAATTTGGCTGAAAATTTGAGGGAATGGAAAGTGGTTCTTTACAACACCAGGAAGCGAATAATTTAACCATCTCTGCTTTTATGGTTCTTGTATCTACTGGAAACTTTGCAAATCTCTCACCCCAATGCTTCTCCACAGGCCCTCTTCGTCCTCAACTGTCATCTTACAGATTCACCCATGTGTTTATCTTACTCTCTCAAAATCACCCATATTGCTTTCTGTTATATTCCAAATTCTTTTATTTTCTTAAACAGAACATTTTAGCCATCTCTTTGTTACCCTGCTCCCTTAGAAGTCGTGCCCTGTGAGCCTTAGATTTTATAGTCAAAAACAATTACCAAGCTATTTTCAAAAATCAAATGCCATGAATTCTCAAAATAAATTACAACACTCTCTTAAGACAGATGTGGTTACATTCAAATAAATTATTTAGCAAATCCTCTTATATTTCTATATTTTTACTATAAACTTTATATTTTAGTATATTTTTAGATTTATAGAATTGACCAGATAAAAAATAAAATTCCACATATCCACCTCCCACTTCTGCACAGTTTCCTCTATTATTAACATCTTGCATTAGTGTGGTATACTTTTTCCAAATAAAGAATCAATGTTGATACATTATTATTAAATATAATCCATAATTTACATTAGGGCTCACTCTTTGTGTTGTATAGTTCTATAAATTTTGACAAATGCATATTGCCATGTATCCACCATTATAGTTTCATACAGGATAGGTTTACCACCCTAAAACTTCCCTGTGCTTCACCTATTCATCCTTTCTGAAGGGGAGCAAAATATACCACCCCAAAATACGGCTTCACCATATTGATTATTTTGAGCTGGTTATTTTTAAGAAACAGCAGACATAGGAGAAGCTCTGAAAACTGAGTAGAAGTTACCCTTTTGTAAGAGATATTTACACTGTAAGAGAACTCTCCATTTGGAAGTGTCTCCCTTTCTGTACCAGGAAGAGAAGGATGACTATAAATCTCTAGAAACTCTTATCAAAGGAGACGGCAACAAGTTAAATTTGTATAATAACCTTACTCTTGTTTACTGTGCTTTTCCTGGTAACATCCTATAACTGGCCACCCCTCACCCCCAACCTCTTCTTTTGTCTTTAGCTGGAAATGGTATTTAAGGTGGTGGCTTGGGCCATTTAGGGGAGTTAGTTTTCCTGGGTAAATCCCATGTATACAGGAGGTATACATGTTATTAAACTTGTCTGTTTTTCTCCTATTAATCTGTCTTTTATCACCTAGAGTGTCTCATCCAAGAACCTAGAAAGGTGGAGGGCAAATGATTTTTCCTCCCCTACACTTCCTTCCTTTCCAGAGAACATCTGGCAATTACTCATCTTTTTATCGTCTCTGTAGTTTTGCCTTTCCCATACTGTTACATAATTAAACACATTCATTACTCATACTCATTCTTTCACTCCAGAATATGCATTTATATGAACTTAATGTTCCTCAGGTCTTATCATGACTTGACAGCTCATTCTTTTTTATTCCTGAATGATATTTCACTATGAACGTACACAGTTTATCCTTTCACCTACTGAAAGACACCTTGGTTGTTTCCAGTTTTGAGTAATTATGAATAAAACTGTGATAAACATCATGTGCAGATTACTGTGTGGACATATGTTTTCATCTCACTTGGGTAAGTATCTTAAGTGGCCTGTTACTGTGGTAGCAAAGTTCGGTGTGTGGGGGAGAAGAGCACTTTCCATAATCCTATGATTGAGTCTCAGTCTCATAGGGGAACTGTGGTCCTGGCTCATGACTTTTCAAGAGCTTCTCAACATTTCTGGTCCCTTAGTTGAGGAGGAAGTCCAGAGGGGGCTGGAGTTGGGTAATTTCCTCTCCCCCAAGGCAGATAAAGCTTCAGTGAAGTCTTTTCCTTTAATAGATGGGCATTTATTGTGGAGGTCATTGGAGGCTTTTTTGAAAATACATTTTCTCTTGGTGTTTGTCAAAATGGTGACTTTTCCCTTCCCCTTGCCAAGCGCAGGGGGATTTTTCTCTCATCTTCACTATGAGAACCTGGTGGGGCTCCTAAAGGTAAAACCCACAAAACTGTTGGGGGGGGGGAGGGGTGCTTAGACTGGGTCCCCAGGAGTTTTTAACCCTCAAGCTGATCCACACTCAGCTTCCAGCAATTTACTAAAGTTACTATGTAAGTATGCTGGCTCCAGCCACTTCTGCTTCAGGTAAACTGATCTATATTCTCTGTATTCACATTTCTTGCCAGTTTTCGGGGTGGTAGTTTATACTGTGACCTCCGTTCTCTGAAAGATCTAAGAAATTTTGATTTTCAGTTCCTTCAGCTTTTTTCCTGCTGTGAGGTTGAAAGTGATGACTTACAAGTTCTTTACATGTTGGAGTGGAAATCAGAAATCCTTCAAATGTAGTTTTAACAGCAGTTCCCTACCGCCTCCGCACCACCACCCCTGCTCTCTCTCTCTCTCTGCTCAGAGGAAACAAAAAAAAAAAGCATGGGGAGAAGGAAGAGGCAGATCAATACTGTCTGCAAAATTCACGTTTGGAATACAGGTCTAGTATACTATAAGCAGTTTTTGTGTTGTTTTGTTTTTTTTTTAACTAGTAACCAATATGGACTTCATGTTCCCCTCAGCTTGACTAAGCTTTTGACAAGCTTCTTCCTGACTCTAGATCCCTGACCTCCCATTTCTTAGAGCTTTTACTTCAGAAAACAGATCATTGTAAGTTCTTCCTCTATCCCTTAGATCTGGGAATCTTTTTATAAACAACTCAGGAATGTCTTTCTTAAGGACCCTGGAATATTCCCTTGAAATGTAATCTTCAAGGGAGAACGCACCCCATCTCCCAGTTTTTGTGGGAGGGTAGGAGCCTAACTTCACTAGTGCTTTGCTCCAAGTTGCAAGACTACCTCTTGTCACAAAAATAAATTTGACTTTTCCTTTGGGTAAAGCCGGTTAGCAAACACAAACAACCTGTGTTGTTCTTCTCACTCCTTTGCTTAAAAATCTTCCTATCTTTTGTTTCAGCCAAGTCAAGGTCAGACTGAGTTCTGATCTCTTTGCTATTGGCAATCACATGCTCACATGTATGTGTGTGTGTGCGTGTATGAGAGAGGGAGAGGGAGAAGATGGTGACTCACTCGCAATAAAACTTGAGAATGTAAGTCCCATGATCCTCTGTTTATATAAAAGGGAGACAGTAGGACTGTAAGTAGAAGATTATGTAGTATATATAAAAGACCAGTGAAATTCTACATATCTTTACAGAATCAAGTTTTCCAGGAGTTATTCAACATCTAAAAATCTAAGTGAATATTAAACTACCATGAATAAATTATATAATTACCCCCAATTGTTTTGTCATCTAATGTAAAAGGTCAATTTGTTAAATTTGAGACTGCCTCAATTTCCTTATAATTAACAGACTGAACTATAAGAAATTGGCTTTTATGCAGGAAATAAGAAGGTTCAATATTGGAAATTTCATTTGGATCGACCTAAATACAATATGATTAAAATAATGGACTTTCTTGAAGAGTAATTTTGACAACCCCTTCATGATGGAGCACTGTAAAGTGTAACAATAATTATTGTAAATAATAATTATGTTTTATTAATTGGGCCCCGATTTCATTAGTGTTACAACTTTGTAAAGGGAATCACTTTAAAAATAATTCCTACTTATGGCCCAGCAATTCCACTCCTGGGTATATATCCAAGAAAAATGAAAACACTAATTCAAAAAGTGTACACCAATGTTCATAACTGCATTATTTACAATAGCTACAATGGAAGCAAGTGTCTATCAACAGATGAATGGATAAAGAAGATGTGGAATATATATACAACAGAATGCTACTCAACCATAAAAAAGAATGAAATTTTCCCATTTGCAACAACATGAATGGACTTGGAGGGTGTTATGCTAAGTGAAATAAGTCAAAGAAAGACAAATACTACATGATATCACTTATATGTGGTATCTAAACAATAAAACTAGTGAATATAACAAAAAGGAAACAGACCCACAGATATAGACAACAAACTGGTGGTTACCAGTGGGGAGAGGGAAGGGGGAGGGGCAAGATGGGGTAGGGGTTTAAGAGGTACAAACTATTATGTATAAAGTAAATAAACTACAAGGATATATTGTACAACCCAGGGAATATAGTCAATATTTTATAACAACTATAAATGGAGTATAACCTTTAAAACTTGTGAATAACTATTCAACATGTTATACACCTATAATTTATATAATATTGTACATCACCTTAAATTTTCTTTAAATAGTACTAAAAAATATAATTCCTACTTTTACCCCTCCCCAAATGCATCCTCATATGTGAAGAGAGGAGCTTGTCTCCCAATTAGCATCTACTATTCCAGAGACAAACAGATGTATGTTCAGCTGAATACTGCATATAAATATGCATTTTAAGCATTTGTCTCTTACCTACTTTTGCAGTTGTAAATTACGGTCTTTTTAAATTAGAGTACACAACAGATGGTATAGAGTTAGTTTAAAGTGATGTTTCCTTTAATATAAACTACTGTGCCAAGTGATCTCACACTACAACAGTTTATTTATTCACTACACCAATTTATATACTGCATTAAAATATACTGGCTTAAATGGGCATTTCAGCCACATTTGCCATATCGTGAGTCTGGCTTTAAACACAACGTCATTGTAGTGTACTAACCCTATCTAAAGGAAAGAAAAAAAATGACGGATACAGAGAACCTAGTAAGAAATCACACTCTGTGAAATGACAAGATTCAGTATGATAAGAAATTCAATTTCTATCCCCACTTTCCTTTATGGGAAAAGAAATCTTACAAATCCATGATTATAGTAATAATACAATTTTAACTAAAATGAGTTTCACAGAAAGCAAACTAATAGCCTGCTGAAGTACTTTAGCTTCTTCTTGTGTATGTCATTATATTTGTAAGTAACAAAAAAGACATATCATACATACAGTAGGGGATGATTATTCAGTGGGATTTTGACCACGGATGCCAATATATTTAAAACAGGTCATGTAGCACTTATACATACATATATATACATGTGTACTATCTTGTTTGTGCAAGAGTGTTTGGACATTTTCTGATTATATTATTACACTTTAGGACCCACTCAATAAAATTCCCCCAACTTAAAAATGTTTTGAGTTCATAAATTACACATCCATACAAAGGACCCAAAATATTTAACAGGATGGTAGTCTTTTTTATGGTCATAAACATAATGAAGTCAATTTTACAGGAAATAAACACTAAAACACATTACAACAGCCAAAGTAATTTGATCTTTCTACACTTTTACAGACCTAGATTTCAAATACATTAACATACAGAGACAAAAAAGGTCTGATGTGTGCAACTGGAGAGAGAATTTAAATTCAATTATTTACCTAGTCTTAGTCATTTAAGTATAACCACCCCAGATTACTTTCCAGACCATGAAAATTGTCCCAAGTCAATGGAGGTGTGTGAGGAAGCACTGAATGCATCTTACAGAAGTATCACTGCAGATATATTTATTTCCACTGAAAATATCTTTATGAGTCCTTTAGATCACTGTCTGGTATAGCCTTTTTGAGTGAGTTGTATTCAGTGAGGGTACACATAGGAAAAAGAAATATTTAATGGGACCATCAGTTCTTTACCAAGTAGCTCTCTTTGTATTTTTCCATAGTCATATGCTCTCTAGCATCAGATGTCCCCCTTTAGGTCATCTGTGGGCAGCTGATGTGTGGATCATTCATTGGCCCTGCAGGACCCTCTGAACTGTTCAGCTTTCAGATTCTGTGATGCACTTCCTAGCTAACCTCTTTAAACCTCCTCAGCTCTTGCCTACCCCTATCCAGTGACGCACTCTGTAAACTTAACTGCTGCAGTTACTCTGTTCCAACAGACCATGTTGGTTGGGTCCCCATCAAGATGGAGAACATCCAGCTCCTATTTTGGATGTACACATTGCCCACTAGAAACTCTGGATTTCTTGGCATGAAAATGACAGGTAGTACAGACTTCTCTAATGCCTTTATTTCTTCATTCCAGCTTTGACAGGAAGTTCCAGCTGGCCACTACCCTCAACATTCTCCAGTCTAGTTTTTATTTTTTTAAATACACGACATCCAATTTCAGAAAACAGATGGTGACCTTTCCAAAGAACTCTCTCACTTCTTCCCTGATACACTGAAGTGGTTATACAATTTTCTATTGCTCACTCAGCAAATATCTAGCCAGGAAGAGAGATGTTAGTTTTCTCTTTGTGAAAATACCTCCTTCTCTCAAGCAACTTTGTTTAAAGTGGGGCAGAAACAACTCTGGAGAGAACAATCTCTCTCCAGAAATTATAGTGATGATCCTCTAGGCTAACACACCACAGATTCTACACTCGTCCTTTTCTATTTCCTTATGTAGGCTGGAAGTGGGTAATCAGGAAGTTATTATCAGGACCTTTTTTATTTCTTTATCTTTTGCACATCTTTCATGAACTAGTCTAGCACTTCTCTTTAGAAAATGGAATATTTATCACACATTATTCCAAGATAACAAAGACAAAATTTAAAACCACTATCCTGGGACTTCCCTGGTGGCGCAGTGGTTAAGAATCCTCCACCTATGCAGGGGACACGGGTTCGAGCCCTGGTCTGGGAAGATCCCACATGCTGCAGAGCAGCTAAGCCCATGTGCCACAACTACTGAGCCTGTGCTCTAGAGCCCGCGAGCCGCAACTACTGAGCCTGCGCTCTACAGCCTGCGAGCCGCAACTACTGAGCCTGCGCTCTACAGCCCACGATCCGCAACTACTGAGCCTGTGCTCTAGAGCCCGCGAGCCACAACTACGGAAGCTAGCGTGCCTAGAGCCCATTCTCCACAACAAGAGAAGCCACCACAATGAGAAGCCCGCACATCGCAACGAAGACCCAACGTAGCCAAAAATAATTAATTAAAAAAATAAATAAATAAAATAAAATAAAACCACCATCCTGTTGCACAGGTTTTTGCTGTGAATATTTTGGATACTTAAGGTTATACCACTTTTTGAGCATATTGTTAGGTTGATTTTTAACATAACCAAATGTGTTAAATTATGTTTTTGAAACTTAAGACAGTAATATTTTATGTTAATCATTCCAAATCTAAAAGATTAAACTTTTATCTTTTTTTCATAATTATTACTTCTTAATCTTTTAAATGCTGATATACTTGATACTTCCAAGACTCTGCCAGGTAAAATCGATTAAGTGGATCACGTTTTAAAATCTGTATAGAATTTATGGTAAATGTACAGTAGTAGTTCATAACTATTAGGCCACAATGCATAACCATACATGTAAGCATTTAAATTTACCTTCCTGTCATTTTTACATCGAATCAAGTAAAAATTACGTCATTAGAACTTTATGTCTTGTAATTTTTTTCCACAAATGAGTTATTTTTAAAGAAATTATAGATTAGAATACTTTGATTTTTTTTTTAAAGCATCTGAAAGAGGCTTAAATTATTTGTATGGCTTAGTCCATTCAGGCTGCTGTAATAAAAAACCATAGGATGGGTGGCTTATAAACAACAAACACTACCTAAACTTACACCTAAACCAACTAGAGAAAGAAGAACAAACAAAACCCAAAGTTAGTAAAAGGAAAGAAATCATAAAGATGAGAGAAGAAATAAATAAGACGTGAAGAAAACAACAGAAAAGATCAATGAAATTAAAAGCTGATTCTTTGAAAAGATAAACAAAATTGATAAACCTTTAGCCATACTCATTAAGAAAAAAAAAGGAGAGGGCTCAAATTAATAAAATTAGAAATGAAAAAGGAGAAGTTACAACTGACACCACAGAAATACAAAGGATCATAAGAGACTACTATCAGAAACTCTATGCCAATAAAATGGACAACCTAGAAGAAATAGACAAATTCCTAGAAAGGTATAACCTTCCAAGACTGAACCAGGAAGAAATAGAAAATATGAACAGACCAATTACAAGTACTGAAATTGAAACTGTGATTTAAAAACTTCCAACAAACAAAAGTCCAGGACCAGATGGCTTCACAGGCAAATTCAATCATTTGGAGAAGAGTTAACACCTACACTTCTGAAACTCTTCCAAAAAATTGCAGAGGAAGGAACACTTCTGAACTCATCTATGAAGCCAGCATCATCCTGATACTTAAACCAGACAAAGATACCACAAAAAAAGAAAATTACAGACCAATATCACTGATGAACATAGATGCAAAAATCCTTAACAAAACCAAATCCAACAATACATTAAAAAGATCATACACCATGATCAAGTGGGATTTATCCCAGGGATGCAATGATTTTTCAATATCCACAAATCAATCAGTTTGATACACCATATCAACAAATTGAGAATAAAAAACATATGATCATCTCAATAGATGCAGAAAAAGCTTTTGATAAAATTCAACACCCATTTATGATAAAAACTCTCCAGAAAGTGGGCATAGAGGGAACCCACCTCAACATAATAAAGGTCATATTTAACAAATCCACAGCTAACATCACACTCAATGATGAAAAGCTGAAAGCATTTCCCCTAAGATCAGGAATCGGACAAGAACGTCCACTCTCGCCACTTTTACTCAACATACTTTTGGAAGTCCTAGCCACAGTGATCAGAGAAGAAAAAAATAAATAAATGTAATCCAACCTGGAAAAGAAGAAGTAAAACTGTCATTGTTTGCAGATGACTTGATACTATACATAGAAAATCCTAGAGATGCTACAAGAAAACTGCTAGAGCTCATCAGTGAATCTGGTAAAGTTGCAGAATACAAAATTAATACACAGAAATCTCTTGCATTTCTATACACTTACAACAAGAGATCAGAAAGAGAAATTAAGGAAAAAATCCCATTTACCACTGCATCAAAAGGAATAAAAAACCTAGGAATAAACTTACCTAATGAGACAAAAGACCTGTGCTCTGAAAACTATGACACTGATGAAAGAAATCAAAGGTGACACAAACAGATGGAAAGATATACCATGTTCTCGGATTGGAAGAACCAATATTGTCAAAATGACTATATTACCCAAAGAAATCTACAGATTCAATGCAATTTCTATCAAATTACCAATGGCATTTTTCACAGAACTAGAACAAAACATTTTTAAATTTGTATGGAAACACATAAGACGTCAAATAGCTAAAGCAATATTGAGAAAGAAGGGACTTCCCTGGCAGTCCAGTGGTTAAGACTCCGTGCTTCCAATACAGGGGGCAAGGGTTCAATCCCTGGTCAGGGAACTAAGATCCCACATGCCACGTGGCACTGCCAAAAAATAAAAATAAAAATAAAATACAATAAAACAAGAACTCAAGTGTCTCAAAAATGAGGAAATCTGTTTCTTTACATCCTTACTGGAACTCATTAAAGGATGAAAACCATCTTAAAAAAGTATATATTGAGAAAGAAAAATGGAGCTGGAGGAGTCAGGCTTCCTGACTTCAGACTGTACTACAAAGCTACGGTCATCAAAACAGTATGATAATGGCACAAAAACAGAAATATAGATCAATGGAACAGGACAGAAAGCCCAGAAATAAACCTATGCACCTATGGTCAATCTACAACAAAAAAGGCAAAATATACAATGGAGAAAAGACAGTCTCTTCAATAAGTGGTGCTGGGAAAACTGAACAGCTACATGTAAAAGAATGAAATTAGAACACTCCCTAACACCACACACAAAAATAAACTCAAAATGGATTAAAGACTTAAATGTAAGGCCAGACACTATAAAACTCCTAGAGGAAAACATAGGCAGAACACTCTCTGACATAAATTGCAGCAATATCTTTTTTGATCCACCTCCTAGAGTAATGAAAATAAAAACAAAAATAAACAAATGGGAACTAATGAAACTTAAAAGCTTTTGCACAGCAAAGGAAACCATAAACAAGACGAAAAGACAACCCTCAGAATGGGAGAAAGTATTTGCAAATGAAGCAACTGACAAAGGATTAATCTCCAAAATATACAAGCAGCTCACTCAGCTCAATATCAAAAAAACAAACAACCCAATCCAAAAATGGGCAGAAGACCTAAATAGACATTTCTCCAAAGAAGATATACAGATTGCCAGCAAACACATGAAAGGATGCTCAACATCACTAATCATTAGAGAAATGCAAATCAAAACTACAATGAGGTATCGCCTCACACCGGTCAGAATGGCCATCATCAAAAAATCTACAAACAATAAATGCTGGAGAGGGTGTGGAGAAAAGGGAACCCTCTTGCATTGTTGGTGGGAATGTAAATTGATACAGCCACTATGGAGAACAGTATGGAGGTTCCTTAAAAAACTAAAAATAGAACTACAATACGACCCAGCAATCCCACTACTGGGCATATACCCTGAGAAAACCATAATTCAAAAAGAGTCATGTACCAAAATGTAAACCTACCATATGATCCAGCAATCCCGCTCCTGGGCATATATCTAGAGAAAACGATAATTCGAAAAAATACATGCACCCCAATGTTCACTGCAGCATTATTTACAATAGCCAGGACATGGAAGCAACCTAAAGGTCCACTGACAGATGAATGGATAAAGAAGATGTAGTACACATATACAATGGACTATTACTCAGCCATAAAAAAGAATCAAATAATGCCATCTGCAGCAAAATGGATGGACCCAGAGATTATCATACTGAGTGAAGTAAGTCAGACAGAGAAAGACAAATATCATACGATATCACTTACATGTGGAATCTAATAAAAATGATACAAATGAACTTATTTACAAAACAGAAACAGAATCACAGACTTGGAAAACAAACGTAATAGGTACCAAAGGGGAAAGGTGGTAGGGAGGGATAAATTAGGAGGTTGGGATTAACATATACACACTACTATATATAAAACTGATAATCAACAAGGACCTATGGTATAGCATAGGGAACTCTACTCAATATTCTGTAATAACCTATATGGGAAAAGAATCTGAAAAAGAATGAATATATGTATATGTACAACTGAATCACTTTCCTGTATACCTGAAACAAACACAACATTGTGAATCAACTATACTCTAATATAAAATAAAAATTAAATTAAATATTAAAAAATAAAAATAACAATAAGCACTTATTTCTGATAGTTCTGGAGGCTGGGAAGTCCAAGATCAACAGACCAACAGACTCACTGTCTGGTGAAAGCCTGCTTCCTGGTTCTCACCTGGTGGAAGGGGTTAGGGATCTCTCTGAGGCCCCTTTTACAGAAGCACAAAATTCACCCATGAGGACTCCACCCTCAAGACCTAATAACCTACTAAAGACACCACCTTCTAATCCTATTATCTTGATGGTTAGGATTTCAACGTGTGATTTTGTGGGGACAAAAACAATTCAGTCTAAAGCAGTATGGTTGTTTCACCTCTCCAGTTTACTCTAGTTTCCGTAGTTTTCTCTAGGAAAGAAAAATATAAAATGAAACATTTGACATACATATATTTGTCAAGGTTTGAGTTTGTGTGAGTTAATATATAATATTTATGCAATTTGCATGTGTGGGTGTGTATGTGTGTGAAAAATCACTGGCAAAGGGAATATGCTGTGTATGTTGCCTAAAAATTATTGAATATTGTACATTATTTCACTTCTTGATACTGATGTTCACTCAAGTTTATGACTCCTGTGCACGAAACACAGCTTTGAAAAAGCGTTTCTTTGTTACAGACCTCTTCAAGATCTCACTATATATGATAAAAAAGCCCCTTCGCTACCAATGCCATCAAAATTAAATAGAAAAGTCCAAATTTGGAATACTTTGCCTTGAAAAGTAAAAGAGAGACATTAAATACGCTTTATTCCTTGTAATCAATATAAGAATAAAAAATGTGGAATAAAACAAATGGCTTTCTGAAAAAGATTTACACATATAATATATATAATGTATAATATATGATAGAATAGAAGAAAAAAGGTTTAATTAAAATGCAAATCATAAAAATAATATCTACAAAACAGTATAAGAAGAAAAGTATTTATCATACGTTATTAATCAATATTTATTTATTTATTTGGCCACGCCACACAGCATGCGGAATCCTATTGATAGTTCCCCTACCAGGGATCGAACCCACGCCCCCTGCAGTGGAAGCGCAGAGTCTTAACCACTGGACCGCCAGGGAAGTCCCAGTCAATATTTCTTTATAACCATTTTTAGGATGACCATTTCTAATTTATATTTGAAAATAAATACACTCACAATGCAGTTTTCCCTCTAATGAAATACACTAGAGTTTCCATAATTACCTGGAGTATTGTTGATTTATATCATGGAGTATATAACCACATAAAAGATATCTGCAATGTACTTAATCATGTATTATAAGAGTTAAACCAATTTTAGTTAACAGCTAACAGTTTAGCAAAAGCTGAAAATTTTAATGGTACATTACTTTCAAAACAAACAGTGATCATGAGAAAACAAAAATCTCTCATAGGAAATAAGTAACATTTCTCAGATTATTTCATTACTGCAGAGTGATTATAAATAATAGTAACTGGATATACAAGTATTTATTCTATGACACCATTTTGATTCCTATAGTCCAATGATGGTACAGCTTTATTATAATTTCTCATTCTTATTTTCTGTGCCTCTAATGAAAATCACTAATTGTGTCATTCTCAGGCAAAGCTAACAGAAATAAAGACTTGATGAGAATGTTATGCTCTGGAAAGAGAAACTAAACTGGAACAACACACAGGAGTAGGCTAAAATTAGGACTGTGAGTCAGAATGATAAAGACAATCCAGGTTCTTGGAACAAGAAAATGAGAAGGGGTCAGGATGAATACGAATAACGTGTCAGAAACAAGTTAGATATGCAAGAATGAGACGTACACAAAACTAGAGGAAAGAGGAAGCTGAAACACTTTAAGTTCAATATCAAAGCAAAATTTAGTATGATTCAAGCAAATAATTGATTTAATGCATTGCAATCAATAAGAATTGCATATATATCTAAGAAAATGAGACATCATTATGACATAAACTATAAGAAGTGAAATGATTAGAGATAAGACTTAAGTAGCAGTTAAAGCATATATATAAAAGGTTTTGAGGACCATGCTAAAGAAGGTGAAGTTTTATGGTAAGCACTGGGAAGCTACTTGGAGTTTGAAGAGAGTTAGGAAATTGGAAGGTAATATTGTCCATAATATGGGATCTATTGTTAAAGTACTTAGGTTGAATCCCTGTTTTGTCCCTTACTAGTTCTGTGATCTTGCACCAGGCAGTTAACTTCTCTGTCCCTCAGATTTCCTTTCTGTAAATAGGGATAATTATTGTAACTACTTCATAATGTTATAAAAATTAAACTAAATAATTTAATATTTGTAAAGCTTTGAAAATAGGACTTCTAGCACAGCAAGTGCTAATTGCATTTGGATAAATAAAACATAAAAGTAAATAAAATGAGCAAAGAAAATTTTATTGGCTCTTAGAAAATGGTGAACAGTTACCAACAAAGTACTAACTGAAATCTTTTATCTAAGAGATGGTGATGCCTGGATTGCTAAAGCTTCTTGTGCAGCCCCTCTGGTACCTCCTGAGTCAAATGATCATCCATTAGCGGTTTCTATCATCCAAATTTATTTTAGTAAAAAGAGAGCCTCTCATTCTCAATTTTGGGTTTGGCACAGCTACTCAAATATCAGGTAACCTCTGGTGGATTATAAATCTGTACAGATTTCTGGCAACTTACCTGATACTAGTCAAAATTTCTGATCATTGATGGGAGAGACTCAGTGATAATCAACTGTCCTAACATTATACAGAGATGAGTGTAGGTGGAAGGGGATGCCATCCTAGACATTGAAATAAAATTGTCAGACTTCAGTGATAACACACATCTCTCTCTCCCTCTCCCCCCACCTCACAAACACACACACACACACACACATCACATCACATTGCTGCTCTCGTTTGCTAACACAAGAAAATAAGTCACAAATATGTTTATACTACACACTAAATGTTTCAGTTGTTTTGGCATAAAGAGAGACAAACAGACCAATGGAACAGAATAGAGACATACATGGTCAACTGATCTTCAGCAAGGGTGCTGAGATAACACAATAAGAAAAGGATAGTCTCTTCAACAAGTAACACTGGGAAAATTAGATATCTACAAGCAAAAGAGTGAAATTGGACCCTTATCCTATACCATACAGAAAAGCAAACTTAAAAAGGAGTAATGACTTACACATAAGAACTGAAACCATAAAACTCCTAGAAGAAAACACAGAGGAAAATCTTGAGATTGGTCTTGACAATGATTTCATGGATATGACACCAAAAGCACAGACAACAAAAGCAGAAATAAACACGTGGGGCTGTATCAAACTAAAAAGCTTCTGCACAGTAAAAGAAATAATCAACAGAATGAAAAGGAATAGGAGAAAATATTTGCAAACCATATATCTGATAAGGGGTTAATTTCCAAAATATCAATATATAAGGAACTGCTACAACTCAGTAGCCAAAAAACAAACAAAAAACCTAAAAGCCCAATTAAAACATGGGCTAACGACTTGGATATATTTCTAAAGAATACATACAAATGGCCAACAGGTATGTGAAAAGATGCTCAACATCTCTAATCATCAGGAAACACAAATCAAAACCATAAAGAGACATCACCTCACACCTCTTAGGATGGCTATTATCAAAAAACAAAAGACACTTGCTGGCAAGGTTGTAGAGAGATTAAAACTCTTGTACACTACTGATGGGAATGCAAAATGATACAGCTGCTATGGAAAACAGTATGGCGGTTCTTATAACAGAACTACGATATGGTCCAGGAATTCCACTTCTGAGTATTTATTCAAAAGAATTGAAATTAGAATCTCAAAGAGATATTATCACTACTATGTTCAGTGCAACTATTCATAATAGCCATATCAGATATCAAAGGAGATCAGATCCTGAGGATGGAGGGTTCTTGCTAAACTGACAGCAAGATTCTTGCTAAAACTAGATTTTATAAGGAAGAACACAGATGGGCCTAGAAAAAGGTTCAGGAGTCTCATCAAGAAAAGAATCTTTGCTTGAAATCTGGACGTTAAATAGTTAATGATGTCTGGTATTAGCTGTTTCTACAATTTTGACAATTGGAAGCCAGCAAAAGATAAAGCATCAATGAAGCAGTCTGGCTTTAGGTCCAAGTGAGTAAAAAAGTTATATTTTTCAAGAAATATGCTCACTCATCCAGATGTTTAAATTTATTTTCTTAGCCTTGTGCAAGTTGTACATTATATTTTATTATTTTTAATATTAAAAAATCCATAGTGGTAAGCACATTTTTTATTCCCAGAATTGGCAATTTGTATTCCTTTCTTTTATTCATAAGACGTCCTAGAGGACTAACAATTTTATTTGATTTTCAAAGAATTTAAGCTTTGGTTTGATCTTCTCTTTGTATACATTTAAATTTTTATTTCTGATTTTCTCTCAATTATTTCTTTCCTTCTACTTGTATTTATGCTCAATTTAATGTCTTTTTCCAGATTAGATTATTAAGAAAAAAGAAAGCTCCCTCACAAGCTTTTTCATATTTTTTCATATTCCCATTTTTTAGTTTGGAATACTTGCAAATTTTATTTTTCCTTTAACCTATGGGTTATTTAGAAGTATACTGCTTACTTGCTTAATGGATTTTCTATTATTTAATTCTAGCTTAATCCACTGTTGTCAAAGAATATTTTTTTCTAATTTTAGTCTGGCTTTTGAAATTTGTGGAGCCTTGCTTTTACTGACCAGTACATGATCCATTTTGGTAAGTGTTTCAAATGCATTTGAAAATATCTTTCATTGTGGAGGTGTTAGTTGATGTGCTTTATATACATCATTTTGTTCAAGTTTCTTTTTCATGTTGTTCAATTAGTCTTTGTTTTGGGGTTTTTTTGGGGGGTGGGGTGTCTACATGGACTATCAGTTACTGTTTCCTTTAAGCTTCCAAATATGGGCGTTCCCTGGCTGTCCAGCGGTTAAGATTCTGCACTTCCACTGCGGGGGGATCGGGTTCCATCCCTGGTTGGGGAACTAAGATCCCACATGCTGTGTGGCTGCGTGCCATGGCCAAAAAATTTTTTTTAAAAACTTCCAAATATGATTCTGAATTTACCTATTTCTCCTTTTATTTCTGTCAGTTTTGCCTTATATATTTTAAACCATGTCAATGCATACAAACTCAGTGTTATTATATATGGAAGTTTAACTTAGTGCTTTAATATTATGAAATGTCCCTCTTTAACTTCAGCAATGATTTTTGCCTGAAACTCTACTTATAGGATGTTGGTATTACTAAATTGGCTTTATTATTTTTACAGTTTTTCCTATCCTTTTATGTTTAACATTTCTGTTTTCTAATACTGAAGATAGATCAGGAGGAAATGATGCTCCTGGATGAAATCTGACTTTTTCCCTAATCCTCCACCTCACCCATGTAATATAATATTTATATTATGGTAAATAATACAGAAAAATAACATTTGTTTAATAATATATTTTTAGAAGAAGACTGAAAATATTATTGGCTTTTTATGTAACATTAAAAATTTACTTTACCCACATCATTGTTTCATAAACTAAACTGTTTCATAATATTGTCAAGAGAAATTTAATCACCCTTTCAAATAACACAAAGCTTAAGTAATACACCTTGCCATTTAAAGAATTTAAAATAGGTAAATTATTTTTATTTTTTATTTTTAATTCACGTTTGAGAAGGAATGCCAATGATGAACTGGGAAAAAAATGCATGATGGAAGTAATATAAATTTGACAGACGCATAGGAAAATAACGTAATTCAGCAGTTCAGTGAATATTAAAGCTTTTAAGGGGGAATGTTTATAATTTAGACAACTTGAATACGAATGAAGTTGACAAGCATGACCTTTAAATAGTTTCCTCTTTGATGCTAAGAATAAAACACTTTGCAGAAGCATGCCATGACTGACCTTACTACCTACAATATGATATGCAATATTTTGTTTGAAAAGCTGAAATAAATCAGGAGGTATTTACTTTGTGAAAAAGAATATGAAAAATATGCTCTTCAATCCTTTTTATAAAGCAAAACACCTTTTTGTCATCTCATTATGTCTCAGATGACTTGACATTGAGCAGCTTAAAATGCAACTGGCAGCTTAAAATACAACCGGCACTAAATATTAAGAATTAATCAAAAAATTTATATTTCATACTTTAAAGGAAAAAAACATTAATAACACTAAACCAGTGATTTCAATTACCAAAGGAAATGCAGGATTGTTGGAATTAGAATGTTTACAAGACAACCTTTATATTTTCATCCAGAATCATTTCCTCTACCTGCTTTATGACCAGAAGAGTAAGTTCTTCATAGTGGAATTCTGACTGTGTCCAGCTATTTGTTATTCAATCTCTCACACATGTGGGAAAAGGGAGACAAATGTAAATCGGAAGAAATACTGATTTGTTTCAAATATAGTTTTTAAAATATTTTTCTGTTCTTGGTTTTATAATACACTGGTTAAAACTTTGAATTTGACAGACTCCTAGAATGAAAATCTTAGCTCAGCCACAAACAAGTTTAGTGAAAATAAAGATCTTATATAAAATCAGTGATTCTCAGTTTTCGCATGTGTAAATGGGAATGATAATACCTACTTTATGAATTGCTCTACTGCAATGGCTACTTTTAAGTGTCAATTTGATTAGACAATTGGCCCAGAAATTTAATCAAACACTAATCTCAGTGTTCCTGTGAAGGTATTTTGTAGATACGGTTAACATTTACAATCAGTTGACTTTAAATAAAAAAGACTATTTTTGAGGTAGTGTCTTTGTCTGGTTTTGATATCAGGGTAATGATGGTCTGGTAGAATGAATTTGGGAGTGTTCCCTCCTCTTCAATGTTTTGGAATAGTTTGAGAAGGATAGGTATTAGCTCTTCTTTATATGTTTGGTAGAATTCCCCCTGTGAAGTTGCCCCGTCCTGGACTTCTGTTTGCTGGGAGATTTTTTATTAAAAATTCAATTTCATTACTGATGACCAGTCTGTTCAGACTATTTCTTCCTGATTCAGACTTGAAAAATTGCATAGTTCTAGAAATTTGCCCATTTCTTCTAGGTTATCCAATTTGTTGCCATATAAATGTAGTATTCTCTTATGATTTTAATCTCTGTGGTATCCTTTGTTATTTCTCCTCTTTCATTTCTTACTTTGTATATTTGGGTACTCTATTTTCTTCTTGATGAGTCTGGTTATGGCTTACCTATTTGTTTCTCTTTTCAAAAAACTAGCTCTTGGTTTCATTAATCTTTTCCATCTTTTTGTGTGTGTGGTTTTTATTTTATTTATTTCCTCTCTGATCTTTATTATTTCCTTCCTTCTGACTTGGGC
The DNA here is from genome assembly GCF_009873245.2 of Balaenoptera musculus. Lineage (NCBI taxonomy): Eukaryota > Metazoa > Chordata > Mammalia > Artiodactyla > Balaenopteridae > Balaenoptera > Balaenoptera musculus. Next base: position 48,355,312 of record NC_045794.1, on the reverse strand, counting down.
TTTGTTCTTTTTTTTTTCCTAATTCCTTTTAGATGGTACATTTATTTCTGATATAAGTTAGTTGTTCTTTCTCTTGTTTTCCTGAGGAAACTTGCTAGAGATTTATCAATTTTACTAGAACTTCCACAAAAAATCTTGAGGGTTTCATTTTTACTTGTCATTGTATTTTATTTCTTCATTAATTTCTGTTTCTTCTCTTATCTCATTCTTTCTACTTTCTTTGGGTAGAATGTGCTTTTCTTCTATATTCTTTGTATTTTTAAATTAATTTTTATTGGAGTATAGTTGTTTTACAATGTTGTATTAGTTTCTACTGTATAGCAAAATGAATCAGCTATATATATACATATACCCTTCCTTTTTGGATTTCTTTCCCATTCAGGTCACCACAGTGCATTAAGTAGAGTTCCCTGTGTCTTCTATATTCTTTAGGTATAGACTTTCTCTTGCAACTACTCTCTCCCTCCCTTCTTTCTCTCTCTTCCTGTTCATCATTATCTCTTTGATTGTGGGTAACAGGGTATTAAATCCATCCACTGAACTTTTAATTTTGATTACCATGCATTTCAGCTGTGAAAGTTCCTAGTTCTCGGCCATATGCTTAATTTTTTATATTTCTAAAATATAAAACATAGTTATTTTATATCTAAGTCTGATGACTCTATTATCTAGAGCTTCTATGAAGCTATTTTTATTTTCTGTAACTTTCATTGCTTTTGGTCATGTTGCTCTTTCTTCTCTTCTGGCTGGTTATTTTTTATTGTGTACCACATATCCATGAAAATTGTAGAAATAATTTGAAGTACAACATATTAATCTTTGAGGAACTTACCTTTGCTTCTGCCCTGTGTTTGGGGCACATTCAGTCTGCAATTACTTAATCCAATTTCAGGAATTGAGATTATTTGAGCAAATGGGTTCATCAGAGTTCCCTCTTGTTGTGTTCTTGACACAATAGCCCAACAACAATGTTAAAATTTTAGCTCAGCTTCTTAACCTACTCATTCTCCTCAAGAAAAAAAAAATGATTTAGAAAACAGGGCAAAGGGGCATCAACTGCTAGTCTCATGTCATTGGAATTTCATCCTGTCCAGATCTGCTCTATATTTCTCCACTAAATTGTCAGGTATCTTTGCCCTCAAACATGGCTGTCACATACTCTTTCAAGTGAATGGCTGGCCGAAATTATGTGGTCTACCATTACTCAAAGCCTGTATATTGCCTTTGACTCTCCAAAGAGATCTTTAATTATTTGAGAACATTTTTGGAAAAAGATAAGCATAAAATTTAGCATTCCATTTAAGTAATTATGAATAATTTATCACTATCTTCTCTTTGAAACATTTTCTTCACATGCCTATCAGTTCATGTCATTTCTCTCTTGATTATCCTCCTACTTCAATGCCTTCTCCACAGGCTCCTTTGATAAGTTCTCTTTATTTCATTAACATTGCAGTTCCCCAGGGTTCTGCCTCTTGAATTCTCTTTTACATTTATAACCACTTACTTGATGAGCTCAGTCACATGCTTTTATTTACATGCTACATTTATGTATATTTTGGCATATTTCAAATTTATATCTCCAGTCAGAATTGTCCTCTGAGTTCTGAGCAGATTAATCTATCCAATTACCTACTAGGTATTTCCAAACTTACCCAATTTCCTACTTGACAGAAACTCAACATGCCCTGAACTGAACTACTGTTCTTGTTCATCCTTAAACCTGCCTTTTGCACAACTTTTTCCTTCTCAGTTAATAAAAACTCCATCTCCAAGTGAAAAGCTTAGTAACATGTTCAACTCCAGTCTTTCTTTTACAGCTTACATGTGCTGTTTGAACATATCCTTTTGCCTTTGTTTTGGAAAAATTAAAACATCCAGTCTCTTACCATGTCCACTGCTATTTGCCTGGTGCAAGCCACCATTATTTCTAACCTGGATTAAGTAGAAGGTTTCAATGCTTCAATCTATTCTTAGTGCAACACCCAAAGTAGTCTTGTCAAAACATAAACCAGATGATATCACTCCTTAATATATTCCAAAGGCTTCCTCTGACACATAGGGTAAATGTCAAAGTCCTTTCAATCATTTACCTCCCTAATCTCTTCAAGAGATATTTTTCCTCTTTTTTCAAAGCCCCAGCTTCTTTTACTTCATCAAATATTCAAATGGTTTCTAATTCAAAAACAATAACTAATGAATGAAATTCATAAGGATTAAGTAAAACGATGCATATATAAATATCTGACACAACTGCTAGCAAGTAATGGATAATCGTTTTTTGTTGTTGTTGAACTTTTATTATATTTAAAAGGACCATATTTAGGTCACGGAAGCACACACTATTTTAAGGATATATGTCTCCATATCCTTGAATCTGCCTTCCTAAATGCCTTATCTTCAGTGACTCCACAAAACATTAACTTTCTAAAACTGTATGATTTTTATATGATACTATCTTTTTACCCAAATTAGTTTCCAGCAAAAAAAAAAAACAAAAAAAAAAACTTCCTGTGATTTACAGAATAATAAGCACTTAAACTTGTTAAGCTCTTCACTGTGTCTGTTTTGGCCTATTTCAATGTACCTATTAAAAAACTAATAAACTAGTACACAGATTATTGTTGTAGAATTTGTAACTTCCACTAACCATCATTTCTTAAAAATCTGTCTGTAAATATTAAGAGACAGTTATTCATTTATTTTTCCTTGTACAAAGTCCATTACCTGACCATGTTTTGATCCTTAAAGAGGTTTTCTCCAAAGAACACTAGGTGCCCATTATGATTATCTCAGCAATATAACAAATAACTACCTCTGTGAACTTTTAGTCATTGACAATGGCCTTCCATATTTTATTCCATATTTACAAGAATTTTACAAGATTATTTGGGCATGAGTTTTACAAAAGAAACCATTGAGAGGTTTTAGGTTAAATTTCATCTAATATTTGATTATTGTGTCGTTGTATTACACAAACAACAGTAGATGAAGTACTTTCTTAGAGTAAACCTCAACTGTATCTCAGAAGGACTATTTCAATCTGTTCTTTATAATTTATTAGTAAATGTTTTACTACCCAGAGTATTTGAAAAGCATATTAGTAAAATACATTTTATCCTATGAATAATATATCGAAGACCTCAAAGGAAAAAATGTTTAGTATATTTTTTACTATAAAGAGTCCAAGAGAATATAAAATGAAACAACTGTATATTCTGAATTAGTCACATATCAATGGTAACTTTAGGTAAATAATAGTCACACAACACTAGTTTCACAGAAAAATATTAAGGACCATTTGTAAAATAAAATTCAAAAGCAAGGGCTTCCCTGGCGGCGCGGTGGTTGAGAATCTGCCTGCCAATGCAGGGGACACGGGTTCGAGCCCTGGTCTGGGAGGATCCCACATGCCGTGGAGCAAATGGGCCCGTGAGCCACAATTACTGAGCCTGCGCGGCTGGAGCCTGTGCTCCGCAACAAGAGGCCGCGATAGTGAGAGGGCCGCGAGGAGTGGCCCCCGCTTGCGGCAACTAGAGAAAGCCCTCGCACAGAAACGAAGACCCAACACAGCCAAAAATAAATAAATAAATAAATAAAATTAAAAAAAAAAAAAAGTTAACATTACATTAAAAAAAAAATTCAAAAGCAAAATAGATATGAATCTTTACTTAAGATAAACAATGCCCATTTTCTTACCTTTCTCAAGTCCCGATATCATAGAATAAATCAGAATCTGTTTCTCCTGTAATTTTTTAAACATTCATAGCTATTCCCAGTTCTGAACTTTTTAACAAGACAATATTGAGTTCTTTTGTATTTTCCCTAACCTTTCTTGGCATATATGGACTTGGATATACTGCTGCCATTTCTTTGGGACAAAAATGATATTCTTGAAGATTAGGTAAACACTAAGCCTGATCGTATTTCCACTTTTCTTCAAATTTAATTATTCCACAGAAGAAGGTATAGAAGAATGTAGTCTACTATTTTTATGTGCTTAAATATTTCTTGTCCACTCACTGATTATGAGTTATCCATTTACTCCTTTTTAAGGAGGTACTAGATGCTATACACCCAAGGGTAAATCACATTGTTCTTATCTTTAACATGCCCTGCAGTCTAATGGAACAACTACCACTATTGCTACTGCTCCCTCTCTGTCTGCTACTACTACAAATTATTCCTTGCATAACACTCAGCATATGTCAGACACAGTTTTAAATTCTTTACATGTACAATTTTATATGCCACATCTCATGTTATTTATTTGTAACAACAATTGTTCTAGTTGAGGTGTCTTCCCTGTAATGGGTAAAAGTGCTCTTCATGAGTGACTGTTACGACTTTTATTTCCAGTGAACAGGAATTAGAATGCATTGATAAAGTGGATGATCTTACATAAAAAATGCCCTACTGCAAATATTTTAGCAATCATTTGGTAGAGAAAATAACTGAAAAACTGAATATTCATATTTTAAAATAATTTATTTCTCACCCTAAACAAAGATGCAAAAATGGCTACTTAATTCTAGGGGAAATAATAATGCAAGGAAGCGAGTAGAAATTATTTTTTATGGTTTTTCCTATTTACTTAACCGTGACAAAGTTAAGCAGTAACCCTCTCCCCTCTGCCCAACTCAACTAACAATTATCTAATCATCTTGTTTCATGATGTGTATAAATCTAGTGATATTGCTATTATTGCTATTTCAACTACTGCAAAGGAAAAAAGTTTTGAAAGGTTGTGTGCCTCATCTAGCGTTACTGAATTAGTATGTAGTTGAATGAAAACAAACATTAGAAGTCTAGCTCAAGATCTTGTGTGCTTAACATTACACTATCTTGCCTTCATATCATCAGATTAATCGTGGATTTAAGATAGGAATTTCAGAGAAGCAAAGTTATCCATTCTGAATGACCGAGACAAGTAAATGAGTCTACTTAAGAGTATTAGAGACATACAATCACAACAATTAAAAAAACAACAAAAAACTGTTGCACTACTAAATTATGACAAAGAAGAAAAGATGAGGCAATATAGTACAGATAAGTAGTGGCCTTTGAATTCTCTCTCTGCTACTTAAAAAAACTGTGTGACCTTAGGCAAATCACTCAACCTCTCTGTGCATCAGTTTCTTCATTTTTAAAAGAGACAATAATAGTAACTACCTCATAATATGGTTGTAAATAAGTGAATTAATATATGTAAATTATATAACACTGCCTGATATGTAGCATTATCTGAATTTTAATTACTGACATTACTTCACATTATTGCTCAGTAGACATTATTACTCAATGTACAAAGATTGTCTTTGTAAAAAGAAAAATATATACATAAGCCTTATATACTTAAAAACCTGTCATTTTATTTATTATAAAAGATTGCTTGGGCTGTGGTCACTAAGTTGTACTGTGTCCTTAATAAGAGAGTCCTAAAATATTCTATTTGGTCACAGTAAAAAAAAAAAACAATCGTGCCTCTCATTAATGTCTTTATCTGTTCTAAAAAATGTTTTTAAATGGTATGGATATTGATAAACATGTGATGACAATGCATATTTACTTTTTAGTGTCAATTGTTGGGAAACTCAGAGCCAGTTTTTACTTATCACTCAGAGGTAATTTTTTTAAACTAACATTTAACCTGACACAATATTTCAGTTCTCATATTTATTTTTCTGCTCATTAATTCTTTCTCTTTTTCAATTATCAATTGCATTGTATTGTCATTTTCAAGTTTTGCTGATAAATGCACGACAAAAAGCATTAGCTAACAGTTGCAGATTACCTCCTCTGGAACAGACTCTATGATAAATGCCATATGTATATTAATGTATTCAAACACATCAATCATTATAACCTTTGAAGTAGATTCTATTATTATTAGGATAAAACAAGAGAATTGCTCTTTGGGGAGTCTAAGCATGTCAAATAGTAACTTTTCTGTAGATTCTTTAATATTTAGAAAATTAGACTGCCTGCAAATAATTTTTTAAATTCGTCCTTTCCAATTTGTATTTCTTTTATTTCATTTTTTTTACATATTGCACTAAGACCTTCAGTGCAATGTTGAATAGAAGTGGTTAGAGTGGACAACCATGCCTCATCCTCCATGTCAGAGAGAAGACATTCAGTCTTGGACTATTAATTATGCTGTTAGCCGTGGGTTTTACATAGCTACCCTTCATTATGTTGAGAGTTTTTATCATGAAAGAAGATTGAATTTTGCCAAATTTTTTTTATGTTCCTACCAAGGCAATCATATGGCTTTTCTTCTTTAGTCTGTGAATACAGTGAATTACATTGATTTTTATGTTAACAGAATAATCCCTACTTGGTTATGATGTATTAATCCTTTAATACATTACTAGATTTGATATGCTAACTTTGTGTTAAGGACTTCCGTGTCTAGGTTCATAGATTTTGTTCTTTCATAGTTTTGAGTTTGTTTGGTTTTTTTGGTAATGTCTTCATCTGAATCAGTTATCAGAGTAACACCAGTGTCATAAAATACATTTTGGAGTATTCTTCCCTTTTCAATTTTCTAGAAGTATCCACATAGAATTGGCAGTATTTCTTAAATATTTGGTATAATCATCCAGGCAGCAATCTAAGGGTAGTTATTTTTATGCAATATTTTTGCTATGAAATCAATTTCTTTAATAGATACAGGACTACTCAGTATATCTGTTTCTTCTTGAGTGAGCTTTGGTAATATTTGTCTTTCAAGGAATTTTTCCATTTTATTTAATTAACCAGACTTCTTGATGGCTGTTAATAACATTCTCTTATTATTCTCATTGTGTATGTAGGATGTGCAGTAATGTCACCTCTGTCATTCCTGATATTGAAGATTTATATCTTCTCTCTTTCTTTCCTAAGTTTATTGGTCATTTCAAAGAAACTATTTGTTTCATTGTTTTTCTCTACTGTTTTCTGTATGCAAATGTTTATAGCAAATATATAAATCACCTAAACATCTAAATATATACAATCACCTAAAACAGAAAACAACTGAAATGTCCACCAACAGTTGAATGAATAAACAAACTGTGGAATACCCATACAAGGAAATACTAGCCAGCAACAACTTTTGATACCTGCAAAACCATGAATGAGTCTCAAAATAATTATGCTGAATGAAAGAAGTCAAACCAAAAAGGTATATAGTGCAATGATCCCACTCATTAAAAAAAATCTAGAAAAGGGAAACTACCCAGAGAGCCAGAGAGCAAATCAGTGCTTTCCAGGAGAGAGAGGTAGGGAAAAATTGATTTAAAAGGGGTACAAGAAAACTTTTTGGAGTGACTACTATTTTTACATCTGAATTATGGCAATGGTTTCTTAGGTATATATGTATTTATGAAGACTCATCAAATTGCATACTTTAAATGTGTGTAGTTTATTGTAAATCAGTTACACCTAAATAAACTATAAAATAAAACAGCCAAATATAACAATCTCATATGGTTTAGCCTAATATCTTCTCCATTTCATATAAAAATAACCAGAAAGACAGAAATATAAAATAATTTTCTAAAGTCACAAAGCTAGTAAGTTATAGAGATAGGATTCAAAGTCACAGAATATGTCTCCAGAGCCTGAACACTTACACACTACTTAATAGTGCCTCTTTATGTGTTGAGGCACTTTAACAATAAACTTATTGAAACCATATCACACTATTTTCATTCTCCTGAATGTGCATGATGGATCAAATAATTTTTCTTTATGAGTTTACTTAAGGGCATATATCTTTAAGTAAGCTCACAAATCAACATATGTATCTATGGAACAAAACTGAATTGTTATTTACAGGTAACATATCTGAGGGGAAATTGTCCTCAGATTGGTAAACACCTATTATCGTGTACTCTTTCTCACATATGTTCATATATAACAATAATGGAGATTCTGCACTGCTCCCAAGTGCTTTGCCAAGAGTTGGGGCCTATCCTTATTATAATATTTATCGTATTTTACTATAATTAGTGATGCATTAGACAATTTCTTTTACTGATTAGACAAAAGTTCTTTAAGAAAAGAGTTGTTATATTGACCCTTGTTTACCCAGAGTAAGAACATAAACGTTCAGTAAGAATTTGTACAATTAATTACTGTAAAAGATGCATATTTTAGAGAGAAATCTTAACGATTAAGATTAAACATTACTAAGTAGATAATCTGCTATAGTTGAAACATGAAAACTATCAAAAACTGAGTTTAATTTTAGTAGATGAAAAGATCAGGTTAAGTAGCATGATGGAGCTGCATACTGGAGAGATATCTGTCTAGTCTCTCAAGGGCAATTACAAAAAATTGAAATATTTTCAAAGAATAATCTTGTGTTTAGTTCACTATGCCACACATATATGACTCTGCATATAGTGGTTCTAGAAAATGTACCTTTAAAAATCACACAGAATTTACAGGCAATAATTTGAAGGTTCCCACACATGTTCACAGCACAACTTTTACATATAAATGTAACTTGGGAAATACTGCATAACACAATATTACATTTAAATTTTTTCTCTAATATAAAACAATTGATACAGAAATGATGAAGGTTCTGTATTTCAGAATTCCTCAGGCTAATATATACTCATATAGCATAAGATTTACCAATGTTAAATGATAGTATCACATGAAAAGAGAGAATTAAAAATCTTGACTATTATATCACTTTTATTCAAAAACAAAAGTATTATTCCGAGATACAGGAGTTCGATGTTATCATGATTAACAATCTGCAATCATTCTCACCATCTTATTTAACTATCCTTTCCTTTGAATCAACTTAATCTTATTTTCCCCTCATTTTGTCTTTCCTCTTAATTAATACCCAATCCCTATTGGCACACAACCTCCAAATACTCTGCTTATAAAGCTCCCAAATTATTACATGGAATTTTAATTATGATTAACTAGCATGGGTAAAATATTCATTGCAAAGGGAATAATCCAATTACATCTAAAAAACTCTACTTGACTCTGGTATTTACCTGTCACCCTGCATTTTATTTCTAAAGCCTAGTTACCCAGCAAAATACTCCTAAGTACTTTTAGCAATTTTCTATGAACATGAGAGAAGAAACTCCAAATACCATGTCTCCAATCTGCTGCTTATCCCTAAACTCCAAGTAAGTTTTAATCATATACAAGTAATGTAATGATGTACTTATTGTAAATGTATATAAAGAACTATGAACACAATGAATGTTAAATTTGAAGATGAGAGGAAAAACCATACCTTGGAAATTTTCAAAGGAATTATTTAAAAACTATTTTCACAACTATTAGACCCCTAAGTGTAATGCAGGTAGAAAATATGCAGATGTAGGAGAAAGATTTATTGATGAGAACTCTTGGATAAGAGCTCTTGCAATCTGTAAGCACTTCAGAGGTAGAGTCCACTTATCCCCAGAAGGGTGATGAAGTGATGTCCTTGGAGCCCTATGAAGAGGGAGACAAAGAGAATCTGGCCCTGTCTCAGGCTATCATCAAGCTCAAGTGGGCTGTACCAGCCTGGCAGAGATGGCTGCATGAGGGTAGGCCTGCATTCCCGGTATTCATCAACACAAGATGTATGCCAGGATTTCCTATAAATCAGATTCAGCCACACAGGCAAGAAAGAAACAGTGTGTGTATAGACTGGAGGTTCCCACCACTTCCTCCCTAGGTTCGATTAATTTGCAGAGCGACTCACAGAACTCAGAGAAACATTTTACTCACTAGACCACTGGTTTATTATAAAAGGATATAACTCAAGAACAGCCAGATGAAAGACATGCACAGGGCAAGGCATGTGGGAAGGAGCACAGGTTATGTGGGAAACGCTTCCATGCTCTCTGGTAGCACCATTCCCCCAGCATCCCCTCGTGTTCACCAACCCAGAAAGTCTCTGAACCCCACCCTTTTGGTTTTTATGGGGACTTTATTACATAGGCATGATTGATTAAATCATTAACCCTTAGTGACTGATTCAAACTGCAGTCCTTCCCCTGTCCCCAGAGGGCAGGGGGTGAACTGAAAGTTCCAACCCCTTAATCACATGGTTGGTTCCCCTGGCAACCAGCCCCCTTCCTCTGGATGTCCTTTACCATCCTCAGGTGTTTTCCAAAAGTCACCTCATTAACATGAACTCAGGTGTAGTTGAAAGGGGTTTGTTGTGAATATCAAGACACTTTTATTACTCTTATCACTTAGGAAACTCTTAATGGTTTTAGGAGCTGTGTGTCAGAAATGAGAATGAAGACCAGATACATATTTCTTATTATAAATCACATTACCACAGTGTGTATCTATCAAAGGACGAAGGAATTCCAGCAGAAAAGAACTGGGGTGATGCAAGATTCCTAAAGACTGGTATAAATTGCCTCTGCCTAGGTCAAAGGAATTGTAGAACAAAGGGGCCTAAAAGGGAACCTTTGTCGTCAGAAAAGACCTCCTCCACAAGGTTAGCTTTAAGCATCTTCAGTCCCAGAGAGTGAGAAGCTAGCTGCCAGTGCAAAATCCTTTCCTGTTCCTTTCCTATTCTCTTCCATTTCTTTTTCCACATCCCCTGGATAGTAACTGACTAATGAGACTGAAGACTGGGAGAAGGAGGGAAGAAGAGGAGAAGCAGAAAGGGGAGAAAGAGACAAAATTCAGGCCTTAGCCCTTAATTCCAATAAAGGCTTCTATTGACAGCAGGCTTGAGCTAGTTAAGAGGAGGCTTGCCATTAAAACAAGTTCAGAGTTTGGACTAATAATTTGTACTCAAAATTCCAATTCCTTAACTGATATTATGCTTATAATTTTTGGAAAAGTCATTATGTTAGTTTGGGTACTTAAAGAAGATGACAGATATATATTTGGGCAAATCCCTATGAAGAAAAAGTACTGGGAGCCAGAGAAGGCTGGGAGAGCCTTCAGACTTGAAAGCAGGCCTTATGCCTGTCTCCCTGAAGGAGACTGGGTGGAAAGCATCTCAGACGGCAGAACATCTCTAAGAAAGTTTTCTCCAGTCAGACGGGAAATCTTTGAGTCAAAGTTGCCCATTAGAGGACTTCAATATCTTGCATAAATATCCCTTTCTCATACACCTGCTGTGTATAACCATTGACTATTAGCAGTCCATGGGATCCAGTGTTAGATCGAAAAGGCTACAGCTGGTGGCCATCAGAAAATTAAGTTGCCTGCCACAGTAAGATAACTGAACGACACGTTTTTATGACCAACAAAGCCATATACTTGCTTGAATTTTCACCCAGGGCACAGGAAATGACTCACACTAAACAGATGTTAAAAAAATCTTGGGAGATAAAACAATACAGTATTTTCAGTATATCAGGATACATGTGTAATTCACATACCTGTGGCTTAGCCCATGGCCCCCTAGCATCCTGTCATCACTATTTTACTTAACAGAAAAATGAAATGACTCAAGACCCATTCCACATAATAGCTACGTTCTATTAGTTCTAACGTGTTGTCAACACCAGGCCCCCTGGCCCTCCAGTAAAGCAGTAAAGGTCAATTTCCTTGGTTAATTTGGTGAAAATGGGTTTGCTGCATGTGTGTTCCTGAGTCATAATATCCTGTATACTGCTTGATGGGGGTCTTTTGGCGTCCATTTATGGTTCTTCCTTCCTAGAGTTCCTAGGACATGATAATATACAATAATCTACTAGAGCAATTTATTTTCAAAAGTTTGAAAGAAAGTTTCTGGGAGTTGCTGCTTAATAAGTCAATGCAACTGCAGAAACTTCCAGTATTTCCAAATTGGTAAATCTGTTTGCAAGACATAGTCATGGCTGGATAAGCAAACACTTGTTTGCCTCAGCACAGCTGTATCTGATGGAGGAAAATGCAGTATTTGTTCTTCCCTACTTCATGTCCTACCATAAAATCACTAGACCTAGTCCGCAGGTATAGGAGAAAGTAGAAGAAACCAATTTTTTTTTTTTTTTTGGCCTCGTGTTACCTTTCCTTTGCTTTCCTTCTTGACTAACCTTCTTGTTTTCTTTCTCCAATCTACCATCTTCCTTTTAACTAAGAGTCAGAATGAACCTTTGATCTATGAAAATCTAAAAGGCTTTGCAATTCTGACTCGTTTATTTCCAGACATCAGGGGGAAAAAAAAATTAAAGGATGTCATTTTCTCTAGTTTGAATTAATCTTCTGGGCTAACACCTGGGGCCTGGGCTGGATGGGTGGAATGTGGAGTTTCCCAAGGAGGCAAATAGGGCACAGTTGGAGCCCACAGGGTACGCTTGTGGGAAGTAAAGGCAGGTCCTGATGAAGGGACAGGAAAAGGACAGGTTCGGATGTGCTGAGCTTCAAAGTCGGCACCCCGACCACTCCTCCCAAAAGAAGCTCACGGGATATCAGGAGGGAACTCCTGGGATGAGAAAACACGTGGGTGCCCTTGGTGCCGGGATCCGCTCCTATCTCGCAAACACCAATCCTCTAGGAGGACTGCCTCCCCTTCTCCCCGCAAAATCCCATATTCAGACTCACCGTGCAGCACCTCCTCGCCGCAGAGGCCCAGTCAGGTGCGAGGGAAAGGCTGTCGCTTTCACGTCGCACAGAGAAGAAGCCCGCGAGTCTGGCGCAGGACGCTGGCGCAGGACCGAACTGCGCATGCGCGGCTGGAAATCTCGAGCCTTTCAGAAGCCGGAAGTGCCCCAAAGGCTTCTGGTGCGGATCAAGTCAGCCACCGAGGGCGCAGGCTGCAGCTACCGAGAGCCGCTCCGTTGCACGTCCTTGGCCAGTGGTTCCTACTAGCAGCTGCGAGGTGAGACTGTCGCTGCCTGTTCCTTGAGCCTTTCCCCTGAAGAGCAGCCTCAGGGAATTAGTCTTTCTCTCTAACCCACCTCATCTAGCAGCACCCAGACATGAGGGAACTAGCTCCTTCACCTTTTATTTATTTTTATTTTTTAGCTTTTAAAACTTTATTTCACTTCAAAACCTTTATCAGAGACATGGTTCTATTCTGAGGTAGGAGGTGGCCTTGAGCTCCAGAGCGGCTGTGATCTTGCCTCTTCCCCAGGCAGGACAAACCAGACATCTCCCTCCCCAGCAAAGGGATGCAGCCTGGAGGTCATGGCCAGACTGTGGAGGGGGTGTCGGGCTTCCGAGTGCTCACCCGAGATGGAAAGATTTGAGTCACTCCAACGGAGGATCAAAGTTTGGGTGCTAGCTTCCCCTCACCCTGGAAAAGGGGTGGGGAAGTCTCAGGGGTTTTTGGGGGGAGCGGAAAGCAAGCACCCGCCTCTCCAACTGGCTGCAGGAAGCTGGGACAGGGGCCAAGAGGGGCCCATCTGTCACCCTCCAGTCCTGCCAGGATGCTGGGCTGGGACAGGGGGTGGGGGACAGCCGTCTGGCCTGGGTCCTCTCAGGCCAGGGTGGGAATGGGGCCACTTTCGGAGGGTGGGAAGTTTGTGTGTTTTGTTTTAAAGTTTTTGATTTTTTTCTAATGCCTAAGTAAAGTAAAATAGATACATCTTTATAGATATGTATATACATAAATTCTTGTGGAGTGGGCGTAAGGTGGGGGCTGTGGGTGCCTGCCCTCCCAGTTTCATTCCTCATCAAAGTTCTGGGTCAGGAGGAAATTGCAGCCAAGTTCTCCAGTTTTTTTCGCAAGAAAAGTGGTTCTGGATCACCAGGTTCTCTGGGAAGCCCAGGGTTTTCAAGTATAGCTTCTTTCTCCTGCATTTTCACTTGGATGTAGTTCATCTGCCAGGCCTCCTCTCTTATGGACCCACCTCACACTCCACATCCGAGATATCCACCAGCTCCCCAGGGTGCTCATTTCAGCATCTGGATGAATTGCTCCTATTGCTGGCTAATTTGCAGCAAAAGCTGAGAGTTCTCCTGGCCCACAATTAAATAAAGGGACGTGCATGGATTTTAACTCACTTTAAACATCCCACAGCAAAAATCAGTTTCTTAGGGTAGAGGGGTATAAACGAGCAATGTGCATGTCTCAGGCAGGAATGTTTTTATTTGCTCACCTACATTGGCAGATACAGGATTATCTTTATGGGTAACATTTTATTTATACATTATAAAAATATTCTGACTGAGATTTTATGTGAAAGGGATAGGTCTAAGCACTGGGGAGGCAGCAATGAACAACAGCAAAAAAAGAAAAACAAAAATTCCTGCCCACCCCTTATGCTTAAATTTGTTTGGGAATAAAAAACAAAAGTTAAAATTATGGAAAAATTAGTTTGATTTAATTAAATATATATATTCATATAATTTACACACACACACTTAAATATACATATATATGTAAAATATTGACAGTTTGGGCTTTGGGAAACCAACTTCAATGTTGTTGGATAGATAGATAGGTATTGGAAAAATACAAAACATTTACACAATAATTAGGAAAGTAGATTTTACTATAGCTTAGGGTAGATAAAACTATTTTAATTGAAGTATAATTGATCTTCAACACTATATTCGTTCTAGGTGTACCACATAGTGATTTGATATTTCTACACATTACAAAGTGATCACTACTATAACGCTAGTAACCATTTGTCACCATACAAATATATTACAATATTATTGACTGTATTCCCCATGCTGTACATTTCATGCCTATGACTCACTTATTTTGTAACTGGAAGCTTGTACCTCTTAATCCCCCTCACCTATTTCATTCACTCCCTCACCCACCCTCTGGCAACCACCAATTCTTTGAGTATCTATGAGTCTGTTTCTGTTCTGTTTGTTCCTTTGTTTAGTTTTTCACTTCTCAGATGTAAATGAAATCATACGGATTTGTCTTTGTCTGACTTATTTCACTTAGTATAATACCCTCCATCCATATCATCATAATTGTCAAAATTTCATTCTTTTTTATGGGTAATATCCCACTGTGTGTGTATATATATATATACATATACATGTAATATACATATATACACCACATCTTCTTTACCCATTTGTCTGTTGATGGGCAGTTGAGTAGCTTCCATATCTTGGCTATTGTAAATAATGCTGCAATGGACATAGGGGTGCATATATCTTTCCTAATTAATGTTCTTGTTTTCTTCAGGTAAATACCTAGGAGTGGAATTGGCAGATTATATGATAGTTCTATTTTTAATTTTTTTTAGGAATCTCGACACTGTTTTCCATAGTGGCTGCACCAATTTACATTCCCACCAACAGTACATGAGGGTTCCCTCTTCTCTACAACCATGACAACACTTGTTATTTGTTGTCTTTTTGATAATAGCCATTCTGAGGCTTTTATCAAATAGGTCTGAGGTGATAGCTCATTTTGGTTTGATTTGTATTTACTTACTGGTTAGTGATGTTGAGCATCTTTTCATGTTCCTGTTGGCCATCTGTATGTCTTCTTTGGAAAAGTATCCTCTGCCCGTTTTTTAATCAGGTTGTTTGTTTTTTGTTTGTCTGAACAACTTCTTTGTATATTTCAGATATTTTACTCCTTATCTGGTATATCATTTGCAAATATCTTGTCTCATTCAGTAGACAGCCGTTTCATTCTGTAGATAGTTTTTTTTCTTCTGTGCAAAAGCTTTTTAGTTTGATTTATTCTCATTTGTTTATTTTTGCTTTTGTTTTGCTTGCCTGAGGATCAAAAAAAATGTTGTGAAGGCCAACGTAAAGAACTTACTATGATTTCTTCTAGAACTTTTATGGTTTCAGGTCTTACATTTAACTCTTCAATCCATTTTGAGTTCATTTTTGTATATGGTGTGAGAAACTAGTCCAGTATGATTCTTTTTTATGTAACTGTCCAGTTTTCCCAACTCCATTTATTAAAGAGGCTGTCTTTTCCCTATGATAATATACTTGCCTCCTATGTCATAGATTAATTGACCATGTGAGGGTGGATTTATTTCTGGGCTCTCTTTTCTGTCCCATTGATTTGTGTGTCTCTGTGCTAGCACCATACTGCTTTGATTACTGTAGCTTCATAGTATAGTTTGAAATCAAAGAACATGATACCTCCAGCTTTGTTTTTCTTTCTCAAGAATGTTTTGGTTTTTGAGCTATTTTATGTTTCCTTACAAATTTTAGAATTATTTGTTTTAGTTCTGTGAAAAATTCCATTGTATTTTGATAGGAATTGCATTGAATCTGTAGATTACCTTGAGTAATATGGTCATTTTAACAATATTAATTGTTCCAATCCATGAACAGGGTACATCTTTCCATTTGTGTCATCTTCAATTTATTTCATTGGTGTCTTATAGTTTTCTGAGTACAGGTTTATCTTCTTAGATTTATTCTTTTTGCTGCAATTGTAAATGAGATTCTTTTCTTAATTTCTCTTTCTGATAACTCATTATTAGTGTATAGGAATGCAACTGATTTCTGGGTATTAATTTTGTGTCCTACAACTTTATTGAATTCATGTCTTACTTCTAATAACTTTCTGGTAGCATTTTTAGCTTTTTTATATATAGCATCATGCCATTGGCAAATAATGACAGTTTTACTTCTTTCTTTCCAATTTGGATGCCTTTTATTTCCTTTTTTTTTATTCTGTCTGTCTGATTGCTGTGGCTAGGATGTCTAATACTATGTTGAATAAAAGTGGTGAAGATGGGCATCCTTGTCTTGTTCCTGATCTTAGAAGAAAAGCTTTCATATATGGCTTTTATTATATTGAGATGTGTTCCCTTTATAGCCACTTTGTTGAGAGTTTTTATCATTAATGGATGTTGAATTTTGTCAGAAGCTTTTTCTGCACCTTTGAGATCATCATAAGGTTTTTATTCTTCAGTTTGTTAATGGGATGTATCACATTGACTGATTTTCAAATACTGAACCATCCTTGAATCCCTGGGATAAATCCCACTTGTTCATGGTGTATGATCTTCTTAATGTACTATTGAATTTGGTTCCCTAATTTTTTTTGAGGATTTTGCATCTGTATTCATCAGTGATGGACTGTAAATTTCTTTTTTTGTGGTGTCTTTGTCTGGTTTGGGGATAAGGGTGAGGCTGGCCTTATAGAATGAGTTCACATGCATTCCTTCCTCTTCAGTTTTTTGGAATAGTTTCAGAAGGCTGCATGTTAACTCTTCTTTACATTTTTGGTAGAATTTACCTGTGACGGTGTCTGGTCCTGGACTTCTGTTTGTTGGGAGTTTTTAAAATTACTGATTCAATTTCATTATTGTTAATTGGTCTGTTTATATTTGCTATTTCTTCCCGGTTCGGTCTTGGGAGATTGAATGTTTCTAGGAATTTATCCATTTCTTCTAGGTTGTTAATTTTATTGACATATAATTGTAGTACTCTCTTATAATCCTTTGTATTTCATTTCTGATTTTATTTCTTTGGGCCCTTTCTCCTTTCTTGATGAGTCTGCTAAAGGTTTATCAATTTTGTTTATTTTTTCAAAAAACCAGCTCTTAGTTTCATTGATTTTTTCTACTGTTTTTCTTAGTCTCTATTTCATTTATTTCTGTTGTGATCTTTATTATTTCTTTCCTTCTACTAATTTTTGGTTTTGTTTATTCTTCTATTTCTATTTCCATCAGGTGTAAAGTTAGGTCATTTAAGATTTTTCTTGTTTCCTGAGGTAGGCTTGTATCTCTATACACTTCCCTCTCAGAACTGCTTTTGTTGTGTCCCATAGATTTGGGATCATTGTGTTTCCATTTTCGTTTGTCTCCAAGTATTTTTTTGTTTCTTCTTTGATTTTTTCAGTGATCCATTGGTTGTTTAGTAGCATATTGTTTAACCTCCATGTGTTTATGCTTTTTGCGTGTTTTTTGTTTGTTTATTTGGTTTGTTTTGTCTTTCTTTTTTTTTTCCTTGTAGTTGATTTCTGGTCTCATACTGTTGTGGTCTGAAAAGATACTTGATATGATTTCAGCCTTCTGCTTGGGTGATTTCCACTACTCTATCTTCTAGTTTGCTGATCCATTCTTCTGTATCATCTAATCTACTGTTGATTCTTTCTAGTGTATTTTTTATTTTAGTTATTGTAGTTTTCAGCTCTATTTGGTTCTGTTTTATATTTTCTCTTTGTTAAACTTCTGTGTTCATCCATTTTTCTCCTGAGCTCATTGAGCATCTCTATGGTCATTAACTTGGACTCTTTATTGGAGAGATTTCTTATCTCCACTTCAGTTAGTTCTTTTTCTGACATTTTATCTTGTTCCTTCCTTTTGAAAATATTCTTCTGTCATCTCATTCTCCTGACATCTGTTTTTATTTCTACATATTAGGCAGGTCAGTTACATTTCTTGTTTTGGAGAAGTGGCCTTATGTAGGAGGCATCCTATGTGCCCCAACAACACTCTCCCCTCTGGTCACAGAGCTATATGCTCAAGGGGTGCTCCAAGGGTGGGCTGCATGGGCCCTTCTGTTGTTGCTGGGCTGACTACTGTGAGTATGTTGATAGGTGGAACTGTCCTTTGATCCAGTTGGCTGCGAGGCCTTACCTCATGCAGGCTTTAGGCTGCTGGTGCGTGGGGCTGTATCATGGGGCACTGCTTGTAGGGTTCAGGGGTCCTGGTGCTGGTGCCCAGCCTGCTGGTGGACAGGGCTGGGTCCTCACGTGACTGGCTGCTTGGCCTGAGATGTCTCAGGACTGGAGCTGACCAGCTGGTGGGTGGGTAAGACCTCAGTGCTGACTCCAGAATGGCACTTGCCAGCACCAGTGTCCTCATGGTAGAACAAGCTCCCAAAAATGGCTTCTGCCAGTATCTGTGTCCCCAGAGGGTTCTCAGTTTCATCCTGTTTCTTTTGGAGGCTCTCCAACATCAGCAAGTGGGTCTGACCCAGTCTCCTTTCAAATGATTGCCTCCACACTGGATCTGGGAGCATGTGAGATTTTTCCTGAGCCCCTTAAGCATGAAGTCTCTGTTTTCTTCAGCCCTCTGACTCTCCCATACACAAGCCCCCCTGGCCTTCAAAACCAGATGTTCTGGTGGCTCATCTTCCTAGTTCAAGTCCCTAGGGCAGGGAGCCTAAAGTGGGTCTCAGACCCCTCACTCCTTGTGGAGAACCTCTTCAGTTGTAATTGTCCTCCCATTTGTGGGTGTCCTACTCAGGAATGTGGGTCTTGACTATACCACTTCTCCACCCTTCCTACTGTCTCACTGTGCTTCTTTATTTATATCTTTAGTTGTGGAAAAGCTTTTCCATTAGTCTTCAGTCATTCTCATCAATAGTTGCTCTGCAGATAGGTGTCATATTGGTGTGCCTATGGGAGGAATTGAGTTCTGGGTCTTCCTACTTTGCTCTCTTGGCCACACCCTTGTTCCAAAGCCTTTTTGAATTAATCAACTTATTAACATTATTTGAAAACATATTGCATATTTTCTTCCATGAGAAATAAGTCTTATTAAAGCAAAATTAATTGTTACTAACTATATTGCTTGATATAAAGTGTAAAGGCCCCTTTAAGGTTGTTGAACAAGGACATTGCTCATACGCTGAAAAGCATTAGTCTGGATTAATGCCAGAGGAACTCATCGATTCGTGAATTAAAAGAAGTTTATATCTTAAGTTTTGAACTTGCAGAAGGCTGTTTGCTCTATTTTTTAAATTAAGTCAGTTTCAACTCAGTTCTCAGAAAACAGAGTAGATAAAAAGTTGACTACTTGATAAGTCAGGGATAATACCTAAACTATAACTTGCACATTTTATTTGTAGGCTCCAGGAGTTCTTAATTTGAAACTAAAATTTTTGATTCTGTTTTACTTAATATAAAATTGTATTCAAATGTGTCTGTTCTAAGGTCATAAGTAATTTTTATAACATAAAAATGAGATAAATTTTATCCCTTTAGGCATTTCCTTCAAGTGTGTTCAAATTTAACTTTGGTTACCTCAGAATTAAATGAATAACAAGGTAAAGAAATTTAGATTTTCCTCACTCACCACAGATGGCTGCAACTAGAGAAAGCCCGTGTACAGCAACAAAGTCCAATGCAGCCAAAAATAAATAAATAAATAAATTTATTTTTAAAAAAAGAAGTTACCTTTAAATTGCTCCAAAAATTAGCAATGTAATATGTGGAAGATTTATATTTTGAAAAGTACACAAAGCTGATAAAAGAAAGAAAAGGCATAAATAAGTGGAGAGATACACCATGTTCATGGATTTGAAGACTCAGTATAAAGACGTTAATTCTCTCAAATTGTTCTATGGATTAAAGAAATCCCAATCAAATTCCAGCAGGACTTTTTGTGATATTTACATGCGGGATCGAAATTGTTTATGGAACACAAAATTATTGGGATAGCCAAAATGATTTTGAAAAGAACAAAGCTGGAAGTCTCAATATCTGGTTCTATCTATAACTATATTAAGCTACATTAATCAAACTAGTATCATCTTTGTGAGAGGATAGACATATAGATGTGTAAAATAGAATAGAGGGCAGAAATAGAGTCACATAAACATATTCAATTGATTTTGACAAAGATAAAAAGGTAATTTAATGGAGAAAGGATAGACTTTGCAACAAATTGTGCTATAACAACTGAATATCAATATACAAAAAAAGATTAAACATTGATCTTTGCCTTTGCAAGGGAGGAAAAATCTTTTCCTCTATCCATCTTAGGTTATCATTAGGGGCCCTCTGAAGGAGACTGGCCAAAAACACCTTAATGAGAGAAAAACAAACAAATTTAGTATCATGTGCATAGTACTTAAAACTGGGAGTACTCAGAGATGAGTAACTCGAAATGGTAAAAACTTTGGTTTATATATCATCTTAGGCTAAAAAAAGGGAAAAGGGATTTTGGGTTTCTGGGCAGGGGGAGCAAGTTATGGGAAGGTAACCAGGAAAAAAAATTGGTAAACGGGGGTTGTTTATTAAGGTTTGTGTTGCAGCTTTAGGTCAGTGCCTGCTCCGTTAGTAAGAATTGTTAAGAGACCTCCTCTTCCTGGTAGACATTTCTAAGGAAATGGAAATTTCCTTTATAAATGTAAATTTCCTTAAAAAGGAAAATTTGTGCCCTGATTTTAGAGCTTTCCCTGTGTCTGTTGGTTCTCAGTGCCCTTTGGCTCCAAATGATTCATATGCCACGGAGGCATATTTTGGGGTTGCATAGTCTGGTACCTTTCACCTTATACTTTATATAAAAATTAATTCAAAATGAATGATATGTCTAAATATAAGTGTAAAACTAATATTTTTAGAAGAAAAGAGAAAATTTTCAGGATCACAGATTAACTCAACTGTTCTTTGTTAAAACATCAAAAGCATGATTCATAAAAGAAAAATTTGATAATTGGGCTTCATCAAAATTAAAAATTTTTGCTCTGAGAAAAATACTGTTAATAAAATAAAGAGGCAAGATAAAGATGGAAGAATATATTTTCTCCATATCTGTTGACAGATGATGTTAAAATATTTGAATAAATTTGAATATTTGAATGATAATTTACTACTGAAGATATACTGATGGCAAATATGCACAATAAAAGATGCTCAGCATCATTAGGCATTGGAAAATGTAAAATAAAACCCCAATGAGATACCACTGCACACCTATTAAAGTGAATACATATTTTTTAAATGACAATAGTAAGTGTTGAGGATCTGAGCAAATGTAACTCATACATTGCTAGAGGGAATGCAAAAGTGTATTTCTTATAAATTAAACATACTTTTACAGTATGACCGAGCAATTCCATTCTTAGTTATATATTCAGAGAAATAGAAACGTATTGACAACCTTCATATGAATGTTTGTAGCAGTATAATTTATAATTATTGAAATCTAGAAACATATGTCCTACGGGATGTACATTCATACAGTGGTACACTACTCAGCAGTAAAAAGAACATGCAGCAACGTAGATGAGTCTCAAATGCTTCCAGAAAGAATCCAAAATCAAGGTTATCATACTTGTTAATATACATACAAGTTAATCATACTGTATGGTTTAATTTATGTGACATTCTGGAAAAGTCAAAACAGTTAGTGGTAGCCATGGGTTGATATGTGAGGAGAATGTGAGTAAAACAGGAGATATTTTTATAGTAAGGAAATTCTTCTGTATTCCAATCATTGTTGTGATTACATGACTATATGAATTTCTCAAAATTCACTGAATATACATATATATATTCTGTTCAGTTTTCCAATATACATATAGTCCATTCAGTGAATTTTCTGTGTGAATGCGTGTACATATATATGTATGTGTTTATGCATATAAATATATATGTATATTTAATTATTATTGCATATAACTAAACCAAATTTAAACAAAATTCCAATTAGACATATTTTAGGATTTCTATTTCTCTTCTCAGTGTCTCCATCATACTCTCTATCCCTCTGTGTATTTTTGCTAATTCAACAGAATTTCATTAGAGCTGTCTTTCTTGTTATAATTTCTCTTTTTAGCTGCATCTTCTATACTGTGATCTATCCTCTGAGTTTTCATTACAATTATACTAATTTTCTTAGAAGTTCTGGTTGGTTATTTTTCCTGTCTGTTCTGTGTTCTAGGGGTAATACCTTCTTTCTTATTCTCTTGTACTATCTTTTATTTACTAAAATATTTTACATGTCTATTTTATATTCTATGCAAATTCATATTATATATTTTGTTATTTTTTGGCTTTTTAATTGGATTATAGTTGATTTACAATATTATATTAGTTTCAGGTACACCATAATGATTCAGTATTTTTATAGATTATACTTCAGTAAAAGTTATTATAATAGCTATAATTTCCTGTGATATATAATATATCCTTGTTGCTTATCTATTTTATGCATAGTAATTTGTATCCCATACCCCTAACTTGTCCCACCCCCTTCCCTCTCCCCTGTGGTAACCACTAGTTTGGTTTTTTTTTTTTAATCTATGAGTCTGTTTCTGTTTTGCTATAAACATTTGTTATTTTTTAGATTACACATATAAGTGATAACATGCGGTATTTGTCTTTGTCTGACTTATTTCACGAAGCATAATATTCCTTAAGTCCATCCATGTTGCTGCAAATGGCAGAATTTCATTTCTTTTTATGACTGGGTGGGTAGTCCATTATGTGTGTGTGTGTGTGTGTGCATGTGCATGTGTGTGTGTGTGTCACATCTTCTATATCTCTTTCTCTGTTAATGGACCCTTAGGTTGCTTCTGTTTCTTGGCTATTGTAAGTGATGCTGCTATGAACATTGGGGTACATGTCTCTTATTGAATTAGTGTTTTGTTTTTTCTGGATGTATAGCCAGGAGTGGTATTGCTGGATCATATGGTAGTTCTAGTTTTGGTTTTTTGAAGAACTTCTATACTCTTTCCATAGTGACTGCACCAATTTACATTCCCACCAACAGTATACAAAGGTTCCCTTTTCTCCACATCCTCTCCAACATTTGTTATTTGTAGACTTTTTGGTAACCATTCTGACAAGTGTGAGTGATATTTCATTGTTGTTTTGCCATTTCTCTAATAACTAGTGTGTTGAGCATCTTTTCCTATGCCTGTTAGATACCTGTATGTACTCTTTGGGAAAATGTCTATTCAGGTCGTCTGCCCATTTTTTGATTGGGTTGTTTGGTTTTTGATATTGAGTTATATGAGCTGTTTATATGTTTCAGATATTAACACTTTGTCAGTGATATCATTTGCAAATATTTTCTTTCATCTGTAGGTTGTCTTTTTGTTTTGTTGATGGTTTCTTTTTTCTGTGCAAAAGCTTTTAAGCTTAAATAGGTACCATTTGGTTATTTTTGCTTTTGTTTCTTTTGCCTTAGGAGATATATCCAAAAAAATACCGCTGTGATTTATGTCAAAGAGTGTTCAGCCTATGTTCTTTTCTAGGAATTTTATGGTTTTGGGTTTTACATTTAGGTCTTTAATCCATTTTGATTTTATTTTTGTATATAGTGTGAGGAAATATTTTAATCTCATTGTTTTACGTGTAGCTGTTTATTTCCTAGAACCACTTATTGAAAAGACTGTCCTTTCTCTATTGTATATTCTTGCCTCTTTTGTTGTAGATTAATTGACCAAAAGTGTGTGGGTTTGTTTCTGGGCTGTCCACTCTGTTCCATTGATCTGTGTGTCTGTTCTTGTGCCAGTACTATGTTGTTTTGATCACTGTAGCTTTGTAGTATAGTTTGAAGTCCGGAAGGTGATAACTTCTAGCTTTGGTCTTTTTTCTCAAGACTGCTTTGGCAGTTTGGGGTCTTTTATGATTCTATATGAATTTTAGAATTATTCTACTTCTGTGAAAAATGTCATGGGTATTTTGGTAGGGATTGCATTAAATCGGTAGATTGTTTGGGGTAGTATGGCCATTTTAACAACATTAATTCTTCCAATTAAATCTTTCCACTTAATTTTATCATCTTCAATTTCCTTCATCAGTGCTTTCTAGTTTTTTAGAGTATAGGTCTTTCATCTCCTTGGTTAAGTTTATTCCTAGGTATTTTATTCCTCCTCTACAAAGCAGATATTTTTCTGCTTAGACTGGAAATATCATTTAATTTGTGTACTTTATATGTAGCTGATGTAACTAAATTTATTCCTAGTTATTCCAAAAACTGATAATTATGCTGATCAGAGTCTCGGCCAATGAGCTAGATTGGATATGTAGAGAGGGAATGAATGATCTAGAAGCATGTCCAGAAACAAAAAAGTTATGCTTCAGGTAGGTCACACACAGATTTGGCAAACATTAAGTGATAGGTTCATCAACCTGGAACTGGCTGGCTAATGGGAGTCAATCCAGAATGGGTAAACAAACACATGGGCTTGGATTTAAATGTGAACACATTTGACTAAAATGTTTCACATTGAAGAAGCCACAGAGGAGATTCCAAGAGTGAAGAATTTGGGATGACCAATGCGTAAGAAAAAGCAACATAGCAGAAAAAGAGAGGAGCAAGAGTATATTCATACACTTCTATACAAAATTTGTTCTGGTGTGTCATTTGTGCAATTGTCTTGTATCTACAGGTGCTTCACCTGTGAATCCTGAAGATTATCATCAAATCTCTAATACTCAGTATTTCTGTGCTTTCCTTATCTGGAATGTGTTGGCAGAGTGGCACTAAGAGTCTATGCTTATCAGCAGGAGCAATCTTAATCCTTTCCCGCGTGTGCTGCAAAAGTAAAATTTCAAAATGTGTAACTCTCTATTTCAGTTTGCAAGGAAAGCAATGTCTTTGCAGATTTGTACTTCTTTTGGTTTCGTTGTTTACATAATTTGAAAACCTACGAAAAAATGATTATGAAAGAACACTTTAAGTGTTTTTAAGCAGGATAAAATTTTTAAGCAAGATAGTGACTTGAATTTATATATTTACCTGTTTTTAACTTACTTTCCAAGATATTAAATAGTTCTCTCATTTTAATATAATAATATTTCTTAAATATATTTAAAAATCAAACCAGGTTACAGAAGGTTTTTATAAAGTGTGCAATGGCAATTCTCCTAAATGATGGCATGACAAAGGATACTGAATGTTTTTAAAAGCATTAATTTCAAAGATATGTGTTCCCAGATTCATTAATATCAATTGATATTAATATCATTGATATCAATTTATTTAACGTATTTCTAATCTTTAAGCCAATCATTTTTCAATCACATTTAGAGTTAAAGGAAGCCATCACAAAATATGGACATATGTGAATATACTGTAGTTGATGAAGAAAAATCATTTAAATATTTACATAAATGATTATTTTAAAATATTAAAGCATAGACTTGCAATTATCTCATTTGGTCATAAACCACATCTGGTTGTTTTTTATCTGCTTCCCACCTACTTACTAGAGTTCTGATAATAGTGATTTTAATTAAATTAAACAGACCATTTCAAAATTTTATGTGTACAGTTATAATTCCTCTAACAAAAGTCATAAACATATGACTAAATAGTTCATACTTATGAAAAGATTTTTAAATGTTATAATAATTTAAAAACGCGTACTATCTACCATTGAAAACAATAACATTTTTCTCAAGCATTTTGCAATCTACCTGATAGCACAAAGCTAGGTCTTTACTAATTTGAACAATACTGGAATGAAAACACATTTATTCAAATGAGAATAAATAAAAGAAACTCAGCATGATTATTTCAGGATATACAATTGCTAAGTAATAATTTATATCTACAATAGAGATATAATGCTTATGAAGCTGTTGGCTCATTATTCTTTCAGGGAATGAAAGGATAATGGCTATTGAAATTCCTTCTACATGTCATTATATTCTAACTTCAAATATTTCAAACCCTTTACAGACTATTGAATACATTGGTTCATTCATTAAATTCTCTAGCTTTTCAGCTCACAGAAGTAATTCCTTTGTATGTGCCCATGCCAAGGTTCTAAGTCCTTTTATGTGTTGTTCTCTTTTGTGTTTTATTGGCATTGACCCCCACCCTTCTATGCTAAATACATTATTAGAGTTAGTAAGTTCTAAATAGGAAGAATGAATAGAGAACACTTTATGGATCTTTAGAGTAGTAAAGCGAATGTCTATAATAAAAGTAGAAAAGAGTGGGATTGAAAAGGTAAGTGTCAGTGTTCTGAGGAAACTGAAGTTTACACCAGTCTGATTTTGCTGGTTTGTAGAGAACCACAGTTTTAAAGCAAAATACGCATTAAAGAAACACACTTTGAGAATAACTCTGTAAACTACATGTAAAACTAGTCATCTTTAAGCCAGACTTTTCTGTAGTCATGTTCGAATACAAATGAAAAGTAAATGCCTGTCTAGAAGATTACTCTTCATTAGTAGAGCCCCATTGCTCTCTATAATCTTATATCCTTTCACTTCACACATTTTATGTTAGTGTCTATTCTCTGTAAGGATATGAATTTGAAACCCCTGCCAAATATACCAGTTGATTGAAAAGAACAAGATCATGCATGTGCTGTGAGAAAAGTCATTTTCTTCCTTTATCTTAGAGCTTGTTCATAGTTACAATGGCAAATAATTTTACTTACCTTGTAATTAATATTTGGCATTACTTAATCCTCTCATTTATTTTTTCTAACAGCATTGTACATAAAGTGTAACAAATGCTCCTTTTCCAGATTAAGTGGAAAAGGATCAGAGGGGTTACATGGCATTTCCAAGGTCACACAGCAATATTTCAAGGACTCTGGCTTTCTAATACTGAACAATAGAGTGAAGAATCTATATTCAAAATGATAAACACTAGATAAAATATAATCTCTCTATAGCTGTGTTAAAAATTATTCTTTTCTATGACTATATAATATGTAATTCACCCTTTATGGGACAGTTTTAATCATTGTGAAGACCTTGTCTTTGTGGCATAAGATATAAGAATTATATCATCAAAGTGCTGAGGAAAACTAACTGAAAATCTAGAATTCTATATTCTGCTAAAGTATCTTTTAAGAATTAGAGCAAAATTAGATCATTTTCAGATATTAAAAAAAGCAAATACATTAAGTCCCCTACATACAAACCTTAAAGTTGCAAACTTTCAAACATGTGAACATGTGTTCACATGTCTAATCACATGTTAGTTCACGCGTCTGGCATACAGTCACGTGTGTTTATCCTCGACAAGTGGTTGTGCTTTTGTGTATTTGTGCAGTACTCTATAGAGTAGTACAGTATTTATTTCAAGCCCAGGATATCCGGAAGCAAGTGTAAAATCAGCCGTGATGTAGCTGGTACTGCTAAGAAGTGCCAAGAGATAACAATGGAAACAAAAGTGAAAATAAATGAGAGAGTGGAGCGACAAGAGGAAGAAGTAACTGAAGAAGCAAAGAGATTCATGACGCAGGTAATGGCAAGGGGATTTTCTTTATTTGAGGCGGCACTGTTAGTTTTTGAGGCACAGGACCCAAACGTAGAATGGTACACGAAGGTTGCAGCAGCCGTGCAGAATGCAATCCAGTGCTACCATGTCATCTATGATGAGAAAAAAAGCTACTACCCAGATATCACTGGATAGTTTTTTCAAAGGGGTAGATAGAATTGAATCCAGCGAGGAACCAGAACCTGTGCCATCAATGTCAGGCGTAGTGAAATTGCAGCTTGCTCTCCGTCTCCTATTGCTGATGATCCTTCAGCTCTGCTATCTCCCACCTCCTCTCCCTCCTCCAGTCAGTAACTCTTCTTGCCTGTTCACTTGATACCAGCCCTTGTATGCCAGCTGTTGTACTGTACTACTGTACTTTTCAAGGTACTGTGCTGTAAGATTTAAAATGTTTTCTTTATTTTTTGCATTTGTTTGTTTTTTATGTATTATTTGTGTGAAAAGTATTATAAACCTATTACAGTACAGTAGTATGTAGCTGATTGTGTTAGTTGGGTACCTAACTTTGTTGGACGTAACGAACAAATTGGACTTACAAATGCGCTCTCAGAACAGTACTTGTTGGTATGTAGGGGACTTACTGTATTTTTTATACCCAGAAACTTCCAGTGGCACTTCTGAATTTGTAATATGTATGTGATAACACATTGAGAGAGTTTCAGTGTTGTGTTCATTAGTTTATTCATTTTCAATTATTTCATTTAGAATATAGCTACAGCTTCCAAAATAACTCAAAAATGCATTACTCTTCATTTTTCATTCATTCCCTAAACTTTGAATAATGAAGATTGGGTAGGAATATATTTTCTTCATACATATTCTCTTTATTATTTTTTCTCTTTTTCTCTGATATATATATATATATATACATATATATACACATATACATATATATATACAAATATATATAATTGTTCATATATTGGCTTTATATACATTTATTTTAATATATATTTCCCCTGAGTTCTCCAAATTTCTGTATTCCTTCTTAAATAAATCCTTCAATGCCATCATTTGTTCTGTTAGTAGTAAATCATTGTACAATGCAAAAATGCAAACAGTTCAGGACACATAGCATTTATGAGTGCAGTTGTTGAAATAGTTCATGTGAAGCTCTATTAAAAAGTCAAGACTCTTTCCTCTACTAAATCATTTTTCTCTGGTCTGGCGTGTCTTCTCTCTTGATCCATTATTCTCACTATTTTTTAGAGAAGGATTCAACAGTGCCTCTAGATATATTTCCTAGGTATTAAATTCATTTTCATTAGATCAGTAGATTTAAGAAGATAACAGAAATGGAATTTAAAAGATAACCATCACATTCTGTAGCATATGACTGAAATCTGTTTGTGGTATTAAAGTTCTTGAAATGGGCATTGGGGAATGTCAGGTTGTATTTACTTCACCAACAGCACTTGCTTTTCAAAGATCCAGTAATTATAAATGTCACTGCTGGTACTTTTAAAATAATCCCTCCTAGGTGTACTCAAGCAACACAACAATTTTCTGAGTTTCTTGGAACAGCTAACAGTAAAATGTTAAATAGAATTAACTGGCCAACTAAGCTGACAAGATTAATTTTAATGCTAAATAAACCTCATCCTTTGGGAGAACAATAGAGCAAGCAAACTTTTTTTTTTCTGCCCCCAAAATAAACGCATATATGCATTATACAGTAAATTTATATAGAAAAGCCCCAAGTAAATAAAATTTGTTGAAACTAACTGAAATATACAAACATCCATGTATGTTTAAGCTGATTATAAATTAAGCAATTAAATTTAATAAAATTAATGAGAGGAGGCACCTTTACTTCATTAGGCAAATGCTCACAATATATTACCATAATCTAAAGAAACCCATTGAGTGACAGAGAAAGTTAGATCATGGGTAGAATAAACCAGAGAAATTTCTAGAACCTCCGCACACTAGAGTCTCCTCCACTGTATAACAGGTATAAAAAGCCAATTCACACAGTGTCCAAAGATGAATGCAGATTGAGTTTCAGAAGGAATTAATTTCTATGGAGATCTAACTTGGTGTGAGGAGACATGATAAAGAAAATCCTAGGGGAAAGTAGTAGTTAAACCCAGATGGATTGGTAATCTGTTTAAAGCCCATTTGTATAAGTTAAAATTGCTTAGCAGGAAGTTAAATTGTTTCTGGACACATAGCTATCTGTTTCCCGATAGTCTAGTAAAAAAAAATTTCAGATACTCCAGATAAAATGAATCTCAGTGTTAAGATAAATCTAGGACCCACTAATTTTGAGGGTGATGCAAGACTAAACTCAGATTGGCTGAGCTTCATATCACAAAGTTTCTAAGTGGGAAGCACTAGAGAAGTGAAACAATGAAATAATATATATATTATTTCATGATATGATTTATAAATCTCACTTTCCACTTTCATTGATTTTTTATCACGATTTTCATGCTATTATCAATAAAATATTTCATCTGATGTATCTCTTTCCATGAAATTATAAATTGACTGCGGTGAAATAATATGTTCTTACATTTCTATATAGTTATCACATTCTTAGGTAAAGTAATCAACGAACTGATTATTAAATACCACCTAATGATGATTATAATGATGATGATGATGGTGATGGTGATGATCATTCAGGAAGCAATGAAAAATATAATAAAGTAAAAAACTTCTTTTTAACATCTTTATTGGAGTATAATTGCTTTACAATGGTGTGTTAGTTTCTGCTTTATAACAGTGAATCAGCTATACATACACATATATCCCCATATATGCTCCCTCTTCCATCTCCCTCCAACACTCCCTATCCCACCCCTTTAGGTGGCCACAGAGCACCGAGCTGATCTCCCTGTGCTATGCAGCTCCGTCCCACTAGCTATCTATTTTACATTTGGTAGTGTATATATGTCCATGCCACTCTCTCACTTCGTCCCAGGTTCCTCTTCCCCCTCCCCGTGTCCTCAAGTCCATTCTCTATGTCTGCGTCTTTATTCCTGACCTGCCCCTAGGTTCTTCACAACCTTTTTTTTTAGATTCCATGTATATATGTCACCATATGGTATTTGTTTTTATCTTTCTGACTTACTTCACTCTGTATGACAGTCTCTAGGTCCATCCACCTCACTACAAGTTTCTTTTTATGGCTGAGTAATATTCCATTGTATATATGTGCCGCATCTTCTTTTTTTTTTTTTTTAAAGAAATTCACGTTCTTTTATTTTTTTATTTATTTATTTATGACTGTGTTGAGTCTTCGTTTCTGTGCGAGGGCTTTCTCTAGTTGCGGCAAGCGGGGGCCACTCTTTATCGCGGTGCGCGGGCCTCTCACCATCGCGGCCTCTCTTGTTGTGGAGCACAGGCTCCAGACGCGCAGGCTCAGTAATTGTGGCTCACGGTTCCAGTGGCTCCGTGGCATGTGGGATCTTCCCAGACCAGGGCTCAAACCCGTGTCCCCTGCATAGGCAGGCAGATTCTCAACCACTGTGCCACCAGGGAAGCCCTGCCACATCTTCTTTACCCATTCATCTGTCGATGGACGCTTAGGTTGCTTCCATGTCCTGGCTATTGTAAATAGAGCTGCAATGAACATTGTGGTACATGACTCTTTGAACTATGGTTTTCTCAGGGTATATGCCCAGTAGTGGGATTGCTGGGTCATATGGTAGTTCTATTTTTAGTTTTTTAAGGAACCTCGATACTGTTCTCCATAGTGGCTGTATCAATTTACATTTCCACCAACAGTGCAGGAGGGTTCCCTTTTCTCCACACCCTCTCCAACATTTATTGTTTGTAGATTTTTTGATGATGGCCATTCTGACCGGTGTGAGCTGATACCTCATTGTACTTTTGACTTGCATTTCTCTAATGATGAGTGATGTTGAACATCCTTTCATATGTTTGTTGGCAATCTGTATATCTTCTTTGGAGAAATGCCTATTTAGATCTTCTGCCCATTTTTGAATTGGGTTGTTTATTTTTTTGATATTGAGCTTCATGAGCTGCTTGTAAATTTTGGAGATTAATCCTTTGTCAGTTGCTTCATTTGCAAATAGTTTCTCCCATTCTGAGGGTTGTCGTTTCGTCTTGTTTATGGTTTCCTTTCCTGTGCAAAAGCTTTTAAGTTTCATTAGGTCCCATTTGTTTTTTTTTGTCTTTATTTCCATTTCTCTAGGAGGTGGGTCAAAAAGGATCTTGCTGTGATTTATGTCATAGAGTATTCTGCCTATGTTTTCCTCTAAGAGTTTGATAGTGTCTGGCCTTACATTTAGGTCTTTAATCCATTTTGAGTTTATTTTTGTGTGTGGTGTTAGGGAGTGTTCTAATTTCATTCTTTTACATGTAGCTGTCCAGTTTTCCCAGCACCACTTACTGGAGAGGCTGTCTTTTCTCCATTGTATATTCTTACCTCCCTTATCAAAGATAAGGGGACCATAGGTGAGTGGGTTTATCTCTAGGCTTTCTATCCTGTTCCATTGATCTATATTTCTGTTTTTGTGCCAGTACCATACTATCTTGATTACTGTAGCTTTGTAGTATAGTCTGAAGTCTGGGAGCCTCTTTCCTCCAGCTCTGTTTTTCTTTCTCAAGATTGCTTTGGCTATTCAGGATCTTTTGTGTTTACATACAAATTGTGAAACTTTTTGTTCTAGTTATGTGAAAAATGCCATTGGTAGTTTGATAGGGATAGCATTGAATCTGTACATTGCTTTGGGTAGTATACTGATTTTCACAATGTTGATTCTTCCAATCCAAGAACATGGTATATCTCTCCATCTGTTTGTATCATCTTTAATTTCTTTCATCACTGTCTTATGGTTTTCTTCATACAGGTCTTTTGTCTCCTTAGGTAGGTTTATTCCTAGGTATTTTATTCTTTTTGTTGCAGTGGTGAAGGGGAGTGTTTCCTTAATTTCTCTTTCAGATTTTTCATCATTAGTGTATAGGAATGCAAGAGATTTCTGTGCATTAATTTTGTATCCTGCTACTTTACCAAATTCATTGATTAGCTCTAGTAGTTTTCTGGTAGCATCTTTAGGATTCTCTATGTATAGTATCATGTCATCTGCAAACAGTGAGTTTTACTTCTTCTTTTCCGATTTGTATCCCTTTTATTTTTTTTTCTTCTCTGATTGCTGTGGCTAAAATTTGCAAAACTATGTTGAATAATAGTGGTGAGAGTGGGCAGCCTTGTCTTGTTCCTGATCTTAGTGGAAATGGTTTCAGTTTTTCACCATTGAGAACAATGTTGGCTGTGGGTCTGTCATGTATGGCCTTTATTATGTTGAGGTAAGTTACCTATAAGCTTACTTTCTGGAGGGTTTTTATCATAAATGGGTGTTGAATTATGATGAAAGCTTCTTCTGCATCTATTGAGATGATCATATGGTTTTTCTTCAATTTGTTAATATGGTTTATCACATTGATTGATTTGTGAATATTGAAGAATCCTTGCATTCCTGGGATAAACCCCACTTGAATATGGTGTATGATACTTTTAATGTGCTGCTGGATTCTGTTTGCTAGTATTTTTTGAGGATTTTTGCATCTGTGTTCATCAGTGATATTGGCCTATAGTTTTCTTTCTTTGTGACATCTTTGTCTGGTTTTGGTATCAGAGTGATGGTGGCCTAGTAGAATGAGTTTGGGAGTATTCCTCCCTCTGCTATATTTTGGAAGAGTTTGAGAAGGATAGGTGTTAGCTCTTCTCTAAATGTTTGATAGAATTCTCCTGTGAAGCCATCTGGTCCTGGGCTTTGGTTTGTTGGAAGATTTTTAATCACAGTCTCAATTTCAGTGCTTGTGATTGATCTGTTTATATTTCTATTTATTCCTGGTTCAATCTCGGAAGGTTGTACTTTTCTAAGAATTTGTCCATTTCTTCCAGGTTTTCCGTTTTATTGGCATATAGTTGCTTACAGTAGTCTCTCGTGATCCTTTGTATTTCTTCAGTGTCAGTTGTTACTTCTCCTTTTTCATTTCTAATTCTATTGATTTCAGTCTTTTCCCTTTTTCTTGATGAGTCTGGCTAATGGTTTATCAATTTTGTTTATCTTCTCAAAGAACCAGCTTTTAGTTTTATTGATCTTTGCTGTCGTTTCCTTCATTTCTTTTTCATTTATTTCTTATCTGATCTTTATGATTTCTTGTGCTAACATTGGGGTTTTTTTGTTCTTTCTCTAATTGCTTTAGGTGTAAGGTTAGGTTGTTTATTAG
The DNA here is from genome assembly GCF_009873245.2 of Balaenoptera musculus. NCBI lineage: Eukaryota > Metazoa > Chordata > Mammalia > Artiodactyla > Balaenopteridae > Balaenoptera > Balaenoptera musculus. The sequence continues at coordinate 48,321,314 of NC_045794.1, read as the reverse complement.
AGATTTTTTTTTGTTTTTTGAGGTAGGATTGTGTTGTTATAAACTTCCCTCTTAGAATTGCTTTTGCTGCATCCCATAGGTTCTGGGTTGTCATGTTTTCATTGTCTCTTGTTTCTAGGTATTTTTTGATTTCCTCTTTGATTTCTTCAGTGATCTCTTGGTTATTTTGTATTGTTTAGCTTCCATGCATATGTATGTTTTGTAGATTTTTTCCTGTTATTGATATCTAGTCTTACAGCATTGTGGTCGGAAAAGATACTTGATACAATTTCAATTTTTTTAAATTTACCAAGGCTTGATTTGTGACCCAAGATGTGATCTATTCTGGAGAATGTTCCATGAGCACTTGAGAAGAAAGTGTGTTCTGTTGTTTTGGGATGGAATGTCTTATAAATATCAATTAAGTCCATCTTGTTTAATGTATCATTTAAAGCTTGTGTTTCCGTATTTATTTTCATTTTGGATGATCTGTCTATTGGTGAAAGTGGGGTGTTAAAGTCCCCTATTATTGTGTTACTGTTGATTTCCCCTTTTATGGCTGTTAGCATTTGCCTTATGTACTGAGGTGCTCCTATGTTGGGTGCATAAATATTTACAATTGTTATATCTTCTTTTTGGATTGATCCCTTGATCATTATGTAGTGTCCTTCTTTGTCTCTTGTAATAGTCTTTATTTTAAAGTCTATTTTGTCTGATATTAGAATTGTTATTCCAGCTTTCTTTTGATTTCCATTTGCATGGAATCTCTTTTTCCATCCCCTTGCTTTCAGTCTGTATTTGTCCCTAGGTCTGAAGTGAGTCTCTTGTAGACAGCATATATAGAGGTCTTGTTTTTATATCCATTCAGCCAGCCTGCGTCTTTTGGTTGGAGCATTTAATCCATTTACATTTAAGGTAGTTATTGATATGTATGTTCTTATTACCGTTTCCTTAATTGATTTGGGTTTGTTATTGTAGGTCTTTTCCTTCTCTTGTGTTTCCTGCCTAGAGAAGTTCCTTTCACGTTTGTTGTAAAGCTGCTTTGGTGGTGCTGAATTCTCTTAGCTTTCGCTTGTCTGTAAGGTTTTAATTTCTCCGTCGAATCTGAATGAGATCCTTGCTGGGTAGAGTAATCTTGGTTATAGGTTTTTCCCTTTCATCACTTTAAATATGTCCTGCCACTCCCTTCTGGCTTGCAGAGTTTCTGCTGAAATATCACTTGTTAGCCTCATGAGGATTCCCTTGTATGTTATTTGTTGCTTTTCCCTTGCTTTTTAAAATATTTTTTCTTTGTATTTAATTTTTGATAATTTGATTAATATGTGTCTTGGCGTGTTTCTCCTTGGATTTATCCTGTAAGGGACTCTGCTCTTCCTGGACTTGATTGACTATTTCCTTTCCCATATTAGGGAAGTTTTCAACTATAATCTCTTCAGATATTTTCTCACTCACTTTCTTTTTCTCTTCTTCTTCTGGGACCCGTATAATTCGAATGTTGGTACATTTAATATTGTCCCAGAAGTCTCTGAGACTGTCCTCAATTCTTTTCATTCTTTTTTCTTTATTCTGCTCTGTGGTAGTTAATTCCACTATTTTATCTTCCAGGTCACTTTTCCGTTCTTCTGCCTCAGTTATTCTGCTGTTGATTCCTTCTAGAGAATTTTTAATTTCATTAATTTTGTTATTCATCACTGTGTGCTCTTTAGTTCTTCTAGGTCCTTGTTAAACGTTTCTTGTATTATCTCCATTCTATTTCCAAGATTTTGGATCATCTTTATTATCATTACTCTGAATTCTTTTTCACGTAGACTTCCAATTTCCTCTTCATTTGTTTGGTCTGGTGGGTTTTTACCTTATTCCTTCATCTGCTGTGTATTTCTCTGTCTTCTTATTTTGTTTAACTTACTGTTTTGGAGTCTCCTTTTTGCAGGCTGCAGGTTTGTAGTTCCCATTGTTTTTGGTGTCTGCCCCCAGTGGGTAAGGTTGGTTCAGTGGGTTGTGTAGGCTTCCTGGTCGAGGGTACTGGTGCCTGTGTTCTTGTGGATGAGGCTGAATCTTGTCTTTCTGGTGGGCAGGACTGTGTCTGGTGGTGTGTTTTGGGTTGTCTGAGAACATATTATGATTTTAGGCAGCCTCTCTGTTAATGGATGGTGTTGTGTTCCTGTCTTGCTAGTTGTTTGGCATAGGGTATCCAGCAGTGTAGCTTGCTGGTTGTTGAGTGGTGCTAGGTCTTAGAGTTGAGATGGAGATCTCTGGGAGAGCTTTCGCCATTTGATATTACATGGAGCTTGGAGGTCTCTGGGCGACCAATGTCCTGAACTCGGTTCTCCCACCCAAGAGGCTAAGGCCTGACACCCGGCTGGAGCACCAAGACCCTGTCAGCCACATGGCTCAGAAGAAAAAGGAGAAAAAAAAAAGAAAGAATGAAAGAAAACAAGTAATAAAATAAATAAAGGTATTAAAATAAAATATTTAAAAATTATTAAGATTATAAAATTAATAAAAAAAAGAAGAGAGCAACCAAACCAAAAACCAAACCCACCAATGATAAAAAGTGCTAAAAACTATACTAAAAACAAAAAAACAAAAAAAAAGACAGAACCCTAGGACAAATGATAAAAGCAAAGCTATACAGACAAAATGACACAAAGAAGCATACACATACACACTGACAAAAAGAGAAAAAGGAAAGAAAAAGTGTATATATATATTCTTTTTTTTTAAAAAGGGAGAGCAACTAAATCAATAAACAAATCTACCAATGATAATTAGCTGTAAATACCAAACTAAGATAAGCATAAAACCAGAAACAAATTTGATGCAGAAAGCAAACCCCAAGTCCACAGTTGTTCCCAAAGTCCTCTGCCTCAATTTTGGGATGATTCGTTGTCTATTCAAGTATTCCACAGATGCAGGGTACATCAAGTTGATTGTGGAGATTTAATCCGCTGCTCCTGAGGCTGCTGGGAGAGATTTCCCTTTCTCTTTTTGTTCGCACAGCTCCTGGGGTTCAGCTTTGGATTTGGCACCACCTCTGTGTGTAGGTCACCTGAGGGCATCTGTTCTTCACCCAGACAGAAGGGGGTTAAAGGAGCAGCTGATTAGGGGGCTCTGGCTCACTCAGGCTGGGGGGTGGGAGGGGTATGGAATGCGGGGTGAGCCTGTGGCGGCAGAGGCCAGCGTGACGTTGCACCAGCCTGAGGCACTCCGTGTGTTCTCCCAGGGAAGTTGTCCCTGGATCACGGGACCCTGGCAGTGGCGGGCTGCACAGGCTCCTGGGAGGGGAGGTGTGGAGAGTGACCTGTGCTCGCACACAGGCTTCTTGGTGGCTGCAGCAGCAGCCTTAGTTTTTCATGCCTGTCTCTGGTGTCCATGCTGATAGCCATGGCTTGCGCCTGTCTCTGTAGCTCATTGAGGTGGTGCTTTGAATCCCCTCTCCTCGCTCACCCTGAAACAATGGTCTCTTGCCTCTTAGGCACGTCCAGACTTTTTCCGGGACTCCCTCCCGGCTAGCTGTGGCACAGTAGCCCCCTTCAGGCTGTGTTCACGCAGCCAACCCCAGTCCTCTCCCCGGGATCTGACCTCCGAAGCCTGAGCCTCAGCTCCCAGCCCCCTCCTGCCCCGGCGGGTGAGCAGCCAAGCCTCTCGGACTGGTGAGTGCTGGTCAGCACTGATCCTCTGTGCAGGAATCTCTCCGCTTTGCCCTCTGCACCCCAGTTGCTGCGCTCTCCTCCATGGCTCCGAAGCTTCCCTCCTGCCCACCCCCTGTCGCCACCAGTGAAGGGGCTTCCTAGTGTGTGGAAACTTTTCCTCCTTCACAGCTCCCTTCCAGAGGTGCAGGTCCCATGCCTGTTCTTTTGTCTCTGTTTTTTCTTTTTTCCTTTTGCCTTACCCAGGTACGTGGGGATTTTCTTGCCTTTTGGGAAGTCTGAGGTCTTCTGCCAGCGTTCAGTAGGTGTTCTGTAGGAGTTGTTACACATGTAGATGTATTTTTGATGTATTTATGAGGAGGAGGGTGATTGCCACTTCTTACTCTGCCATATTGAAGGTCCTAAAATACATTTTTTTAAAGAGGTGTAAACACAAATAGATGTGATATTTATATTTCTTTGCGAGAAGCATATACACTTTGTTTTCTAAAAAGCTGTAATGCAGAGCAAATGAACATATTCTGTGATCTTTGTAGTGCGTGAATAACTTTTAAAGAACATTTAAATATATATATAAATATACAATATATATAAATAAAAACATGTTCATAACTTCCTCCATATTCCCCTTTATAGGTGTGTGAAAAGCATTATTTTCCTAAAAGAGATTTAATCAAACCACAATTATCTGCCTTAAATTGAAGACAGAAGTAGCACAGATAGCCCCTAAACAAAAGAAGTGTAAAAACCACAGACACTTGACTTTTGAATAATATTATGAGTTATGTTTACAACAATTATAGGTTGCTATTAATGCTACTTTTAAGACAGTGTTAAAATCAGTTTATATACCTGAAGCACACAGTTAAATAATGGTGAGGAAAGATGAATAAGCAACTTGGTTTGTGGTGACAGAAGCCTTCCTGACGTTAAACATATGGCGTAAATCACATCCTTACTAGATAATCAATGAGAAAAATTGACCGATATTATACTGCAGTTTAGTAATTAAGACCGGACTTGGAGACAATTATTTGATCCCTAGTGTACCTACAATATAGTTGAATTCTTAGAATATTCTATGATAAAAGTGATACCATTTTAGTACATTTTTCACAAAACAGTGGTAGGCATGGTGGAAAGTTGTTTCAATGTCATTTTGAGACCAGTTCTTTATACTATCAAATTTCCCATTCTTTATGACAACTGATCTCATCCAGGCATAAAATAAACAAGGTCCTTATTCAACAAATTCATATTAACGCCTAAATGACTGAATCTTTATGTGTCTTAAATTTGCATTTACAAGAAAAAATAAGTTAACATATATTTTACAATTAGTAGAGTTTTAATCATAGAACAAAACCAAAGTGAAGAATTTTACCCTGTGAGTAATGTTTAGAGTATGATGTGGTTAGGGCATCTTTACATTGCCTCTTAAATCTGTTATTATATAAGACAACTACTCTCTCTGCACATAAAGCAAGAGTTGAAGTCATCATATTCCATTTCCGTTTCACTAACTAAAATTATACTGTACTTTGCTATTTCTTTTTTCTTTCTTCTTTTACCCCCCTTTAAAAAAATTTTCCACACTTCAAATGCTATTTATAGGATTAACACTATCTCATTATATAGCTTTCATACTTAGGGTCTAGTGTGAATTCTATCCACTGCACATACCTGAAAGAATGCCAAGTTGCAACCACTTAATGATAAAGCAGACTCATTATAAGAAAAGCAAACCTACGGTTTTACTTCATCCAGAGGGTTTTTGAAATTTTTATTGACCTGTTTCTGAGCAAGGCTAAGAAGATTGTATTATTTGTCTAGCAGTGATGTTAGCATCCCAGATAAGCAAGAGGCCATTTTTAACTTTTATTTTTATCCATTTTTATCCATTTTTAACTTTTACGATGAATTCACCTTGGACCTGAATACATTAAACGGCCACTACTAATGTTACATCACTGCATATATAATAAAATGCTATTGAGAGAGGAAGAATATATGCAGTTGATATGTGAAGAATTACAGAACAGAACTAAAAGACTCTCAGGGATTTTTAAACACTACAGAATCTACCAACTTTCATTTAAATGGCAAGAAAAAACACACATACACAAACACAGGTAAACATTTTTGTAAAGGTATCTTACACAAATTTTGAAGTTCTTTCCCTCTAATTAAAGCTCATAAAATTGTATCCCACCTTAGCACAGCAAGAGGGATATTGGTGATAGAAGGAGAAAGTGATCTCTTGAGATGACCTTCTCATGTGAATAGGGACTTCTGATTGGTATTCAGTGCTTTCTTTGTCAACAGTGCTTCTAGGTGACTTCCACTCTGAGTGGTTTCTTAGCGTAAGCAGAAAAATAGAACTTTTGAAAAAAAAAAAGGCAGAGGTTTAGAGCAATGATTACTACTGGATGAGATTTATTGAGGGTAAAAACTTATTCTAAACCCTTTATTTTATAGAAAAGAAAATAAAACAGAGATTGAAGTGATTTTTCTCAAGTTTGCACACAGATGTTTCCTGTCAGAGCTTGGAAGAGAATCATTTCTCTGTCCACTGATGAAGGCTCCAGATCTACACTGTGATTAGAACTAAAAGATGGGAGAGGTGCATAGAGTTAGTGGTTTGGATACTAATTACTGACAACAAATAGCCTTCCAGGGTCCATAGTGAGTACTATTATTCAATAGAATAAGACTACACCCTCATTCTTCCAAACCTCTTTTAAGTGATAGCACTAAGGAATAGAGGGTATTGACTAGATCCAATAATTTAAATGTGGATACTGTGAAACAGAATCTTTATGCTTTTTCTCTCTTAAAATTGTTGTATTTCCTAGACAATTTTTTGCCTTTTTTATTTTGCCCTTTCATTTTCTTTTTATATTTTACTTTTGATGGCTACCAGAAAATAAGAAATGCCAGTTTGTTTAAGGAATTCACAGCTTACTTGGGAGCAAAACAGTAAACAGATAAATAGCAGTCCGAAGCAGTAAAGAGCTCTTAGTCCAGTAAGACAACTTTCTTTTAGAATACAGACAATAGCAACTCAGTTCTTCAGGAAACTGAGAAGGCTTCACAAAGGAAGTGACTTGTGAGTCGGTTACTTGACTGTTGAGTAGAATCTTGCCAGCGACAGAGAGCAAAATGGGCAGCAAGAGTTAAGCTGTTGATGAAGCTCAATGCTAGAACCTAATAAACCCAGCTGGTACAATAGGGGGCTATTCTTCGTTCATGTGCCTTTTGCTATCATTAGATCATAAATCACTAATAGTGTTACTCCCTGTCCTTCAAGAACAAGTAAGTAGCAAGGAAAGAGCCTTGAAGCAGAACAGAGGAAAGTACACTCTCTTTTACGTATGATGAGGCATGCTTCTTTCTTTGAGGGATAGAACTTACCTCAGCAATCGAGGTCCCAAGAGGAAATGACTTCCATTCTCCACACTGACAAGGAACATGTCTTTATTGTCCTCTGCCGCACTTAGCACACTTTGGATGTTTAATTAATGAAGACCTCTCTCACTACAGTGAGTCATGTTGAATTCTAATATCCAGGCTTATGTTTCACTGTTCCTACAATGGAAATTTAGAGCCTCTTCTCAAGTGCAGAGTCAAGTGACAAGTTGGTATTTTTTTTTTCCTTCAAATGCAGAGTCAATAACACTTAACAAAGAGTTGTTACTTTTAAATCACCTTGTTCAGTGGCTCCTAACCTGTTGAGTGTTTCTCCTAGTTATAAATTAAAATCTGATTCATTTATACTAGGCCAACTACAATCTATGGCTAAGTGTGGATTTTCAGAATATTAAACACTCAATATGTTTCTTGAGTGACACTCAATATATTTGTCACAAGAACATTCATGATTTGGCATTTGCTTTTAGTCAACATAGAAACATTTTCCACATTTAATAGACTTCCAAAGTTTTAACCTCAAAAGAAAACAAAGGAGTGACTGGCACCTTTACAAGTATGTTTCTAGCATTAAATGAGGTTGGTTCTACCCCAATAATGAGTGATATTAATGTTGAGAAGTTAAATGAGAATAAATTTTTTAAATTAATTCTATACTAGAGTATTTTTCTTATCATACTGTTGGTGTAAATATGTATGAGGTGAATCCAAGTAGCAAGTCACAGTAATCCTGGACTATAAAAAGGCCCATAGATTCCCATATAGATTTGGAAGTTTCACATATCTGACCTAGAAGTAAATGAAATTAGATTTTAGTGACCAGTAAAGAGTCATTATAAGGTAGTTATCATTAATAACTGCAAACCTAGTAAAACATATATGAACACATACCAATGAACATACACTATATTCTTCTTAGAAATGGCATGCGTTATTACCAATCATAAGGTATTTAAAACATAAACGTGTTTCATCTTTGAATTCCAGTTGTAGGATATTTCATAAAGAGAAAAAGGGAACAAATAAAGCAACAAAAAACAGCAAAGAAAACCAAAATAGAAATTTCCAAAGTAATATTAATATTGACCTAACATTTCTTAATATTTTTAGCAATACAGAAGCTAGTTACACTAATTGAACAAAATGAAGCCCAAGTTTCAGTTACATTGGATATTTTTTCAAAACTTGTGGCTGCAATAAGTTACAGTCTCTGGGAGTAATGTGAGTCTTACTTTTTAACCCTTGATCTGATCAAGGATGAGGGAGGGATTTGGAAACACACTGTTGTAAGAACCTTACACTACTGGTAAAGTAAGACAAGATTATTTGAAAGTAGAGTCTGATTAATTAAAGATGCATAATCTGAATCCTGAAGCAGCCAATCAAAAAAAAAAATCAAGGAAAAAAAATCAAATCATAGAAAAAAGCTCAATTAAAACCAGGTAAGTCCAATAATTCCCCATGAATTGTATGTTTTTCCAGCTTGGCTGGTGTGAATGCTTAAAACTGGTCTATAATTAGCACTCTACCAAATTCTCTGGGGATACCCTTTTCAGATTTCTGAAAAAGTTGAAAGAGTTTTCCAATATTTACCATATTTTTCCATTTACTTCGTTAATGGTGAGCATATGGTGTAAACTATGGAAATGTGATTTTCAAAATACTTATTGAATCTTAGATTGGGAAAAAAAAGTTATAAAATTTTGATTTACCTATTGCTATATATTATAGTATCCAGTGTTGAAATATTGTTGAGAAAATAATTTTCAAAACGTTAATGGGCACTGTTCTGGGAGAGAATAGATTTCTTAAGGGGACAACTTTGTTTGCAGTTTTCGATATCCATTTTGTTTTTAATTCCCAGTAGCAACTGGCAGGCCTTTGCTCCTACAGTGATACATGTTTGTTGAATAAAGGAAAGAATGAATGTGTGAGTGAATGACTGACATGGAATAAGATGAGTCAATAGATGGCTGCAGATATTGTTATTATTTATCGGCTTGCTTTACTTTCTCTTTGCAACATACCTTTAGAAAGGCTATATAAGTCAGGTTTGTTGTGGCAAGAAAATAATCCCCAAATCAGTGTATTTCAACAATAAAAAGTTATTTCAGACTCACAGTTCTGCAGGTCAGTTCTGCTCTGTTCAGCTTAGCTCTATTGTGTTCAGCTCTGCTCCTCAAGTCACCTTCCTCCATGACCTATGACCTAGGATAGCACATAACTGGAGCTAGCTGTTCTCATGGAAGAAGAGGGGAGCAAGGAACCTAACTGAACTGTGCAAGTACGCTTACATCTTCTATTCATACATGGTGTACCCATCCGTTTTCTTGGTCAAAGTAAGTCACATGACTAAGCTTCAAAATAAGAGGGAATATATTGCAACTAAAAGGAGACTTGGCAAGAATGAGGATGTATGATACTCCTACAGGAGAGAGTGGATTATTGAGGACAATAATACAAAGACCTTGATGCATTTTTACATTATCTGAACCTAGAGATTCTCTTGGGCCTATTTACATGAATTTCACAGTCTTCTGTTATGGTGGACATGAACACCAGAATATTATTTTCCAAAAATTTTTAGAACTATCCTAGTATTGTGTGAACAAATATTTGCTGGATTTACATATTGTTTGAATTCTAAGGGTGTGTTTTAAAAACCTATTTGTCTATTAAATAAGAATGCTCCTTTCACATATTTCCAATCTTCTTGGGCTATAAATATTTATCATTATTTATCCAGGTCATATTCAATTGAAGCTCGAAAGCACAAAGTTTTAGGAACATAAATATAAACATGTAAAAACTTCCTAAAATGAAATAAAAAGAGAAAACTTTCAAAATATAAAAAAGAGGTTTAATAAATAATATGTCCTACTGTTAAAATAAATATGTATATTAAGTGAAATTAATAATAATAAGATATACTGGAAAGTATACCTTAAAGGCAGAAGTCAAATACCTTTAAATGTGAATGTCCTTCTTTGACTGTCCCTGGGATACCCAAGTTCATACGTTTCTATGTATCTTGCAAAATTTAAAGTATAAAATACAGTAGATAATTTACATCAGGTTGATTAAGAGAAAAGTGAGAATTCATTACACACACCCCTGAAAATGACAGAAGTAAGAGGTAAACACCTTTATATGGCAGTATAAAATTAATTTTTAAATGAACATGGCAGTTTACCTAAATTTATTGGAGATGGAAACACCCAATCTTTTTTAATGAATGGCAGTTTAAACTCTGCATAATAATGATAGAACCACTCAAAACCACCTTTAAGATAGAGACAGTTTCTATTTAAATAATCCTAATATTTCTGCTTAATCAAAAATTATTCATGTCAAGTTGTATCAGACTATCTGTAGAGTTCATTAGAATAATTGGCAAGAGCAGATTAAACACTGATGACTTTTTTTCCCACATAACAATATCTTTATTTAGGAAGTAGGCTGTTTAACTGGGAGCACACTTATTTAAAATCATCTGCTGCATCTGAGTTATGTGAACCCTGGTAAGTGATGACTACAAGAGCCGTGCTTTATAAATTGAAATATATATGATTTTTAGGGGGAGAACTGGAGTAAAACTAATATACTGTATGTTAAGAGTATGGGAAAGTTGGGCAGAAGCAGGAGGGATCTAGGAGCTAGCAGGGAAAACAAGAGACTGAGAGGCAGAAGATTGATCAAGGGCAATGTTAACACCCAACCTCAACCACCACTCCTAGTTAGCAGTTAGATTTGGGAACAGAGGCATTTATAAAGTTGTATGCTCTGAGATAAGTGTATTGTGTAAGATAGTGCTTAAGATACTAATAGTGTTTCCATATGATCGCTCACTTGATTATCAAGTGATAGTAATGGATGTCACAGAACCAGCGTATCAAAAAGCCAGATATCTGTTAGATGTGGATTCTAACATTCATCCATTTATTTATTTAGAAATTGGTATGTGTGTTTATTCACATAGAAAATAAACATACACAATACCTATAATGAAAATAACTAATGTTCATATGGCACTTTAAAATTGCAAGATATTTTCACATATTTAGTCCTTGTAATAGTCTTATGGAGTAAATAGTTATATTATCTCATTTTACCAGAGTGTGATGCATTATATTCAGGAGACAGAAAAATCGGGATTGAAACACAGGTCTCTGAAAAACCAAATTCTTACAAATCACTTAAAATAAAGAGCAGTATTTGAAAAATACATAAGTGCTGAACACTGTATAAATATTTCCAGTAGAGAATATTATACCGAGACATCTGTCATTCTGACCTTTAAAGAGCTACTGGAAATGTCATGTCTAGCCTAAATAGCATACCCAATATATGCTGAAGTGTTCAACAAAATCTAAGCTGGGAACAAACAAGGACAATCTGTCAAGCCAGCTGTTCCCAGAATTTGATAACACACTCTCCTTCAGAAAAAGAAGCTTGTCTCTGATACTGTTTTCTCCTCAGTGGTGATAAATGCCAGTGTGTCAATTCTTCACATATTAAAAGGTTTCTATGTATCAAATTTGACAACAATATGTGGGGTCTCCACTCAACAGGGCAGACACAGCACTGCTAAGACATTTGTGCTTATAATGTAATTAGAGTCTGAATTTGTAGATTACTTGATATTTTTGCTAATGGGTCAAGCAGAAAGAAAGAAGTAGGGTAAAATGCCATTAGAACTATTTCATGTTTTTTCTTTTCCCCAACTCCAAATCATTTATTATTTCTTGTAACATTGTTCTTTTAATTTAAGCTGAATGCTCAAAATGCCAACGTTACACGTAACAGGAAAATACTATTAAGTTAATTTTTATTAAGGTACCTCAAGCCACTTTCTGCCTTTTTTGTTAGAGAAAAACACTTAATAAATGAAAATATGGAGAAGAGTTTGACTTTTTAATTATTGAATAAAAATTTAGGAGGTAATTAAATTAGAACTTCAGTTAAAATTGACTTTGGAAAATGTGTTTTATCAGATATTAATATAAAATTAGCCTAAAGAGGAAAGAAAAAGTAGTGATCAAGAATGGGGCAGCATTTAACATCTTTAAAAATCTTAATGTTCTTTAAAGCAATCGTTACAACCTGGTATTGTTCATTTTCCGACATTTCTGGGTTTAATATATAAAAACTAGCAAAACAGAGGGGGAAGAGAATGGAGTTCTGTTGGATCAAAGTTGCTGTATTCCCTGGCTTGAAAAATATAGTACATTTTGGTGCCCCTTCCTGGGATAAAGAAAGCTGAGGCAAAAATAGGTTATATACAATATCTGAATCGAGTCCGAAGCATATTAAGATGCATGTGAGATATGCTAAGTTGGCAGTAAAGAGGCAGGAGATTTAAATTTGAGTATTTTTAGCATGAAGATATAATTGATAGCTAAGGGAAAAAATAAAAAGATGATGCTATCAGTTAAAGTCACAGGGTAGAAAGAGAAGGGGTCTAGGTCTAAAGTAGACAACAGAAATATTTGGGAATCTTGCACACAAAAGAATCAAATTAAGGAAATATTTTAGTGACGAATAATAAACAGTCTCTATCCTAAAGGCATTTAAAATCTAGATGAGAATCAGACCAGAAACATGATAATTTAAATAGAAAATTATGTGTTAGCACAGGGTTAGGATGTTTGTCAAGCACTCCGGAGACCTAAAGGCCAAGCAGCAAACAAAGCAAGGTGAGACTTACCAGGCAGCAGGCGTAGGTATGGGGTCCCCAGAGCTGGAAGGAAGTGTAAGAGACAAAGATAGAGAGTGAATATAAGCTGGGCGTGAAGGGCCCACTTTATCCTGAGGTGGACGAGAGCCACTGAAGGGGGTTAAACCTGCAAGGGAGGGTGGGGTGGGAGGGGGGGGTAGAAGGTGATATATAATGTATTATATTGATGTGTATATATCATAGTAGAGAGAAGAATGCATCAGGTCATTAACAGTCATTAACACACATGAAGAATTTGTTCCAGGAAACAAAAGGGGGAGAGGAATTAATATCAGAATTATATTCTTGCCCTAAAACTGTGGGAAAATAGGGCTTTAAAATCTTACCAGAATTTGTAATCTAGTTGGAAGGTCAAAATCTTTGCATACAAAAATATTAGAGAGTACATATGTTAGCCTACAGGGTGGAGATTTCAATGCAGTAGTGGTTCAGGGAAAGGCCTGCTCCAGAGAAGACTGAAGCAGCCTCAAGAGACCTTATGGGGCTTCCCTGGTGGTGCAGTGGTTAAGAATCCGCCTGTTTATAATCTGGTGGGGATGACCCACTAGAGGAGGAAGTTTGATGATGCATAATGGGGAGCAGAAAAGGAAAGGGGTGCATTTGAAAAGATAAGGTCATAGGTAGAGGGATTGGCCTTTGATAGTGAACTGTCAAGTCTTCCATGAATGAGGTGCTAAAATAGATGCATATTTAAGTAGATTTGTGGGTTTTACAGTATTCACATATACCGATGTGTATTTTTCAAAGAGTTATGAGGCAACATATTGAACTGGAAAATCCTACTAAAAAACTTAAGTTGATATTTACACATAGTTTTCATACATATAATGAAGTACTTTCAAAGAATGTTTGAAAACTTGATAGCTAGAAAGAGGGACAAAATGCACTTCAGGCATCAAGGACATTTCTGAATCATTTGTATAGGAAGATATTTTCATGCACCAATTGGTTGTGTGAAGTTAATCCCAAAATCCTAATCAGAAATAGAGAGGTAATGAGACAAAGAGGAGCTAAATGCTCCGTATAATGATGGAAAAAATCATCTTTCTGAACTGCAGCCCTGAGTGTATCACTCAAGCTAGAGGCAGCTCTGAGAGCAGGGAGAACCTATTTTTCTAATCTATTTGAACCCTGGAAGAGGTTGAATACCTGATTTGGGGGTGATGAAAATAGTCATTGGGGGTGGCTAGGGAGTGAGAGAACCGGGAGGTGAAGGATTGGATCCTTTCAACCTTTTAGCAGACCAGGAGAGAGATTGGCAAGAAACCAGCCAAGGAAAAGCAAGACCTAGAGAGTTACTTCAGAGAAAGCAGTATCAGTTGTCTCATTTTAGGAATATTTCATTGTACTTTTCATATGCTATGTCTAAGCTTTCAGACATGTTATTTACAACTTGAATAACAGCTTTGAAAAGTTATTTATGACAATGAAGGTTGACCAAAGGTCACCTTAACAATGATTGGCTGAGGTACGGAAGAACAATGGATTTGTAGACCAAATTTGTAGACCAAATTTGTAAGCTCTCCCTTAGAATTCTTAAAAATAAAATAAAACAAAAACAAAACAAAAAAAGAAGGAAAAAATTTTTTTAAAATACTTTGGATGGAAAGCCCAATAAAAGAATTGAAGTGCTGCAGTGTTGCTGGAGAAGACCTTGAACTTTCATTTGGCTTTTAGAGGAATGGATTACATTCTGAAAGATGGAAGATTTGAGAAGATTTGAGAATATTTGTGTTTCGTTATGGGATCCTCTCTACAGTTGTTTTAAACTCTGGTACCCCCTTTAACTGTAGGGAGGATTCGCTTTTTTAAGCAGTGAAATTATCTGGTTAAAATCAATCAATATTCCCATTTATCAGCAAAAGTGGTAGATGTCTGAAATGAAAAAAGTGAAAGGCAAAACCAGAATTACTTCTCCTATTTATTTGGTTTATTAACATTATCCTTGGAATCCATTTCTATAGATTCTATAAATGGGCTTTCTAGAAGACAAATATCTTTAGAGTTATCTGCCTAAAAGATTCCCAATAGATCAAATCCCAACCAAAAAAAAGATTTTAGCAGAAGTGATGACATGTGAATGGGAATTATTTTGGCTCATAACTGACCATACATTATATGAATTGGTTATATAGGAGTCATGCCAGTGAATGGTCCCAATGAATTAAGGAGATCAACTCAAAGACACTTTCTTCTATCAGATGTAATATTCTGTTACTTGTAAATAAAATAGTTATCCTCTACAAAATGGATATCTTGGTGATGGCTTTCAGAATTGTTCTGAAATCTAGGGAGAAATAAGAAAATTGAAAGGGGGAGGACACTTGGAGAAGGGAATATAGAGTAGTAGAAGAACTAAACAAGAAATAGTGAATATAGTTTTATGTGTGTTTTTTAAGTAAACTTTTGATTGAAGTATGTCATATACACCTAAAAGTGCACAAATCATAACTGTATAACAATAATTCTTCACAAAGTTAACACATAGCATTCAAATGAAAAAAGAAAACATTACGTGCACTCTAGAGGCTACATTTAAGCTCTCTTTCTAGTCACCACATTCCTAGAAAGTTAACACTAAGATGATATATTATTTTTGCCTAATTTAAAATTTTATGTAATGGAAATATACATTAAATACTCTTTTAGCCTGGATTTTTCTCAATGCTATGTTTGTGAGATCCATTTATGTTGATATGTGTTGCTGTAGTTTGTTCATTCTCATTATGGCACAGAATTGCATTGACTAAATATACCATAATTTGTATACTCGTTTTACAGTTAATGGACATCGGGTTGTTTCTAGTTTGGGGCAATTACGAACAGTGCTGGAATCAATATTTTTGTTAAGCATCTTTTTGGTACACATTTTTGTACATTTTTCTTGGTTATAGATTTAGAAGTAGAACTGCTGGGTCATCAGCATGAGAATGTTCTTTGATGGTAGATAATGCCAAAAGGTATCTCAAAGTAGTTAGTCAGTTTGTACTCACAGTATATGAAAGCTTCAGTTGTTCCACATACTAAATAACATATAATATTATCCATCTTTTAAAATTTAGTCATGGGGGTAGGGGACATAAGTAATAGTAGTAGTTCATTATAATATTGTGCATTTTTCAGATGAAAAATGATGTTGAATATTTTTCATGGTTATTGGTCAATTTGATATCCACATTTTTGTAAAGCGTCTTTTTCTGTTCCTTTTGTTCATTTTTAATTGTGAGTTTCTTTTTTAATAAATTTGTTGAAATTTATTATATATTTTGAATATGAGTAATTTTCTGATTTTTGTTTTGCCCTTTCTTTATATGTTTGAAATAATTAAACAGCGACAACATTAGGCCTGGGATTTCCTATTTAAAAATATTTAATTAAAACATTCCTTTCAAAGATATAGGGATATTCAGATTTTCCATATCTTCTTGTATCTTTTTGGAAAGTTGAGATTTCAAGAGATACAGTCATTTCATCTAAATTGTAAATTTTTAACTAGGAGAAAGTAATTTTTAAAGTATAGAGAAAATACAGACACTATCTCAAGGGCTTAGTGTGTATTTAAGAGTATCGGTGAAATTAAATTGGAGAACAAAAAATGAAATAACTTATGACCAAACTGACCCTAATAAGTAATAAAAGTGAAACATGTTTAAAGAAATGTTTGTAGTAACAAAGCAAACATACTATGTGTTCAGATTTATAGAGCTCTGACCTAGCTACACAGGACTCATTAAGAACATCATCAAAAAACTCTCAAAAAATTAAATAAAAGCCAAAAATCCTCCCAACTATCCTTCCTGGCACATGATACAGAGATACTCAAATAAGAAGTATAATTGATTGCAGAATCAGTACATGAATTTCAGAGCATCTGCTTTCCTGAATTTTGGAGGTTCACTTTTGAACCATTCTTTCTTATTTCTGCCAATGGAGACAATATATAACAGCATGTCTTCTCTACCAAGAATTTAAAGAATCCTCCCTTTATGTATGAGTTTCAGAGAGATTTTAGAAATGTGAATATTAGAGCATAAAAAAGAGCAACAAACTACACTATGATACAATAAGAAATATATATTTGTTTCTTGCCCCCAGTTCTAGACACAGAACTTCTAAAACCCTTGAGTGATAAGTGTGTCATTTTTATGATAATAAGATGACTGGTTACTGGTGTCCCTAGATAGCTTCAGCATGGGAGTTGGTCAGCCCTACCCCCTGACTTCTGAGGAGGAGAGAGAGCTGGAAGTTGAGTTCAATCACCAATGGCCAATGATTTAATCAATCGTGCCTATGTAACACCTCCCACCAGGTTTTTTTTTTTAATTGTAAAAGTAATATATAATCATTATTAATTACAAAATAAACATAGAAAGACAAGAATATAAGCCATAATCCACTATCAAAAGGAAACGACACTTATAATTCCATTACATTTTATACATTGTAACTTCTATTTTTTTCTTTTTTTAATGTTCACTCTTTTTTTTTTAATTTTTATTATTATTTTTTTTTCGGCTGCGTTGGGTCTTTGTTGCTGCGCGTGGGCTTTCTCTAGTTGTGGCAAGCAGGGGCTGCTCTTCCTTGTGGTGCGCGGGCTTCTCATTGTGGTGGCTTCCCTTGTTGCGGAGCAGGGGCTCTAAGCGCGTGGGCTTCAGTAGTTGTGGCATGTGGGCTCAGTAGTTGTGGCTCGCGGGCTGTAGAGCGCAGGCTCAGCAGTTGTGGCTCACGAGCTTAGTTGCTCCGTCCCACCAGGTTTGGAGAGTTTCTGGGTTACTGAACACATCAAGATCCTGGGAGGGTGGTGCTCCTGAAGACGTCACGGAAGCTCCCTGCTCCATCCACCCATACCTTGCCCAATGCATCTCTTCCATTTGGCTGTTCCTGAGTTGTATTCTTTATAATAAACTGGTAATAATAAGCAAAGTACTTTTCTGAGTTTTGTGAAACATTCTAGCAAATTATCAAATCTGAAGAGCAAGTAGTGGGAACTCCCAGTTTTATAGGTGGTTGGTCAGAAGTATGTGTGGCCTGGACTTGTAATTGGCATCTGAAGTGAGAGCTGTCTTGTGGGAGTGAGTTCTTAACCTGTGAAATCTGCATGAACTCTGGGTAGTCAGTGTCAGAACTAGATTGAATTCTAGGATACCAGTTGGTGTCCAGGTAGTTGGAGAATTGGTTGGTGCAAGGAAAAAAAATCCACACATTTGGTGTCAGAAGCACTGTGAGTAAAAATAGTTCACACACTAAGGGGCAGCTTCTCAGAGAAGACAAGTTCCTAGGATGGTTTTAATGGCTGAATTGAGAGAGAAATACAAAGAAGGATTAAATAGAATTTTCCAGGCATAGAGAGAAGCAGGGAAAAATACAGGACTTTCAGAGAGAATTGAACACTTAGAGAACACCCAACTTTCAATACTGAAGAATTAGATTATTTGTAAGTGGAAATTGATAAGTAGATATGAAACTTCAATGTTTTGCCCCGGTGCAGTGATCTACAGAGGGAATAGAAGTATCCTTTGCATTTAGAAACTTGTATGCCACTGGTGTCCATGGTGAGAGCTTCTACCATGACATGTTGAGGTCAACATTTTAAGCAGTACCAAGAAATATTATAGATAGCATGATAGCTGTCTTAATTTAACTAACTAAAACTCCCAAGGCTATGGGCTAATTCATTTTCAGTTATTTCAGGCATATAAATAATTTTTAAATTACATATGGCAAATACACTTATCTATCATTTATTTACTTATTTTCTTATATATTTATTTATGTTTATATATGGTTACAATCAGAGAAACTGTTTCTAACCATGAATGCTCCCCTACAATGCAATAGATTTCCTCTTGAAGTGATTTATGATGAGGCAGTTTTCAAGTAAAACTTCAGGTATTGTTACTAGGTTAACTGAGTTAGGTGAGAGCTTACATTTGAATAACTTTGGAAAGACTCTTACTTGAAAATTTCAGAATTCTATTACTTTCTCCTAACCCTTGAGAATCTTTCAATATATCAATTAGAGATTTCTGGGGGGAAAAAAGGGAGCACCATTTTTCGCCTTGTAATTAAGCAATGTTTAAAATTATCAAGATTCTTCAAAAGTGACTATAGTTCAAGAGTGACCATCATATTCATCTTTTAGAATGTTGTAGGAATTTAAAATATAAGAGGGACTTCCCTGGTGGCGCAGTGGTTAAGAATCCTCCTGCCAATGCAGGGGACACGGGTTCGAGCCCTGACCCGGGGAAGATCCCACATGCCAAAGAGCAGCTAAGCCCGTGTGCCACAACTACTGAGCCTGCGCTCTAGAGCCCATGCTCCGCAACAAGAGAAGCCCGCGCACCGCAACGAAGCGTAGCCCCTGCTCGTAGCAACTAGAGAAAGCCTGTGTGCAGCAACAAAGACCCAGTGCAGCCGACAAACAATTAATTCATTTATTTATTTATTTATTAAAAAAGAATAAATAAAATAAAAGAGCATTAGTGTACCCTATTTTTTACCTTCAGAAATACCCACCTTACTGATCACTCTCATTAACCACACACAGTCTCCGCACTGTCCATACTAATCAATATCCCATGATTAGCACTGTCCCCTCATGAGAGGACAGCAGCTCCCTTATCTGAGAATGCTTGCAGAAGACTGTGCTTAACTATGCCCTGAGATTCACAGTATCAGCTTTTACATAGGGAATGAACTTTTCCCTAGTGGTATAAACACACAGTTTAATGGACCAGTGAGACACAATTAAAGACAACTTTGTGGTACAGATTGCCTAGAGTTTCATAGCTTTCTTGAAGGAAAGGCATAGTTTTCCACACTTCATGCACGTATTACATACTTCTTTCAAATATGAAAATACTTAGCTCCAACTCAGAAGCAGAAATGGAAGATGGAATATTTTTCATTCTTAACACGATTCTGAGGTTAAGTGGAGAATATTTTTTTAGAAAGAATGCTTGAAATATGGCTGGAAAGTAGAACCATATCAATTACTGTATGTTATATGTACATGGCTATTTACAAATGTAAATTCTATTTGCTACAACTTGGATGAACCTGGAGGACATTAAGCTAAGTGAAATAAGACAGTAATAAAGAGACATACTACATGATTCCACTTGAACAGAGAATCTAAAATAAAAGCAGAAAGTAGAATGGTGGTTGTCAGGAGGTGAGGGAAAGGGGAAACAGAGAAGTATTAGTCAAATGATACAATGTTTCAGTTATACAAGATGAGTAAGTCCTAGAAATCTGATCTTCAACATAAAGCCTGTAATTAATAATACTGTATTGTATACTTTAAAACGTGTTAAGAGGGTAGATCTTGTTAAGTTTTATTTATTTGTCACAAAACAAATAAATAAAAAGGATGGGAGTATACTTTTGGAGGTGATGGATATGTTTAAGGCATATATTGTGGTGAAAGTCTCAAGGGTATATACTTATCTCCAAGCTCATCAAATTGTATATATTAAGTATGTACATATTTTTTCAATCATACCTCAGTAAACTTTTAAAAAATGTAAATTCTATATATGGTTTTGGCCTTTTATTAGGGACAATTAACATTGCACAACATGTACAGTTCTGACTCCAACAAGGAATTATGTGTTAATTATTTTTAAAATTTTAAATGTACCTTTAAATTTTCAGAATCTTAAATGTAATTTTAACTCACAAAACTCAGAAAATGCAAACACCTTGTCATTTGCTGACATTACTAGTGTAGTACTAAAGAATGAATCAGAATCCCTGGCAAGAAGATCATAAAGCACAGTTGATATTCTTGATAGTCCTTGTTGTTTTTCAAAAAATTTTAATTATGTGATATTTGACTGGCTTTTGATCATTGGCTACCCAGAATTAATGGTTGTGCTTTCTATTTATTTGTTTTGTTTTTTTCAGTTGGTATTTATATAATTCTAAAATTATGGATTTATTATTACTTGCTTAGCAATGAAAAAGTATGAAAGGAGAAAAAGACTTAGTGCCAGATTTAAAGAATGAAAGTGTCTGACAATTTAAGTCACAATCCACGCACAGGTGTATATAAGATTAAATTAATATAACCCATTTTTATGGATATAAATATTAACCTTCAATTAATTCAGAACAGAAGATGTGAATCTATGATGTGTGTTTATCTGCCTAGCTAGCGATCTGTCTATCCAGAAAATGACCAGAATACATTAACAGCATACTTAGAAGTTTTTTGAATGCATATACATATGCATAGACATACAGATAATACTAACTGTGCACCACTGTCAGTTTCTATTTCAGATATGACCACTAGTTAGGCTATTTCATGGGTCATACAAGTACAAGGATGACAGAAAATACTCACAGAATCTTCCTCTGTGTCACACACATAAAACAGATTCAATAAACTATATCTTACTTTTATAATTAATCCCTAGATCACTTAAAAGTGATTATTACATGGCAGGTGGCCAATACACATTTGCTAGTTTCATTTAACCGATAGGCCACAATTTGATTGACATATGGTTTGGGACTGTGACAAATTTTCCTTCTTCCCCTTTCAAGACTGAGTATAACTAGCAGTCTCTTGGATGTGAGAAGAGAATAGAATCTAATATGCATCTATTCCAGTTAAAATATGGAAGAAGTTTGTAAAATGATTTGTGGTTGAAACCAAACAAAGCTTTGAGCAAGAATACATTTGATTGCTTTTCTTTTTTTTTCATTAATTAATTAATTAATTAATTAATTAATTTATTTATTTATTTATTTTTGGCTGCATTGGGTCTTTGTTGCTGCGCATGGGCTTTCTCTAGTTTTGGCGAGCAGGGGCTACTCTTCGTTGCGGTGCGTGGGCTTCTCATTGCGGTGGCTTCTCTTGTTGCAGAGCATGGGCTCTAGGCACGTGGGCTCAGTAGTTGTGGCTCGTGGGTTCTAGAGCACAGGCTCAGCAGTTGTGGCACACGGGCTTAGTTGCTCTGCGGTATGTGGGATCTTCCTGAACCAGGGCTCGAACCCGTGTGCCCTGCATTGGCAGGCGGATTCTTAACCACTGCGCCACCAAGGAAACCCTGATTGCTTTTCTTGAGAAATATATGATGTTTGTATTAATAAGCTTGTTCATAATTTTAATGTAAGGCATTCAGGTCCCTTCCAATACTGAAAACATTTAGAGAGAAGATTTATAAATGACATGTGCAGGAATTCATATCAAGGTGAAAATTATAATATTGCAGAAGTGTTTTATTCCTTACTTTCTATAACTCAGCATGAGTTACATACTTGCTTTCATATTTGATCTCTTATGACAGTCCATTGCTAATAAAAGCCAAGGAATTTACTTCCATGTTAAATAGATTTAGTAGCCATGAGCTCACAAATTAATGAGTACTTTTTTCTAATCTCTTTACTGTACTGTGTAAATTCACGAGGGTTTCTTAGAAGTTAAGTATTAAGTGAATTCGTTACAATGTAAATTCATTACAGCTGAATTTAGACATTAAATACAATTAGGTTTACTATATTAGTTACCTTATACTTATCTTCTTGATGTTTTAAAATCATTTTTATAATCTATTTTATTCATTATTTTTACTACTTTATTCATATTAAATTTAAATGCTTTTTATATCTTTCCTTTGTTTTTAAATAATGTGATTTTTACTTTTTCTTTGACATTTCATAATCAACTTGTGGTTTATAATGACAATATTGAGCCAGATTTAATACAGGGATATATATTTTGTAAAACATTTAAATGTTAAAGTTTAGGATATAATCCATCAGATGCATTTGGAATAAGGTTTGCCATTTATCTTATTTACATGAGAGATAGTGATTGTTGTAAACACATTTGATTTAGGGATATGAAGATGGTGGCCTTATTATTCATAAATTGTGAATTATTTTCTTTAGCTGTATCATTACAGTAGTCATTTACATGTGCCTTGGGAAGCTACTATATTATCAACGAAATTATATGCTACTGGTTTCTATAGTTGCTTTAAGAATAATTTTTAGACTATCAGTAGCATATTGTTAATAATTGTGTTAAATTCCAAAGAATATATATGATATATATATGACAACATCTATATTAAGAAAATTAATAACCATTTGTGATCTCTGGGATATCACTTTACATATATATGTACACATATACCTATATATACTTATGTACCTATAAATAATATACATGTATATAATATATATAAATTAAATGTATAGTGTATTTTAAAAGCATGCTAAGTATGCCATAAATTTAAATAATGAAATGTATATGTACATTATAGCATAAAACACACTACCGATTATCAGTTCCTCATTGACGTTAACCACAAAAATATGATTTTTCACAACACTGTCTCAGATTTTCCAAGAGGGTTTTATAATTTCTTTTCTGTTTTTTTTTTAAATCATCCTGTCCATATTCAATCTGAAATTTACTTGCTTACATAGGACGGTTTTGATTGTCTACTCGAATCTAATTATTTGTACTTTGAGGATTCAGGTTTGTCTTTGAGTTGCTGGCACTTGTTTGGGGAGATGATTTAAATCTTTGGAAATGTCAAGTTCCTTGCACTTCTGGCTTAACTAGGTGAAGATACTGAGTAGCTTATTGGAAACATGAGTTGTGGAGCTCAGTAGAAATAGAGGTATTTGTTGTGTATGTAGTTACATGTGGTGGTGTGTGTGATTGAAACATTGTAATTTAATACAGAACCATACTGAGTAAGTTAGTAGGGTGAAAGTAGAAAAACAGCAATATAATAAAAGTAACAAGGAATCACCAACTAGGGAAAGATTGACTAGAAAGATTGATGATAGAAGTAGAATTTGAGAAGCATTATTCATCTACTAACAGAACAAAGAGAGGATTTCATTGTAGAAGCCATGACCCATGAGATTTCCAAAAGGAGGAGAATGTAAGAATTTCCAACTTCCCCCTTGAGGTCAAAAATATATGATCTAAGAAGAAGGTCATTAGATTTAATAATTGGAAGATAATTAGTGATTTTAGTCACCATAGAACAAATTGGAAACAAGATTTTGGTTGATACTAGAATGAAAGGGATTTGAAGAACTTCAGATAGTAAATTTAATCTATTATTTTTACTTGATCTGCATTGTGTCGCAATTCTGTAATAATAGTCAAACTGTAAATGACATAATATCTTTGTGCTATAAATTATATGAATTTTAATTAAAATTATATGAATTTTAATGTGTTATCCCACCTTCACAAATACCTCATAAGTTAGACACTATAAATTTCATTGTATCTATATGAAAACTAAGAGGGGTTTGGGAACTTACCCAAGAATTCATAATGAGGAATGAGGAAGATAGGCTATGAATTCATGTACATAGTCCAATCCAGTGTTTTTGCCTGTGAACGCTAAATTCAGCCTTCCTTAGTATTCTGACTCTCCTCCACTCGGCTCTCTAATTTACCAGAATTCTGAGTTGTAACTGACTCTACCATGTTATTTTTTTTTTATGAAAATAGCTCTTTATTGTGTATTTTTTCCAACAAGTCAATATCAGTGGCTTCTCTAGTTAATGGTACTTACATCCACTGAGTAGGAAGGGCTGAAAGAATAATTTTGAAAGTACTTAGCTTTTCCTCAGCCACTCCACTCCCCCCAAAATACAAAAATACTTGACTTTACATTATTCTGGTTCTTGCCAGCCCTCAGATGATCCGTTATCTGCCTAGAACCTTCTCAATCTGTGTTTTCCATTTTTTTTCAAAATGCTCTTTGTTGTGAAAACAAAGAAAAAAATATGTGTTTATTTTCTTAGTTCTGACACTGGAGTGTTTTGAATGTAACTCATTGTTTCAAGGCCCCAAACTCCTTAAATATGATGCATTGCCTTGAGATTTTGATCATCTATCATTACTTTTCAAAACAGAAATACCTCTTGAGGCAGTAATTCTGAGCAATGATTGGTCTCTCCTCACTGTATATTCTAACATGAACTGAGAAAAAGCATGTGGATGCCTGTCAATGATCTTTCTTTTACTTGTCTTCAATTATTCTGAAGCTTTTGCTCATCTTTCTCCACACAAAGATACTGAGATTATTAATTTACAGAAGCAAAATCAAATTGTGTCTTTGCTAATGTTGTTCAGCCTGCTAAACAAGCCACATACCAACTGCTTCACCCAAGATTGAAAAAGAAAAAATAGAATTAAAGTGTATGTAGGTATATTCCTTACATAATTATTTTATCATATTTTAAATTATTCTTTTGCATCTTACTGGGCTATGAAGGCATAGAAGTAAGGGCAACATGGGACTTCATGAATGATGTCCAGCTGGACCTCCCATTGAGATGATAGTTTCCTGAAGTGGCCTCTACGTATCATGAGTAAATGATTGGCCTTGGACCCCAGGTCTTCAAAACAGAAAGACAACCCTGATAAGCTTTATGAGCTAAAGTTTAAAGCTCAACAAATTATAAACCATTATAAACCAATTTGCCTCCTCAGTTCTAATCAGCCTCTCTAACTTCTCATCCATAAAATCAGAGCCAACTGACACCTTCCCACAAGGTCCCATGACCAAATAGACAATTGTGGTATTGACACAATTAATATATCAAGCGTTCCTAAGACAGTGGGATATCTTAGTGGTGAAAGCCTACACATTTTTACATAAAGGAATTATAGGAATTAGGAAGAAAAGTGAATTCTAATGAATATCTGGAAAAATACAGAAAGGAAATACTTCTACATATTGTTAATGACTCTCAAGAGCTTGGTGACAGCAGCCTGTCAGCTTGTTCAGAACTGCAAGTTCAACATCCTGAACATGAAAATACCCAGCTGATTCTAGAGTGCCAGTGGAAAATGTACACCGAAGAATTTGAATCTAAAGAAATCAACCCTTCAAAAGGCTTGCCTCATGCAGGATCACAAGAAAGAGAATGACAATGAATGAGAAATAGTCAAGAACTAAGTATGGAAGGTGCAGGGAATGAACATCAGTATATTTGTAGATATGCGGTGTAAGGCCCGAGCAATGTCATTCATGGAATTTGTGTGTGTCTGCGGGAGAGGGCTTTAAAGGGAAGCATTGATTTCAACTAACTACAAAGAACTATGTACAGTGGACAAAAAGATCTGCAAAAAACCAACAACAACAACAAAAAAAAAACAAAGCAAAAAACAAAACAAACCATCCGTCTTCAGGATTTTTTCCAAGCTCTCTCAAAGAGCTATACACCTTACAGAGAAAATTGTATTTGTAATTGATCATGTCAGAGTGATAGTTTTGATGGTTTTTACTGTAAAAAAAACTCTATGATCCTGTTTGATGACCCTGAATTAATGGAATTTGTAGAGGGTTTTGTTGTTTCTCACGTCCTCTTTTCTTATATATAGTACCGTGATTATTTATATAAATATGAATATATTTATGTCAAAATGGAGATAGATTCCATTTGTTTTTCCAGAAAAAGAAAATGTTAATTTGATATTTTAAAAGCAAGTAATAAGGGCCTATTGTTTGCATGGTGATTTTCTCAGTTGAGGAAACAAAAGCCTTTGAAAAAAACTATGTAAACCATTTACCCACCTAGCATACTACATTCTAATGGGAAGATACTCATGAATACAGAAATATATATACATATAAATGTATGAGTTTAACAAAAACAAAACAAAAACTATTCACAAAGCGCTTAGGAAAAAAGGTACAGTATCTCAAGGGGAGTGACAACAGAAAGCTGTTGACACCCCTCAGCCTAAAATTAGAAGGAGAAGCAGACTCTGAACCCAGAGACATAGCTGCAGGGATAGGGCAGCCTGCACACAGAGCTGTTGTTTACACTGGAAAGGTAAAACCTATGCACAGGAACTCAGTGAAAGGGCTCTGGGTAACAAATACCCTAATCTTATTTTCTTCCCATTTTCTTAACTTCTGTTACTGCCTTTAACAGGGAAACTAAATTGGAAGACAGAGGGCAAGAAAGCCACCCAGGACACAGATCAAAGCTGAGAAGTATGGGGAGTGGCGCTGGGAGAAAAGAAAGATATCTAGTACATAGGTAGAATGCATTTTCAATGAAAGTTGACTCTTCCACACATCACACAAGTGAGAGTGTATTAAAAAGTCTGAAAAGAACCTCTTCTAAACTATTGATAGTCCTTACTTCTTGGAAGTGAAATTGGGTAGGGGGAAGAAAGGACTTATGTAACTCTGAGGCAAGGGAGGAGTGAAGCAGGGAGATAAAGGTAATTTTTAACTTATTTTTGATATTTTCAATGTCTACCAAATTTCCCTTATAAACAAGCATTTAGTCTGAAATAAACGTTGAGATCTAATACAAT
The DNA here is from genome assembly GCF_009873245.2 of Balaenoptera musculus. Taxonomy (NCBI): domain Eukaryota; kingdom Metazoa; phylum Chordata; class Mammalia; order Artiodactyla; family Balaenopteridae; genus Balaenoptera; species Balaenoptera musculus. The sequence continues at coordinate 48,294,193 of NC_045794.1, read as the reverse complement.
GTTAAAACTGTGCCTAAATTGATGTTTTATAAATTCAGTTTAGTTCCAACATAGTGGAATAAACCATCACTACGTTTATCATTTAGCAAATTCAATTTTTTTAACCAAGGCTTTTAAAAACCAGTCATACACAGATATTTCACAGCATACATCACATTCATAGATTGAAAAGATTTAAGAGAAAAGAAGAGGAAGTCACATTAAGATCTTCCTATATGCTAAGAAACTTGTTAAATGCTATTACATAAATTATCTTAATGTATAAATCAATCTAGGAAGGTAGATATTTTACTTTTCCATTCATATAGATGAAAAAATTAGCTTAGAAATTAAAAAAAATATGAACATAGTAAGGGAAATAATTAGAATTCTTTAGTTAAGTTCTATTTAATGTATATTTTTGGGAATTTACTATTTATCAAGTATGGTTCTAAACAGAGAATAATAATTCCAAAAGGAATAAGACCACATACACTGATTTTCATCCATTGTGTGCATTTTTATCTTTAATAAGCAAAACATTTGAATTGAAAAAATGCACAAAGAGACAGTAAAATACCAGAAAGTTATCATTGATGTGATATGAATAGATTTTTGGAGAAACAACATTTTGGAAAATCATGTTAGTCAATTGAATAATTGACAAGTTATTTTGGAAAGTAGATGCAAGAATTATGTTTGCAGGAGTTTATAGATATAATGACTATAGGAGAAAAAAGTTATTTTGAAAAATTTATATGACTTTTTCATAACTTTTCTGCATAGACATCCTATAGATCATTGTATTAAAAAGGGGGGGGAAGCATTTGATCTTAAAGAGTCTATATTAATATTTTAATATTCATAATATCTTTTTTGTTTTATTTGTGTAATTCATAGGCAACATAGAATTGAGTATATTTTATACAAAATTTTTGCAGCAGTTCTTAAGATCAGAGAATCATTAGAGTATTTAAGGATGAATTTTAGGAAGACTATGAATAGTTTTAAAAAGTACAAAAACCATGTGTGTAAATGTGTGTGTTTGTGTGTAGGTGTGTGTTTATGTGTAAGATTATATGCATTTTTCTAAGACGGTGATTCATAGTTTTCATGACATATTTTAGTCTGACAGTTGGTTTTTCTTTTTTGTAATGCAAGTGCTGACTTAAGCTTTGATTGCCAAGGCATCCACTTTAAGACAGCTATATTGAATAATAACATTGCCAGTCACAGGACTAGATAAAGAGGTAGGCTTTCCACCACCCCAGGCTCCTTAGATAACTGACCATTTAGGCCTCTTGTTTTCTCTCTTTCTGCACTTTAAATTTCCACTCTTATTTTTAAATTCACTGATAAAGAATGAGCCCGTCAAACCCTAGGCCATCAATCCATGACCCCAATAAAAGCAGAACCCCAGGCCCATATGCTCTCAGTCTCTCTCTACCTGTGACCTTGATATGTGGCTCCAAGTATGTCATGTAATTTCCAGGACTTGTAAGTAATAAACCTTGTCTCTTTCAAAGTTTCCTGATGGTTATTGCTGAGGATGTCTTGCAATCATGATAAGAACCACAAGGGCTAGTCCAGCCACACCATTGGTTAGCAGTAGGCTAGGATCGGCACAAAACACATATTCAAATGGTTACGATGTGCAAAAAATGTTTTAAAGCATGAGCTCTGAATTCTGGGAATGTTTGTTAACAACAAATAACTGATTCTGCCATATTTATATTTTAAAATATTTAGAAACAAAAAAAGAATAAATTAGAGCAATATATCATGCTGAAGCTTGAGTCATTAAATATCATTAGATTACTGGAAGTTTGAAGCTAGAACAATCTAGGCAAACTGGGACCAAATCAACAGTATGAGACACCTCTGGGTGTACTACTTAAGCAAAGAGAATATCTGGTAAATGAATGATGCCCTAGAACAGAATTAGTTTTCTGTTATCCATAACTGATCTGCTATGTGAATTGCAAAGAGCTGGTGACAGGTTGCAGTTTGAGTTTTAAATCAGTTCATAGTGTACATTTTCTTATAAAAATTTCAAACTTTATAATTAGTCAAATGTAGCCAAAAGAAATCTGGTCGTATATTGTTTTGGGTTTCTTCCTTCTCTAATATCATAAAATATGTCATTTATTTTCTTCAATTTTTTTGCATATTTTGTTTCTATAGCTCTTTAAATCAGTTGGTATTTATTTTAGTGTATAGGAGGTAGGAAACCTTTGTCATCAAATTGTTCTGTAATCCATGACAACACATACAGAATCATCTCAGGTGAAGATTTTCCATGTTATTTTTGGTGTAATTTTATTCTGCTTTGCTAATGTCTTTTTTTTTGAAGGGGGAGGGAGGCAGCCTAATGTCTCAAGATAATATTGGGAGGATTAACACACATCAGAGCATCTTGCCTATAACCAAGGATTAGCACAGATTTCTTTTATCAAAGAATCATGCATAGAAAAATTGGGCCCAGCTTCCTTGATAACTTTTCACTTTTGCAAATTATGCACTGTGTTATTCTTTAACTAATGCATTAGTTTCCTAAGGCTGCCATAACAAATTACTACAAAACTGGTGACTTAAATCAACAGGAATTTATTATCTGACAGTGCTGGAGGCTAAGTCTGAAATCAAGGTATCAGCAAAACTGGTTCATTCTGGAAGTTCTGAAGGAGACTGTTCCGTGACTCTCTTCTAGCCTCTGGTGGTTGCCAAAAATCTTTGGCATTCCTTTGCTTGTAGCTGGGTCACTCTAATCTCTGCTTCCATCATCACATGACCTTCTTTCCTGTGTGCATCTGTGTGTCCTTTCCTCTTCTTATAAGGACATTAGTGATTGGATTTACAGCCCAGCATCCAGTCTCACCTCATGCTAACTAATTGCTTCTGCAGAGACTAAAAAGAAGTCAAAATCTGAGGTTTCAGGTGGACATGAGTTCTCAGAGGACACTGTTCAACCCGTTATAAATGGGAATCGTTTAATTTGGTCAATAATTGAATATTTATTTCTATCACTTGTGCAATTTATAGAATAAGGAACAAAAGTCCACTTATCATTTCCTTCCATTATCTAACTTTCTAATGGAATTTCAGCATGTGTATTTAAGTTGATGCCATTTTTTAATTCCCTTTCAAATGTAAGAACTGTTTTCTAAGCAAGCCAGTTATTGCTGTCAAACTCATGCTTCAGATAAACCCTGAAGCAACAAAACTGAAATATCCATGCTTCTCTTACTGAGTTAATTGAAAAACCACAGAAACTCTGAAGTCATTTGGGAGAGAGTAAGGCAATAGATATGGATATAAATTTGTAAGGAGTATTTGAACCTGGATTAGCTTTGTCATCCGTTAAAACAGCAGCAGTGTTTTGCCTAGGTCTATGCTTATTACGTGTGAATTCTTTTCAAGTGATTTCTTCAGTGATGTTATACACGTAAATGAGAGTACCAGCAACATGCCTGATTCCTCATCTGTTCTCACTCTGGCTCCATGTGTCAATCTAGATGATGTTAATTTGAATATCAACACACATAAAATATAAACTAATGTGCAGTTAACTTGGGAATTTGCCTTTCATGGTGGCTGAAATTTCACTTCAGAAGGTATATCAGTGCTTTTTAATTTGAGATGAAATTCAGCATGCAGGCTGCAAAATCTCCTCACTTCTCCAAAGAATTTCCACTTCTTTTAGGAATAGATGATTATTCACAAATTCTGAACATATAACTGGGAAAATATGGCTATGGTTCCAAAAGGGAAAGGAGATAGTGAATGTTTTCCCAGCTACAGAGTTTCTCATGCTCTTCTTTCCCATTGTGAAGGAGTAGCATAATGTAGTAACACCTCCAGCTGCTCTAGTTCCTCAGGACATCAATTAAGCCATGTACTTCTGAATCTGTTTCTGTTTCTCAGTTATGTGCATTTTTTGGATATGCATTTATTGCCCTCTAAATCACATTCCAGTTATGCTGAGGAAAATGGTGAAAGCATGAAATCTAAGCCTAAGCCCCTTTGTTGGTTGGAAAATAAATGACTCTCATACTCTTCATATTGATACTTCTATAAATATTGTACTAATTTAACCTTGCTCTGGACCTTCAATTTTGGCAATGACACTTGTCATGTTTCCACTTAAGTGCATTATATTCAAGAGTCCCAATATGTATTGTACCTAGAGCAAAGGCTTCAATAACATGTTTATAATATAAAATATAAAGGCAAGATCAAATATTAAAATGGTAATTAATTCTACACTTCAAATCTCATGAAATTATAATTGCATATTAATAACTACAAGAGGCTTTGGGTCTGATGAAATAATTTAACTTTTATGATGAAGAAAGATTTTTTCCAGAAATAATGTTTCTTTTCTTTTTTTTTTTTTTTATAAGTTTGTCCTGACCACTTTAACTAGGGTCTGGCTTTTTGTTTTTTTAATTAATTAATTTATTTATTTATTTTTGGCTGTGTTGGGTCTTCGTTGCTGTGCGAGGGCTTTCTCTAGTTGCGGCAAGTGGGGGCCACTCTTCATCACGGTGTGCGGGCCTCTCACTATCGCGGCCTCTCTTGTTGCGGAGCACGGGCTCCAGACGCACAGGCTCAGTAGTTGTGGCTCACGGGCCCAGTTGCTCCGCGGCATGTGGGATCCTCCCAGACCAGGACTCGAACCTGTGTCCCCTGCATTGGCAGGCAGATTCTCAACCACTGCGCCACCAGGGAAGCCCCAGAAATAATGTTTCTTTTCACTGAGGTCAAACTAGCATAAGTACCTTAATAGTCATGGTGTTTAACTTGTCATTCTAGGCAAGTCTAATAGTTATGGCAGAGCTCATATCTTCAAATAAAGATTGCATATAAAGTCTCATGAGAACATAAGAGTTTATAATTCCAAAAGTATTCCTCTGACAGTAGATAGCTCTTGTACAAAATATAGCTGGTGGGAATTCCCTGGCGGTCCAGTGGTTAGGACTCCACGCTTTCACTGCCAAGGGCCTGGGTTCAATCCCTGGTTGGGGAACTAAGATTCTGCAAGCCATGCAGTGTGGCCTGTATATATATATATATTTATATATATATATTTTTCCATATACATATACAGAAAAAGTATTAGCCTGACTTTTATCTACCACAACGACTTGATTTTTACTCCTGCAATGACCTATTAAATCCAAAGGGAAACATATAAGTTCCTTTAAAAAAAGAGACAGAGAGAGAGAGAAGAGAGAAGAGAGAAGGGGGGGAGGGGTTGGGTTAAATAAACCAAGAAGTACAATTGATAAACTTGATTCAGACCAATTCAGATAGTTCAAAGATTGAAGCTAGGCCAAAAGAGTAAAGTTACAATGATAATGGCTTGTTTCAAATTTCTTACAATCAAATCCCTTTGTATCTCTTCAGTGAGAGTCACTATACTACAGCATACTTGTACTCTTCCCTTGGCTCTTGGATCTACTTGGCACCTAGGAAGGCAAGCAAATTCCAGAGCTTAGGATCTTAACTTTAACTGAGGCTTATTGTCATGTAATTAATACAGACATTATCAGATCAAATAATGAAAATTTTTAATTGAGGTAGAGTTGATTCACAGTATTATATAAGTTTTAGGTGTACGACATAGTGATTTAAAATTTTTATAGATTATATTCCATTTATGGTTTTTATACAGTATTGGCTATATTCCCTGTGCAGTACAATATATCCAATATAGCTTATTTATTTTATACATAGTAGTTTGTTCTTAATACCCTACCCATATCTTGCCCCTCTCCACTGGTAACTGCTAGTTCTCTATATCTGTGAATCTGTTTCTTTTTTGTTATATATTCACTAGTTTATTTTATTTTCAGATTCCACATATAAGTGATAACATACAGTATTTGTCTTTCTGTGCCTGACTTGTTTCACTAAGCATAATACCCTCCAGGGCCATCCAGGCTGTTGCAAATGGAAAATTTTATTCTTTTTTATGGCTGAATAGTATTCCATGTCTTCTTTATCAATTCCTCTGCTGATGGACATTTAGGCTGCTTCCATATCTTGGCTATTGTAAATACTGCTACTGTGAACATCGAGATGCATGCATCTTTTTGAATTAGTGTTTTCATTTTCTTCAGATACGTACCCAGCAGTGGAATTGCTGGATAATGGGATAGTTCTACTTTTAGTTTTTTGAGGGACTTCCATACTGTTTTCCACAGTGGCTGCACCAATTTACATTCCCATAAACAGTGTACACGGGTTCCTTTTTCTCAACATCCTCACCAACATTTCTTATTTGGGGTCTTTTTGATGATAGCCATTCTGACAGATGTGACGTGATATGGTTTTCATTTGCATTTCTCTGATGATTAGTGATGTTTAGCATCTTTTCATGTGCCTGTATGTCTGTATGTCTTCTTTGGAAAAATCACCATCCAGGTCTTCTGCTGGATTTTTAATCAGGTCGTTTTGTTTTGTTTTTTGGGTTTTTTTTTTTTTTAATATGGAATTGTGTTAGCTGTTTATATACTTTGGATATTAACCCTTTATTGGCCATATCATTTGCAAATATTTTCTCCCATTCAGTAATTTGTCTTTTCTTTTTAATGAAGGTTTTCTTTGCTGTGCAAAAGCTTTTAAATTTGATTAGGTCCCATTTGTTTAGTTTTGTTTTTGTTTCCTTTGCCTTAGGGGACAGATCCAAAAATATATTGCTTTGATATATGTCAGAGAATGTTCTGCCTATGTTCTTTTTTAGAAGTGTTATGATCTCAGGTTTACATTTAAATCTTTAATCCATTTTGAGTTCATTTTTCTATATAGTGTAGGAAAATGTTCTAATTTCATTCTTTTATGTGCAGCTGTCCAATTTTCCCAGCACCACTTATTGAAGAGACTGTCTTTTCTCCATTATATACTCTTGCCTACTTTGTCATAGACTAATTGACCATAAGTGCCTGGGTTTATCTCTGGACTCTCTATTCTGTTCCATTGACCTATGTGTCTGCTTTTGTGCCAATGCCATACTGTTGTGATTACTTAGCTTTGCAGTATAGTCTGAAGTCTGGGAGTGTGATACCTCCAGCTATGTTATTCTTTCTCAAGATTGTTTTGCCTCTTCACGGTCTTTTGTGGGCCTATCATATATGGCCTTTGTTATGCTGAGGTATGTTCCCTCTATGCCCACTTTCTGGAGAGTTTTATAATTAATTGATGTTGAATTTTGTCAAAAGCTTTTTCTGCATCTGGTTTTTATTCTTCAATTTGTTAATATGGTGTATCGCAGTGATTGATTTGTGGATATTGAAAAATCCTTGCATCCCTTGGATAAATTCCACTTGATTATGATGTATGATCCTTTTAAACATATTGCTGAATTTGGTTTACTAATATTTTATTGAGGATTTTTGCAACTATGTTCATCAGTGGTATTGACCTGTACTTTTACTTATTTGTAGTGTGTTTATCTGGTTTTAGTATAAGGATAACACTGGCCTTGTAGAATGAGTTTGGAACTGTCCCCTCCTCTTCAAATTTTTTTGAATAGTTTGAGAAGGGATATGTGTTAACTCTTCTTTAAATGTTTTGTAGAATTCACCTGTGAAGCCATCTGGTCCTGGACTTTTGTTTGTTGGGAGGTTTTTTGTATTTTTGTTTTTTTTAGCTACTGATTCAATTTCATTATTGATTATTAGTCTGTTCATATTATCTATTTCTTCCTGGTTCAGTCTTGAGAGATTGTACATTTCTAGGAATTTGTCCGTTTCTTCTAGGTTGTCCATTTTATTGGTGTGTAGTTGCTCTTAGTAGTCTCAGGATTATTTGTATTTCTCTGGTGTCGGGTGTAACTCTCCTTTTTCAGTTCTGATTTTATTGATTTGGGCCCTTTCTCTTTTTTTCTTGATGAGTCTGGCTAAACGTTTATCAATTTTGTTTATCTTTTCAGAGAACTAGTTCTTTTTTTTTTTGTCACTATTTCATTTATTTCTGCTCTGATCTTTGTGATTTCTTTCCTTCTACTAACTTTGGGTTTTGTTTGTTCTTTTTCAAGTTCCTTTAGGTGTAAGTTTAGGTTGTTTATTTGAGATTTTTCTTATTTCCAGTGGTAAGGTTGTATTGTTATAAACGTTCCTCTTAGAACTGCTTTTGCTGCATCCCATAAATTTTGGATAATTATGTTTCTATTTTTATATATCTCCAGGAATTTTTTGATTTCCTTGATTTCTTCAGTGATCCAATAGTCATTTAGTAGCCTCCACTTGTTTGTCCATCTGGTATGATGTGTCATTTAAGGCCAGTGTTTCCTTAATGATTTTCTGTCAGGATGATCTGTCCATTGATGTAAGTACAGTGTTGAAGTCCTCTACTATTATTGTATTGCTGTCAGTTTTTCCCTTTATATCTGTTAATATTTGCTTTATGTATTTAGGTGCTCCTGTGTTGGGGATATATACAATTGTTATATCTTCTTCTTTGGTCAGTCCCTTGATCATTATGTAATGTCCTTCTTTGTCTCTTATAACAGTTTCTGTTTCAAAGTGTATTTTGTCTGATATAAGGATCGATACTCGAGCTTTCTTTTGATTCCCATTTGCACAGAATACATTTTTCCAACCCCTCACTTTCAGTATATGTGTGTCTTTAGATCTGAAGTGAGTCTCTTGTAGGCAGTATATATACAAGCCCTGTTTTTGTATCCATTCAGCCACTCTCTGTCTTCTGATTGGAGCATTTAGTCCGTTTACATTTAAAGTAATTATTGATTTGTGTGTTCTTATTACCACTTTGTAAATGGTTTTGGGATTGTTTTTGTAGGGGTTTTTGTTTGTTTGTTTGTTTTCTTTTTCTTATGTTCTCTTCTCTTGTGATTTGATGATTATCTTTCTGTTAAGTTTAGATTCCTTTCTCCTGTGTGTGTGTGTATCATTATAGATTTCTGGTTTTGGTTACCATCAGGTTTATATATAGTAAACCATATATATAGAGAGAGAGAGAGAGACGGGGGTGGGGGGGAGAAAGAGAGAGAGGTAGGAGCCTAACTTCAGTTAGCTTCTCATTCTAGGTGGTAAAACTACCTCCTGTCATGACAAAAGGAGAAAATTTAATTTTCCTTTGGGTATGGCCAGTTAGCAAACACAGGTAGCCTACAATCCCCCCCACCCCAGCTCTTAAAAACTCTGCTGCTTTTGTTTCAGTGGAATTGAGTTCAGTGTCTCTTCCCTGTTGTAATACAATTGGGATAAAATTGGCTTTTGTTTGTTCATCCTGTTCAGTATTTTTTTTTCTTTAACAATTGCCACCTTGGACCTGAGATGCCTATCCCTAGATTTACTGTTATTTGAAAGAAAGTTAATCTCAATCTTATTTAGTTACTGTTATTTTTGAAATTGAATCTAATCTCTTACTGATATATAATAACCCTCTAAGAGAGCCAGAAATTTTAAGGTTGAATCACAGCTTACAACCACTTGAAGTTCAATCCTCTGAGGTACATAAATCTCGAGAGAAAGAAAGAAAGAAAGAAAGAGAAAGAGAGAGAGAGAGAGGGAGGGAGGGAGGGAGGGAGGAAGGAAAGGAGAAAGAAAGGAGGGAGGGAGGGAGGAAGGAAAGAAGGAAGGAAAGAAAGGAGACAAAGAGAACAAGAAAAATGCAATCCAAGTATTAAACTGAATGATTAAAGTCAATTTTTATAAAATAGTAATTTAAAAAATAGTGGAGCTAAGGAAGGTTAGCTACTCTATGGTGAAACCAATCCTTACTGTCTAAAATGTTTTAAGTTTATTTCTTAATAAAATTAAATAGCTCTTATTGAAAATTTTATCTTAAATGGAGAAAAAGACAGTTATTTGCCATTTATCGTAAAATCTTTCCAAAAGTAAAAATTGAAAAAAAAAAGAAAAAATATCATGCAGTTAGTTTTAATTTGCCTGTTGTTTTCATATGTGTATTCAGTAAAAGTACAGAGAATCTTGTGTAGGAAAAACTGTTTGTCATTCAGAGTGGAAATACAGAAAAGCAATGCCATACCTAATTAAATTAGCTAAATGTTGCTGCCTAGGTTTATCTAGCTGTTGTAATTTAATCAAAGCTAAATGAAATCATCATTTAATTAAAATTTAAACTAATTCATTGTTCCAATTGTTGTTTCTATGAAAGATGCAATTTCTTAACAAAACCACTTTGAGGAAGTGAAGAGATCTTTTAGAACATTGCCTTAGGACCATTGCTCTGAATTGAAGTCATTCACAATATAATCATCTTCTTACTTTGAATTAACATACAACATTGAAGAGGAAATATTTACTTTAAGTATTGGGCCTCCTAACTGTATTTTTAAGACAAGAAATTTATTTATTTTTTAAAATAACTTTTTGAGGAAATATAATAGGCACTAAAACAATTACAAGAGTTGAATTAAAAAATTTACTCACCTCCTATTCATTGTCTGACCCAAATTGATCTGATTTCCATTTCTGCTACACTGCTTATAAATATTTTTCAGTTTTACTTTTACAAAATGTTTTAGTGTTAGTTGACTGGATTGATCTTTCTGTCTGCTTTACCTGATTTCTGTTGCATTCCTCTCTCCTGATTTTTCTTATACTAACTCTGCTTTTGGTTAGGCAGTGCTCATCCTAATCCACTGAAGGTGTGACATTTCTTATCATTTCTACTTTTCATTGATGGTTTGCACCCCGGGTGTGGACCAGAGAGGGGGTCAGTGTTCAGGTGCATTCCTGACATCTGTAGCAGTTTGAGCAAAGCCATGATGGCACTTGCTAGCATGTTTGGGAATCTCAAGTAGTTTCAGCTAGAAGAAGCCTAGATTTGGAAACAACAAAGTTAAAAATGATAGTTTTGTTTCTGGTGTTTTTTCCCCCCATCTCAATAAGTTGAAACAATTGATACTATTTCTGTGACCAGAAAGGGAAACATACATTTCTTGCTCTATTTTTCTTTACCACATCTCATTATCACTGTATTTTTCTTTTGCACTGTGGTCCAGTATGCCCTTCCACGTCACCATGGTGACAGGCAACCAAGAGAAAGACTCAGGACAGAACTGTCTCACTCTCCGTTGCACATGAGCACTCTAATCCTGTGCACCCTGGTGGAAATGGGCTATTCTTTCTTAAGTTTAGCTCACCAAAGTGTTAGCGTCCATAGTGTGGGTGAGAAAAATAGGGAGCTCTTGACTCATGAACCCTAAAGGCTTGGTGGGACTATCTTTCTATAATCACTCTTCCCCTGGCTAAAACCAGGGGAATGTTGAAAACTACTTTTGGCTAAATGTCAGCCTGTCCAAGTGAGATAAGTTTATTTTTTTTAAGAAAAATATTCAAACATAATATAAAATGCCAACATTCTCAAGGTAGAGAATGGCTTAGGATGTAGAAATCTTCTTTTTCCCTTATGATGTATTTTCAAGCTGCTGAGTATATTCATGGCCTATGGGGAAGAAAGAAATATACTGCTGTTAGGATCCCAGGTAGGGTTTTGCCCTTAATTCATATGCAGTCTTTGGGCTCTCATAATCCTTTCAGAAACTCAGCAGCTCCTCTCTTTTGTTCAGGTTATGGCTGCCTGAGGAATGGAGGAGTTCAAAATAAAGCATACACCTAAAAGTACACTGGATGATGACAAAATTCATAAACTGGCTAAGGGAAAACCAATCTAATCATGTTTCTGACACCAATTGGCTTTGTGCTCTTGGAAAATTATACTACCTTTTAGAGCATTTTCTCATCTCTGAGTGAAGGAGGTGATTGGGTCATTTCAAACACACCTTCCATTATTTAATATTACTTACTTTTTGTTCCAGAATGCATAGAAGGTTTGCATGTGGTCTGACATTGCCCATACTGTGTTAGTAGCTGGTAATAAAGAGACAAATATAATTCATCCTCTGCTTCCAAAGAGTCCACATTGTAATGGGAGAAGAATAAGAAATGAATAAGAAATGTCTTCCTAAAAGTTACCTTTAAACAGACTTCATGTTATATGGCTTTTATATGGAAACACATTAGGTGAAAAAAAGTGGGAATACAAAGACCAGTACAGAAAGTCCCTATCTTTAAGCAGGGTATTACCCAATGGAGAATGCAAAATGTAAACAGATAAATTGAGTGTGGAATGACATTTTCTAGGATACAGGTATATACAACTTGCAGTAACATACACCTGAGGGCTATATCACCCAAATTAGAAGGTCAGGGAAGATGTATTCTGAAGCTGTGGCTTGAGACAAAGCATAAATTTGTAATATCAATTATTTATTAAGAAAAATTCTCCAGACAACCAAAGACAACTACTAACACCCAAGATATTTGCTCGACCACTGAGCCACAGCTCAATGAACTAGAGCAAAAGAATCCAGGAGAGAGACTTGTGTCTTCTCAGTAACCATCTAAATACACAGCCAAATACATACATGTTTTTTAATTTAGATATTGAATACTATATTCTGGACACTAGGCATAGTGTACAAAAGTGGCATTGGTCTTTATTAAACTCACAGTTATGGGGGAGACTAACAAAAACCAAGTAAGCAACTAATAAATACAAAATTGCAAGTTGTGATTGTGGTCATATAGAAATTAAATAAGATGTGTTGATAGAAAATACAGAGAGGGTCTGGCAATTTAACTTGGTGGCCAGAAGATTCTACCTGATGAAATTACCCTTGGGCTAAGACTTGAAGGAGGAGAAGGAATCTATAGCTAAACAAAAATTGGTGTGATAGTATATGTGAATGTGTTAGATGGGGGTGAAATAGAAGGGGAGGCAAAACACAGTTACTCAACCTGTTAGTCTACAAGAGACAAATCAAAGCACTTCATTAAGAAAGCTTTGCTAAGGAGAAAACAAAACAAATACAAAACAAACAAACATCAGCTGAGCTTAGTGAAGTGTTTGATTTACATTCAAAGAACTTATCTGTTTGCTGATCTATGACATACCATTTGCGCTAACTAGTAAGTCCATTCCACTTGTCTAGAGTACACCAGATATAGAAAATAAAATGTGAAAAGACCCTTGAAGAATTTGTCATGCTCCTTGAATAGACAGCGGAACACGGAGTCTAGTGTGTAGCAAGTTTGCTCGGGCAGCATATGAAATTATGAAGGGGTCAGATTTCTCAAGATTTAACTTGTTAGATCAAGAAGTCTGGATTTATTTTTATATATAACCAAAAAGCATAAATGGCTTTTCAGAGGGTAATTATATATTTCAGTTTATAGTTTTTAAAAAAATGATTATTTTGTTGGCAACTGTCTCTTCTCATAAAGAAAATTAAGGTAAATGCAAGAGTCAGAAAATGAATTAAGGAGGTGTTGTATCAAGTTATTTAAGTTTGTCATTTTACCAGATGCCCTATACTGAGAACATTTGATAGCTGCCAAATCTACCACTTACATTTGTCAGGGAGGAGGAAATTTCCCCCTCTACCCCTTCTGAGTTCTTGTAATAACAAAAATGACACAAGACAGATTAACAGGAGAAAAAGAAACAAATTTTAATTCATAGAAATGGGACCTAAGTAGTGGCCAAAACAGGCAGCTTTTATACTTTTTCGAAAAAGAAACGATAGATTTGTAAGAAATTGACAGTACAAAGAAACTTAGGTTTTGGGTGCTCAATTAGTGAAAAATATAAACAGAGTGTGGGCTTCAGGTAGTAAATTAAAGAAATAACAAGGTTTGTATATACAGGCTTTTCGGTTCGAATTCCCTATCTCTGGCGATAAGGGTGTCCTTTTACCTCCAGATGCTGGGAGCGTACCTTTCACATGAGAGATTTATTTCCTGCTTTCATGGGACAGAAAGGAGGGTCAGAGTGTCCCTTTTGCATTAACCATTTCTTAAGTAACTTTATTTTTTTAATTAATTTATTTATTTTTGGCTGTGTTAGGTCTTCGTTGCTGCACACAGGCTTTCTCTAGTTGCGGCAAGTGGGGGCTACTCTTCGTTGTGGTGCACGTGCTTCTCATTGCAGTGGCTCCTCTTGTTGTGGAGCACGGGCTCTAGGCACGTGGGCTTCAGTAGTTGTGGCTCGCGGGCTCTAGAACGCAGGCTCAGTAGTTGTGGTGCACGGGCTTAATCGCTCTGCGGCATGTGGGATCTTCCCAGACCAGGGATCGAACCTGTGTCCCCTCCATTGGCAGGCGGATTCTTAACCACTGCACCACCAGGGAAGTCCTTAAGTAACTTTAATTCAAAATAATCAATATCCTATTGAGGTACATTTTGGGGCGACTTACCCTGGGCCCCAACACATTTATACTTTTCTTCCTGTCTTATTAAAATATTAATCTGAATACTTTTATATTTATGTGTTGTATCTTTAGGAATTATTTTAATTTTTAAACATCTTCTCTAACGATGAAAAAATATTTCATCCAGTGTTGGAGGAATTCAGAACTTTATGAATAAGTGCAAAGGATTTCGGGAAGGTAGACAATAAAATTTTTCTTTAAGTGAACTATCAAACTTTTACATAAGATTGGCCATCTGTAGTGCTACATGTAGATAAGTACATGCTAAATGCTTTAGCTAATGAAGGAGCAATTGAATTGTCTTATGATAAAAGAACTTAAATACATTTCAATGAATTGGTATATATTTAGAAATTATATTTTGTTTTCTTTCATTGACAAGGATATTGTACATTAATGAGAAGTTGAATTACCTAAAAATACATCTCAGGTCATAGAAACTGAACACCAAAGGGAAATACTACTACTACTGGTATGACTGCTATAGAAAATAATAACAAAAAAAAATCTTAATTGCCACTGTACTTCTGCTAGTCTAACAAAAACAGGAACATTTTTACAAATATAAAATATATTTAAATTATATATATTTGTACAAATGATTTTTATAACCATTTATTTATATATATATATAAAACAGTTCTTTTTGTTATATTAGCAGAAGTCTAGTGATGATTAAGAATATGTACCAAAATACAGTTATAACTGACATGGTGCTATCAGTACCCCCAGTTATTGAGGACCTCTTATTTTGACCTCTTGGTATGTGTCCTCTACTACAGGTATACTATCTCTATGTTAATGGATCTTCTAGTGAAGTTGTGAGTTGCTGGACTCAGGAAATGTCAGTGATCATACTTACCATCTGGAGAAGGGGAACTATATTAAGAATAAGCCTAATTAAGCAGAGAGAAACAGAGATGGAAGAGAAATGCGGGATACTGTTTGATCCCTTACTGCCTGTTTTCAGGTGTTTGTTTGTTTTTCTTGACACAACTATATTCCCGTAATTAAGAGGCTTGGCTGTCAACCTCTTTAGCCATTAAGCATGCCTTGAGATGGCTTATGCTAGCCAACTGGAGGGTAAAGATGAATATTCAGATAAGTCTGAGTTAAACACACATGCACACATAATTAAAAAGGCAAACCTTTTGCCCGCTGCTATTGTACAGGTATAATTAATTCCTGCAACTAGCTTAGGTATTGATTATTTTCCACTGAGGTTTATTCACTTCATTGCTCAACTTCATTGATACAGATAACTAAAAATTAACCAATCTTTATAAATTTGTGCCAAAAATAGATATGTAGTAAAAATATATAAATACATATTATATAGTAATAATCACATATAAGGAGTAAGTTTATTAAGCATATATTAGCGTTAAGACAGAAAAAAAAAATCTTCCACTGTTTGTAGCCCATGTATTCAAGTTCATACAAAGAAATTGAGAAATAATACCTGGAGGAGTATAATCTGCCGCATTTGTTCTCAGAGGTAATTTCCTTATCCACTGATTTTTGTGGAAGTGTTTGCATGAGTAATCTCAGACAGAGATATGATAAGAGGAGGCAGCCAGGGAAGGCTTTGCTGTGCTTTTGCTATAAAATCTCTTTCTGAGGATTTGTCAGGTAATGCCATGTCAAGGGAGAGTTGGTCTCTCAAGGAGTATGTCAGTTGAATAATTTTAAGCAAATATCAAAGAGAATTAAATAAGCAATTAAATTAAATAGGTGAGTAAATGCATTAAAACTATCAAAGTAAAGTTTTACAAAGTGCTTAGGTTTCCAAACTATTTGCAAGATTTGGAAGAAAGGAACAAAGGATTAGAAGGAAAACCAGCACTTAGGTTTCTGAACATTTTTGTCAAAGCTACTGCCACTAAAGAGTGTACTTTTGAATGTAAAGAAAGATATATGATAATTCTATACATGGACAAATTCCACTTAAACAAGTAGCTAATTTTACTAAAATTTTAATTTTCTTTCAAAAGGTTTGAAGAAGCAAATGATGTAACTGCTACTGGGACATAATTATAATTAATGAGGAAAAACAAGTGAGCATTAGCGGACCTGGCAAAGAATATGTGCTAGTTAAATAAATGCTTATTAAATGATTTAACTGGTTAGAGATACAAAAGTTACCTGAATCATACACAGTGTCAAGTAGAAACTTATAACAGGATAGGAAGAAAGTACTGAAAAGTGTCAGACATAACAACTTAATTGTACAATAGATTTATTCTGAGAGTCAGACAAATGAGTACATCATCCCATAGTGAATACATTATAAAATAGACTCTACTCTTTATTTTTCTTGTAACATTTAAATTCACTTAAACTTTTTGAGCCTCAGATTTTTTCACTTATAAAAAAGAATAAAATATTTAACTCACAAGACTTATAAATATATTTATACTATTTGCATGTGTACACACATACACACACAAACATCATGTAGACACATGTATACTGATCCTAGAAAATTGTTTCTAACAAATAAAACTACCACTTTTTAAAATTATAAACTCTAAATTGATAAATTTATTTTTTACTGTAATCAACACTACTTTTGGCTTGAATCTGAAATTAGGTTTTGGACATAAATCCAGTATTCAATTCCTTCTCAGTTCATAACACATTGAAGCAGAGATTCCTGTAACCTCCACTGTGGATGGCCAGTTCCAAACGACTATTAGTCTGCCCTAGTTAGTGGTTCACTTTCCTGTTCTCCACTATAATTACATTCCTGTCCTGAACACTAACCCAATTGATGAGAGACCAGTTAATTCCCCTTGTAAGAATAAATTCTTAGTCCTGGGACAAGATCTTATCTCTATTCCCCAGCTACAGACTATGCCCCTTCTTTAAAGCAAGATGTTGACACTTACTGGATACTGACAGAGATCCCTGATAAAACCTTACTCTAAAATTTTGTCCTCCTCTCTCATCTCTCCCTCCAATAGGAGAGTGAATCTAAATTTTTCTTATACAAGAATATAACTTCTTACAAGTAGAGAAACCTTATATCATCTTGATAATAATCCTCTGTAAATATTTAGAGATATTTATCTAGGATATTTAAGAAGTATTTACAGACCCCATCAAATGGACAGAATTAATTGGATAATAATGGACTGTTTATTTAATCAACACTATTGCCAGCCTGTAAATAAGTGACCTTTTGATGGAATGACTGATTAGGATCAGGTTAATGTCAGGTTAATACAATGAAAATGGTAAAATTACTTGTGTAAACAGGTCTAATCTCAATGCTGAACATTAGGTGTTCATTCATACTCTATTTTCTACTGCTACAGAATATGTTATTTCTAAATTATTGCTATGTTGAAAGAGCCAATTATGTATTTACAAGTGTATCTGCAATTTTATACTATTAAAAACATAAATAGTTTTGTAAAGTCTTTGTTCCTTAGAAGCACCAATCTTTATTATGACAAAAAGGCTTCAAGTTCTCTGGAGATTAGGATTCTGATTTATTTATGTCTGTATCAATAATGTCTAGTATGGCATATAGTTGATAATCCATAAATTCATGTTTTTCCCTGTTTCTCCTGCGCTGTAATACAAATGCATTTCTTACTATAGGTAATTATTTTAAAGTGTGAGAAACATGGCATAGAGATATTTATTGAGCTTACTCATTGAATGACTAAATTCCTTCGCCTTTCCATCCCTTATCTAGCATAAATTTGAAAACGTGTAAAATTTAATTGAGATTGAGATGAAGAAGCTTTATATCGTCACCATAATAACTGTCGACTTAAAAAAAATGCACAACGTGAGAGGTGCAAGTTAAGTTTTATTTGGGGCAAAATGAGGACTGCAGCCCCGGAGACAGCATTTCAGATAGCTCTGAGAAACTGCTTCAAAGAGGCAGGGGGGAAGGTCAGTATATATGTGACTTTGGTGAAGGGGGAGTACATGCAATCGAGCACATGTTTTTTTGCAGAAGGTCTCTGCTAGTCACGAGGAGCAGTCGTCACCATGCAGGATTTTAGTGTTTTTCTAGATATGAGGAGATATGATAATTGGGCTCATAAAATCGGCTCCTGAAAATATCTATCTGAAGACTTGTTCTGCCAGTTTTTCCCAGAGCACAGAGTGCCTCATTTCTGCTTTCCACCCTCAACTCCTTTCAAGGGGTGTTGAAAGTCAGCAGCTGCAGCAGCACATGATTTAATACTTGTAGAGGTAGATGGCAAGTGCCAATTTGTAGTTGACAGGGCCCCCTCATGGTCATAAATTCGACCATGCTTTGGGAGGCATTTCATGACCATTTCATCCCACAGTGCTAGGAAGGCTCTTTCCTAGGTCTGGTGAATATTTCGCTGATAGGCCACTCAGTGTGCTATTACTGGACTAGGTCTTATAAACAGTAACTAAAGGGAGCTCTGGATCACCTGTCTTGCTAATCTGTTATGGTCCAGGAAAAACTCCCTCTTGTATCTCTTCCCATATGCAGAGTTACACTATTACAATCATTGATCTTATATAAAGCTATGTATTTTTGACAGTCCCACATTTGGTAATGCAAGAAGCAACAATCTTGTAAAGCAGGCAAAATACAAATAACATAGCTAGCAGCATTATTAAAGTCATAAGTAAGAATTCAGCCAAGAACTTCCATTAGATGCAGCCCAGTATATCCTCAGGTCATCTGACTTAGTCTCTTGTGTACCACTCTTTATCTTTCAGGGAAATTATATATTGACACAGTCCATAAGGGTCCCTAAATTCTAAGTTTTCTAAATTCTAGATTATTGTCTAGTTAAAGTAATTAAAACTTGACTTAACATTTACAAAGTACAATTTGGTAAGGGAAAAAAGATTTAATCCTTTTATGATCTAAGAATGACATGCTATTTTTATTCTTTTTAACGTGAAGCAAATTTTCTAGCTGCTTATTGAACATCGTAAAATTATATAGCATATAGTGTTTATTAGGAAAATATAAAATATGTCTGATTTTGGTATTGGGATAATACTCATCTCATGAAGTAAGTTGAGAAATGTTTCTTCCTTTTCTATTGTTAGGAGAATTTGTGAAGTGTTAACGTAAATTATTGTTTGTATATTTGGTAGAATTCACCAGTAAAGTCATCTGCACCTGGAATTTTCTTTGTGGGTATTTTTGTTCCCTGTACTTTATGTCTTTCCAGGAATTTGTCCATTTAATCTAAGCTCTCTGATTTGTTGGCATTCAACTGCTCATAGCATTCCCTCATATTCATCTTTTATTGCCGCAAGGTCAGTAGTAATGTCCCACTCTTTGTTTTCTTATTTTAATAACTTGAGTCTTTTCTCTTTTCCTCTTGGTCAGTCTACCTACAATTTGTCAATTTTGCTGATACTTTCAAAGAACCAATTCTGGGGTTCTTGGGTTTTCTCTATTAGTTTTTTTCTTCTATAATTCACTAATCTACATTCAAATACTCATTATTTCCTTTTTTATACTTGCTTTGGGTTTAGTTGCTCTTTTTTTTCAGTTTCTCAAGGTGGAAGTTAGGTTGTTGATATGAGATCTTTCTTCAAAATTAATGTAGATACTTATACCTATACATTGCCCTCTAAATACTGGTTTAGCTAAATTCCGTAAGTTTGGTATATTATGGCTTTTCATTCATTTCAAATCATTTTATAATTTCCCATGTGATTTCTTCTTGACCAGTTGGTTATTTAGAAGTGTACTGTTTAATTTCCACATACTTGAAATTTCTCAAAGTTCTTTTTGTAATTAATTTATAATTTTACTGCACTGTGGTCAGAGAGCATAATTTGCACGATTTTGTTCCTTTTAAATTTATTGAAACTTGCTTTAGATCCTAATGTATCATCTATCCTGGAGAATATTCCATGTACACTTGTTAAGAAGTTTGGGGTGTAGTGTTTTATAGATACCTGTTAGGTCTAATTGGTTTATAGTTATGCATTTTTAGTGTAAGTTTGAAATACAAAGTTATAGAACTGCTATACCTTTTCAGTCTCTAGAAATAGTATTCTGACTAATCTCTCTTTCAATTTTAATGTTTTCTTATACTCATGGAATATGTTGCATTCCTTTCTGCATCTCTAGATATCATAGTAAACATATTTATTACGTCTAAGGAAATTATTTTATCTTTATGCTTCCCAAATGCTATGATTCAGTACCTCCACTGTAAGATCAAGGACCAAGATATATACATTAAAATGCAACTAAATTGTTTTATGATAGTGTGGCTATTTGGTATTACGTTGAGCATTTTTGATAAATGGTTCTTAAGGCTCATCTCCAAACCCCCTTAACCTTCATGCCTACAGTACCAAATATGCTCTCATTCAATAAATTATGTTAGATAATTGAAAATATATCTATATTAATTTGCTGTTTAACATCATACAATTTATAGTTCATGTATTTTCAATATATTTCTAAATTAAATAATAGGCATATACAAGACATTTTCTTATGATTTAGTTGAAACTATGACATTTAAAAGTGTATATTTATAATCTCTGTCCATCACAATATGCAACTCCAGGACCTAGTTTTTAAAATGAAAATACATGAGGAATGATAAAATTAAACAAACTACTAGAGACAGCAGAAAGTAAAAGAGCAAAGATAAAAAATTTAGTAAAATAGATTGGCAAGTCTCTGTAAAATTGCTGCATGCACAGAATTTTCCAAATTACAAGTCATGGTCTTAGGATAAAACATCTGTAATAACTGACTTATTAAAGGACATTAGTTCAGGGCTTTATGGATATTTATATCTTCTGCGAAAACTTGGAATCAAAAGTCAGTCATCAAAAGATACCACAGACATGCTTCCTTTTGAAAAGTGAAGACCAATTATTTAAAACAGAATTCACTTCTTTCTTCATTCTTCTTATAAGCAAAAGAAACTGTCTCAGTAAAAAGGCATTTCTTAAGCATATTCAAAATAACTTCTATCTGCATAAAAATATCTTTCCTAAAATGTTAAAATCTTAGCAAATTAGTTTACTATGGACAGTAAATAAGAATATGTAAACTTTCATAATATTTCTGAATGACCTAGAACAAATTTTAGGTCCTGGGAACCTGGGAATATGTCAACCTATATGGCAAAAGAGACTTGCAGATGCAATTAAGGTTAAAGACATTGAGATAGGGAAATTATCCTGGATTATCTGAGTGGACCCAATCCACTCATATGATCTTTAAAAATAGAAGAAAGAGGCAGAGAAGTGAGTCAGGGAGATAAGACATGAAAACCAGGACCATGAGCCAAGAAACATGGCCGCCTCTAAAGCTGGAAACAGCCCTCAACTGACAGCAGCAAGAAAAGAGAAACCTCAATCCTGCAATTGAAAGGAACTGAATTCTGCCAACAACCTGAATGAGCAAGGCAACAGATTGTCCCCTAGAGCTTCCAGAAAGAAACACAGGCTGCCAACACCTAGCCTGGTGAGACCTGTATCAGACTTCTGACCTAGTGTAAAAACTATGAGATGATAAACTGGTGTTGTGTTAATCTGCTAAATTTGTCATAATTTATTATGGCAGCAATAGAAAAGTAATACAACACTCTATGTTTATTTGAGTAATGTGAAGCTTCTACTTAATTTTATTAGTAACCCTATCCTTGGCTTGTACGCCTGTCCTTATTCATCAAATTCATTTTATGAAAATGAAGTAGCTTTATACATATACACATCTCTTAATCTTCTGAATTATTCTTAATACTGTTTAAAATCATTGGACTGCAGGAGTTATTTACTGTGATAATTCTACCAAGTCCTTATTTGTGAGGCATAACTGCCTTATCTGTAGGTCTTTCAGATTAATCTTACCTGCTTTGGTAAAAATTATATAGTACCAAAGGGAATTTGGTTATAAAGAACTGGCACTTATATCCTCTGTGGAAACCTATCCCAACACACAAAGGATGCAAAGCATTAAGTTAGAGAGGCTCTGTGAAAATATATTATGAAGTCTCTTCTACAAGTTTATTTGATGTAACTTGAGAAAACAAAATATGTGAATCCTAATTACTGTAGGATCTTACTAGAAGAGCAAAGTTTTTAAAGCTTAAATGCCTAATTTGTATATCCCATTTGTTTCATTTTTCTCTGTATTTACTTTTTTATTTAAATTTATTTTATTTATTTATTTTTGGCTGCGTTGGGTCTTCGTTGCTGCGCACAGGCTTTCTCTAGTTGTGGCCAGCGGGGGCTACTCTTCATTGTGGTGCACAGGCTTCTCACTGTGGTGGCTTCTCTTGTTGCGGAGCACGGGCTCTAGGCATGCAGGCTTCAGTAGTTGTGGTGCGTGGGCTCAGTAGTTGTGGCTCACAGGCTCTAGAGTGCAGGCTCAGTAGTTGTGGCGCACACGCTTACTTGCTCCATGGCATGTGGGATCTTCCCGGACCAGGATTCAAACCTGTGTCCCCTGCATTGGCAGGTGGATTCTTAACCACTGCACCACCAGGGAAGCCCTGTATTTACATTTATTGTCAATTTAGAGGTATATTTATAGTTCCATTAGTCTTCTAAATTTTATTAAAATGTTGCCTACTTTGAATGGTCTTTAATTACTCCTCATATCATTGTGTCATGAGATCCTCATCTAACTTGTTATGAACATGCTTATGTAAAGATAGAATATGCTTTTTTATGCAAGAGTTAGGTCAATTTTCCATCCCAGTAGTACTTAGCTCAGGTGGAAAAAAATCTTGAGGCTCACAAGGATTGAATGGCTGAAACAAAAATTCATTGCTTCAATTGTTTTCTGGTAATGCAAGATTTAAAGATAAGAAGTATTTAAGGTTCTTCTACGGTGAACTAATAAGTAAAAAACGTAGACATCATGCTGGTGCTGCTTTCACGTCTTTCGTTTGGAGTCTTTTTGTGTACTGCCTTCATAGAAGTTTGTAGATTTAAACTAAATCAAAATTATGTGATAGTTTGTGGTATTTGAAGTGGGAAAGGGAGTGAAGATTTAAAAGATAATTGGTATTTGAAGTCAAAACAAAAAGAAAATGCCGAGGAACTGTATGAATGTTCAATTCTCCTCTCATTTCCTACATTTTGTAAAGGATCTGGAAGTGATCTTAGGGTTTATCCAGTACAGATACCAAGCCACTGGAAGACTAAAGAAGTGGTCCAAGAGCATGAAACTAATTAGAAGTAGAATGGGTTCTTGTCACTCCTAGTTAAGCATTTCTCTTTATCTATAGAAGATTAGCTTTCTGTGTAACATTTTACATCTTTCTTAAGAAGAGAGGAGGGTAACAAAGAAAAATTTTTTTTTATAAAAAGTGTGTATAATAGTCACTCATTGTACCTGGGAGGATATAGAAATAGAAAGATTACAAAGAGCACTTCTTTAAAATAATATTCATTCTAATAGGACTTTGACAAATGCCCTAATATTTCTTTCTCAATGTCCTCATCTAATTCAGTTTGTATAATAATCCTTTTCTAAATGCATTACCCTAAGTGGTATAACTGAAAATGGATCATAAATTTGTGAATTTAATAGCCATAAATTGCTGTATATGCATATTCCTTAAGACAAGTTTAGATAAAAGAAGAATCTAGAGTAAAAAAAATCATGTTTTAATAGATATTTAATTGTAGCATACAGCTCACCTTTTTAATAAGGAAACCGTGCTATCCAATGGCATATTACTTGAAGCGTCTGCTGGGTAGAGACCACAGGGTTGGCAAATTGGCTTGACTAAGTGTGTGATAACATGTGTGGCTTCTGATATCCCTAAAAACTCATAGTAGGAATAAACTTGAGCTTCTCATTTTGATGCTAGGCGATGTACTAGAATAAAAGCATGCAGTGGATGAAATAAAAAAAATACATGGGGGAAAGGTATACATCATTTCTTGAGTTCATGCATGCTGCTACTACTAGGGAGTGTTGAACCTGAGCATAAACACTGGCAAGTAAACCACTCTGAAGGTAAAATAAAGCAAGGACTATAATGTTTATATCACTAATGATTTTTCTTTTTTTTTTGATTCTGAATAGATTTTTATTGCAAGAACAATTGTCAGCCTCACTATAAAATAATTTTGATTAACACATGTAAAATAGAAAAAAACCTTGTCTTAGTTCAGCCTACTATAACAAATTACCATAGGCAGGGTGGCTTAATCAACAAATATCTATTTCTCACAGCTCTGTAAATGAAGTCTGAGATCATGGTGTCAGAGTAGTCAGGTTCTGATGAGAGCCCTCTTCCCGGTTGCAGAGGGCTGGCTTCTTGTATTTTCAAGTGGCGGAAAGAGAGCTAGCTAGCTCTCTGACCTCTTTTAATAAAAGCACTACTCCCACTTATGAGGACTCCACCCTCATGACCTAATCACTTCTGAAAGGCCTCATCTCAAAATACCATCACAACAGGATTAGGGTTTAAACATAGGAATTTTGAAATTTTGAGAGGAGACAAACATTCAATCCATTGCAAAGTTTTTCTCCCAGTAACTCTTCACACTTTCCCTCAGGTTCAAGCTCTCCTATCACTGCAAGAGGAAGTGGAGAGAAGATGATCAAAGGAGGCATGGGGAGTATGTGTAGCATTGGGTTAGCCTTCTCTCTCATATATTCACCCTACGAAGTACACTCATCTTTGTGAAGGCTGGTAACAACTCATAACTCTATGCCTTTAAGGCTGAAATCACCTTGTTTACTAGATCCTACAGCTCCAAAGGCATCCCTAGGACTCTCCCCAAAACCCTATTTGTTGTGACCTAGTTAAATTAACATTTGTTTAGTAGACCTCCAGGGTGTGAATGGTGAGCCTTATAGTTCAACAAAAGATCAGATCCCAAGGGAAGGTGAAATAGAGAAGTTTATTACTTGCAAGTCCTGAAGGAGGTACTTAGCACCTCCAGGGACCACAAGGGGAGGACAAGGTAGGGTACAGGTAGAGAGAGCAGGGCAGGACCTGTGGCACATGCCTTTATTAAGGTCCAAGGGGGCGAAGTCCTCTATGAACTTCAAGCAGGGAGGGTCTTTTCTAAGGTTTGCACTGGGGGAAGGCTCTGGACAGCTGAGGAGAGTCCTTTTCACAGGGTTGTTGGGGAAGTCATAGCAAGAATTTACATTTACTTGTGACTCTGCAGACTGTGAGCTAAGGCATGAGTTCCAAGCAGGGGGCTAGTGACAGTTCAAGGCCCATGCATCCTGTCTGGCCACACAGAATGGATGTCGAGGCAGCAATATGATGGAGCCCGTTAGCTAAGCTCTCAGCATCGTAGTAAAGAGCCATAATAAATCAACCACTTTGAACGTATCTTCTAATATTCCTGGTCTCAGTTCCCTGACCAGCCTCTATTCTGTTTCTTAAACATTCAAGTATTTTTTTCCTAGGTCCATTTGCCTTACTTCATCTGCTAGGAGCACACATCTCACACATCTTCCCTTGGTTATTTATCACCTTGCAGCTCTTACCTAGTAACTGTCCTTAACGGGGTCTTTTCAGACACCACTCTAAAATAGCCCTCACCCTTCTTTTTTTTGTTGTTTGTTTGTCTTTTTTCTTTGTTGTTGTTGTTGTTGTTTTTCTTTTTTAACATCTTTATTGGAGTATAATTGCTTTACAACGGTGTGTTAGTTTCTGCTTTACAACAAAGTGAATCAGCTATACATATACATATATCCCCATATCTCCTCCCTCTTGCGTCTCCCTCCTAACCTCCCTATCCCACCAATCTAGGTGGACACAAAGCACCGAGCTGATCTCCCTGTACTATGGGGCTGCTTCCCACTAGCTATCTATTTTACATTTGGTAGTGTATATATGTCCATGCCACTATCTCACTTCATCCCAGCTTACCCTTCACCCTCCCCGTGTCCTCAAGTCCATTCTCCATGTCTGTGTCTTTATTCCTGTCCTGCCCCTAGGTTCTTCAGAACCAGTTTTTTTTTTTTTTAGATTCCATGTATAAGTGTTAGCATATGGTATTTGTTTTGCTCTTTCTGACTTACTTCACTCTGTATGACAGTCTCTAGGTCGATCCATCTCACTACAAATAACTCAATTTCGTTTCTTTTTATGGCTGAGTAATATTCCATTGTATATGTGTGCCACATCTTCTTTATCCATTCATCTGTTGCTGGACACTTAGGTTGATTCCATGTCCTGGCTATTGTAAATAGAGCTGCAATGAACATTGTGGTACACGACTCTTTTTTTTTTTTTAATTTTTATTTATTTATTTATTTTATTTTTGTCTGTGTTGGGTCTTCGTTTCTGTGTGAGGGCTTTCTCTAGTTGCGGCAAGCGGGGGCCACTCTTCATCGCGGTGCATGGGCCTCTCACTGTCGCAGCCTCTCTTGTTGCGGAGCACAGGCTCCAGATGCGCAGGCTCAGTTGTTGTGGCTCACGGGCCCAGTTGCTCCGCGGCATGTGGGGTCTTCCCAGACCAGGGCTTGAACCCGTGTCCCCTGCATTGGCAGGCAGACTCTCAACCACTGCGCCACCAGGGAAGCCCCATGACTCTTTGAATTATGGTTTTCTCTGGGTATATGCCCAGGACTGGGATTGTTGGGTTATATGGTAGTTCTATTTTTAGTTTTTTAAGGAACCTCCATACTGTTCTCCATAGTGGCTGTAACAATTTACATTCCCACGAACAATGCAAGAGGGTTCCCTTATCTCCACACCCTCTCCAGCATTTATCGTTTGTAGATTTTTTGAGGAGGGCCATTCTGACCAGTGTGAGGTGATACCTCATTGTAGTTTTGATTTGCATTTCTCTAATGATTAGTGATGTTGAGCATCCTTTCATGTGTTTGTTGGCAATCTGTATATCTTCTTTGGAGAAATGTCTCTTTAGCTCTTCTGCCCATTTTTAGATTGGGTTGTTTGTTTTTTTGATATTGAGCTGCATGAGCTGCTTGTAAATTTTGGAGATTAATCCTTTATCAGTTGCTTCATTTGCAAATATTTTCTCCCATTCTGAGGGTTGTCTTTTCATCTTGTTTATGGTTTCCTTTGCTGTGCAAATGCTTTTAAGATTCATTAGGTCCCACTTGTTTATTTTTGTTTTTATTTCCATTTCTCTAGGAGGTGGGTCAAAAAGGATCTTGCTTTGATTTATGTCATAGAGTGTTCTGCCTATGTTTGCCTCTAAGAGTTTATAGTGTCTGGCCTTACATTTAGGACTCTAATCCATTTTGAGTTTATTTTTGTGTATGGTGTTAGGGAGTGTTCTAATTTCATTCTTTTACATGTAGCTGTCCAGTTTTCCCAGCACCACTTTTTGAAGAGGCTGTCTTATCTCCATTGTACACTCTGCTCCTTTATCAAAGATAAGGTGACCATATGTGTGTGGGTTTATCTCTGGGCCTTCTACCCTGTTCCATTGATCTGTATTTCGGTTTTTGTGCCAGTATCATACTGTCTAGATTACTGTAGCTTTGTAATAGAGTCTGAAGTCAGGGAGTCTGATTCCTCCAGCTTTGTTTTTCTTTCTCAATATTGCTTTAGCTTTTCAGGGTCTTTTGTGTTTACATACAAATTGTGAATTTTTTTGTTCTACTTCTGTGAAAAACGCCACTGGTAGTTTGATAGGGATTTCACTGAATCTGTAGATTGCTTTGGATAGTATAGTCATTTTCACAATGTCAGTTCATCCAATCCAAGAACATGATATATCTCTCCATCTATTTGTATCATCTTTAATTTCTTTCATCAGTGTCTTATAATTTTCTACATACAGGTCTTTTGTCTCCTTAGATAGGTTTATTCCTAGGTATTTTATTCTTTATGTTGCAATGATAAATGGCAGTGTTTCTTTAATTTCTCTTTCAGATTTTTCAGCATTAGTCTATAGGAATGCAAGCAATTTCAGTGCATTAACTTTGTATCCTGATACTTTACCAAATTCATTGATTAACTCTAGTAGTTTTCTGGTAGCATCTTTAGGATTCTCTATGTATCGTATCATGTCATCTGCCAACAGTGACAGTTTTACTTCTTCTTTTCTGATTTGGATTCCTTTTATTTCTTTTTCTTCTGTGATTGCTGTGGCTAAAACTTCCAAAACAATGTTGAATAAGAGTGGTGAGCATGGGCAACCTTGTCTTGTTCCTGATCTTAGTGGAAATGGTTTCAGTTTTTCACCATTGAGAATGATGTTGGCTGTGGGTTTGTCATATATGGCCTTTATTATGTTGAGGTAAGTTCGCTCTATGCCAACTTTCTAGAGGGTTTTTTTCATAAATGGGTGTTGAATTTTGTTGAAAGCTTTTTCTGCATTTATTGAGATGATCATATGTTTTTTCTCCTTCAATTTGTTAATATGGTTTATCACATTGATTGATTTGCGTATATTGAAGAATCCTTGCATTCCTGGGATAAACCCCACTTGATCATGGTGTATGATACTTTTAATGAGCTGTTGGATTCTGTTTGCTAGTATTTTGTTGAGGATTTTTGCATCTGTGTTCATCAGTGATATTGGCCTGTAGTTTTCTTTCTTTGTGACATCTTTGTCTGGTTTTGGTATCAGGGTGATGGTGGCCTAGTAGAATGAGTTTGGGAATATTCCTCCCTCTGCCATATTTTGGAAGAGTTTGAGAAGGATAGGTGTTAGCTCTTCTCTAAATGTTTGTTAGAATTCGCCTGTGAAGCCGTCTGGTCCTGGGCTTTTGTTTGTTGGCAGATTTTTAATCACAGTTTCAATTTCAGTGCTTGTGATATGTCTGTTTATATTTTCTATTTCTTCCTGGTTCAGTCTTGGAAGGTTGTGTTTTTCTAAGAATTTGTCCATTTCTTCCAGGTTGTCCATTTTATTGGCATAGAGTTGCTTGTAGTAATCTCTCATGATCCTTTGAATTTCTGCAGTGTCAGTTGTTACTTCTCCTTTTTCATTTCTAATTCTATTGATTTGAGTCTTTTCCCTTTTTTTATTGATGAGTCTGCCTAATGATTTATCAATTTTGTTTATCTTCTCTAAGAACCAGCTTCTAGTTTTACTGATCTTTGCTATCATTTTCTTCATTTCTTTTTCATTTATTTCTGATCTGATCTTTATAATTTCTTTCTTTCTGCTAACATTGGGGTTTTTCTGTTCTTCTTTCTCTGATTGCTTTAGGTGTAAGGTTAGGTTGTTTATTTGAGATTTTTCTTCTTTCTTCAGGTAGGATTGTTTTGCTATAAAACTTCCCTCTTAGAAGTGCTTTTACTGCATCCCATAGGTCTTGGGTCGTCGTGTTTACATTGTCATTTGTTTCTAGGCATTTTTTGATTTCCTCTTTGATATCTTCAGTGATCTCTTGGTTATTTAGTAGTGTATTGGGTAGCCTCCATGTGTTTCTATTTTTTACGGATATTTTCCTGTAATTGATATCTAGTCTCATAGTGTTGTGGTCGGAAAAGATACTTGATACGATTTCAATTTTCTCAAATTTACCAAGGCTTGATTTGTGACCCAAGATATGATCTATCCTGGAGAATGTTCCATGAGCACTTGAGGAGAAAGTGTATTCTGTTGTTTTAGGATGGAATGTCCTATAAATATCAATTAAGTCCATCTTGTTTAATGTATCATTTAAAGCTTGTGTTTCCTTATTTATTTTCATTTTGGATGATCTGTCCATTGGTGAAAGTGGGGTGTTAAAGTCCTCTACTATGATTGTGTTACTTTCGATTTCCCCTTTTATGGCTGTTAGCAGTTGCCTTATGTATTGAGGTGCTCCTATGTTGGGTGCATAAATATTTACAATTCTTATATCTTCTTCTTGAATTGATCCCTTTATCATTATGTAGTGTCTTTCTTTGTCTCTTGTTATAGTCTTTATTTTAAAGTCTATTTTGTCTGATATGAGAATTGCTACTCCAGCTTTCTTTTGATTTCCATTTGCATGGAATCTCTTTTTCCATCCCCTCACTTTCAGTCTGTATGTGTTCCTAGGTCTGAGGTGGGTCTCTTGTAGATAGCATATATGGGTCTTGTTTTTGTATCCATTCAGCCAGTCTATATCTTTTGGTTGGAGCATTTAATCCATTCACATTTAAGGTAATTATCCATATGTATGTTCCTATTACCATTTTCTTAATTTTTTTTGGTTTCTTATTGTAAGTCTTTTCGTTCTCTTGTGTTTCCTGCCTAGAGAAATTCCTTTAACATTTGTTGTAAAGCTGGTTTGGCGGTGCTGAATTCTCTGAGCTTTTCTCAGAGAAAAATATAAGAAATGTTTTAGAAATGTTTTAAATATTTAGAAATGTCTGCTTGTCTTTAAAGGTTTTAATTTCTCTGTCGAATCTGAATGAGATCCTTGCTGGGTAGAGTAATCTTGGCTGTAGGTTTTTTCCTTTCATCACTTTAAATATGTCCTGCAACTCCCTTCTCACTTGCAGAGTTTCTGCTGAAAGATCAGCCGTTAACCTTATGGGGATTCCCTTGTATGTTATTTGTTTCTTTTCCCTTGCTGCTTTTAATATTTTTTCTTTGTATTTAATTTTTGATAGTTTGATAAATATGTATCTTGGAGTGTTTCTCCTTTGATTTATCCTGTATGGGACTCTATGTGCTTCCTGTACTTGACTGACTCTTTCCTTTCCCATATTAGGGAAGTTTTCAACTTTAATCTCTTCAAATATTTTCTCAGTCCCTTTCTTTTTCTCCTCTTCCTCTGAAACCTCTATAATTCACATGTTGGTGCGTTTAATGTTGTCCCAGAGGTCTCTGAGACTGTCCTCAAGTCACTTCATTCTTTTTTCTCTATTCTGCTCTTTGGTAGTTATTTCTACTATTTTATCTTTCAGGTCACTTATCCGTTCTTCTGCCTCAGTTATTCTGCTGTTGATTCCTTCTAGAGAATTTTTAATTTCATTTATTGTGTTGTTCATCATTGTTTGTTTGCTCTTTAGTTCTTCTAGGTCCTTGTTAAACATTTCTTATATTTTCTCCATTCTATTTCCAAGATTTTGGGTATCTTTACTCTCATTACTCTGAATTTTTTTTCAAGTAGACTGCCTATTTCCTCTTCATTTGTTTGGTCTGGTGGGTTTTTACCTTGTTCCTTCATCTGCTGCATATTACTCTGTCTTCTCATTTTTTTTAACTTACTGTGTTTGGGGTCTCCTTTTCACAGGCTGCAGGTTCGTAGTTCCCGTTGTTTTTGGTGTTTGCCCCCAGTGAGTAAGGTTGGTTCAGTGGGTTGTGTAGGCTTCCTGGTGGAGGGAACTAATACCTGTGTTCTGGTGGATGAGGCTGGATCTTGTCTTTCTCGTGGGCAGGACCGAATCTGGTGGTGTGTTTGGGTTGTCTGAGAGCTTATTATGATTTTAGGCAGCCTCCCTGCTAATGGGTGGTATTGTGTTCCTGTCTTGCTAGTTGTTTGGCATAGGGTGTCCCTCACTCTAGCTTGCTGGTCTTTGAGTGGTCCTGGGTCTTAGCGTTGAGGTGGAGATCTCTGGGAGAGCTTTCGCCATTTGATATTATGTGGGCCTGGGAGGTCTCTGGTGGACCAATGTCCTGAACTCGGCTCTCCCACCTCAGAGGCTCAGGCCTGACACCTGGCCAGAGCACCAAGACCCAGTCAGCCACATGGCTTGGGAGAAAAGGAAGAAAAAAATAAAAGTTATTAAAATAAAAAATAAAAAATTATTATTAAAAATAAAAAAGTTAAAAAAAGAAGAAAGAAAGAAAGAAGAGAGCAACCAAACCAAAAAACCAATCTACCAATTATACCAAACGCTAAAAACTATACTATAAAAAAAAAAAAAAAAACCCACGGACAGACAGAACCCTAGGACAGATGGTGAGATCAAAGCTATATAGACAAAAGCACACAAAGAAGCATACACATATACACTCATAAGAAGAGAAAAAGGAAAAAAATATATATATATAAAAAAAAGGGAAGAGAGCAACCAAATCAATTAACAAATCTACCCATGATAATAAGCTCTAAATACTAAGATAAACAAAAACCAGAAACAAATTAGATGCAGAAAGCAAACCCCAAGTCTACAGTTGTTCCCAAAGTCCACCACCTCAATTTTCGGATGATTTGTTGTCTGTCGAGGTATTCCAGAGATGCAGCGTACATCAAGTTGACTGTGGAGATTTAATCCCCTGCTCCTGGGCTGCTGGGAGAAATTTCCCTTTCTCTTCTTTGTTCGCACAGCTCCTGGCATTCAGCTTTGGATTTGGCCCTGCCTCTGTGTGTAGGTCGCCTGAGGGCATCTGTTCCTGCCCAGACAGGACTGGGTTAAAGGAGCAAGTGTTTAGGGGGCTCTGGCTCACTCAGGCATGGGGAAGGAGGGGTACGGAATGTGGGGTGAGCCTGTGGTGGCAGAGGCCAGTGTGTCTTTGCAAAAGCCTGAGGCTCGCCGTATGTTCTCCCTGGGAAATTGTCCCTGGATCACGGGACCCTGGCAGTGGCAGGCTGCTCAGGCTCCCGGGGTGTGGGGGGCATGTATGTATAGTGACCTATTCTTGCACACAGGCTTCTTGGTGACTGCAGCAGCAGCCTTAACGTTTCATGCCTGTCTCTGGTGTTCATGCAGATAGCCACATCTTGCACCCATCTCTGGAGCTCGTTTAGGCGGTGCTCTGAATCCCGTCTCCTTGCACACCCCAAAACAATGGTCTCTTGCCTCTTAGTCAGGTCCAGACTTTTTCCCAGACTCCCTCCTAGCTAGCTGTGGTGCACTAGCCCCCTCAGGCTGTGGTCACGCAGCCAACCCCAGTCCTCTCCCTGGGGTCTGACCTCCAAAGCCCGAGCCTCAGCTCCCAGCCCCCACCCGCCCCAGCTGGTGAGCAGACAAGCCTCTCGGGCTGGTGAGTGCTGGTCGACACCGATCCTCTGTGTGGGAATCTCTCTGCTTTGCCCCCTGCACCCCTGTTGCTGTGCTCTTCTCCGTGGCTCCCACGCTTCCCCCGCGCTCACCCCCCATCGCCACCAGTGAAGAGGCTTCCTAGTGTGTGGAAACTTTTCCTCCTCACAGCTCCCTCCCAGAGGTGCAGGTCCCGCCCCTATTCTTCTGTCTCTGTTTTTTCTTTTTTCATTTGCCCTACCCAGGTACGTGGGGAGTTTCTTGCCTTTTGGGAAGTCTGAGGTCTTCTGCCAGCGTTTAGTAGGTGTTCTGTAGGAGTTGTTCCATATGTAGATGTATTTTTGATGAATTTATTGGGAGGAAGGTGATCTCCACGTCTTACTCCTCCACCGTCTTGAAGGTCCCCCCCACAACTAATGATTTTTCTAAGTTACTCAGCTATGTCCAGGGCCCTGAATTATCCAACTGAGTTATTCCACATTTCCCTAGGGTGCTCTTTTATAGCTGACAACGGTGGAGGGAGGAACAGTGTAGATTCAAAAAGAATTTCTATTCTATATAGGAAGTCTCACAGTTTTCCACAAACTGGAGAGGAAAAGAAACTACGAGTATTAGTACCTCCCATGTTGCTGAGGAAATTTCAAACTATATTAAATACCAAAACATATTTTTTTTCAGAATTCTTATTTCTCAGGTCTTAGAATACTAATTTGATATATAACAAAGGTTTATTTCTCACTGCACACCATACCATAATGTGGGTTGCCTGTGGAGGTGGGAAAGCATCTCTGCTGCATGCAATCATCTGGGACTCAGTTTTATGCCATCTAATGGTTTGGTCATGATGTAAGGCTTGAGTATACGCCACTGGTCATTGGCATCCTACTAACCAATGACCAAAGAGAGAGATCTTTTGGAAGACCTCCAGGAACATTTTAAGGGCCAGCCTCTGTTCAGTTTCCAGTGGCTAAAACTAAGTCACTTGGCCCCACATAGATGCAAGGACACTGGGACGTAGTCTGGAAGTTTCTTTAATAGAGGTAGTTCATTGATATTGGTAAAAACTCTCTACTACAGTAAATACCATTAAATTATTCATAGACACAAAGTTAGCTCACAAATAGATTCCACCCGCAGCAGGTACTCCTCTGTATTTTCTTGCATCCCACGTGTAATTCATCACTAAAAATTTTCTAAATGACACTAATTCGCTGCTATCCACTTTCACTAAAACTCAGTATTTACACTCCTTTTTAAAGCCTGTAAAATCAGCTGCAATTTTGTTGCCTAATAACTAAAACATTTGGCGACACCTTTAATCCACCTCTAGTTCAAATACTATAAGTACTTACTTCAGATATCCCTGAAGATTCAGTTGAACAATTAGCCTTGATAAGCAGATTTTTAATCAAGGAAATAAGCAGAGTTAATTATGCACATAGGCTGTGCTTTAAATGATTTTTATTAACTGAGTGCTTCACCTACTAGCACACAACCCAGGTGCAACATGGCAGTTCTTCCTTTAACTGATGCTTGCTGAGATTACAGTTAGAGACAGACTTAATCCAATTAGCAAATCAATCCTCATGTGAAAAGTGAAAAACCGCTGACAGTTGCAAAGACTCCCATTAGTGATTTTCTATTGCTGTGTTCTCTAATTATATTCCTCCACTACACAAAGGTATCACACAAGGCCAGAAAACAGGCAATAAAATATATTTGAATACCAAAAAGATAATTTCTGCTGGAAATAATGTAATCTCACCAGGATCTATGGTACAATATTAAAGCTAGGTAATCCCTTGAAAATTTATTTTATTTAAAAATTTTTCCCCCAACTAGCTGCTTTTTTATTTAAGGTTAACTCTGTTGTGGAGAAAAGAAGTTATAAGAAAAACAAATCAATGGAAAAAAATTCTGAAATAGCCTGGAGTTTTCTGAATTCTACTTGAATGAATTTCAACATGAGTGCAGGATACATGTGGTGTAATTTATTCTTAATGAGATTACTAGTGTAACTTTTTTAAGATAAGGTTATCTTATAACAGTGGACGTTAAGCCCCATTGCTAGAGCAGAAAGGAAATTCAAAATGAAAATAGTCTGGTTCCTCACATTATAGTGTTATGATGTGTTTCACAACTATTATCAGCTCAAGACAGGCTGGAAAGTGAGAGTCCCTGCTTTGTATTTAATATGAAATACTACTTGTTTAACCTGATTCTGTTACAGAACCACAAGAAAACATAATCTACACTTGGTATTTTTTTAAGATCTAAAAATCTGAGTTTAATATCTGGAGAATGTGTTTGAGAGAGACTTCCAAAAAACTTGAGAATGGAGATTATGGCATCATTTTTATGCTTCTATAGTCCTACTCTTTTCCTTGACAATCTTTCGTGTTAAAGGAATGAAGGTCATAAAGTACACCTCTCTTCCTTTAAATTTTTTTTCTCACTAAATAGTATGAGCCTCTTTGATATACTCATTTTCATATAAACTGTGTGTATTATATTCTTCTGTGCAGACAACTATGAATTCTGCTTAGGATCTATATTACATTTTCTCAGAAGTGTCAATATCAGGGTCCAAATAATTAAAATGATAGAAACATTGGGTGATATTTTGTGAGATATTAAAGGCAAGAGATATAGAGTACACAGATATAGTTTTAGATCAATAGATTGTATGTAGACAGGTATCATATGCATATGAGCATACATAATAATATACAAAATATATATTATAATTATATACTACATAATGCTTATTATACTTAAATATATAATAATCATTTATATACAGTCATATAATAATATATGATATCTAATAATTCATATCTGTCTACATCTCAAAGCTTAAAAGTGAGACTAGCAATATCCTTGAACTCTCAGTAGATCTTATTACAACATTCAAACTGTTAAATGAGTCATTATAGCACACTAAGGATTACTGAGTTGGAATTAAAGAGTAAAGAATTGATAAATAGTTGAGATCAGAAATACAATTCAAGGTGATGAAACTCACCAAAAATTATTCTGGGTGGTACAGTGCTAAGTATACAAAGAAAGTGTCTGTGAAGGCAGAAAGTTAATTTTACAAGCATAATATAGGAAATAAAAGTTTTGTCCTTTCTGGGGCTAATGAGTGTGGGTTAGTTGTTCCATGGATGTCTAACCAAATGATCCAGAACTTCACCTAAAACTATTACCTAATCAAAATGCAAAATGCATTTTGATGTGTGATGCAATTAAACAGTAAATTCTAAATGTATTCATTAAACAGGAATTGAAAATAAATATGACTTTAGGGTCAAGTCCTTCAAAACCTGAGTCAGTACTGAAGTCAAACCCATCAAAGTTACAATAATTATCTCAGCAGTTAAAATTCTCTGAGGTTCAAAATATTAATCTGCATATCCAGTATATTCTCTTGATTGAGGAGAATACTGCAGAAGTTCTTCATCTCACTCAAAAAGTAAAAACAAAACCAAAAAACACCACTCATCTATTTCCATGATATTAAATCAATTTAGTTTTACCTACACGTTATGGGTTTATGTAAGAGCTCACGCTGTTTATATGGTAGAATTTCAGTTTTACTATATATGGCAATTTTTGTAGAGTGAAAAAGTTATGTAAGTGGTAAGACTTTAAATATAATATAGCTAAGAAATTTAGCATTCTTTAATGAAAAAATTTCATGAGAAAAAAACTTAAAACATGAACATGGTAGGTTTTATTTTACTCTAGTATATTTTATTCATTGCAAAATACCATTGTATTACATGAAATAAAATAAAATAATCCAATGAGAATCCATACATACATACAAATACTTAAATACATTAAAACAAAATTTTCTTCCAATGAACAGATGCAGGATCATTTTGACACTACAGGAGCTACTATGAGTAGAGTAATACACATTGAAAGGTTTCTGAGACAGGTCTTAATATGTGACTGAGAGGAAGTATAGTCCCCCAAATTGGATGGAAATACACACGTACACACATATCACATACATAGTCTTTTTCTATTTATATAAAGACTCATGCTCTTAAAATCATAAAATTTTTGTAAGGTATTTAGAAATCTTCCAGTGATTCTCAACTATTGTAACGAACCTTGGGGTATTTATTATTAAATTTATTAATGTATTTAAACATTTCAAATGGTATTAAACTATAAAGAAAATTGGAGAAACATTGGGTTAAGAAACATTGTATTAAAAAATGAAATTTCCATAAAGGGAAAATAATGGAGAAGTTAAAATATCTGAAAACTTGCTTGTGATAGGAAGACTTTTTAATATAATTTAAAACAATGTATTCAATAATAGGTACTTTCTCTCCTTTTAAAAAATTATTTTGAAAGCTAGAGTGATAACTAATTAAACTTTTTTTTCTGTTTTTATTGAGGTAGAAAAAAGATTAGTGTTTTTGCTTATCCTAAATATTTTTCCAACCTTAGCGATGTCCTATTTGGCTGAATACAGATCGACTCACACATTCCCAATTCTTGAGAATTTTACAGTAAAGCATAGTAAAATATGGATAACACTTTATAATGAAAGGTGAAGATAACACTGAATGCTATACAAACAGGTGAAATATGGAGATATCAGCTAGAAAGAAAGAAGGCAGAAGTCACATGTTGGATGGAGGAGTGGGGCTATGTTAGGAACTGGAGTTTTCACTAAGCACTAGCTAACTAAGCACTAGTTTTCACTAAGCACTAGCTAACCTATGGATAAAGCCAGTCCTGCATTCCTGGGTCTCTACTGATGCTTTTGTGCTGGCTGGAGATGTCATGCCCTTCACTCATCTGCTGGCTAATATTTATTCATCCTGCCTTTGAAGACGCAGATCAAATAGCATTTCTCTGCCTCCCTCGCCTCCCCAAGAATCATCCATCCATTTACTCCAGAGTTTACTTCCCTTTAATCTGTCCTCTCATAGAACTTTGCCTGTTTATAATATTAGTCACAAAGCATTTATTTGTCTTTCTACTTAACTATAACTGTTGTTTGAGATCCTCAAGAATAGGACACAGTTTTTAGAGATGGAGAGAATTATTCAAAATCATAGTCAACCTCTTACTAGCTAACTGACTCTGGCCTAGTATGTTAGAGAATCTATAGGTTCCTCATTTGTTAAAATTGAGATAATAAAATCAATTTCATATGGTGGTGGCAAAGACAGATTTAGATAAAACGGGTAATCTGTTTAACACATTGCTTATTGTAACATATATGGGCCCATGTCCCCATGCAACTCCCTTGCACTGACTTGTTCAAATTTAAATGCCCAGAACATCTATTACTTGTTAAGTGCTGAGTATATGGCATTTTCTTCCCATTTTTCATCCTTCTATTTATCTTCAAGTCTAATCTGAGCATCAAAAAAGTGCTTGACAAATAGGAAAAAAAAATATTTGAATTATGTGTGAATATTTTTTTGCTGGTCTAATTTTAATAACTCTTATTATAAAATAAATGCAGCAGTTAAAAACATGAAAAATAAAATAAGCAATCATCCCATTGTCCTCAGACATCTCACACACACACACACACACACACACACATACATGCATACACAAAATGCCTTCTTTCTGTACTTTTATATTTTTATCATAAAAGTGTGTTTATATTATATGTATTATATACATATCACTTATAATAATATGATACAATATATAGTATGTAGGTTGTATACAGTATATTCTATATAATATAATACAATATTATGCTATGTGTGTTATCATTTATAAATATATATACATATTTTAGCCTGTACTGTTCACTTTAATATTGTTTCAATCATCTTCATGTGGTTAAATATAGTAAAACATGTTATTTGTAATTCCTGAACACTATTGCTTCAAGTGATGCACTATCATTTATTTAACCATCCTGTTGCTTTGGTGAGATAAATGCTTAACATTTTTAAGTCTCTGTCTCTAAAATTTAACATTTTCACATTTGCTTTTAAAATTAATGTTTTCCCTTCATATAGTCATATTTTTTTTCTTTTTTATGTTTATTTGATGATTTGTTTGGGGGTTTTTTGAGGAAAATGTAGAGTACACTAAAAACTTAAAGCAGGATACAGTCTCTTTTGCTAAACAAAAATAATGTTGATAGAGATGCACTGAGCAGATATATATAAGAAATGTCTGAAGCATAAAAAGGTTTTTATTTTAAATTTTGAGGAAACTGCTGTAAACACAGGCAAAAGAAGAAAGCCAGTCAATGCAGTTATCAAAATGATTGGTTTACCTACTGAGTATTTTATGAATTCAAAAACACTATAAAGAGATGTTACAGAAGTAATGTCACCCAGGACATAGATTTATCCTGCTATTTTATTGACAGTTTTATAATTTGTTTTAGTTTTCCTCTTTTTCTGTCATTTTTCTTCCTTTTGAATAGTCACTTTTAATACATTTTCTTTTCCTTTACTAATTCACAAAATGCTTCACTGAAGTGTTTTTATATAACAAAATCAACTGAGCTGACTAATTCTATATGCATGTACCAACATCCATGGATTTTCATTTCTACTATTGGCATGATATTCTTGGCCTAATTTCCTCTTTATTCGTCTATTTAAACCAACATGTTCAATATTTTTCTAATTTGTATCTGGATAAATCAACTCTGTAAATAAGCTAGAGTGCTTGGGATCAATGACAAATCAGAGTAAGAACTCTGAAATAGAGCAGTTTACTAAAATTTTTCTTTTGTTTTTGTTGTTATAACTGCTAATTTTATTCTAAATAATACAAATATTGGTAAGCAAAGCAGATGCTGTTGTAACAACAAAAATTAAAAATCCTAAAAACAAAAGGGTGGCATCTGTTAGAGGTTGTTCACCAGGCAGAGAGGAAACATAGTGCAGCTGGAAATTTGGAGACAGAGATTCTCATTGGTAAAAGTGCAAGAGATTCAGGTTATCTTCTGACACTAAGGCTCTATGGGAAAACATTCAGACACAGAAAGTTAAAGCATGCATTTGCTGTAACTGGCTGAGTTCATCAAGGTAGTAGAGAAAAGAGATGAGCTCAGACAAGACTGGGCAAGTTTAAGAGCAAATAGTGAAAGCTAATAGAAAGAATCCAAAATCTTGGGGCCTACAGTATTTGAAAAGTCAACCGCTTCTAGCCCCCTCAAAAGTAAAAGATGTGATTGAAAAGGGATTTGGATGGGATAGGCCCATTAAGATTTACATGTGCAAGATTAGATTAGGAATAGGGGCTTCCTCATTCAAACTCATTCTTTCAGGCAGCCTCAAGATGCATGTTAAATTGAGAGCAATAACCAACGGAGTTAAAAACAAAAACATAGATCAGTTTTAGAAGTTTCCTCTGGGAAAGATTTTTGTATAGTTATTGGCTTATACAACTAACTAGAAATAAATGGATCTCAAGCCTACTAAGTTTTTGAGAAAATTATGTTGTCAAATAAATTATTGATTTAAAAAACTTTGAATATTTGAGTCTTTTATTTTTTATTGAATGAAACAGTAGTGCTTTACAATTTTCAAAAGTTTCACACACATGATTTCATATAATCCCATAATAACCCTTTTTTAATCCCCTAATCATTTATTGCTCCTCGCCCCTTCCATCCCCACTGGTAGCCACTAGTTTGTTCTCTGTATCTGTGAGTCTGCTGCTTTTTTGTTTTATTCACTAGTTTGTTGTATTTTTTAGATTCCACATATAAACGATATACAGTATTTGTCTTTCTCTCTCTGACTTATTTCACTTAACATAATGCCCTCCAAGTCCATCCAGGTTGCTGCAAATGGCAAATTTTCATTCAATTTTATGGCTGAGTAGTATTCCATTGTATATGTACCACATCTTCTTTATCCATTCAATTGTTGATGGACACTTCAGCTGCTTCCATACCTTGGCAATTGTACATAACTCTGCTATGATCACTGGGGTGCATGTATCTTTTCAAATTACTGTTTTTGTTTTTTTTGGATATATACCCAGGAGTGGAATTGCTGGGTCATATGGTAGTTCCATTTTTCGTTTTTTGAGAAATCTCCATACTGTTTTCCACACTGACTGCACCAATTTACATTCCCATCAATAGTATAGGAGGGTTCCCTTTTCTCCACATCCTTGCCAACGTTTGTTGAATATTTGAATCTTAACCCTTGGGTCTCCAAACTTAAAGAACCTAAGTCACCCCAAGAGGGTTCACCCCTGATACCCACCTTAAAAATATCTATGGAGGAAAATGGACAAGAAAAACCTCTCACTGTTGAGTCTGGAACATAAAGGACAATAGAGAGAGGAATTCCTCCTAGAAAGCAGAATCAAGGGTTTCACAGGGAACTTTACCACTACCATAAAAGCAGGATCCACCCACAAGAGTTTATCATTGCCATGAACCAGTGAGACTGTGTTTTTTCTTATTTTTTCCTGATAAAAGTGTTCGCTGCAGTTATGGTTCCCCTTTGCCACCAGTGGGCGCTAGTATATGTGTGTCTGTAGTGGGAAAAGATGGAAACAAATAAATTTACTTCCCATTTATAGAGCACCAGTTTATATGCAGCAGCATTTAAACATGGAGAGTAGTTCACATAGTTCAGATTTCTTGATCTTTGAGCTGAGTAAAATAGCTAAATGGGACTGTAGCTTATTTGTCTGTGGAAGAGTGTGAGGGTGCTCTGGGTGTGGGAAATATCTGCACATAAATTTTTGTTGGCCAGAGTAAGAAAATCCAGAGACAACTTGCTATCTACCAAAGAGTTATGTTCTTTCTTCCATAGTGTTATCGTGCTGGGGTGCAACTTCCTAGAAAGAGATTACTTTTTTCAACATCCCTCGTGTCTTGGGGACCTACATGAATAACATATTCATTTCTTAAGAAGAGAAAGCATAGGTGAGGAAAAATATTGGTGTAGAGGGTGAGTGAATCAAGATAGTTATTTTGGACAGATTTAGTTTGAGATGGCTATTAGATATCTGGGTGGAAATTTCAATTACAAATATGCAGTTACAGATATTGTTTTGGAGTTCTCCTTATTAAAATCCTTTTGTATTGTTAATGTTTACTGAGGCATACCCCTTAGCCTGGTGTTAAAGAAGTACTTACTAAGGTCATGCTTGGCTTTTTTCCTTATTTTTAGAGCCATTAAAACTCTTATCATTCTAGAAACCATTTGTCCTGATGGCAATATCCATTTTCCAGAAAAGAAGGAATCATACCACATAGTGGTTCAAGACAATATAGTGAGTGTATCTGGATTTACATTTTGTTCTCCAACTTTCTAACTCTGTAACAATAGCAAAGTTACTTCATCTCTATAAGTTTATGTTTCCGTTGATGTAAAATGACATAAACACTTGTCAACTTGATGTAAGGATTAAATGAGCTAACATATTTAATATGTAAACCATAGAAAATATTTGAAATATGGTAAAAATAAAATGACAATAATTGTGGTAAGGTTGATAAATTCCCTCTCTATCGTGCAAAAATTTACTACTAAACCACATTGCACACCTCTGGGGCAAATGATTCATGGCCTAAGGAATGATGCTCTCATATTATAATACCGAATGAGTTTTCTTTTTAGTAAAACCAGGACATCAAACTCCTAGCTCTATTATTTAATTTATAAATGATATCTCAAAGTCAATCTTTTAAAAATGGGGTAAATTATTTTGAGAAATACTTTTCCTTGCCAAGAAAAGAATAAAACCTGTTATTTTCTACTTATTTACATCATGTTGTGAAATATTCATACAATTTAGGCCCGTTAATTTTGACTAAAGGAATAGTAAGGAAAGGGAGTTGCTTTAAAAAAACAAAAACCTATTAACTGCCATCAGTCTCTTAGCCATTAATGCAAACTAAAACCTTTTATTCATAGTTATCTTGTAAAATATTGACAAATTTTTATAGTTTATTCTCAATATCTTTTCACAAAGTGAGGAGTATAATCTGGGATTCTGCCTTAAAATTTAATATCATAACAAACATTTGGTTTTAATGAAAAGTTGAACTGAAGGAAATTCTCACTGACTTTTGTTTCTTGTTTTCTGCTCTAAGATGCTCATTTTTAATGATGTAATTCTTTTTCACAGTATTGCAGAGGTTACAGTACATTTTGCATGTACTTCAAATGGCATATCACAAGTTATTAGCCCATGAATTTTAATTTTCTTACTACTAATAGAATGACTAAATGTTTTCATCTGGCAAAGTTGCCTGTAAGTGGATTCTATGTGGCATGTTTCCAACGATGAGAGATTAAAAGGTTATATTCAGGTGTTATTTGTCTTGCCCAGAAAGAGTACTCACCAATATATAAAAATGGCAGGATAACGCATTTAAAATTAGTCCAAGTTCCAAAAGTGGATTACAAATGATCCATGTAAAAATAATACTCCTAAAGCGTAATAAGTGGTGCTATTCACTGGGAACATTTTGATACTTCAACATTTGGCAAACAGAGGCAGCAGCTTTTAAATCTACTTGCTCTTAGAAATACCAGTTTTGATGATTTTGAACTTGGCTGAATTTTCTAAAGTCACTCAATAAACAAACTATTAAGAATGCATCTCATGCGCATAATAAAAGGGCAGAATTCCAAAGCAAACAAACACATATTTTATTAGTCTGCTTATGTCCCAAACAGGGTAAGTTACTGACAATGAAACAATTTGGTTTAAATATTCTAACTCATATTCCTCCAAAGACTTTTTTTCAACAGCTTGACATTCAAAATTATTGATGACCCTACTCACATATTAAAACCACTTTTATAATTGTTTTTAATCAATTTCCTTGTGTTTGTCATTGCCCATCATATCTTCTCTCTGTTAGGTCTAGAGAAATAGTAACGCCCCACCGTTGACTGTTATTTTTTTTAATTTTCATGCTTTTCAATTTGCTTCTACATGTATGTTGTCATTTACTATTCACAACATCCTGTTAGAGAATTAAGACAAATTTTTACCTTCATTCGTTTTACGTGTAGGAAACAACAAACATTGTGAAAAGTCAAGTGTCACAAGCTAGTTAATGATAGCTCCAATATTGGAAGGTAATTATAATTGTTCAAATTATGCCCGAATTTAAGGTGTATTATATCACCAAAATATTATTTGTCCTAGTGTGTTCTCCCTTTTAACCCTTTCCTCTGCTATTATTTGTATAATTTATCACATCAAGAAGACACAGTAAGCATGGAGACCATTTCATAGTGGGCCCACTATTTCATTAGTATACTTGCAAGCTGCTGTTATGTCACAGGATGAAAGTGTTTGGAGTTATGAGGAAAACAAGTGAAGTAAAAATATTTCAAACAGCATGACTGATATTGTAAACAATTGATAAAATTCAGTTTCTATTCATATATATCTAAAATGTAGAATACACGTATTTAAAACTTCTAGAATAAAACAGTTCTCCATATAATTGTGCCATTAGTAACAACAGTCAACTGTTTTAAAAAAATGTCGAGGGAGTTATTTTGTCACATCTCTTCAAGGACAACCTGTTTCTATTCCACAAAAGGTCATGGACTCAACTGCATCTTGTTTCTCTAATGACTGCTTAATTTTTTAAGAATTGTGACACGTTTCTGTTAAGTTCATGTTGCTGCAGTCTTCTATATAGCAAGGCAAAGTTTCCAAAGTCAATACACACAGAGCTTCCATTTAAGCCTATAATCAATAGTTGCCAATGATGAATGAGCATCAGTTATTAACAGTGGATGTGGTTTAGGTTGTTTTACTTTTGTCTGCTTTTAAAGCACTTGTAATGGATTGCTACTGTCAGGTGCATCCATTAAACAGAGTTCATTCCACTGAAAGCACAGAGAAGGGTCAGAATTGTTGATAAGGGATGGTTAATAATCCCAGGTTACCTCTCTTTGATTCAAAAATTCACTCTGTGATATACGAAGAAAATT
Organism: Balaenoptera musculus; assembly: GCF_009873245.2. Classification (NCBI taxonomy): domain Eukaryota; kingdom Metazoa; phylum Chordata; class Mammalia; order Artiodactyla; family Balaenopteridae; genus Balaenoptera; species Balaenoptera musculus. Next base: position 48,249,206 of record NC_045794.1, on the reverse strand, counting down.
TGGCTCACAGATTAATTTCTGCTATATTATTTATACAAAATAAATATTAGGATTATTATTGAATACCTGTGTTCAGATTTTATTGAACTTGCAACAAATTTACTACAAAATGAGAATTTGCCAAAGATCAGACATAACAAGTTTTTCCATAAAACATTCCCAAGTAAATGTCAGTAATCTTTACTGGAATAAGGGAATAAGTTACAAACTGAGTTGAGATAAAGTCTTGGCATGTGGCAGCACATAGCAGTATTATAATGTGGCAATAAAATGCATTAAATGATATTTTAGAAGGTGTTATATAAAGACCCAGAGGAGATCAGTATGGAGCAAAAATTCAGATTGAAACTTCTTCAAAGTATCAGGGCCATGTGTGGAAAATAGAACTTGGAGTAGGACTCACTTAAATTTCAAAACTAGAAACCCAGGTAGAATAAAAGGCAGGTAAATGGTAGAAAATCACTCAACATCTTGAGTTTATACTATGAGAGAAAATGGGTCAACAGTGTAAAACCAAGCAAGAAAAATACATAGATCCAATTAGCTTTTCTACAAGAGAATGGCAAGAGTTTGACCTTTCAGAGGGAAAGAAATGATGTGAGATTAGTTATCAATGGAGTATAACCTTTAAAAATTGCCAATCAGTATATTTACACCTGTAACTTACATAATATTGTACATCAACTATACTTGAATAAAAATAAACAAAAATTTTAAAGTACATGATCATTAATTCATCATCAGTTATATGTAGTGACTATGTGCCTAGTTTCTCAAGTGTAAAGTATTATATTTAATTCCTAAAATAAACTTGTAGGGAAATCATTATGATAATATTTATTCCACATCGAGAACTGAGGTTCGAAGGTGTTTAATAACATGCCCAAGACAATATAGCAAAAAAAATGAAAAAACAAAGTTAATCCTTATCTAATTTATGGTCTATCATTGGTGTCTTCTGTAGCAGACAGCTAAGACCAAGTATAGAACTTAAAATACAATGTTTCGTATGTGTTATAATTTGCACTTTTCCCAATATCCTATCTCTTGCATGCACTTAATTGCCTAGAAATATATTAATGCATTAAATTAAGGAGAACAGCACTTAGCACCATGAATTTATGGATTGGTGAGTGATATCAGAATAATATTTCTTCATTATCAAATTCTAACTCTTCTGTTTCTACTAAGAATAGAATTTCTACTAACAGTAGCAGCTGAAGCTGTAGATTATTTTCTTGACCTGAAGCATGCTTTTTTCCAAACTTTTCTGTGACAAATGTTAGGGTCTCTGACACATAGTTCTGATTCTTCAAGGCTCAGTAGACACTGGCTACCCTCATGTGCTTCCTAACCCTCACTCTGAAACCTACTGAATATAAACAATAACTGGGGACTTCAAAAGGAAGATTTTCATCCTCCTTTCTCCAGGGAGATTTTTGTCTCTATATTCTGTCAAGAAATTAGACATTTTAAATTTTGACACACATCCTTGAAGGCTTCCCACTATACCTTTTCTCTACCAAGGTTTGTCTATTTATTGGTTTGTCTTGTAGAACCCTCCAAACTCTTGATAGTTTTTCTGAATTACATAAAGTAAATCATTCACATATAATTATTTATTGACATAGAATATCACTGAAGTATGTATTGAGACAGCTAAGATTAAATATAACTGATAAGTAAAAATGAAACACCTTTTTACAGTGTCATTATAATTTTTTAAAGAGTTCAGATTTACAATGATTTAAAACACTTGATTAAAGTATGATTCTCTTTTATATATTTAAGTACCCATATTGCTTTTGTTTCTTATTTGTCTCAACGATAGTGTTGAGTCATCTCAAGATCTTTAAATAGAAATTTACCAGCCAAATCACAGTTTAAATGTCAAGTTGTTTCTGGCCTCAAAAGTATCATAAGTTTAACTCTGTAATATAGCAAGCTCAATATTTCCCTTAGACTTTATCAAACCAAGTTTCAACCAGGTATCTGGGGGAAGCATATTAGTTTAAAAACTTAAAAAAAAATCTGAATTTATGGTTTGTGACATTCACTTACATAAGTATCTATGGAATAAAGAATAAAGGCTAACAGACTGAAAAATCAGTTAATTTATATAGGAGAATCAATTCTTTCAAATGGTTTCACTGTAAACTTTACTTATTTTATTGGCTTTTATATATAACACAATTAGTCTCCAAACATTACAAAAAATGAAACCTAATATCTTGATAAAATAACATCAAAGGTATATTTTCAAATTCCTGGCTTATATAGAATTAGTTTGAAGGTTAAATCATTTCTCCAAGATTAGAGATCTAAAATATTTGCTTTCTGAAAATAGTGAAGAAAGTGCTTTATTATTTACCTTTGGGAATACTAGGCAGTTATCAGGAGAGTATATTAAAAAGACTGAGAGTGTGTTATCTGAACCTTTCCTTTGTGGTCAGATGCTTTTTGCCATAAACTAAAGTGGTTCTACAAGACTAAATTTCACATCCCTGTAATAGAATCAAACATGATCAGATTCCCATCTATTCCATTTCTTAAAATTAAAAGACTTTTAAAACAATTTTTAAACTGATGTAAACATTTTAAATTGTTATAAATCAAATGAGAATGGAAACTAGTTATTTCCTTTGAAGCACAAGTTATAAAAATTATGTAACATTTAGGAAAGAAAATTAAATCTACCCAACTATACGATATCCTCTATGATAAATAAATTAATTAAAGTATAAAGAGATTATCATAGTATATTAAATCTTACTATGCTTTTCTAGAATTAATTCATTAAATTGAAACACTGTGTAAAAAAGAGGCACGGGGGATGAAACCTGATACCCGGAGCAAAAGATAGCATTTGTTTTGATGATAAAAATATTTAAGTGAAATATTTTTAGGCTGTACATTACTAATCCCAGTTGTTATTTTACCTAATTAATGAAAAGTCATACATTACAGAAAAAAAAACATGATTTGTTAATTTTTCTACCATTATATATTGCAGTGTCTTTGTTCTTTTTTGGCTGGGAAAACTGCAACGAATTTAAATTATCTCAAATTATTCATTTTCTCTCTCTCTCCCTCTCCCTCTCCCTCTCTCTTTAAACTTTTTCCCTATCTCCTGGATTTCAGGATATTTTTCTCCACTTCAACTATATTTATTTCCTACCTAATACTGTGTTGGTATTAGAGTGAGATCTTAAAACTTACAAATTAAAGAAAACAAACAAAAAAAGCAGATGAATCAGTACTACTTTCTTTTTCCAAACTATATAAGTATAGTCCAGAGAGGAAAAAATAATTACAGGCAACACTGAGTATAGATCCATTTCTGTCAACAATAAGAATGGAAAAATCCTCTTTAGAAGATAGTCTTTTGCATTTCAACATATTTTACATTGCCAGAAGTTTTTCAGAAATTAAAAAGAAGGTCCTCTGTACTCTGTCCTCTGGAAGGAGATGTTGAAACAAAGTGATTCTCTGATTGAGAGAGAAACATTAAAGAGAAAAGTTAGGTCTGCTGGCAACACATTCTTTTAGTTTTCCTTCTGTGACAGTGCCATGATTTCTTCTTCATTCCTGAATATTTTCCAGGATATAGAACTCTAGACTAATAGTTTTTTTCTTTTAGCACTTGAGAAATGGTGTGCTAGCTCCTTCTGATTGCAGTGGTTTCTTCTGGGAAATTTGGGGTCATTTAAATTGTTTCCCCTCATATGTAAGGTACTGTCTCACTCTCAATACTTTCAAAAAATTTTCTTGGTCTTTAGTTTTCAGAATTTTAACAAATGATGTGTCTTGGTGTGGTTTCTTTGAGTTTATTCTGTTTGGCATTTGTTCAGCTTCTTGAATCTGTAAGATTATTTCTTTTGCTAAATTTTGGAAGTTTTCACGTCAGTGTTCAAATACATTTTCAGCACCACCCTTTTCTTCTATTTTTCCAGGACTCTAATGACACAAATGTCAATATGTAAAGTCCCACATGTTTCTGAGACTCTGGGTTTTGTTTGTTTGTTTTCAGTCTGTCATCTTACTTTTGTTTAGATTGGATAATTTCTGTTCTGGTTTCTTCAAGTTCAGTAATTCTTTCCTCTGTGCACCTCATTCTGCTGTTGAGGCAATCCATCAATTAATAAAAAATTGCATTTTTTAATTTCTAAAATTTCAATTTAGTTCTTCTTATCTTCTATTTCTTTACTAAAACTTTCTGTTTTTTCATTTGTTTTAAGCATTTTAATAATAATTCATTAAAATATCTTTATGATAGACACTTTGGCATCCTTGAAAGTATACATCTACACATAAATGAATAAAGAAATTGTGGTATATGTATATAATGTAATAGTATTTAGCCTTAAAAAATGAGATCCTGCCATTCATGAAAACATGGATGACCTAGAGGACATTATGCTAAGTGAAATAAGCCATATACAGAAAATTTTTAAAAACTATATGATGTCATTTATACAGGGGATCTAAAAATGTCAAATACATAGTAGCAGAGATTTGAATGGTGGTGGCGTGGGGAAAATGGGAAGATATTCATCAAAGGATACAAAATTGCAGTCTATAGGATGAATAAATCTAGAGATCTAAAGTGCATGATGAATATACTTAATAATACTGTATTGAACACTAGAAATTTGCTAAGAGAGTAGATTTCAGGTAAGGAGTATACATGTGAAAATTGAGAAGCTGGCCGTGGATGATGTCATCCAGAGTAAGAAGAAAATATTGTCCAGAACAGAAGACCTACTTAAAAATTAAGCAGAGAGGAGACCTTCAAGATGGCAGAGGAGTAAGATGTGGAGGTCACCTTCCTCCCCATAAATACATCAAAAATACATCTACATATGGAACAACTCCTACAGAACACCTACTGAATGCTGGCAGAAGATCTCAGACTTCCCAAAAGGCAAGAAAATCCCCACGTACCTGGATAGGGCAAAAGAAAAAAACAGAGACAAAAGAATAGGGACGGGACCTGCACCTCTGGGAGGGAGCTGGAAGGAAGAAAAGTTTCCACACACTAGGGAGCCTGTTCACCAGGGGGACAGAGGGTTGGTGGCAGGGAAGCTTCAGAGCCATGAAGGAAAGCAGAGCAACAGGGGTGCAGAGGGCAAAGTGGAGAGATTCCCACACAGAGGATCAGTGCCGACCAGCATTCACCAGCCTGAGACGCTTGTCTGCTCACCCGCCAGGGCAGGTGGGACCTGGGAGCTGAGGCTCCGGCTTCGGAGGTCAGATCCCAAGGAGAGGACCGGGGTTGGCTGTGTGAAGACAGCCTGAATTGGGCTAGTGTGCCACAGCTAGCCAGGAGGGAGTCCGGGAAAAAGTCTGGTCCTGCCAGAGAGTCAAGAGACCTTTGTTTCAGGGTGCGCGAGGAGAGGGGGATTCCTTCCCCCTGTGCCCACAGGCACTAAAATCTACCTAAAGTTATACTAAGTTCACAGACACTCCAAAACACACCACCGGACGTGGCCCTGCCCAACAGAAGGACAAGATACAGCCCCACCCGCAAGAACACAGGCACCAGTCCCCTCCACCAGGAAACCTACACAAGCCACTGAACGAACCTCACCCACTGGGGGCAGACACCAAAAATAATGGGAACTACGAACCTTCAGGCTACGAAAAGGAGACCCCAAACACAGTAAGTTAAATAAAATCAGAAAACAGAGAAATAGGCAGCAGATGAAGGAGCAAGGTAAAAACCTACCAGAACAAACAAATGAAGAGTAAATAAGGATTATACCTGAAAAAGAATTCAGAGTAATGAGAGTAAAGATGACCCAAAATCTTGGAAATAGAATGGAGAAAATAAAGGAAACATTTAACAAGGACCTTGAAGAACTAAAGAGCAAACAAATGATGATCAGCACAATAAATGAAATAAAAAATTCTGTAGAAGAATCAACAGCAGAAAACTGAGAAGAATGGATAAGCGACTTGGAAGATAAAATAGTGGAAATAACTGCCACAGGGCAGAATAAAGAAAAAAGAATGAAAAGAATTGAGGACAGTCTCAGAGACCTCTGGGACAACACTAAATGCACGAGCATTCGAATTATAGGGGTCCCAGAAGAAGAGAAAAAGAAAGGGTCTGAGAAAACATTTGAAGAGATTATAGCTGAAAAATTCCCTAACATGGGAAAGGAAATAGTCAAGTACAGGAAACACAGAGAGTCCCATACACGATAAATCCAAGGAGAAACACACCAACACACATACTAATGGAACTATCAAAAATTAAATACAAAGAAAAAATATTAAAAGCAGCAAGGGAGAAGCAACAAATAACATACAAGGGAAACCCCATAAGGTTAACAGCTGATCTTTCAGCAGAAACTCTGCAAGCCAGAAGGGAGTGGCAGGACTTATTTATTTATTTATTTATTTATTTATTTATTTATTTATTTATTTAAATAGATCTTTACTGGAGTATAATTGCTTCACAATACTCTGTTAGTTTCTGTTGCACAGCAAAGCGAACCAGCCATATGCATACACATGTCCCCATATCCCCTCCCTCTTGTGTCTCCTTCCCATCCTCCCTATCCCAACCCTCTAGGTCATCACAAAGCGCTGAGCCGATCTCCCTGTACTATGCTGCTGCTTCCAACCAGCCAACTTTTTACATTCGGCAGTGTGTATATGTCGCTATAACTCTCACTTTGCCCCATCTTCCCCTTCCCACCACATGTCCTCAAGTCTGTTCTCTATGTCTACTTCTTTATTTCTGCCCTTCAACTAGGTTCATCAGTACCATTTTGTTTTTATTTTAGATTCCGTATATATGCGTTAGCATCCGGTATTTGTTTTTCTCTTTCTGACTAACTTCAGTCTATACAACAGACTCTAGGTCCATCCACCTCACTACAAATGACTCAATTTTGTTTCTTTTTTTGGCTAAGTAATATTCCATTGTATATATGTGCCACATCTTCTTTATCCATTGAGATGTCAATGGACATTTAGGTTGCTTCCATGTCCTGGCTACTGTAAATAGTGCTGCAGTGAACATTGTGGTGCATGTCTCTTTTTGAATTATGGTTTTCACAGGGTGTATTCCCAGTTGTGGGATTGCTGAGTCATACGGTAGTTCTATTTTTAGTTTTTTAAGGGACCTCCATACTGTTCTTCATAGTGGCTGTATCAATTTACATTTCCACCAACAGTGCAAGAGGGTTCCCTTTTCTCCACACCCTCTCCAGCATTTATTCTTTGTAGATTTTTTGATGATGGCCACTCTGACCAGTGTGAGGTGATACCTCATTGTGGATTTGATTTGCATTTCTCTAATGATTAGTGATGTTGAGCATCCTTTCATGTGTTTGTTGGAAATCTGTATATCTTCTTTGGAGAAATGTCTGTTTAGGTCTTCTGCACATTTTTGGATTGTGTTGTTTGTTTTCTTGATATTGAGCTGCATGAGCTGCTTGTACATTTTGGAGATTAATCCGTTGTCAGTTGCTTCATTTGCAAATATTATCTCCCATTCTAAGGGTTGTCTTTTTGTCTTGTTTATGGCTTCCTTTGCTGTGCAAAAGCTTTTAAGTTTCATTAGGTCCCATTTGTTTATTTTTGTTTTTATTTCCATTTCTCTAGGAGGTGGTCAAAAAGGATCTTGCTGTGATTTATGTCATATAGTGTTCTGACTATGTTTTCCTCTAAGAGTTTATAGTGTCTGACCTTACATTTAGGTCTTTAATCCATTTTGAGTTTATTTTTGTGTATGGTATTAGGAATTTTTCTAATTTAATTCTTTTACATGTAGCTGTCCAGTTTTCCCAGCACCACTTACTGAATAGGCTGTCTTTTTTCCATTGTATATTCTTGCCTCCTTTGTCAAAGATAAGGTTACCATATGTGCGTGGGTTTATCTCTGGGCTTTCTATCCTGTTCCATTGATCTATATTTCTGTTTTTGTGCCAGTACCATACTGTCTTGATTACCGTAGCTTTGTGGTATAGTCTGAAGTCAGGGAGTTTGATTCGTCCAGCTCCGTTTTTCTTTCTCAAGATTGCTTTGGCTATTCAGGGTCTTTTGTGTTTCCATACAAATTGTGAAATTTTTTGTTCTAGTTCTGTGAAAAACACCATTGGTAGTTTGATAAAGATTGCATTGAATCTGTAGATTGCTTTGGGTAGTAGAGTCATTTTCACAATGTTGATTCTTCCAATCCAAGAACATGGTATATTTCTCCATCTGTATATGTCATCTTTGATTTCTTTCATCAGTGTTTTATAGTTTTCTGAGTACAAGTCTTTCACCTCCTTAAACAGGTTTATTCCTAGGTATTTTATTCTTTTTGTTGCAGTGGTAAATGGGAGTGTTTCCTTAATTTGTCTTTCAGATTTTTCATTGTAGATGTATAGCAATGCCAGAGATTTCTGTGTGTTACTTTTGTATCATGAAACCTTACCAAATTCATTGATTAGTTCTAGTAGTTTTCTGGTGGCATCGTTAGGATTTTCTAGGTATAGTATAATGTCATTGGCAAACATAGACAGTTTTACTTCTTCTTTTCCAATTTGTATTCCTTTTATTTCTTTTTCTTCTCTGACTGCCATGGCTAGGACTTCCAAAACTATGTTGAATAAGAGTGGTAAGAGTGGACATCTCTGTCTTGTTCCTGATCTTAGTGGAAAAGTTTTCAGTTTTTCACCATTGAGTATGATGCTTGCTGTGGGTTTGTCATATATGGCCTTTGTTATGTTGAGGTAGGTTCCCTCTATGCCCATTTTCTATACAGTTTTTTTCATAAATCGGTGTTTAATTTTGTCAAAAGCTTTTTCTGCATCTATTGAGATGATCATATGCTTTTTATTCCTTAATTTGTTAATGTGGTGTATCACATTGATTGATTTACATATATTGAAGAACCCTTGAATCCTTCTGATAAATCACACTTGATCATGGTGTATGATCCTTTTAATGTGCTGTTGGATTCTGTTTGCTAGTATTTTGTTCAGGATTTTTGTGTCTGTGTTCATCAGTGATATTGGTCTATAATTTTCTTTTTCTGTGACATCTTTTCACGGTTTTGGTATCAGGGGATTGTGGCTTCGTAGAATGAATTTGGGAGTGTTTCTCCCTCTGCAATTTTTTGGAAGAGTTTGAGAAGGATCGGTGTTAGATCTTTTCTAAATGTTTGTTAGAATTCACCTGTGAAGCCATATGGTCCTGGAGTTTTGTTTGTTGGAAGATTTTTAATTACAGTTTCAATTTCATTACTTGTGATAGGTCTGTTTATATTTTCTAATTCTTCCTGGTTCAATCTTGGAAAATTGTACCTTTCCAAGAATTTGTCCATTTCTTCGTGGTTGTCCATTTTATTCGCATATAGTTGTTTGTAGTAGTCTCTTATAATCCTTTGTATTTCTGCAGTGTCAGTTGTGATTTCTCCTTTTTCACTTCTAATTCTATTGGTTTGAGTCTTCTCCCTTTTTCTTGATGAGTCTGGCTAATGGCTTATCAATTTTGTTTACCTTCTCAAAGAACCAGCTTTTAGTTTTATGGATCTTTGATCTTCTTCATTTCTATTTCATTTATTCCTGCTCTGATTTTTATGATTTCTTTCCTTCCACTGACTTTGGGTTTTCTTTGTTCTTCTTTCTCTAGTTGTTTTAAGTGTAGGGTTAGATTGTTTATTTGAGATTCTTCTTGTTTCTTGAGGTGAGATTGCATTGCTATAAACTTCACTCTTAGAACTGCTTTTGCTGTGTCCCATAGATTTTGGGTCATCGTGTTTTCATTGTCATTTGTTTCTATGTATGTTTTTATTTCTTCTTTGATTTCTTCAGTGATCTCTTCATTATTTAGTAGTGCACTTTTTAGCCTCCATGTATTTGTGTTTTTTACAGCTTTTTTCCTGTAGTTGATTTCCAGTCTCATAGTGTTGTGGTTAGAAAAGATGCTTGATACGATTTCTATTTTCTTAAATTTTCTGAGGCTTGATTTCTAACCCAAGATGTGATCTATCCTGAAAAATGTTCCATATGCACTTGAGAAGAAAGTGTATTCTGCCACTTTTGGGTGTAGTGTTCTATAAATATCAATTAAATCTATCTGTTCTATTTTGTCATGTAAAGCTCGTCTTTCCTTATTTATTTTCTGTTTGGATGATCTGTCCATTGGTGTAAGTGGGGTGTTAAAGTCCCCTACTATTATTGTGTTACTGTCGGTTTCTGCTTTCATGGTTGTTAACATTTGTCTTATGTATTGAGGTGCTCCTATGTTGGGTACTTATACATTTATAATTGTTATATCTTCTTGGATGATCCTTCGATCATTATGTAGTGTCCCTCCTTATATCTAGTAACAGTCTATATTTTAAAATATATTTTATCTGATACAAGTATTGCTACTCCAGCTTTCTTTTGATTTCTATTTCCATGCAATATCTTTTTCCATTCCTTCACTTTCAATCTGTATTTGTCCCTAGGTCTGAAGTGTGTCTCTTGTAGACAGCATATATATGGATCTTGTTTTTGTAGCCATTCAGTCAGTCTGTTTCTTTTGGTTGGGGCATTTAATCCATTTATATTCAAGATTATTATCGATATGTATGTTCTTATTACCATTTTCTTAAGTGTTTTGGGTTTGTTTTTTGGGGTCTTTTTCTTCTCTTGTGTTTCCCGCCTAGAGAAGTTTCTTTAGCATTTGTTGTAAAGCTGGTTTGGTGGTGCTGAACTCTCCTGGCTTTTGCTTGTCTGAAAAGCTTTTGACTTCTCCATCGAATCTGAATGAGATCCTTGCTGGATAGAGTAATCTTTGTGGGTTTTTGTCTTTCATCACTTTAAGTATATTCTGCCACTCTTTTCTGGCCTGCAGAGTTTCCACTGAGAAATCAGCTGATAGTCTTATGGAGATTCCTTTGTATGTTATTTTTTGTTATCCCTTGCTACTTTTAATATTTTTTCTTTCAATTTACTTTTTGTTAGTTTGATTAATATGTGACTTGGTGTGTTTTTCCTAGGGTTTATCCTGTATGGGACTCTCTGTGCTTCCAGATTTGATCGACTATTTCCTTTCCCATGTTTGGGAAGTTTTCAACTGTAATCTCATCAAATATTTTGTCAGACCCTTTCTTTTTCTCTGCTTCTTCTGGGACCCGTATAATTCGAATGTCAGTACGCTTAGTGTTGTCCCAGAGGTCTCTGAGATTGTCTTCAATTCTTTTCATTCTTTTTTCTTTATTTTGCTCCTCAGCAGTTCTTTCCACCATTTTGTCTTCCAGCTCACTTATTCGTTCTTCTGCTTCAGTTATTCTGTTATCGATTCCTTCTAGTATATTTTTCATTTCAGTTATTGTGTAGTTTATCTCTGTTTGTTACTTAGTTCTTCTAGATCTTTCATAAACATTTCTTTTATTTTCTTAATCCGTGCCTCCATTCTATTTCTGAGATTCTGGATCATCGTTACTATCATTACTCTGAATTCTTTTTCAGGTAGATTACCTATTTCATCTTCATTTATTTGGTCTTGTAGGTTTTTACCTTGCTCCTTCATCTGCAAAATATTCTTTTGCCGTCTCATTTTTTTTTTTTTTTTTTTAGTGGGATTGTGTTCCTGTCTTACTGGTTGTTTTGCCTGAGGCTTCCAACACTGGAGTTTGTAGGCTACTGGGTAGAGCTGGGTCTTGGTGCTGAGATGAGGAACTCCATGACACCTCACTGTGATGAATATTCCCTGGGGTCTGAGGTTCTCTGTTAATCCAGTGATTCTGACTCAGAGCTCCCACCGCAGGAGCTTCTGCTCGACCCCCAGCTCATGAACCAAGAACTGGCAAGCTGCATGGGGCAGCAAAAAAAATTTAAAAAGAGAACAATGACAAAGTAAAAAATAAAATTGGACTAGGAAACTAACAGATATGTTAGAAAGAATATAAAAATAAAAATATAGATGAGTCAACAACCGGAAGGTACATCAGTACCACAACAGTAAAAAAGAGGAGGGAATAGGAAAAAAAAAAAAAAAAGGGGACGAAAGGCCTTGACTATGGAGGGGGTGCCTAAGCAAGGGCAAGCTTTGGGCTGTAGTTGGCATGTATGCTTAGTACCCACAGGGCTGGAAAAGGCCGTGAGTGCTGTGGTGGGTGGGGCTTAGGCTCAAGGAACAGAAGGGGCCCAGATGTGGCCCCCACCCCTGGTCTCAGAGGGCAGAGGACCTCACCTGGGAGCCCAGCAGGCTTCCTGGGCATGAATGGGTGGGGCAAATGCCCTCCTCTCCTTTCCTGCTTCTCCAGTCTTGGAGGACCCCTCCTGCCTGCCTCTGTTGTTCTCCCCTTGGCCTCCTTCCTCTGCCCCCAAGGACCCACGTGACCTGGAGGGGCTTTGGAGGACAGGGGATTGGCCTGGGAGCTCAGCAAGCTACCTGGGCCCGAGTAGGTGGGGCAATCGCCCTCGATCCTCTCCCACTCCTCCCAGATGGCTCCTCCCACCTGCCTCTCCTGATCTCCCCGGCCTCCCTCCTAGCCCCCGAGGATGCATGCAGCCTTGGTGGGGGGGGGGATTTTGAGGGCAGGGGACCAGCCAGGAACTCAGCAGGCTCCCAGGGCCAAGTGGGCAGGGCAATTGTCCTCCGCTCCTCCCCCATTCCTCCCACAGGGCCCCTCCCGCCTGCCTCTCCTGATCTCCCCATCCTGCCTCCTATGCCCAGGCCTGGATGGGGCTTTGCAGGGGTGGTACTAGCCTGGGAGCTCAGCAGACTCCCCAGCCCGAGTGGGCCAGGCGATTGCCCTCCACTTCTCTCCTGCTCTTTCCAGAGAGTCCCTTCTGCCTGCCTCTCCTGACCTCCCTGGCCTCAGGGGAGCAGATCCTGTCTGGCCTCTGCTTCTCCTCCCTGCTCAGTCCCCCTACATCCTACTGGTTCACTTTGGGGTTCCTCACATCTTCTTGGGTGTCAGAGTCCCCCATCAGTGGCCGGCAAGTGCCCTAGTTGTGGGGAGACACTAACTCCGCGTCTTCCAACAACGCCACCTTGACTTCTCCCAGGACGTATTTAAAGTGATGAAATGGAAAAACCTACAACCAAGATTACTCTATCCAGCAAGGATCTCATTCAGATTTGACAGAGAAATTAAAACCTTTACAGACAAGCGAAAGTTAAGAGACTTCAGCACCACCAAACCAGCTTTACAACAAATGCTAAAGGAACTTCTCTAGGCAGGAAACACAGAAAAGGAAAACACTTACAATAACAAACCCAAAACAATGAAGAAAATGGTAATAGGAACATACATATCAATAATTACCTTAAATGCTGTCTACAAGAGACCCACTTCAGACCTTTGGACACATACAGACTGAAAGTGAGGGGATAGAAAAAGGTATTCCATGCAAATGGAAATCAAAAGTAAGCTGGAGTAGCAATACTCATATCACACAAAATAGACTTTAAAATAAAGACTATCACAAGAGACAAAGAAGGACACTACATAATGATCAAGGAGTCAATCCAAGAAGAGGATATAACAATTGTAAATATTTATGCACACAACATAGGAGCACCTCAACACATAAGGCAAATGCTAACAGCCATAAAAGGGGAAATCAACAGTAACACAATAATAGTAGGGGACCTTAACACCCCACTTTCACCAATGGACAGATCATCCAAAAATGAAAATAAATAAGGAAACACAAGGTTTAGAAGAAAATTTAGACCAGATAGACTTAATTGATATTTATAACATTCCATCCAAAAACAATAGAATACACTTTCTTCTCAAGTGCTCATGGAACATTCTCCAGGATACATCATATCTTGGGTCACATATCAAGCCTCACTAAATTTAGGAAAATTGAAATTGTATCAAGTATCTGTTCTGACCACAATGCTATGAGACTAGGTATCAATTACAGGAAAAAAAACTGTAAACAATACAAACACATGGAGGCTAAACAATATGCTACTAAATAACCAAAAGATTACTGAAGAAATCACAGAGGAAATAAAAAAATACCTAGAAACAAATGACAATGAAAACACGATGACCCAAAACCTATGGTATGCAGCAAAAGCAGTTCTAAGAGGGAAGTTTATAGCAATACAATCCTACCTCAAGAAACAAAAATCTCAAACAACCTAACCCTACACCTAAAGCAACTAGAGAAAGAAGAACAAAAAAAAACCCCAAGGTAGCATAAGGAAAGGAATCATAAAGATCAGATTAGAAATAAATGAAAGATCAACAAAACTAAAAGCTGGTTCTTTGAGAAGGTAAACAAAATTGATAAGCCATTAGCCAGACTGATCAAGAAAAAGGGAGAAGATTCAAATCAACAGAATTAGAAATGAAATAAGAGAAGTAACAACTGACACTGCAGAAATACAAAGAATCATGAGAGACTACTACAAGCAACTATACGCCAATAAATTTGGCAACCTGGAAGAAATGGACAAATTCTTAGAAAAGTACAACCTTCCAAGACTGAACTAGGCAGAAATAGAAAATATGAACAGACCAATCAAAGCACTGAAGTTGAAACTGTGATTAAAAATCTTCCAACAAACAAAAGCCCAGGACCAGATGGCTTCACAGGTGAATTATATCAAACATTTAGAGAAGAGCTAACACCTATCCTTCTCAAACTCTTCCAAAATATAGCAGAGGGAGGAATATTCCCAAACTCATTCTACAAGGCCACCATCACCCTGATACCAAAAGCAGACAAAGATGTCACAAAAAAAGAAAACTACAGACGAATATGACTGATGAACATAGATGCAATCCCTATCAAACTACCAATGGCATTCTTCACAGAATTAGAACAAAAATTTTACAATTCATATGGAAACACAAAAGACCCTGAATAGCCAAAGCAATCTTGAGAAAGAAAAATGGATTTGGAGGAATCTGGTTCCCCGGCTTCAAACTATACCACAAAGCTACAGTAATCAAGAGAGTACGGTACTGGCACAAAAACAGAAATATAGATCAGTGTAACAGGATAGAAAGCCCAGAGATAAACCCACGCACATATGGTAAACTTACCTTTGACAAAGGAGACAAGAATATACAATGGATAAAAGACAGCCTGTTCAGTAAGTTGTGCTGGGAAAACTGGACAGCCACATGTAAAAGAATGATATTAGGAAACTTCCTAACATCATACAAAAAAATAAACTCAAAATGGATTAAAAACCTAAATGTAAGGCCAGACACTATAAAACTCTTGGAGGAAAACATAGGCAGAACACTCTATGACATAAATCACAGCAAGATCCTTTTTGACCACCTCCTAGAGAAATGGAAATAAAAGCAAAAATAAACAAATGGGACCTAATGAAACTTAAAAGCTTTTGCACAGCAAAGGAAACCATAAACAAGACGAAAAGCCAACCCTCAGAATGGGAGAAAATATTTGCAAACGAAGCAACTGACAAAGGATTAATCCCTAAAATATACAAGCAGCTCATGCAGCTCAATATCAAGAAAACAAACAACCCAATCCAAAAATGGGTGGAAGACCTAAATAGACATTCCTCCAAAGAAGATATACAGATTCCCAACAAACACATGAAAGGATGCTCAACATCACCAATCATTACAGAAATGCAAATCTAAACCACAATGAGGTATCACCTCACACTGGTCAGAGTGGCCATCATCAAAAAATCTACAAACAGTAAATGCTGGAGAGGGTGTGGAGTAAAGGGAACCCTCTTGCACTGTTGGTGGAAATGTAAATTGATACAGACACTATGGAGAACAGTATGGAGGTCCCTTAACTAAAAATAGAACTACCATATGACCCAGCAATCCCACTACTGGGCATATACCCTGAGAAAACCATAATTCAAAAAGAGACATGTACCACAATGTTCATTGCAGCACTATTTACAATAGCCAGGACATGGAAGCAACCTAAATGTCCATTGACATCTCAATGGATAAAGAAGATGTGGCACATATATACAATGGAATATTACTCGGCAATAAAAAGAAATGAAATCGAGTTATTTGTAGTGAGGTGGATGGACCTAGAGTTTGTCATACAGAGTGAAGTAAGTCAGAAAGAGAAAAACGAATACCGTATGCTAACACATATATATATGGAATCTAAAAAAAAAGAAAATAAAATTGTCTGAAGAACCTAGGGGCAGGACAGGAATAAAGACGCAGACGTAGAGAATGGACTTGAGGACATGCAGAGGGGGAAGGGTAAGCTGAGACGAAGTGAATGAGTAGCATGGACATATATACACTACCAAATATAAAATACATAGCTTGTGGGAAGCTGGTGCCTAGCACAGGGAGATCAGCTCAGTGCTTTGTGACCACCCAGAAGGGTGAGATAGGGAGGGTGGGAGGGAGTCGCAAGAGGGAGGGGATATGGGGTATATGTACACATATAATTGATTCACTTTGTTATACAGCAGAAACTAACACACCATTGTAAAGCAATTATACTCCAATAAAGATGTTAAAAAAAAATTAAGTAGAGAAAGGTGAAATAGAGGGGTTTTTTTTCAGTTAGAAAATGTACTTGAAACATCAAAGATGGTACCTGACACCTAAACTAAATTATTTTAGTAAAATATTCCATTGTAGAACCTATTTAGGTAATAGAACATTGAGGCTGTCAACACTGTCACATATCCATATTGCTTTTTTTTCTTAAAATGAGGAGTTTCTCCAACGTTGCGTTGACTCATGTATCTTGAATAAAAGCCTTTAATATACAGCTGGTTTATACAGTGCTGTCTTTGAAGAATACCCGAAGCACAACCCTTGTAATTGCAGAGACATGACTTATGAATAATCAGTACAGTACATGCATATTTGAACCGGCTCACCAGTGACCCAGAAGCTTGTTAGAGCTAAGTCCATATAACAGCGTGTTAACTTTCCTAAAGCTCTTTGGAAATGAAGTGCTGTCTGGTAGTCATTAATTTTCATTATTCCTGATTAAATAGTTCTATTGGGAGGTGCATTAAAATTATGAGCTAAAATTAGACTTTGTGAATTACTGCAGATTTTCTTTACATGCTTTTCAACACTATATTATATAGGCTAATTCAGGCTCATTCTCTTTAGAGATAAAATTATCTTTTGTTAAGTTTTGTTTTCTTTTCTGTAATTCATGCATGAAGAAAAATCAAAATGACAGTTGCCTGCATTCAATGTGAAAGGGTGTTGGATGCTTTGTGGTAGGCATTTTATCAAAGTGAAAGGCTTTTCCAGCACCACGAGTCCCTGTCATTTTTGGTTTGACAGTATGTGTCTCCCGCTTAGATTCTAGGAGGTGCAGCACCATTAAATATGCTTTGATTCTCCTTTAGACATCAAGTTTTAAGCTTCAATAAGATTTCCACCACAACATAGCAGTGCTGCCTTATAATTCTCTACTAATAAATGCATAAAACATGGAACAAATTAAGATTTATAATGCACATTATCTGTGTCCTGAATTTCATAACCGTACGTGTTAATCCCAGGTGCTAAAATCAAGCAGATATGTTTTGTGAAAGTGGAAATTGAATATATGATTCCATCTCTATTGTAAAGATTAATAATGAAATTCAAAAGAAGAAACAAAAATTCTGAAATCAGCATATGCTGTGCATGGCATATATATTCTCTTGCCTCGTTAAAAAAACCTTAAAATAATATTAAATGAAGTGAACATGTTGAGTTTTTTTTTATTTTAAGGTCAGTAAATATTGAGTAAAATCTTGTCAATGCATATGTATTAAACACATATTATTTGCAGGACATTATTCATTTGATAACCTCATTTGCACATATTATTAGCATTAAGTTAAAAATGTCATGGTGTGAGTCTGGATCAAGATGGTGAAGTAGTAAGATCCTGAGCTCACCTCCTCCCATGGGCACACCAATACTACAACTACACATAGAACAGCTGAGAATTACTTGAAGACTAGCAGAACAGATTTTCTGCAACTAAGAATATAGAGAAAAGGCCACATCAAGTGGGGGTTGGGGGGCAGTGTTGTGGCTTAGTCAGAATCCACATCCCTAGCACGGCAACCCACATGTAGGAGGAATATCAAAACCGCAAAGGTCCCCCCGGAGGAGCCAGGGGTCCAAGCCCCACATTGAGCTCCCCAGCCCAGGGGAACCCCCATAATATCTGGCATTGAAAACCAGTAGGGCTTACACCCAGGAGAGCCAGAGGACTGTGGAAAACCTAAACTCTACTCTTAAAGGACTTGTGCACAAAGTCACTCTCTCCAGATGCCGGCACAGACAGCAGCTTGAAATATGTCCGGGTCATGGAAAGAGATTCATTGACTGCTTTTAGGGCATGTGCCAGAGGGGCAGGGAACTGGTAGAACTTTCTCCAAGGACAGAAGTGATGGCGGGTGCCATTATTATTATTATTGTTTAATTCTCTTTCCACTTAACTGACCTGGCACTGGTGAGCATCGTTTATGTCTCTTTCTATCAACCTAGCTAACACAAAAAGCCCACCCATGCGTTCCACTCAGGACCCACCTGATTCAGTTTGCCCGTCCTAAGCAGCTCTTGCCCACACTAACTGGTGGGCTGCCCAGTCAGCACTGCCACCCCTCCAAAGTGTCTCCCGCTCCAGGGTGCCAGCCCCACACACCAGCACACCAGCAAAGGACACAGCTGGGCTTCACAGCCAGCACACCCACAGCAATTGCAGCCCAATCACAACAGGAGGGTGCACACAACACACACGGGCTAACCTTGGAGCACCTGGCTTTGTGACCAGGGAGGAATGCACCACTGGACCCCGCAGGACACCTTGTACATAAGGCCACACTTTCAAGACCAGGAGACGTAACTGAAATGCCTAATACATAGAAACAAACACAGAGCATTAGGCAAAATGAGGAGAGAAAAGAATACCTTCCAAATGAAAGAATAAGACAAAACCCGAGAAAATGAACAAAATGAAATGCAGATGAGCAATTTACCAGATAAAGAGTTCAAAATAATTGTTACCTTTTCACCTACCTAACATGTGCTCAGAGTCTTTCTTTAAAGACCTCTCTGAGACAGAAATTAATACACAGTGTTAACTCTGAGAAATGAATAGTGGCTGTAGGCCTGCATTGAGAAGAATTCTGAGTCCCATCTATATTCAGTGCAACAGAGTTTCATAAATTTTTTTCAGTCTTTGCTCTTAATGCCTGCAGGTGGAAAAGCGTCACTTGAGGGTACATTCATAGAGACTATATGATTAAAGCTTAAGATATTACTGTCAGAGCTTTGAAATAGGATGATTTTAGTTTCTAAGCCAGGATCTGTGAATTACGAATTCTGTGTCCTTTAGGCAAGCTAGTTGGATTCCTTGTCCCTTGGTTTCCTTATCCATTAAATCCAGTAATAATGCCTGCTGAAAACGTTTAGTCTAGGCACAAATGAGAGGAGTCAGGTAAGGAAAGCTTAGTGAAGTAACTTTATATGTGGTAAAGTTACTATATAAATAAATATATATATACAGTTGATGCTGTTTTTATGTCTACTGACCACTCAGCCACTATCTCTCCTACTTCTGTGCTATCAGAGCACTTGAAACATAACATATATGCATTCCACTCTGCTGTGACTATACATCAAGGCATGGATTTCTATCCTTAAACTCTGAACTTCTCTACAGTAGAGCTTGCATCTTATTCACTAGTATATTCCCAGCATCCATCTCAGTGTCAGGCATGTAGAAACACTCAATAAATCTTGAATAATTGACTAAATAAAATAACAAAGGAACAACTTACTATATTCTTGGATCAGGCTCAAACCCTCCCTCACTCACGGGATTTTCCCCATGATGCGTTTTGTCCAAATGTACCTTTCTTCCATCTTAATGGCAGTACTTATTATAGATTTCATTGCAATATAAAATCAAAGGTATATACTTTTCATTTAAAGTCAAAAATTGAGGGGATAGAAACTTCACATATTCATCTTTGTACTTGTTTTTGTCTTACATATAGCATACACTTAATGAAGGAGAAGGCATTGAAACAAATAAGTATGAGGCTAAACAGAATTACACATGTATTATAATAATAATATAGAAACAAAGCAAAGTACTCTTAAATAACAGAAGAAGGGACTATTGATTTTTTTTTTTTCAATCAGTTATTTATTTATTTATGGCTGTGTTGGGTCTTCGTTTCTGTGCCAGGGCTTTCTCTAGTTGCGGCAAGCGGGGGCCACTCTTCATCACGGTGTGCGGGCCTTACACTATCACGGCCTCTCTTGTTGTGGAGAACAGGCTCCAGACGCACAGGCTCAGTAATTGTGGCTCACGGGCCCAGCTGCTCCGTGGCATGTGGGATCTTCCCAGACCAGGGCTTGAACACGTGTCCCCTGCATTAGCAGGCAGACTCCCAACCATTGTGCCACCAGGGAAGCCCGGGACTATTGATTTTGACTGGAGATCTTAGGGCAACTACACTGAATATTTAGCATTTGAAATAACTTTGAAGCAGGAGTACAGTTTTGATAGCAGAAATGAGGAGAGATAGTTCATTCTCTCATTCTCTTTGTTGAAATATATTATTGTAATTATAAAACATCTTTATTTTTCAAGACATTTATTATGATTTATATTAAAAATATCTCCCTCCCATAGATACGGGTTGATACATGGATGAAGAAAGCAAGAAATGGATACATACCTTATTTCTTCCAGCATCTTTTGCAGAAGTAAATGTCGTGGTAGGATAGTGTAGCATACAAGAACACATATTCTTGTATGGTTTTATATTTCCCAATAATAGAAATATGGCCATTATTCGAATAGCAACAATTTCCTCAAAACAATGTTAGACAAATATTTGATTAACAATATTTTATTGAAATACAGTGTGCAGAATGGAAAATGTATGCATGAAATGTGTATAACTTCTTTAATTTTCACAATGTGAACACACCTGTGTAAGAATCACTCACATCAAAATATAGAAAAATCACCATGAAAATTAGAAAAAATTTTTGTGCCCCTTCCATGACACTGTGCCCCTAAAGAACCATTATTCTGAATTCTATAAGCAAAGATGAGTTTTTCTTGGTTTTGAAATTTACGTAAATGAAATCACACAGTATGTGTTCTTGATTATGGCTTCTTTCATTAGTGATTATAATTTGAAATTCATCTATGTTGTTGCATGTAGCAGTGATCTGTGAGATTTATCCATGCTGTTGCACATAGTAGAGATTTATTAATTTAGATTACTAAACAATATTATATATGAACATATGTCACAATTTATTTGCCCATTCTATTGTTGATGGAATTTAGATTATTTCCAGTTTGATGGTGTTACAAATAATGCTGCTTTACACAATTTTATACATGTGTTTTGATGTAAAGTTATACACAAATACTTTGGATATATATGTAGGAGTGAAATTGCTATAAGATATGCATATGTTTAGCTTTACTATTTTTAAAGTGGTTGTGCAGTTTACAAACATACTAACAATAAATGTATTTTCAGTCACACTATATCCTCACCAACACTTTGTATTCAGTTTTTTTCCTTTTAGTTTAAATAATTTGGGGGGAGGTATATAGGTAAATAGTTGTGGTTATGAGTAGTAATGTTGAATATCTTAATATCATCTATTGAAAAGCATTTTTAGTCATTTTCCCATTTTCCTATTACAGTCTGTCCTTTCTCATTGATCTGTAACAATCTTTTTATGCTAATGTATATGAATCTTTGGTCTGAGACATGTATTCTAAATATATTATTTTATTCTCTATTTTTTCATTTTCTTAATAGTAACATATTTTACAAACTCAAATTCTGAATTTAACTAAGATCCATTTAATCAATATTTTCCTTCATTATTAATTTTTTCTCTTTTATTGTTTTTATCTTAAAGAAATAGTCATTTATCCCAAGGTAAGCAAAAGATACTCTTCTATTATTTTTTCTGGAAAAATTATTTTATTTTTCCATTTAGGCCTACAGTTCAATCGAAATTGATTTTTTATATATGGCATAAGATAGGAGTCAAGTTCATTTTTCCCTATCTGAATATTCAGTTGATCCAGCATAAACTGTGGCAATTACCGTTATAAGTGAAGTGACTGTATAAGTAGATTTGTATCTGTACAAGTAGGTCTGACTCTTTATTCTGTCCTGTCTGCTCTTTAATTCTTATTTCAACACTTTTAATTGTCAATAATTGGCAATAAGTTTCTATAACATATAGTGCAAGTCCTTCAACTTTTTTGTTCCTCACAAAAGTGTCTTCACTGTTTTTGTCATTTGTATTTCCATGTAAGTCTTAGATTCATTTTGTCAGTTTTCTCAGGTGAAAAAAAAAAATAAAACAAACCTCTAAGAATTTTACTTTAAATTTCTTTGGATCCACAGATCAATTTTAAAAGAATGGACATTTTTACAATATTGAGTCTTTCAATTCATAAAAAGGATAAACTTTTAATTTATTTCATTTTTTAATGCTTCTCAGAAATGTATTTTAGTTTTCTGAGAAGTTTTACACATCTTAATTAGCTAATTCCAAACATATTTGATAATTTTAATACTATTACAAATGTATTCCTTTATTTGATCTAATAAATTTTTTCTGATGTATAGAAATGCAATTTAATTTTGTATATTGGCATTGTATCCAATGATTGTGCTAAATTTACTTAATAGTTCTAATAGTTTACATGTATACTCTTGGGATTTTTTATATGTAAACAATAATGCTTTGTATTAAGACAGTTTTATTTCTCCTTCTCTCTTTCTCATATCTGTCTTTGTCTTGCCAGAATAACATAAAATATAAATAGTGTTAACAAATAGACTTCTCTAACTTCCTGAGCAAGATTCCACTATTCTATCTTTAGATATGGTACTTGCTATATATTTATTAAATGAAGGATGACCCTTACTATTCTTGGCTGCCTAAATGTTTTGTATGGCTTGTTTTTATTTTGTTTTCTTGAACCATGATTGGGTGCTGAATTTTATCAAGTATATTTATGCATTAAATATAAATTTTCTCATGTAGTCTCCTAAGTAGTGAGGTGCATGATTGATTTTCAAACATTTAAGTAGGCTTGCATCCTGACATCAGCTGTAGTTGACTTTATTTGAGGTGTTCATTCAAGTCCTGGCTGCCTTGGTAACTCAGTGAGATTGCTACAAACTCAAGGTTTCTGCTTTCTGATGGCCAAAAGTGCCCGGAGAAAAAAATGCCTGCAAATATACAGGTGACCTCAATATGTTTTGTTCTTAAATCTTGGCCTGAGTACTGACTACTCTTCAGTGCCTTCAAACACATATTTTCGCTTGTTTGGGTTTTTCACCCCCCCCCCACCTCTTTATTTTTTCTTTCTTAAAAAAAATTATCTAGCTTTTGTGGTCTGATTGTATCTACACTGTCAAAGTTGGAAGTAAAATCTTCAATAATTTATTTTCACTGTGAAAATTTATAAATTCTTGAGATCAGGGAATTAAAATGTCCCAAATCTAATTTGTGACAGACCCAGTGACAATGTAAGATATGTTTTGTTCTTATCCATCCCAGAATTTTAAATTTTCTTAAGGGCCCAATCATGTAGAAGCATGTGGCACAAAAATCTTTATACTCAGACAGAATAAAGGGGAAGATAAACTTCTCAGAGTCCAGAAAACTCTGCATTAAACCTGCATTCTATAAAATTACCTCTTTTGGAAATATTTACCATAGAAACAGATCCACATTTTTGGAGAAATATTATGTGCTGGTCTTCCTAGAAAGTGTCTATGAGTGGTTCTGAATCAAGAGAATAGCCAGCCATTGTAGAGTGTCATTATTTCCTGATTTCAGAAATAACAGCATTTACTTTAACTTATTTTGGGGTGTCCTTTTACACTTTTGGTATACTCGTTATGATATAAGGCAAAGATATAAGATATGATATAAGGCAAAAGAGTCTTTTGTGCTCATGCATAAGTGCAGAATGTAAATACACTATCATATTTGCATAAGAGTTTGAGCACAAACACAGAATCTGAAACTGATAGAAATCATGTTGATCTTTAGTCCCTCACATTACATTCATATTAATAATGAATGTGACAAGAGCATCATAAATATGCAAAATAGTAACACATCAGCCTAAACATCACCAGTAATTTGTAGACCCTACACTCATAGGAAACCACTAATGGAATATAGGGCATTTTCTTTTCTATGAATAGTCAAATGTCATGCATAATGTAACAGTGCGATTGCTAACAGCAGACTCAGGTAGGATCGTTTAAACTTGTTATTATGGGCAGTACGAACTGATCTTTGAAGTGGCCTATAATAAAATAGTTCTCTGCCTTTACCCTATCCTGATTGTTCAGTTATCCTTTCCCAGAGCTTGTATTTGTAGGAAGCACAAAAATGATTACCTTGATATCGGGTAGGGGGAAGTACTTAACATTCTCTAACAAATATAGAAGAATGGTGACCAATGAATAACTGACAAATCAAAGTTAAACTTCGGTGAACCATCTGCTCTACCTTTTTAATGTCAAGAGTACTGAAACATTCTTTCAGAATATCCATTATCACATTATACCCTCATGGTATGTATTTTCAAAACAGCCTTTGTTTATGTAAAATCTCTTACAGAAATGGTAATACTGAAGTCATCTGCAAATAACTAGGAGCAGAGTCTTAGTTGTTGGAGCTCACAGGATAATTGACAGCACCTAAAACTAGGATAAGTATTGGAAGCTCCAGGAAAATGCTGACTTATAAAGGAATCCTGCTTGATATAAATATCCTGGGGATTTCTGTTTAGTCACAGGTTATATTAGGTTAGATAATAGTGGATAAACTAAATGATCCTAGTATTTTAGCTCTATTTGGACCCCGTAAGAATTCTTGAGTTCTTAGTTATAGAGTACCATTCTATACTCTATTCTCAAGGCTAAGCAGAGTATGTCTAGCATCTATTTGGTCTTGTTATAAAAATACTATAGAAGAAGCTATTAAATTGTAGAGGTTCCCCAACCTAGGATTTTTTAATACTTTGTATGAGAGATTAATAATACTTTATTGTATGGTTTTATGGCACAATATAAATGTTACTTTTAATAAAGGCAATTAGTGAAAGCTCTTAATGTGTATTATCAGAAATCATTGACGAATTTGAAATTCTATAATATGTATTTATAAAATAGTTTCACAAATATTTATTAAAATATTAAATACATATTTTTTAGTATTTGAAAAGATAAAGCCCCTAATGTAGTCTACTTAATTAAATTATATGAAAATATGCAAAATCTCATCTTTGGATTAGATGTATCATTAAGATATATTCATATAATACATTGATATTGAATCAGAAAGCCACACCCCACTCCCAGGGATTGTCTGCATGCAATGACTGACAGAAGCAAAGGTGAAGTCGAGCCACCGAGTTGTAAACTGAGCATACTAAAAGAGCTGTCTCAGACTGGGAGCTCCTCATCAGTTCTGCCAGTACCTTTGTTGATACTGCCATGCAGCCACAATTCTTCCTCTCCCCAGTTAATGCTCCCTTTATTTTTCTTGATATAGATTTCAAGAATAATATTTAATTAGCTTATTGTATGCTAATCTTCATCTCAGAGTCTGCTTCCTGGTTAACTCAACTGATAGTAAGTCCTTTGCTGCATATTCTCTGAGAAGCAAGTATCAAGACAAACGTGTGAGGCTTTTATCACATTCAGTGCTTGTGAGAACAAATGGAGAGAGATCCTGGAGAAGCCTGGATAGTCATCAGACCTTGAAGGATATCTTACTGTATAGTATAATGTTCAGTGTAGTCTTACTGAATAGTATAATGTTTGACAAACTCACTGGAGATTCTTAAATCAAAGTCAGCCCTCCAAGGAATCCTGTGCCTCTCAGGAATTGGCTGGCTTTAATATCCCTGCTCTAAGAGGTATACAGTGTCCCCAGTATCCTTGGGGTATTGGTTCCAAGACCTACCATGGATACTAAGACCTGCGGATGTTTTCTACATCTGTGACTCTATTTCTGTTTTTAAATAAGTTCATTTGTACCATTTTTTTTTAGATTCCACGTATAAGTGATATCATATGATATTTGTCTTTCTCTGTCTGACTTACTTCACTCAGTATGACAATCTCTAGGTCCATCCATGTTGCTGCAAATGGCATTATTTCATTCTTTTTTATGGCCAATTAATATTCCATTATATATATGTACCACATCTCCTTTATCCACTCCTCTGTCGATGGACATTTAGGTTGCTTACTCGGGGGGAAGAGGGAGGAGGGATAAATTGGGAGACTGGATTGACATACACACACTACCACATAGAAAATAGATAACTAATAAGAACATAATGTATAGCACAGTGAACTCTACTCAATACTCTGTGATAACCTGTATGGGAAAAGAATCTAAAAGAGAGTAGATGTATGTATATGTATAACTGATTCACATTGCTGTACAGAAGAAACTAACACAACATTGTAAATCAACTATACTCCAGTAAAAATTTTTTTAAAAAGAAAAAAATATTAAAAAATAAAACCTTTAGATGCTCAAGTCCTGTAGTCGGTCCTCCTTATCCGCAGTTCTGCGTCCTCAATTCAACCCGAGGATTGTATAGTATGATTTACTGGAAAAAAAAAATCCATGTATACGTGGACCTGTGCAGTTCAAACCCATGTTGTTTGGGGGTCAACTGTCTATTTCTTAACTTGGTTAATTCTCACAACAAACCTGCGAGGTAAATGTTCGCACACCTCGTTTTACTGATGAGAAGCTATTTCACTGGAATGTTAACTGCCTAAACTTACCCAACCTTTGAGTTACAGAGCAGTGTTAACCATGACAATCTGGTCCCAGGGTTTGTGCTCCTAAGAACCACACTGTAATCACACTGAGCCACTCCATGGGCAGGAATTCCTTGAAGCAAATGAGACTAGGTCACCCAAAGCAGTACCCTGCTTTCCCCCACAATTATATATTGTAAGTCTTTCTTCCAGCCTTCCCGTAATGAAACATAAGACCATTGTCAAAATGTACACAGATAAAAAGGAAATTCTAAAACTTTCTAGATTATTAAACACAGGCTATGAATGACTAGATAATCAAATACCATTAATGTTTCATACCAATTACCATTTTATTTCTGGATGCATAGTTGGAATAGACAAACTCAGTAATGGCAGAATTCTTACTTTAGGTCCCTGAACCATCTCATGAGGAAAATGAATTAGGAAAGACTAAGTGGGAGCCTCTGAAAGTTCTCTACCTTACCAGAATACAATAAAAAAAGGAAAATATCACTTTGTCCCTGAGAGAACTGGAATAATTAATTCTATCACTAGAGATTTTAAATACACTGTATTTGGGAAGAAACAAAATGAGGAGTGACTAGGAAGAGAGAAATAACCCCGAAAGTAAGTTTAAATGTTGAATCGACTGAATAATTATCCAGAAGATACTGTTTAACCTAAAAGAATGTTTTGTTGTTTTTTGTTTTAAGCCAGAAACTACTCTTATATTTATTTGGAAAGCTCAAGTATTTCATCAACCTTGCTTTGACCTTTTTAATTCCCACCCCCAACCCGTACCAAGCTGAAAACTGGAGCTTCTAGCTTAAGGAGCTGAGATAGGGAAAAGAAAAAGAAATTTGTTGCAACACTTTATTTTTGCTTTAAGCCATCATTCCTCTACACCTCCATATCTGTCTCTCTATCTCTATCTCTACATGTATTTATATAGAGATATAATAGAACTGTTCTAAGTATTTCTATAAGTATTAACTGATTTAATCCTCATGATATCCCAATCTAGCAGAAAATGTTACTATTCACATTTTCACCTGAGAAAACCAAGTCCAAGTGCTATTAAGTAAATTGCCCCAAAGTTCACAGTTAATAAAGAAAATGAAACAAGGTTTTGCACTCAAGGAATTAACTCAAGAGCCTGTGCAGGCACTTGATAGGCAGTTAAGACATGTCTGTTTTAAATCTTATGGAAATATGAGTAAATTAGTCAATTTAATGAGAGCTTAGAGGCCAGTTAGTATGAAAAATGTTTTATTAAGAACTGAGGCAGAGTTTAAGGATTTACCACTTTTTTTCTTAGAAATAACAGGTCTATTTGGCATCAATATGCACAAATTATATACACATAGATTTATATGCATTCATATGTATTTGTTTATTATTCAAAGGCATAATTAACTTTATTGGTAAATAATTTAAGGTACTAGCTAGATACCATTGGGCATCAATTACAATTCTACAAGGATCTAGCACAGATTTACAGTCACAATTAATGGCATGTCAAATTGTTGGAAGAAAGTATTGATGTTCAATAATAAAGCAATCAGATTCTCAGAAGGCCAGATAGTTTGAACATCTTTCAAAAAGTGTCATTTATGTAAAGTTACATTCAAAATGTTCTCATATTTCAAAAAGAAATGGTAGAAGTATCAAAGTAAGTGTATTTATCTTTGTGGCTGTGTTTTATGGCACAAGAAAAATATAGACTAAAGGTGAATATTCAAGTCTATCATCTGAATCTTTGGCTACATGTTGCCAAATATTCAGAAACACTTGGTTTGTTATTATATGGTGATACAATAGTGTAATAATAATTTTCCCCTGTGTACTGTGGTGTCATTTGATACAATCTTATTGTAGCAAGCTGACTTCTAAGATCGCCCCCAGTGAACCCTGCCTCCTGAGATGTTATGCTTGTGTAATCCTCTTCTTCTGACTGTGGGTTGGACTTCGTCACTTAATTTTAACCACTATAATATGATAAAAACGATGAGATGCCACTCATGTGATTAGCTTACAAAAGATTGTGACTTCTGTTTTTCCAGTGTACTCTCCCTTTCTGTCTGGCTTTGATGGAGCAATCTGCCATGTTGAAAAAGCCATGTAGCAAGGAACCGAGAGTGCGCACTAGTGAGTGAGGAACTAAGCTTCTCAATCCAACAACCCTCAACTAACTGAACCAGCCAACAACCACACATGTGAGTATGAGAGCAGATTATTATTCCCCTGTAGAACCTTCAGTGCTGCACCGTACATTGATCACAGTCTTATGAAAGACTCTGAAGTAGAAGGCCCAGCTAAGCTGGGCATGTATTCCTGACCCACATAGACTGGGAGATAGTAAATATGTGTTGTTTTTATTGTGGCAAAATATACATAATGTTTATCATTTTGACCATTTGTAATTGTACAGTTGAGTAAGTAGCCTTATATACATTAACAATATTATGCAACTATTACCACTATTTCAATTCAAAACTTTTTCATCATCATCCAAAAGAGTTTGTACCCATTAACAATAACACCCCTTCCCCCTGAGCCCAAGTAACCACTATTCTTTCTGACTCTATGGATTTGCCTATTCTGTGCACCTCATGTAAGTATAATCATAAAAATTTGTCCCCCTATATCTGGCTTATTTCACTAAGCACAATGATTGCAAGGTCCATGTTGTAGCATACATCAAAATTTCATTCCTTTTTATGGTTGAATAATATTCCAATGAAGCATATACCACATTTTGTTTATCCATTCATCTGAAGACAGACAGTGCGTAGTTTCCATCTTTTGGCTATTGTGAATAACGCTGCTATGAAAATTGGTGTACAAATATCTCTTTGAGTCCCTACTTTCAATTCTTTTAGATACATACCTTGGAGTAGAATTGCTGGGTCATATGGTACTTCTATGTTTAATCTTTTGAGAAACTGCCAAAATATTCTGCAGTGGCTCCACCATTTTACAATCTCTACAAGAATGCATGAGTGTTCCATTTTCTCCACATCCTCACCAACACTTGTTATTTTCTGGTGCTTTTTATTTATTTATTTATTTTTATTATTTAGCCATTCTATTAGGTGCGAAGTGGTATCTCATTGTGGTTTGGGTTTGCAGTTCTCTAATAACTACTGATGTTAAGTGTCTTTTCATGAGCAATTGGTCATTTGTATATTTTCTTTGAAGAAATATTTCTTCAAGTCCATTGTCCATTTTTTATTTGGGTTGTTTGCCTATTGTTGTTGAGTTTTAGGGGTTCTTTATATATCCTGGATATTAGTTTTACACTGAATTTGAAAATATCTTCTCTCATTCATTAGGTTGTCTTTTTGCTTTCTTGATACATAAATGTTCTTAATTTTAACAAAGTTCATTCTATTTTTTTTCTTTTGTTGCCTATGCTTTGGTGCCGGTGTCATGTCTATGAAGTCGTTGACAAATTCAGTATCATGGAGATTTTCTCCAATGTTTTCTTCTAATGGTTTTAGTGTTTTAGCTCTTGAGTTTAGGTTTTTGATCCATCTTTAGTTAATTTTCATATATGGTGTGGGTAAGGTCCAAATTTATACTTTTGCATGTAGATGTTCAGTTTTCCCAGAACCATTTCTTAAAAAGACTCTTCTTCCCCAGTGAATAGTCTTGATACTCTTGTCAAAAATCAACTCATGATTTTGTGAGGATTTATTTCTGGACTCTCTATTCTATTCCTTAGGTTTATGTGTCTGTCATGCTAGTACCACACTTTTTAAACTATTGTAGTTTTCTAGTAAGTTTTGAAATTGTAAAGTGAGTTCTTCAATGTCCTTCCTCTTTTTCAAGATGGTTTATCTAGTCAAGGCCCTTGGGACTCCATATGTATTTGAGGACTGGGTTTTCCAGTTTTTTTTTTTTTTTTGCAAAAAAAGAATGTAAGGAGTTTGATAGAGATTATGTTAAACCTGTAAATTGTTTGCGCATTAACTCTTCCAATCCATGAACACAGTGTCTTTCCATTTATTAGGTCTTCTTTAACTTCTTTCAGCAGTATTTTCTGGTTGCAGCATACAAGTCTTTCACCTCCTTGGTTATATTTATTTCTAATTATTTAATTCTTTCAGGTGCTAATGTAAATATAATTTCTTTCTTAATCTCCATTTTGGATTATTTATTGCTGGTGTATGTGAACACAAATGACTTTTGTATGTTGATCTTTTACCCTGCAACTTTGCTGAATTTGTTTATTAGCTCTATCAGTTTTCTTTTGAATTTTTTGGGGGGATTTTCTGTATATAAAATCATGTCATCTATGAGTAGAAATAATTTTTTCATCTTCCTTTTTAATTTGGATACCATGTATTTTTTTTTTCTTGTCTAAAAATTCTGGCTAAAACTTCCAATACAACGTTGAATTGCAGTGGTGAAATGGGCATCTGTGTTCATGACCATAGTGGGGAAGTTTTCAGTCTTTCAACATTGTATATGATGTTAGTTGTGGGTTTTTCATAAATAACTTTTATCATGTTGAGGAATTTTACCTCTATGCTCAGTACTCTGAGAGTTTTTATTATGAAAGCGTGTTACATTTTCTCAAAAGCCTTTTCTGAGTCAGTTTAAATAATCATGTAGTTTTTTCCCCTACTTTTATTAATACAATGTATTACCTTGATTATTCTTGCGCTGAACCACTCTTGCATGTCCTAGGATAAATCCCATTTGATCATGGTTAATAATCTTATTAAAATATTTTTGGATTTTATTTGCTAATATTTTGTTGAAGATTTTGCATCTATATTCATAAGGTATATTGTTCTATACCTTTATTTTCTCATGATATTTTATCTGGTTTTGGTATCAGAGTAATGCTGGCATAGTAGAATGATTTAGGAAGTGTTGCTGCCTCTTAAATTTTTTGGAAAGTATAAGAATGACTGGTGTTAATAATTAGTTATATGTTTAGTAGAATTCACTGGTAAAGCCATCTGCTCCAGGACTTTTCTTTGCAGGGAGAATTTTGATTACTGATTCAATCTCTTGCTATAGGTCAATTGAGATTTTCTATTTTTTTCTTGAGTGTAAAGTTAAATTATTGATTTAAGATCTTTCTTCTTTTTTAAAGTAGACATTTATAGCTATAAATTTTCCTCTTGAGTTCTGCTTTCACTGCATCCATACATTTTGGTGTACTGAATTTTTATTTTCATTCATCTTCATTTTCTAATTTCCCTTATGATTTTTTCTTTGAATCACTGAGTATTTAAGAGCATGTTGTTTAATTTCAACATGTTATGAATTTTTTAGTTTTCCTTCTGTTGTTGATTTCTAGCTTCATCCTGTTGTAGTCAGAGAAGATGCTATGTGTGTTGACTATATTTTTAAATCTATTGAGAATAGTTTTATGACCTACCATGTGACCTATGCTGGAGAAGCTCCCATGAGCAATTGTGAAGAAGATGTATTCTACTGTTGTTGTGGGAGTATTTGTATATGTCTGTGAAATCTATTTGGCAATTGTTTTATTTAGGTTCTCTGTTTCCTTACCTTTATTCTAAACATTTTCTTGGTAATTACTTATGTTTTTATGCCCAACTATTTCCAGGCTCCCTCTAGATAAGTATAATTTAACTTTGAATTCTAATATATCTGTTTCTTAAGCTTAGTTCATCTATGATTCCCTATGTCAAATATTAGAAAATCACTTTGGCAGCAGCCTTGTTGATATACATATGCAAGACTCAAAGCCTAGAGACTACAGCCTTGGTTCCTAGAAGGAGTCATGAGGGGTAAGTTTGAAAATAATTACTGGCCTTCATCAGAAATCATCAGCAATAGCCCAGTCCTCTCTAGTGAGTGTGGTTAACATCAGGGCAGCCTAAGAGCTCTGCTAAGATGAGGAACTAATGAATAATACAAGAGATATTTTAGATATGATCAGAGAAGTTAATCTTTGATACTTCCCCTTCCAGACCCACATGGTTGATGTATTAGATAAAATCTTTATTTTCTCCCTATTTTTCTCCTCCAAAATAGTTTAAAATTGAAATCCTGAGCAGAGGTGTTGCTTTATAGAGGGACAACAAAAGGAATAATTAACATGATTGCCTACATGAGGCTCAGGCTCTCCCACATATATTTACCTGTAAGCACAGTCTGTGTCCAGGTCTTTGACATTTCCCCAAGATATATTACTCACAGGTAAACATGAACTCACAGGTCAGAGTAAGTAGACACCTGAGTAACACAACTACTCTAAAAGAAATGTAACAGGCTAAAATACATTTATTATATAAAGTAGAATTAGTGGAAAATATAAACTAAGCACTTAAAGTATGTTCTATAAACATAACCACAGAGGTAATAAAGTTGTTCATGCTGTGAAATAAAAATAAGAAAGCCTAAAATGGGTGAATGCATATAGCAAGTATAAAATATAATAGGTGAGAGCACAAAATGTATACACTGAGGAAAATAAAATAATGAATTAAAAGATCAAATTTTAAAAATATTCCAGATGTCAGCAGAAAAGGATACAGGAACAAAGAATTAAAAAAAAAAACCTACAAAAAACCTAAATGATTTTAAAATGGGAGTAGCAGTCTGAAATCAAATATAATATTTGATTGTAATAGTACAATCAAAATTGAATGAGAAGAAAAAATTAAGATGTAGGGAAAAGGTAAAGGTGAGGAAAATATTTGAAACAGTAGAGATAAAATACACGGCATTAAAGAAAATGAGAGTCCTCCATTGATGTGTGTGTGTGTGTGTAATATCAGGCAAAATGAAAAGCTAAAATCAAACACATTATAGAGAAATTTAAGATATTAAAAACCAAGAGAAAAGTCTAAAAGCTTCTAAAAGGAAAGTGATTACCATTTATAAAAGAACAAGATTAGTTTGGCACTAAGCTTCTCAAAAGCAACCCTAGATATGATAAATAAATGGAATAATTACTTTTAAGTGTTAAAGATAAAGAACTTTAGACACAAGATTTTGTGTGCTTCAAAATTTTCAAAGATTTTCTTTCAAATACTAGGCATAATAAAAATACTTTTAGGAACTCAAGGTCTCATAACTTTTGTTTTACAAAAATTCGTGTTGAGAAATGTATTTGGAAAAAAAAAGAGAGAAAACAAAAGAGTAATCAAAATTAAATAATCATATACCTTGATAAAGTTTAACATTGACTTTTATAAAAGCTTAAGACAAATAAAATAAAATAAAATAAATGAAAAGAAAAGAAAAAGAGAAATCATCAGCCGAAGCAAAATCAACATTATGTAAAGGGTGGGTGTCTGAAAGTACTTGAATACTTAACTTGTAAAATATGAGAAATAGTCATTGATAAGAATAAGAAATATTAAAATAATATTATGATTCAGAAAATCACTACAAGACCTAAATAGAATGCACAAATTTTAAAGCAGTGTTGAAACTCTGATACCTACTATCTGCTGTAAGAGAAAAAAAGAAAACTATTTTTATTAAAGAAAAAAAGAAAGTAGAGAATATTAAAAATATGGCAAGAATAACTTCTAATGTATCAAAATGCAATAAATATAGATGAGTTATACTACATAAATGACAGTCCTTGAATTTTGTTGAAAAATATATAAAAAGCCAACAATACATTGTTTATAAGAAGTAAGTTCAAATTAATTATGAGATTTATAAATCTGTGATAATTTACTCAAAGAGGATATTTAGAATCATAGATAGAGCATCTTGAAAGAGATTATCCCAAAGTTAAAATAAGAAAATAGAGCTCAGAATCTGAATATGGAAATAGGCAAACACGTCAAGGTCAAGTAGTAGATAAGTAACCAACAAAGACTATATATTCTACCTCTAAAGTGTGTTGGAAACATCACATGATATTTTAAATATGGAAGTGCTTTTAAAAGTGCTAAAGTTCAATAAAAATATTGCAGTTATATTAATGAGTAAAATTTATTTTTGTTTTTTTTTTAAACTGTGAGTGAATTTTCTGGTTAGAAAGAATTACAAATCACAGGAATTGTTCCTTTCCCAGCAAAAGGCAGCAAAATATTTACCTCCTAGGTGAGAATATGTGAATAACCACCCCCCTTCAAAGAAGCACTGTAAAGTCCCATTGTATAATAATAAGAATGCATAGACATGTAACATTTGAAGACATAAAATCTCTTCAAGGCCAGTGGTTTTCAGCTTTTGAAATGTATTAGAATGAATTAGGAAGTGGTAAAAAAAAAAGAGGGAGAGAGAAAATTAAGACACATGATCCATCTCAGTTCAAATTACTAGAACTAAAAAAAAGATGCTTCAAAAATTATTCTGATTTTAATAAATTAAAATAATTCTGATTTATTAATAATATTTTATTGTTTATCCTTAGTTATAAAGTGGTTCAGGCTTCCATAAGGTGATCAAAATTTTCTAGTAAGAACAAAAAATTATTTTTGACTAAATATTGTCATAAACAGCATATATAAATATCCATTCATACTATAGTATTATCTAATAAACCAATTTATAAATAATGCTGTTTTACACTGATAAATTATGAAATATTTTATCCAGATTTTTTACCTGCATTTTGGCAATATCCAGAACTACTATCTGAGTCATACTGTTTTGCTTTCTGGAATACAGTATTTTCCTTTATGTCTTAGTTTTTTCAAATATACTAACATTTGAATTATGTGCATGTTGTTTTCAATGGAAATTAAATCAGAAGCCACAATTTGAATAATATTAAGGTAAGTCCATTCATTTATACTGGAACTATATTCTTGTGACCTCCATAAAAAATACTTGATGATTTTTTTTTTAATGATGATTTTTAAAATGTTTAAAAGCCAATCAACATTTGTGAGCTCATAATCCAGGAATATTTATTAGATTTGTATTAGTTATCTTTTGTTCCTTAATAATTGGTTCATCCTAGTAACCTAAAAAAAACCTAAAATTAGCATTAATTGAGGGAGTATCCCATTTTCCCATTATTATATAGTTTAAACAATTAAAAGAATGCCCTACAATATGACAGTCCAGGTAAAATCCTCAAAAATAAGGTAACCTCTTCATTTTCGAAGGATAACTTTGGGGAAAAAAATGTGTTTTTATATTTGGGCATTTTTTCTCATTAAATAAGTTGAGAACTTTCCACATAGTATTAATGATAAATTAATATCCATAGAAGTTAATTTAAGAGATAACATGCTTATAATATATAATTATAGACATTAGTGGCTTTATGCCATTAATTACAAATATCATGGAAATATATGCTTGGAATCCTCCTGAAAATAGATAAAATGCAACAAATTCAAACGTTGAAATATATCAAAACTGATTGTTTGAAGGAAATGAAACATAATTGTACTTTAAAATTACTAGTGAATAATTTTTGTGCTTCAGTGTATATGGAAACAACAAAATTGTTTTTATAGACATCATCTACTTGTCATATAAAGCTGGTTGTAAGGGAAATAGATAAACTGCCTAGACTTGAGTGTGTATGTAATTGTGGAAGATGATGTTAAGGTTTGATGATTATTATTCTTATAATAACAGATCTGAGTTATTACTAACAGTGTCCCAGAATTCTTCTGAAAATAGGCTAGTATATGACATTCGGTTTTTTTAAGCTGCATATTTTGGTGATTCTGTAAATTAAATATTTTAAATAAGAACTGGATTAAATACAATGACTATATAGGGCGACTTTTTTCCTGCAATGTAATAAAGGAGAGCTTCTTTTAAAAGTGCCTGACTGCTATGGCTGTAAATATACTTTTCTAGAAGCTGCTCTTGGTAAATCCAAATAGGCATTTTAATAATCACTTATTGAGCATTTAAATTGTATTATAAAATATTTTAGTCAATATCTATTACAGTATACGATACATCATCTTAAAATTATTGTATGATAATTTTTATCAACTGATACAGTTACCATAGAACAACATATTAAATCACAAAAATAAGTGTATACTTCCTTTATCTTTCCCATTACTAAGTACTAAAAGTGCTTTTTTCCACAATCCTTATGTCAATCAATCAAAGATAAAGATAAGAATTTTTCCAAAACTTTCTCATCTCTTAAGAAGTCTAGTTTCTGTGTTTGATTTCATTTGCTTCCCTTACTTATTGCTCTATGTCCTTTAAAGCTTTACTGCTTTATAGAAAATAATAAACAGAAAAACTTACAAAAGAAAATATCATGATAATACACCTACTAGAAACAAGTTAAAAATTTTTTTCGCTAGCTTGTAAACAATTTCTTTATCTAGATTTTCAGAGGTCCGCCTGACATAAGGTAAAGTACTGAAGGGATTGACAATTGCCCAATAAGTTGAAGCTATGTGAATGATTAAAAATTTATGTAACTTTCTGGTTCCACATGTAAGGAGTTTGGAAGACACCACTTCATCCTAACAAGTAAAAAACAGAACAGACTGAAAAATCAACAACTCTTCTTGGATTCCTAAGAGAAGGGAGAACATAGGGCAAACTACTGCCCCCAAGATTGGAGAGATAGACAGGCAAATACAGGGAATCACAGCTTCCGAGAGCAGACACTCATAAGCAGAAATCACCACAGAAACCAGTGATGGGACAGGAAAATCTGAACTATAATTGGCAAATTGCTACAGGCTCAGTGTGGACAACTCTGTTAAAAACTCCAGGGGGACCCAGTCATAGGGGGCCCCCATAATATTGTGAGATATACTCCCAGAAGCTCAACCAGGTTCCCACAGTAAATATTAGGGGAAAAAAATCCTTGTGCCTCCAGCAGGGGGATGGGCAAAGGAATCCTTCTGAAATATACCAAAGCACTTGGTTCTTTTTAAGGAGGTCTGACCTCAGGGGAAACTTGTTAACCAGAGCCTAACCTGCTAGGGTATCATCGGAGCCTAACTGACCTGAAGGAAGAGAAATACTCAACTCTAGCCCATTCTAGTCACCTAATGGGGGAGAAAAAACTGAGAAACACCTGTGAAATTTACAGTCCAGAGGCATAGGCTCACTGAAAGAATGAGACCTAATCGTAGGACTGTGGAATGTTTCTCCTCCCTTCACACCACGTTACTAATGCCTATTTACAGCAGTTCTACCCAGTACATCATGTCTAGCTATCAAGAAAAATTGCAAGGCATACTGTAGCCAAAAAAAAGCACAATTTTGAAGAGGAAGAGTAAGCATCAGAGCCAGACATGTGAGGGAAGTTAGAATTATCAGACCAGAAATTTAAGACTGGCTGATGTACTAAGGGCTTTAATGGATAAAACAGACAGTATGCAAGTACTGAGCAATGTAAGCAAACAGATGTAAATCCTAAAATAGGACCAAAAAGAAATGTGAGAGATAAAAAGTGTGTAACAGAAATGAAGAATGTCTTTGGTAGGCTTATTAGTAGACTGGACACAGCTGAGAAAACAATCTCTGAGCTAGTGGATATGTCAGTAGAATCCTCTAAAACCAAAGAGTAGTATGTGAAGGAGAGAAAAGGGAATCATATAAAATGTTCAATTAAATCCACAAAATGGAGAAAAAGAGTGAAAGACAAAATAGGAACAAAGATAAGGGTAACAAGTAGAAAAAAGTAATAAATATGATAGATATATATCAACATATCAATAATCATTTTGAAAGTCAACGTCTAAATGCACCAATTAAAAGAAAGGGATTGCCCAAGTGGATCAAATAAAAGAACAAAAAAACAAAAAACACACCCAACTGTATGTTGTCTACAAGAAACTCACTTTAAATATAAAGACATATATAGATTAAAAGTAAATGGATGGATTCTGTTTCTGTTTCCTAGGTAGGTTCATTTGTGTCATATTTTAGATTCCACATATAAGTTGTATCATATGGTATTTGTCTTTCTCTTTCTGACTTACTTCACTTAGTATGATAATATGAATCACTTTACTGTACAGAAGATA
The DNA here is from genome assembly GCF_009873245.2 of Balaenoptera musculus. Taxonomy (NCBI): domain Eukaryota; kingdom Metazoa; phylum Chordata; class Mammalia; order Artiodactyla; family Balaenopteridae; genus Balaenoptera; species Balaenoptera musculus. The sequence goes on along the minus strand of NC_045794.1, from coordinate 48,210,519 downwards.
TTAACACAACATTGTAAATCAACTATACTTCAATTAAAAAAAAAAGTAAATGGATGGAAGAAAATATACAATGCTAACACTAACCAAAAGAAAGAAGGATTAGTTATATGAATTTCAGACAAAGCAGACTTCAAAGCAAGGAAAGTTATCAGGGATAAAGAAGGGCATTACTTAATGAAAAAGGATCAGTTCTCCAAAAAGATATAACAATTCTTAACACGTGTATGCCTAACAACAGAGTGTCAAATTACCTGAGGCAAAAACCAATAGAAATTCAAGGAAAAAGAATGAATCCACTAACATACTTCAAGACTTCAACACCCTTTTCTCAGAAATGGAAAGATCCAGCAGGCAGAAAGTCAGTAAAGACATAGTGGAACTCAACAACACCATTAATCAACTGTATATATAATTGACATCTATAGACTACTTCATCCAACAACAGCAGAGTTCACATTCTTCTCATGCTCACATGAAACATTCAGCAAGATAGACCACATTCTGGGCCATAAAACACACCTTAACAAATTTAAAATAATAGGATATATACAGTGTCTTCTCTCATACCACCACGGAGTTAAACAAAAAATCAGTTAACAGAAAAACAACTGGAAAATCCCAGAAACATGGAGAGTAACAACATATTTCTAAGTAACACATGGGTCAAAGAAGAAATTTCAAGGAAAAATTAAAAGAATATTTTGAACTAAATGAAAATGAAAACACAACTTATCAAAATATGTCAGATGCAGTGAAAGCAGTGCTTACAAGGAAGTTTATAGCATTGAATACATATATTAAAAAAGAAGAAAAATCTAAAATAAGTAATTTATGTTTCCTCCATAGGAAACTGGAAAAAGAAGAGTAAATTAAATCCAAAGTAAGCAGAAGAAAAGAAATAATAAGATTAGAGTAGAAATCAATGAAATTGAAAACAGGAAATCAGTAGAGACAATCAACAAAACCAAAAGGTGGTTCTTTGGAAAAAAATCAATAAATTCTGTAAGCCACTAGCCAGGCTACATATGAAAAAAGGGTTAGGATACAAGTTACTAATATCAAAAATGAAAGAGGGGACACACCTTCAGATCCTATGGATATTAAAGGATATGAAGGAATACAATGAACCACTGTATGCCCACAAATTAGAAACCTAGATCGAATCGATCAATTCCTTGAAAGAAAATCTGCAAAACTCACACAAGAAGAAATAGACAATCTGAATAGCCCTTTATCTAGCAAAGAAATCAAATGAATAATTAATAACTTTCCAAAACAGAAAACACCAGACATGGATGTGTTCACTGGTGAATTCCACCAAACATTTAATGAAGAAATTGTACCAATTCTCTACACTCTCTTTCGGAGGACAGAAACAGACAAAATACTTTCTAACTTATTCTGAGGCCAGCATTACACTAATACTAAAATCAGATAAAGGCATTGCAAGAAAAGAAATTACAGTCCAATATTTCTCATGAACATGGATACAAAAATTCTCAACAAAATATTAGCTATTGAATTGAACAATGTATGAAAAGAATTACACACTGTGACCAACTGGGATTTATCCCAAGTATGTAAGGCTGGTTTAATAGTCAGAAATGAATTAAGGTAATCCATCACATCAACAGACTAAAATAGAAAACTCATGATCATTGATATGAGTTTGGCATCAATTGATGCCAAAGAACATTTGACAAAACAACACCCATTCATGATAAAAATTCACACTAAATAGAAATTCACACTAAATGGAAACAGAGAGAAACTTCCTCAACCTGCTAAAGAATAATTACAAAAAACCTACAGCTAACATCATACTTAATAGTGAGAAACATGAAGCTTTCCCACTGACTCAGGTACACAGCAAGATTGTACCTTCTCACCGCTCGGTGTGAACATCTACTAGAATCCTAGACAGAATTCTACTAGAATTCTGGCTAATGCAATAAGGGAAGAAAAGGAAATAAAATGTGTACAAAGTGGGAAGGAAAAAATAAAACTATCTTTGTTCACAGATGACGTGTTCACCTATGTAGAAAAGTCCAAAAGAATCAATAAAAAAACTTCAGGAACTAGTAAGTGATTATAACAAGGTTATAGAATACAAGGTTAATATACAAAAATAAATCACTTTCTTATATACCAACAATGAACAAGTAGAATTTGAAATTAAAAACACAGTATCATTTACATTGGCACCCCCTAAAATGAAATATTTATACATAAATCTAACAAAATATGTACAAAATCTATATGAGGAAAACTACAAAACTCAGATGAATTAATTTTAAAAAGAACTACGTATATGCAGAGATAATCCATGTCCATCGATAAGAAGACACAATATTGTCAAGATGTCAGTTTTTCCCAACTTGATCTATACATTCAATGAATTCTCCATCAATATCACAGCAAATTATTTTGTGGGTATCAACATACTGATTCTAAAGCTTATGTGGAGAGGAAGAAGACACAGAATATTCAACACAACATTGAAGGAGAAGAATAAAGTTGAGGACTGGCACTACCCAACTTCAAGACTTGCTATAAAGCAAAAGAACTCAGGATAGTGTGGTATTGGTGAAAGATTAGACAAATAGATCAATGAAACAATAGAGATTTAAGAAATAGATCAATATAAATATAGTCAGCTCATCTTTGACAAAGGAGCAAAGGTAATAAAATAGATAAAATATATTTCGACAAGTGATGTTGGAACAACTGAAAATATACATACAAAAAATAAACTAGACTAAAACCTTACACTCCACAAAAATTAATTAAAAATGGATTTGAGACCTATATGTAAAACACAAAACTAAGAGGATAATGTAGGAGAAAACCTAGATGACCTTAGGTATGCCAGTGCCTTTTTAGATAGAACAATAAAGGCATGATTCATGAAAGAAATAACTGATAAGCTGGACTTCATAACAATTAAAAACTTCCGCTCCATGAAAGACACTATCAAAAAAAAAAATGAGAAAAAAGCCACACACTTGGAGAAAATATTGCAGAAGACACATCTGATAAATGACTGTTATCCAAAATATACAAAGAACTCTTAAAATTCAACAATAAGAAAATAACCTGATTTTAAAATGTGCCAAACACCTTAATAGACATCTCACCAAAGAAAATATACAGGTAGCAAATAAGCATATGAAAATATGTTCCACATCATATGTCATCAGGGAAATGCAAATGAAAACAAGATACCACTATATATATACTAGAATGGCCAAAATCCAGAACACTGACAACACCAAATGATGGTGAAGATGTGGAGCAACAGAAACTCTTATTCATTACTGGTGGAAATGCAAAATGGTACAGTCACTTTGGGAGACATTTTGGCAGTTTCTCACAAAATGGAACATACTCTTATGATACGATCCAGCAATTGTGCTCCTTGGTATTTATGCAAAGGTATTGAAAACCTATGTCCGCACAAAAACCTGCATGTGGAGGTTTATAGCAGCTTTATTTGTACTTGCCAAAACTTGGAAACTATGAAGATGTTCTTCAGTAGGTGAATGGGTAAGTAAACTGTAGTACACGTAGACAATGGAATATTATTCAGCACTAAAAACAAGTGAGTTGTCAAGCCATGAAAAGACAAGGGGGAACCTTAAATGTATATTGCTACATGAAAGAAGCCTATTTTTAAAGACTATATACTGTATAATTCCACCTATGTGACATACTGGAAAAGGCAAAACTATGAAGACAGAAAAAAGATCAGTGTTTTCCAGGTGTTTGGGGGTACAGAGGGATGAATAGGGAAGGCACAGGGGATTTTTAGGGCAGTGAAACTATTCTTTATGGTACTATATTGTTGGATACATGTCATTATACATTTGTCCAAATCCACAGAAACAGAATGCACACTCCCAGGGGTGAATTCTAATGTACGTTATGGACTTTGGCTGATTATGATGTGTTGACGAAGGTTCATTAGTTGTAACAAATGTAACACCCTGGTGGGGGATGTTGATAATGGGCATGGCTATGCATATATGTGGGCAGGTGTGCATTGGAAATCTCTGTACCTTCCCCTCAATTTTGCTGTGAACCTTAAACTGCTCTAAAAACCCAAAAATCTTAATTTAGAAAAAGAAAATAACCCTAAAATATTTACATAAATGATTGTTTGGGTTTACTTTAATGTTATCTTATTTGTCAAGAAATCTTGGTCTGGTCACTTTCATTCCCCTATAGTCAATTTTGTTATTTTAAAACTTTTCAGATTTATTTGCACCCTGCAAGCACCCACATGCAGTACTCTTAGTCAATGCATGTGCCATCATAGTTCTTAGATATAAATTGCAAAAATGAATTCCAATTACTATAATTAAAAGATGGATTATTAGAAGCATAACATACAGCTCAGAGAATCTATGGAAAACCTATTAAAATAAGCACCTAGAAAGTGGAAGGGAAGAGAGAAAAACTGAGAACACAGTGATATCTCCCAAAGATCTCCAGAACAGCACAGTTTATGATGGGGCACAAAAGATTGACTGACACAGCTGGATAACCACCCTCATTCGGTACTTAATGCAGCACTGATGGGCTTTTTGATTCCAGTGTCATGTGTTCAGGGCACTCCAGATTCTGGTAGTCAAAGCCACGATTGGTAGAATGAATCTTAAACTGTCACTGCTGTTTTGGGTTATTAACACCAGAGTCAGAATCGGATATTTACTATAGGCTCACCGTTCCAAGTGATACCATGTGACTGGCTTAGCTTTAGTCACATACTGGTGAATTGGATGCCAAGGTCTGAAGGAAATATAGAAAAGGTTGTCCAGTAGGACAACATCGCTAGCAAAAAATCCCAATATAGTTTACCACTTTGGCTACCCACCACCCATATGCTTCTTTGCATAATTAAAACTGTTTATACCTAATTCAATGCAACCATTCTGCATTTTGCCCAAAACACATTCACCCATCCACAAGGTATTATAAGTTACTGCCTCTAGTTCTGTTCTATCAACTCAATATTCTTCATATCATAAAATTAAGCATCACAGCATATCTTATATAGCAAGGTCAGTGAATAAGGCAAAAATTAAAAACTGTATAAGTGTTCACAGGCTATAGCAATAAAGAAAATTAGGTAGAGACTACAGTCTTCATTTCTACAAGTCATACACCAATAATTTCATGGTGAATTGAGTTTCTTAATTACCCTTAAGTTACTCAAAGTCACAGCTAGTAAGTAGTAGGACCAGATTCCAGACCAAGTGGTCAAGTTTCAGAGTCCATGCTGTTATTCTGTAGGCATTATTACTTCTCTGTCCTACTAGCTTTTCAGTCCTTTTTCTGGTTTCTGTAATAAATAGTTTTCAGGTGCTTATTTGTCTCAAGATCTTTAAGATGAAGTTTTCCAGTCTCCATTCTTCTATGAAATTTTCTGATGTCTCATATCCCTTCTAATTTATCCCTTGTATTTACTGAAATTCAATGTGCAACACCATATTTAGATCTTATGTTTAGAGACTGGCAGAGCAAGTGATGTTCCCCTGCATCATTATTGTTCCTCTTAGAGCCTTCTCACCCTTTCCCATGATTTTCCCCTTTGCTTTCTCCTCAGTGAGAAATAGTCAGTGCTGTTTCTCTTACAGACTTCCTGTCCAAAGTAAGCCTGTCAGGCAGCCTAAATCAGCCACACACTTGACCCTGTGTCAACTCTCTTGTTCTTACACTACTTCATTCTTCCTAGTGGAACCATTTCTCCTGAGCTAAGCTTCCTCAAATATAATAGAGGTAAACAATTTTGGCCTGAGATTTAGGTGTGGACATTTTTTTTCAGTCATTTGGAATGTTGTAGTTTTTTAAGTCACTGAGTATCTCTCTTAGATACTTTTCCACATCATGTAGCCTAATTTATCATAAAGATTTATTAGATTGTAGCCCTAAATTTTTATAAAACTTAAGAATTTGCTTAAGATGTACTCCATGCACATATTTTATTGGAAGCATAAAGGAAGAGTGGAAGGAAGGCATTCAAGAATAAGGTTCAAGTTTATTAGATCCCTTGTTTTGTCCATTTAACTCCCAACTATTTCTTCATTGCTATCCCTAATGGGTATGTGGAGGATAAGAGTACTTTGAGTTTCTCAAGAAAACATGCATACATAATAGGAGACATTACAAGAGTAACTGTTTTTGACCTGATTTAATTAGAGTGATTCTAGAATCTCATAAGTATAATGCCAATTATTACTTTTAGATGTACTTTATCATGTTGGTAATACTGTCATTCACATCTAATTCGTAATGAAATGTTTAAGTAAATAATTTTTAAAAATATTTTCTTTCAAGGTATTCCCTGGCGGTCTAGTGGTTAGGACTCCACGCTTTCACTGCCAAGGGCATTGGTTTGATCCCTGGTCAGGGAACTAAGATCCCACAAGCCTTGCAGCAGGGCCAAAGAAATAAAAAAATAAAAATATTTTCTTTCAAATTTCCCTTTTGGTTGATTCTATTCCCCTCTTTCTTTTTCACCCTCAGTTCTCAAGGCTTAACATTTCCTCCTTAATATTTTTCACATCTGAACTTCCTTTTAATCTGTCTTCCTAGAACAGGCCTTTATCATCTCTTGACTGTACCATTTTAGCGGTTTCCTGTGAGATAGATTATTAATACCACGAAAATGGGGACTGTGTCTCTGGTTCTCCTTTGTATCCTATGTATACTGAGAACAATGCCTGAGTATAGTAAGGAGGCTTTTAAAATGTATCATAAATTGATGAATGAATGAATGAATAATGAAGATGCATTTTCTAATTCATTCTCCCCTTCTCTCCAATAAATGCCCAATGAATAATCAGACTAATCAACTGCTTGTATGACAGCACTTTTCTGCATATATAAATATACACATATATATATGTTTGTGTGTTATGTATAGGATCACAATTTTTCTTAGAATAAATTACTTTTCTTCTAATAGTTTGAAAACTCATTGATTTAAAAAAAAATTATCTAGGAAATTAATTTCACCGGACTTACTAAATTTTTCTCTTCATGGTGATAGTGGATCACAATATCAGAAAAAGTAAAGATCCCATGTGCAAAGAATACAGAAGGTGGCAAAATATGCAAATATTTAGATTAATGGTTACTACTGATGTACAGAAAATTATCTTCAGGATATTGCAAAAATCCTGGGATATCACTATTGCTTTCATGGGTCAAATTTCCTCTCCCATGTTGTTTTCGGGTTTGTCTAAATGAAAGCTTTCCTCTTTTATTTTCTTTTCTCTGTGTTCCATCATTGTTGAATGCTACATGTGAGAAAGGTGGTAGAATTCAAGTGCAGTTTTAAGGCAGCCAAGTATAGTGGTTAAGAGCATGCACTTTGAAGTCAGACCACATGAGCTTGAATTCTTGCTGGGCAACTTTGGTACTTTTCTTAATCTCCATGTACCTCAGTTTCCTTATCTGTGTGATATGAATGTCACAGCACTTATTTTGTGGAGATGATTAAATAGATGCTGGTCACATGGATGATTCTCACACATTTTATCATCACTTGTTTTTTCACTTTAACCTTGGTTTGGTCTTCATATGCAGAATGAAATTAGTAATTAAATAAGTAATCCACAAAATATAGTAAAATTAAAAGGAAAGATTGCACTTTTAAAAATGTTTCAACAAAAACCTTTTTTTATGTATAAAGTATCCAAATTATCACCTAAATGTGCATTGTTCTTTCTTAGCAATAACTGTACAGAACATAACCCTCTAATTCTAGTGATTCTACTTTCTTTCAATCAACTTACATTAAAAAACACTATTCAATATAAGTAATATTTAATTAAAGTATGAGTTTAATGTAAGTATAGAGTGCTAGTATACACATTCCTATATGTACGCACTGCTAAAAAAATCCCAACATCTTCAAACCATGGGTCTAGGTTTCATTAAATAAGTTCAACAATTGCTTCTTTTTTCACTATAGTGTAGCATCACATTGTGTGACTGGGGCTTCAGTGCTTCATGATAATTGGCCTCCTGTTCCTCTGACTCACAGTTTGATGTTGTATACTGGAGATGATTGGGCAGATAGGCCTTGAAAGAATTTTCTTTCACTGCTTTTGGTCTATTTTTCACTGACCAACAATGCTAATCATATTTTGTTCTTCATATACAAAGGGAAAGGAAAAAGAGCACACTGAAATGCCAAGACCAAAATATTCCTTGCTCTTGATATCAAAAATCTATTTGAAGGTAGTCTACAAAGAGGAAAATCTCAATAGGCAGCAACTTTATGTTTGCTTATATACTATTCAACTGGAAGTAAGTTCCAGTGAGAAAATTCAAGCATCTTGCTTCCTCTATGCATTATTCATTGTAAATCAACAAACATCTGCCCTAGTCTTCCAAATGTAGGTTCCAGGGCCCCAGTGGACATAATGGCCCAGAATTTAGATATTCACTTTTTCCAGTATTTGACGAAATTTAGGATGACTGGGCTTTGGGCAGTGACCTTTACTTTAAAGTGAGTGTACCATGTAATGCCATGTTATTATCATTATTTTCTTCCATGGAAATCAGTTTCTTCTATGTTGTTTGAGACAAAAGTAAAAGTAGAAATATTTTTGATAGATTAAAGCAAAATAATATAATTTTTTATGGAATTGTTCAATGCCATTCTACTCATAGAGGCAGAAAATGGGTTGATTCTATTAACTATAAATTACATTTTTATATAGTAAGTCCTAATGAGAGTACCATATCATTCACATCCGATTTTTGTTCATAAATCATACACAGAATGCAATGCATACATTTTAATGTGTTATATTATTAGGAAAAAATTTATAGAATATTACTGAACATACTTAGCTATCAAATTTACTTTTGATAAGTCAAAAGAAAGATCAATGAAATTTCTGCAAGTAATACAAATCCCTATAAATAAAGTGTCAGGTAAGAGTTATGCTAGTTTACACTATTTCATGTTGGTTTTGGTAAGATATGTTAACACAGTCAAGGACTGATTACATGACACCAATTCTGTCTGGCTGGAGGAAGGCAAAGCTGTTCTCATAACAGAATAATAATTCAGTTCCTTTTTCTGAAATCCAAAGAACTATTCAAACTGAGTATAAAAATGGAACATAGTCTTGAAGTTATCCTAAAAAACTAATAATGTGCATGTCATCTAAAAACTGAAAACCATAACATGACTTAATAAATCATATCACCTACTGACTACCCAACAGTGGGCTGTGTCAGGTTAAGATGAGAAGATTATGTTTCAAACTTATAGAAGGAAAAATATAAAAATGGGAAGGGATGACGAGGAAGATTTTTTCATAATGCTCTTATCCAACTTAACAATATTTATTAAACCACAGTTTGGGGGAAATTTTATTTATATATTTCTATAAGACAGGAAATATTTATTGAAAGCATACAAGTTACATTAAACTTTTCTTGGCTTTATATTTCTTTATTTAAAAAGTAAATTAGAGAATTACTTTTTTACATTTTCTAGAAATGCCATTCATTTGCATTACTTTCTATCATCTCTGTCTATATGGACTGGCTTTACTAATAATAGAAATAGTAGTAAAAATGGTTTACATTCATTACGGATTTACCACTTGCCATGCTCTGTGTCAGGCACTCTACATTCACTTCATGTTATGTTTCCTTATGAGGAAGGTAATGTCTCCATTCTCCACATAAACACATGCCTGAATTACAGCTCTACCTATATAGTCTTCCAGGGACTTATAAGGAAGAGGTGACATTTCTTGCAAGGCATTCTAGAGGAAGGCAATAATACTGAACTGGAGTATTGAAATCTTCTCAATACTCACCTTAAAAAGCATTTTCCCAGATCATATTTGGTAATACATAGGATAAGGGTTGTCTTGGAGGATTCAGCTTTATTTTTCAACAAAATATCAGGCTGGCTTCATTAGGCAATAACAAGTGTCTTGGCTTGTCGCCTTTAATCCTTCCTGCTGCCGATGCCCTAGTCCAGAATTTAATTCCTTATTTGAATTTTTCTTTATATATCTCTCTCCAACCTCTCCCCACTCCAATCCAATCCTTCCTTATTTGGACTTTCTAAATTGTAAAACCCATCATGTTACTCTGTGATTTAAATTTTTTACATCATACTTCACTGCTTAATATAGTTGAACACTGACCAACTGGGTAAGTATGACCCTTAGACTGTTTCGTTTAGCTAAGCAAATATTTGAATTTGAATGTCTTGTGGTTGGGCATATATTTTGCAGTTCCACAGCTCTTAACATTCCCCCATATCTTTTGCTATTTAGATTCATACATGTACATGTTCCTGTACTCACACAGGGAGTAGATTTTTTTACTTTTAATTAAGTAGATATAATTGAGTATCCTTAGCTACCATTTATGGACCAGGAGATGGTATGGTTTCTGAAGTTATGCTGCCTGGTTTCAAATTCTGGGTTCAAAATCATGGTAAACAAAATTGCCATGTGTCTATAATAATTTTGTTGTGGTGATACAGTGGACTTAGGCAAGTAACTAAATCTGCTTTTCAAGGCAAGTAACTAAATCTGCTTTTCAATCTCTCATCAAACAAGTGGGATAATAATTTTACTACAATGCCACAGTGTCATTGAAATTTTGCAGCCTAAGAGCTTAACACAATCCTTGGTTCATAGTAAAGTGTTCATTAGATAATAATGAAAATTATTTATGTTTATACACTCCCAATTTCAAAGTAGTAAGACTGATCTCTATCAAAGCAATACCAGAATACTATTTCTCACACACAGGGATATTTTTCAGCTTATGTTCATTCCAGTATCTTATCTGGAATTGTCTTTCCTGCTTTTGCTGCCCAGCTTTCTCTTCATTCTCTAAGTTCCAGATCAAATGTCACCTGTTATCTGTAGCTTTACCTGAGTCTTCTAGGGAGAATAATTTATCCTGTGTTCTCAAAGTTACTTTTTGCATATCTCTGAAATGCCATTTGTCACATTGAAATTTATTTATTTATAATAATAGCTAACATTGGTTGAACACTTACTATGTGCCATGTATTATGCTAAGTACTTTGCATGCATTATTTCAATTTAAGTTTCAAAGTTATCCTCAATGGTATCTATTGTTATCCTCATTTCTCAGATTCATACACTTAATTCAAATTTTATTTTATGTAACAGAAAGAAGTAAATTGCTTAAATATATACTCTTTGTAAGTAGCTGACCTGGGATTTAACCCAAGACTATATGACACCAGAGCACATTTCTTAATCACTATAATATGTGAGTAGTAAGTACCACATTCATCCCATAACCCCAGAGCAGGGATCATGTCTCATTCATCATGTTTAAGCCTCAGCATCTAGATGAGCTTCTGACCAGAGTAGGGGCTCAATTATGTTGTAGATGTGTGAATCACTTGATTAACTTGTCTTTAGAGGAGCTGAGGTACCTGGAAATTGCTAACAAAAATTTTAACATACAAAGGATCTTCAGCATCCCTAGAAGAAACTTGCCAGAAGACCAGAGCATGAGCTAGGCGATTATTAGAAAGACCTAAGGATTAGCACTGAGTAATCTTTGTCTCTAATAGAAATAACTTGGACACCAAAAACAGGACATCAAGAGAAATAGTCATGAGGATATACTATGGTAACTTTCAAAACAGATGAAATAAAACTAATTTGACTCAGAATGAATGGAGCTTACAAGGCAATCAACTGCTATAGCAGTTAACTATTATTATAAATTAAGTCATCACAAAATATATGTTAAATCAATCATCTTTTTTTTTTCTCATTTATTTATAAATTAGCTGGATGGTTTAACTGACCTTGTTGGGCACTGCTGATCTTGGTTGGGCTAACTTCTGTACATGTGGACAGCTGGTGAGTTGGGTAGAAGCTGGCTTAAGATGGCCTTGGCTAAGACAAGGTTTGAAGGTACAAAGAGTTGCCTTCAAAGAAATTACCAAATAATAGAATATATGCTATGTAAAGAATCAATTCTAATTCAATAAACTATGTGATACATGATTCAAAAGAATATATGATGCTGCTGGAGTTAGAAGAAATACTTTTGTTATGACGATTGGAGATGATTTCATGAAAGTCACATTACTACTGGGGCTTAAAAGAAGCCTCGGTTTTTGGCAAATGGATACTTTTTAACAGATAGGTTGAAAGTTGTAAATATACTGAGGCTAAAATGTTCAAGACATATTCAGGTAAGGGCAGATTGTCCAAACTGAGCAGAAAATAGGCGAGTAATGGAAAGAGCTCAGCTGGGGGTGGAAAGTTGGGGTCTAGTTTATGCTGAGTTATTTTGAATATGTTTCATATCCCTTATGTAGTCTCTTCCTCAGATATTTTATATTTAATTATGGAGCAAAAAACAAAGTTAAAGGAAGGAGCAATTACTCATTTGCTAGTAGAGAGACTGCTTCATAGCAGAATCATGCATAATAAAATGGATAGTAATTATGTGCCAAATTTTAAAGTAACAATAAAACCTTGCCTAAACTTTTTCTCAAAGTTTGGGATAAAAATGTTTGAACCAAATAGAGCTAAGACACTAACAAGAACATATAAGTGCTCTTATTTCATAGTTTTCCCTATTAGGAAACATGGGTAATAATATTATAAAAATGCCATGTAATTTCTCCTGTTCAACTTTTCCTTACTGCTGCAAAGTGATTAGTGCTGGGATGTCAGGGACAATGACTTCTTTGCTGATGTGTGATTAAATGCTCTGGAGCCCATTTTCACTAGCAAAGGTGGTAATCGCATGGAGGAGAGTGACAAAAGCATCAGTACACATCCATGGAACTCTCTCTAGAACAAAAACATAAGAAGCAGGATGCTTTCAGAGACACTAGACTGCTCTTCATCACTACCCCATCAGACTTCTAAAACTGATCCCTGTCATCAGCTATAAAGAAATATAGCAAAAACAGAATAAAAGTTGTCTGGGAATTTTAGTGTAACCAATGCCTTCCAGTTTTGCCTTATCTGGAGGCGCTGAAATTAGCTGCAGGAGGCACTATTAAATTCAGCCAAAATATAAATATAAATATTTTTATTCCAAAAGTTTCAAATGAGAAGGTAGGTTCTATATTTATTTTATATTTTCTGAGGTAGATTCAAACCCACTTCAACAAATGATACATGCTAAGAACCTTATGTAATGTATTTAAAGTACATGCTACTTAAGAGAATTTTTTTAGGCTGACTACTCTTGAACTTAAACTTTGCTCTTCATTTAAACATACAGAAGAAGATTTAACTTAGTCCCTGGCTGTTCATACATAACTATCCAAAGCAGAAACATTAACTTATCTTGTACATTTTCTTCCAACTCTTTTTAAATTTTACTTACAGAAATTAAAGAGATTCTTCTTATCCCATTCTACATATTAATATGCAGCTCAATATTAAAAAAACAAACAACCCAATCCAAAAATAAGCAGAAGACCTAAATAGACATTTCTCCAAAGAAGACATACAGATGGCCAAGAAGCACATGAAAAGCTGCTCAACATCAATAATTATTAGAGAAATGCAAATCAAAACTACAATTAGGTATCACCTCACACCAGTTAGAATGGGCATCATCAGAAAATCTACAAACAACAAATGCTGGAGAGGGTGTGGAGAAAAGGGAACCCTCTTGCACTGTTGGTGGAAATGTAAATTGATACAGCCACTATGGGGAACAGTATGGAGGTTCCTTAAAAAACTAAAAATAGAATTACCATATGACCCAGCAATCCCACTACTGGGCATATACACAGAGCAAACCATAATTCAGAAAGACACATGCACCCAAATGTTCATTCATTGCAGCACTATTTACAATAGCCAGGTCATGGAAGCAACCTAAATGCCCATCAACAGATTAATGAATAAAGAAGTTGTGGTACATATATACAATGGAATATTACTCAGCCATAAAAGGAACCAAAATTGGGTCATTTGTTAGAGACGTGGATGCATCTAGAGACTGTCATACAGAGTGAAGTAAGTCAGAAAGAGAAAACAATATCATATATTAATGCATATATGTGGAAACCCAGATGAACCTGTTTGCAGGGCCAGAAATTGAGACACAGAGGTAGAGAACAAACGTATGGACACCAAGGGGGGAAAGTGGCGGGGGGTGGGGGTGGTGGTGTGATTAATTGGGCGATTGGGATTGACATGTATACACTGATGTGTATAAAATGGATAACTTATAAGAAACCTGCTGTATAAAAAAATAAATATAATAAAAAAGACACCATTACAATATTTTTAAATATTTAATTTAATCCAGCTGACAGTATTTTGAGACCTATAAGCTTTTGCTTATTGTTGGATTATCAGTGAGCTTTGTGTGAATGACAATCACAAATTCTGAATATCATCACAAAAACAGTTTTATTATTTTAGTAATTTTTCCCTTCCAGGAACCATTGCCCAAGTATTACGACCTGTTTCTTGCACCAGAGTTTTGTGATTACATTTTCCTAGGCTTTCAGCATCATTAACAATGTGGCATGTTTAAGTACATATACATTGTTTGGAGCTCTGTCATTGCAGATTTGAATACATTTAATTACTGATTTCAGTCGCTTGGAAGGTTGTTAAACAAAAAACTGGTGATTATCTTTTATTTTAGGTTTATCATTCTTATGCAACACGCTGCTATTCAGGCATTTCTCCTATATTTTACACATTTATCTATTTATATAATCATTTCCTAATTTTGTGCAAGTGAATAATGAATTCTACATCCCCAGGATGTTTAAATAGAGTTTGAAGAACCAAATGAATACCGAAATAATCCCCGTTATTACATACTATCTGTATACGTTTCTGACCGCTGATATCACTGAAAATTGTATCCATGCATTTATCTGTGTTTGATTCAAAACATTTCTGCCTGGTAGAAGGGTATCGTTCATCTGAGTTTTGATAACTTAATATATTTGTCAAATAGCACTGGCAATCTCTGAATGTCTATTGTGAATATGTTCATCTAATATGATAAAAATGATCCAGAACCTTGCAAAGGCAAAACAGCCTAGTAGTTAAAAGCACAGACTCTAGAACTAGACTCCCTGGGTTTGCCTCTTAGCTCTGCCACTTGCTGTTGTGTGACCAA
This sequence comes from Balaenoptera musculus, assembly GCF_009873245.2. Taxonomy (NCBI): domain Eukaryota; kingdom Metazoa; phylum Chordata; class Mammalia; order Artiodactyla; family Balaenopteridae; genus Balaenoptera; species Balaenoptera musculus. Next base: position 48,195,363 of record NC_045794.1, on the reverse strand, counting down.
GGACAAGTTGAATCTGTATGTGGTGCATGTGTCTTTGTGTATGTGTGTATTTATAAACAGTGATATCTAGCTTCTTAAACCATAGTTTGTACTATTATTATTATTGTTATTCATGATTGTCCTTATTTCTTGAGTTAACCCAAAACTGATGATTAATTAGGAGCAGCACTAATTCCCACAAAGAGCCTGGATGAGGGCTTTAGGGAGACATCTCCAAAAATGTAAACTTTGACATGATTATTAAAAAAAAAAATTGCTCTCTCTAAACGTGGATTAATGATCATTGATAAAAATGAAAGAAAACATTTCCTTTGAGGCTTGGAATCTAAGGATTGGGCATTAAGAGAACAGAGTATTGAGAGGTCTTTCAACCAAGGCAATGTAAGGGGAACTCTTGCTCAAACCTCAGAGGTATACATTTCATTTTCTGACACTTACATATGGAGAGAATAGCCTTACTGTATATTTTATATATGACTAATACAGTGCATTTTTGTGCAATAAAAATCACAAAATTGAAACAAACTCTCAGCTGTAGTGTTTCATGTTTTCAAAGGATACTGCCATTTCTAATATATTCCTCTAGTCAGCTCTGCCTCTCATCTTCACAGCAGTATTTAAAACACTGAATCGCCTTCTTCTCAGGTGCAGTGGGTGGCCCTACAACCTACCTCACAAGAAAATGGAAAGCGAACAAATAATTCTTACCTCAGCTTCCCAACACCAAACCCTAACAGAATAATCCATTCGCTTTTCTTTCTATTACAATAGATCTTCCCACATACAACTTTTCTTATTTAGACACTGTTTATTTAGTTTTCATTTAGTGTTAGCTAGAAATATCACTTCTCTTTCCTGGAACATAGACACGTCTTCTAGATTGATTTCTACTCATTAGCCCTTAAGCCTGTTTAAAAATTAACCAAAACAAAAATTTTAAAATGTCTACACCACCAAAAAAATTAACACCCTGGAATTACTACTGGATCCCACTATCCTTCCATCATTTAGCTTTTGTTGTGTAATATACTACTCAGAAACTACTTAGTGGCCTAAAAGAGTAAACATGCATTATTTTCATAATTCTCTAAGTTGGCTGAGTAGTTCTTCTTGTCTGGGCTATCTTCCCTGTGGCTGGATGGTCTAGGGTGACCTCACCCAAATGTCTGATAATTTGCAGCCTGAATGGTCTCATGGTTGTGTAGCTTGGTAGGGATGGCTCATGTCTGCTCTCTCATCTTCCAGTAGCTTTGCTTGACTCTTATAAACTATTCATGAATACTAGCACTATCTTTGAAGCTTGATTTATGCCCTCTCCAAGACATATTTCATAAGAGATACTGTACCATTTCATGGTTATATCAGAAGTTCATAATGTGATTCTGGTATTTACACAAATACAATTTAAACAGTCATGCACCATTTTACACCAGATAGCACTCTCAAGAAAAATACTGACAAACTAAAGTCAGATCTCAAGAAGAAGTTAGACAAAGGGTGGAGAATTGAACCTAAAACTGAGCTACATGACAGCTATACTGAACATTCCAACACCTAGAAATATTTATAATTATCATTTTTACAACTTAAGATAACCTCTTTGTGGTAGAAGAGTTAATGCCAGTTATAGAATGCCTTAAGAAGACTTTACTTTGATTTCTGAATCAAATAAAAGCACTATTAATATCTCAGAAATAGCTTTTCAAGTATACACATAATGCCTAAATCATGCAGTCTAATTGCAAGCATAATTCAGGAAATTCAATTAATGCAGCCACTGCTTTGGAAGGTACAGGTCAATTAATTGTTCCTTAAATATATTGGCTAAAGTTCAGTAATCCAGAGAGAATAGCTTACTCCCCTTAAAAATTAGCATAAATCTGTAAGCCTCAGGTATGCAGAGAAATATATAAAAATAATATATTTCTATTATAATAGAAAGTAATGCCAAGAGAGAAGATAGAATTGCTAAAATATACATCAGTTCTCTCTCAACTCGGTTTCAAATACTTCTCTTATGACTTCTTCCTGGAGACCCAGATCCACATAGAGTCATTCATTCTCTTTGGTGGACCTATCTCTCAAAATTCATTCTTGTAATTTGAATCCACCCTTACATGTCCCTGTCTGAACCTCCCATTTCCTCTTAGCTCAATGTTAAACCAGAAACATAAAATCACATTTAAAGCAAGATTAGAATCGTCAAATAAAAGTCCAACATTTGCAGTAGAAAAGGGGGCCTAGAAAGTTTGAGTTGCCTAAGACAGAGTTAAGACAAAATCAAGACTTATAGACTAGTGTTCTTTCCATTCAATCACACATGAACTTTGCTAATGGTCACTGTCAAAATGTGCTTTCCTTTAGGACCTTTGGGCTGTTTTTATCTTACAAAGGTCCTCTGGAGTCTAGCACATTTTTAGCAAAAAATGTCATTCATATCACACTACATAAGGCTTTGCTTATTCCAACCACATGTCATAGCAGTTGCAGCCCCGTGAAGTCTATGATAATCATTTAAAATACATAAAATGATATATATTTGACTGCAAATAAAATCAATTTTATTGAAATGCAGTTATCAAAACATAAATGTGATATAGTAATACATGCTCTTATATAAAATAAGAATTTACAATATTGGCCAAGTGTGAAGTATATTGGTTAGCTTGAATTAGAACATTATACTATAGAGTAGTCTTTCCCTTACCTCCTTCTACATATTGATCAAACAACAGTTGAAGTTAGGGAACACTAGAAAGCAATAAGAAAATGCAACTTTATTTAAAATCACTTGAAAAAAAATGACCAGATGTCTTTAAGGGTTTTTCATATATTTTGCAATCCTAAAAATATATATATATTTTTTAAATTAATTAACTTATTTATTTATTTTTGGCTGTGTTGGGTCTTCGTTGCTGTGTGCGGGCTTTCTCTAGTTGCAGCAAGCGGGGGCTACTCTTTGTTGAGGTGCACAGGCTTCTCATTGCAGTGGCTTCTCTTGTTGCGGAGCTTGGGCTCCCGGCACGCGGGCTTCAGTAGTTGTGGCACGTGGGCTCAGTAGTTGTGGCTCTCGGGCTCTAGAGCACAGGCTCAGTAGTTGTGGCGCATGGGCTTGCTTGCTCCGCAGCATGTGGGATCTTCCCGGACCAGGGCATGAACCCGTGTCCCCTGCATTGGCAGGAGGTTTCTTAACCACTGTGTCACCAGGGAAGTCCCAAAATAATATTTAAATTTACTTAAATTCCAATTATTTAATCAAAATTAAATTTTACTTAAATCGTTCTGTCTAATCATCAGTTTGACAAATGGCTAATTTTCCTAAAAAGAACTACCTTTTAAATGTTTGGGATTTTGAAAAATCATTCACTGGGATGTCTTCTAAAAAGTAAATTTAAGTAATTAAATTTTGACTACAATATCATACAAATTGCACACATATAGTAGTGTGACTGAAAGCAAATAAAATTGAAAAATGGGTAGCTCTCATCCAAATATACAACAATCTTCTCATTCTTAAGATGGGTAAAAAATGTGATACATATAAAAATTTAAATTATCCTCCAAACAGTTTTAACAAAAGCCCAAAGGATACCTGAACAAATATTAAAACATTAAAAAGTGATTGAATATAGGTGAAATGTTATTAGATATCCTAGTCAAACACAGCATCAGGATATATAACGGTTGAGTACACTGGTATCAAGTCATCATTTTCTGTCAGCTGGATTTGGGTGATTGTGCTACAAACAATTTATGGCCTAGGATACCTTCATTTTCTCACCAAATCTTACTTCAACATCTTGGTCAGAGACATCACTTCCATACAGTGGTCCTTGATTCCACCAGGCTGAAGTAATGATTTTTTCCCTCCTCTATTGTCAATTTCACTTTAGGTACATAGGTTGTCAAATATATCATGTAGGGGAACAAAATTTGCCACCCCAAAATGTGTCTCTTTGGCATAAGGATTAATTTAGCCTCATTATTTTTAAGGCCCAAAAGTTTCAGGAAGAACCTTTGACTTTCCTCTTAAATGCCTAAAAGACTATAAAAAGAGGATATGTTCCAGGAAGGGAGCTATCGCCATAGGTAACTTCAGTATAAACTAGGTGTGGTAGACAGGGAAGAACCTAGCAAAGTCTGTTAAGCCTGTTTGTTATTCCTCTTTGTGTCACATTGCCTCTGCAAGGTGCAACAAATATTTGATTACCAAACATTTGCTTTTCTATCTCCATGTCAATTGCCTTCCTCCCCTTTGAAGTCCCAAACCACTACTCCCAAAACCATTTTTGTATTTAGCTGAAGACAGTATTTAAGGTGAAGGTTTCAGTCATTTTGGTGAGTTGCTCAGTTTTCCTGGGGTCTCTCCAATGTATATGTTATTAACTTTTGCTTGATTTTCTCCTGTTAATCTGTCTCACATCAATCTAATTCCTAGACCAGTCAGAGGAACCTAGAAGAGTAGAGGAAAATCTCTTCCTTTCTGACAATCACATTGGATCAGTGAGATATCATCTAGTATATGAATATGTAAATATGTGAATGTCTCTCAATTTATGAACCAACAGATTTTAATGTTTTATAGTATATCTAATTTGAATCAAGCTATGACACAGTTACAAATCATTAACCACATTGTAGAAGGAGGAAGAGGATGATGACACTCTGAATTCCATTTTGATGATGTCCTGCATACTTTATTTCAATCTTATTCTATACCTATTACATACAGTGCATAGCATACTGCACTAAAGGGCAAAGACTGCAATAGCATTTTTTGTGATTATAGTGATTATTGCCATAGGTCAGTTTACCCATTTACCATTCACAGAAAATGCAACTATATCATTTTAAGCAATTCCTTCTGCTGGTTACATTTAAATGTACTTTGTTTATCCAGATGATAAATTCAGCTATATAAATGACTTGGGGACACCTGGATGGCACTGCTAAATGATAATTAGTGCCTAAGTTTTAAGTATCTTCCTTCCCTATACACATCATCTGGTTATTGATTTGTCTGGAAATAAAATCAACGTAAATTGCTAGATTTCATCTATAAAAGAATATTGTCAACTTGCCTTACAACCTTTGTAGATATCTCTCCTCATGTGCATAGAAAGCATTAGGAACACCTATTTGTAAGATTTGAAACTCAGGCTACTGTGGCGTTTTCATTCAAAGACCAAAGACCAACATAAGTCTTGAATTTATTGTCCCTTCAAGCCATTTGAAGAATGAGCCATGTTCTATTTGAAAACCCACCCATAAGCCATTCTTTTTATTTGCTCAGTGGCTTGCATTTGTGAACTTTCTTGAAGTTTGATGGTAGGTGTAACTCTAAGACTTTAAATCTGCCACTGGCCTTTAAATAAAGATCACTGTTTAGTGAATAAATTCCTTTAGCTAAAAATTGCCCCGAAAGGGGGAGGCTTTTCTATTGCTAAATATGATTGAAAGAAAGACAGCTGAGAAAGAAAGGACATTGGCTAATAGACTGATGGATTTCAATCTCAGTCACAAGTGGAGCAACCGTTAAAGTTTTTGCATCTTTTTTAAAAATGAGGATGTCAGCTCAAATAACCTTTAAATTTCTTGTCAAATTAACATTTTACCAGGAACTTCATGAGACAGAAGTTATATCTGTGACTAAATCTGACAGACTTTATGAGATTCAAATAAAAGAAATAATTTTATTCTTGCCTTTACAAAAACTTCTTTTCTACCCTTTTCTTCAATGAGTATCTCACTTTGTCATTGGCATCAGCAGCCCAAATATCAACATCAATAATATGTCAATTACTTTCTGTATGAATTTTGAAGGCTCATTGCCTTTTGATCAAATGCTTTTTAATTTATTCTTTTGATTGATGTTAAAGTGTACCAAATATATATAGGAATTGTGATATAAAGGCATGTCTTTTCTTTATTTTTTCCTCTCCTTCATTGAGCAGTCATTGAACTTTGACATCTGTAACTTGCTAATAACTACAGGCCCTAGTTACCTTGCCTGTGAAATATCTGAGAGGAAAAGGTAAATTAGATCCCAGTAGAGACGCTCGGCATACCCACCAGCAATACACTTTTACTCAGATCTCAACTAAACAATAGTCAGCACTTAATGAATTGATATCACATTTTATGTCTTTCCAGACATTACTTGATGTTTCCTTGTTTGCTGGTGCTTTTATAGAGATTTCCCTGGTTGATAATGTTTTTGTGTTGCTACCAAGCCTAATTTGGCTTTTTAGCAGAGCCTTTGAATTTTTTATAATAAAGTCATTTACAGATGCCAGTAGATAAATTAGCACCACAAATGCAGCTAAATTGCATAATTGCACCAACTGATTTTGTGTTAGCTTTCAAGATGTATAGATACCTGGTGGCATCTCTGTCAAGTTTATAGATGCTCAACAGAGTGATATCACCTTGCCATAGCATTTAAATATATGTGAAGCCTAACACACACACACACACACACATTGATTCTTAAGGGGATATCTAACCATATGATTCTATTAGAAATAGATGCCATAATTGACCTTGCTTTTTTTTTTTAATTAATTAATATATTTATTTTTGGCTGCGTTTGGGTCTTCGTTGCTGTGCGTGGGCTTTCTCTAGTTGCGGCAAGGGGGGCTACTCTTTGTTGCAGTGTGTGGGCTTCTTATTGCGGTGGCTTCTCTTGTGGCGAGCACGGGCCTCTAGGGTGGGTGGGCTTCAGTAGTTGTGGCATGCGGGCTTCAGTAGTTGTGGCGCACGGGCTTAATTGCTCCGTGGCGTGTGAGATCTTCCCAGACCAGGGATCGAACCTGTGTCCCCTGCACTGGTAGGTGGATTCTTAACCACTGCCGCCCCAGGGAAGTCCCGACCTTGACTTGTTTTTCTTTGAATTATCAAGTGAAATTAACTTACATTTTCATTTCCTACACATATTTTTAATCTCCCCCCAAGAGATCTATACTTCTCAGTATAAATAGAATTTTAGAGGATTAATGTGACCATTGAAGAATCTCTCCAAATTAAGCCAAAGTACACAGTGATTTTTTCATTTTGTATCTTGATTCCAAACACTTGGGCAATTGTATGCAATATACTCTAAGATGGTAGCACTGGAATGGTCTGGCTGGTCATTGGAAATGATCACATTTGAAAACTCTTCATTGGAAATGCTCACAATTGAAATCTCTTGAGAATAAAGAAAAATTTATTCATGGTCCCTCTTATGTAGAGAAAATCATATTATTAGTACTTCTCATACTGGCTTGCCTTTGGGTCTACCTATACTAAATAATCTTAAAGTGTTTGAATCTAGCTTCTAGAGTGCTTTTAAGTCATAGAATCACTTTCCTTCAGACTGAAATGAACTATTTAGGGAGTTTAAAGTGTCATTTGTTGAGAAAAGAATAGCACAGAAAAATGAAGTAGATGGAAATATACTAGAAAAAAAAGCTCTATGCTTAATGTTTAAATGTATGTTTTTTGTCATGAAATTCCTCTTAAAGTTAATTTAATTTCTTACTAGTCTAGAAATAGTATATATGGCAGAAAGATGGAAACCTTAGAGTCATGTCAACTTAGGTTTGATTCCCAACTTTAATATTTTTCTTGCCCTTACCTTTCAGATTCTCAATTTTCTCATCAATAAGATTGTGATAAGAATACATACTCATCTTATATGATTACTGTGAAAATTAGTCACAATGATGTTTGGGACAAATAAGTACCTATAAGTGGTGCCATTTTCTATTCCTGAACAAACAAGTCATGTGTAGTTGAGTCTGTCCTGTGCTCCCTGATTTTTCCCTTCAGGATTGAAGGAGGTATTCTCCCAGCTACTGGAAGTGCTTCTGACTGACAGTCCTCGACTTTAGTCTTCAGCTAAAGTAAGCCAATTAGCTCAAGATCAAGCTCCCTTCCAAATGACAGCCTACACTTAGCAATTGGTTGATGGAAACTTTATAATTCTTAGCCATCTCCCTCCAAATTGAGCAACTCTGAAGGGCTTTATCAGCTTCATTCCATGCATGGAGTTGCCTCAGCCCACATTCTAACTGTGGTGGAACCTGTCTTACCTCATTCCCATACCTGCTGCCTTTATTCTCCCTACAGCTGCTCATCCTAAGAGTATTCCTCCAAAAAATTTCAGCTAATTTCCATCTGAGTTGGCTGTCCAGAGAATGTGAGACCTACATCTTGTTGCAAAGTCTACTTTTTATATTTTATATTAGATTTCTTCTGGTTAGAGTTTTTATGGGTGTCTTTCTATAATTTTACTTTTAACCTTACTACATTATAATATTTGAGAAGTGTGTCTAGTAAGCAGCATATAAATATCTTTTTATCCAGTCTAACAATCTTTATTTAACCATTAATGTATTCAGTCCATTTACATTTCAGATAATCACTGATGCATTTAGTTTGACAACTATCTTCTTACTATTTGTTTTTTATTTGGTTTACCAGGTTTTTAAAATTTGTTTTTATTATTTTTTTCATTTTTCTCTTGGGTTGTTTATTTATTATTTATTTTTCCATTCTATGAATTTGCTAATTAAATACTGTTTTCCTGTTTTGACATTCCTGACCTTTTAATCAATATAAAATAGTCTTTTTGCAATCCTATACAATACAAGGCACTTAAAACACTTTTTTTTTCTAAAGATTACTCAAATAGGCCTTACTTCAGGGATTTAAAAATTTTTTTTTCTATTAAAGTATAGTTGATTTACAATGCTGTGTTAGTTTCAGGTGTACAGCAAAGTGATTCAGTTTTATATATATGTAATATATATATATGTTCTTTTTCAGGTTCTTTTTCATTATAGGTTATTACAAGTTATAGAATATAGTTCCCTGTGCTATACAGTAGGTCCTTGTTGTTTATCTATTTTATATATAGTAGTGTGTATCTGTTAATCCCAAACTCCTAATTTATCCCCCCCATTCCCCTTTAGTAACCGTAAGTTTGTTTTCTATGTCTGTGGGAACTTACAATACTTTAAATCCAATCCTTTCCCTTTGCTTTTGTGATCTTATTCATATATATGTTACTTCTACATACTTTTACCCCTCAAAAATAACTATTATTCTCATTTTATAGAGTCAATTCTCCTTTGTATTTATCCATACATATATTGTTCCCTTTGTTCTTCATTCCTGCCTTCATTTACATGTTTCCATTTGGAATCAATATTTATCTGCCTGAAGAACTCCTTATTAGGTGATTTCTCGTAACTAATCTTCTCAGTTTTTTGTTTTTGAAGGTTCTTTTTCAGCTTTTGTTTCTTGGGTTTTTTTGAATGTCATTTTTGTTGGATATAGAATCAAAGATGGGCAGTTATTTCCTTCTATCCTTTAAAAACTCCATTTCATTACATTTTGGGTTCCTTCATTTCTGTTTACAAGTCAGTTACCATTCTCAATCTTTTTCCTTTGAAAATAGTCTGTCTTTCCCCTCCACCCCCCTTCTGACTGCATTTAAGATCTTCTCTTCATTGTGATTTTCAGTAATTTTACTATCAGGTGCTGCAGCATAGTCTTATTCAAATTTATCTTGATTGGGGTTCATACTTCTTTATTCCTTCTTAAATATATGCATTATATATATATTTTTTAATTCTCATACATTATCTCTTCAAATATTGCGTCTTCCCCATGTATTTTTCTTCTCCGCCTGAGAATCTCATCATATGTATGTTTGGCCTATTCTTTAGGTCCAATATGTCTCTTACAGTCTCGTCTGTACTTTCAATTCTTCTTTTTTCTTCTCTGTTAACCCTCCATATTTTAATCTCTTAAAATATGAATGATATTTATATTTAAGTTATTTTCTGTTAACTCCAAAACCTAGACCTCCCTCCTGTGAGTCTGTTTAAGTTATGTGGATTCTTTTCTGGTTGTTTAAGTGTGTTTTTTTTTTTTTTTTGAATGTCTGATTATTTTTATTGAAGTCTGAATATTGTAAGCTGTAGAGATAATTTAAGACTCTGTATATTACCTTTTTTGCATAGAGAATTTACTTTTCCACCTAATAGGAAGCTAGTGTAAGGAACATCATTTTAGTCCATTTAAGATTTAGCTAATTTGAAACTCAGTTTTAGTATTTTTCTATACCCTTTTCCTAAAGTGTAGCCTTTAAGGGTCAAACTGAAAGCTTGGGGTGTTTACTCATTCTTGTTGGGTCTTGAACTATAATTTTTTGTCTCCCTGTCCCCTTTACCATGTAAATCTCTGCTCAACTTCTTTGCTTCTCAGCCTCTAAGGTACAGCTTGGTAAATGCAAATGCCATAAGGAAAAGAGGCACAGGAATGTCAGGGTCATTTCTCTGAATTTCCCTTCTAGCTAGGATCTTGGTCCTTCAAGTCTTGACTAAACTGGTAGTTTTCCAAAGTCTTCCAAGCAATTGTTTTCTTCTGTTTTGTTTTCATATTTTATTAAAATTTTCTAAATTTTCTCAGCAGGAGGATGAGGTGATCTACCACATAGACAGAAGTAGAAGTTTCAGACTTACTCATTTTACCCCCAGCACCTTAGTAAAATACTTTAGTTTTCAGTGGTAATTCAATCAATATTTGTTACATAACTTAAGGTAAGAAATAGCATTTTGCTTTAAGAGAAAGGATAGTAATTTAATTTTATTTTTGCTTAAGTTGTTAAAGATATAATGATCAGGTATATATAAGGCTGGTATGATAATCAGAGGCTAGATTTTAAAGGGCTTTCCATATGTTTGAACATTACTGTTGAAAGTAATGGAAAAGCATTGATTTTCTTTCTTCTATACATTGCAGTGGAATAATCAATTATAGATTCTTTACTCAACAAGCATTTTAATTTGGGCCCATGAATGTACTGTGCATATGTCAAAGTAGAAGTTAGAACCATAATAGGATGTAGTTCTATCTTTAAGAATCTTAGAGTATATAAAAATAATATAGGGGATAAGGAGTTTGATTTGTGTACTAAGAAGTTCAACAATTTTTGTGAATTGGAGTTCTTAATTGCTTGCATTTAGTGATAGTGATCCTGGTTGATATAAGACAATTGTGATTTATTAAAACAATATTGAATAACTCATAGATTCTCTAGTAGATCAGGGAATCAGCCTTGCTAATCAGCAAGAATTATTTTGTATATCACGCTCCGTTACTGGTCTGGTAAAGACTCACATGTCTCCTGGCCTCTTTCTTACAAAGACACTTGTAATTACATTTAGGGCCCACCCGGATAATCCAAGATAATCTTCCCATCTCAAGATCCTTAATCACATCTGCAAAAACCTTTTCTCCATATATATATACATGGAAATGGTAATATTTACAGGTTCAAGATTAGTACCTGATATCTTTGGATGGCCATTATTCAGCCTACTGCAAACATTGCCCAGGATAAATGCAGAAGCAGATATCAGAATGGGACTCTCTTCTATTAAGCCACAAAGTAAAGAGATTTAAAAAAATTTAAACAGTGCTGTTTCACTATTTTTTATTTGGAAAATAATAACTATTTTCTAATTAAAGTATTTTGTTGAAATTAACATGTTTTATACTTATTATTGTTATTTTAAGTGAATTAATAAGTAAATATTTTAATGGTTTAATATTAATAGATATAACCTGCATAAACAAAAAAGATTTTTAAGATCCTCAATAATTTAAAAGATGTTAACCAAAAAAAAAAAAGAAGTGAGAACTTCTGCATTATCAGTACTTAGGTAGGAGTAAACTAAGAAAAAGTGAGTTCCTAGGAGCCAAGTTGTATGTTTTTCCATTGCTGTTTAATATGTGCTTTGTATGATATCTGAAGTCCAAAATATTAAACCACTATCATTTACTATGAGGCTTTTATATATAATGTTATAAACAGGAAAACTAAATGGATATTCTAAATATCCTTGAAACCAAATTCCTTGAGTAGCTTTAATAATGTCTCCAAGGATATTACGGATTTTCCTTTGAAAGCTCCCATATTATCTACTAGGCAACTTTCAATCTCAGAGTTGTCTAGTAACATGCTTCTTAACTGCTGCGTGCCTTTTAAATCACAACATCTTTAATTCTTCTACCAAGGGAGCCAGCAATACCCTCCTTAGGCTACCAATGATATCTTTGAAATTTCTTCTTAAATTCAAGAGTTTTTTGTAGATTTTCTAAAGGAGTTGTAAAAATGTGTAAACGTGAGACTTTTCTCGTTCAAATCCATGTCCTTCAGCTGCAGAAAAAGTTCTGAAAATTGCTGTGACATTGTAGAGATCTCCTTTGTATTAGTCAGGATTTTTAGTGGGATTATGCGTGTCTATGTTCATAGCCAGTGGAGTATCACTTAACAAGGTGTATGCTTAATTTATCTCTGAATAAAACACGTTAAACTAAGAGCTTAGTCTTTAAAGAGACCTTGATTCAAATCCTATATGAGCCATTTCCCAATTGTGAACCCTAGTGAAATCGCTCAACTCTGCAGCTTAGTTTCCTCTACTGTAAAACAGGGATAACAGCATCTATCTAAGGGGTTTGGTGTAAAAATTAAGGAAGATACCAGAGTAATCAGTTGTTCAATTAAGAAAGCCTCTCATTACTATACTAGAATTTTTTTTCCCATTCTCTTCTTCCTGTTACATATATGTGTCTATTTCTCAGTCCATCAATGTTTGGTCAATGTCTTAGAGAAAAAAGAAGTAACTTCTTGGTCTTTTTAGAGTTAGTATTTTCCGACCCAATTTATAGCCTGGGTTAAGACCAAAATAGAAAGGGATATATTTTATTTCCCTGTAAGTAAATGACCTCCTTCTACCTTCTTGGTTTTCATGCTTAGCTCACTCGTTAATTGCCTTGCCCATGGCTCCTGGTTTGCTGCTTCATTTACCCATCTTTGAACACTGAACACAAAAACCTTAGTTTAAGACACACATTCACCTAAGTATGACATGCATTTTGCCACACTGAACGCTGAAGAGTGAGGAGTGTTTTTCCCCAACAGACTCATTACAACACACACACACATATATATAGGCCTCTAAACATTTGAGGGCAATTTGTGGGATTGAGTACTTTGATTTTGTTTTTCTGTGCTGTAGAGTACTCTTAGCTTTTGGACTGAAGAGAGGTTTCAGCCGAGGCTACCAAGGAGTAGATACCACAAATCTTCTCTAGACCATAAATTCATTGAGAGCAGAGGATAGGCCTTCATCATTTCAGTAAACTTCAAGAAGTGATTGTTGGGTAAAAATATAACCTTGATATCTCCTTATGGGGATTGCTTAGCCCTAAGGATTTCCATTCATCAGGAAAATTATTAAAGATTATGTTATAATATTAAATAACTAATCAATTAATAAAAATCAGGGCCATCTCATATCACATCTAGATCTTTTCTTCCAAGGAGGGTCCTGAGCATAAGATATTCCTGTACATATTTTTCTGATGCAAGCATGGGAATTCTCTGGAACTTCTGGGCCTTATGAGGTTACTGGATTCATATTCCAAACTGATTTATGCTGTCATATATGGATGCTAATGGATACTTTTGTTAACTCCCCCAGGTTATATTCATTTGGTAAAGGGATTTTTAATATATTAACTGAAAAAAGTGAATTATCCAGAACTTCCAGATACCTTTTCAAAAAAGTAGAACAAATTGTAGGGGTAGAAGGATTTTAGAGTCTTTAAAAACATATAATATAGGTAATAACCAAATACTAATATTATTATTGCTAAAGGGGTTCATAAATAAATGATTTAAATAATGATTCACATTTATAAATTTAGAATATTGAAGCCAAGAAAATGAAAAGAATATTGACACTAAAAATATAGCTAAATATCCATTTTCCTATCTATCAAACCATCTATCATCCATTCATTTACACATCCTCACATTCAGTGAACTTTGTTTCGTGTGGATAAATGTAAGAAATTAGACAAGACTTCAGCCTCCAGACAGCAAGAAACTGAAGTACTCAGCCTAACAGTCTACAAGGAGCTAAATGTAGACAACAGCCATGTGAGCTTGGAAACAAATTCTTCCTCAGTTGAGCCTTTGGATGAGAAGTCAGTCCTGACCAGTACTTTCCCACCTTTCAGGGAACAAAACTAATCTGTGATTCCTTGTCCACAGTTATTGTGAGATACAAAAGTATGTTCTTTTAAGTGTCTAAGTTTATGGTAATTTGTTACACAGTAATAGATAACTCTTAAGGATTTTGACCTATTTCAATTTTTTATAGATATACATTGTTGCAGTAATAAGAGGCCCTAGTGTTCATCAAATTTGAACCCACTAGTTCACATTTTATGTCTAGTATCTGTTCTTTAGCTCAGATTGAAATATTCTGCAGTGAATTATGTATAATTTAGAGCAAATACAGCCAAATAACATTTTAACTGTTAGACATACAACCAAGGATATCACTAAGTAATTTAATGGGAAATAATATATTTATGAGAACATTTCTACTAAGTGTCACTGGCTTTTGAAAAATATTAGTTAAAAATATTGTCCTTTAGTAGCCATGCACAATATTACCATGCACCACTGTGCTCCTTATCTTGGTCAATTTATGGGGAATTCTTGTATAACATTTAAGGCAAAATGCTCTTTGCTTTCACCTGAGTATTCATTAAATTAGTCTTTCTTTCTCAGGAAATGTTTGATTTGTGTTTAAATCTGTTCTTGGATGCTGGGAAGAAAAGCAGGAATAGTGTGACAGTGTTTTGTGAACAATATATGTTTGACAGCCTACACCATGCTTCATCTAAAATGAAAGTTCTTAGAATCTTGAAGTCAGTAATCAAAGTTCAATTGCATTTTCCTTAGGAAAAATTTTCAGTAATAATAAAAATTGTTTAGAAATAAAAATATCAAAGAAATAAATTTTCTATTTCAACATGTTTTGGAAATGCAGTCCACATAATGATACCACTATTAACTCTGAAGTTTAAGCTTTCTATTGTTCAGCCAGTTAACTTTTCCTGTTGAAGTAATATTATTACATTATTTTTTTCCAGCTTAGGACAATGTTATTTAAAGAATACAACAAGGAGGAGGAGGGTTCAAGATGACATAGGAAGATTCTGAACTCCTCCTCCCATGGACAAAACAAATCTACAGTTACCTATTAAATAATTTCCTTGGAAAGGAACTTGAAACTGGATGAACAGAGCCTCCAAAACAAAGGGTAAAAGGACAACAATGAGACAGGTACGAGAGGGAGAGATATAGTCTCACCGAGGAACAACTGTACGCCAGCTGTGGTGATGCACAATCAAATTCAAGCTCCACTCCAATCCCTAGATCTTGCCCCAGAGAGGACAGGTACCCAAAACAACCGATTTTGAAAACAAATGGGGAAAAACTATAGAATTATAGGAAATGGAAAAACCCACTCTTGAAGGGCTTTCACACAGATTCACTTAACCCAAAAACCAGTGCACTTACTAATCTCAAAGCATTTGCCAGATGCAGAACTGGTTGGGCTGCTCCCTGGAAACTGAGACACTGGCAGGAACCATTTTTATGACATCAGGCTACCTTGCTAATGCTGGTGCTGGTAGGCACCATTTTGGAATTCTCCCTCTAACTTGTTAATGTCAGTGAGGCATAGTAGGGGACTTCAATATACCATTGACATCAATGGATAGACGATCCAGAAAGAAAATCAACAAGGATTCAGTGAACTTAAATGACACATTACACCAGAGAGACAACAGATATATATTTCAAGAATTTGTATTTTCAATACAATTCTTGTATTTCAGAATTCCATTGAAATACATCAGAATACACATTCTTCTCAAGTGCACATGAAACATTCTCTATGATAGATAAATTTTAGTTACAAAGCAAGTCTTAATAAATTCAAGGAGATTAAAATCATATCAAGCAATTTTATGACAAAACTGGTATGAAACTAGAAACCATCTCAAGGAAAAAATGGGAAAAACGGAAAAAACATTAAGATTAAACACATGGTACTGAACAGCAAATGGTCATTGAAGATACCAAAGGAGAAATAAAAAATACCTAGAGACAAATGAAAAACAGAAACAAAACATTCCAAAATCTCTGGAATGTCACAAAAGTGGTTCTAAGAGGGAAGTTCATACCAATATAGGCCTACCTCAAGATACAAGAAAATCCCAAATAAACAACCTAACTTTACCACTAAAGGAATTAGAAAAATAAGAACAAACAAAGCCCTGTTTAGTAGAAGGAAAGAATAATAAAGATCAGAGCAGAATAAATGAAATGGAGATGAAAAACAATAGAAAAGATCAATGAGATGAAGAACTTGTTCTTTGAAAAGATTAACAAAATTAGCAAACCTTTAGTTAGACTAACAAAAGGAGAGGACTCAAATAAAATCAGAATGAATGAGGAGAAGTTACAACAGATACCACAGAAACACAAAGGATCATAAGAGACTATTATGAACAATTATATGCCAACAAATGGACAACCTATAAGAATGAATAAATTCCTAGAAAAATACAATCTTCTAAGACTGAATCATGAAGAAATAGAAAATCTGAATAGACCAATACTAGTTAGGAGATTGAAACAGTAATCAATAAAATCCTAACAACAAAACTCTAGGACCAGATGGCTTCACTGGCAAATTCTATGATAAATTCAAAAAATATTTAGTATCTGCTCTTCTCAAATTGTTCCAAAAAATTGTAAAAGAGGGAAACCTTCCAAATACATTTATTAATCTAGCATTACTCTGATACCAAAACCAGGTGAAAACACCACACAATAAAGAAAATTACAGGCCAGTATCACTAATGAACACAGATGCAGAAATCCTCAACAAAATATTAGCAAACCAAATCCAACAATACATTAAAAGGATCATATACCACGATCGAGTGGGTTTTATTCCAGGGATACAAGGATGGTTCAACAATTGCAAGTCAATAAACATGATACATCCCACTAAAAAAATCAAGGGTAAAAATTATATGATCATCTCAATAGAGGCAGAAAAAACTTTTGACAAAATTTGGCATCCGTTTATAATGAAAACTCTCAACAAAGTTGGTATAGAGGGAAACACCTCAACATAATAAAGGCCATATATGACAAACCCACAGCTAACATCATATATACAGAGATCTGTGGTTTTCTGTACAGTAATACTGGGCTCTATAAAATACAAATTAATAAAAATAATCCCATATACAATTGCATAAAAAAGAAAAAAATACCAAGGAATAATTTTAACCACAGAGGGGAAAGAACTGTACACTGAAAACTACAAGACACTGAAGGAGACACAGATAAATGGAAAGATATTCCATGTTTATGGATTGGACAAATTAACATTGTTAAAATGGCTGTACTACACAAAACAATCTACATATTCAATGCAATCCCTATCAAAATTTCAATGGCATATTTCACACAGCAAGAACAAATAATTCTAAAATGTGTATGGAGCCACAAACGATCCAAATAGCCAAAGCAGTCTTGAGAAAGAAGAACAAAGCTGGAAGTATCACCCTCCCTGATTTCAAACTATACTACAAAACTACAACAATCAAAACAGTATGGTAGTGGCACAAAACAGAAACACCGATGAATGGAGCAGAATTGAGAGCCCAGAAATAAACCCACACATGTATGGACAGTTAACTTACCCACAAAGGAGCTAAGAACATACACTGAAGAAAGGATAGTGTTTCAATAAATGTTGTTGGAAAAACTGGACAGCCACATGCAAAAAAATGAAACTAGACCACTATCTTACATCATACACAAAATTAACTCAAAATAGATTAAGTACTTGAACGTAAAAAAAAAAAAAAAAACGTAAAAACATCATTGACATTGGTTTCAGCAATGTTTTTGTGGATTTGACTCCAAAGACAAGGGAAACAAAAGCAAAAGTAAGCAAATGGGACTATATCAAACCAAAAAGTTTTCTGCACAGTAGAAGAAAACCATCATCAAAACAAAAAGGCAACCTCCTGAATGGGAGAAGATATTGCAAAATCATATAACCATTAAGCAGTTAATATCCAAAATATATAAAGAACTCAAACAACTCAACAGTGAGAAAATAGCCCTATTCAAAAATGTGCAGAAAGTTTGAATAGATATATTTCCAAAGACTTATAGATGACCAACAGGCACATGAAAAGATGTGCAACATCACTAATTATTAGGGAAATGAAAATCAAAATAGCAATGAGATGTCATCTCACACCTGTTAGAATGCCTATTATCAAAAAAGAGGAAAGGAAACCCTTTTACGCTGTTACTGGGACCATAATTCTTCCAGCCACTATGGCAAAAAAGTATGTAGATTCCTCAAAAAAATTAAGAATAGAACTACCATATGATCCAGTTCTTCCTCATCTGTGTATTTATCCAGGGAATACAAAAACACTAATTTGAAAAGATATATGCACCCCTATGTTCATTACAGCATTATTTACAATAGCCAAGATATGGAAACAACCTAAGTGTCCATCGATGGATGAATGAATAAAGAAGATGTGTACACGATGGAATAATACTCAGCCATGAAAACAAATTAAATCTGTTTGCAACAACATGAATGGACCTTGAAGGTATGCTAAGTGAAATATTTTAGACAGAAAAAGACAAATGCTATATGATCTCACTCATGTGTGGAATCTAAGAAAGCAAAACAAACAAACAAACCGATACAGAGATCAGACTTGTGGTTACCAGAGGGGAAAGGGTTGGGGGTCTGCGAAGTGGGTGAAGAGGACCAGCTCTGTAGTGATGGATGGTAAGTAGGTTTGTGGTGGTGATCATTTGTAATGTATACAGATGTCCAGTTATAATGTTGAACACCTGTGATGTACATAATTTTTTTGAAAACACAGCAAAGCAAATAAGGACATATTCTATTATCACATATATGTTTGTATGAAGCTAATTTTAGTGGTCTCCATAACTATCATGGAAAACTGCTCCTCCACTGTCTACTTTAGAGGCTTAATTCCAAAAGATCCAGCTGTGCTCTATTTCATCTTTTTCTTTAAAACAATACTGTGTTCAAACCCTCAGCAATGCAAAGATATTCCTTACTGAGATAATGTTTAATTTAAAAAGACATGTTCTAGGTCTTTAATGGTAATAATTTTATATAATTAATCCTCAAAATTAAATACTAAGTTATGGTTCAGTGCATTTTATCTTAATGAAAACATAATGATCTTAGGCCATGCATTTTTAGAAAAGTTTGAAACTTAAAATACTTTATTTTTATAACGTGAATAGTCTTGGATATCTTACTTCATGAACCTCAGCTGAGGTGTGCCCTTCTCTTTTCCCTGAATGTGGTTTCCCCTCCCTAAGTTACTCAATGCCTTCATCTCCTACCCCTAACCCCATTCCACTCCTTCTAAAACTCTGCTCTTAGAAAAAGAGCTGAATTGTTTTCCCTCTCTTGGAGAGAAGCTGTAAGTCTTATCCTAACTTCTCCAAACTGCTCTCTTTTCTAGTTGTGATCATCTCCAGGGCAAACTTGGTTCTAAGGCACTGAAACAGAGAATTATCCTTCTCCACTTAAGAACGAATGAAAACTCCTCAAAGCAAACCTTTTCTTTCTCTTTCCTGACTATAACATCTGAGAAGCTTAAGGGTTTTTCCATTCATTCTAATCTATTGTTTGAGCAAGACTTTATACACACCACACACACACACACACACACACACACATATGATACCTGATTGTATTTATTTTTAGTAAATTTCCCTAGAAATCTTTCATTTCTTTATTAGGTCACTCCTTTGAATGTATGATAATTTATGTACATAATTCCTCCCTAACCCAAACTCTTTTTCCATACACATGGAGAATGTCTTACAGATTATATTTCTAGACATATAAATATGTTAGCTATCCATATTATACTTGTAATAAGAATTTTTACATGAAATGTGAAAGGAATTTTTCCTCATAAACAAAAGTGATAATTTTAATATAAGCTATGGAAAATCAAATTTGAATAAAATAATTTTTTTTTCTTCTACCACCTAAAACTAAATACTGTATTCTGGTTCCCCCACCATGTTCTTCTTTCCAAGTGAAGAATAAACTAATGGTAAATGTGTGCTAGTTGGAAGTTTCCACTTCTAAAACTCTAATTTTCTTGACAGAGATGTCCTATAGTCAGAAATTTGCTTGCAATATATTTAATAAATTGAAATAGCAATTTCTTTTTCTTGATGTTCTGCCTGAAGCTCAACATGTAGATATGCATAATTCACTCCTAGCAGGAACTAAATTTTGGAACTATAAGAACAAGATGAGCAAACCTCAAATTTCTAACTGTAGTGAACAGGAAGATTGTTTTGAAAGAAAATATAGTAAGGAGGAAAAAAAATTTAAGCAAGTATGCTGCAGAAAATACGTATGCTGGCTAAGTTTTGATAAATTGCTTTTTTCTCTGTGCAGTTTTTATTCTTTCTTATTGCAAATGAGGCTGTAGTTTTAAATTTCCTTATTTGTTAAGAAATGAAATTTTCTTTTCATCTTTTTCCCCTTCTTAATGTCTTTGAAATAGCTTCTCCTTTTATATACAGTTACCAGCCAGGATACCTCATATGTCTCTTCTTTATACATATTAAACTTGCTGCTTCTCACTTTGGTCATTCCACTCTTCTCATACGAACACGTGCATATGCACATGTGTTCACACATAAAAATGCATACATATGTCTATAGGGAAAGTTACTAATATAACTTCTGTTGAATATGTTAAAAGGTCATGAGAGGGAGGATAGAAATCCGTGAATTCATCACAAAGATCTACTATCCAACAGAGTTGTTGCAATAAGAATGATAATATTGCATTTCCCAGAATTTTTGGACGGTTTCTAGCTTTGTCCTTGTATCCTAAGGACATGACCTATTGAGCTGGGTGAGTACTCAAATGCCACTAGGCAATGCTACAAATTCATATAAAGGGTCATACCAGATACTTTTTTCACTTTTATTGCTAATTTTTTAATTGAAAAACATAAAAGACAGCGAGATGTTACAAAGGGAGCCTAGACTAAATCTGATGGGGGAAATAAGAAAAGAAGAAGAGAACATGTATCCTGTAAGTTGGAAAGCTTGCTCTTAACAGGTAACTAAGCAAATAAATCTACACATGGTCCAGTAGAAGCTGGAAGCAAAGTGTAAACTGATCATAGCCATGGGAGCATTCTAAAGTTTTATAGCTATGCCCTCAGTGTAGTATCTCTGGCCACATGTAGCTATTTAAATCTATATTTAATAAAATAAAATTAAATTAAAATTTTAGTTTTTCAATCATACAAGACAAATTTCAAGTGCTTTCTAATAGTCTCTGTGGCTACTGCATCTGGAGGTTACAGATGCAGAAATTTTCCATCTTTGTATAATGTTCTATTAATCAGCATTGTTTTTCAGACATAAACTCTGTGTGACTGGATGTAAGTAGTGGTGATTTCATACATAGAGACCAAACTATCTCCCTGTGGATATAGGTAGAAACTGTTAGCTGTTCCTAATATCTATTTTCCTTTTCCACACTATTTTAGCTAGTTGTAAAATTGTCCAGAATAAAGGCCATGGCCTCCAACCTCATTTACAGCTAGGTCAAAGATAGATATAAATGGCAGTGTTATATGTCAAATTCCTGGGGTTTCCCTAAAAGGCAGTGCTCTCACTTCTGTTCTGTTTTCCTAGGCCCTTCCAATCTGCTGCCTGAATGTGGATAATGTGTTCCAAGCCCTAATTGCTATATTCAGTCATTAGAACAATGCTACCCACTAGGGTTAGTGAAACAATAGTAGAGAAAAGCCTGAATTCCTGGAAACCTCATGGAGCAGGGCCACCATACTAGCCTAGAACTGCCTACATCCTGACTTTTATATGAAAAAGAAATACATTTCATTTAATTTAAGCCTTTGTACATGTAGGTATCCTTACATCTAAACCTAAGAAATAACTTTTATTGCATTGCCTATGACCTACAAATTAGTTTGTTTTTGGATTTCTTTGTTTGTTTCTATTTTTGGCAAGATGAAAAATATTTTTTGAAATGGTATTGTGGCAGAGTTAATAGAAACAGGCAAAAACCACTGGATTTTCTACCTTATATAAATTAGACTTTCTGGATAGCATTTTAATATTTCTGTCTTTTGTATACTAGAGTAATTTATAGCAAATTCCTTTGTGTACCCTTTCTATATGTTGTACATCTTTCTATCACTGTGCTTTTTCATTTTAATGTCTTTCTCCTCTTAGCCAGTTATAGGCTCCGAAAGGATATAACTAGTATCTCTGTCTAATCTTCTACATATGTTAGCCACTTGCATGCAGGCAGGAAAGAAAGAAGAAAGGAAAGAAGGAAAGACTAGGTGGGATGAGAATAGGCCATGGTCTGCCACAAGGAAATATGATTATGAATAAATAAGAGGCTTATAATGTCTTAAAAAGGAAGTAGGAATCAGACACTAACTTAGATGGAAACTACATGAGAAATTCTTAAAATATCCTCTTTCTTCAGAATCACAGCTTGATAAGGTCACATATGAGAATTTTTCATTTGGCTAATTCACATAGCTCCTAAAAAGAAGATAGTCTTGAGGAGAGGTTTTTAAATAACGTAATGAGAATGCTTGGACCTTTGCAGTTCATGGGCAGACCTCTTTGAATATTAGTTATATGAGTTCAAAGGAAGCACAAGTCATGTAATTGACAACCTCAGATGGCTCCCATGAGGACTTGGAACAGGTACAGGAATAAGAAATAATGAGGTTAGATAGATAGATACATAGATATAGTCATATAGTTATATAATTAGGTATATGGTTATATAATTACAGTTATATAGTTAGTTTTAGAGTTATATGATTAATTACATAGTTATATAATTGCAGCCCAAAATATAAAATAAATATCCATGAATCTTTGGATAATTTTAAATAATTTTTCTAAAGTAAAATATTTTGAAAAGTAATTTTAAATAAACTTTCTTTTCTGTGCTATTTTTAAAAAAGTTTTTATTGGAGTATAGTTGAATTACAGTGTTTTGTTAGTTTCAGGTGAACAGCAAGGTGAATCAGTTATACATATACATATATCCACTCTTTTTTTTTAGATTCTTTTCCTATATAGGCCATTACAGAGTATTGAGTAGAGTTTCCTGCGCTATACAGCAGGTTCTTATTAGTTATCTATTTTATATATAGAAGTGTGTATATGTCAGTGCCCCAGCCACTATGGAGAACAGTATGGAGGTTCCTTAAAAAACTAAAAATAGAACTACCATATGACCTAGCAATCCCACCCCTTGGCATATACCCAGAGAAAACCATAATTTGAAAAGATATGTGTACCCCATTGTTCATTGCAGTGCCATTTACAATAGTCAGGACATGGAAGCAACCTAAATGTCCATCAACAAAGGAATGGATGAAGAAGATGCGGTACATATATACAATGGAATATTACTCAGCCATAAAAAGAACAAAATAATGCATTTGCAGCAACATGGATGGACCTAGAGATTGTCATACTGAGTGAAGTAAGTCAGACACAGAAAGACAAATATCATATGATATCGCTTATATGTAGAATCAAAAAAAAAGGGTACAAATGAATTTATTTGCAAAACAAAAGTAGAGTCGCGGATGTAGAAAACAAACTTATGGTTACCAGGGGATAAGGGGGAGGGATAATTTTAAATAAAATTTTTATTTAAGAACAGTTTTAGACTTACAGAAGATAGTATACAAATTTCTCATATACCCCACACTCAATTTCTCTTATTATTAACATCTTATATTAGAATAGTGTGTTTGTCACAATTAATGAACCAATATTGGTGAATTATTATTAAGGTCCATAGTTTATTCAGATTTCCTCAGGTTTTATCTAACGTCCTTTTTATTCCAAGATACCATCCAGAATATCACATTATAGTTAGGAGTTGTGTCTCTTTATGGCTCCTCTTGGCTGTGGCAGTTTTTCAGACTTTCCCTATTTTTCACGAATTTGACAGTTTTGAAGAGTACTGCTCAGGTATTTTGAGGACGCATCTTTATGGGAGTTACTATTATGTTTTTCTCATGATTGGACTGATGCTGTGTTTTTTGGGAAGAATACCGTACCATTTTCATCACATCATTATCAAGGGTACATACTATCAACTTAACTTGTACACTGTTAATGTTGATCTTGGTCACATGGCTGAGGCAGTGTTTGTCAGGTTTCTCTACTGTAAAGCTAAACTTTTTCCCCACTTTCCATACTGTGCTCTTTTGGAAGGAAGTCACTATGAGCAGACCACACTTAAGGAGTAAGGATTTATGCTGCCTACTCAGGACAGAGTATCTCCATAAATTGCTTGAAATTCTTCTGTGTAGGAACTTTGTCTCTTCTCTCCCATTTGTTTATTATTTAAGCATTTATTTATATCACTATGGACTCATGGGTATTTATTTTATATTTTAAACTATAATCTCTTACTACTTTATGTATTATTTTGTTCAAATTTTTTCAGCTTTGGACATTGAGAGCTATTTCAGTTGGCTCCCGTGGCCCTTTGACATACCCCATTGTCGTGGCTTTTTTTTTTTTTGTGAGCACTTACTTACTTTCTGGCACTACACAGGCTCCCTGTATATTTCCTGTCCCAGTCCTAAAAACAACAATGTCTCCTTTTATTGATATCATAGCAAGGTACGAATGCTAAGTATATCATTGCAATAAATGTGTGTACTCACCTGTGTGTATACATATAACTATGAATATTTCTATTAGATAAACCTCTGTATGTATATGAAATCAAACATGAGTTGGAGACCCATATCCTCATCTCTAATCCATTACCACAAGGATCATCATAGCATCCTCCTCTTGCTTATCTTAATCTCCCACTCTGACAGTGGAAACCTGGCTCCCACTGTCTACCATCAATTTCCTTAACTGTTTAATAGCAGTATCAGAATTGTTAACCTGTACTTTCTTGGGAAGAAATTTTATCAACTAGAGTACAGTGAGTATGTGTAGTTCATTTTGCCTTTAGTATTATAGACTTCAGTCATTTCCAAAGTTACTACTGCCACCGGCGTTTCTCCTTGTGTCACATTAGTGAGGATATCACATATACAGTTGACCCTTGGACAACTTGGGGTTTAGGGGTGCCGACCCTCCTCACAGTCGAAAATCCATGTATAACTTATAGTCAGCCCTCCATATACATGGTTCCTCTGTATCTGGGGTTCTGCATTCCTGGATTCAACCAACCCTGCATCATGTAGTACTGTAGCATTTGCTACTGAAAAAAAATCTGTGTATAAATGGACCCACACAGTTCAAACCCATGTGTTCAAGGGTCAACTGTATTTGTAATACACTTAAATTGTCACAGTCTTCTTTCCATCTTGGGATTCCCCAGACTTCTAAATATTTAAAAAATTTGTATATATTAAGGCTCACTCTGTGCTGTAAAGTTCAATGGGTTTTGACAAATGTATAATATTATGGGTACACAATTATAGTATCAAATAGAATAGTTTCATCACCCTAAAGATTCCCCTGTGCTTCAATCTACTCAATGCTCAACATTCCCTCTGAATCCCTGGCAGCCATGAATCAATTTACTGTAGTTATAGTTTTGCCTTTTCCAAATGTCCCGTTATTGGAATCATACAGTCTGTAGCCTTTTCACACTCCCATCTTTCACTTATCAGTATGCATTTAGCATTCACTTTTTTTTTTTTTTCTGACTTGATAGCTCATTTTCTTCCAGTGTTGAATAGTATTATGTTTATTTGTGTACCCACTGAAGGACTGCTTTTTGCATCCAGTTTTTAGAGATTATGAATAAATCTGCTTTAAACATCCATGTGCAAGTTTTTATGTGGATATGATTTTCAAATCAGTTGGGTAAATATTTAGAAGTGTGATTGCTGGATCTCATGGTAAGATTACTTTCAGCTTTCTAAGAAACTCCCAAACTGTGGTCCAAAATGGCTATACCATTTTGGATTTCCACCAGCAATGAATGAGAGTTCATAATACTCTTCACCTACATCAGCAATTGGTATTGTCCGGTTTATTTTTTTAGTTTGAGACATTCTAATAGGTGTATAGAGGTATTTAATTACTATTTTAATTTCTAATTCATTAAAAACAATGTTAAGTATCAGCATTATATTTATTTTCTATCTGTACATTTTGGTGAGGTATCTGTTCACATATTTTGCTTATTTTTTGGTTGGGTTGTTTGTTTTCTTATTTCTATGTTTTAAGAGTTTATTTTTTAATATTTTAAACACATCCATTATTAGATACATGTTTTGGAAATATTTTCTCCCACTCTGTTCTAGTTGTTTTATTCTATTAACAGTTTCTTTCCAGAGCAAACTTTAAAAAAAAGTTTAATAAATTCAGTTTATCAATATTTTATATCTTGTGTTTTTGGTGTTATATTTGAAAACTTATCACCAAACCAAAAATCAAATATATTTTCTCCTATATATGCTTCTAGAAATTTTACAGTATTGCATTTATCACTTAAGTCTGTAGTACACTCTGAGTTAATTTTTACATCCAGAATATAAAAGACACATGGTCTATGTGTTTATTCTTTCACCAATAACACACTGTCTTACTGTAGCTTTACAGTAAATCTTGGTGTATAATATTTTTTGTACATTTTATACATTGTAGGATAGATTTGCTAATATATAGTTGAAAACTTTTGCATCTGTGTTCATGAGCAATATTTGTCTGCTTTTCCTTCCTTGTAATATCCTCATCTGGTGTTCATATTAGGAAAATGCTTGCCTCAAAGAATGAGTGTGGAAGTGTAGTGTTCCCTCTGCTTCTACATTCTGGAAGAGGCTGTGGAGAATTGGTATCATTTCTTCCTTAAATATTTGATAAAAGTCACCAGTGAGACAAACTGAGACAGATGTTTTCTTTTTTTGGAGATTATCAATTTTTTATTTGATTTCTTTAATAGATAAGCAGCTTTATAGATTATTTATTTCTCCTGTGTGGGTTTTGGTAATTTTTGTTTTTTAAGGAAATGGTCCACTTTATCTAAGATATCAAATTCTAGGGCATACACTTTTATAGAGTTCCTTCATTATGCATTTATTGGATCAGTAGTGAAGGTCCCTACTTTATATCTGACATTGGTAATTTATTCTTTTTTTTTTCTACATTAGTGTGGTTAGAGGTTTATCAGTCTTACTGAGCTTTACAAATAACCAGTTTTTTATTTCATTGATTTTCTCTATTTTCTTGTTTTCAAACTAATTTTCTACTCTAAATTTTATTATTTCTCTTCTTCTACATGCTTTAGGGGGTAATGGCTCTTTTTTTCTCTAGTTTTCTAAGCTTAGATTATTGATTTTAGATCTTTCTTCTTTTTTAAAATATGTATTCAGTGGTACAAATTACCCTCTAAGCATACCACAAATGTTGATAAGTTGTATTTTCACTTTAATTTAGTTTAAAATATTTTAAAATATGCCTTGAGACTTCTTATTTGACCATGTGTCACTTTGAAATATATTGTTTAATCTCCAAATATTAGGATATCTTTCCTATGATTTTTCTGTTATTAATTTCTACTTTAATTTCATTGTTGCAAACGTATGTTTTCTATTCCTTTAAATTTGTTAAGATGTGTCTTTCCACCCAAATCTTAACCATTATTACTTCAAATATTTCTTTTCCTCTATTCTATTTCCTTCTGTTGGTATTCCAATTATGCATGTTACATTGGTAGTTTGCCTGGTAACCTCAAATATTTGATGGGTCCAAGGAATATTATTGACTTTAGGTTTCCTCTTTTTTCTTGGGATAAATATGGGAGTGATTACTTCCACACCATTTACATGTCAGAGTTGAAATTGTAAGTCATCTGAAAGTTTTAGGAATCAATAATACGGAAAGCTGCACCAACATTTGTACTCCTTTCATTGCACCTATTTAGGTGTAGAAGGCCATAATGGCAGGTTAACAAAACTACCACTCTGTTGTTTGAAATTCTTTCAGTATGGTCCAGTAATAGGAGATATTTTCAGGCAATGGAGATGTGCAATCATCAGGGATAATATCCTGTGACCTGAACCTGTTTGGAAAATATTTATCGTCATGAAGAATAGTATTTATGAAAGTTGGGTTAACCTCAAAATTTACTTAGATTTTCGAGAAACAAAATAATCAAGTGTCAGTACATAGGATTTGATGTAAAAAACAAAACTGTACTTCAAAGATGTGTGGCTTTGGGAAAACTAAACATCCTAATTTTGGTTGAAGTTTATTTAATAATAAAAGAAGGAAAATAATATAGCTCTTTTTTGTAGTTTTTGAAAAGGTACATGGCATGTAGAAATCACTCAATGTTAGCAATGATGATGACGGTGATGGTAAGGTGATGGTAGAGTTTCTTTGTCATTGTTTCTATAGTATTAGGCACAACTCACAGAAATCTTTAGATGTCACAGTGTCTCCTGTAATGCTCTATGGCCTATTATTAAGCATTGTACAAAATTCAGAAGTAACCTTTAGAGAAAAAGACCAACTCTCACTGTTGCCTTTGGGAGTGGTGATCTAGAGCACATCTGATTGTTAATGTAGCAAATGAGCACAAAAGACTCCAATCAATTAAGTCTGTTTTGTTGACAGAGACTCTGTTGAAGGTTTTCAGAAAGCATTTGATTGTATTTTATTCCAATACAAGTGTGTTAAATCATCTTCTGGTAAACAATGACCACTTAGTCACTAGTCTTTGAGAGGGAGTTTTCTGAAGCATGGTTCATCTAGTTGAGAGATGTTTGTTATTAGACAACTATGTTTTCTTCAGGATTAATAGTGGGTAAGATTGGGGGTTTATAATTTCAAGAATCATTGGTGTTTAAGCCTAAATGTCACTTCCTTAGGCAAGCCCTCATGAAACTCTAAACTAAATCAAGACCCTAAGTTATAGTCTCCATTATACCTTTCAATTTTCATTTCTACCACTTACACAGTTTGCAATTATGTCTCCAAATTAGGTTTTAAAATCTCTTATAGACTAGATATAGTACAGACTTATGCAACTTTAGGACCTACACTTGTAAAATTTTAAAAAATAGTTATGCAAGGAGATAACCGAGATACTAGCTATTTTGGTCAGGCTTTAGCGGGCTTATGGCTTTCTTATAAGCATAAAATTGGCAGAAATTATGCTGTGTGATTTCTGAGGCTACTTTAGAATAGGCAACGCAGTTTCCAGCTTAGTTTATGCAAACATTCACAGATGGAGCTTTACAAGTAAGCCAAGCCTCATAGAAAAGCCACACATATGTGCTCCAATCAGTGTACATAGTTTTTAGCCTCCAAGCCTAGATGCCAAGCATGTAAATGGATGAGCCTTCAGATGCTTCCAGCCCTTAGTCATGAGCCACCACAGCCTTGGAGTCTTTGCAGCTGAGGTTCCAGATATTGTGGAACAGAACCAAGCTGTCCCCACTATAACCTTTCGAAATCCTTGATCTTCAGAACTTGTGAATGTAACATGTTTGTTGTTTTAAGTCACAAAGTTTGGAGATAATTTGTTACAAAGCAGTAGTAACTGAAACATGGAAAATAATGGAAATATCACAAGGACACTTTAGAATTTGGACAAAGAACTAACTCTGTATGAAGTTAGGATTCAAATGATGGGCTCTGAATGCACACTCTAATTGCATATAGTAAGAACCATGTAATAAGTGCTCACTGTATCCTAAGACTATGCTAATGACCTTATATGCATAATCGCATATAATTCTCATAATAACTCTATATTTATGTACTATAACTATCTCTATTTAAAAACAAGAAACAGAAGCTCAGAGAGGTAAAGTAACTTAAGTGTCACAGATACAATAGGCCTCACAGGTGCCAGTGGGATGCTCTGAAGCTGGAATGGCCCTTCAGAATTGTCCCAATTGTGAGCAGGGAGAGAGTTCAGCCCTTTATAGCCTGTGTCAACCAATCACAGCATTCAGGCTGCTCCAGAGAATCCTCTTCAATCATATAGAGTTGATAAACATGACACACTATTTTATGGTGATAGACATCAGGAGAGTTTTTAATTGGTAGAAGCATTGACTGGAAGGACAGACTATGTATGTTTCTTGGGATGCTTATAGGAGTCTGTTTATTAATCTGGTTTTGGTTACAGGAATGTATTTTGCTTTTGGATATTCACTGAGCTACACACTAAGTTGTAAACATTTTTGTGTGTATTTTTGGACATCAAAATTTTTTTAAATCTGCTATTTGAATCCTGATTACCCATCAAAACAAAGTAGAGTTTATTCCAAGAAAGCAAGATAGATTTACAATTTAAAAATAAATTACTGCCATTCACCAGACTAGCAGAATGGAGGAGAAAAAACCCATATAACCATTTCAGTAGATGTAGTTAAAACAATTCATAAATACTATTATTGGAAAAAAGTATTTGATAAGCATTACTTTCTCAGTAACAAGAATATTTGGGCCATCTCTTAGATATGTTCTTCTCTAATTGCCTTTCACTCCTGTTTGTCTTCACTCAAGATGCAAATTTCCCAAGAGAAAATCTGATTGGCCTTATTTTGGTTATGTCCACACTTCTCTGACAAGGGTAAGAGAGTTACTCTGGTTCCTGCTGTACAAAAAGTAGGACAAAACAGTTACTCTGTTTCCTGCTGTACAAAAAGTAGGCAAAAATAAGAGATACTCACTTCATGTTAACTTTAATAAATTTTTATTTAAATAAATCAATGCACTACCGGGTTCAAAGGTACAGATACATACAACTAAATTTCATATATTCTGAGCTATAAATGGTTCACTGAAATTGGAAAGACAGATTAAGTGAGAAAATTACTGTATATAAAACAGCAGAGGTAGACAAGAACCAGATCTCAAATGACCTGTTAGCCCATGTAAGTAATATGGATTTAATTATGAAGAAATAGAAAATTATTGAAGCATTTAAAGTACAATGGACATGAGCTAATGTGTGCTTTAGTTAAGAAAGAACATGCTGGCGTCCGTGATGAGAATAAATATGAGAAGAGTGAACTTCAAGCACAGAGATTAATTGTAACAATCCAGGTGAGAAATAAAAAGGACCTGAATTAATTGGTAATGGAATGAAGAGAAAGGGACAGATTTAATTGCGGTTTATAAGGTACCATCCATGAAGCTGAGTATCTAGCTGAGAATGCAGAAGTAAAGGAGCATGAAGAGTCGAGGTTGAAAGGCACGTCTAATTACCTATTGAGGGGATATGAGAGAAAGATCAGTGAATGGGAAAACAGAGAGATAATGAATCAATTTGATCTATTTTGACGTTAATTTTCCGGTTGCTCACCATGCTGGAGATGTCCAGTAGGCGTTTGGATATATAGGTCTGTTTTGAATTTAGGTATAAAGTATCAGAATGTGGTGAACAATTATTTTAAGCTTTTCCTTTATTTTTGTACTTCTTTTTCTTTTTTTTTTTTATTTTTTTTTTTTTTATTTTTTTTATTTTTAGATTTTTAGAAATTTCATGTAATGTCTGAAACATTTATATTAACATATTTCCATACAAATAACCCAATGAAAGTTTAGTATTAGTTGTTTTGTTTGTTTGTTTTTTTTTTTTTTTTATACTGCAGGTTCTTATTAGGCATCAGTTTTATACACATCAGTGTATACATGTCAATCCCAATTGCCCAATTCAGCACACCACCATCCCCACCTCACCGCAGTTTTCCTCCCTTGGTGTCCATATGACCATTCTCTACATTTGTGTCTCAACTTCTGCCCTGCAAACTGGCTCATCTGTACCATTTTTCTAGGTTCCGCATACATGCATTAATATACGATATTTGTTTTTCTCTTTCTGACTTACTTCACTCTGTATGACAGTCTCTAGATCCATCCATGTCTCAACAAATGACTCAATTTCGTTCCTTTTTATGGCTGAGTAATATTCCATTGTATATATGTACCACAACTTCTTGATCCATTCGTCTGTTGATGGGCATTTAGGTTGCTTCCATGACCTGGCTATTGTAAATAGTGCTGCAATGAACATTCGGGTGCATGTGTCTTTTTGAATTACGGTTTTCTCTGGGTATATGCCCAGTAGTGGGATTGCTGGGTCATATGGTAATTCTATTTTTAGTTTTTTAAGGAACCTCCATATTGTTCTCCATAGTGGCTGTATCAATTTACATTCCCACCAACAGTGCAAGAGGGTTCCCTTTTCTCCACACCCTCTCCAGCATTTGTTGTTTGTAGATTTTCTGATGATGCCCATTCTAACAGGAGTGAGGTGATACCTCATTGTAGTTTTGATTTGCATTTCTCTAATAATTAGTGATGTTGAGCATCTTTTCATGTGCTTCGTGGCCGTCTGTATGTCTTCTTGGAGAAATGTCTATTTAGGTCTTCTGCCCATTTTTGGATTGGGGTGTTTGTTTCTTTGATATTGAGCTGAATGAGCTGTTTATATATTTTGGAGATTAATCCTTTGTCCGTTGATTCATTTGCAAATATTTTCTCCCATTCTGAGGGTTGTCTTTTCGTCTTGTTTATGGTTTCTTTGCTGTGCAAAAGCTTTGAAGTTTCATTAGGTCCCATTTGTTTATTTTTGTTTTTATTTCCATTACTCTAGGAGGTGGATCAAAAAAGATCTTGCTGTGATTTATGTCAAAGAGTGTTCTTCCTATGTTTTCCTCTAAGAGTTTTATAGTGTCCAGTCTTATATTTAGGTCCCTAATCCATTTTGAGTTTGTTTTTGTGTATGGTGTTAGGGAGTATTCTAATTTCATTCTTTTACATGTAGCTGTCCAGTTTTCCCAGCACCACTTATTGAAGAGACTGTCTTTTCTCCATTGTATATCTTTGCCTCCTTTGTCATAGATTAGTTGACCATAGGTGCGTGGGTTAATCTCTGGGCTTTCTATCTTGTTCCATTGATCTATGTTTCTGTTTTTGTGCCAGTACCATACTGTCTTGATTACTGTAGCTTTGTAGTATAGTCTGAAGTCAGGGAGTCTGATTCCTCCAGCTCCATTTTTTTCCCTCAAGACTGCTTTGGCTATTCGGGGTCTTTTGTGTCTCCATACAAATTTTAAGATGATTTGTTCTAGCTCCGTAAAAAATGCCATTGGTAATTTGATAGGGATTGCATTGAATCTGTAGATTGCTTTGGGTAGTATACTCATTTTCACAATGTTGATTCTTCCAATCCAAGAACATGGTATATCTCTCCATCTGTTGGTATCATCTTTAATTTCTTTCATCAGTGTCTCATAGTTTTCTGCATACAGGTCTTTCGTCTCCCTAGGTAGGTTTATTCCTAGGTATTTTATTCTTTTTGTTGCAATGGTAAATGGGAGTGTTTCCATAATTTCTCTTTCAGATTTTTCATCATTAGTGTATAGGAATGCAAGAGATTTCTGTGCATTAATTTTGTATCCTGCAACTTTACCATATTCATTAATTAGCTCTAGCAGTTTTCTGGTGGCAGTTTTAGGATTCTCTATGTATAGTATCATGTCATCCGCAAACAGTGACAGTTTTACTTCTTCTTTTCCAATTTGTATTCCTTTTATTTCTTTTTCTTCTCTGATTGCCGTGGCTAGGACTTCCAGAACTATGTTGAATAATAGTGGTGAAAGTGGACATCCTTGTCTCGTTCCTGATCTTAGAGGAAATGCTTTCAGTTTTTCACCATTGAGAATGATGTTTGCTGTGGGTTTGTCATATATGGCCTTTATTATGTTGAGGTAGGTTCCCTCTATGCCCACTTTCTGGAGAGTTTTTAATCATAAATGGGTGTTGAATTTTGTCAAAAGCTTTTTCTGCATCTATTGAGATGATCATATGGTTTTTATTCTTCAATTTGTTAATATGGTGTATCACATTGATTGATTTGCATATATTGAAGAATCCTTGCATCCCTGGGATAAATCCCACTTGATCGTGGTGTATGATCCTTTTAATGTGTTGCTGGATTCTGTTTGCTAGTATTTTGTTGAGGATTTTTGCATCTATATTCATCAGTGATATTGGTCTGTAATTTTCTTTTTTTGTAGTGTCTTTGTCTGGTTTTGGTATCAGGGTGATGGTGGCCTCATAGAATGAGTTTGGGAGTGTTCCTTCCTCTGCAATTTTTTGGAAGAGTTTGAGAAGGATGGGTGTTAGCTCTTCTCTAAATGTTTGATAGAATTCACCTGTGAAGCCATCTGGTCCTGGACTTTTGTTTGTTGGAAGATTTTTAATCACAGTTTCAATTTCATTACTTGTGATTGGTCTGTTCATATTTCTGTTTCTTCCTGATTCAGTCTGGGAAGGTTATACCTTTCTAAGAATTTGTCCATTTCTTCCAGGTTGTCCATTTTATTGGCATAAAGTTGCTTGTAGTAGTCTCTTAGGATGCTTTGTATTTCTGCGGTGTCTGTTGTAACTTCTCCTTTTTCATTTCTGATTTTTATTGATTGAGTCCTCTCCCTCTTTTTCTTGATGAGTCTGGCTAATGGCTTATCAATTTTGTTTATCTTCTCAAAGAACCAACTTTTAGTTTTATTGATCTTTGCTATTGTTTTCTTTGTTTCTATTTCATTTATTTCTGCTCTGATCTTTATGATTTCTTTCCTTCTGCTAACTTTGGGTTTTGTTTGTTCTTCTTTCTCTAGTTTCTTTAGGTGTAAGGTTAGATTGTTTACTTGAGATTTTTCTTGTTTCTTTAGGTGGGCTTGTATAGCTATAAACTTCCCTCTTAGAACCGCTTTTGCTGCATCCCATAGGTTTTGGGTCGTCGTGTTTTCATTGTCATTTGTCTCTAGGTATTTTTTGATTTCCTCTTTGATTTCTTCAGTGATCTCTTGGTTATTTAGTAACGTATTGTTTAGCCTCCATGTGTTTGTCCTTTTTACGTTTTTTTCCCTGTAATTCATTTCTAATCTCAT
Organism: Balaenoptera musculus; assembly: GCF_009873245.2. NCBI lineage: Eukaryota > Metazoa > Chordata > Mammalia > Artiodactyla > Balaenopteridae > Balaenoptera > Balaenoptera musculus. The sequence goes on along the minus strand of NC_045794.1, from coordinate 48,160,406 downwards.
AGCGTTGTGGTCAGAAAAGATGCTTGATATGATTTCAATTTTCTTAAATTTACTGAGGCTTGATTTGTGACCCAAGATGTGATCTATCCTGGAGAATGTTCCGTGCGCACTTGAGAAGAACGTGTAATCTGCTGTTTTTGGATGGAATGTCCTATATATATCAATTAAATCTATCTGGTCTATTGTGTCATTTAAAGCTTCTGTTTCCTTATTTATTTTCATTTTGGATGATCTGTCCATTGGTGTAAGTGAGGTGTTAAAGTCCGCCACTATTATTGTGTTACTGTCGATTTCCTCTTTTAGAGCTGTTAGCAGTTGCCTTATGTATTGAGGTGCTCCTATGTTGGGTGCATATATATTTATAATTGTTATATCTTCTTCTTGGATTGATCCCTGGATCATTATGTAGTGTCCTTCCTTGTCTCTTGTAACATTCTTTATTTTAAAGTCTATTTTATCTGATATGAGTATAGCTACTCCAGCTTTCTTTTGATTTCCATTTGCATGGAATATCTTTTTCCATCCCCTCACTTTCAGTCTGTATGTGTCCCTAGGTCTAAAGTGGGTCTCTTGTAGACAGCATATATATGGGTCTTGTTTTTGTATCCATTCAGCCAGTCTATGTCTTTTGGTTGGGGCATTTAATCCATTCACGTTTAAGGTAATTATCGATATGTATGTTCCTATGACCATTTTCTTAATTGTTTTGGGTTTGTTTTTGTAGGTCCTTTTCTTCTCTTGTGTTTCCCACTTAGAGAAGTTCCTTAGCATTTGTTGTAGAGCTGGTTTGGTGGTGCTGAATTCTCTTAGCTTTTGCTTGTCTGCAAAGCTTTTGATTTCTCCATCAAATCTAAATGAGATCCTTGCCGGGTAGAGTAATCTTGGTTGTAGGTTCTTCCCTTTCATCACTTTAAGTATATCATGCCACTCCCTTCTGGCTTGCAGAGTTTCTGCTGAGAAATCAGCTGTTAACCTTATGGGAGTTCCCTTGTATGTTATTTGTCGTTTTTCTCTTGCTGCTTTCAATAATTTTTCTTTGTCTTTAATTTTTGCCACTTTGATTACTATGTGTCTCGGCGTGTTTCTCCTTGGGTTTATCCTGTATGGGACTCTCTGCGCTTCCTGGACTTGGGTGGCTATTTCCTTTCCCACGTTAGGGAAGTTTTCGACTATAATCTCTTCAAATATTTTCTCTGGTCCTTTCTCTCTCTCTTCTCCTTCTGGGACCCCTATAATGCGAATGTTGTTGCGTTTAATGTTGTCCCAGAGGTCTCTTAGGCTCTCTTCATTTCTTCTCATTCTTTTTTCTTTAGTCTGTTCTGCAGCAGTGAATTCCACCCTTTTGTCTTCCAGGTCACTTATCCGTTCTTCTGCCTCAGTTATTCTGCTATTGATTCCTTCTAGTGTAGTTTTCATTTCAGTTATTGTATTGGTCATCTCTGTTTGTTTGTTCTTTAACTCTTCTAGGTCTTTGTTAATCATTTCTTGCATCTTCTCAATCTTTGCCTCCATTCTTATTCCGAGGTCCTGGATCATCTTCACTATCATTATTCTGAATTCTTTTTCTGGAAGGTTGCCTATCTCCACTTCATTTAGTTGTTTTTCTGGGGTTTTTTCTTGTTCCTTCATCTGGTACATAGCCCTCTGCCTTTTCATCTTCTCTATCTTTCTGTAACTGTGGTTTTTGGTCCACAGGCTGCAGGATCGTAGTTTTTCTTGCTTCTGTTGTCTGCCCTCTGGTGGTTGAGGCTATCTAAGAGGCTTGATGGGAGGCTCTGGTGGTGGGTAGAGCTGACTGTTGCTGTGGCGGTCAGAGCTCAGTAAAACCTTAATCCACTTGACTGTTGATGGGTGGGGCTGGGTTCCCTCCCTGTTGCTGTGGCGGTCAGAGCTCAGTAAAACCTTAATCCACTTGACTGTTGATGGGTGGGGCTGGGTTCCCTCCCTGTTGGTTGTTTTGCCTGAGGCAACCCAACACTGGAGCCTACCGGTGCTCTTTGGTGGGGTTAATGGCAGACTCTGGGAGGGCTCACGCCAAGGAGAACTCCCCAGAACCTCCGCTGCCAGTGTCCTCATCCCCACGGTGAAACAGAGCCACCACTCGCCTCTGCAGGAGACCCCCCAACACCAGCAGGTAGGTCTGGCTCAGTCTCCCCCAGGGTCACTGCTCCCTCCCCTGGGTCCCGATGCACACATTACTTTGTGTGTGCCCTCCAAGAGTGGGGTCTCTGTTTCCCCCAGTCCTGTCAAAGTCCTGCAATCAATTCCCACTAGGCTTCAAAGTCTGATTCTCTAGGAATTCCTCCTCCCGTTGCCGGACCCCCAGGTTGGGAAGCCTGACGTGGGGCCCAGAACCCCCACTCCAGTGGGTGGAATTCTGTGGTACAAGTGTTCGCCAGTCTGTGAGTCACCCACCCAGCAGCCATGGGACTTGATTTTACTCTGATTGCGCCCCTCCCACCGTCTCACTGTGGCCTCTCCTCCGTCCCTGGACGTGGGGCATCCTCCTTGGTGAAGTCCAGGGTCTTCCTGTCAATGATTGTCCAGCAGCCAGTGGTGACTCCGGTGCTCTCGCAAGAGGGAGCGAGAGCACGTCCCTCTACTCCGCCATCTTGGTTAATCTTGGAACTTCTTTTTCTAATCCTCTTCTCCTTGAATATATCTGTTCCCACTTAAAGAATATATTCAAGTGTCGCTTCTGAAAAGCTTTACCTGTCATGATCCCCACACCAAAAGAGAAAAGAGCACTTTCTATTCTTCTCTACTCTGTTTTCCTTAATGCATCCAGAGCTGTCCATATTTAACTCTAACATGGAACTTAGCAAAATTATTTATATTCATCTAGAGTTTAAACTCTATAGGAGCAAGAATTTGGAATATCTCCTCTAGAATATGTCTTTAAGGCATAGCACTCTTCTTTGTAGATGTTGGTTGTATGATAAATATTTGGTGAACCAAATAATGAAACAATGAATAAATGAATCTGCAAACAAAAACAGAGACTCCGTAATATGTAGTCCCATTATCCCAAATACTTCTCCCAGTGCCTGGCACATAATAGATATGCAATAAAAAGTTTTAGTTATGAAATACCGAAGAACTACAGAATTACTCACACTCCATAATAAATTCATAAATACAGGTGAACTGCATGTATTTTCTTTTTTTATTTTATTTTATTAATTGTTTATTTATTTTTGGCTGTGTTGGGTCTTCGTTTCTGTGCGAGGGCTTTCTCCAGTTGCAGCGAGCGGGGACCACTCTTCATTGCGGTGCGCGGGCCTCTCACTATCGCGGCCTCTCTTGTTGCGGAGCACAGGCCCCAGACGCGCAGGCTCAGTAGTTGTGGCTCACGGGCCTAGTTGCTCCGCAGCATGTGGGATCTTCCCAGACCAGGGCTCGAACCCGTGTCCCCTGCATTCGCAGGTAGATTCTCAACCACTGCGCCACCAGGGAAGCCCCATGCATTTTCTTTTATCATCATTTCCAACATTGTCTCTCTTTTGCTACAAACACTATATATTTATACTTTAGCTGGAAGAATACATTGAGGTTTGTGCATCATATTTTAATAATATACATCATATTAGGAATGTACATTATATACTTCCTGCCTTTATGTGTAATTTGCCCATTACTTCAGGATACGAGACTTTTGCAACAGTCTTTTTGCATTCCATTGACACTCTGGCCACTAATAGATATTCTACTCTTTTCTTCATTATTTTACACTTTAGATATCAATAATATTGAGAAATAATGATGAGTAAAAAGCTAAATGACATTCTAATTCACTCTGGAAATGGCTCCTTAAACACTCATTGTCTGGCTAATGCACAATAAGGGGAAATGTATTTCCTAGTCATTGGCTAGCCATTTAATCTTGCTGCATTTACATACGCAATCCTGATTTTATCTTCCTACATTCTGGTTGTGGTTGAAGACTGCTCACAAATGGTATTATTTGAGAGTATGTGTGTGTTTGAATGTGCAGCATTGCTGAGAAAAAATATAATGAGTGTAATGAACTTTCCAAGGAAAATGAAGCTTAGTTCTATCACCAATACTTTTGAAATGGTAATTCATGGTGCTCTTCATCAACTACATTATAAATGTAATGGTCTTTAAAAACAGAGAACACGTTGTTCACATATTTTTGTTTTGATGCCTCAAGTTCTAGTTTGAGCATCATATTTTGTACCACGTGTTTCTTTGTGAAATTTTATTTTTTAAATTCTTCTCATGTTCTTTGTGTCAATCATTGAAAATTCAACAGTAATGCTGCTTATTTCAAATAGCCTTTATGCCTTTTCTGCTGCCTTTAATCTGTCGTTGGCTAGTAAAAAATATATCAAATCTTCTTATGAGTTATATTTAATATAAGAATCAATATAGCACAAAATGAAGCCATATGAGTAGAATTCAAGACTTCGGTTGAGGAGCTTTGCAATAAAAAATTTTGTTCCTAAACATTTTTTTTCTTTTCATGTATTTTCAGAATCATGTAATTTGTTCTGTGGGACTGATATTCACAGAAATCAAATCTGTGTAAAAGTGAGACACTTCTCTATTGAAAAAAAGATTTACACAAGAATAATTATTTCCAAGTTGTTCTGTAGCTGAAATTACACTTTTTCCTTAAATAGGAGATAAAATGATCTGGTGAAATTAGTACCTGCTTTGGAATCAGAAATATGAATTTAAATCACAGAACAGATAATTGATTAAGTATGTTAACTTGTAGAACTCAATTAACTTGTGAACCTTAATTACTTATCTACAAAGTGGGGCACAATCACTTATGTCACACTGTAAGACTTCAGTGATATAGCATACCAAAAAACACTACCATAGTGTCTGTTATGTGCCAGGGTAGGTTCTAAACTCTTTCCATATATTATTTATGTAAATCATGTATATATTATATATATATATATATATATATATATAATTTTTAAGATAGAATCTGATATACATAATCAAGATAGATTCTATTAGCCTAATAATAAAACTTCATGGCATTTCAAGCATGCAAATCACATGAGAAGAAAAAATCATCAGTGCTGTTTGGAGAATGAAACACCAAATCTAACAGTTCTCTTTTTCAGTATTAGGCAGGTGTATAATATGTAATTCTTGTTATTCACGATTCTTCAATAACATGAAAATTGGCAATTACTGATTCTTTGTTATAAAGCTCTTCTAGAGATCCTAAAATCTCCAGAATGGTTCAGAATGCCCAGAACTCAGCAAAAAAGATTAACACAGGATGAGGCCCTCAAGTAATTTTAAGGCAAATTTCCTGAAGACCTGTAATATCCACTCATGCATAGCCATGAGTAGCCAGGGTGTGGCTACAAGAACACAAACAAACAAAAAACCTAGTCCTTGCTTAGAAGCTTTATGAATAATATCTGGAAAAATACAAGTTCCCATCAGCATTTCAGGATGGGACCAGTGAAGATAATGATATAATTGTGAAAAATTCAGAAGACTGTCATATTTTTTTTGAGAAATGGACCCAAAGAAAATATGTGAAACTTGGAAAATATTACAACCAATTATTTTAAAAAACAGCCTTTGGTTATCAAAATGTCATAATTGTAGGGATTAGAAATCATCTTTTCTATTCCTGAGGAATTTCAAGGTCCATCTAAAGCAATACAAATTGTTCTGATATCATTTTTACAGCCTGCACCTTATTATTCATTATTAGGGATTTATATCTGCCCTTGGCTCCTGTCTGAGAATTTCTTTGAATACTTGCTGAGCAATTACCTTCTTTAGCAATGGGGAAGAAATAATAGGGGTGAGAGGTGTAACTCAAATTAACTCTTTTTCTTTTTTACTAGTTTTTAACACCTTCCACAGTTCCTGTTGCTAAATGACCTGAGCTTATACTTAATGCTAAAAACCAGTGCTATCTAGCAGATGTTAACAGAGATGGGAACAGTTAGACTGATGTAAATACAATATTCCCATGTGCCCAGAATCTTATTCCTGAATAGGCTTTAAAGAACATAAATCGAGGGAGTTTTGTCAGTCTATTTCCAAATACAACAGAAGTGTAGACTCTCAGAAATAAAGAATAAAGATCATAGGTCAACTTGATGTGCCGGAGTTGTAGAACCTGCAGGGAAGGTGGTGCCACAGAAGGATGAATTATCCGCTCCTCAAACTTGAGGTGATCAATGATCATGTGCACTTTATGTGTGCACTAATAATCTCTTTGCAAAATGTCTTATTACTTCCAACACAGGAGAGATGTGAATTGACAAGATAAAAGCAATAATCCTAGAAAGTAATGAGAAAAAAATAAGTTATCCTATGTTGAATCGGAATCAAATTGTTGTCAAGAATTTAACATGGAGGAATGTGAAAAAGAGGAAAACAAACTCTACAGCTTAGTGGTTATCCAATGGAATAAGGTTCTGACTGAGCATCAGTAAAGAACAAGGAAGTGTAACCTGCAGAAAACAGAAAGCAAGAGAAATCTGTTACACTTCCAAGGAGGCAGAACCTACCTGAAATTGTGAGGTAGGTGAATGTTTAAGGAAAACAGAGAGAGTTACACCTGAATAAACTTTGGATAATTTGTTTGGATAAGATACTTTGGTATATACCTTCTAGTTTTTTTAAACCCAAGTTTCCTCATCTGTAAAATAGTGTAGATAACAACACATATTCTTTTCACTTTTTTGTGATAGACAACTGAGATAATGCATGAGAAACAACATGAAAAAATAGAAGGCAATAGTTATGGAATTGGTGGCAGGTGAATAATGTCAGTGTTTTAGTGAAAATGATGTAATGTAGGAGAACACAAATCTCAATACAACTAGATCTGTAATAAAATGAAATATTATTTCCCTAAGTTTTGTATTTAATTTACCAGGATTGTGAACAAAATTTAATCATTAAATTCCTACTGTTTTATTGGTCTGTGAGCAAATACCATGTTTTTTTGTCTGTTTTGTTTTGGTCACACCTCATGGCTTATGGGATCTTAGTTCCTCAAGCAGGCATTGAATCTGTGGCTCCTGTAGTGGAAGCGTGGAGTCCTAACCACTGGACTGCCAGGGAATTCCCATTATTTATAATGGTGTCATTATTTTATTACTTTACCCATCCCAGTTTTTATGTATCAATTTTTAACTAAAATATGGGCACATTATCACTATTTTTCTATTATTCCTTTTTTTTTTTTTAAGGTACTAATGGTAAAGCCAGGATCTACCATTACTGAAGGATACCACATATTTATTTCAAAGAGAAAACTAAATATGGTTGAATGAACAACTAAATTAACTGCCAATTAAACTAAAATCAACACAAAATCAGGGATTTTACCCATACCTTTTTTGTATTTAACAGTCTAGTATATGTGTGACAGAAAGAGAGAGGGAGAGAGAGAGAGAATAAGTAGGCATGGCCTCCTTATTCAGTTGTAATGGACTGTTTTCCATCTGTCATGCCCCAGATTCTATGTTATCAGCTGAATCAGTCAATAAATTCATATAACAGAATTCGTTGTCTAGCTTAGTTTTACTTCCTTACACACCCTCTTAAAAGGACTATTGTTATACATCAATAACCCCTTTCCTGAGCAAATACCAAAATGTATACTTTTGTTTTTTACACTGTGGGGGGAAAAGCACATACACAGCATACACCACACACCATTATTTACTTGTGTTTGATGTTTTGTTTGCCACAAAGCAGTTATCATAAATAACATCCAAGAGAGTACACTCAGCCTTTAATAATATTGTTTTGGGAATACATCACCTAGCACTGAAAATGTCGTATAAAATTCATATCCGTAACTGTTTACAGAGGGGGAAAAAGAACAGTTGCACTTTGCAATGCTAGCACAATTCTCCAAAACACTGAGAAAGATGCCATGTGCTCTGTCTTTTTTCACACTTATTTTTGGTATCTGGAGCTATGTTTCAGGGTTATATTGATTTTCATTCTGGCTGTGGTTGATTAATGTTTCAGGAAGGAGTCAGGTGCATTAGTGCATAGCTGAATAGAAATATTAGTGCTTTTTCTCAAGTGGGGTGGGGGTGGGACAAGACCAACCCACCTACTGGTTTTAGCTGGTAATGTGTACACACAATAAAATGAATCTATAAAATTGACAACCACATGGACTGGTTAACAGGAAGCTCCACATTCTTTTCAACACTTGTTATTGTTATTAATGGCCTGTCAGCAACTTCTGGCAACAAATAAAATGTTAATGTTTTGAGAGAACATTAGTGATCTTTTTATTTTTTCTTCAGATTTAATCTTTAGGTTAAGTGTGTTCACCTTATAAATTTGCTTCCCAGAAGGCACATTCTTTAGTAATTGCTTTTCCTTGATAAGGATTTCTCACTCATTACAGGGAAACTGCAAATGTAATAGTTAAGAGACACAATTCCATTGTATTAACATTTTTCATCCTGACCCTATTCCCAAGGTTGAGAAACTACTCGTCAGTTTAATGTTTTCTATTTGCTTCTTTGCCAGCTGCATGTTTCTATTTTAATAGCTCATTTTCCACCATCCACAATTCCCTTCTTCATATCAGCTTGGCTTTTTTTTTATATGACTGTTACATGATGCACACAGATTTCTCTGAACCTATTAAATGTCCAACATATTGTCATCCAGATAAACAATCACACCTGATTAATGTGACTTGCAAACTTCCATTCATTTCTGAGAAGGAAATAACATTTTGTAGAAATAACAGCCATTTAGACCCACTGGTTATTACTGGGTTTGAAATATTGCATTTTATTTAAAGAAATGTTAATGATTACAGTGAATGAAAACACATTTAATAAAACAGACTCAGTAATTCAATTTGGTTATAATCAAAGTTTATCTTAATTTGAATTTTGGAAGAAATCAACATTTAAAAAATTTTTAGCAGTCCTCACATTTGCTAAAATTATACAGCTTAGATGGAACATGACTAAAACTTCAGCTTAACTGTACATTTAATACTGCCAAAGGCTAATCAACTTCAGAAAGTCCAGTAGCCATATAATGAGGAACTGATTATGAAACTCTAAATCAATAGAGAATTCCCTATAATAAATAGAGAATGTCCCTAGTATAAAAGTCAAATGCACTCGTTTACCATACACTTCAGTTCATTGAAACAATGCCACATGTTAGTTTGCTCCAAATGTGAACCATGTTTTTCTGTTTCCTTGAAATTACTGAAAAGCTTTCATTTCTTACTGCTGACCAAAAAAAAAAAAAAAAAAGTAGCAAATAATGTAACTTCTTATTCAACTTATGTATATCTAGTCTTAAAATCATATTTCCTATTACATTAGGTCCATTTATTTTCTCTGAAAAAAATCTCTTCTGAAGCCTTGAAGTTTTAATCTGGACTAATTGCTTTCTTGACACATTCCAAAATTCTTTACTTGAATATCTTGTGGGTTTACTGGAATCTCAATCTTCCTCTGTGTTGTTTTTGTTTTTGTTTTGTTTTTTGCATTGTTTTGTTGTGGTTTATTGTCAATTATCTTCCTCTGAAAGGAATATAGGGAAGAAAATTTGTGTTCTTGCATGTCTGAAAATATATTTATTTTGACTTCATGCTTGATTGTTTTTCGGATGGGCATAGAATACATAAATAAATAACATTATTAAAAAATAATTTAATCTAAGTTTGCATGTTGTCTCTTTTGTTCCATTGGTCTTTTCTAAAATGTTATCATCTCAAGAATGTTGTATAAACAGAATCATAACCTTTTAGATTGACTTCTCCATTAAGCATAATTCCCTGAAGATTCATCCAGGTTGTTTATGTGTCAATAGGTTGTTCCTTTATATTGCTGAATAGCATTCCATGGTAAATATGTAGCACAGTGTGTTAAACAGTTCACTTGCTGAAAGATATCTGGACTGATTTCTTTTTTGCTGTTACAAATAAAGCTGCTTCTAATATTTCCATACAGATTTTTGTGTGTGAACATAAGTTTTTATTTCTCTGGGATAAATGCCCCTAGATGCAAGTGCTGGGTCATATGGTAGCTGTATGTTTAGTGTTTTCAGACTCTACCAAACTATACCAAGAGTGTCTGTACCATTTTACATTCCCATCAGCAATACGTCAGCAATCTAATGTCCAAATGCTCACCAAAATTTAGTGGTGTCATTATTTTATTACTTTACCCATCCCAGTAGATATGTGATGTCTCATCATGATTTTTTTTTCATTGTGATTTTAATTTGTATTTCCATAATGAGCTAATGATGTGAAACATCTTTTCACATGCTAATGGTCTTCTGTATTTCACCTTCAGTGACAAATATGTTCATTTATATTGTCCATCTTTATATTGTATTTTTTTATGTTGAATTTTGGGATTTTTATATATTCTAGATATTAGTGCTCTATTGGACACATGGTTTGCAAATATATTTTCCCATTCTGTGGCTTTTGTTTTCATTGTCTTCACATGGGCATTTACAGAGCATTTAAAAAAATTTTTTTTTATAAGATCCAATTTTTAATCAATTTTTCCTTTATGGATTATGCTGCTTTTGTAAGATCTAAGAACTTGTTGCCAGCCCCAGATCAAAAAGATTTTATATTTTTTAATGCTCTATATTTTTTTGTATTACTATTAAATCTGTGTTCCATTTAGAGATTTTTCTTGAAGTATAATTGACTTACAATATTATATAAGTTTCAGGTGTACAACATAGTGTTTTGATGTTTTTATACATTACAAAATGATCACTATGATAACTCTGTTAGACAATAGGTCTAGTCGAATAACATACAAAGTTATTACAATATTATTGATTATATTCCCTATGCAGTATATTACATCTCTGTGACTTATTTATTCTATAACTGGAAGTTTGTACCTCTTAATAGCCCTCACCTAATTCATTCATCCCCACACACTCCCCTCTGACAACTACCACTTTGTTCTCTGTATCTATGAGTCTGTTTCTGTTTTGCTATGTTTGTTCCTTTGGTTTTTGTTTTTTGTTTTGTTTTGTTTTAGATTCCACATATAAGTGAGATCATATTCTCTTATTCACTTTCTGTGTCTGACTTATTTCACTTAGCATAATACCCTCTAGGTCCCTCCATATTGTCACAAATGGCAATATTTCATTCTTTTTGTGGCTGAGTAATAGTCTTTCGTATGTATATACCATATGCACTTGAAATGAAGGTGTATTCTGCTTCTCGATGGACTGTTCCATACATATCTATTAAGTTCATCTGATCTAATGTGTCATTTAATGCCATTGTTTCCTTATTGATTTTCTGTCTAGATGATCTATTCATTGATGCAAGTGGGGTGTTAAAGTCCCCTACTATTATTGCATTACTGTCCATTTTTTTATGTTTCCTAGTATTTGCTTTATGTATTTTTGTGCTCCTATGTTGGGTGTAGTATCTTCTTGTTGGTTTGATCCCTTTATCATTATGTAATGTCCTTCTTTGTCTCTTATTACATACAGTCTTTGTTTTAAAGTCTGTATTGTCTGATATAAGTATTGCTACCTCAGATTTCTTTTTATTCCCATTTGTATGGAATAACTTTTTCCATTGGATATACTTTTTGTTTGAGGTATGAGGTTTAAGTTGAGGTTTATTCTTTTTCTTATGTATATCTAATTGTTCCTGGACTATTTGTTGAAGAGAATATTTTTCCTCATTTGAATTGTTTTCCAATTTTGTCAAAAATCAATTGGGTATATTATGTGGATCTATTTCTGCTTCATAGATCTATGTTACCATCCCTCCACCAATAATATACTCTCAATTATTATAGTTATATATTTAGCTTTAATATTGTATAGAGTAATTCTTCCTACTTTATTCTTTATCACAAGATACTTTAGCTGTGTTGGGACCTGTGCTTTTCCTTTTAAATTTTAGAACAAATCTGTCCATATCTACACAAAATCTTGCTGGGATTTTGTAGGAGTTGCACTAAACCTATATGCCTACTGGGGAAGAATTTACATCTTCAGTGTATTGACTCTTCCAATTCATGAACATCATTTATCTCTCCATTCACTTGGGTCTTCTTTGATTTCTTCTGTCATAATTTTGTGATTTTCTGCATATGTATCTTGTACATGTTTTAAGTGTATATCTAAGTATTTAATTTTCTTTGGAGTGATTGTAAGTGGTATAGTGTTTATAATTTCTGTTTCCACATATTTACTGTTAGTATATAGAAATGCAATTGATATTTGTGTGTTTTTTGTTTTTTTTTAATTTTTAAAATTATTTATTTATTTATTTATTTTTGGCTGTGTTGGGTCTTCGTTTCTGTGCGAGGGCTTTCTCTAGTTGCGGCAAGCGGGGGCCACTCTTCATCGCGGTGCGCGGGCCTCTCACTGTCGCGGCCTCTCTTGTTGCGGAGCACAGGCTCCAGACGCACAGCCTCAGTAGTTGTGGCTCACGGGCCTAGTTGCTCTGCGGCATGTGGGATCTTCCCACACCAGGGCTCGAACCTGTGTCCCCTGCATTCGCAAGCAGATTCTCAACCACTGCACCACCAAGGAAGCCCGATATTTGTGTGTTTATCTTGCCTCCTGCAGCCTTGTTAAACAGATGTCTTAGTGCTAGGAATTATTTATAGACTTGTTAGAATTTTTATGTAGACAAATATATAGATTTATTTCTTAACTTTAAACTGTATACTTTCTTTTTATTTATCGCTATCTCTAGAACTTCCAGTACAATGTTGAACAAAAGTGGTGGGAGCAGACATTCTTGCCCTGTTCCCAGTCTTCAGGGAAAGCATTCAATCTTTCACCACTAAGTATTATAATAAATGTAGAATTTTTGCAGATTATTTCTTTCCAGTTGAGGTAATTCCACTGTTTTCCTAACTGGCTGAGTGTTCTTTTCATGGATGGGTATGGAATTTTGTCAAATTGCTGCTGTAACACATCCATTAACTTATTTGATTACAACAACACAAATTTATTACCTTACAGTTCTAAATTTCAGAAGTCCTAAAACAATGTGTTGACAGCAGCCTGTTCATTCTGAAGACTAGAAAAGAAGCTGTTGCCTTGCATTTCCATCTTCTATAGGCCTCCTGCATTTCTTGGCTCACAGCTATTTCTGTATGTTCAAGATCAGCAGCATAGCATCTTCAGATCTTCCCCCACATACACTGCTTCTCCCACCTTTGCTTCCATTATCACATCTCATTTTCCAATTCTGACCTTCCTGCCTCTATTGCATAAGAACTCATGTGATTACATTGGTTCTACTCAATAATCTAGAATAGTCTTTCCAACTCAAAATCCCTAACTTAATCACATCTTCAAAATCCCTTTTGCCATATAAATGAACATATTCACAAGTTTGGGAATTAGGACATGGATATCTTTGGAGGAGGAGACGTTATTTTGTCTACTGCAGATCTTATGATGTCTCTCCCTTAGCATGTTGATATAGTGGATTATACTGATTGCTTTTGAAATGTTGAAACAGACTTGTATACCTAGGATAAATCTCATTTGGTCAATTTGTATAATTCTTTTTAGATATGATTGGATTCTACTTGCTAATATTTTGTTGAGCGTTTTAAGTCTAAGGTCATGAGAAATGTTGGACTGTAGTTTTTGTTTGTGTGTGTGTATGTGTGTGTGTTTTGTCTTGGTCTGGTTTTGATATCAGGATAATAATGCCTCATAAAATGTATTTGGAAGTGTTCCCTCCTTTCCTGTTTTTTAAGTTATTGTGTAAAATTTGTATTCATTATTTGAAAGTTTGTTAGAATTCTCCAGTGATACAAAACTCAAATTACAAATTCCTGGGCTTCCCTGGTGGCGCAGTGGTTGAGAATCTGCCTGCCAATGCAGGGGACACAGGTTCGAGCCCTGGTTTGGGAAGATCCCGCATGCCGCGGAGCAACTAGGCCCGTGGGCCACAATTACTGAGCCTGCGCATCTGGAGCCTGTGCTCCGCAACAAGAGAGGTCGCGATAGTGAGAGGCCTGCGCACCGCGATGAAGAGTGGTCCCCACTTGCCACAACTAGAGAAAGCCCTCGCACAGAAACGAAGACCCAACACAGCCATAAATAAATAAAAAGTAAATAAATAAATAAAAATTTTAAAAAAAAATTACAAATTCCTTTGTTGGTACAGGCTGCTCAGATCTCTAATTAGTCTTGCTTGAGGTTTGGTAGTTTGTGGTTTTTGAGGAATTGTATGATATTGGGGAAGAGAGAGTTTTTAGATTATGAATTCAATTTACTTAATGGTTTTAGAGTCATCCAAAAATATTTATTTAACATTAGGTGAGTGTGGTAGTTTGTGGGGTCTTTTTTAAGAATTAATCAATTTCATCTGTTTTCAAATTTATGTATTTAGAACTGTTTTTATTATTCCCTGGTCATCCTTTTTATGACTGCAGGTTCTCTAGAGATATCCTTCATTTTATTCCTAATACTAGTAATTTGTGTTTTCTTTCTTTTTTTTCACAAGAAGTTTGTCAATTTTATTGGTCTTTTCAAAGAATTGGTCTTTGTTTCATTGATTTTATCTATTAATTTAATGTTTTCTATTTCATTGATTTCCATTCCTCATTATTTCCTTCCTTCTGCTTCCAATCCTTCTCAAACTCTTCCAAAAATTGAAGAGGAGGGGCACTTCTAAATTTACTTTTCAAGGTCAACATTACCTTGATACCAACGAGGACACTGTAAGAAAAAAAAAGTTACAGACTAAAGTCTCTATAGACATAGATGCAAAAATCCTCAACAAAATACTAGCAAACTGAATTACACAGCATATAAGAAGGATCACACATACTGATCAAGTGGGACTTATCCCTGGAATGCAATGATGTTTCAATGTATGCAAATCAATAAATGTGATACACCACATTAACAGAATGAAGGGTGAAAACCATATGAATATCTTGATAGATACAGAAAAAGCATTTGACAAAATTTAACATCCTTTCATGATAAAAACTCCCAACAAATTGGGAGGAACATATCTCAACATCACAAAGTCTTATATATGTCCACAGGTAACATCATACTCAATGATAAAAAGCTAAAAGCTTTTCCTCTCAAATCAGGAACAAGACAAAGATGCCTACTCTTGCCACTTCTCTTCAGCATAGTACTGAAAATCTTAGCCAGATAAATCAGGTAAGAAAAAAAGAAGTCAAAGGCATCCAAATGGGAAAGGAAAAAGTAAAATTGTTTCTCTTGAGATCCTAGACTATTTCTGTGGGCTGTGGTTCCAATGACAGTTTGATTTTCTGGCTTTTGCAGTGTTATTTCAAACTGCCTCATGTAACTGGTGCCACCAGGGCTTCCACTGGTCTTTACTGGTGATGCCTGAGAGGACAGAAGGGTTTACTCCAGGTCAGGGTGCCAGATGTATCCCAGTAGGGGAGAAATGTGGTTCAATCCTCCAACCATCCAACCCCTCCCCCATTTGCCCCAGTGTCTCTGGGAAAGAGAGGAGAATCTCTGGCCTAAGAGGACAAAGAGGCTTCCTAGTCAGTAGTGAATCTACTACTGTAGTGTATCTCTCCTGTTGGCTCTGCCTACCTTCTTTGATATCTCGTAGTGGAAAAAGGAAGTCGAGCCTGGTGGAGGAGAGTGCTTCCCCTGGCTACTTATTTCTGGCAGAGCTCCCAACCTATCCCCCTTTCCATTGGTATTAGGTCGGCATGCTATTGTTAGGAAAACACTCATTCCATCAAGGGAAACAGTGAAGCTACCTGAACAGTCTTCTGTTGCTAGGTAGGGGGTCAGTAAAAAAACAGGTTTGGATAGTCTTCTGCTGACTGGGAGCATACATGACTCCCTGCTGCTGTGCTGTTCCTCCTGTTCTGAATCCCCAAACCAGCTCACCTTCCTAGCACCTTTCAGAGTTCTCATTTGCTTGTCTTTTGTGTCTTTTCCAGGGGTAATATAGTTGTGCTTAACAGGGAGGGTTAGAGGAAAACAGGTCTATACCATCTTTTCCAGGCTGGAAGTCTTCATTTTTTAAAAAAAACTCTGTCTTCCCTTGTTACTTTGAAATTTTACTATTGTATGTCTAGATGAAAATTTAAAAATTTATCTTCATCTACACTGGGTAAACACTCACTGTGAAGGCTCATGTTTCTTTTCAGCAGTGGGAATTTTCCTTCCATCATTTCTTTGTTAACTTTGTCCCATACATTTTACCTATTCTCTTATCCTGGATCTCCTATTACTTGAATATTGGCCCACCTGTATTGATTACTTATGGCTTTTTAATATTTTTCCCTCTGAGGATTATTATATCTTTATCATTTTGCTACATGTTCTACCATTATATTCAAGCAATTGTATACATTTTTTCCAATTCAGCAACTATATTTTTAATTTCTAAGAATACACTCTTTTTCACCATTTTTCATAACATTATTAAATTATTTCTGTAAGGCAATAGCAATATCTTTTCAAAAAGCTCTGAAAACCAGAGAGATTTCTAGATTAAACTCCATACAGTAAGTCTCTTTTACAACCAAGTCTTTGAATTTTAACAGAAAAACTTGTACCTTTTTTTTTAGTTAACAATTCTGAGATACAATTATACCTAATTCGTTATAATCATAGAAACACCCTAAATTAACCTCATATTTGAAGGGCAGTTTGCTTTAAGTATTTTTTTTAAACTGGATTAAAAATCTTTATGTTAAAAGTGATCTGTCGGGACTTCCCTGGTGGTCCAGTGGTTAAGACTCTGCGCTCCCAATGCAGGGGACACGGGTTCGATCCCTGGTCTAAGATCAAACTGGGAACTAAGATCCCACATGCTGTGCAGTGCGGCCAAATTAAAAAAAAAAAAGAAAAAAAAAAGAAAAAAAAAAGAAGCTCTGAAAACCAATTATAGGTTTTGTTTTTAAATTATTTCCTGTTCCCTGAATTATCTCTGATTTCTTGATGACTTAATTTTGTATTTTCTTTTCTCAGTCTTTCTTTTTTACTCTGTTACTGTTTTGAGTCTTCTCTGCTAAGCATGTAATACATGTCCATTTACCGTGAAGCTTGCTGATAGTTAACTTGATGTATGAGAGGGGCATTTTCTTCCATTTACAGTGAGTTAGGTTTGCGGCCTATTGCTATGGGCTCTCAAATGCTGAGATGATGAGAACAATAGCAAGTCCCCACTAGTTTGTTCAATGCCTTGTAAATTACCTCTACCATTTTTTATCTTGGGGCTGAATGCTAGATTGCATGGTATTTTTCATTTAGATAGTGTATGAAAAGATACAGCTGTTTTCTTAATTAAACTTCAATCAATTTCCTTGTTTTCAGCACCCCTTCTCACCTTGGCCCTCTAACAAACTGCCAAAGAGAAGCCTGGGTCTGCATTTGGCCAGGCAATCTGCATTCATGACGTACTGACATTTCCTCTCCGCTTCATCCATTAGCATTCTCCAGAGTCCAACTACATAAAAATTTAAAAACTCTCATCCACCTGTGAAGACGCTGTTGTTTCTCTTTGTTGTTGTTGCTCCATTCTTTTTCTATTTCTCTTACTTCTATGGAGTGTTGGGTATGCAGTTTAGGATAATGGGATGTAAATTCTTGTGCTAAGTCTTCCATATTAAATTGCAAGTCTATTCATAACATTTAAGTACTAAATTACACTTGTTATAAATAAACATTTGCAAGCAGAGAAAATCTCTTGATGATTTTCATGATATTTACCAATAATTTCTAGAAACGGGAGCTGTCTGTTATATTATTATTTCCATGACAACCAAACTTTATTTCCCCAAAGGGTTAAAGAGGGAAAGTATACATTGGGTTCTCTTAAGTTCCTGTAGATATTATAATATTTTTAGAAATCTCCTTTTTATCTACCTTGTACCCAAGAATAAAATATTCTTGAATTTCTGAATATTACTTCTTTTCCTGATTTTGTTGTGTTTACTTAAATATTTTTATAGTAAAACTGAAGCATGCAAAAGAACATCACATTAAACAATTTAAATGATATTTGCTTGACTACCATGTCTATCTATATGTAAAGCATAAGAAAATTATATTCTTTTTTATATTTATATGTATATATTTTAAAATTATACCCAGAATGTTTTCTATTATTTGATCTTTCATTGACTAGAAGTGTGAGTTAGAAAAGTCATTTTATCTCCCTGGGTTCCATTCTTCACATGGGGAAAGAAGGGACTTTGCTAGACAAGTATATATTTTTCCTAGGATTTTACATTTCATAGAATACATGTTTTAGTCTGTATATGCAACTTATGTTTGGAACATCAGCAGTTACACTGAGGAATTTCTAGTTTCAGTGTTCTACTTTATTTGCTAATATTTAAATATCAATGAAATATTTTGACCATTCTGGCAAAAACTTTTAAATGTTACTTAACTGTTTCATTAACTTCAATAAATGTTATTAAGTCATTTCTATCAAGCCTCTGAAATTATTTTACCAACTGAGCTAAAGGCAGTTTAGAGACCAACACAATACATGATCAAATACACACTGGGAACATATGTATTTAAAAAGTACTTGCATGTACTGAAACCACTTTGAAATTTATATACGAAGAAATATTACAATGAATGTATTTATTTGGCATGACTGTGTGATAGACATTTAAATGTACCTGTTACTTACCCATTCACAGTCTTTTTTCTCTCTAATAGAACTCTGATATTTTCAGGAGTATAATGCACTAAGAAAACCTTCTAGATTCCCATTGAGTTACTTTTGTATAACTGACCCATATATCTGATCAATTAGATATAAGCTTCAGTCTACTGGTGGCACTTCCAATAAGCTGTTGCTATCCTAAAAAAAGTATTGGGTTGGCCAAAAGGTTTGTTCAGGTTTTTCTGTAAGATGTTAAATATTAAACTTAGCTGGCACTATTCTTTTGCCCTTCACTTTCTCCCTTCTTTTCTTCTTTCTTTCATTCTTTTTAAAATAGTTATAGCAGCCATCTTTCATAAGGCAATGAGTAACAGAGTAAGAGTACTGGGAAAGAAAGATAAAATCACCCTTGGAAACTGATTGTGTGTCATAGAACTATCCATACTAGCTCTTATCTCCTTTATGTCTGAAGTTTTCTGCTACATGAGAAAAATAGATCCCTATTTAGATAAGTCTGTAGTCATGTATTTCCATTATGTGAAGCTGAGTATTTTAATTTCGCAGTTTCTTCATTTTTCAATTGAACAGACACGTGCTGATTTAATAATATATGAATAGTATAATATAATATTGAATTGATCTATATTTACTGAGAATAAGGGAAGTCAGATGATACATCTGTTCCACAAAAATAACAAAATATTTAAACCTTCTCAGAGAGGTGGCATGTACTTGCTAGGAGGTGTCATTTCTAAATGTAGGTAACAGTATTATAGAAGTGGTGAAATTTACAGAGAGTTTCAGAAAAAAAGAAAGCTAGACATCTAATCACCACACAATTTGACCTGACGGATAAAGAGAAGTTCATTAGTTGGTCTAAATATGCAAGGACATTTAAAGCAGAAGGATCAACATGTCCAAATGTATAGAGACATACAATAATTATAATTTATAAACTCTGAGGACAGTGGAGATATTGTAAATTGAGCCTATCTGTAGCACTTAGCACTGTGCCTGGTATACATAGTAAGCACTTCAAAATTTAATGAAATTAATGAATATATAAATGCATTCATGAAAAATTGCAAAAATTTGGAGTGGTAGGGGAGAAAAAGATAGGAAATATATATTCATTCTTGTCTAATGATTACTTTTATCTTTGTTGTGTCTCTCACAACCAAATTCTTACTATTTAACATGATGAGAATAATTATCTTATGAAGGCTATCTTGCTGTGAATGATAAAACAATATGCCCATACCCATTCAACATTAATAAGTGGGTATAATTTATAAGGGATTACTAAACATTTAATATCAGTCATGTTAGATCTTATAGAATTTTGAAAAACAAATGTCAGATAATTGCTTAATTCACTAAATTAATTACATAAGTAAGATTTCAGTATTTTATGCATTTTTAAAATAATTTGGACGTATCAGTAGTAAGACATATAAATCTGAAACATTTCAAGATGTTGCTTAATGAAGTTATATCTAAGGAATATATGTGTCTAGTACCAGGTCAGATGAGTTATTTAAAATAAATAATTTAGAGATTTGACTTTCTTAATTTATATAAATATTTCCTGCAAGATAACATATATTCTTAAAAATTAAAATCTGTCTAGCCAATCTCCATTTCATCCTGAATTATAGCTTACTTTTACATCAAGTCATAAAAATTGCATTCTTCCAATTTCTGTTGGTAATCAACTGTGACATTCAATGGTGTAAATCTTTCTTCAATTCATTTCCTCCTTCTTCGAAGAAATGAAAATAAAGTACATCTAAAAATGGTGATTATAGCAAGCACAAGAGATTCTTTTTTGCTAAGTTCTTGGAAGTTTAGATTTGAATTTAAACCTTTCCTGCCATTCATCTGTAGCAATAAAAGAAAACTTGCTTTATTTTTGAACTAAAGATGATAGCTTAAAACTTAAACTTTTTTATTATCAGATCAATTTGAAAAGTATCACTCAAATGTAGTCCTGTGTTTTCTAACTCGAACCTCAGGCAATGTCAGTGAACATAACAGCCTAATGTAAGGGTGGCCTGGCAGCAAAAGCAGATGAGTCCAGACCAATATCTCTGCTGAGACTGACTCAGTCTGTTGCATTGGGCACATTTCTAGACCAATCTATGTCTAAAGTTTTTCTTACCCATGAAAGTTAGATTTTTGATAATAGCTTTTGCAGAGGGATGATCTGTAGACTTGTGGCTTAATTTATAGATTACTTTTGAATCTGAAAGATATTTTAAATTACAAATTTTAAAGTAGTTTTTTTAATAAAGAAAAATTTCAAACACAGCAAAGTGGATAAAGACTACAGTCAAATCTGCAACACATATCCAATGTTCAAAAATTATCAAGATTTCTTCTTCTTTCCATCATTATTAAAATTTCTTCACTAAAATTTTGAGAAATCTCAAAACTTATATAACCCCACTCCTATATGTTTCAGTTTGCATTTTTAAAAATATTTATTTATTTTATTTTATTATTTTTATTTTCTTTATTTTTTTTTTTTTTTTGGCTGCACTGGGTCTTAGTTGCAGCACGCAGGATCTTCACTGAGGCATGTGGGATCTTTTTCGTTGCAGTGCATGGGCTCTTCGTTGCAACATGTGGGTTTTCTCTCTCTAGTTGTGGCACACAGGCTCTCCTGTTGAGGCACGCAAGCTCAGTAGTTGTGGGCACGTGGCATGTGGGATCTTAGTTCCCCGACCAGGGATCAAACCTGAGTGCCCTGCATTGGAAGGTGGATTCTTTACCATGGACCACTGGGGAAGTCCCTCAGTTTGCATTTTTTTAAATAGGCAGTTTGTTACTAAAATGTTCTGCTAATATGTCATGCATACAACAATAACAAAGTTTTGTAATCATCAAATACCCACTTATTCTAGGACAACCACTAAAAAAATATATTAAGAAAAAAGTAGTATAGCTGATATGTTAAGAAAGGAGATAAACTCGAATAATATTTTTAAAATCCTCAATTAAAACCACAAAAGACAGAAGAAAGGAAGATAAAATTGGAACCAAGAACAAGGGTAAAAAATAGAAAAAAACAATGCGTAGCTTAGATATTAATCCAACTATATCAATAATCACTTTGAATATGAAGGTCTAAACGCACCAATTAAAAAAGAGATTGTCAGAGTGGACCAGAAAACAAGACACAAATATATATTCTTTTCAAGAAACCCACTTTAAAGATACATATAGATTAAAAGTAAGTAAATGGAGGAAAATATACCATGCTAACACTAATCAGAAGAAAGCAATAGTAGCTGTATTAATTTCAAAGAAACAAACTTCAAACTGTGGAAAGTTATCAGGATGAAGAAAGGCACTACACGATGATAAAAGACTCAATTCCCCAAGAAGACATACAATCCTTAACATGTATAATATGTACCCAACTGAGAGTCAAAATATATAAGACAAAAAACAATAGAATTGCAAGGAGAAATAGATGAATCTCTAACATACTTCAAGGCTTCAATACCCAACTCTTAGAAGTGAACAAATCCAGCAGACAGAAAATCAGAAAATCAGTAAAGACATAGTGAAACTCAACACCATCAATCAACTGGATGTAATTGACATATATAGACTACTTCATCCAACAACAACAGAGTTCAAATTGTTCTCAAGCTCACATGGAACATTCAACAAACTAGATCACATTCTGGGTCATAAAACACACCTTGACAATTTAAAAGAATAGAAAACATACAATGTCTGCTCTCAAACCACCATGGAATTAAACTAGAAATCAATAACAAAAGATAACTGGAAACCCCAAAATAAATAGAGATTAAATAACATACTTCTAAATAGTATAAGACAAAGAAGAAATATCAAGAGAAATTTAAAAGTAAAATTAAAATGAAAACTAAATGAAAATGAAAACACAAATTATCAAAATGTGTGGGATGTAGTAAAAGTATGCATTAAATGCTACATTATGAAGATTTTTGTTACCATTTCCATTCCTTTAAGAGAGATGGGAGTAAAAGGTACTGGTGCTATGAAGAGAGGAGACTCTGCAATGCACGATGTACAACTAGTCAGGATTTGAATAACATTCTAATCATTCAGGATGGGACAGAAAAGCATCAGCACAAGTTGATGTTGAAGGAGAAGTAAGGAAAACCCTGACTAGGTTAAAACAACAAGCAGAAAAGGAGCCAAACACAACACCATCACAGGTACTTTGAAGAGCTAACCACGGTATTCATGATGAAGAGGTTCTATAAATGCTACCAGAAAGAAACTCATTAAAGAAGCTAGTAAATAGAATTCAAAACAGACATCGACCTCCAAACCAACTTTATTGCATAGAATTGAAATTCCAGAGGAATATAAAGTGACCGGAGGTTGGAGAACCATTTCTCGTGCACAATTCTACTATTTTGTTGCTCAAGATAACAAAAGAATTCTTATTTTCAAAACTCAGGACAATATTCGATATTTAAGTGCCAATACCACATTATTCGGTGATGGCACCTTCAAGACAGTACCAACACAGTTCATTCAGTTATTTACTGTGCATGATGCAGTATTGGGTTATACTATGACATTGATTTATGCACTAACAATGAAAAGGTGAGAAGACACCCAGATATATATATGAGAAAGTACTTGCATTTGCACAGGAAACAAATCTTGACATTAACCCTTCTTTGTGTATGATGGATTTTGAGATTGCAAATATGAATGTGATTTGATTACTACTAACAAATGTGCAAGGAAAAAGATGCTTATTTCACTTTTCACAATCACTGTGGTGAAAAATATGTTCTTTGGGTCTAACACACAAGTATATGACAATGGAAAGTAACACTTGTAAGGGTACATCTGTGTTGTTTGGATTTTAATTTGCACCTTTGGAAGATGTAAATGAAACTTGTGAGTACATTGTGGAGAATGCAGAAGAAAATTTAGATGACCTAGTGGATTATGTTGAGAGACTGTATGTCTGTGGAAGATGTGGCAGGGGCAAAAGACCAGAAGCTCCAAGATTTCCACCAGAAACTTGGTACGTTTGTATATCATTACCAACAGTGATTACAGAATGGACAAAGCAGAGAAAGGCTGGCATAGCAAATTGCAAAAGCTGATGATACTGCATCCATCATCCTTCAATTTTGAGATTTATTGAAGTGTTAAAAGATGAACAGCAAATGCAATGAACAAGTTATCACTCAGGTTCTTGGTGGCCACATTCAAACATGGCCACCAATTTCATGATGACACAGACAAAATTAAATTTTATAATTGAAATTGTTAACATACATAACAAATGTAAAGCCAATAATTACATCGATATATATTTGAGAGCAATTCCTCACTGACTTAAGAGTAACCCTGCCAAAATTCATCATGAGGAAGAACAAGAATAAGTGTGAAACCCAAAATTCATCATGAACTACAATAAAAATGATTTAAATAAATTTAAACATTTAAAAGTTAAATGTTTGTATTATTTAACAAATCATGGGAGACACATGGGAGATTAACCAAGATGGCGGAGTAGAAGGACGTGCTCTCACTCCCTCTTGCGAGAGCACCAGAATCACGACTGGCTGCTGGACAATCATTGACAGGAAGACCCTGGACTTCACCAAGGAGGATACCCCACGTCCAAGGACAGAGGAGAAGCCACAGTGAGACGGTAGGAGGGGCGCAATCAGAGTAAAATCAAATCCCATAACTGCTGGGTGGGTGACTCACAGACTGGCGAACACTTATACCACAGAATTCCACCCACTGGAGTGAAGGTTCTGAGCCCCACGTCAGGCTTCCCAACCTGGGGGTCCGGCAACGGGAGGAGGAATTCCTAGAGAATCAGACTTTGAAGCCTAGTGGGAATTGATTGCAGGACTTTGACAGGACTGGGGGAAACAGAGACCCCACTCTTGGAGGGCACACACAAAGTAATGTGTGCATCGGGACCCAGGGGAAGGAGCAGTGACCCTGGGGGAGACTGAACCAGACCTACCTGCTGGTGTTGGGGGGTCTCCTGCAGAGGCGAGTAGTGGCTCTGTTTCACCGTGGGGATAAGGACACTGGCAGCAGAGGTTCTGGGAAGTTCTCCTTGGCGTGAGCCCTCCCAGAGTCTGCCATTAACCCCACCAAAGAGCCCAGGTAGGCTCCAGTGTTGGGTTGCCTCAGGCAAAACAACCAACAGGGAGGGAACCCAGCCCCACCCATCAACAGTCAAGTGGATTAAGGTTTTACTGAGCTCTGACCGCCACAGCAACAGGGAGGGAACCCAGCCCCACCCATCAACAGTCAAGTGGATTAAGGTTTTACTGAGCTCTGACCGCCACAGCAACAGTCAGCTCTACCCACCACTAGAGCCTCCCATCAAGCCTCTTAGATAGCCTCAACCACCAGAGGGCAGACAACAGAAGCAAGAAAAACTACGATCCTGCAGCCTGTGGACCAAAAACCACAGTTACAGAAAGATAGAGAAGATGAAAAGGCAGAGGGCTATGTACCAGATGAAGGAACAAGAAAAAACCCCAGAAAAACAACTAAATGAAGTGGAGATAGGCAACCTTCCAGAAAAAGAATTCAGAATAATGATAGTGAAGATGATCCAGGACCTCGGAATAAGAATGGAGGCAAAGATTGAGAAGATGCAAGAAATGATTAACAAAGACCTAGAAGAATTAAAGAACAAACAAACAGAGATCACCAATACAATAACTGAAATGAAAACTACACTAGAAGGAATCAATAGCAGAATAACTGAGGCGGAAGAACGGATAAGTGACCTGGAAGACAGAATGGTGGAATTCACTGCTGCAGAACAGACTAAAGAAAAAAGAATGAAAAGAAATGAAGACAGCCTAAGAGACCTCTGGGACAACATTAAACGCAACAACATTCGCATTATAGGGGTCCCAGAAGGAGAAGAGAGAGAGAAAGGACCAGAGAAAATATTTGAAGAGATTATAGTCGAAAACTTCCCTAACATGGGAAAAGAAATAGCCACCCAAGTCCAGGAAGCGCAGAGAGTCCCATACAGAATAAACCCAAGGAGAAACACGCCGAGACACATAGTAATCAAAGTGGCAAAAATTAAAGACAAAGAAAAATTATTGAAAGCAGCAAGGGAAAAACGACAAATAACATACAAGGGAACTCCCATAAGGTTAACAGCTGATTTCTCAGCAGAAACTCTACAAGCCAGAAGGGAGTGGCATGATATACTTAAAGT
This sequence comes from Balaenoptera musculus, assembly GCF_009873245.2. NCBI lineage: Eukaryota > Metazoa > Chordata > Mammalia > Artiodactyla > Balaenopteridae > Balaenoptera > Balaenoptera musculus. The sequence goes on along the minus strand of NC_045794.1, from coordinate 48,134,547 downwards.
GATGAAAGGGAAGAACCTACAACCAAGATTACTCTACCCGGCAAGGATCTCATTTAGATTTGATGGAGAAATCAAAAGCTTTGCAGACAAGCAAAAGCTAAGAGAATTCAGCACCACCAAACCAGCTCTACAACAAATGCTAAAGGAACTTCTCTAAGTGGGAAACACAAGAGAAGAAAAGGACCTACAAAGACAAACCCAAAACAATTAAGAAAATGGTCATAGGAACATACATATCGGTAATTACCTTAAACGTGAATGGATTAAATGCCCCAACCAAAAGACATAGACTGGCTGAATGGATACAAAAACAAGACCCATATATATGCTGTCTACAAGAGACCCACTTTAGACCTAGGGACACATACAGACTGAAAGTGAGGGGATGGAAAAAGATATTCCATGCAAATGGAAATCAAAAGAAAGCTGGAGTAGCTATACTCATATCAGATAAAATAGACTTTAAAATAAAGAATGTTACAAGAGACAAGGAAGGACACTACATAATGATCCAGGGATCAATCCAAGAAGAAGATATAACAATTATAAATATATATGCACCCAACATAGGAGCACCTCAATACATAAGGCAACTGCTAACAGCTATAAAAGAGGAAATCGACAGTAACACAATAATAGTGGGGGACTTTAACACCTCACTTACACCAATGGACAGATCATCCAAAATGAAAATAAATAAGGAAACAGAAGCTTTAAATGACACAATAGACCAGATAGATTTAATTGATATATATAGGACATTCCATCCAAAAACAGCAGATTACACGTTCTTCTCAAGTGCGCACGGAACATTCTCCAGGATAGATCACATCTTGGGTCACAAATCAAGCCTCAGTAAATTTAAGAAAATTGAAATCATATCAAGCATCTTTTCTGACCACAACGCTATGAGATTAGAAATGAATTACAGGGAAAAAAACGTAAAAAGGACAAACACATGGAGGCTAAACAATACGTTACTAAATAACCAAGAGATCACTGAAGAAATCAAAGAGGAAATCAAAAAATACCTAGAGACAAATGACAATGAAAACACGACGACCCAAAACCTATGGGATGCAGCAAAAGCGGTTCTAAGAGGGAAGTTTATAGCTATACAAGCCTACCTCAAGAAACAAGAAAAATCTCAAGTAAACAATCTAACCTTACACCTAAAGAAACTAGAGAAAGAAGAACAAACAAAACCCAAAGTTAGCAGAAGGAAAGAAATCATAAAGATCAGAGCAGAAATAAATGAAATAGAATCAAAGAAAACAATAGCAAAGATCAATAAAACTAAAAGTTGGTTCTTTGAGAAGATAAACAAAATTGATAAGCCATTAGCCAGACTCATCAAGAAAAAGAGGGAGAGGACTCAAATCAATAAAATCAGAAATGAAAAAGGAGAAGTTACAACAGACACCGCAGAAATACAAAGCATCCTAAGAGACTACTACAAGCAACTTTATGCCAATAAAATGGACAACCTGGAAGAAATGGACAAATTCTTAGAAAGGTATAACCTTCCCAGACTGAATCAGGAAGAAACAGAAAATATGAACAGACCAATCACAAGTAATGAAATTGAAACTGTGATTAAAAATCTTCCAACAAACAAAAGTCCAGGACTGGATGGCTTCACAGGTGAATTCTATCAAACATTTAGAGAAGAGCTAACACCCATCCTTCTCAAACTCTTCCAAAAAATTGCAGAGGAAGGAACACTCCCAAACTCATTCTATGAGGCCACCATCACCCTGATACCAAAACCAGACAAAGACACTACAAAAAAAGAAAATTACAGACCAATATCACTGATGAATATAGATGCAAAAATCCTCAACAAAATACTAGCAAACAGAATCCAGCAACACATTAAAAGGATCATACACCACGATCAAGTGGGATTTATCCCAGGGATGCAAGGATTCTTCAATATACGCAAATCAATCAACGTGATACACCATATTAACAAATTGAAGAATAAAAACCATATGATCATCTCAATAGATGCAGAAAAAGCTTTTGACAAAATTCAACACCCATTTCTGATAAAAACTCTCCAGAAAGTGGGCATAGAGGGAACCTACCTCAACATAATAAAGGCCATATATGACAAACCCACAGCAAACATCATTCTCAATGGTGAAAAACTGAAAGCAATTTCTCTAAGATCAGGAACGAGACAAGGATGTCCACTCTCACCACTATTATTCAACATAGTTCTGGAAGTCCTAGCCACGGCAATCAGAGAAGAAAAAGAAATAAAAGGAATACAAATTGGAAAAGAAGAAGTAAAACTGTCACTGTTTGCGGATGACATGATACTATACATAGAGAATCCTAAAACTGCCACCAGAAAACTGCTAGAGCTAATTAATGAATATGGTAAAGTTGCAGGATACAAAATTAATGCACAGAAATCTCTTGCATTCCTATACACTAATGATGAAAAATCTGAAAGAGAAATTAAAGAAACACTCCCATTTACCATTGCAACAAAAAGAATAAAATACCTAGGAATAAACCTACCTAGGGAGACGAAAGACCTGTATGCAGAAAACTATAAGACACTGATGAAAGAAATTAAAGATGATACCAACAGATGGAGAGATATACCATGTTCTTGGATTGGAAGAATCAACATTGTGAAAATGAGTATACTACCCAAAGCAATCTACAGATTCAATGCAATCCCTATCAAATTACCAATGACATTTTTTACGGAGCTAGAACAAATCATCTTAAAATTTGTATGGAGACACAAAAGACCCCGAATAGCCAAAGCAGTCTTGAGAGAAAAAAATGGAGCTGGAGGAATCAGACTCCCTGACTTCAGACTATACTACAAAGCTACAGTAATCAAGACAGTATGGTACTGGCACAAAAACAGAAACATAGATCAATGGAACAAGATAGAAAGCCCAGAGATTAACCCACGCACCTATGGTCAACTAATCTATGACAAAGGAGGCAAAGATATACAATGGAGAAAAGACAGTCTCTTCAATAAGTGGTGCTGGGAAAACTGGACAGCTACATGTAAAAGAATGAAATTAGAATACTCCCTAACACCATACACAAAAATAAACTCAAAATGGATTAGAGACCTAAATATAAGACTGGACACTATAAAACTCTTAGAGGAAAACATAGGAAGAACACTCTTTGACATAAATCACAGCAAGATCTTTTTTGATCCACCTCCTAGAGTAATGGAAATAAAAACAAAAATAAACAAATGGGACCTAATGAAACTTCAAAGCTTTTGCACAGCAAAGGAAACCATAAACAAGACGAAAAGACAACCCTCAGAATGGGAGAAAATATTTGCAAATGAATCAACGGACAAAGGATTAATCTCCAAAATATATAAACAGCTCATTCAGCTCAATATCAAAGAAACAAACACCCCAATCCAAAAATGGGCAGAAGACCTAAATAGACATTTCTCCAAAGAAGACATACAGACGGCCACGAAGCACATGAAAAGATGCTCAACATCACTAATTATTAGAGAAATGCAAATCAAAACTACAATGAGGTATCACCTCACTCCTGTTAGAATGGGCATCATCAGAAAATCTACAAACAACAAATGCTGGAGAGGGTGTGGAGAAAAGGGAACCCTCTTGCACTGTTGGTGGGAATGTAAATTGATACAGCCACTATGGAGAACAATATGGAGGTTCCTTAAAAAACTAAAAATAGAATTAGCATATGACCCAGCAATCCCATTACTGGGCATATGCCCAGAGAAAACCGTAATTCAAAAAGGCACATGCACCCGAATGTTCATTGCAGCACTATTTACAATAGCCAGGTCATGGAAGCAACCTAAATGCCCATCAACAGACGAATGGATAAAGAAGTTGTGGTACATATATACAATGGAATATTACTCAGCCATAAAAAGGAAAGAAATTGAGTCATTTGTTGAGACATGGATGGATCTAGAGACTGTCATACAGAGTGAAGTAAGTCAGAAAGAGAAAAACAAATATCGTATATTAATGCATGTATGCGGAACCTAGAAAAATGGTACAGATGAGCCAGTTTGCAGGGCAGAAGTTGAGACACAAATGTAGAGAATGGTCATATGGACACCAAGGGGGGAAAACTGCGGTGAGGTGGGGATGGTGGTGTGCTGAATTGGGCAATTGGGATTGACATGTATACACTGATGTGTATAAAACTGATGCCTAATAAGAACCTGCAGTATAAAAAAAACAAACAAAACAACTAATACTAAACTTTCATTGGGTTATTTGTATGGAAATATGTTAATATAAATGTTTCAGACATTACATGAAATTTCTAAAAATCTTATATTTGTATTTGTATGGAAATATGTATGGAAATATGTTAATATAAATGTTTCAGACATTACATGAAATTTCTAAAAATCTTATATTTGTATTTGTACGGAAATATGTATGGAAATATGTTAATATAAATGTTTCAGACATTACATGAAATTTCTAAAAATCTTATATGTTCGGGTATAATGTTATAAGTAATAATCCTAGTTATTACTTTAAAATGTATATCTCAGAAATAACTAATTTTCTTGTCAACTGCATTATTATGAACTTTCATCAAATCTTTAACCGTGGTCATTTTTAAGTCTTTTGTCATTTACAGACAGTTCTGGGTGTACTCTGATGATTTTGCAAATATGTTCCTATAAAAGGGTTTCATCTTCAAGAAATTCATGGAAAAGCCTCTGACAATTACAGGTTTCTGGTAACTGACTGTACTGCTGAACTGAATGAATAAGCATTTTCAGAACTCTAATGAAAAACTGATGAACTCATAAAAGTGCTAACAAAAGATCAAGATGAAAAAAAAAATTAATTACATGGGACTGAGTGAACTGATGAGGATGAGTATAATTTTTGTGACTTTCTGTCTGAATTTAAAAAAAAAAAAATCCCACAAGGACTCAGAGGCAAAGAATATACAAATCAATTTTCACTGCAAAGTAAAGGAGCTGTTACAGTGGAGGATTACTGGACTGAATGTCAATATTATGACATAGTATGAGTGTGTTTCATGTTTGGTAATTGCAATCATTGTTGCTTTTGTTGTGGTCATCCATGTACAATGCTTGGTGTCAGTCTATTTATGTCTTGTAAAAATAAAATACAGTGTGTGTGTGTGTGAATAAAAAAAAAAAAAAAAAAAAAAAAAAAAAAAAAAAAAAAAAAAAAAAACAAAAAGACACATGCACCCCAGTGTTCATTGCAGCACTATTTACAATAGCCAGGTCATGGAAGCAACCTAAATGCCCATCGACAGACGAATGGATAAAGAAGAAGTGGTACATATATACAATGGAATATTACTCAGCCATAAAAAGGAACGAAATTGGGTCATTTGTAGAGACGTGGATGGATCTAGAGACTGTCATACAGAGTGAAGTAAGTCAGAAAGAGAAAAACAAATATCGTATGTTAGCGCATATATGTGGAACCTAGAAAAATGGTACAGATGAACTGGTTTGCGGGGCAGAAATTGAGACACAGATGTAGAGAACAAACGTATGGACACCAAGGGGGGAGAGCAGGGGGTGTGGAGGTGGTGGTGTGATGAATTGGGCGATTGGGATTGACATGTATACACTGATGTGTATAAAATTGATGACTAATAAGGACCTGCTGTATAAAAAAATAAAATTCAAAAATTAAAATAAATAAATAAATAAATAAATTTGAAGGGAAAAAAAATAATAAAAATACTTTATGCAATCCAAAAAAAAAAAAAAACAAATCATGGACCAAATGTCTCAATGGACATTTTGGACAGGACCAAATTTCAAGGACCTTTTGGTGAAGTTAAATATTTAATTATTTAATGAGTCATGGACAAAATGTTTCAATGGATGTTTTAGACAGAACCAAATATCCTGTAATGATAACAAATGTTTAATGAAGAAATTATACCAATTCTCTACAATCTCTTTCAGAGGATAGAAACAGAAGGAATACTTAGGTATTTCCCTAATATCAAAGCCAGAGAAAGACATTATAAGAATAAACTGGAGACCAATATCTCTCATGAACATAGACAAAAAATCTTCAACAAAATATTAATATTAGCAAATCAAATCCAACAATGTATAAAAAGAATTATACACTATGAACAAGTGGGATTTATCACAGGTATATAAGGCTGGTTCAACATTTAAAAATCAATTAATGTAATCCATCACATCAACAGGCAAAAGAAGAAAATCACATGATCATATCAATAAATGCAGAAAAAGCATATGACAGAATCCAAAATCTATACATGAAAAGAACTCTCAGCAAACTAGAAATAGAGGGGAACTTTCTCAACTTGATAAAACATATCTACAAAATACCTATAGCTAACATCATTCTTAATTGTGAGAAACTCAAAGTCTTTCCATTACTATTAGGAACAACACAAGGATATCCCCTCTCACTACTTCTTTCAACGCTATATTGGAAGTCCTGCAAATGCAATAAGACAAAAAAAGAGAATAAAATGTGTATAGATTGGGAAGGAAGAAATAAAACTGGCTTTGTGTGCAACTAACCTCATCCTCTATTTGGCAAATGTGAAAGACTAGACCAAAAAACTCCTGGAACTAAGAAGTGATTATAAAAATTTTGCAGGATAAAAAGATTAGAAGATAAAAGCCAATCATTTTCCTATATACCAGCAATGTAGAAGTGGCATTTGAAATTAAAAACACAATACTGTTTACATTACCATCCTCCCAAATGAAATACTTAGGTATAAATCTAACAAAATATGTGTAAGACCTATATGAGAAAAGCCACAAAATTCTGATGAACAAAATCAAATAACCAGTTCATTTAAAAATGTCCCAGATTATCTCACACATATCTCTTGGAGTTCAAAGTAAGATTCAAAATAAAGTGTATACATTACTTTCAGTTATAATATTTTAAGTCTCTTTTAACCTAGACTAGTTGGTTATTCTTCCTGTTTTATGCATCGATTGAAGAAATATCACACTTTCATAAAGACCCATAGCTTTGTATATTATGATAATATTTCTCTCTCCGTCTCTAGTGGTATATTTTAAATCTAATTTCCCAGCCTACAAAATCTTTAAATGTTGATGTTATTAGCAATACGGAAGCCCAGAATATGCCTTCTAGTTTTGAACTGCTCAAAGGACTTCAGCTTACCTGTATCTCAAAGCCCACTCCAGCTCCACCCCATAATATCCTGTGCCTCATTATTTGTCAGAGACATGGGTTGGGATGGTTGCATCAGTGGAGAAGGAATCAGACAAGTTCTCAGAAACAAATCTACTCTTGTTATTTTATTCTAGCCTTTTAACCAGAAAACCTCAACACCACACTTAGAGCCAGTGCTAACTCTTTGAATATGCCATGAAAGTGATGAATCCACTCTGAGTGTCAAGCTGGGGAACTATTCCATGATTGTCTGAGACTTGGTTGCTGAGTTGGAGCAGAATGGCCTTGCTGATGACCTCATTTTGCAATTTATCACATAAACCTCAGCGTTTAGCATTTCGATAAAATATTGGTAATTCAGCTACATTAAAAGTTCTATAAAGAAAAAATATACATGCCATTCATTTCACAAAGAAAGTCATTTTTCATAATATATAAAGAGCTTCTATATATAAATAAGAGAAAAATCAATAATAATAGAAGAATGAACATAAGCAATAATGAGATTTTTCAAGGAATGAAATGCAAAGGAGTTTTAAAGGATAAAACATGCTTATCCTCAATCATAATAAAAAATATATAAATTAAAATTACACTGATACAATTTTTTTCTCCTTTAATATTGCTAAAGATCAGAAAGCTTGAGAATACGTTGTGTTGACAAAGTCTGGGTAAAACAGACTTTCATTTACATTATTGGGGGATGAGAAATAGCAAACAACTGTAAACAATCTAAAAGTGTATCAGTAAGAGAATGGTTAATAAAAACCATTATTTTTATTACCATAAATAAGAGAATGGTTAAATAAATCATGGTCCATCAATGCATTAAAATTCTGTGTAGTTGGTTAATAAACTATAAGAAAGCTTTTCACACAATGAAATGGAGTGATTTCCAACAAATGTTAAGTAAAAGAGTCAAGCTGTACAATAGTATACAATAGTGTATAGTATGCTATCAGTTATGTGAAAGAAGAGGATGAGTACATGTATTTATATGCACATTTGGTTATATAACTATAAAATACGTGTGGAAAATAACCATAGAAAATGATAATAAAAGTTGTATTCAAGGAAAGAAAGTGTATAACTGGAGATCAGGTATGACAAATGGACTTTTTCACTGTTTATTCTTTTATACCTTTTGAATTTGAACTGTGTGAATGTATTACGTCAACAAAAAATACTAATTAAAAAATTTAAAGTTTCAAGTATGATGTGTGGAAGATACAATATACTCGCAGTCATAAATGTTTCATCACATTGTAAATCTATTTATTCAAGCAGGTGTATTCATTTACAATTCTGCCTCCCTCTTCAACATTTAAAGGCTATCTTGTGATTACATTGAACCCACTCACATAATCCAGGATAATGTCCTGATTTTATGGTTAGCTGATTAGCACTCTTAATTTCATCAACATAAGCCTCCCTTGTCATGTAACATAACATTTTCATAGGTTCTGGGAACTAGGATGTAGACCTCTTGGTGGGGCCATTATTCTACCTCCTACAATAGGCAACCTTTGGGAAATGCCTCCCCTTTTACACACTTTGCTCTTGTGTAAATGGTGATACTACAACCTCAGAAACAATAGAGGCTTGAGTTCTTTCTGCTATGTGGAAGTCTCAATTGTTCTATATTAAATAGCATAAGGTTAGAGTCAAGAGAGGCATAACTACCAACCATGGGTAGGTGTCACCTTCCTAAGATGTGACCTTGAGCCATGTCCTTCAATTTTCTTAGCTTTGATTTCTTACATTCAGTATAAGAATAAAAGTATGTACCTCGTGGAGCTGTTGTGAGAATTAAGTGAAATAATGTATATAAAGCTCAAAAAACACAGTGGTGAAACTATTTCCATTTAACAACATAGATGAAACTTAAATCAATGTTAAATTTTAAAAAGTTGTAGAATACATATATTATGTCATGATTTTTATGTACTCAAAAGTCAAACAAAACTTTTATGTTTAGAGAAACACATATATATGGCAAAACTATACAACAAAGCAAAGTATAAACACAAAACAGAATCATGATTGTTGCTGGAGTTGCATGGGAGAGAGATTCATTGAGAAGAATATAGACACTTTCATGTTACTGAAATACTCTAATTCTTAAGTCAGTGGGTAAATTCACAGAGGATGAATTTATAGTTTTATTATGATAGTTCCAAAGTTATAAATAGGCTATCACTACCTATCTATCCTTCTGTATTTACATGTTATGTACTAAAATATTTTAAATTAGTAAAATTTTTTATGATTAGAATGAGTAATTATAAAAATAATCTGGTAGAGCAGAAATGTCCATTTATTAGGTAAAAATAATCATCCTATCACCTTCCTAATACATAAATTAACCTATTTTTTATATAAAATGAGAATAAGATCCTCTGATAATAATAGTAGTAGAAAATTGAATAAAGTCAAATATTCTTAGAGGAATGCTGATTCTATTCATTTAAATATCCTCAATTAACACATTTCATTAAATTATCATTTCTTCTCTTGATTTTAATTTCTTCTTTTGGATTAGATCCTACAGTCCAGTTCACTCCTGGTAAATTTTATTGGGTTTACCCCACAGTAAATCCTTGTGAGTGAACTCAGCATACACTTCAAACGAGGGAAAGAAAAATGAACCTAAAGAAAATTGACCTGCATCCTTCAATTGACTTTGAAACAACCGCAGAGCGTTTTAAAAATTAAGTCTAGAACTATTTATCCTAGTGAGAAACCTGGAAACAAAACGCTATTTACACTAAAAGAAAAAAAACTGGCTCCGAAGAAACATACAGATTAAAAGCTTCTTATCAATAAAAAAGATCTAATTACTGTTGTCAGGATCGTCTTTTATGTAGCACCTGAACACTCAAGAGAGGATACCATCTGGGCGGATTTCAGCTAGATGGTGAAGATAGCCTAGCTGAAATGGCAGCAATAAAATCTGCTTTCCAAATCTTCCTGATTAAATACCCTTAGTGTAAATTCACTCAGAGTTGTTAGGGAAACCACTGAAGTTCATATAATCCTTAAAATTTAATCCTGAAATCCACAAATTGTTTGAAATCTCTTCTGTAACCTGACTCAAGTTATACATCCTTAATTGAACTATATTTGTCTGCCTTTTTCAGCGATGTAATTAAATCAGAATGATTCAGCTCTCTATGATGACTGAAGAAGCATGTGACTTTAGTTCCTCTCTCCTTTTTAAAAGGTTGTCGGTTTGTCAAGGAACTGAAATCTGTGGGGCTGGATTAAGGCAAATAAATCTGACTTCCAAAAGGAAATGTGTTGTCAAATAAACTAGTTGCTTTTGCTAAGTCTTCCTGTAGTGTAAAAATACTCTAAGATATTTCTACCATGTAAGGTTTGCTGATTTTATTACCAGTAAAAAAATCCTATTCATGGAATTACTCCATCTTCTTTCCTTCCAGAATCAGAGCTTGATTTGAAAGTATGCCAGTGATTTGGAAACTCAAATTGGGATCAGAATAGGATTGTGAACATGTAGGAATGCCTACCAAATACCTTTAGTAATAATCTTCTAATCTAGTTCATGCGCACAGAAAAGAGTGAGAGGACTCTTCCTTTTTAATCCATTTGGGAAAGGCCTATTTTCCAAACTTTTACTTTCTTATTTTTCTATCACACACACACACACACAGACACACACACACACACACACACACACACAGAAAGTTCCACCCTTCTGTCCTTATTAATATATAGTTTTTCAGAAAGATGGACTTTTCCTAAACTGGATTATTATCTCCTCATTGAACCCATTGCCTTTGAACTTGATAATGGTCCTTCAGGTGTGATTATCAAGAAGAATAATCCAAACACAGATTCTACAAATGATCTCCATACAAAATCATTTACTACTTTTCATAAACTGAAAGTGCAGTGGTCTGTCTGGTTGTCTTGGCTCTCTTTACCCTCATCTAGTCATTTCTTTTCACTCTGCCTTCAAGTTGAGTTTCATCATGGTCTTGAATCTATTGCGTTCTTGGTCAGTATAGGTGAGGAGATCTTTCCAATATTGAGCAGGCTTCAAAAATAAAGTAAAAATCAACATGTCATGTCTTAATACCAGAAAGCAGGCTTCTGCTTTCCTCCTACATTGTACATGAAAGCCTGAGGAACAGGGTCCCCAGGTTGCCAGTTCTTCTCATGGAAGTCCAGCCCTACAACCCCATCTGGAACCTGAGGCCCCACTCTCTGCTCCATTCCTTCTTAGAATTCCATGCTCCTGGCGCTCTCTGTGCATCTCTTGCTCATATGGGCTGCTTTGTCCTTGTGCAGTTTTGCCTGCTGGTAACTACCTGTTCCTTCTTATTAAACCCTAACACATCCACTGCTAGTATGAATCACCAAGTCATCTGTCATATCTTTCTGGATATCAGCAGCTAAATTGAACTTCATACCTGGCTCACCCTAGTAGACATCACTATTTTCTTAATATCTGACTCCCCTGACCTGACCTATCCCATCACTGACAGAACTTTAAAATACATTTCCAAAAAAACATTGAATCAAGTGTTTCTATTGAATTGTCTAGATAATTGACTTAACTTTTCAATTTTAATATATGTCTCTTGATGACAACATGGATGCTATGAACAACCTCTAGAATATGTATTAAGAGATCAGTTTCATCCAACATTTGTTCAGAAATACTTAATAATGAGTGCTGCCCGTACTAGCTACTGGAGTTACACAAGAGATATGAAAATGTCCCCGCTTTTAAGAAACTTTGTACAGTGATACAGACAATATAATAGCAAAACAAATTATCATGATGATTTTTTAGTTTTTAATACTATGAAATAACAAACCAGGGAAAGATGAGAGCAACCACTAAGTATTAGCAGTCAACAAAGGCTTGAATGATGGTAAAGCAGTAGCTACAGGGCAATACAGAAAGACTGTTCTAAGGGAGAGAACAGCAAATGCGACATTTCTGAAGGAAAGATTAAAAAAAGGTTACATCATATATGTCATTAAAAATTTATCTCAAAATAAGGAAACTGACATTCAGATTGACACAAAATTATTCTAGAAAAGAGCATAAGATTCATTTATATTAAATCTCATTAATATTGTTAAATAACAAATTCCTTTAAGAAGGGCAAAGAAATTTAGAAGTTTTCAGACACACTCAGAATAATTATTGTTCTCAGTTGATATTCAGACTTCCAAAGGTCCCTAAAAAGACAGTTTATTGTTTCTATTTTTATCACCTTTTATTTGTATTTTTTTCTTCTTCATTTTGTTCTATAATTAATTTTCTCTCCAGGAAAATGTGCACAACTACTCTGAAATATCAGAATAGGCTTCCATTTCAACAATTCCCCATTAAATGTTGTACAGCTGAGGAAAAGCATGAATAAAGAGAAAGAACCTGATCCGAACTGTAGGGGTCCTCTGCTTTACTTGGTCTGTGTGAGCACGGAAGTTTAGAGAGCAATGACTTAGGTTTGTAATGATTAAACATTGATCATCGTCTTTCATTTCTGACCTACCACCTTGAAGCTATTGTACATTTATACTAAATGGACAAGATACTCCAGTGTTATCTTCTTTGAAAGTTCCCTGTGAGAAATGTTTAAATCTAAACTGAACACTATGTCACAGGGAAACGTGTTTGTGAATAGTGGTGGCAGCTGGAATATCTTTAAAATACAGGCTGCAAGCAATAAATTGCCCTTTCTGTCTGATCACAGCTAACTTAAGTTTATAAGTAGCATTAAGAGATGTTATATTAGTTTCATCACAATGGCAAACAAATCTAAGTTCAATTCCAACCTGTGCCACTTCTATACATCTCTATCTATCTATTATCTATCTATTTATCTATCATGATCTATTCATCTACCTTTCAACCTACTGTAAATATTCAGTACTGATCATGACAATCACATTAAAAAATATCTAGTTTAAACACTTTATTTCACAAATGAGAAGAATTCAATGACATGGCCAAGGTCATAGGCCTAGCTTATTGGTGATAATCCATAGCCCTCGTAGCCCTTCACAAGTTTATCGAGCTAGTCTGATGACTGTCCCCATTAACCCATCAAAAGCATGTGAAGAAATAAATATTTTTCCACTATTTTTTTTCTTTTTGGTGCTGTTTCCTTACATTTGCCTTACTGTAACACAAAGGGTTCTCTTTTTAGTGTTATCACTATTTTCAGGTAAATTCTTGAATTGGGATTATACAGCAATTTAGCTTTCAAAAAACCTCTAATTTGATTTCTCTCTAAACGGATGAGGCAGGTAGAAATTATGCAAAATATTTAAATATATAAAAATAATTTTCATTTATTATCACTCAATAGGTGAACATATTGAGACTTGACAAAGTAAAATGATTCATTTCAAATTGTATGGAAAATTTCAAACTTATACAAAAGTAGAGTATAGTGAATCTCCACGTACCAATAACCTTGATTCAGTGATCAGAAAATTACGGCCACTTTTTCATATTATGTCCTTCCATCCCCTCCAGATTATTTTGTACTGTATACTAGGCATATCATCAAATATTAAATAAATATTCATATTTTCTTAATTGTATTATAGATACACATTATGTAAAACACACACGTGTGTGTATTCGTAGCTCTACAGTTTATACATAGTGTAGATACATGTGATTTGTTGACATGTTGCCTGTATCTATAGGACTGTAGACTATAATTCTTTGCCTTATCTATTATTTTTTTACTTTCTTACAAGATTTTGTTGAAGAAATCAGATTGTTACTACCACTATCTGAATTTTACTCATTTAAGCCTCGTGATATCTTTTAACATTTCTCCTCTGTATTTACCTCTTGTTAAACAAGAGACTTGTAAGATTCAGATTTAATCATTTTAGTGAGACTATTTCTAATGTCTATCTGCCTTTCTTTTTGTAATGTTAGCATCCATAGATTATCAATGCTCAAATCCATGAATTTTTAGAGGTTGAAAAATGTTATACTTTAAATCTATCATTATTTCTTCATTTATTGGCTAGAATACTTTCATAAAGATTTCATCAACTACTGCATTATCCCAGTGTAAATATTATGTAAAAAAAGGAAGATTAATATCTGTTTTCTTCTGTTAATTCACCAGTTTTAAAATAATGAGTTGCTCCGTAGCATCCTCTGAAAGTAAACTTGAGTTCATTTTTTTTCCTTTTTGTTAATATGATTAACCTATGGCTTTAATGTACTTTATTCATTTTAACTTCTTGCAGTAATTATTCTTATCAATTCACAGATTTTGCTATCATACTTTATTCTCAGTGGCACCTGAGTTACTTTGCCAGAATCTAGTGCTTTAAGAGTTTTCTTGTTTTCTAGTATTGTTACTGAAAGTGGGGGTCTGGCTGCTCACTGCACAAAAGCCAATACAGAGGCAAGTTGGTGGAAAGGAAAGTTTGCTTTATTTCGGAGGCCGACAACCTTGGCGGGGTGGGGGTGGACTCCTGTCCAAAGGCTGACTCCCCTCCCACTGATTATCAGTGGGCAAGGGCTTTTATAGGTGAAGGGAGTGAGCTACATGGAGAAACAGCACAGTCAGCTCTGACAGTCATCTTGAAATTGGTGATGCGGTGGTCTGATCAACATCATCTTGATTGTTTTAAGTACAGTTAATCTTCAGTTCCAGGTTTGGTTTGTTTCCATTTCTTTGAGGCCAGTTCTCAGAAGTGTGGCAGCTTATGTCATGGCTACAGTCTGGTCATCGTGTAGTTAACTTCTTCCACCTGGTAGGGGTTTTAGTATCTATAAGACAGCTCAAAGGATATGGCTCAGAATATTATCTATAGCCCTTGAAGAGGAACCAAAGGTCCTTGACCTTGCTTAATGGCTAAACTATTATTATTTGGTCTCCTTTGACTGTTTTCCCTTGTTTCTGCATTTTCTCACTTCTCTGATTAAACTCATTCTTTGGCTAAAGTTTTTCCGCAGACAAAAGGTAGGCTGAGGACATACGGGGCAAGGACCGTAGCGTCCTGCTCCATTTCAGTATGACAAAATATTCTAAGCTCTTCCTGAATATTTCTGCCCCGAGATATTTAATCAGCTATTTCTTCAAGAAGCCTGGGTTCCTTTTGGTGAAAAATAGTATTTAAAACCACAATTTATTTGCCAAAGTGTGCTCACTGCTACTGAGTTGGTCAGTTACCAGGCTTTTCGGTAATAAAAGCTAGGAAATATGTGCTTTGGTTAAAATATAGTTTAAGTTCTCAATCTTTCTGATTTCTAATCAAGACTTTGGGATTTTTATTTAATAGATATATATTTTTGGTTATATTTGGTATGATGGTTTTTAACAATTTAGACCTCTCTCTATTTTCTAGAAACTGCTCAGTGTTTACTTATCCTGCTTTCGTTATAGAACTCAGAACTGAGACCCATATAGTAGTTAAATACTTCCTACCACTGCATGTACTATAAGAAATGGCACAAACTCCCATGTGCTCATTTCTTATTCTGGAATAGTTGGGAAATTCCCCCATGGAGTGCCCAAGAGTGCTTGTAATAAATTCTAGTAAATCTTAGTAGTTGAATCAGAGCCTGGACCTATTCAAGCAGAATGCTTTCACTGAGGATTTTACTAAAAATCTTCTTGGAACGTCCTGGACTAAGAAGGCTGTGATTTTAGGATAGAGTAGAGTATTAGTCAGAATATCTTAGTTGTACTTTGTTTCCCAGTTATTCCATAGTCCATATGAAACAGCTTTTCCTGACATGGTTTACCTAGTTTGCAGCTGTAGAGTCGTATGCATATGAAGAAACTGAATATTTATAATACTAGTAGATAAAAATAATATCTATCTTATGTTTCTTAGTCTTCAGTATGTAAAGAAGGTATTTATGCAAAGAAGCAAAGAGAATGGAGAAAGCTGGGAAAGATAGAGCTTTCCTAGAAAGTATGGAAAATTAAATGTGGAAGAGACTTAAATGATTGTATTGTTCAGTGTTCTAATGCCCAGTTATACATAGAATCACATAGGGAGCTTAATAAATAAAAATCTATGCCTGAGTTGTACTTTCAGAGCCTCTGGCTGATTTGGAGTAAGATATGAGTATTTTTAAAGCTCTTCAGATAAATCTAATGTGCAGCCACAGTTGAGAACCAATAATATACTCCAAGGTATTCATAAGATAATTGAAGCCCAAAGAAGTATATATATATTGTGAAGAACACACACCTGGTTAAGCAGAGCCAGGTTAAGCAGAGCCAGTCTTATGCACAGGCCCATGTATCTCATAGGCCTGTATCGCATGTTACCTCTTGATGGCTTTTTAAATTTCTCTGCTGGGTAAGCTACATTTTTTCCCTCTTTTGTATTACTGTTCATGTACAGTCATCATGTGTACTAGATATTCATGCAGTGAGTAAGGAAACATTTCCAGTAGGAAACACTGGACTGAACTTGGTGACAGTTCTTTGGCTGATTTCCCCTGGCAGCCTTTCCTATCAGGCTCTGTGTTGGCAGAGTTGTGCATGGAAGCAGCTTCAGAGATAACCAGTTTCTATTAATCAGGCTGTTTCCTACCCTTTACACTGTAGGTGCATCACATTGATAAAAGGCTTTGTACTTCTCAGTCTTCTCTACATCTCCTGGAAATATATTAGCTCCTGTTAACTTACAGCATGTAATAATAACCAAAGGAAATGACAATCTGTAAGAAATTATGGCATTCTCAGCAAGGATTTTCACAGCTTACAAAAGAAAAACAAAAAGTCTCAACCTGCTCATTTCTTGTGGGCTCTTTTCCTCTTTTTCTGTTACCTCTTGCTCTACTTAAATATTTGCATACTGAATGTTATAAAGCATAGGACCCGTATTTGTCATCTTGCTAAAGCGAACTATATATGCTGCAAATATTGGAATATTTTTTGCTAAGAAATCACTTAATTTAACCAAACCTTTACCCTGACAGTTTTCCAGAATTATCTGAAGAATATTTGAACATATTGTATCTTACCGAATTCCCATGGCTTAAGTCCTTGACTAGAATTTTTATTTGATGGAAGTAAAGAGCTGGCAAGTCTCTTTTTTAAAACCAGAAATGGTCTTTTCATTAGCTCTCATGATCTGGGACAAGAAAATTCAAATTTTATGTCTAATTGCATTAAGAAAGATGATTTGAGATCATCCTGTACAATAGGCAAGAGAAAACAGTTTACTAAAACCAAGGTTGTCATTTGCACCGAACAATGGTTTATCTGTATCTTTTCTAGAAATCACTTTGTTCTAAGACAATAGTTCTTATAAACACTAAGTGACTCTAAATCACCTGAGGATCTTATTTAAAGTCTTCTTCTGATTCAGTAGTTTCAGGGTGAGTCTTGAGACTCTGCATGTCTAGCAAGCTCCCAGATGCTCCCTGCACTGCTTGGACACAGCACCTTCAGAAACATAGGACCTTCTTGAGTAAGAAGTTAACTTACTAGAATCCTGAGAAAAGGTCACAAAGCAAAGATAAATCACTTTCACTGTCAAAGGGAATGTAGTCAAATTTTCCAGCTTGTCTTTTATTAACACTCTTTCAAGCTACCTATACTTATTTGGAGCTTGCAAGACTCCTATTTAAAAAAAAAAAAAAAATATATATATATATATATATGTATATATACTATATAAATGATATCTTAAAGAAGTGGTAAAACTGGAATGACAGTTTAATAGCTATGGGTTTTTCTTTTTCTTTTTTATGGAGATATAATTGACGTATAACATTCTATTAGTTTCAGGTGTACAACATAATGATTATATATATGACATATATAGTGAAATGATCACCACAATGTCTACCACCACCACCACAGTTACTACTTTTTTTCTTGTGATGAGAATTTTTAATATCTACTCTCCTAGTAGCTTTCAAATATGCAATATGGTTTTATTAACTATAGTTGCCATGCTGTACATTATTTATTTTATAAGTGGAAGTTTGTACCTTTTGACCCTGTTTTCTGTATCTGCGAGTCCAGTTTTGTTTTGTTTTTTTAGGTTTTATACATAAGTGAGATCATACAGTATTTGTCTTTCTCTGTCTGAAACAGGTCTTTGCTATAAGTCTTTAAAAGATAGGAAACAACCTACTGTTACCTCCTGTCCTTCACCCTTATGATTAGAATCTTCTCTATGTTATAATTATATAAATTTACTAACTGAAAACACAGAGCTTATGTCAATATTTTGCATGTATTTACTTCACAGTGCACTACTTAAAAAAAAAAAGCTCAGATCATATCTATATGTATAATTCAGGTACACTGAGCCTACATTGCTTTTCCAAATAAGAAAGTGAAAATAATATTTGACACCATTTTTTTTCAAGACTATAAACCAGTGGCTCTCTAAAACAGTATCAATTTTCCCAAATGCAACACTATTTTAGTGCATTTAACTCCTAAAGTTGTTTCTAGAAACAAATCCTGTTGAGGAGTGGGGAAGTAAGAGATCCAACTGATCTAGGTTTCTTTTTTCTCTCCCCATAACTTCTCTCTCTCTCTCTCTCTCTCTCTCTCTCTCTCACACACACACACACACACACACACATGCACACACACACACACACGCACACATATATACACACAGTTTATACATGCATGGCTTACTCCCCAGTCAAAGTTTCTCTTCACTTTAATTACATCATTTCCTAAATAATCCTTCAACATTTAGAAGGATGGATATTTGGAAGTCCCTGAAATTCCCTATAGAATAAAAAATTGTACTAAATCTATCATGGATGATGCTCTAGCTAATTTGAAAGTATTTCCAGTGAGGAAACTAGTAACAGTAAACATGTTCTGATGGTCTTGTGAAAACATGTGATTGTTGAATTAAAGTCTAAGAAAGGGACTCAATCCATATGTCAAGGCCTTTATATAACACATAAATTCTGCATAAGAAGTAATTAGATTGTGCTTTTTTTAATAAATAAAAAGAAAATTACACTTGGAGATTATGCTCCAAGTACATTTAGTTGGATCTAATTAGAGTAATGATCATCTATCAATGTGAAACTGAGAACTTTCTATTAGATTAACAGTTTTATTTTTCCAACCAAAAACACTATGAGATTTGATGCAAACCAATATTATCTGTACCAATAAAATCTAAAGAAATTGATTTACCAAAACAATGTTAAATATCTTCTGATTTACTTTAAAAATAAATTATGAATATATTTGCTATAGTGAGCAAATCAAAAGAAAAACAACAAGGAAAGTTGTTTATATTTTTAATCTCTGAAAAGTGTCTGCCAAGTTTTTGTAGTGTGATATACCCTGCTTGACTGAAATACAAACTCCTTACTAAATGAGCAAAATTCTAGACTTCAGGTCTTAGGATCCTCTATATTGCAGAGAGTTAGAATTTATAACCTGATAATTATAATCACCAATTTAAAAGTAATCAATATATTTTGATAATCATTACTTTAGACTATCTTAATATGTGAGGGTATAATCTTTATCTTAAAAAACAAATTTCTTAGACCCATGGAGTTTTCTTGTGTAAGTATCCTAAAAGAAGCCAATCTTTCTCTTTGTTTTTTCTTAATGACAGAACGCTAGTTCCATTCCCTGCTCTCATGATGTGAGATGAGTACTGATTTTGCAGTGCATGGGACTTTGAAAGACTAAACACAAGGTAAATGATCAGAGATATAGATTACTTACTTTAGTGTAAATCTTCATTTTGAATGCATATCATGGGTTTCATGTTTAAAAACAGCAGATAATTGTATTCTAAACAAAAAAATAAAGAATGAGATCACTTCCTTTAAAACATTTAACATCTGAGGGAAATCCAAAATTAATACATTTTGTCACAAAAAAATTGAATAGCAATGATAAGATACAGAAGAAAATGATAAGCATAGAAGAGTCTTGCATTTTGATTACCGTTGCACTTTTTTGGTATTCATTATTCTTCATTTTTTTAAGTCAAAGGGAACTGTCACATATACTAGTAGCACAAATGCATGGATAGAAAAGAACACTATATATTTCCAAGAAAGCAACTATGAACGAGAGGAGATATTTATTTGATTTGGCAAAGCTTTTTATAAGAACACAGTGCTAAGAATTATAAAATCATAAACAAAATTTGAGAAGTGTCTTATTTAAAAAAAACTAATATAGTTATCCATGGTACCAACTTAAATAAGATTTGTATGGAATATATTTTTGAGCTAATACAATTTTATTTTTAGAATAGGTTCCAATTATAATAACAAAGCATTTGTAAAAGCACTGTGAAGTTTAACTAACATTAAAATAACTGGCTGATCTTCATTTATTATTTGATACATAAAGTGAAATAGAAAGGATTAACTGGATATGTTATTGTGTTTGTGGATATTCAACACATGTTTTCTAGCCACAGGAGAATTGAAACTATATAGTAAGGAAAATAATTTTTAAGCTAAAACACTAGTATTAGGCATCTAAATTAGTATTTCCTCCTTCAAGATAGTCATCTTGCTTGTCCAAAATATGTTTAATTATTCTATTAAAATTGTTTTCTGTGCCACAAAAACAATTCTATGAATAGACTGAAAGACAGAAAAATTTTATCCTTTGAGACTGAACTCAATTTTATGGTAATAGTTGAATATAATAAAGCTAATGCTCAAGCAGAGTATTATCATTGAGGACCAAAGATAAGGTATGACTGAAAAGATTGAGGGAATTATTAAATGTGGAGTAGAAACGAGTTCAGAAATCACTTCTAAACAGTGTTGGGAAACTTTCATCAGAGGAAGCACTGATGCTTCCCAAGCACTTAAATTGCTTCCAAAATACCTTCCTTAGTGGATATCACTTATAGGGATATAAATGTTTTGGAATTACATTTTTAAAAGTGAGAAACACTTATATCAGAATCTCATAGAAGCACGTGCATTTATAATAATATTTTATTTTTCACTGGAGAGAATAGAACTAATTTTTCATACAAATTATAGAAGTTTTTTTTCAAAATACTGAATGGAGATAGACAATTATGGCTAGCCTTGCTACCTATCTCCTAATAGTTCCTCTCAGGATTATATAAAACAACAGAAGAAAAAAGTAATTCTACGTGGGCCCTAATTAAACTCAAAAGCTTTTGCACAGCAAAGGAAACCATAAACAAAATGAAAAGACAACCCACAGAATGGGAGAAAACGAAAAGACAACCCACAGAATGGGAGAAAATATTTGCAAATGATGTGACCTACAAGGGATTGGTCTCCAAAATTTACACACAGCTGATGCAGCTCAATATCAAAAAAACAAACAACCCAATCAAAAAATGTGCAGAAGACCTAAACAGACATTTCTCCAAAGAAGACATACAGATGGCCAAGAGGCACATGAATAGATGTTCAACGTCGCTAATTATTAGAGAAATGCAAATCAAAACTACAATGAGTTATCACCTTACACCAGTCAGAATGGCTATCATCAAAAATTTCACAAACAATAAATGCTGGAGAGGGTGTGGAGAGAAGGGAACCCTCCTACGCTGTTGGTGGGAATGTAAATTGCTGCAGCCACTATGGAGAACAGTATGGAGGTTCCTTAAGAAACTAAAAATAGAGCTACCACATGATCCTGCAATCCCACTCCTGGGCATATACCTGGAGAAAAACATGGTCCGAAAGGATACATGCACCCCGATGTTCAGTGCAGCACTGTTTACAATAGCCAAGACATGGAAGCAACCTAAATGTCCATTGACAGAAGAATGGATAAAGAAAATGTGGTACATATATACAGTGGAATATTACTCAGCCATTAAAAAAAATGAAATAATGCCATTTGCAGCAACATGGATGGACCTAGAGAATGTCATACTGAGTGAAGTAAGTCAGCTACAGAAAGACAAATATCATATGATATTGCTTATGTATGGAACCTAAAAAAAATGATACAAATGAACTTATTTACAAAACTGAAACAGACTCACAGACTTAGAGAATGAACTTATGGTTACCAGGGGGGAAGGGTGAGGAGGAGGGATAGTTAGGGAGTTTAGGATTGATATGTACATGCTGCTATATTTAAAATGGATAACCAACAAGGACCTACTGTATAGCACAGGGAACTCTGCTCAATATTCTGTAATAACGTAATTGGGAAAAGAATTTGAAAAAGAATAGATACATGTATATGTATAACTGAATCACTTTTTTGTACACCTGAAACTAACACAACATGGTTAATCAACTGTACTCCAATTTAAAATAAAAAGTTAAAAAAAAATACTGAATGGAGATAGACAATTATGGCTAGCCTTGCTACCTACCTCCTAATAGTTCCTAAACAACAGAAAAAAAAAAGTAATTCTACATGGAATACAGGCCACAGGGAATAAACGTCAAAGTATAGTTGACTCAAAGGGCCAGTTTTGCTTTACGGGGAAGAATATAATTTAAAGAGCCAGATGCAATCTAAAGATTAGACTTTGAGACACATAGATTCCAGGGAAGAAAAAGACAAAAATAAAGGGAGAAGCACCCTTCTAAACTCAGGTATGAAATGAAAAAGAAGAAATAAGAAAAAAATTTAAGATCTTATAAGACAAAATCAATCCACAAAATAAGAAGATTTGCAACCACACCACCACCAAAATGAACAAGGAAAACCACCAAAGTACTTGGACTTGCTCTTCTGACAGAAAGGGTACCATAAAACTAGAAATCTTGTAAAATGCCTGAAAATGTTAAAAATGAAAAGGAGGAAAGGCAAGTTCATAATAATTACAGAAATTCAAGAACAGCATTTCATACGACTGAGGAATGGCACAATATCAACTGAGGAAAATCCACATCCCTCACCAAAAAACTCCACGAAACAGGGAAATTATAAGTCAGGAGTCCAAAGAGAATTATATGTACTTGGACAAGCATTTAATGATATGAAATCACCTTGAATCAGAAATTTACAAATTACAAACAGAAATGGACAAAAATCAGGAAGAGAAGAAAAGATTTAAATGAACTCAGCAAAGAAATATAAAAAAAGGCAAAATTAGCTCAGAAATAAATAATAATAATAAATTGGGAGAAGCCCAAAGTAGGAAAGGCTCAAATGATTAATAAATTAATAAAGGGCATTAAAGAAAGGCAGAAAAATAACCAAGCAAAGACAGTGACATAAAGAAAGAAGTAAAAATGACCGGAGAGAAGTAGAAAATGGAAGTGAGAATAATATTGGAAGTAATAAAAATGCAGGGAAGAAAAATATTTAAAGTATCAGAGTCCTTAAAGAACTAAAATAAAACAATGAAATACAGCTATTATTTAAAATTATAATCTAAGAAAACTTGCTAGTAACAAAAAAGAGCTAACACTATAAAGTTCCACTGGGTACCTAAAAAAATTAATCCAAAATGATCAGCTCTGAGATTGATCAGAGTAAATCTTTTAGATTTCAAAGACAAGGAATAAATCTTCTAAACCTGCAGACAAAATGTTTAAATAATTAACAAAGGCAAAAGAATTAGAATGGCTTTAGGCTTTTCAAAGCAACTTACAGGACTTCTTGCTTCATTACCAACATGTAAAGAGCTTGAGGTAAGCTACCTAGTCTGTGGTACTTTGTTATAGCAGCCTTGCAAATTAATACAACTGTTAGATAAAAAAAAAAATGCCATCCTTAATGTAAGAAAGAAGAGGATATAAGAAAATACACATTTATCTTTCCATCTTTGCAAAAGAAGTGCAGGAAAAATAAGTCAGAAAATTTAAAGATTGGTTGCTTAGAGAGGCTGAAGGAAAAGGACAGGAAAGGAGAGTGAAATGAGAATTAATTGGGTCCTGGGAACTGAGAAGGAATGACACTTCTCTTAGTATATATTTTTTTTTTTTTTTTTTTTTTTTATATTTTTTATTTTTTTTTTTATTCACACACACACGCTAGTATACATTTTTATATAGCCATGATTCTTAACATTAGAGTACTGCTTCACAAATACTCAAATAAATAAATAAATAAGCAAAATATATAAGAATGACAGGAACAAAGTGGAATAAAAACAATAACAAATGAACTAAACTGTATTGCAAATGAATAACATAAATAACTACACTGATCAAGAAAAGAACTAATATTTTACTCTGAAGAATAGTGTCTTGACTAGACACTGTAAGGCTAGAGAAAAAAGGAACTACAGAAACACTGCAGTCTAGTTAGTAAATTGTTTTCTCATATGGGTATGACCTAGCAATTCTGAAATGCCTTTATGTATAAACTAGAATTGAGGATATAATATGTATATTACATATCATGAACTTAATTTTTTTATGTTTGGAGAAAGAAATTACTAATAAAGGGAGAAGCCTAGAATAAACTTTGTGTTATTGGATTAGAAACAAAGATAAATAAATTCATGTTTTTAAGTTTATAGACAAATTGATAGAGAAGTAAATATAGATGTGTATACATGGATGGATTAATATAGATACTTATAATTCCTAGTTCTGTCCACTGCGAGAGCCTAGATGCAATGCTACTCCAGCAGCAATGAGCTCTCATAGCAACCAGATCTTGGTTTCTAAACACAGTTCTCCAATAAAAAGAATCAGGACTCCTAATTATAGCAACAATCAATAGACCTTATCTGTAGCAATTATTACTATGATATTTTCCTAAAGATGATTTTCTACTTCCTTCTTTCTTTCTGCATTTATTAATTGGAAAATTTCTGTAAGCATGCATATTTTCATCCCAGTCATGAGAAAATAACAGACAAATCCAAAATGAGGGACATTTTACCAAATAACTAACCAGTAACCTTCAAAAGTGCCAATCTCATAAAAGGTAAGGAAAGACTGAGAAACTGTCACAGATTGGAGGAAACTAAAGAGACCTAACAAGTAAATGTAATGTGGGATCCTGGATTGGAGTCAAGAGCATAAAAAGGGAATTAGTATGTTGACCTGAAACAAATAGACTGCCAGCAAAAATAGGTTTATTTGGGATCAGCAGAGAATTGCAGTTAGGGGTCTGCAACCATGGTGAGCCACGTGAAAGTCCCCGCAAGGCAAGGGAAGAACACTTTTATAGAGAGGAAAAAGAAGTTGGGAGGGCTATAGTAAATAAAGAGTCCATGACTTTTCATTGGCTGAGACCTTGCCAGGAAAGAAGAGGAATCTTTCTTCTTCCTGTTGGGCTCTGCTATGGTCACATGAGCGCTCCCTCTTCTGGCCTCCTAACTCTATTTAATTGAGGTTTCTGTTTATTAATTTTTATACTGTGAAAAAACTGGTGAATTATGAATAAGGTCTATAGTTTAATAACATTGTGCTAATGTTAACTTTTTTGGTTTTGAGTATTTTTGTATTGTTATATAAGATGTTAATGGTAGGGGAAGCTGGTGAAAAATATGAATGAATTCTCTGTACAATTACTGCAAATATTTCTGTAAGTTGAAATTATTTCAAAACAATAGAAATTTAAAATATATAAATTGAATGCCAAATTGGTCTCTGAGAACAGAAATTTAAGGTAGTAGCTCATCTTTCACATAAAGATAGAACTCATTGAAAGTCTTCACCAGAAACAAGGAGTAAATCTTCACTAGAAACAAGGAGAGTAAAGAAATTGTGTTACATACTGTATGGGAGAAGGAATTATGATTATGTGGAGAGGTTAAAAGGCATATTATAATTATCTTTAAATATTTGAAGTGCTGACCAGTGATAATCATTTTGAACTAGTCTGTACAATAATGCCTCCAAGGAAGTGTTGATGTAGTTTTAAAGTCCATAATTCCAATAAGACTCTCACTATTCATTGATATCATCAATTGGTTTTGTGAACCTTACAAGCTGTTCTAGGAATACATGGCTTCCAGTTCTCATTCAATTTGTAATGCAGGCAATGAAATTCTTTACAGAAATTCTGGAACCTACATTAACTCTAAATCCCTTTTAAGGGAAAAAGTTCATGATAAAACCTTTCATCAACAGTGTATTGCCTTGCGAATTTTTGTTGTTGCCCAAAAATATACAGGGATTCCTGAATTATGTGGGATATTGGACTCAATGACTTATTAAATCTCCTTCCATCCTACAATTCTGAATTGTGATTTTTCACTCTAAGTGTAACGATAATGATGTGAAGAAACATATTCATTAGAAAGCTAAACTTAGAATATAGTTTTCTCACATTTTATACATAAGTACACTTTGCTTTTAAACTATGCAAATTTATAACACAATTCTATCCAAGAGTTATGATTCAGTGATAATACATAATCAGGGAATATTCTGGACAACAGAAAATAATAAATTGTAAGCATATTACCTTTAGTGTTAGGCATTTGGTGATTTGTAAATCATTGGCACTAGTATTCCTCATAAGCTATATTGAGTATTTGTTTTTAACAGTATTTTTGACAACATAAACTATTTTGTCTTTTAATGATAGTAACAAGTAGAATGTTTAGGTTTTTCACTTACTTTGATCTATGGTGAAAGAATTAGACCCTGAATGCTTCAAGAACCACTGTGTTCAGGCACTCTACTGTAAGCTACCATCTATTTCTCCTCTGGTTCAGTACTTGCCACACACAGATTTGATCAATAGCACCTTCTTTCTTTTCCCACCCTGACAGTGTACACTCAAACTCCACCAATCTTGCATTATCCCTGTCTCTGACACACCATCCTCAAATTTCTATGGTAATAAAGTAGAGATTTTGTAGGATATATAATTACTTGATTTTGTTTTTCAACCCCCATTGCCATTCTCCAAAATGGTAATAAGTCTTGGGCTAATCAGAGAAAGGCAAGTACACAAAATGTAAGCTCACTGCCCTGTCAGAATTCACAAGAGTTAATAGGCACCGGT
Organism: Balaenoptera musculus; assembly: GCF_009873245.2. Classification (NCBI taxonomy): domain Eukaryota; kingdom Metazoa; phylum Chordata; class Mammalia; order Artiodactyla; family Balaenopteridae; genus Balaenoptera; species Balaenoptera musculus. The sequence continues at coordinate 48,107,477 of NC_045794.1, read as the reverse complement.
TTCATGCCCCTTGATGTTTTTTGTATCTATTTTCTGATTCCGCAGTTTGACCCATAACATACTATAATATTCAGATTATGTTTGAGTTATTAATAGCTTTTCCCATTCAAGGTTCTTCTTGGCCAAATCTCAACAGGCAGCCTAAACTGGTAAGATTTACTGTGGCATCAAGAATATTAAATAAGGCCATGCTACACAAAGCAGAACATAATTAGTACCAAAGCCTAGTTCTGCCTGCACATTTACAGTCTATTTGAACTACTGAAAAGTGCTAGACTGGTTCAAATAATCAAGTCCTGCTTGAAATTTCAGTGACCTAATTTCATGGAACAGAATTGTGCTCCAACTGTCAGTAAAATGTCTTCAGTTGATTTACAGAATATTGATATGGCAAGTGTTACAACTGTTATCAGGAATACTCTGGGACATTTTTCTGTATTTATCCATTCTTCATCTTGTCATTTGTACTCAGTGAGGACAGAAATACAAAGAGGTTCAGGGATACTGTGGAGAAATATGCAATTTCCGTGACTAAGCCGAGTTTGAAGCATTTCATTTAAACCAAGTTTGAATTGTTTTAGGATGGTTTAAAAAAGATTCAAAAGGCTCTTAAAAAAATCAAAGAAAATATTTAGTTCTTATTCTGTGCCAAATGATTTTCATTATTTTAAAATTTACGTAAATAATCCATGCTTATTTTATACAAATTCGGCAAATAGCAAAAAGGAAGAAATGCACTTATTTTCTCACTCCTAAGAGATAAAAAGTGTTAGAATTTGATATATATCCAACCAGAATTTTCTAAAAATATAGTACTTAAAAATATTAAAGTGTGTTTCATTGGCTACACATTATTCTATCATATACTTTATAATTATAAATAGCTTTTCATTAAGCTTCCTTACAAATATTTGTCTGCTTATCTGATTATTACCTTATTCATAAAATTAGAAAACTTGGATCAGAAGAAAAACATATTCTAAGGATTTTGACACAAATTAGGTCAACTTCTTAAAAATTATGTAGTGTGAATTTTTCTATTCTCAAATATTCATCATAAATATCTAAAAATCTGTTTATTAATAAATTCATTTGCTAAGATTTTTCCCATAATTCATCTGGGTGAAATGTTTTATATATATATATTTGAGCATATGATTTAAAACAATCTATGATAAATTATTAAACATTATTCTCATGAATAAAAAAATTTGGAAAAAGGTATATCTCATAAAAGGAGAAAATAGTAAGGAAATGGCATTGACTGAATGACTTTTTTGAGATGGGAACAAAAATAAGTGCTTATATATATTATTCTGTTTTATTTAATTCTCAAAATTCAGCATGAGAGATCCATTGCTGTCTTTTTCTTTTCTCTCTTCCAGAAGAGGACAACATGGCACAGTGATTTTAAATAATGAACCATATTAACTTAACAAATTAGTAGTAGAAAAAAAATGTGAACTCATATTTCTGTTTCTCCCCCAATTTCTCATTCCTTTATATTATGCCACAAATGTAATTTTAAGATGCCTTTTTTCATTATAACAATGAAGGATTTAGAAATCTTTTCATACAGGGAAATTGGAACTTGAATCCTGGAAAGTAAGAATATCTAATAAGAGTAATAAAACTCTCTCTAAACATCTAAGGGCTATTCTAAGTAAAACAGAATAATTAAGGTATCATTTCTCAAAGTGTGTTGTGTAAGATGTGAAATCATATCCTAATACAATTTAAAAAAAAAAAATGGGGAAATTCTGAGTTGCACATGATAGTCCCATTTGTTTGAAGGAAGAGATTACAAAGCCTCTAAATATCCAGTATGCTGTGAAGATTTCAAAGTGAGAGAAATAATATGAAGAATTTCATGAATGTGTATTTATAAGGAAGGCTGTAGGTCCTGTGCTCCAAGGGACAGACTTTGCTAAAAGCTTTGGTTGTTTAAGTGAATGGGGCTTGTCTAATATTATCAGGTCAAATGAAGGGAGATGGTGCAGAAGCCTTTACGATTATAACCACCAGGCTAAAAACAAATGATCACCCACAGACCCATGCCAACTCCTTCTAGGAATTCCTACTGTGTCTGCTGAACTTGCTGTTCTACTTTTCTGCCTCTGCATCCATGAAGAATAATTTGCCTTTAGTTAGGATATATCTACCTGCTTCTACACAGTCCATCTTTTTTTGCTCTATCCACTTATTTATTTTAGGCTTGATACATCTGATAACATTTTGTTTATCCCTCTTTATTCTCTTTCCTGCCTTTATTTTCATCTTAATCCAGAAATCCCTCTGCCTCTACTCTATTGGTTCCTGCATTACAGTCTCAACCAACTTCTGAACCATATATAAATGTATTCCTGCTCCTTCCTAGCTCTCCTGCTGTCCTTCTGAATTACTTCAGAAGCATGTATTCTCTCTTACTGCTTTGGCAGACAATTTGTTAAAGTTATGTCAAGTTCTACATTTTGACATCTTTACATACTTACACAGCACATTACATCCTTCTAATTTGATTTTTTAAATATCCCAAATAGTATAAAAAGATTATATATAATCTTATTAAATTCACCTAAAATTGATTAAAATCATTAAGTGCTAAAATAATTCTACCTTTTAAAATATAGCATTACTTTTGTAAATATATATTGTCTTTCTTAGCTTTAAGGTGGCAACACCAGGTTAAAAAAAAAAATGAATACCACACATGCAATTACTTTACCTACAGAAGCTGAAAGCATCAAGAGGCACTCATGATTTCCAGTCCTGGAGGAAGTAGGAATAATTCTCACACATTGTTCTTGACTGAAAAGCATTATAGTTTGCCACCAGAGCAGTTTTAGAAGTGTCTGGATAAGTGGTCTCCTAGCCTCAGGGTAAGGACCAGGCACACAGCTAATTAACTGAACAGTGAGTCAGGAGCCTAAAGCAAGAAAGGACAAAGTATAGATTGAGGGGGTGAATAAAAGTTGCATGACTTCACTTGAACAATAGGAGAAACACTAAAATTGTTCAGTATACCCCTGTGATTAGAAGTATAGATACACAATAATTTATATTTCCTTCTATGAGGAAACAGTCCACTGTTGCAGAACCAAGAATCCAAGGCATGGAAAATATCTCATTAAGACCAAGGGGACTTGAAAAGGCATGTATCTCTACTTTCTTCAAGTAGACTTTGACTGGATGTGAAGAATGTAAGTGGAAACCTTGCAGACAATAGCATTAAAATTGTATAATGTGAATTTTTATCTGGCTCTACTACTGTTAGAGTAGTAACATAACAGAGTTTATGCTCTGATTTTTCTTTTCTTCTTTTGGCTTATTTACACTATCTTAAAAATACTGTTTAAGAACTTTTCAAGTTACAAATATTAAATCCAAGTACAGATAGTTTACTGCAATTTTATGTGCCCTGAGTTTACTATCCAGACATTCTGCCTTTATGTGCTATTTCTTTGCCTTTTACAAGAACATTTTATCCACTTTATGGAACTGCAATAGTTAGTTCAGTTGTTAGACACTACACACAAGCAAATGTTTATGAACAAACAACTTCAGATTATGTTTATTTAATGTAAGCACTTATTTTTGTCAAATTGTACATGTAAAATAGGTGTTGATATCTTGAAAAGTAACACGTTTTGTTCTGTTTTTCTTTGTTTTAATTTAGATAGAATTGTTTATTTTTTTAGGAAAAAAATAAAAAGCATTTTTTTAATTTCAAAAGTTGTTTCTGTGTTTAGAAAGATGAGCTAGCATCTCTTACTCATAAATCAGAAAAAAACTACATAATTTAGCCATAAGACTATGTACTTTTTCACCCAATTAAGAAATTAACCATCACAATATTAGAACATAAATGTTAGCTACTTCAAAGTAGGAATAGTAATATATAATGTATGAACAATATATTATACAAATATATGGCTGGAAAGTTTTCTTGATGATAAGAGATATGAAGAAATAAACTGTCTATACTGAGAAAAAAAATTATTGAATTTTTTAAAAAACTCTGCACAATAGGAGTTATAGGCAACAAATCCACATTTAGGGACCTAAAGAACTGTTACTAAAGATAGATAGATAAATAAATAAATAAATAAATAAATAAATAAATAAATAAATAAATAAATAAATAAATAGTGAGGAGGTAAAGCAATTCACCTAATAGAATGTTCCCAGTTGACCTCTAAGGAATTTTCAGACTTGGACTCATCCAACTTTTATGACAACCAAACTTTCCAGTGAATAAAATAATGTTTTGGTTTGACATATGAGTATAGTCTTCACATAAAATGTATTCAAATGTTAGATTATTAATAAGGATATTATAAATAAATGAACTTTTAGAATTTATTGTATAGTTGTTGGCATACACTGCTACATTCTCTTAAAAAATTGCACAAAGTATTTCAAGAAAATTAGTGTAAAAGGAAGGTTGCAAATACATAGATTCTGATGCCATACTATTGTTTTGTTTACTGTGAAAACAATATCTAAATGTCAAAGAAAATTATAACATACCACTATGGAATAAAAATGAAGATTTCCCAAAATTATAAATAATTCGTTTTGAAAGCATATGCCACATTGTATTAAAAAATCCAGTTTCAACAACAATGTGAAATATGCAAAGATATTGGTAAATATAACTCATACAGAAAAAAAAATTGTCAATAAAAACTGTCCCTGAGGAAGCCCAGATGTTAGATTTACTAAACAAAGACTTTAGATCAGCTATTATTAAATATGCTTAAGGGACTAAAAGAATGTCTGAGAACAATGTCTCACCAAAGATAGAATATCAGTAAAGAAAGAGATAACATTTTAAAAGAACCAAATAGAAATTCTGGAGCTGAAAAGTACAATTGAAATACAAAATTATGACAGAGGCTAAGTCAATTTCATCTAGCGGAAGAAAACAATCAGTGAATTTGAAAATTGGGCAACAGAGAGTATTCAGTCCATATAACAGAATGAAAAGAGTAATAAAGAAAAATGTACAAATCCTCAGTGATCTGTTGGAGATCATCAAACTTACTAACACACACATAATTAGAGTTTAAGAAGAAAAGGAGAGAAAGAGACATAAAGAATACTTAAAGATATATTGTCAGAAAACAGGTCAAATTTGTTGAAAAACATCAATAAACACATCCAAGAAGTTCAAAGAATTTGAGACAGGATTCTGACTCAAAGAGATCCACACTTGGACGCATCATATTCAAACTGTCAGAAACAAAGGACAAACAATATCTTGAAAACAGTAAGAAAGAAGCAACTCATCATGTACAAACAATCCCCAATAATATTAAAAGCTGATTTCTCTGCAAAACCATGGAGGTCAAGAGGCAAGGATGTTATATTCAAAATGTTGAAAGAAAAAGACTGTCAACCAATAATTCTGTATTTAGATATAGAATCTTTCAAAAATTAAAGAAAAATTACATTTAGAGAAAAGATTAAAACAGAATTCATCATTATCATACCTGGACTATAAGCCAATGGGCACAATAAAACAATGTTCAACATCATTAGGCACTAGAGAAATGCAAATTAAAATCACAATGAGATGTCATTAAAAACCCACTAGGATGCCTATAACCAAAATGACAGATAATAAAAAGTCTTTCTGAGGATGTGGAAAAATTGAAACACTTTTACATTTCTGGTGGCAATATGAAATGGTGCAGCTGCTTTGGAAAACAGTTTGGTAGTTACTCAGAAAATAAAATATAGAGTTACCGTATAAACCTGCAATTCCACTCCTAGGTATATACTCAAGAGAATCAAAAGAATATATGTACACAAAACCTTATTCATAGCAGGATTATTTATGATAGCAAAAGAGTGGGAAACACCCAAATGTCCATCAATTGATTAATGGATAAACAGCAGTGGTATGTCAACAATATATGGTAATGAAATATTAGCCAAAACAAACAAAAAAGAATGAAGTAATGATTCATGTTACAATGTGGATGAACCTTGAAAACATTATCAAGTGAAAAAAGGCATACAGGAACGGCCATGGGTTATATGATTCTATTCATATGAAATGTCTAGAATGAGCAAATCCATGGAGAAAGAAAGTGATTAGTGGTTACCAGGGTTTGAGGGGACAGGCAATGGGGAGTGACTACTAACGGGTATTGGATTTTTTCTGGGATAACAAAAAGATTCTGGTATTAGATAGTGGTAATGGTTGCACAACTTTGTAAATATATTAAAGTCTATCTAATTGATCACTTAAAATAAAAAATAACTTATATGAAAGAAAAATTAATAAAAATAATCAAGAAAATCAATCAAATCCAAAGGTTATTGGTTGGAAACATCAATAAAATAGATAAATCTCTAGTCAGACTGACCAAAAAAAAAAAAGAAGAAGAAGAAGAGAGAAGAATTGGCAACATCAGGAATGAAGAATGAGACATCACTATGGACTCCACAGACATTAAATAGGATAAAGAGGGATTACTACAAACAATTATATGCCCATAAACTGGACAACTTAAATTAAAATGCATAAAATTCTTCAAACACAAACACACACAAACTAACTTTCATTTAAGAAGGAATTAAGTATAGTGGGCCTTCTTACCATAACCATGGGTTCTGTATCCCAGGATCAATCCACAGTGGTTGAATATATGGGTGCAAACCCATGAGTATGGAGGGCAGATTGTACTAGGCCATTTTATATAAGAGACCTGAGCATTCACAGATTTTGGTATCTGCAGGGGTCCTGGAACCAATCCCCCATGGATACCCAGTGACAATGGTAATCTAAATAGCTCTATATCTATTAGATATATTGAATTATGCCTTAAAACATTCCAAAAATATAAATCGCAGGTCTGGATTCTTTTAATGGTGAATTGTCCCAAAGTTTGGGAATTCTACTACACATCAATGAAAGAAAAATAACAATTCTACAAAATCTCTTTGAGAAAATAAAAGAGGCAGAAACACTTTGCAACTTTTTTTATAAATCCTTCACTGATAAACCAGATAAAGACATTTCCTGACAACTACTGACCAACATCTCTCATGAATGTAGATTCAAAAATTCTCAACAAAATCTTATTAAATTTAATTCAAGAATACATATAAAAAATAGTGTATCACAACTAAACAGATTAATGCTAGGAATGCAAGTCTGGGTCAATAATCAAAAATAAATCAATGAAATTATATTAGTAGACTAAAACAAGAAAAAATATAATTACCTCAATAAATGCAGGAAAAAATGACATCATGTCAATATCCATTCCTGATTAAAAACTCTCAGTAAACCAGGAATAGGAGGGAACTTCCGTAACCTAATAAAGTGTGTTTACAAAACCATATAGCTAACTACTTAATGACAAAACACCGAATGCTTTCCCCCAAAGACATTGAACAAGGCAAAGATGTTCTCTCTCATAGGCGCTGCTTAAATTTATACTAGAATTCCTAGTGAAGGCAAGAGAGAAGTAAAAAGGAATTAAAAAATGCAGATTGTAATGGATTAAAAAAAACTTTCTATTCACAGATAAAATATTATCTATGTAGAAAATCTTAAAATTTTACAGAATAGCTCCTAAAAATAGTAAGTTTAACAAACTGTCAGTATACAAGAATCAATTAAATTACCACGTACCAGCAATCAATAATTTGAATTGGAAATTACCAAAACATTACTATCTACAATAGCATCAAAGCAGTTAAATACTTAGGAGCACATTTAACAAAATATGTACAGCATTTGTATGCTGAAAACTACAAAACACTTATGAAAGAAATCAAAAAAGTTGTAAATGGAGAGATATATTGTGTTCATGAATTAGAAGATTCAATATTATTAAGATGTGATTTCTCCCAAAATTAAATTTTATTTTAAAAAGCAGTAGTAATAGAACTAATAGAACAGAATAGAGAGCCCAGAAATAGATCCACACAAATATAGACGCATGATTTTTTACAAAGAAACAGAAACAATTTAATGGAGAAAGGATAGTCTTTTCAGCAAATAGTGCTGGAACATTAGATATCTATATATTAAAAAAACAAAAACAAAAGTAAAACCTCAGAACATACCTCATACCTTATGTATAAATTAACTCAAATTGGATAATAATCCTAAATATAAAATTAAAATTCTAGAATTTTCAGAGGAAAATACAGGAGAAAGGATATGGGAGCTTTGGTTTGGCAAAAAAGTTTTGAGATACCACAACAAAAGCATAATTCACTAAAAATATTGATAAATGGCACTTTTCAATATTAAAAACATTCACTCTTCAAGGAACATTTTTAAGACAATAAAAAGACAAGCCACAGTTTGGGAGAAAATAACTACATATCACATATATGATAGAGGACTTTCCCCCTCCCCCCACTATATATGAAGAACTCTTAAAACATAATTTTAAAAAATTTAAATAAGAAAAAATATCTATAAAGACATTTTACCAAAGAAGTAATACGGATGACAAATATGTGTATCAAAAAATGCTAGATATCGTTAGTCATTATGGAAATCCAAATTAAAAATATACCTACTACTACAGTACGTGCCTATTTAAATGACTAACATAAAAAGTACTGACAATACTAAGGACTGGTGGGAATAATTGGCACTGTCATACGTTTCTGGCTAATACAAAATGGTACAACCATTTTGGAAATCTATTTGGCAGTAAACGCAGTTAGCCAAATAACGTAAAACTAGCAATCTCACTTTAGGGATTCATTCAAATGGATTAAAAATGTGTATTCACACACACACACAATCTTTATGCAAAAATTCATAGCAGTCTTATTCATATCACCAAAATCTGTAGACAACCTAGTTTTTCTTCAATAGGTGAATGGATAAACAATATTTAGTCCACACATACAATGGCATACTTCTCAGCAATAAAAAGGAATGAACTATTAATCTATGCAAAAACATAGATGAAACTTACCTGCATTTTGTTATATGAGAGAAGCTAGTCCCACAAGTTTCGTACTATATTATTATTTTTTACAATAAACAGTAAACAGACAATTGAATCCAGGGAACACACATTCAAAAGTCTGCCAGGGATGCTAAATTGTATGTATGAAGTAGGCCAGGTAAGATAGTAAGTGCTGAACTGATTGTATTTATTATAACCCAATTCTTATAAGTATTAAAACACAAACTAGATGTTAACAACAACAAAACAGTATGTCTAATAAAATAACCCCATACACAAACTGGGTATCAGGTTTAACTCCCAATCCAGCCTAGAGAAGGAAAGACTTATCTATATCTCATGTATAAGAGGGGATACTAACTTCAAAACACAGTCCTTCATTTCCACTCAGACCAAGATAAAAATCAAAACATGAGAATATTTATGGGAAAACATTTCTCTAAAACATTTTTGACCACCAGGATGAGTTGTCAAAGGAGATTATAGAACATTTTCCCTGAAATGTTTACAACCATTTTAACACATGGTTCCTAAACCAAACTCTGAGAAATTGCTGTATGTTTGTTTCAGCCTTCAAGTTCTATGAATTTGACAATTAGTTGAGATGGTCTAGTCTGCATACTCTGTTGTTTAACCTAAATCAATTCTGATATTGAATTTCTCTAAATATGCAACATGCAAGTCAGCATCAAAATCGATAGCACTGGCTCCTCATTGTCACCTGACAAGAAAACATCTGTGAGATCCAGCCCAACATGCATCCTCTCCTTCATTCACAGCACCCTGCCCAAAACACTCACCCTAACACTCTGAATAAATGTGTGCTATTCAAATGATAATTTTTCAAGTGTGAGATCAGTTTGGAATTGACAATTAAAGGAATGTGCAATCCTTCAGGAAATGAAGCCATAAGGCCAAATTTTTTTTCTATTTGTCAACAAAATGATCACGTATTGGGGTATTTCAGATGGAGGAGCATCATTCATAAAACATAGATTTGATCCAAACCATGAAACATTTTTAATGCATTGCATCAAAAATATCAAAGCAACAAGTAGTGGGCTAGGTTTCTGAAAATATTTGACTTTCAGGGAGAGCCTGAATATGTAGATTAATTATACAAACACTGTACAAATGCACTATTAATTCTCTGTTTATCCTTTCTTCGCTGTGACTCCTGAAGCAATTGGAGGTATTCACCATACAGTAATCAGATTCTTTGCATAAGGCTGAAGTAACTTAAGTCCATGGGGCCTTGTGTAGCTATTTTTGTTACAAGTTCAAATTACTTATTCTTTGAATAATGACTACCCAGAAAAGAAGTAGCCTTTAAACATCATATACATAAAACTGAGTACCTTTTCTAAATGACATTAGTCAAGCTGCAACCCTTTTGTTTTTCTTCTAAAACCTTCTATTACATTCTTTTCCCTCTGGTTCAAGATAAGCATCAAACTTGAAAACTGACAATAATTATACTTGGTGACATTGGAGTGAATTTATCTGAGAGTAAGTTCTTTCACGAAGAAAATTCAATGAAATTCAATAAAATACAATGCAATTCCTATATTAACTTTAATGAAGCTCTCCAAGAGTTCAGATGCTTAGAAGGTTTTTAAAAGAAGGTAAGTTGGATGCCAGCTGGGGTTTTCTCAGCTCAGTCAGATTAAGCAAAGAACACTTGTGCAGCTTTATTAACACACAATTTAGCAGAGTAACAGTGAGGCTTCTCTATTTCATGGGTTGCTTGCTTACTGGTAATAGCATTCCTGAGAGACTTCAGGACTTTTAATTATGCTGTGAATAGTTTACAGTATTGAGCTACGGAATGGCAATTAAACTGAGGACATTTTATTTGTACGCTGGTTAATTAAATAGGCAACAGCAAGCTAGACTTATAGAAACCTCAGCAGACTTGGTCTGTCGACCATGTGTGAAAATATTTTTTTTCTTTTTAATTTCAATTAGCAACCCACTGTGCTAAAATGAAACTGAGTCAAAAGTGGGTTTTGAAGTTTTACCTAGGTAGATAAAATGACCCAAGGACTTTTAAACATTCAGTAGATATTCACAGCTCCCAATAAATGCACTCTACCTTTTCAAGTTTATAGTAAATGTATAAATCATGACTCCTGAAAAGTACAACTCATTGTTAACTCACAGTATATCTAAAATAATATAAAAAGAGGGAATGTTTATATGAAGTAATACAATTTTACAGAGCTGTCGAAAAAGCTACTTCCCAGTATTAGATAGTAATGATAAAATTCTTTAAAATTTGATTATTAACAACTGATGTAGCTCTGAATATTTTCACATACATTCAAAGGACATTTTTGAGCCTCTGCTGTACAACTTGTGTCTTGCTAAATGCAACAGATGAGTAAAATTTGATTTTTTTTCTTAAGGATCTTTTCCAAATCAAAATTTGATCATTTGTGATCCTGCTTAATATCCTTCAGTCATCTCTTATTGTTAAGATAAAGATCAAAATCTTTAGCAAGGCTTACAGGGCTGTGGAGGATCCTTGCCCTACCCACCTATAGAGTCTTATTTGCAACACTTTCTTTTTGTGTGTTCACGTATGGCCACAATGATCTTTTTTCAATTCCTCAAATGTGCTAGGCTCCTTCTTGACTTAGAGCCTTTGCTCAGTCTGTTCCTATTCCCCTGAAGGTTCCCTGCTCCCAGCTCAACTTGAAATTTTCCTTGTCTTTATTCTTCAAAATTTATTGCAAATGCTGATGGAAGCCTTCACTGAACACCCTAGATTATAATCCCATTAACTTCTCTAGTAATGGATCACGTGACCTATTGTTGAGCAAGTAATTGGGTATATGAGTCTAGAGTTCTAGGAAGAATCCAGGTTGGAAATATAAATCTGGGGTTAACAGTATTTAAATGTTGTTTAAAGCCACAAGGCTAAATGACATTACACAGGAGTGAGTACAGGCAGAAAAAAAGAGTATTGGTATACTCCAAGCCTTTATTGCATTTGTCAGTCTTTGTCTTTTAACTGGTGACTTTAATCCATTTCTATTAATTCTTAATATCAATATATTTATATCTGCTTCAATAACATAATGTATCTTACGTTTGTCTTGATTTTTTAATATTTTTCATCTTACCGCACTTTAAAAATATTTGGTATCCATATTTTTAGCCTAAAAATAAAATAATTTTCCACATTCTTAAAACTCTTGATCTCCACCCAAATTCATCATACTATTACATAGATTTCTAAGACTGAGTTTTGATGATTTATTGATAGATAGATGATGATAGATAGATAGACACATAGATAGGTCGGTCTAGATAAATAGATACAGGTATACATATTTTAAGACAGTAATAAATGTTACTAAGGCATCTGCTTGTCTTTTCTTCAGATATCTCCTGAATTGGTGTCTACTATTATTTATATACTCCATACATAACTGTATTCAATGTAGTTTTTGTGTAGCAAACTTTCTAAAGCTTTGTATACCCAAGAATATATTATCAAGCATTCTATTTAAATGGAAATTTGTTGGAATAAAATTCTAAATCCTTTTCCTTCAAACACTAGAAATACAGTCCCATCATCTTCTCTCTTTCATGTTTTTTAAGCTATTGTCCATGTCCTTTGTCTTGCTCTTTTATCTGTGGTCTTCTCTTTTTTCTTATAATCATTTTGTCTTTGATATTTTAAATTTCACTTTATATGGAGGACTGAAGTTTTTCCTATCTCTTTGGTGATGCATGAGTCCTTTCAATAGCATAAGATCTCTTATCAATTTCTTGCTTTGTTTTTATTACAATGCATTTATCTTCATTGTTTTTCAAATATTTTTTCTCTTCATTTTTATTTTTCAATCTTTCTGAGACTACTATGATCTGCATGTTGCATTTTATTTTTATTATTCGTATCTCTTATGTTTATCTCTTGAGGTTTATACTTCTATGAAATTTCTGATTCTGATTTCACAATTTTCTAATTGATAGAGCTCTATCAATATTTATAATATCTCTAATAGAGATATTAGAAAATATCTCTAATAGAGATATTAGAAAATATCTCTAGCTCTATCTCTTTCATCTGTTGACTTCTTGTTTCAACTCTCACATTTTTCATATCAAATATTTTACTGGTTCTTTGTGATTTTTTTGATAATATATTTCTTTATACAATTTAGTATGATTTTTAAGTTACTGTGAAATTCTAGGCATTTCTTTATTGATATTTCTTCTACTGATACAATTTGTAATGCAGTGCACTTTTTTTCTTTTTTTTCCCTGAGGTATATTTGGCAAGTAGAGTTGTATATATGTCAAGTGCACAACATAATAATTTGACGTATATATACATTGTGAAGGGATTACCTAATTAAGGTAATTAACACATGCATCTACAGATTCAGTACAGCCTCTATCATAATTCCAATGGCATTGTTGACTGAAATCTTTTTCTAAATCCTAAAATTTGTATGGAACTACAAAATACTCCAAATAGCCAAAGCAATTCTGAGGAAGAAGAACAAAGCTAGAAACATCACACTTCCTGATTTCAAACTCTATTACAAAGCTGTAGTAATCAAATAATACGTACTGGCATGAAAACAGACAGACCAGTGGAACAGAACACAGTGCCAAGAAATAAATCCATGCATACATGGTCAACTAATCTTTGACAAGGGGGCCAAGAACACACATGGGGAAAGCTAAGTCCCTTCAATAAATGGTGTTGGGAAAACTGGATATCCACATGCAAAAGAATGAAACTCCCCGGGAGGAGGCATCAGCACTTGCTTACATGATCCTAGGTCTGAAACCTTCTTACAACAAGGCCATACCCAGGCCTGACTGGGCAACTTCCACTTACTGTCATGTCCCCTGGATCCCACAGGCACCTTTTTTTATGCTCCCATATCCCTGATCTTTAGCATTTATCACTGTCATTATCAAATATTTATATAGAGCTTACTTTTACTATGTGCCAGTTACTGTTCTAAGTGCTTTACTTAAATCCTCAAAGCAACCTATGAGACAGGGACTACTGTTATAATTCCCACTTTACAGAAAAGAAAACTGAGCACAGAGAAGTTAAGTCACTTGCCCAAAATCACTGATAAGGGGTAGAGCCAGATTCAAACCTGGGCAGTCTAGCTCCAGAGGCCTCCATGTTCTTAACTGCTGTGCTGTGTTAACTCTGTTGTATCTGCCTGTTTTCTTGTCTGGTTCCCCAGTCTGTAAACTTTGTGAGGACAGGGTCTGTGTCAATTTTTTTCACCTTTATCAGCATAGTAGTTAGCATAGTGCCAGGCCCTCAATAAAGAAAAAAACAAAGACAACATACAAATGGTCAACAGGTACATGAGAAGGTATTCAATATCACTAATCATCAGGGAAATGAAAATCAAAACCACAGTGAAATATCACGTCACACCTGTTAGTATGTATATTATTAAAAAGAAAAGAGATAACAAATGCTGGCAAGAATGTGAAGAAAAAGGAACCCATTTGCACTGTTGGTGGGGAGTGTAAACTGGTACAGCACTTTGGAAAACAGTATGGAGGTTCCTTGAGAAATTAAAAATAGAACTACCATATGATCCGGTACCCCTACTTTTGGGTATTTCAAATGGAATGAAATCATTATCTCAAAGAGATATTGGTATTTCTATGTTCATAGCAGCATTATTCACAATAGCCATGGTATGGAAACAGTGTAAGTGTCCATCGATGGATGAATGGATAAAGAAATGTAATATATATATATATTTATATTTATATATATTTATTGTAATATATTAATATATATTTAATGTAATATATATATTTAATGGATATATATTTAATGTAAGTCTATTCTGCCTTAAAAAAGGAAGGAAATCCTGTCACGTCACTTGCAACAACATGGATGAACCTTGAGGGCATTATGCTAGTAAAATAAGCCAGACAGAGAAGGACAAATACTATATATCACATATATGTGGAATCTAAAAAAAAAAAAAGTCAAACTCATGGAAACAGAGAGTAGAAAAGTGATTGCTAGGGGTGGGAAATAAGGGGAGGTTGGTAAAAGGGTACAAATTTTCAGTTATAAGATGAATAACATCTAGGTATCTAATTTTTAAAAATGAATGAAACTGGAACCCTGTCTTACACCACTCACGAAAATTAACTCAAAATGAATTAGACTTAAACGTAAGACCCAAAATTGTAAAACGCCTAGAAGAAAACACAGAGAAAGTGTCCTTTTTTTCTTTCCTTTTGAAATAGAGATGCCCTGCAAATATCTTGTCATTGTGTTTTGTGAACTCATTTGCCTCTGGGATGAATGGTTTCTCTATCAAATAATGTATATGGGGGAGGCCAGGCACAGCTCTGGTCAGCCTTCATGAGTTTAAGAGGTAGAGGTGTATGAGTTCAGCCCAACTTGGGGGAGGGAGCCAGCAGTCTTGTGTTTTAGTGTCTTTTCCTAGGGCACTGTGAGTTTTAGAGGAATGGGAGATGCAAAGAAAATACCAAATCAGACTGTTGAGGAGCAATAGAGAATAAGAGATGAAAAGAGACAGTGATGTCCCAACTGAAGGTGGTGCTGATCAAAAAGAAGTAGAGCAGTAACTAGATAGGGAAGTAGGATACCAAGATGCTGTTT
This sequence comes from Balaenoptera musculus, assembly GCF_009873245.2. Lineage (NCBI taxonomy): Eukaryota > Metazoa > Chordata > Mammalia > Artiodactyla > Balaenopteridae > Balaenoptera > Balaenoptera musculus. The sequence continues at coordinate 48,091,883 of NC_045794.1, read as the reverse complement.
GTAAATTTGGAGAAATTAAAGTACACACTCCATGTGCCAATATCAAAGTTCTTCTCTGGAATATATGAGTCAGTCATGTTAAGCTTTGTTAGTTAATCACTATATTTTAATTTGTGTTCACAATATATTCACTATAAATTAACACTGAAGATGTATTTTTTATTTCTAGAAAGATTATCCAATTTTTTAATTTCAAGATTTTTTAATTTTTAATTTCAAAAATATGCATTTCAATTTCAAAAATACATTTTTTTAATTTTTAAGTTTAATTTCAAAAATACTCATTTCATAAAAAATAAATAATAAGCAAGCTCAAAGATACATTCATATTCCCTTTTGACTATAAGATTCTTTTATTACCTATCTATATGAATTTTGTAAATATTAATACCTTTCAGATCCTTATTCTTAGCACCATTCTGACTCTCATGGTTTTTAACAAACTGTTTGAGTAATTTGAGAAGGCAAATCAGAAAATGTGTCAGTGCTGATTTAATTGCCATTCAACTTTAATACATGCTGATATATGCCTGTTTTGATTCTAGTTTAGCATGCTATTAGGAAATAATGGGCTTGTACATATTCATTGTTATAACTGTCCTGTTACAACAACTGGCTAGCAGTAATGCCAAAACAAAGATTCATTACAAGTGGGCTAATTTGTTTTAGTAAGTATCTCACTGTGTGACCCCATAATCATTCAATTTTACAGGCCAGCTAAAAAGGCCCGATAACTCTCCCACTACACTATTTAATTTTTAGTAAATAAATACCAAGTATGAGCAGTCTTGCCCTCTCTGCCATTACCCCACAAATCATTGTTATGCTTATGTCTAAGTCCTTAAGTCTGTGGGCACAGCCTATGGATAAGTGGGTGTTTGTATGTCTCCAGAATGGCTCTGAAGGCATATATTGATAGAAACAATAATTAGTCAAGCATATTTCCAAAAAAGTAATTTGAAGTAGAGAACTTGAGCAAACTTTTTCATGAAACTAGACATATAATTTGTAATATAGATCACCAAGTGTTATTGTCCTCCCAAAATCACATGGGCAATTCTAAACAATCAATTCTGAGCTGAGATGTTTTGCATATTTTTTCTTTGAAATAAATAAGCAAACTTTACCAAACTAGTTTCATGCTACCAAATAAAAGAATAAAAAAAGGCAAATTTGGCAATCTAGTAAAGTTAAACTTTGTCCTGGGACTAATAAAGACTTGAGTCCAGAACTTCCCTTGCTACAATTAACTATGTGACCTTAGGCAAATTATCTATTCTCCCAGAGCCTTATTTTTTACCTCTTAAAATACAGTTGCATAATTCAAAGAATTGTGATGATTTATGAAAAGGATTGTGATGATGTAGTCAAGAAAAACAGCTCTAGGAGAGAGCATCTGGTATAGTCCTTGTCACTTGAGAAACGTTAGTGCTTTAAAAAGTTATTATTATGTCCATGTTCAATGGGATGAATGAAAAAGGAAACAGGTAGAATTTGTAAATCTGTAGTTTATCTTTATTTCTCTTCCTCCTCCTCTTCTTCTACTTCTCCTCCTCTTCCTTTCTCTCACTCTCCTTCTGCCTCTCTCTCTCCCCCTCCACCCCTCCTGCACAGAATCTACAAAATTTTTCCACATTTGTGGAATTCTCTTCTTTTGATGACATCTATTGCTGCATAACAATCTCAAAATATAGCAGTTAAACAACAATGTATAGGGTCTCTCATGGCTGTGGATTTTGTGGGCTTCCTAGGCTTAATGAACCAGTTGTTGCTTGTGATTTCTTACCACGTTGCAGTCATGTGTCAGCTGGGACTACAGTGGTCTTAGAGTTTGACTGGGCTGGATATCTAAGAGGTCTCACTCACATGGCTGAGAGTTGCAACTGGCTATCAGATGGAAGTTCAACTGAGCCTATCAATCAGGGCATCTACACATGGCTTCCTGGACTTACCACTATATGGTAGTGAGGTTTCAAAGTAAACAACAACTCAACAACAAATGTTCCAAAAAACTCAAGTGGAAGCCGTAGGGATTTTTTTTTTTTTTTACCTCACCTCCATCACATCTTGTTGATCAAGAACAGGTTACAGAGTCAACCAAATTCAAGAGGAGGACTCTACAGAAGGATGTATAAATGGATGGTGGGACTGGTGCCAGATCCCTTTTACCCATCTTGGGGAAAATAACTCCAAAAAGTTGAACCTGCCAAGTACTTATTTTCTTGGTCACTTGCTGCTAGGACACAGACATATGCCTTAGACTCAGCTGCACACATAGAGCTCCTCAGGCCTTAGAATCTGTAGCCAATGGCACAAGAAAGACGTGTCTATGGAAAGTCATTTCAAGCAGAGGTTTTAACAGTGGCAACATCACTTAGTTTCCAAGGGCAGCAAAGCCTGCATCAGTAACGGTGGTCTCCAAAGAACAAAAAGAAAGGTCAGGGCCACGGCACAAATAGTTGTATCTAGTCTGTGGCAGAGCAGGTTCAGCTTCTCTGTGTCTTTTTTTAATTTATTTATTTATGGCTGTGTTGGGTCTTCATTTCTGTGCGAGGGCTTTCTCTAGTTGTGGCAAGCGGGGGCCACTCTTCATCACGGTGCGCGGGCCTCTCACTATCACGGCCTCTCTTGTTGCGGAGCACAGGCTCCAGACGCGCAGGCTCAGTAGTTGTGGCTCACGGGCCTAGTTGCTCCGCGGCATGTGGGATCTTCCCAGACCAGGGCTCGAACCCGTGTCTCCTGCATTGGCAGGCAGATTCTCAACCACTGCGCCACCAGGGAAGCCCTTCTCTGTGTCTTGATATTAGATGTGATTTTGTCCTTATGTCTTCTGAGTCTCATCCATTACGCTTTTTAGTGATTCTTTTTCCCACCAACAATCTTTTAATATAGTTATTTTTTGCTTACTTCAGTCATGCTAATTTTTTACTTCCTGTATTTAAATATTTTGATTGATACAAAAATAATTATGCTAATGAGTTTTTTATTAAGTGAGGCACTTCCCTAAGGTCTAATACTAAAGTATGTCATCTGGTCATACTTGAACAATCTATAGAGTCAGACATCAATACCTATAGCATTCTAAGATTTAAGGACTTAACAATATAACACTGAATAGTTTTATACTTCACTGAATAGCTAATAACTATTTGTATGTTAACTTTAGCTTTTCCAGTTTTGCCTACAAATTTTTTATTTTTATTTTTAAATGTTAAATGTTAGAAGAACCCTGTGAGAAAAACCTGAGGCAGTGCAACTGTTCAGTAAAGTTCTGATAGAATTGAGTCATCTAACCCACCCGCTGAAAGCCAGAACACAAAAATTCATAGGACTTGGGTTACCAGGAGCAAGGAGTGAGGGCACAAACTGACCAATGGGATTATAATAAGTAAAGCAAATGGAAATTTTCCAGAAAAGATTCATCTTAAAAATATCTGTAGCAGGTTACTTATTGGGTACATCAGATTTTTCTCACAGAACTAAAGATGTTAAAATAAACATAAAGCAGAGTACCAATAACAATGGCCTATTGTAATTTTAACTCTTATTCTGATAGTCAAAGAAAAATTAGCAATAATATAAAACCAACCTAGAAAGCACAATTGGATGTAAAATAAAAAGGGGAAAATGTATTAACAAATACTACCTGGGTTATGTAATCAATTGCAGCTAATTCTTAACAAATATCATACAAGAACTGAATATGCCTCATGTCTGAATAAAATTCTAGGGTGCTGAATTTTCCTGACCTTATATTCTTACATGGTTCATTTCTCAATGAATAGACTACTTAGAGTCTCTGTTGAGAATACTTTGTATCAGATGAGTTTGTGTGTGTGTGTGTGTGTGTGTGTGTGTGTGTGTGTGTGTTAAAGAGGGAGAGGAAGAGAGAGATAGGAAAGAGTTGAGTGTAAAATATTATGAAGAACCAAAATAAATAATGCAAATTTTACTCATATCAATCCTTTTCTAGTTAGTTCAGTAACAGGCCATTTACCAAAACATGAATATCAAGGTATCAGTCAAACTTCCAATGAGAGCATAATATATCTCCCAAGAAAACACTTCTAACTGGGTGGTTTTCCCCAAGGAGGTTGTCACTAAGTTTCATGAAGGAGTTCTTCAGTTTTGTTAAAACACCTGAAAATTCATTAGTAAGTGAGAATAAATGTCATAGAATATAACATTCATAATATTAACTGAATTAACCTACACCTGACTTCTGAAAAATAAATTATATTCTGAATATTCTTCTCTCCCTTAGGGGACAATGACGATGTCATAAACATTTTTTATGTCCTCTATCACTCCCTTCCCGGCACTTCTCTCCTTATTAGGATGAAGTATGGTTAGTAAATATCTACAATGGTCACGTTATTAAACATGTTAAAGAGTAGTTAAAGAAGGCAAGAATGTCTTATCAAGTCATCAGCAGAATATGGATAACTCATGACTCACATCCATAGTCTTTAAAAATTGACTCAGCGATGCTCATGTAGATATTTATTTTAATGAATTTGATTACCATTATATAGCAATGTTTCAAATGAACTGGCTAACATAAATGATCAAAAAAATCTCATATTTCCAAAACAATTGTCAAATTCCAAAAGGATAATAACAGCTATATTAAAACAAACAAACCTTGTATATGCCTATAATGAGCCAGATTTTCTACTGAGTTAATTCTTAAGACAACCTCAATGTCTGGGTATTATTATTAATACCTGTCTTATTTATAAGGAGATAAAAAGAAGAGGAGTTAAGAAACTTGCCAAAGATTATGGCACCTCTCCTGACATGGCCTCTGAATGCATTTCTGAGGATTTACTGACTTGAAGTTATCTTTATTTTCAGTCATCATTGAAAGTTGTTCAATTACTTAAAAGCAACTGAAGTATGCTTTAGTGATTGAAACAGGGATTCTATCTAGGAAATGGAGCGAAAACAGCACACTTAGAAACAAAAGCCCTATTTTGATTTGAGAATGTGGTGAATCAATGGAATAATGTTTATAATTGTTTTTCCATACTTGAGATTCTCTGATTATGATACTATTATTTCTTACAGAAAGTCAAGAGGGCTCTTTAGTCTAAAAGGGTGGTCTTAAAGGCTTTGCTGTTTATGACGTATTTCCTCAGAGAGAAATACTGCATGTTCTATTCTAAAGTAAGACCATAAAATACGAATATTTAAGAGTAGCTCTTTGGGCATTAACATTTATTCAGTTTGTCTGCCCAGCTCACACAATTTAATTAGATGACAAAATAAGAAATCTTGTTGTAGTAGCATAAACCAAATTATAATTATCTTATCTTTTAATTCAGGGAATATCTGATCATCAGATAATGAGAACAGTACTTAGATTAAGATTTAAGTCAGGTAAAATGTTATTTTCCCCTTTATTTCTAAATCCACTCATTGTCTTTAAAATGGGAACAAAATTATTCTTCAGTTTTTAGAGCAGTTTTTTATTTTTATTTTTTTACTTTGGTGCTTACCTCACCCCCACCCCATTGCTCCATAATTCACTGATGATGTCCAGCTCAATTCTCCCTTAGGAATAGTCTGTAAATATTTGAAAGTGCCATTAATAGTACTGCAACTTTTTAAAGTAAATATGTTGAGCTGAAATTACATATCAGCACAGTTTACCTAGTTACAATTACCAAGTTTCAAGATTGTTTGAAAAGAAATTTTATCTGATTTTAAATAAAATTTGTCAGTCATATCCATTCAGCCATTTAATATGTATTAATTGACTACTCTTATTTTCTAGAGGCAAGTGATATAAGAGTGAACAAATGAAGCTCACGTTTCAGTAAAATTACATTCTAGTAGGGGAAGACAAAAAAATCATAATTAAATAGATACAATATATATTTATGATAAAAGCTATGTTGAAAACTTAACAAATTATACAATATAGAGTGATGGGAGGGTTATGCTATTTTAATGCATGTGGTTACTAGAACCCTCTCTAATGTGGTGGCATTTAAGCAGATTTGAATGTAATGAGGACACTGGCCCTCTCGCAAGCCAGGCAGTGTGGGAAAAAAACGGTTAAAGTCCTGCCATAGGAGAAGCTTAATGTGCTCAAAGGAGAGCCCTGAGACCCAGGTAGCTGAGTAGCATGAGGTGAGGGGGCAAGTTGTAAAAGATAAGCAGAGTGACTTGAAATTTCATGACTTATATATATAACTATAATGGAAAGCAGCGTTTCCAGTGACAGGTAAGAGGGTAACTTTGTAGTCGTAGAATCTCTAAATTGTGGATTGATATCTCTTCCCATCAAGAAAACACATAAGACACCACAAAAACCTCATTATTAGAACATCATGATGTGATATGCAGACATCATAATTAAAGTATAACAGGGAGCAAAAGACCGAATGATAATAGATGGATGCTTTGATATCTGTATAGTTCTCAGACAGAGGTAAGATGTGACTGAATATTCTAATATGACCTCATTCCAGTACTGCTCGTATATTTTTAACTAGTCACCACACCTTCATTTTCCTCCCTCTCAAATGTCACCTTGCACACACCAATTCATCTTTTTAAAGTTTACTTTTGGTAACATCTTTCCTTTGCAGAACATATGGATAAAGGTTAAGATTTAGAGTGATAAATGCAAACATATTGTTATAAAATATCACTTTAATATTAGGAACCATGAAAATAGCAATAGCAAGCTCTTAATATGGTCTAAACACGATTTTAAACATTCTAGTTGGGACCACATCATTTAAATCTCACAACAATTCTATGTAAATAGTTTTTAAAAACTGTTTTCATACCCATTTTCCAGATGAGGGAACTGAGACAGATTATTCCTTTTTGAAACTGACATAGCTGCTGAGTGACTGGCTTAGAATCTGAACCTGAGCAATCAGGCTTCAGAATCTGCACTTTAACATAATTTATTTTATATTATTATTATATATTATATACATTATTGACCATATATTCTATATTATATCATATCATATTATATCATATATAATACACATATTAATAATCCTTACCAGAGAGCTCACTGTTTTCTATTTCAAAACTCATGAAAAATGTCAATGTTAATATCATTTTCAAAATGATTATTTCAATATTTCTATACCACACTGAGTAGTATACTGGTATTAATTATTTGGGATGATTCCAGCATTGCAAAAATCATCTTTTTTGCATGAAGGTATCATTATGCTTTCAGAGTAGTATCTTGAGGGAGATTCTAGACAATGGGATTAGAGTGTCTAAAGAGACAAACACATTTAATGCTCTTGATGCATATGCTGTGTACAGTTTTTTTTTTCTGGCATCTAAATGGCTGTAAAGCCAGATAATAATTAATAACCACATCTCCTAAGCATTCCAATAATATATTCTGTATGCTAAGGCTCATTATCTGAAGCTGGGCCAGTGTGAGTATTTTGACCTAAGAAAACAGCAGTGCAGCTGGTAAACATGAAGTCAGCATTTAGGGATGAGTAAAACACTTAAGAGCTTGGAGGAGAGGAGTAAATAATATTCCAAATTGAGAACTTGGTACCTCTTTTCTGATTGTTTTCACTTTAGAAAACATTCACAGGTATACTGTCCGTTAATTGGATTATTTTCAAGCCAGCTAGATAAAAATTTAAAGATCAGTGTAATTCTAAATTACAATATTTTAAACAACCTTGTTTTTCTTGGAATGATCACTGGAACAACTAACTGGGGATACTTGATATATTGCCAGAATTATTTTGCATCACTCCAACTAAAGATGGTGGTCTGCATATCCTGGCACATATGTGACAAAAACACGTGCCTTTCCAAAATGTCAACGTAAGTTATTGCTCTTTCCATAATTTTCGGTATTTAACGTCAAGTGACTCATGTTGACTGATTTTTGTCATGATATATTATTATATGTGTTAAAAATTAATAGTGGTGCTGTCAGGAAACTTCATGAGGCATTTAACATATGAGCTAATGTTTTCCATAAATATTTCCATGCATTCATATTCACATCTTTACTTATCTCAGATGAAAGCCTATGAAAAGGACTTCATTAAAGCATTATGAAAAAGATATTTACTGAGAGAAAGATAAAATGATTAATACATAGCAGTCATGGAACACATTTGAACTGATGGTCTTGCCATTAAAAGGAACTATAAACACTGCTTGAAATGGTGATCTTCATTAATGTAACAGCGCCCTCTATGTTCAAGGGTCTACGATAGAGAGGAGAGTAATAATCTTCGAACAGTTAATGAAACCTGACTTTTCCATATCAAGTTTTTATACATAATGGTGAAATTAACTTTTTGACTTGTCAGTTTTATAGTCCACTTCCATAAAGCCAAAAGGATACCCATTAAGATTTCATAAGCGAAAAAAATAAAATAGAATTTTAAATCCACAGTTGTTCATTTCTTTGGAGAATAACCACTCACCTATTGTGCTTGAATATCAAAAGCAGAGACGATTTTGAGTGGGAAAATAATACAATTTTAATACCGACAAGTAACATTTGAAAGTCTTCAAAGCAATAGAAGAATATTTGAATTTGACAGAAACCATAGCACAAATTATAGGTTTTGTTTATAAGGCAACTTCTTGCAAATTATAATGAGAGCCTGCCTGAATTATACAGAAACCTTCTACAGGGGAGATTTATCATAGAACTAATACCACAGGAACGGGTGAAATTTACTGTTTTAGAAACTACTGTCCAGAAGGAAGGCTTTACTTCTACCTCATCCTATAGTATTTATAATGTATCCATAAATTCCCCAATGTAAAGCTTTGGATTATTTTACAAACCTTGCCTTTAAAGGGTTAAAGGCAAGATAAAAATTAGAATAGAGAAGCCCAGCTTTATTGAGTGCTTACTTAAATAGGACTAAGCGTTTTTATTTGTTTTTATTAGTAATTTAAAATGTTTGATCTTTAAAGGTACCTGTTAGCTTACATTAATTGTTGCAGGTTATAAACATTTATAAATATTGAATTTTCTGATATCAAATGAAATTCATAAAATGGAGGTTTTGATTGAGAATTTTTATTTTAACTTTTTCATTTATGCAACTGTGATACTAAGTATATTGCTAAAAATAAGAAGAAAAAGAAGGAAAAAAGTGGACTAAACATATAAAGCTGGAATTTTTTGTAAAGAAAGTGTATCAAATTAGAAATGGGAGTGGCCCTAGGATGTCTAAGAAATATTTAACGTTTCTGTTATACACTTTAATTTTTACACAGTTCAAGACATTAAAGTACTGACAATTTGAAGAAATAATTCTGTACTTTTTTTCTCCAAGTGTCAAACTTACTCTTCATGATTTATAATATGATGCTACTGAAGTTTGAATGTATAACACTCGAGAGCAAAGATTAGACAGTCCAAGTAAAACAAATAAACTTTAACAGAAGAAAACTTAAACACAAATATATTCAAATCCAACCCTGTGACTTCCATTAAATGTACTAATAAGCCATAACACAACTAATAAAAAATTAAGCATAGACATGTTAAAAATTGTCAGGGGGCTTAAAAATAGAATTTATTCTGAAATTTGTTCCTGTCAGATCTAAATATAAAATTGGAACTTTTCAATCTCCAAATACCTTTTTTTTTTTTTTGCAAGAAAATGAGGGCCTGAAAACAGGGAGTATGAATGCTTATGTTTTTGTTTCAAGAATGTGGTGGAAGAATGAACTGTTTTGCAAATTATAATTATATTCTACCTTTAATATTTAAAAAGTAATTAAATAAATTGTTGAATATATTTATTTTTCTAAAAAACAAAAATGTAATTTTAAAAGCATGCATTTTATAAACTTAATATAAATTTAAAAACTAAAAAACACACTAAAACCAGAAAATGAGTGAATTTACATTTTAAGGGTAGGGAAGAAAAATTGAACAACTATTTGAACATTTTTGCTTTAAATACTGTGAAGGAGAAGAAACATTTACATATGAAATATTATAGAGCAAACCTGTCTATACAAGAACCAATTGCACAGCACAGAAAAATCAATGAACAAATAGTTACTAAAATAGGTCATCAATTTGGGCAGTTACCATCTTGTAACTTTTTGACTAGATTAGTAAATATTTTGGGGAAAGAGAGATTCACTAACCACTCATCACCATGCTACTCACTATTTAACTGAATGTGACTCTATCCCAATAATGCTGAAAAGAAAAATATCCAAAGAGTCAAGGTTTTCATTAGCCAGAATATAGTAATTGTGAATTTAATGGCAAAGGACCTGAAACCACCAAATTCAGTCCCAGTTAATAGGTTAGGCAGATGTTGGGCACACTTTAAAATCAAGAATGCTTGGATGCAATGACCTGGCAAAGATTATGATTCAGAGTCTAGGTTAAATTAGGAAACAAGGGCTGGAAATACAGTGATGAGGATATATAGTACCTGCTCTCCATCTAGTCCCAACTTTACAAAAGAAGTTGGGGTCTAAATGCCTCCTCCATCCAATATATCCCCATCTCTGTCACCAAGACTTCCTTGTTGCTAGATCCTGTGTTCTTAGCTCAGGCAATTATCCCTGTTTGCTTCGTACTCCAACTCCCTCTATTTGGTCTTTCTTTGTGACAATTTATTATTTATATTGCAACAGATTGTCCTTTCAAAACCATCAATCCAGATAATAAGCTCTATGAGGGAAAGGACCCTGACAGTGACGAATTCACTGCAGTCTGTAGCTCCTAACCCAGGAGCCTGTGCCTGGTGCACAGTACACAGAGCAAGGCTTTAATGAATATTGTTGAATGAGTGAGTGAACAAATACAAAACCTACTCATGGCATTCCCTTCAGTGGCACCACATAAATTTCAACTTTATTAATGTGACCTAGAATGCATTGCACACACAAATCTCATCCTTTTTAATCTTTCTCCATGTGCTCCTTTTCGCCACAATGGACTCGATGATCCAAAAGCAATGCACTTCTTTCAGTTCCTCAGAAAAAGAAAGATCTTCTTCATTTTAAGTCCTTTTCACTCACTTTCTCTCAGTCTGGAATATTCCCGCACTCCTACTCTCTTTTTCCCTCTCAACTGCCCTTCTTAAGGATAACACCCACTCATCTCTCGGCCTCAGCTGTCAATATATCACTTCAGATCCCTCTCTCAAAGCTCCCAGAATACCAAGGACAAATCTCATGTTGAATTTAGCCTAGAGTGCAATACCAGGCACATGATGTACTCTCAATCAACATGTACTGAAAGAAAGAATAAGAAATGTCAATTAATAACTGATCATTTTAAGGTCGTTCAGTCATTTTGTAGATCAAAATCAACTCACATTTGCACTTGTTTTGCAAATTTGATTATTGCTCTCATGACAAAATTTCAACTCTTTCTAACCAAGTTTCCAAGATAAAATTGTTGTCTAGGAAAATGATGATGATCATATCTGGTTCATATATAATAAATCTCAGGTACAAACACTGCAAATATTCAGACATGTATGTAAATTCGTATATATTCATAGTAATTATGGATGCATTTAATAAACAAAAAAATCACTGATTGACAATGTAACAGAATAGAACAAACATGAAACTTGAGTTATGCAGCCACCTGTGCTGGAATCGTAAGACCTGCCAATTCAATTTTTCCTATATTGCATTAGTTACTTCATATCTCTGAGGCTCACTTTCCTCATGCCTAAAATAGAAATAAAAGCACCTTGTGGTGTGGTTGGAAGGAATGTACAGAGGCTGAAAGTTGTAGGTGTTAAAAAATAGGTATCATTATTTCAAAGTCCTTGTGTTGAAATCTATATCATTGAATGTTTTCAGTATTTTAATGGAAAGAGTTATTAACAAATAAGAGAGAGTATCACTCAAGAATACCATAGTAGATATCTTTATAAACCTGCTGTTTTCCTATTTAAGAAGATAATTAAGACTTGACCATGACTAATTACCTTAGAGATAGGTTTCCTGCCTCTATTGCAAATTAATTTGTGTCACATAAAGTGCACTAAAACATGCATTAAATTAAGTATTCAGTGTCTGGTAATCAATTCATCTTAAAAAAAGATTTAAACATTTGTAAGTGTAACATTGATGCCTTTTATAATTTTAATAAGATTAAAATTATGTAATATTATTAGATGGACCCTCAAACTTTTACTTAACTGAATTTACAGTTAAATATCTAGAGTGAGTCTACAGGATTAAAAAACAGTCTCATATTATTCATAGTGTTTAGTTTAGCAGATTAATTTGGAATTATTTCTAAAATGTTTCTCATGTGTCAGGCACAATTCTAGGTGCTAATGTTATAACAGTGAACAAAATGGGGAAAACCATCTCTATTCTTATTACAGCTTAAAACAGCACCTATTTATTATCTCAGTTCTGTACATCAAGAGTCTGACTCGTGTTGGCTGGGTCCTCTGTTTAGGTTCTCACAAGGATGAAAAAACCAGTCAGCAGGGATAGGCTATTATTTGGAGTCTCTGAGAAAGAATCTGCTACCAAGCTCATTCACATTGTTGGCAGAGTTCATTTCCTTACAGTTGTAGAATTGAGGTCCTCCTTTGCTTACTGGCTCTCTGCCAAGAATCACTCTTAGCTCCTGTGACTGCTTCTTGTACGTGACCCATTCCATCTCCAAAACCAGCAATGGCATATCAAGTTCTCTTAATTCAAGTATCTCTGTCTTTCCTTTCTGCTACCAGCCAGAGGAAACTGCTTTAAAATGGCTCGTCTGACTGAGTCAGTTCCACCTGGATGGATGGATAGTCTCTGTCATCTTAAGGTCAACAGTTTTGGGATTTTACTACATTTGCAAAATCCCTTCACAGCAGTACCTATATTAATGTTTGATTGAATAGCCACCAGACGGAAGTCTTGGGGCGAGGGCATCTTTAGAATTCTGCCTGCCACAACAGGCAGTGCTGATATTTAAGAAAATAAGTGAAATACACGTTATGTTAGAGGATGATAAGTGTCATAGAAAAATTAAAGCAAGTAGGATATAAGAAATGCTCACGTGGAAAAGTATTGTAAGCTTATAGTCTATGGTCGGAAACATAAGACTTGCCCAGGGAGACCTGGGCTTCTGGAGGTGACAGGCTAAAAGGAACATTGAGATTTCCCCCTAGAGTTTAAAGCAGAAAATAATGGAATAGAGCTGAATTATGTCTGAGAGGAAGAAGGAGGGCGAGATCTTGGCAGGAGCATTTAGCGTTTGGTGACTCTACTCTTAACCCCTATCAATGGCTGTCCATAGGCCAAGGGAAGAGGGGGCATCTTATAAAAAATATAACCTAAGCTATGACAATTTAAGAAAAGTACAAATAGAAGCTGCACACGTCCTCAATTGCATCTTCTTCCCACAAACCTAAATGTGGTATTTATTATTCCAATTCATGTTATTATACTGATCCTTGAAATAGAAACCATATTTTCAAAACAGTCAAAGGACTCACAAAACAGATAAACTGTACAAAAGCATGGCATGCAAGATAATCTAAGCTCAAATCCCTTTAACACCAGTTTATTCAGACCCATATGTTTCAAGCTAAAACACAGACCAATTGACCAAATAGTAACCCTGTAGAGACTCATATATTTTAAAGGTATGGCACTGATCTTCCAGCAGCTCCTTATTTTACAAAATCAGTTCAGTCCCTGTGAATACCATCCTATGAGTAATTCCAGTATCCAAAATGCTATAAATAACTTTCCCAGATTCCCCATTTTGAGACTCCTCATGGTTCCTCACAGTTTGCATTTTCCTTTGCTGTAGCAAGCTAATAAACCTACCACCAGAGTGACTTGGATGGTCTTAGCAAGTGGAGCCCCAGCGAGACTTGGCCACATCCCTCGTTCACCTTGACAAGGAGCTCACCTCTGTAACAGTGTGCACATCTGAGATACCTGGAGTCTTCCCCAGCTGAGCCCACCTGCTGGTGAATATGATGTAAGTTTTTTGCTTAATCAGAGTTCCAATTATTTCATAGAGTACTCAGCATTATGTTTTCTTCTCCATTCTGAGAAAAGAATCCCCCAGACTTGTTGGTCATTGGTCAAATGTGCACACATTTTTCCTTTGTGTGGATCTTCCATAGCATTAATTTACCACTAACTGCCAACTCTACCTGTCTATCGTCTGTAAGGATTTATGTCTCTAATAAGGTTCAATAAATGTTTTTCTGTAAACGGCCAGGTAGTAAATATTTAGGTTCTCTGGGCCAGACAGTCTTTGCTGCAACTACTCGGATTGGTATTGTAGCCCTAAAACTGCAGACAATATGTAATGAATGCACAAGGCTGTGTTCCAATAAAACTTTATTTATACAGATGTTGGTCTGAGTTTAACCTTCTGGCTGTAGTTTGCTGACCCCTGGTTTATAGGATGAAGTTCAAAGGGCAAGAGACAGATAGAGGTTGGAAAAATTGTCCTCTCAACTGGATTGAAGCTCATGCTTTCAAAATGTCATGTTGCACTTTGAAAACCTTATAAAGACATTCCTCATTATTGTCTTCATATTTCTGAGAATATTTTATTTAATTCCCTCTGCCAGGCCAGGGAGCTTCTCTGGGCCACTAGTCTTTGGTGACAACTAATTTTTGGCCTGGTTCTGGAGACACGTGGTTTCAAAACTGTAATCTTTACTGACTACTGCAGTTCTCATGAAGTTTCTTAAGTGTGTGTTCCCTCCAGACTAAATATCTGCTCCCTTCATAACTCTTGTTACAATCTTAACTCATATGCATATTTCTTTAATCGGCATAATTTCACCAAGGGCAATTTGGAATTGCTGTGACAGTAACAGGAACTTTTGATATGAACAAGGGTGTTCATTTGAAAGGCTCCATAAAACAAGGATTCAGTGAATCAGATTTTAAAGTCTCTTACAAGCTACTGGAGCTCAAGTTCTAATTGATACATATTTAGGATTTACATAAATTGAAAATGAAAAAATTCAAGAAATTTAAAAAAATGTTTAACTTTTAATGTATTAAAAGTTTTGACTCTTTTAAAGAAAACTTTTTTCTCCCCAAAATAGCTCTGTTACGGGTTGGACAATAAATTTTTTTCTGTAAAAAAATATTCTAAAATTCTGTGAATTAAAGTAACATCCTTGGTTGTGGTTAGAGATAAAAAGAAAAGTGTGATATTCAGAACTTTTTAACATAACTTAGAGTCTTTTAAAATATGATTTATGAATACAGAGTTTATAATATGTATTTTTTAAAGTTAATTTAGTATATTTCTGATAAATAGAAGGATTTTTTTAAAAATTAGAGTTACTAATATTGGTTTTAAAACAACTCTTTATGTCTTCTTTCTAATTCTATCACAGTACAAACAATATTCTACTTTGTATAGGACTAAGAATCATATGAGTTCCTTATATATTTTGGATATTAACCTCTTATCAGATAGGTGGTATACAAATATTTTCTCCCATTCTATAAGTTGCCTTTTTATTTTGTGGATCATTTTTTTCCTATGCAAAAGCTTTTTAGTTTGATGTAGTCCTGCTTATTTAGCATTGCTTTTGTTGCCTGTGCTTTTGTTTTCATATCCATAAAATTATTGCAAAGACCAATGTCAAGGAGCTTGTTACTTTTGCTTTCTTCTGGAAGTTTTATGGTTTCAGGTCTTACATTTAAGTCTTTAACCCATTTCAAGGTAATTTTTGTGAGTGGTGTGAGATATGGGTTCATTTTCATTCTTTTGCATGTGAATATTCAGTTTTCCCAACACCATTTATTGAAGACTATATTTTCTCCATTGAGTATTAGTCAAAGATCAGTTGACCATATATACATGAGTTTATTTCTGGGCTCTCAATTCTATTCCATTGGTCTATGTGTCTGTTTTTGTGTGAGTACCATACTTTTTTGATTACTATAGATTTGTAATATAGTTTGAAATCCAGAAGTGTGATGCTTCCAGCTTCATTCTTTCTCAGGATTGCTGAGTTATTTGGGGTCCTTTTTGTTACAATACAAATTTTAGAATCATTTTTTTCTATTTCTATAAAAAAAATGCCATTACATTCAATATCAAAAAATCAAATAACTCAATTTAAAAATAGGCAAATGACTGGAATAGACATTTTTCTTAAGATATTCTAATGGCCAACAGATACGTCAAAAGGTGCTCAACATTACTAATCATGAAGGAAGTGCAAATCAAAACTACAATGAGATATCACCTCACACCTATAAAAATGGCTGTTATCAAAAAGACAAGAGACAACAAGTGCTGGTGAGGATGTGAAGAACAGGGAATACTTGCACACTGTTGGTGAGAATACAAATTGGTACAGCCACTACGGAAAACACTATAGAGGTTCCTCAAAAAGCTAAAAATAGAACTACCACATGATCCAGCAATCTCACTTCTGGGTATATATCTGAAGGTAGTTAAATCAGTATCTCAAAGAGGTATCTGCACTCCCATTTTCACTGCAACATTATTTGCAATAGCCAAGACATAATAACAGCCTAAGTGTCCATCAGTGGATGAATGAGTTGTTTATCTAGGAAGATAAAAGAGATAAAAGTAAAATATTTTGTTTGAAAGAAAGAAAGGTCTGGTTGTACCAAAATATGAAAGAAAATAATGAAATATACTTGAAGATATGTAATAAGTGTAGAGTGTATGAACAAAATGTACTTTGTGCACCTGAGCTATAAGTGCAAATAACAATTTAAATAGAAGCAACAAAATGTACTTAAAATTTAACAAAATTGGCTAAATATGATAGGTTTATTCACAAGGAAACAAAAAGGCTTGTGACTCCTTTACTGCAAATTTTTAAATTTATAATATGCAAATAAAAAAGGAGTAACTAGAATTTGAGTTTTCTCTCTGTTAAATACTGGTTATTCTGTGCCCAAATAACAGAGTTTCCTTTTATCACAAATATATTTACACATGATGGCAATGTGAATTTTGAGAAAGTTTTTAGTTTCATCTTATACACATTTGAACTTATTGGACTTACACTTAAAATCTGTACATTTCACTGTATCTGTTAAACCTTAATGAAACAAATCAATCCATCAATCAATAGATTATATAAACACCTGTGACATAATGCCCTACTTCTTGCCTCATCCTTACCCTGCCTCTGAACTCCAGCCAGTTGTCCTGGCATCTTCTATTCCTGTGACCTTACCCTGAAGAGGTTCTTTGGTACACAGAAGTTCTAGAAACCCTCTGCCCTTATCCATTCTGCATGTTTTGTCCAAGTCACCACAACACATCATTTCAACTTACATGCTTTTAGTAAGACCAGCTAACAAGGCAACATTAAGATAGTCGATGATGAAACAGATTTTCAAGCATTCTTTAATTAAATTTATATTTGTTTAGGAACTTCATGAGAAGCAGGAAAAATAGACAGATAATTCAGCAATAAAGAGGCTCAGGCTAAGAATGAACAGTGCCTGGGAAAGTGGATAAGGTCGACAGTGCGCAGGAATTTTTGACCACTTCTACTGTTTTTGAGGTTGGGGATAAATAATGTGCATATAAATTAGCCTCTTGGGCTTCCCTGGTGGCACAGTGGTTAAGAATCCGCCTGCCAATACAGGGGACACGGGTTCGAGGCCTAGCCCAGGAAGATCCCACATGCTGTGGGGCAACTAAGCCCGTGCGCCACAACTGCTGAGCCTGCGCTCTAGAGCCCACGAGCCACAACTACTGAAGCCCGTGTGCCTAGAGCCTGTGCTCCACAACAAGAGAAGCCACCGCAATGAGAAGCCACGCACCACAACAAAGAGTAGCCCCCGCTCTCCGCAACTAGAGAAAGCCCGCGTGCAGCAACGAAGACCCAACGCAGCCAAAAATAAATAAAATAAAATAAATAAATTTATAAAAACAATAAAATAAAAAATAAATAAATTAGCCTCTCTTCAAAAAATTTCAAGCCAGGTATATCATAAAATTCAACCTGAGAGGAGCTCAATAGAGGAAATCCAACAAGGCAACGTACAGCATGAACCGAGTCACTGTAGAAAAATGTACTCAATACAAAGAGAAACACAAATTATGATCAAATTATATCCAGTTTAACTGTTTACACATCAACTTTTCATTTTAATCTTTGATCTTTGACTTTTAGAAATCTTCACTTTGTCACTTATTAAGTGTAAAATAGGAACTTAGTATATTTGTTTATTTAAAAGTCACATAAAATGCAAGATAATATAAAAACCCAATAACTATAAAGTTATTGAATTGATGACAATTTTAATCCAAGAAACTCAAAGAACTCAGTTTTAAATCCTTTTTGTTTAATTACTATTGGAAGAAAAACACTATTTTCATTTATAAATGTCCAAACTACAACAAAATAGGGTAGGTGACAACACAGAAAAATACACTCAGCTCTAATTAATTTTATTAAGATTTCTTTCCTTGTAATCAGCTGACTAAGTCTAGTGACTTCATAAATAATGGCAATCAATAGTAATGTCCTTTGAAATTAAGACTGTAGATTTATTAAACTTTTATTTATTCTTAAAGAGTGAAAATCATTTTCATGAAAAATAATTTGTTTCCAAAGAAAATAAAGAGTGCATATGACTGGAATTCAGATATACAAATGAACAAGCATGTCATAACAGGATTTTTGAGGTTTTGTTTGTGGATGAAAAAACTTATAAATTGATGATTAGAGGCCAGGACAAAGAGCTTGAAAATGTGAGAACAAAATCTTATCATGTTTATTATAAATGCTATTATAACAATGCATTTCAAATGATAAGCAAATATGATATCTATTACAGAAGAGAAATACATCAAAAGGTGAATGAAAAGAAGCATAAATAAAACAGAATGTAACTCCATAATATAAAAAAAAACAACCTGATGATAGGGAAACTATAAGGATAGATTGATTAATGAAGACAACTTCACAAAAATTTAATTTGAAGTGACAATTTCACTAATATGAAATATAAATGACATGAAAAGGCAGTATACATACATAAGAAAAGAAGCAAAAAGACAAAATAATATATAAGAATACCCTCAAATAGATGCATTACATTTCCAAAAATACAAAACAAAGAAAAGGTAAAGAACAATCATTAAAATTATGTTTCCTCCTTTTGATTTACGAAGAACCTCCAATGATACTTTGTTAAATTCCTTACCTGTAGCTGCTAACAAAGTGACCTGAGGCATTCCATTAATTTTTTCCCTTTCAATATGGCTTGAGTATTTCAGATGCAGTTTATCTGAACCTTATACTTCATAGAAGAATCTTACTTCACATGAGCAAAGTGATCACGTGACCCATGAGTTGCTTTTTATTGTGGCCACTCTATAGAAGCAGGGTAGTCCCCGCCTAAAATCTAAAATTCGGTTAGGATGTCCAGACCACGGATGCCCACATATACCAAGAGAGCATGAAAAGATTTTCTTACCCACGTAAGGAAGCTTTCTGGGAAGAGAAAGTCAGACTTAGTAAGTTGTTCTAAAAATTGTTTAAGAAAGCAGGGAAAGGAAATTGGCTTGCTGTTTTTATAATGAGTAGGGAGTGGATGAGGGTTCCTGTGCAGGTGCATCTTTGAACTTCCTGCCAGGGCTAAAGGGAGTAGCACTGGGCTTTCTTATCTGCTTGCTCAGATGTGGGGCTGAAAGGAAAGAGGGAGGGATGGGGCTTAAAAGCTGCCAGGAGTCAAACATCAAACATGGAGTCAGACTATTACACTGATAATAAGAGTACATTTTTATGAGTGATTAACATTTCTCAGGTCCTATGATAAAATCACATCCATTTTGTCATTTGAGTATCCCTAAAACCCTATTTTTTTCGATTTTACATAAAAAGAAACTGATTTTAAAATTGTTCAAAGTGACATCAGGAATTCTCACTCATTTATATATGATGCAGTTTTCTTTTGTCTCATATTCGTGTTGAAGTTTCCCACAAGTGCTTATAATGCGAAGCGACAAAAGTCTTCCCGTGGAGAACAGTGGTTGCCATCATTTTAAATGTTCATGTATTTGTACTGACACAGCCCATGGTAATAATATTAATTAACCTTTTCTGAGCATTTGATATGTCTTCAGGTATTATTCTAAGTTTCTTGCATGGGCTTTCTTATTCAATCAACAAATCTATGAGGGAAATAGTTCATAATCTTCATCTGGCAAATGGGGAAACTGAAGCATTGAATGGTTAAGTATGTTAGTAAGATAGAGAATTAGAATTAGACAAAACAGACAGTCCTACTCCAGAATACAAGTTCCTAACCACAGTCCTATGTTGCTTCCTAGTAGACATTTCAAAGCTTCTAGACTACTTTCTCCTTGTGGGGTGGGGGGGGTGGGTCATACAAGCAAGATTTGCTTCAGTCTATGTGACTCTATCTGGTAACGTTATAGTTCACCCTTCTTTTTGTGTCATCTCCCTGACTTCAAACCTCAAGTACAAGTGGCATGTGCCTGTTCCCTTACCTATAACTGTGTCAGAAACAGTCCCACTAAAAATGACTAAGGTTAAATTTCTGTATAATAAACCTAAGGAATATAAAGCTATGATAAAGTAACCAAAGGAAATGTCTTGTCACTGGAAAATGAGAGAATACACTAAAGGTCAGAGTATTTTTATTTATTTTCTCTAATCCAAGGAATTGGATTTCTGATAAATTCTCACAGCTTGTATTTGTAATAGGTAGGAGAAAGGGAGTAGTACATATTCCTTTTTTTTTCTAACAATGAATAAGCAGTTAAAAAAGAAAATTAACTCTTATCTCCCCCAATTTAGTCTCTTTCCTTAACACATTTTGCTTGGAAACAATTGCTAGATAAAAATGTGTTCTGGGCTATCAATTCGCATATTTACAAAAAGATAAGTATAAGTATATACATATTTCCTATGTGGAACATTTATTTTTGTCCCCCTATTTACATGTTTACTTGAACTATATGTATGAAGTAGTTTTAATTTCTCAGTCATCATTTTTCAGGCAAACTTATGAGAATTTCTGTTCTTCCTTATGCCTTGAATTGCTTAGACTAGTGCATATAAATTTCCTTTTTCCCTACCTTCCTTCTTCCCTCGCTTCGTCCTTTCTTTCCTTTGTCTTTCTTCTTCTTCTCTTTCTCCTTCCCCTTGTTCTTTCCTTCTCCCTCCCCCGCTTCTCTCTCCCTCTTCCTTCCTTTCTTCTTTATTTTTCCATTGAGGAAAGTTTTTTAAATGAAATATATTGCCAACAAATCCAATATATTTCATAAATAAAGTAATACTTCTATTAATTAGTGGAGGGAGCGGGGCTGGAGCTTTCTCCTGCAGTGCCCCTGCCCCTTGTGCATCACCCCAGGTCATTTGACTCCATAGTCATAATTCGAAAACCACTATTCTAGATGATTGGCTAAAACAATCAGTGGACAATCTACATAAATATCGTAATCAGACCTTTAAGCGTTTCACAGGTACTGATATTTTGGTGTCTAGGTAATTAATAATCTGGTAGAAAAATACATCTTTTAAAAGGTTCTGCTCTCTTCACAAAGTTGTCAGGAAGATTGAGCTGTAGAATTTCAGGGGACATTCCTTAGAAGTCAATCCAGTTCTCCACCTGGTGATTGGATGTAAGGTATTCACTGTAAGTCTGAGTTAAGCATTTTCAATGCAGATCTTATACCACAAGCATTGTAGAAACATAGAGACCTGGGTTCAAATCCCAGCTTAGCTAATTACTATGTAACACTGACAAAGAATTTACCACTACTTTTTTCTCCTAAAAATGGAGAGCAGACTACAATTAACCCACTGGGAAACTAGGAAATTAATATGAGCAAACTAAATGTTAGTTATTACCATCAACTTTATGATTAATAATGACATGAATTATTGTTAATAATATTCTGTCTTTGAGTAGATGAAAATTTAGTGAAATAACAGGTTTTATTTTTTCTGTTCATTTTTGTCTGTGTAACTGATGTTAATTTTCCTTTTAAAGGTTCATGAAACACTAGCCACCAATTCCTCTTAAATTTGCCTGAGAAATATTTATTAGAATAAAGATGATTTTTGTGACTTTCTGTTTGAATTTAAAAAAAAAAAGAATAAAGGTGAGTTTTAACTCAACATCTGTCAACCCAAATCATTACTGTAATAACCTAGCAAATGCTTATAACCTAACTTTTACTTATACTCTTAATCATGTCTTCAAAAGCTAAAATTAAATTTATCAACAATTTTATTTTTCATTTATAATAAATTTAAAGCTTTTTAAAGTCACATGTAATGGCAAAATTTATCAAGGGGTAGCATGAGTCCTACAGTTGCAAGTGGCAGTCTTGCAATTTAAATAAAACTACACATTCGTTCTACAAATATGCACTGAGTATACAGAACAGACTGTGAGTTGTGTTAAGAACTGGAAGCTAAGAGATGAAGAAGGCATTCTTTATCACTGAGGATCTCAGAGACAATAAACTGGAGTATGATAAGGACTTTAATAGCAGTATTAGCATGTGATGTAAAGGACATAAACAGACACAATTAATTTTTCTAAAAGACTTGATAATAGCTGACATTTACTGACATCATATAACAATGCTGGGCTTTTCAGATGAGGTGACAATTATATTGAGCCTTATCATAACTTTACTTCAATTTAGAATAAGGAACTAAAATATGTGCAGATGATATCAGTAACTGCTTTCACTTTCCACCATCTACTGTTTTTGTTCTAGCCTGTGAAGATGAACCAATGAGGCAAAATATGCTATGTTTATGAGAGTCCCCAGTTGGAAGCCGATGCCCTTGCAATGACCCCCTTGGACAGAAATGCTGGTTACCTTTATTCAAGCTTAAGACAGTCTTAAAACATTTGTGCCAATGGCTCTGATTTTTTTTTTTCTATTGAGCACTTTTATTTATTTTTTCATTATTTAAATTTTATTTTTATGATATTTATTTTCTTCCTAATTTTACAAGTAATACATGTTCATTGCAGATAACTAGAAATACATAAAAGCATAAAGTAAAATGAATCACCCATAATCCCCACCCCCTGGAGACAACCCTCATTGCTATTGATGGTTAATACATCACTTTAATACCTATTTCATCCTATGCTTTTTAAATTCAAATCACATACTTTATCTGTTAACTGAGAATACAAAAGAAAACACTTGAGAATTAGTCTGAAAAGAAAATATGAATGGACAGGAATTTTAGTTATGTAGAATCAAAATAATATTCAAATACTCAGACAGAACACCTCATGAGTGTGTGTGTACCATACTCACTCTTGATTTCTTAAATTATAATACAAAGGTTACTTTGCCATAAAACAGTTCAAATATTAAAAAAATTATTTAAGAAAGATTTTATTATATATCACTTTTCTTTTTTCATTTTTTATACAGCACGTTCTTATTAGTTATCTGTTTTATACATATTAGTGCATATATGTCAATCCCAATCTCCCAATTCATCCCACCACCACCAATGGCTCTGATTTCTACTCAACTATTAGGAAGTATTTACTATGGGTAGTGAACTGGTGTACTGATTGATGTGAGGAATTTGAAGCTGAATAAACCATAGTCCATGGTGCACAGTATGACTTATAGGCATGTACACAACAAGATAACTAGAAAGAATATGATATTCCATAATAAAGTTAAAGATGTTCCATGATATGTTTAAAGATAGGGGATAGTTTATTCCAAATGAGGATCTTGGGGAAATTTTCATGGAGAAGCAGACCTTGAATTCCCACAAGTGGAGACAGGCTATGCACATGGTATGGATGAAGACAAAAATACTATGATCGTCTTCATAGAAAGACTATAAATAGAAGAAATTAATAATGTTATTTTATTTTACTCAGAATATACATTTTCACTAGATATAATTTTATAAGTAAAACAAAAAGTTCTAAACACACACACATACACACACACACACATATACACAATAATACTTATTAAGAATGTTTCCAAAAAGATAATTCAAAATGTATAACACCTTATTACATACCATCATAACAGGAAAACTCTAAGAAAGCAGAAATAAATTAAATATAAAGTAGATATTAGACATGGGTAACTTAATAAAGAAACACACCATATTTGAAAATATTTCATTGAGTATTTGTTTCCAATCAAGTATGCAGTATGCAAGACTGTCTAATAACAATGCTTTCTTTGCGTGTGGTTCTTAATAATAATCTTCAACTTTCAGGGTTCTAAAAATACACTAGTTTCTAATGTATCCATAATTATATTTGGAGAACAAGAGTGTTACAAACTGCATGGCACTCCTTCTAACCCTAATTTACAGTTCTACATTTGCCTAAAAAGTCAGATTTTTCTTTTAAATCACCCACACACAATGATGGCAAAATATGATTACTAAAAATAGTTCACTCATAACATCCTCTGAAGCAGTCTACTACATACCATGTATGTAAGTTAAACAGTTGATTAAATCCAACTGATGTCATGTAAAGTAGAAAAAAAATTCTAACTCGGTATTTTTCATTGAATACAACTTTATTGACTTGTCTTAAGTGTGTAGGTGACATAGGTTTTTTTTAATATAAAAATGCAAATTATTTTTTCCTCAAGATTCATGGTCTACAACATTAGTTTTACAAAAATTAATTTTATTGATACTTCCTAGCCTGGAATCTAAACAATCTGGAGGTAATTAAGGATGTTTAAAATTTTTTCAAACAAATTGTTTAGTTTCCTAGAGATTATGTTCACAGAAAAATAATTTAAAAATCAAATATTTATATATATATATATATTTATTTATTTATTTATTTTTGGCTGCGTTGGGTCTTCGTTGCTGCACGCGGGCTTTCTCTAGTTGCGGTGAGCAGGGGCTACTCTTCGTTGCGGTGCACGGGCTTCTCATTGCGGTGGCCTCTCTCGTTGAGGAGCACGGGCTCTAGGCACGCGGGCTTCACTAGTTGCAGCACACAGGCTCAGTAGTTGTGGCTCACAGGCTCTAGAGCACAGGCTCAGTAGTTGTGGCGCACGGGCTTAGTTGCTCCGCGGCATGTGAGATCTTCCCAGACCAGGAATCGAACCTGTGTCCCCTGCATTGGCAGGCGGACTCCCAACCACTACGCCACCAGGGAAGCCCCAAATATTTATATTTTTAAAATTTACACAATAAATGATAAAGATTGAACAACAAAAAATATTTTCAAAAGTTAAAAATTCGTATCAGTAGAGAGAATTCTTAAAAAATTAAAAAAAGAATTAACATACGAGATCCAGCAATTCCACTTCTGGGAATATATCCAAAGGAAACAGAACACTAATTCTAAAAGATATCTGCACCCTCATATTCATAGCAGCATATTTACAATAGCCAAAACATGGAAACAACCTAAGTGTCCATCAGTGGATGAACGGATAACTAAGGTGAATGGATAAATATATCCAGCCATGTAAAATGAGGAAATCATACCATTTGCAAAAACATGGTTGGACTTTGAAGGCATTATGCTAAGTGAAATAAGTCAGACAAAGACCAACACTGTATGATCTCACCTATATGTGGAATCTAAAACAAACTCATAGGAAAAGAGATCAGACATGTGGTTACCAGAGGTAGAGGGTGGGGAGAGGGTGAATTTGAGGAAGGTGGTCAAAAGGCACAAATTCCCAGTTATAAGATAAATGAGTACTAGGGATGTAATGTGGAACATGATGACTATAATTAACACTGCCGCATGGCATATAGGAAAGTTGTTAATAGAGTAAATCCTAAAAGTTCTCATCACAAAAATTTTTTTCCCTTTTCTTCTTTCTTTTCTTTTTATTGTATCTATTTGAGATGATAAATGTTAGCTGAACTTGTGATAATCATTTTACAATATATCAGACCATCGTACTGAATGCCTTAAACTTTAAGGGATACATATCAATCATTTCTCAATAAAACTGGAAAAAATCCATGTTAAAAATTTCAACGTATATTGGGGCTTCCCTGGTGGCGCAGTGGTTGGGAATCCACCTGCCAATGCAGGGGACACAGGTTCGATCCCTGGTCTGGGAAGATCCCACATGCCGCAGAGCAACTAAGCCAGTGTGCCACAACTACTGAGCCTGTGCTCTACAGCCTGTGAGCCACAACTACTGAGCCCGCATGCCACAACTACTGAAGCCCAAGTGCCTAGAGCCCGTGCTCTGCAACAAGAGAAGCCACTGCAATGAGAAGCCTGTGCACTGCAACTATAGAAAGCCTACGAGCAGCAATGAAGACCCAAAGCAGCCAAAAATAAATAAATTAAATAAATAAATTAAAAAATTTTTTCAATGTATAAACAATATCCTTGATTGTCTATTTTTGAGGCATCTTATGGTATGGTTGGAAAATGGAATCCAGTTAAATTCATGGTGTTTAAATGCCTATTCATTGAAATAACTACTGATAATATTTTTTAAATTTTTATTGAAAGAGATCAAAATGTCTTGGGTAAATATGGAGAATTTTGAAAAGAAAAGAAATCTCCTTGGAGACAAAGATTATATATTCTCACCACTTCTCCCTGAGATTCTAAATTATTACAGTCTACTGTGGTGGGAAGGATAATAGGCCCATAAAATTAATAAAAGAAATAACTCTGGGAGGAGAAAGAGACACGAGCAACAGAACTAGTACTGCACTAGTAGAAAAAAGATGGTTATTCTGGGTCAGAGACCTCACCTAATCCAGTTAGTGGACAAACTTTACTCTGAAAATGTGGCAGTCTGAGTAAATCCAGAGTTTGTTTTTAATATTAGGAATTTAAGTCAGTTTGGGTATGGGGTGCCACTTGGCTGAGCATCATCCTGAAGTGGGGGAAATCATTTTATTTCACATCTTGAAACACTCCTGTCATCTTAGCATCATTTCACACTAGAGAGGGAGGAAATGGCCTGTACTGGAAGACTGCCTGCCCGAGGACTTCATCTTGCAACATGGTTGTAGTTCCAACAGATGCTGCGATGTAAGAGCATGGCCAATGGTCCTGCAGCAAACGAATGCCTTAAATCTGTATGGGTTTCAGCTGTCTAAACTTGGCTGTAGTACAAGAGATTCAATGACTCTTCAAAGAAGGGGCTCGTTCTAGGACAAGCTGCTTCTGGGAAAAAACTGAGGCATCCTCTTAGTTCATGTGAGTTCCTTTCTCAGCATGGTGAGGCAAAAAACAGCAAGACTATCTTTTGGGACACTCGTAAGCATCCACACATTCCTGGACATACTAGGGGAAGAGATACATAACTGGAAAATAGTACTGATCACTGCACTTTGAGACTCCTTGGGCGGAGGTGGCGCATTATTCTTATCCTGATCTGTGAATCAAAACGTTCTAGTAGCTGATAAAACATGGTTTTTACCTTACAGCCTTCATGGTTTCATTGTATTTTCTCCATTGTTAAAAGTAAATTCCATTTGACTTTTTTTTCCTCTTCTTTTTTGCTATCAAGTTCCCATGGGTACCAGTTGATTAGTGATTAATTGGTGGATGGAAATGGTTCTAAAGATAGACATGCAAATGATATGCTTACTTCTAAGGGTCAGAAATTTATTAATAGAAGTGATTGTTGTGCAAGTATCATATTTGCACTTATTACAATAATTGGAAAGAAAAAACTGAATGCTTCCAAATTTTTTTGTAATGCACTTAGAACAAAAGTAAGAAATAAAATAAAAACCAACGACTTTAATAATGTAGAACAGGACACCAGCAAACTGTTTTTTCTCTTCCAAGCATATTTTTTGTGGTTCTAGGCAATACCACAAGGGCAATAACACTCTGTCATTGTTGTTGTTAAACATCCTATTTTATCCCTTTGGGTAAAAATACTTATCTATAATAACAATCAGTGCTTTAGTAATGTGGGAATCTTTGTAATTGTTATGATGATCAGGTAACCACTGTGGTTTCTGCCTTAAATATTTTTGAGGACGCTGATTTTTTTTTCTCTGCACTCTCTAATAGAAAGACATTTGATGCACAATGTTTCTATTGTAGCCACTCCATAAAAGTAGGATAGATCAACCTAATCAAAATTTGGTTCAGATGTCAAGATGACAACAGACACCACATATTCACCTATAAGGCATAAAAAGCATGATTAATCACAACACTGTAAATCAACTATACTTCAATAAATTTTTTTAAGCATTATTAATGAATTAAGTCTTTCTGGGAAGAACAAAGTGGCATTCATAGTTGGCCTGAAAATGACTTCAGATAGTAGGGAAAGGAGACTGGTTCATCTTTTATGATGATTAGGGTGGGCCCAGTGTGAGGTTTCCCACAAATCTTGCATGGCTTGTGTGGCTTGAACTTGCTGCTGGTGCCAAAGGAGAGAGCAGCCAGGATATCTTATAAGATTGCTCAGATGGAGAGCAAAAGGTGAAGGGGGAGTGGTAAAGCTTGAAATCTGTCAGCCGTCAAACATCAAAAATGGAATTAGACTCTATTTCAATACATCTTGATATTTGATGACTAAAATGTGCCAGGTTTAATTTAATTGAATTTGAACCTGAGACATTTTGTTGCTCTGTGAGACCTGTAGCCCAGTGCTGACAAGGGGGGGTGAAAAGTCCTTAGCATCTCTTACTTAAGAGCCCAACAATATATATTTTAAGAAGTAAAATGAGTGCCCTGGTCACTCAATAATATCTAAACTCAGAAAGGACTGAGGAGTATATTGATGAGGGCTTGCATAGTGGTTTTTGTATTGGTAGAGATATATGTGCTCTGGAATTACATTTTGAGTATCTGTGAGGCAAGAGTTTCCAAAAACTCTATCCCAAAGGCAGCAATATTGGCTAAAGAATTGTTGCTGGCATTGACTGGACAAGATAGCCAGCCCATTGACAATGGCCAAAGAGTCTATAAACACATACAGATGGGGCACGGGCCAATCCAGTGCTGGGATCACTGACTGAAGTTCAGCCAATTGTACTAGCCCTTGGGTTTCATGGTTGATCAGAGATACTCTGGTTAAGGGATAAGAAGCAGCAGCTCTCCAGCAAGCTCTATCACATGTGAGGATATTGCTGCCATACTTAAAATATAAAACTCCCTTTGCTATTCACTCAATTCATTCCGTAAGTCTCTCCAAATAGAGGGGTGGGAGAGAGAGTAACCACCTACAACACCATGTACCTGACAAAGGAGGCCATTCCCCCTGCAGCCAGGATATGTCAGAGAACCCAGATTTAGCACTATCTTGTGGGTCTCTTTTTTATCTTATCAAGGAGACCTTGGTGGGTGCTGTTTTCATGACCAAAGGCATAATGAGCAGCTGGATATGGAGCTTCATAGGCTTAGAGCCTATGTGAGCTCAGTACACAGCCAGAACTGATGTTCCAACGGTGTGCAGTGCAGAAGTCTATAGACACTTTATGCTTCGGAAGTCCAAGGGAAATTCACTGACGTCATGGTTGATCCAGTTACTCCAGGAGATATGAGAGGAGGTTACTAAAGCTTCTACAGTAAAGGAGTGTCTGGGAGGCATTAAAGGGAGTGCCTATTGTATTACAATTTGGATGGATTCTAGAGCCTTTTCTAGTAAAGTACTCCATTCAAAGTGGGCTGATTTGCAAGTAGCTTCATAAATGGATTTATGTAAAATTTATAAATTGAGAAGGTATTACCTTCAGAACACAAAAAGGCCTAAAAGATATCCAGCTCATGTTAACATCACTGGTACTGAGCAGGTCAATATTTGTTTCTTGATAGTGTCAGTGACAGAGCAACACTTGACTGACCAAATAATTTTAAGAAATTTAACCAAGATGGTGGGGGCTTGTTCTATGGGTGGGTCAATGACCCATTCCCTTTTGGTAAAGCTCCTTTGTGAGTTTTTGTATGTCCTGAATGAGTTTGTCAAATGAATCTCCTTGGAGAATGATGTCATTGATGTGGTATTATAACTATACTCCTGGAGAAAGTTGAATGGGGTTAAATTCTTTTCTATAAAGATTATGTGAGATGGCAGAGATGTTGAGATACTCCAAGGTGCATTATATTCCCAAAAGTGCATTATATTTCTTTGAACTTAAAGCAAACTGCAGCTGAGAGTCTGTTGAAATAGACACTGAACAGAATATATTAGCCAAATCTATGATTGCAGAGTATTTATTAGTTTCTGCTTGGATGGAGTCAAGAATTTCCATAATATTTAATATTAGTGACTTAATGGGGGAAACCACAGTGTAAAGATTGCTGAAATCCACAAGGAGACTCCATTCATTCTTTCCAAGTTTAAAACCAGGCCAAAGTCTGCTGTTAAATGGAGAAATGGTGGGGAAAATCACTCCTTATCAAAATAAGTTTTGTATAATGGGTTTCAATCCTTGAAGGCCTGTTTTAACTTATATTGAATCATATTGACTATTTTAATTGGGTGGGGACAGGGGGAGGTCTATGGCAGATCCCATTTTTTGTCAAGCTGATTGTTAAGTGCCAAGACTTAAAAATTTAAATATATTACTCATTGGATCAGAATGTCATGCTCACTATGGGATATTTTAGGGTAACAGGTGCTATGACCATGGGGTATTTTAGGCAAGGCAATAGCTACAATAGTTAAGGTGAGACTTTTAAATTTGGTAACTCCCCCAAGAGAATAGGGGTACCTTATTTAAATTCAGTGTTATCACAGGCATGAATGTAACCTGAGCTTCAGTATCAGTTAAGGCTATTAAGGTTTGCCATTTGGTGCATTTCAGCATTTGTTAAAGTTAATTCAGAACCTATGTTGTAGTGGCATAAAGGCCAAATCAGTGCTGTTTTATTCTTTTTTTGGTATAAATTATTTTAGTAAATTTTGGATTTTCAAATGGGTCAAATTTGGGGCCTCTTTTATTTTCTTTGTTTCCTTCCTCTGTGTCTAGGCAATGACTACTACTTCATCTCCTTTCTTCCCCTCCCCCTCCTTCTCCTCTTCTTCGTTACTAGCTCTACCCCAGGGGGGGATTCTTTCTACCCTGGGTACATTTATAAGTTTCTTCCATCAGAGGAGCTTAAATCAATATCATGAGGGTTAGGGGGTTCCCTTGTGGCAGTGTTTGCTTTATATGGTTTAAGGACCCCCAGTTTGAATTAACCCTGTGATTGTGCCATAGGGGTGCCATGGGTATTTTTCCCTAACACCCAAAGGAACAGCATCTTTTCTTTGACCACAGAGGCATAGGCAACAGCAACAGCAGAAGCATTTTGTAGCCATCTGCTTTTAGGAATGTGACCTCAACATACCACATGGTGACTATTCTTCCTCCACACAAGCGAACGCCCAATGGAGCAATGTGTTGCAAAGAATATCAGTTTTCCCTCTACGTACTCTATAGAATGGGGGTTTAGACACATAACAGTGGTCACAGGGTAAGAGTTGTTCTCCTGAGCCTAGCATCAGTCATGGCTTATACTGGAATTGAGACACATGATTCAATCTAAGACACAAAGATAGTCTGGGCCAAGACACTCAAGTCAGGGTCACTTTAAGGAGGGCCAAGTCCCATACTCCTGCCCTTAAATGTCAATTATTGAAACTTCGAACATAGTTTTTTAATCTATAAGAGGCTCAGTGGGACTCAGCAAATCCAGCACAGAGAAGCACAGCTCAAAGAAAATGCTTGCCAGAAGGCAGCAAACCAAAGCAAAAAATAATGATGACTAGTGATCATTACATAGACAAACTGTTTACAGTGCCAACTGTTGTAACCAACACACGAAGATGGGATGGACACTCCACTCAGCATTTGGTTCAGGTCTTGAGACTGGTGATGCTAAACACACACACCCCAAGAGGGTATAAAAAAGTTTTTTACTTATATAATGAAGCTTTCTGGGGTGAGAGCAAGATAACGTCCCAAGATGGTCTAAATGAAGACAGGCTCTGCTTTATGGTCAGGGAGTGGAACTGAGTGAGGGTTGTTATACATGGGCCAGAGATTACATACTTTGAACATCCTATAAGCACAAAGAGAGAGAGCACCCAGGCTTACTTTACCAGCTTCACCAAATGTGGAGGAGAAATGGTGGGGCTTGAAAGCTGTCAGGAATCAAACATCAAAAATGAAGTCAGTCTTTATTATAGTTCCAAATGATCCCTCTGGTCTCTGATTATTATTCAATTTCTTTGTGAAAGAACATTATGGTAATATTAAATATCTTTTGGGAATAAGGTAGGTAAAAATAAATGCATGCCTATATAACATTAATACTAATATATGACAAAGGCCCAAATTTAAAATTGAAGAACATTAAGAAATGAATGTGGGACACATTAAATGAGACCAAAGCTAAATTAGAATTGTATGTAAAGGAGAATATAACAATTTAGATAATAATATGAAATGATATACACATGTAATTAAAGTTTCAGTTCCTTTATAAAGAATTATTTTATAGGTTGTACCAAGCTGCATATGACATTACCTTTCAATGATCATGTAATCAGATTTCATCCTGAATAGCCTAATTTATCTGCTTAAATTATCACACATTAAAATTGAATTTAAATAATTTAGTATTGAATATGTATAAACAGTAAGAGAGGAAAGAGTAGCTATTTATTTCACCACCAAAAAATTAAAGCCAGCTGAAATTCTAAATACCCAGCAAATACTACAATGACCAAAATGACAATATTCAAGATAGAAATAGAAATGTATTTTTTAAACTCACTAAGATTTAGATAACAGTTTACAAACAGCCTGTTAAGCCCCTCTAAACATCTCAGATATACATGAGTCATGTTTTGCACTAAATACCTTAAATAATATGATCATACATATTAGCATCAAACTTAACGTTTTAAATGACATTTATTGCAGATAATATTCTCTGAAAAAATGCATTACAGATTTCCCTCTTTTTAAATAGGAAAGTAAGTATTAAGGTTAACTAAATATCTGTATGCCTGAGTCTTTGAGGGCAGTAGAAGGAAAAACTCATATTTCGCATAAATTCTGTGTGTCTTTCCTGTCAGTCACACTGACTTCCATATATAATTTTAAATAATTATAAATTAATTATTTTCCCTTTTTATTAATTACAACTATATTATTTTGACTGTATTGCAATTTTTAAAATTTTAGTAGATACTCTTTTAAATGTTTTTCTTGCCTCTAAGGAGAAAATTATGGAGTCAAGAGTTTAAAAATCTTTGAGAAACAAAAAAATTGTAAACTATTTATTGAAATAGGATGCTTTTATTTTGAGGGAAACCTAGGATATTGCAATGCTAGAGAAGCTTCAGTATATGCCTAAAAAATTAAATATTCAAGGTGTAATTTAAGACATGGATTTATAAAGCTCTAGTTAAATAACTTACTTACGATTAACAGCTAATTAATTGCAAAATCAGACTTCAACCCTCAAAGAAGTAACTGTAAGATGCCATTGTAATCAAGAGACTAATGAACATCAACTCTTGAATATAAAAGACACAATGTCTACTAATAAAAGTAAACAATTTAATTAGAAATGTGAATTTTTCCATGCAGTCGGTGACCAGTATAAAATAATGGAAAATAAGCTTACATGGACAAAAGCCACAGTACATTAAATACTGTCTGCACAAGAAACACAATGGAAACAAAACTGTAGGAGCAATTTTATCTCTAAAGAAATATCCTCAATTTTGTGTGATAGGATTATTTCACTGGATTTTCTAAAGTTTATACTAAATAATCCCTTCTAATAAAATAATAAATAAACATTTTATTATCTTTTGTATGATATCATGTTTACTATGTGTCAGGGGAACGCTTTGGTTTCAATTAACAAAATATATGACTAATGGTCGCATGAAATATAAAGACATTTATTGTTAAATTAACACATCATAAAACTAGATGTTATTTACCCAGCTGTTAAACAATGTATTCAAGGAACTGGGATCTTTCTATGTTAGTGCCTTACTATCTTAAACATGTTGGTTTTTCTTCTTTATGCTATCCTTCAGTTTTATAAAATGGTAGCCACAGCTCCACATGTGCATTACCAGCAATAATAAAAGGAAAGGAAGGGGGACCTTCAAGGTGGCAGAGGAGTAAGATGTGGAAATCACCTTCCTCCCCACAAATACATCAAAAATATATCTACATGCGGAACAACTCCTACAGAACACCTACTGAATGCTGGCAGAAGACCTCAGACTTCCCAAAAGGAAAGAAAATCCCCACATACCTGGGTAGGGCAAAAAAGAAAAGAAAAAACAGAGACAAAAGAATAGGGATGGGACCTGCACCTTGGGGAGGGAGCTGTGAAGGAGGAAAAGTTTCCACACACTAGGAAGCCCCTTCACTGGTGGCGATGGGAGAGGCAGCCGGGGGCGGGGAGCTTTGGAGCCATGGAGGAGAGCGCAGCAACAGGGGTGCAGAGGGCAAAGCAGAGAGATTCCTGCACAGGGGATCAGTGCCAACCAGCACTCACCAGCCCTGGAGGCTTGTCTGCTCACCCGCTGGGGCAGGTGGGGGCTGGGAGCTGAGGTTCGGGCTTCAGAGGTCAGATCCCAAGGAGAGGACTGGGGTTGGCTGCATGCACACAGCCTGAAGGGGGCTAGTGTGCCACAGCCATCTGGGATCGGGAGTCCGGGAAAAAGTCTGGACCTGACTAAGAGGCAAGAGACCATTGTTTCAGGGTCCGCAAGGAGATGGGTTTCCTTCCCTGTCTGCCCACAGAAGGCAGAGCACAACCTAGATGAGCTCCAGAGATTGGTGTGAGCCACGGCTATCAGCTCAGACCACAGAGATGGGCATGAAACGCTAATGCTGCTGCAGCCACCAAGAGTCCTGTGCGTAAGCACACATCACTATCCACACCCCCCTGGGAGCCTGCACAGCATGCCACTGCCAGGGTCCCGTGATCCAGGGACAAGTTCCCCAGGAGAACAAATGGTGCGCCTAAGGCTGTTTCAACGTCATGCTGGCCTCTGCCGCCACAGACTCACCCCGCATTCCAATTATAACTACCATACCCCTCCCTCCCCCTGGCTTGAATGAGCAAGAGCCCCCTAATCAACTGCTGCTTTAACCCTGTCCTGTCTGGGCAGGAACAGATGCCTGAGGGTGACCTACACACAGAGGTGGGGCCAAAACCAAAGCTGAACCCCAGGAGCTGTGCGGACAAAGAAGAGAAAGGAAATTTCTCCGTGCAGCCTCAGGAGCAACAAATTAAATCCTCACAATCAACTTGGTGTACCCTGCATCTGTGGAATACCTGAATAGATGATGAATCATCCCAAAATTGAGGTGGTGGTCTTTGGTAGCAACTGTAGGGGTTTGCTGTCTGCTACTGATTAGTTTCTGATTTTTATGTTTATCTTAGTATAGTTTTTAGCGCTTGTTATCATTGGTGTATTTGTTTATTGGTTGGGTTGCTTTCTTCATTTTTTTATTACTATTATTTTTTATTTTTTTATTTTAATAATTTGTTTTATTTACTATTTTTGAATTTTTTTTTCTTTCTTCTTTTCTCCCTTTTCTTCTGAGCCATGTGGCTGACAGGGTCTTGATGATCCAGCCTGTTGTCAGGCCTGAGCCTCTGAGGTGGGAGAGTTGAGTTCAGGACATTGGACCACCAGAAACCTCCCAGCTCCACATAATATCAATTGGCAACAGCTCTCCCAGACATCTCCATCTCAACTCTAAGACCCAGCTCCACCAAACGGCCAGCAAGCTCCAGTGCTGGATGCCCCATGCCAAACAACTAGCAAGACAGGAACACAACCCCACCCATTAGCAGAGAGGCTGCCAAAAATCATGCTAAATTCACAGACACCCCAAAACACACCACCAGACGTGGCCCTGCCCACCAGAAAGGCAAGATCCTGACCCACCCACCAGAACACAGGCACCAGTCCTCTCCACCAGGAAGCCTATGCAAGCCACTAAACCAACCTCACCCACTGGGGACAGACACCAAAAACAACAGGAACTACGAACCTGCAGCCTGTGAAAAGGAGACCCCAAACACAGTAAGTTAAAAAAAATGGGAAGACAGAGAAATATGCAGTAGATGAAGGAGTAAGGTAAAAACCCACCAGACCAAATAAATGAATAGGAAATGGGCAGTCTACCTGAAAAAGAATTCAGAGTAATGATAGTGAAGATAATCCAAAATCCTGGAAACAGAATAGAGAAAATACAAGAAACGTTTAACAAGGACCTAGAAGAACTAAAGCGCAAACAATGATGAACAACACAGTAAATGAAATTGAAAATTCTCTAGAGGGAATCAATCACAGAATAACTGTGGCAGAAGAACGGATAAGTGACCTGGAAGATAAAGTAGTGGAAATAACTACTACAGAGGAGAATAAAGAAAAAAGAATGAAAAGAATTGAGGACAGTCTCAGAGACCTTTGGGACAACATTAAACAGGGGTCCCAGAAGAAGAACAGAAAAAGAAAGGGTCTGAGAAAATATTTGAAGAGATTATAGATGAAAACTTCCCTAACATGGGAAATGAAATAGTCAACCAAGTCCAGGAAGAGCACAGAGTCCCATACAAGATAAATCCAAGGAGAAACATGCCAAGATACATATTAATTAAACTATCAAAACTTAAATACAAAGCAAAAATTTTAAAAGCAGCAAGGGAAAACCAACAAATAACATACAAAGGAATACTCATAAGGTTAACAGCTGATGTTTCATCGAAACTCTGCAAGCCAGAAGGGAGTGGCAGGACATATTTAAAGTGATGAAAGGGAAAAACCTACAACCAAGATTACTGTACCAAGCAAGGGTCTCATTCAGATTCGACGGAGAAATTAAAACCTTTACAGACAAGCGAAAGTTAAGAGAATTCAGCACCACAAAACCAGCTTTACAACAAATGCTAAAGGAACTTCTCTAGGCAGGAATCACAAGAGAAGGAAAAGATCTACAAAAACAAACCCAAAACAATTAAGAAGGTGGTAATAGGAACATACATATTGATAATTACCTTAAATGTAAATGGATTAAATATTCCAACCAAAAGACATAGACTGGCTGAATGGATACAAAAACAAAACCCATATATATGCTGTCTATGAGAGACCCACTTCAGACCTAGGGACACATACAGACTGAAAGTGAGGGAATGGAAAAAAAATTCCATGCAAATGGAAAAGAAAGCTGGAGTAGCAATTCTCATATCAGGCAAAATAGACTTTAAAACAAAGACTATTACAGGAGACAAAGAAGGACACTACATAATGATCAAGGGAGCAATCCAAGAAGAAGATATAACAATTGTAAATATTTATGCACCCAACACAGGAGCACCTCAATACATAAGGCAAATGCTAACAGCCATAAACAGGGAAATCAACAGTAACACAATCATAGTAGGGGACTTTAACACCCCACTTTCACCAATGGACAGATCATCCAAAATGAAAATAAATAAGGAAACACAAGCCTTAAATGATACATTAAACAAGATGGTTGTAATTGATATTTATAGGACATTCCATCCAAAAACTACAGAATACACTTTCTTCTCAAGTGCTCATGGAATATTCTCCAGGATAGATCATATCTTGGGTCACAAATCAAGCCTTGGTAAATTTAAGAAAATTGAACTCGTATCAAGTATCTTTTCCAACCACAACATTATGAGACTAGATATCAGTTACAGGAAAAAAACTGTAAAAAATACAAACACATGTAGGCTAAACAATATGCTACTAAATAACCAAGGGATCACTGAAGAAATCAAAGAGGAAATCAAAAAATACCTAGAAACAAATGACAATGAAAACATGATGGCCCAAAACCTATGGGATGCAGCAAAAGCAGTTCTAGGAGGGAAGTTTATAGCAATACAAGCCTACCTCAAGAAACAAGAAACATCTCAAATAAACAATCGAACCTTACACCTAAAGCAATTAGAGAAAGAAGAACAAAAATAAACCAAAGTTAACAGAAGGAAAGAAATCATAAAGATCAAATCAGAAATAAATGAAAAAGAAATGAAGGAAACAATAGCAAAGATCAATAAAACTAAAAGCTGGTTCTTTGAGAAGATAAACAAAATTGATAAACCATTAGCCAGACTCATCAAGAAAAAAAGAGAAAAGACTCAAATCAACAGAATTAGAAATGAAAAAGGAGAAGTAACAACTGACACAGCAGAAATACAAAGGATCATGAGAGATTACTACAAGCAACTATATGCCAATAAAATGGACAACCTGGAAGAAATGGACAAATTCTTAGAAAAGCACAACCTTCCGAGACTGCACCAAGAAGAAATAGAAAATATAAACAGACCAATCACAAGCACTGAAATTGAGACTGTGATTAAAAATCTTCCAACAAACAAAAGCCCAGGACCAGACTAGCCACATACCCTGAGAAAACCATAATTCAAAAAGAGTCATGTACCACAATGTTCATTGCAGCACTATTTATAAGAGCCAGGACATGGAAACAACCTAAGTGTCCATCGACAGATCAATGTATAAAGAAGATGTGCCACATATATACAATGGAATATTACTCAGCCATAAAAAGAAATGAAGTTGAGTTATTTGTAGTGATGTAGATGGACCTAGAGTCTGTCATACAGAGTGAAATAAGTCAGAAAGAGAAAAACAAATACCGTATGCTAGCACATGTATATGGAATGTAAAAAAATAAATAAATAAATGGTTCTAATGAACCTAGGGGCAGGACAGGAATAAAGACACAGACATAGAAAATGGACTTGAGGACACGGGAAGGGGGAAGGGTAAGCTGGGACGAAGTGAGAGAGTAGCATTGACATATATACATTACCAAATGTAAAATAGATAGCTAGTGGGAAGCAGCTGCATCTCACAGGGAGATCAGCTCGGTGCTTTGTGACCACCTAGAGGGGTGGGATAGGGAGGGTGGGAGGGAGACGCAAGAGGGAGGGGATATGGGGGTATAAGTATACATATAGCTGATTCACTTTGTTATACAGCAGAAACTAACACAACATTGTAAAGCAATTATACTCCAATAAAGATGTTTAAAAAAAAAAAAGGAGAAATGCCAGCCAGATCGTGAAGTGTTTTATCAATAAAGCAAAATCTTTCTCAGGATCCCATGAACCCCATACTCAATGATAACTTATTTGTTATATCCGGGACAAATGGCCATTTTTAACTCAAGAGAAGGTAAGGATGCCACTATAGTTGGAATTAGCAAGAGAGAACCGGTTTGCAAATGGAAGTTGTACTACCCAGCCAGTGGGATCAGCCACATCAAACAACTTTTGATCACCAGTTTTTCTGTAAGGAACTGTGGGAACTGGGACTAGAGAGAATACACCGATTCTTAGAAAGGAATATCTTTCAGTTAATACATTGGGATTTTATATATATATATATATATATATATATATATATATATATATATATATATATATATAATGTATTTTATACATGTATATACATAGTGTAAATTTTATTTACGTGAAACTTTGATAAAAGTAAACATATATGGAAAACAGGGAAAATCCAATTTCTGCACTACAAGACCATACGCTACCATATGGGATAGCAACTCTAATGAGGCGCTGCTTCTATATATCTTTTCCTGAGTTAAAAGCCAAAACGCTTTGACTTCTTGTTCAAGAAATAAGTGTATTGGGTTTTTGTTTTTGTTTTTGTTTTTGTTTTAATTTACCATGTTAACTATTTTTTTTTAAGAATTTCACTTTTTTAATTAATTTATTTATTTATTCATTTTTGGCTGTGTTGGGTCTTCATTTCTGTGCTAAGGCTTTCTCTAGTTGCCGCGAGCGGGGGCCACTCTTCATCGCGGTGCGCGGGCCTCTCACTGTCACGGCCTCTATTGTTGCGGAGCACAGGCTCCAGACGCGCAGGCTCAGTAGTTGTGGCACATGGGCTTAGTTGCTCCGCGGCATGTGGGATCTTCCCAGACTCATGTCCCTTGCATTGGCAGGCAGATTCTCAACCACTGCGCCACCAGGGAAGCCCCGTGTATTGGGTTTTGAGGTGTGCTAATTATCATTACTCTTCCCTTCATATAGATTCTGCATAAAGTGAGAAATAGATATAGGTTTCAAAGTAAGATATTGGTATCAGCTTCGTTAATGGTAAATCTGGACTGAATAATGCAACTTTCATCAGGGGCTGAATGTTGGACTTCCTCCTACTTCCCCAGTTATATAATCCACTCATATTCATGGAGGATCATAGTGTTATTAAAACTCATTGTAATTAAAAGAGTTAGAGAGAAAGAGAAAAGGCTCAGGGAGACAGAGAGAAGAAGGAGAGGGAACTCAGTCTGCCTTAATTAAGATATTTGCTTTCTTGGAGGTTCTGATGTGTGTGAAGAGATTGCCCTTTGTTATTTGAGCAATTCCTCAATATGCATGTTGATGAGAAGAGTCTTCTCCTACCACAAAACCTGAAAAAAAACCCAGATATTTGCTTTGCAAATATCCCTGTGTCTGAAGCAAAGGTACTAGTCCTAGACTCCACTAAGCAGATGCCTCTCTCCCAGACACTGAATTGGGGACTAAAGAAACATGGACTGTGTAAAATCCCTGATGGCGGTGGCTGTGGAAAGAGCAATTCTTTTCTGGGACAATGATGGTGGTGGCATCAGGATTGGGATTCAGTGTTGAATAGCAGTGGTGACCAGCATTCAAGCACATTTTTCCATGTAGGAAGAATCAGTATTCTCACTGAACTGACAGTCACATCATTTTGGATATAGTCAGTTGGACCTAACATACTAAATTCCGTTCAACACAAATACACAGAAAATAGAAAGGAAGGAAACTCGCTGCCATTAGGGGCACATATGACAGTTCTCTTTGCAGTTCAACAATGGAATTTGGAATGAATAGCTTTAGGAGG
The DNA here is from genome assembly GCF_009873245.2 of Balaenoptera musculus. Lineage (NCBI taxonomy): Eukaryota > Metazoa > Chordata > Mammalia > Artiodactyla > Balaenopteridae > Balaenoptera > Balaenoptera musculus. Next base: position 48,051,037 of record NC_045794.1, on the reverse strand, counting down.
TAATGGAGAAAGGGTGATGGTAGTCAACACTTTTAAAATTCCTAAATAGGAAAACTTCTGCTGATTGCATTTTTTAAAAAAGAAAATGAAATGAAATGAAATGAAAGAGAAGTAAGTACTGTAAATCTGTTTCCATTTTTCTTCACTTTCACTGGAAAAAAATAAGTTGTGTTATCTGGTAAAAGGGGAAAAGCTAATGATAAGTTAGATCGTTTAAAATTTGAAGTTGCAGAAATATGAGAAGTACGAATGTAATAATTTTATTCAAACACAGCACATAGTGATTATTATAAATTATTAGCTAGACAGTTAAATGAATTGTGGATTGTGCAGTATGTGTAATTTTAGAAAAGTAATATGAGAAATAACATTTGCAATTTTTCTGACTTTTTTTTTCCTTTTTTTTTTTTCTGACTTCTTATTTGGAAATTTCAGCTATTCTTGTAAATTAGTTTTTTTGAATTAGCTTCTTAGGTTTTAAGAGAAAGAAGAAAAAGATGACAAAGCAGAGAAAACATATGTATATTTTGGATAGTCACAAATCTGTAATTATATTGCATTAGTATATTTTATTATAAAAACTCAAATGTTTAAAAACCAGTCTTTAAATCATGCTGACTTTCCAGGGAACTATATTTATGGAAATAGCCCAGCGCAAATTGTCTTTGACAGCAAAGAGGCAGCCATGACAACATAGCTTTTGGAGGCCAAAGAGCATATATGACATGCTGTATATTGTTAATAGGTACATGGAAGGAAAAAAGTTCTCTGACTGGTTTGAAATATTCATAAAATGCAAGTCTTTTTCAATTAAAAATTAAAGACATGGAATATTTGATGGAAAATGTAAATAACAAGAAAGAAAGGGGATGGGAAAGTGAATTATCTATTGATTAAATTAAAATCGATAAGGCATATTGCTAGATGCTCTAAATGTATTGTATCATCCACACAAAATTCCTATGAAAGGAGTAAAGAACCCTATTTTTGCAGTTGGGAGAGCTCATGTTCAGAGAGATAAAGTAATTTTCCCAATGCCACATGGTTGGCAAAGAACAAAGCTAGACTAGAATACATTCAACATTTGTACATCGGACTAGGACTTTAAAACCAATGACAAAATCTAGAGATACAGACATTATGGAAGAAGAAAAATGATACCAAATAAACTAGATATTCCACAGATATGTGCTCTAAGTAAAAAAAAAAAAAAAAAAAAAGGAAAGGCAAGTAGTCACCTGAACTTGAAGTTCCTTCAAAAACACCTGCAACCTCATTACATGCATGCAGCCCAGTTATGTGGTAAATGTCAGTCATCACAGTTCATTCATTTTGAACATGTAACATCTATATATATACGGCTACACTTAAAACTTAAAAATTAGAAAAGGCAGACTTCCCTGGTGGCGCAGTGGTTAAGAATCTGCCTGCCAGTGCAGGGGACATGGGTTCGAGCCCTGGTCCAGGAAGATCCCACATGCAGCGGAGCAACTAAGCCCACGCACCACAACTACTGACCCTGCGCTCTAGAGCCCGCGAGCCACAACTACTGAGCCCGCATGCCACAATTACTGAAGCCCGCATGCCTAGAGCCCGTGCTCCACAACAAGAGAAGCCACTGCAATGAGAAGCCCATGCACCACAACGAAGAGTAGCCCCTGCTCGCTGCAACTAGAGAAAGCCCGTGTGCAACAACGAAGACCCAACACAGCCAAAAATAAATAAATAAATAAATTGTTTTTAAAAAGTTAGAAAAGGCAAAGAAGATTAATGAAAGCATGTTTTATATTTCAAAATGCATTTAAATTTAACAGCTTTATTGAAGTATAATTGATATAAAAAGAACTGTACATATTTAACACGTACAATTTGATGAGTTTGGTCATATGTAAACACGATACCATCACCATAATCAAGGTAATAGATATATCCAACACCTCTGAAAGTTTCCTTGGAGAGCGTAGGTGGTAAGAACACTTAATATGAGATCTATCCTCTTAGCAAATTTTGAAATGCACAATACCATATTGTTAATTATAGGCACTATGTTACACAAGCAGATCTCTAGAACTTATTCATCTAGCATAACTGAAACTTTATATTTTTTCTAATAGTTCTCTGTTGCCTATGGGACACTGGAGGACATATTGAAATTCAAGGCTCTGCATTATCTGGTCTTTAACTGTCTCACATTATTTCTTATTCTTCATTCCCTCTTGACTCAACAATGAATTTTGCACTCCAGCTAGGCTTACAGCTTGACTCTACTTGGACTAGTCACTTGCATTTTCAACTCTAAGATCTAGAGCAAAGAGATTGAAGCATCATATCATAAATGTTAAGACTCAGACTTTATATTAAAGGCAATGAGGGGATACTGAGGAGTTCACCTTGCCTCATCAAGAAGAGGAAGATAAATCTTTAAACGCTTTATATGGTGCCTTATATTTCTTTTGATTCTCTTTTAGCAGTCGGTGAATAAAACACAAATAACTAATTAAATAGGATATGCTCAATAGTTAACAATGTCAAAAATTTTTATTTTTATTAGATATCTGAATTCCAAGCCAGAAAAGATAAAATAAAACAGAAACTTCTGAATGTTTTTCTCAGCATATTCTTCTTTCTGGGGCTTTGCATTTCAGTTATAAAAATGAGATTGTAGTCTATAATTTATTGAATGGTAGCATAATATAGGAAAAAAATATTTCATTGACAATAATGGAAGCTGAAGTTTTCTTAATCCCAATTTAATACGTGTGAACATATTCAATAATTTTCTTAGTTTTTTTATATTGAACATTCTAACAATATAGATAGAAAATAGGATACAATAGCTTATTCAGATTAATTAAATTTTAATGTGTCTTAATATTCATGTGTGTATAATGGATTTGCTTTATACTATTAGAATCCTTGTTTAAATGAATTATGTCGAGTAATGCCTCTGTGTGCACATTAAATACCCTATAAATGTCTGGGAAAATCTCATATTTATATTTTATTTTACTGAGAATTGAAGTATATATTTTGTTTTCTACTCCTGCCTTTCTATTATGGCAATCATTTGGGGTTCTAAATTTGGTTTAATCTCCATGACACCTCCAAATGAAATTTGAGGCTGAAAAAAATAGAAATTTTGACACGTGAGTAATTTTTAATAGACTCTTAGAGTTAATTACATTGAGAGGACTAAAAACAGGATTTGGAGAAAAGTGACAATTACAGCCAAGACTATGACAATAGGGTAAGTATATAAAATATACAAATGATCAAATCCACTAAATTTTCCCTGTGGTCATGTACATGATCATGAGAAGAAAAATGTCAAATTACTTTCCAAGTCAGTTCTTAACTCTTCATAAAATAACATTAAAAATCAGAAATAATATCAATAAGTTACAGTTTATGAACTTGTGTTTATATGTTCCCTTGACTGCATTTGAAGATTGAACTCCCTGAGCACTGCCCTTGAACCCTTTCTCAACAGCTGGTTCTCTGTTGCCCAGGGGAAAACTACTCAACTTCTGACCATTCTGACTTTGAACACTGAGTTTCCTGTATGTTACTTTTGCTGCTTGATTAACAACAAGCATAAGAGATATTTATATAAACTAAGTAATGAGATCATTGTCGCCACAATTCTGGATGTCACCTACCTATATATTTTCCTAATTGAAAACTTGAAATTGCTATATCTTGACACTGCGTCTTGTCTCTCCCCATCTGAACCTTGGTTCCTCTTTGGGCATATCTCCCTGTTTTGTTTTGTTCTTTAATTCTTGAATGTGGTCTAATGTCAGAACCCACTCCCTCTCACTATTTGCTTATCATCAGAAATCTCAAGATGTGGGATTATATTTTCTTCAAAGCTAGGTAATATATTTTAAATCACTTTCTTTAAAACACCTATGAAAGAGACACCTTTTGTCTCAGGGTATAAGAAAATGAATATTCAGTAGTTATTTAGAAATGATATTGCTTTGGTCTCCAAAGAGTAAAAAGATCATGCTTAGAATCTATGATGAAGCTACTTTTGAATTTTCTAAATTTTCAGACATGACTCATAACTTAGGAGTTTCGCTCTTAGATGTTTCTCCATTCTATTAAGTTATTTATCTGAACTAAGATAATATGAGCATGAGAAGATATTGAGTTAGTATGTCAAAAATAATATCAATTCTTATGACTTATAGTTTATTATTTGAATCATTTATTCATAGCAATGCTCTATGTTTAGAAAAAACCATAGGACAAAGTTTTTGTCAACAAGTGTCTTCCAGTCTAGAATGGAGAGGCAGACATAAAAGTAAATAACTTTATAAAGAATTGTGTTCCTTTCTTTATAATAAGTGATTTTATAATATATTACAATTAAAAATATAGTAGTATCAGCTTTGGGATATACATATATTACAAAAGGATATGCATGTTTCCTTTATTCTTCTCTTTAAATTTTATAATTTAATTGGAATTGCACTAAATATATAAGTAAATTTGAAAAAAAAATCACCTCTTCTGCAAAAAGGTTTCTTCACAATTATCTAAATCTACTTTTGATCTCAATCAAATATGAACACAACATAGATATCTTCAATATTCACAGAGTCAAGTTTACCTTCCATTCTTCTTTGCTGAAGAAATCACTTGAAGGTAAACTCTATCAAAATAAGTGTGTTGGACAAGTCATTACCATGGAAATTATGGGAGGATTCACATCAGAGAGGCATGTGAGCCAAGCGGGGTTAGGTATGCAAGATTAGCCTTGGAACAATGGAGGGGTGAGATGTGTACATTCTAGGCCAAGAGACTAGTGTGTAAGGAACTGCAAGATTATAGCTTCAGCTGACACATAGGGTATGAGATGAAATCAAAGGAGATGAGGCTCTGGACAGCAATTTCAGTCAAATAGTGAAGGACCTTACATGCTGTACTAAGGAGTTTCAGTTTTATCCTATGGGTACTGAAATCGGTCAGCAAATAAAAGCACACATTTAATAAGAATATACTATGTACTAGAGATGAGGCAAGGAAATCTAAGTAGGGAATTGGGTAGCTATATAAGTTAAACAGTACAAATGACAGGTACCTAGTCCAACATAAGATACAGGAATCACGGAGAAATACAGCTTGGTCGATCACATGGCTAGATACTAAGGCACTCAGGGACATAAGGAACTAGTGTGACTGGTAGTGCATATTACACAGACCTTTGAGGATCTGAATAGATTAGTTCTCTTCCCTTGAGCAGGATGTGATAGAAGAAAAGAAATGAATGTCTTAAGGATCTGAGAAATTAAATCACTCAAAATAGTATAAAACTGGAAGACTAGTAGTTATAAAAGACAATATTATTCTCTCACAATTTTAGTCAAACCAAGAAAATATGTATGGTGTCATTAACATTAAAATTTTTCTCCTTTCTTTTTTGCTAAATTACATGTAAAAATCAAAATTACTTCCTCTCTCTCTGATTGGTTATTAAAAATTAGATGTTAAAAATAAGAGCCGTAGTGAAATATTACCTAATAAATAGCTCACTAACATCAAAAGTATGATTTTAATGCATAAAAATAGATGAATTTCAAACTAGAATTAATGCATAGTATTTTCCCACAAAACAAATAGTTTCTCAATCATGAAGATAACTATCTACAAAAACATGTACAATAAGCATGAGAGAGGCAAGGTTATTCATCCTTTGATTTTCAATAACCCTGATGCAAATATTGTTTTGTGTTCATTCACCTATTCTCAGTATTCAGTTTAGCTTTCTTATTCAAAGCAGAAGGTTAACAAAAATGACAACACAGATGGTGTCATTTTCTTCTTTACAAGTCAAAGTGATGAGTCTTATAAAAGACTGTCACATGCATCCTCTCACCTGTCTGGTCCCTTCTGTGCCCCCATCTGCACAGTGCTAATCTGATGACTTGTACTTCCTTGACCTCTTCAAAACCAGACTTTCAGGATTAGTTCAGAGAGGAAACTAGTTATATTTAGGTTATATTTTTAATTGTATAGATATTATATTATCAAATCAGTTTTATGACATAAGATCATGGTATGATACATAATTTTTTAAACTTAAATTTAAAATATCTTTAACTTCCATGATTAGTAGCTACTGGAAGTTTATATACTCTTTGACCAAAATCTCCCCCATACTCCCACCCCCCAGCACTTGGTTACCATTATTCTACTCTGTTTCTATGAGTTTGGCTGTTTTTAAATTCTACATATAAAAGTGATATCATACAGTATCTCTCTTTCCCTTTCATAGATAGATAGGTAGGTATGTAGATAGATAGATACATAGATACATAGATAGATACATAGATAGATATACACACCACATCTTCTTTACCATCAAGCTAAGAAAATAAGAACCAAACCAAGGTACTATTTGAACTGAAAACAATCTTCTTTTTCCCTACCTGCTGAATGCAGATACTACTACATCAATGTCAATTCTGTCCTTCCAGATGAGCACTGTTCATATGTCATATTTCTTCAAAAATTTGCTATAATACAATATTTCTGGAGATTTCAAAGAGTTGTGCATTTTCTCCCAGCTCTGTAGTCTGTTATCATTTACACCTGAAATAGGCTGACATTCTACTCTGTTCCTAACTCTGAACGGATCACACATTCCCTCCTTTTCCAAAAGTGCCAATCTTCTCCCTGTATCCTTCAAGTCATAGCTTCAAATATATGCAGATCTGCCTTGGTTCTGATGGTAAAAACAAACAAAAGTAAATAAATAAAACAGCCGTCACTGGAACCCTATTAACTCTTTTTAAATTTTTTTTCCTCCATTCTTTCAAACAATGGATTTATTTCAAAATGTTTGTCTGCTGATGGTAGCCTCCAAATATTTCTAGTTCATTGTCTTTCTCTTGTCTTTCATTCTGACTGCTATATTTACTATATGGCTTAAATCATTTGCTTCAGGATATATTGGGCATGTCATTCAGGGCACCTGCCAGGTCCAAATTATAATAGATATAATTACCCATACACAGCCTTTGTTAAGCCAGAGTTCTCAACTGTGTTTTATCACGCTTGGTAGATGATTGGATTGTGATCAGGAAACTAACCCAACTGAAGATTATTACTAACCTCTACCAACGCATAAGGTTGCTAGAAGCAAAGAGCCAGGCTGTCTATGAATTTATCAACAGGAATTAGGCTAATTTGCAGAATTCTCATGACTGATTATCTCTACAACATATGAAGACAGTGGGTCCATTTTATGATTAAAGAATGAAAAAGACACTCAGAAAGAAGCAGAAAATTATGTGAGCAATATACAGACCCCTAGAAAGAGTCAAAGGATTGTTGCCAGAGTTTCCTTATGTCTTGGTGATGTTCAAGTGTGATCAATGTGTATCCTCAGGAAGCAATGTGACCATAGACAATACTGAATAATCCCATCTTAAAGAAGAAGCAAATATGATATTTTTATAATTATAATTGTGATTGGAGCTACAGGAAAGAACACAAAGTAGCAGATACAGTGGAAATTGATTTTGCCATCATTTGCCTCAGAAGAGTTTTATCTTGCAGCAGCAACTGACAATCTCTACACTCAAAGAATGAGGGAATTTAGATAAATTTTAATAACATTACTAAGTTTTTATATTGATTATTTTTATAGTTACCTTCTATTTATGGTAACTTAGTTTAGTGTTCTATTTATAGTGAAAATGTCATTTCTTTAAAACTCATTTAAGGACCAGACTTTCAGGCTTGGAAGGGTTAAAATTATTGTAAGAATAGAAATAAGATCCTTCTGGCAAAATGGAAATAGGTCAGGAAGGAGCCCAACTCAGTACATATGCTTATTCCCAACTGCAGCAAATTTAATCATAGCGAGGTGGCCAGGTTCTTTAGCAGCTGTAACCAGGACACTGGTAATGGATGTCAAATGATAACAACAGACCATTTCAACTTATAGATTCACTTACAAAAAGGGAATATAATCAGCAATGGCCATCTAGATATTTGGAGATGGGTTCCCTTCCCCATTCCCTCAAGGTTGGATTGGTTTCACCAACTGCATTCACCAACCAAGACTCTGCTCCAAGCAAGGTGGTAATGTTATCAATGTGGGGGACACAGAATAAGCGAGAAGGCTGGATAACAAGGATCTATGGATTCATTCTTAAGTGCAATTGAGGCACCACGCTGGGGAAATCTAAGGTGAAAGTTTATTTATTCTTTTTATTATGGAAGCATACACATAAAAGAAGAAAGAATTTTGTAATAATATAAAATCCCATGTACCCATCAGCCAGCATCAACAGTTAACACTTTAAAATTTTTCTTTTTTGTGTGTGTGAAAGGTTTAAACTACCTAGCTTTGTTAATTTTTTTTTTATTTGTGACTACTTTTTTAGAGCAGTTGTAGGTTCACAGCAAAATTGAGGGGATGGTACAGAGATTTCTCATATATTCTCGGCTGCTCCCACACATGCATTGCCTCTGCCATTATCAACATCCTCCACCAGAATGATACATTTGTTACCACTGATGCACTGCCATACACATCATAATTCCCCAAAGTCCATAGTTTACATTACAGTTCACTCATGGTGTTGTACACCCTATGGGTTTGGACAAATGTATAATGACATGAATCCATTATTATGGTATCATACAGAGTATTTACACTAACCCCCAAACCTTCTGTGCTCTGCCTATTCATCCTCCTGCAGCCCCAATCCCTAGCAACCAGTGATGTTTTTACTTTGATGTTCCGTAGTTTGAAAATGATAATGTAGGAGTTTTTTGTTTTAGGTTTTTGTTTTTGTTTTGCTTTTATCCTGCTTGGTGTTCTCTAAGCTTCCTGGATCTGTGGTTTGGTGTCTGACATTAATTTGGGGAAATTCTTAGTCATTATTGTTTCAAATATTCCTTCTGTTCCTTTCTTTTCTTTCTGGTATTCCCATTATGTGTATGTTACATCTTTTGTAGTTGACCCACATTCCATAGACATTCCACTCTTTTATCCTCAGTCTTTGTTCTCTACTCTTTTTGGTTTTTGAAGTTTCTATTGATATATCCTCTAGCTTAGAGATTCTTTCTTCACTGTTCTCTTTTACTAATGAGCCCACCAAAGGCATTCTTCATTCCTCTTACAGCGTTTTTCATCTCTAGCATTTCCTTTTGGTTCTTTCTTAGGATTGCCATCTCTCTGCTTACATTGCCCATCTGTTTTTACATGTTCTCTTTACCATAACAGCCCTTAGCATGTTAATCATAGTTGTTCTAAATTACCCTCTGATAATTCCTACATTCCTACTATGTCTGGTTCTGGTGCCTTCTCTGTCTCTTCAAATTGTGTTTTTTTTACCCTTTGGAATGCCTTGTAATTTTTTCTTGATAGCCAAACATGATGTACTGGGTAAAAGAAACTACTGTAAATAGATCTTTAAGGTTTAGGAGGAGAGGAGGCATTCTACAGTACTGTGTTTAGGTCTCAGTCTTCTAATGAGCCTAAGCTTCTACACTGCAAACTTTAAAAGTGTTTCTCAGTTTTTTTCTCCCCCTTAGGTGGGGGAGGATGCCTAGAGTGGGTTGTATTTAGTATTTCTCTTCTTTGTGGTAGGCGAAAAATGGCTAGAGTTGGGTTTTTTCCGTCCCCAGGTCAGTTTAGCTCTGATAATAGTTTTAGGCTCAGGCTAACTAGTTTCCCCTGAGGTCAGGCCATGTTAAGAAGAATGCTCTGGCGTATTTCAAAATGGTTCCTTTTGCCTACCCCTGCTGAAAGCAGGAAGGGATATTCTTTGATATTTACTCCGGGAATTTAGTAGAGCTCCTGTAGGTAAACCTCAAAATTATGTGGGCACCCACTGCCCACACACCCCTGACCATCAATGGGTTCTCCTGGAATTTTTAACTCTCAGACTTGTCCACACTGAGCCTTCAGCAATTATCAATTACAGTTCAGGTTTTCCTATCCCGGCACTGGTTCCTGAGGCAGCTTCTGCTTGTGAATCTGCCCTTGTAAACCTTGACTCCCTGTATTCACCTGTCTCTCCTATCCTGGGGGGCAGTGGTTTGCCCTATGTCCTCTCCTCTCTCATGAATTCAAGAAGAGTTGTTGATTTTTCAGTCTTTTCAGCTTTCTGTTTGTTGTTAAGTTGATATGGTGACTTCCAAGGTCCTTATATGCAGAACTGGAAACTCAACCTCTACTTGTTTTTTTTTACCAAAGCTACAGTTGGGATTGATTAGTAGTTTCAAGTATTTTCAGCTGTGGTAGGCAGACTTTTAAAGATGCCCACCCAAGTTCCTGGCCTTGGTTAGTCAATCAAATACTAACCTAGGTACTGCTTGAAGGGACTTCAAAGATCTAATTATGATAAAGAGATTATCTTAGATTAAGTGGGTGGATCCAGTCTAATCACCTGAGCCCTTAAAAGCAGAAAGGTTTCTCAGTCTGGGGTCAGAGAAGAGGTAGCAGGAGAGATGAGGCAGAAGGGGAAGTCAGTGATTTCATAACATGAAAAGGAGTAAAACTGTTGTTGCTGACTATGTAGAAGTGGCCTCTAAAGCTGGGAATGACCCCCAGGCAAAAACCAGCAAGTAAATGGGACCTCAGTCCTACAACTGCATGGAACTGAACTCTGCCAAAAACCTAGATAAGCTTAGAAGCAGATTCATCCCCAGACCCTCCAGGAAGAATGAAGCCCTGCTGGCAGCTGGGTTTCTGACTTGTGAAATCTAGGTAAGAGAACTGAGTCACACTGTACTTGGACATCTAATATACAGAATTGTGAAATAATAAATATGTGTTCTCTTAAGCCACTAAATTTGTCATAATTTATTATGACAACAATAGAAATTTAATACATCAGATTTATTCCTTTTATAATTTCCCTATCAGCCTTTCACCATTTCCCCATCAGCCTTTCACCAAATGCTTTTAGCATTCACTATTGATCATTGCCTAGATCCATTATTTCATTAGAGACTGCAAAATAGTAGTATAACATTTTTATCATTCCTCCCACATTTATTACCTTTAATTTTTTTATGAAGAAGACTTTCTCTTATTAACTATTGGTTATCCAACAATATAAGGGTACAAAACCAATGCTCCTCCCTTTACTTTATATACCACTTTTCAGAATAATGAGTTAGTGTTCTAGTTGCTGCCTAAAATTCATTTGAGTATCATTATGAATTCTAGATTTCTATGTATTTGATGTGTTTTGGTTTGATGAATTCAAAATTTTCCCATCTTTGTCAACCTGCAGACTGTCTTGTTTCCTCTGACATGACTCATTTGTTTTATATATCATCCTTTCTTTCTGGTACAGCAATATAAGCACAAGTTAACTTTGCATATTTTCTTCCCCAGACCTGGAATCAACCATGTTTTCCCCAAAGAACTCTCATCTTTTTGTAGAAAGTGGTATTTAGAGAGTATCACCTGGGTAGTAGGTGAGCTCACTGCAACTGAGTTGTTATTGCTTCTTGGACTTAAAGTTGCACAGAGCAAAAAATGTTATTCTGTTGGAAAAGAATTATGAGATCCTACTTATATTTTCATTTCAAGTGTAAGATTACAAATGTTTTACTTGTTTTTTAACTTATTTTGATATATATGTATATATATAGAGAGAGAGACAGAGACAGAGACAGAGAGAAGGACAGAGAGAGAGAAAGAGGGAGAGTCAGTCATATACACAGATATCATAAAGGTATAAACCCAGGAAAGTTAACCAGATGGTAAGATTCTTATATATTAATTACCTGAAAACCCCATTCTCAACTCATAACTTTATTCTTTACCAGAAAAATGGAAAAGGAGTTTCCCATAAGCCAATAATGAAATGTGTCTCTTGTTTGTTAATAAGCATGAGTTTACTTATAATATTCTCTTCATTTGAATCTCTAAATTAGGAAGAAACCAGATTAGAGATGCTACATATGTGTAAATTAGTAATTCATTCTTACTCAGCAGTGATCAATAAACTTCTTAGCAGATGTCTGTAAATCATCTTGGAGCCAAATACCAAGAGTTCTCTCCTGGTGATTGTAATATATAACCCTTAATGTATAAGCTGTTCTTCCTTGTCTCAAATAAGGAACAAAAATTGGATGAGAGAAACCATTCTCTCTTCTCTGTGTTCAGTAGATATATCGCAGGTGCACTTTCAAACGAACTAAGCAAAAATATGAATAACTGAAGATGGTTCCATTTGCCTAGACATTGAGTACAAGTTTTACTAGGAAAAGAACACACAGAATGGATATTATACAAAGGTCACCTACAAACACACAACTGTAAATTATAAAATAAGAAGATGGGCTTAATCTTGGGGTTATTTTGTGGAATAACATGATACTTTGCTTCAGTGAGTAATAAAGCTTTCAGGCTTTTCCATGATACACACAAAATAAGTAAAACTAGGAAAGCATCTAAATGTCAAGACGCTTTGTTACTCTGCTTTCCATGTTGAATAGGGAAGTCATAATGTTAAATACCACTCTCCATCATGCCACAGAACCTCAGATACAAAGACTATTTGTAAGATAGATATAAAGCAGAAAAATTGGATTCATAAGAGTTGGCAGTGAGAAAGGTTTTCTTCAACTGAATGCTTATAAATATCTTCAAAAATAGACTGTAAAGGCAGAAGTTAAAAGTTATCTTTTAAAAACATTTGTGTTGAGTGAAGTAAGTTAATCTAAGCTTTTCTTTTACTCAGAGAATTATTTTCCATAATTTTACTATTTGTAAAACAGAACAAATTACCTAACAACATAAAAATAAAAATACATCTCAAGATGCCAATAATAAGATTGGGAGAGTGGTAAGAGGGGAGAATAATAAAGTTATCTTCTGGAGGAAGATGAAGATATTTACTAATTTTTGTCAGAAAAATTTATGTTGAAATATAGATTGAAATGTAAACATAACAACTAAATACTAAAATACAATCCATAGATTTCAAACTAACAGAGAAACATAAATGGTAATTATCAACATATATATCAATTAACAGAAGGCAAAAAAGGGAGATAAGAGGAAGAAGCAAAGAAGAGGGGCTAGGAACAGATAACACAAAATACAAAGTAAGCACATCAAAAACAAAAGCAAAATGAACAGTTAAATAATAAAGATATGAAAAATATGTACTACTAAACATTAAACAAAAGAAAATTGTTAACAATATTAACGTTAGATAAAATGGAATCTAGGTAGAAGGCATTAATAGAGATGAATATTAGCATTGTGTAATAAAAGAAACAAATGGATAAGAATATATTAAAATATTATTGGCATCTTGAAGAAATATATGAAGCAAAACCTGTTGAGATTTATATGGAGATACTAACAAACTCACTAATCATAGTGGGAAATCTTTATAATACTCTATGAGAAACTTGTGATCAAGTAGATCAGAAATTTAGCCAGGATATAGAAGATTTTGAAAACAAAACATAATCTTTCTGGGTACTGTAATCAAGTAGAGATAGTACATTATCATCAAGTACACATTGAACTATTATAAAAATTGATTATATGCTAAGTCACTCCTGAGACTCAACACATTTCAAAGAACTGATATCATACAGTCCGTGTTGTTTAACAACACAAAAAAGTTAAAAATCAAATCAGCCACAACATTTTGTATTTTTTTTGTATGTAAGAAAGAATAGAGAGAGTATTAAGCCATCATTTCTGAAAGCTGAAAAAGTTAGTCTGAATTCACGCTGCTGGAAAGGCAATAGAAACAATAAATTGTGCTGCCAAGGGAAAATCAAACATTTTCTAAAAGAAACTAAAATTTAGGTTGCAAATGCCTTTGTGGTTTGCTGTATCAACACTGGCTAATCATAGTGAAGAATTGTATAAAGTATTTTATCCCCAGGTTGAAACTATTGCTGAGTAGAGCTGTTTAAAGAGGGAGGGAATAAATGGTTTTCTCTATTGGTTGCATTAGTCTTTCGATACCATGATTAAGAAATTAGAACCTTGTTTGAACTGTGGATTAAAAATCCTAGGAGGATTCTGATTCTCTTCGCAATTGATGTTGTCTTTAATCTTTTCTCCCCCATTAAAAATGGTTTTGTTTTTTTAGCATTGGAAAATACTTCTGCTTATACAGCATAGGAATAACCTTGAAATCCCATGGCATAAATGCTTTCTCCATACTAGAAGAAAGTATGAAATACCAGGAGGAATACAATATCATGAAAAACTGAGAAGAGAAATAAGAAGGAAACAAGAGGAAATCTGATTCTCTCTTTGATAGGAAATAGAAAAAGTTGAAAAGTGCATCCTCACACTCAAACAGATAAATGGCAATAAGAGAATGCATATTAGGAGAACTTTTGTCCTCGGGGTAGAAAAAAAAAAATCCTGAAGGTTTGAAAAGCAGAAGTCTTCCTACTGCTAATTATGTATGATGGCACTTTCTTAGTTAGAAGTGACAGCACACTTACATACATAAATGACTGGGAGCTGCTTTTCTGACTGTGAATAGAAGAGCTTATTTTCTGTTCCCTCCACTGAACCAATTATGCTTTTAACATCAACTCCCCACGGAGACGGTTAATACATGACAACCTTTCTTGGTCAAGCATGCCTTATTTAAACAGAAGTTTCTCTGGAGAGTGTAAATGGTTTGGCATGGAAATAAATTAACCAGTGACAGCTCTGTTCCATTTCATAGAACAGCTCTAAGAAATGAAAGGAGCATGCATCCAGCTATGAACTTAATAGTTAATTCCTCCAAAAAAAAGTCATTTTAAGCTCCCATTGGAAATGTAATGAAGAGACATATTAATAAAAATGATGGATAATTGAACACTAATAATCAGTTATTATACACTTGTGGGGTAAATTAGATAACTGCTTGGTCTTAAAAACCATAACTGTTAGACCAAGGACTGAAGTTTTAGTTCCCAATGAAATAATATTATGTGCTACATATTAGTCTAATAATAAAAAAGTTTATTTCCCATTTCTCATTACCAGAAGCAATTTAGGAATGATCTCGTTTAATATTTGAAAAGAAATATGGCATCATAGAATTGGAATGATTGAAAGAGTAACGTTAACTCTTCTATGAAGAATGTCTAATCATCTGGGGGAGTATTTCCTAAATGAATCCCATAATACATTAACAAGTATTGAGTAATAAAAATAGTTGTTGTGGCCAAATCAGTTTGGGGGAAAAAATATGTATTCCTGCTTATAGATTCACAGTGCTCAAGATCATATTAATGGCATTAAGAAATTCTGTGAAGTAAAGAAACTTTGCCTAAAGAAGCCCAAGCTTGTTTAAAATGAAACAAGCAACTCTTCTCTCTTTCTTTGTTTTCTTTCTCTGTCTCTTTATTTCTTTCTTCCTTGCCTCCCTCCCTCTTTCTTTCCTTTCTTTCTTTTTAGAGAAGAGGAGGGGTAGGTTCTTAGAGATCTAGTGTTTTCAGAGTACAGTTTAGAAAAACTGATTTGAGGACTTGGGATTCTTGTCTAGACAGACATTTAATTAGTTACTTGGCTATACATCACCTGGGAAATTTTATTTTGTTTTGGCTCATGTAAATATATATTTAGAATTTTTTTTAAATCTCTGTTTTACATATTTCCCTTTCTTAATCAATTCTCAGTACTTAAAAAAGTTATACCTGTACTTGGAAATGAAATTAATAATAAAGCCATCTTAGTAAGAATTTGAATGGAATTTAGGAATTACCTAGTCCCAATTTTCATTCATGGATGTGGCAAATGGGTTCCCATTCTACATGGCACCTAGTTATGAATGTTTATAATTCCACATAATTTTTGGATATTATAATGTCTCCATCTTCAGTATTCTTGTGTTCTTAAAGTTTTCTTCATATGCTTCTAGGAAAACATATCATAACCCATTAACAGATGATAAACCTTTCAAACATGCTATTAACACAGAGAAATCAATCTATAATTTTACTGCAGGGGAATATTTGTAACTCTTGATTATTAGAAGACAGCAACTGATTCACCCCGTGTAAATCTATGAATAGTATACTTAATATCTTTATGTAACCATATTTTATAAGTCAATGGAAGATGGGATAGAAAGACACAAGGTCAAGAAAAAAACAAAGTGGGAATCTGGAAGAAGTAAAGTAAAAATAAGGAAAAGAAACAGGTGCTGTGTTTTGCTCATTTGATTTTTTAAATAGTTTTTGACAGCTGGCTTCACTCACATGGGGTTTTTGGCCCAGGGCTAGAATCGATTAACAGGTAAGGTTGGCTGCACTGAGGACTGGCTGCCAGTGGATCTAGAGTGAAGATAAGCTGTGTCCCAAGAGATTGAGTGGCATGGTTCTCATATGTCATATTCCCTTAGGACTCCTCTTTTGATATCATCTCACACCTGTCAGAATGGCTATCATCAAAAAGACAAGAAATGTGTCAGAGAGGATGGGTAGAAAAGGGAACCCTTGTGCACTGTTGGTGAGGATATAAATTGGTGCAGCCACTATGGAGAACAGTATGGAGTTTCGTCAAAAAATTAAAAATAGAACTACCATACGATACAGCAGTTCCACTCCTGCGTGTTTATCTGAAGTAAACAGAAACACTAATTTCAAAAGATACGTACACACCAATGTTCATTGCAGCATTATTTATAACAGACAAGATATGAAAGGAATCAAAGTGCCCATGGGCAGATGAATGGATAAAGAAAATGTGATATAGAGAGAGGCAGAGATAGAGACACAGACAGAAATATTAAAAGAATGAAATCTTGCCATTTGCAACAACATGGATGGACCTGAAGGGTATTATGTTCAGTGAAATAAGTCAGATAGAGAAAAAACAAATACTGTACATTTTCACTTATATGTGGAATCTAAAAAACACATGAACAAATATGACAAAACAGAAACAGACTTGCAGATAGAGAAAACAAACTAGTGGTTGCCAGAGGGGAGAGGGGTAGGAGGAGGGGCAAAAGAGGGGATTAAGAAGTACAAGCCTCTAGTTATAAAATAGGCAAGTCACAGGGATTCAATGCACAGCACAAGGAATATAGCCAATACTTTATAATAACTTTGTATGGTTTGTGAGCTATAAAAATATTGAATTCACCGTGTGGTACACCTGAAACTAACATAATATTGTAAGTCAATAATAAATAAGTAAATAAATAAATAAATGTTGGGTCTATTTATGACCATAGGAAGGTTGAAGATCTCTTGAATCTTCAATTATTAAAACTCAGAGGAACTTTTCCTAATAGAAACAGTTAAAGATATACTACATAGCATATTTGTTATACTATTTGATACTAAACTTCAGTATCAAATATATAGTGTATTTAAAACCAAGAGGACTTGATTACTTACTGAACTACCAAGATATCAATTAGCAGATATTTATTAAGATTCTCTTTTTTATGCTCAGCAAAAACCTAAACATGATGAGTCAATAGAAAAGTATACAACAACATTTAGAATTGCTTTTGTGACATCCCTCTCACTCCTAAAAAATAATAATGATGACTCATTGGATGCTTTATTTTAATTATATTAAGCTTGAAAATTACTCTGGGGAAAAACAGACATCTTTAAAATATTGGAAATGTTTTGATATTCAGGAACATGGTATCTCTCTTCCTTTATTCATTCTTCCCCAAGGTCCCTTAGGTGTTTCTTGCAGCTCTTTTAAAAACATTTTTGTTCAGTTTACTTCTAGCGCATAGTTATTTCTATTGTGAATAAAATCCTTACTTTATGACTTTTAAATTTAGATCTTAATGGATAGTGTTTTCAAACATGACTGCATTCTCAAACCCAGCTGCACATTAAAAACTCTGAAATGTGGCCCATTTGAACTCCTGCCATACAAATTATTTGTTGCTCACAACTAAATTTGTAATTACTTTTTCTCTAGTTGGGGGATGGTCTAAATTCTTCACTTATTTTCTTGTTTTCAGTAAACAGACCTGCATCTGTAAATAAAAGCCAGCACACAAATTTGTCTTTTAGTTTCTAAAATGTAAAAATATAAACAAACAGAAAACCTCCATAAAATTAGACAATGGAATTGGCATTGTCAATGGCAGCAACATTGGAAATAAAGCAAATATTTGCTCATTTTTATGTAAAGTCCATTCTCATATTTCATTTGGAAATGTGAACACATTTTGTTTCTTTCATTTTATTTCCCCTTCTGTTTTTGAAAAGCAGATGTGTCTTGCCCAATACAAGAATATCTGACTGTTTAGAAGTAAGGGATTGTTGTAATCTCCGGATGTTGCTAATATTCTTTTGTGGTCATCCTTCATTCTCCCAGAATGAGGAAAATACTATTCAGTCTTTCTGTGACTTCATAGTAAATGTTGGCCAAATACAGAACCATTAAATCAAAACTTTTAGGAGGGGGGCAACAGACATTGATTTTTTTTTTTTCCAAGTTCCTTAGGTGATATTAACATGCAGTGAGAGTTAGAGCAACTGTTGTAAGGTTACTAACCAGTTATATATAAAATATCTCGGAGTGTTTTTTTAAAAAAAACAAAACCTCATATTCTGTTGAGATTTTTTAAAATGATTGACTTAATTCTCATGTCCTCATCTTCTAACTTTTAGGAGCAAATGATACTAAGCACCCACTATCATCAAAATAAACATTCCTTACTGTAAGTTAACATTCTCTCCATCTGCCATCCTCTTTTTGCATAGGGAGGAGCCCCAGTGTCCAATCGCCTGGCAAAGAATAGGAAATCAATATAAATATATGTGTTGTATTACTTTGCTGTATGTTTTCATTTTTTAAATTCAGACATATATTTTCTTATTTAGTTGCCCCTGTGACCAGAAACACAGGTTTATGAGATGATTTATTAGGGTAAAGAATATACTCAGTATTCATCAGGCAAAATAAAGTTAATTGGTCCCTAGAGAAGTTATTTCCCAATAGCACTGTTCTCATAAGCACAAGATTTTAACCTACTGACTTACTAACGAAGGACTTATGATTCCATATCACATATATAACACCTTTGCACACAGTGTCTTTGTAGAGGGAGGTGGGGCTATTGCTATGGGGATGAGATAAATTTGAGGAGTACACTGATACTGAATTTTGACACAAGATTATCTAGTTTCTCTAGCTCTGCTTGGACCAGTATTAGAAAGAACATGTTAAACATACATGGCAGGACAAATTTTCAAGTATTGATAACTGCTGAGCTGAGTTGCTGTAGAATGTCGGAGCTATGTTAGGGAAATCAGGAAATCAACAAGGGATCTCCTCCACTTCCAGGACATCCCTCTGGAATACCAAGAAATGCACTGAAATGTTAATATCAGAGTAAAATAAACATTTGTTTCCTTCAACAGTCAATCAATGAGTAATAGTTCTATCTCAGTGGCTATATGTGATGTTAAAAAAAATAGACAGCAGATTAAGTCCATGATTTATATCCTCAGAGTGCTTACATTTTAACGTACGAAACAGACAAATTATGACCATATGGCATGTATGTGCCATAATAAGGGACATGCACACCAAGAGCTATGGGAACACAGCAGAGGAAACCACTAACTGCTAGAAGAAGTTGCCATGGAGATTATTTTGTGAATTAAATAGCCATTAAACTCTTTTAAATCCCCTTCAATTTCTTATTTGCTATAGCATTCATCTGTGTTGGTCATTTCTCTCTCTTAACGGTTATAGTGATTCTTAAAATCTGTACAGACCCCATAAGACTCCTTGGCTTAGACCCTTCACTCTTCCAGATTTTCTGCCATCTTAGACCACTTACTGTGATTTGCACATTTTCCTCCTCAGTCTATTTCTTAAATTCCTTAAGATTAGGCACATTGAACATTCTGTCCTTGGATTGCTTTTTACTCCCTATTTTTTCTTTATAATCCCTTGGTTATTTATGCCTTCTACTCTACCAAATTATCTCACTCCACTCCTCTCCAGGTACCAGATAATACTAAATCTGTCTCAGGATATGTTTTTTAAGATATAACGTTTCTTCTGATGGTGGAACACAACACACTGACACTCTAATGGACGAAAGGCAGAATTTTGTTACTTATAGCTCCAAGAGAGAAGGCTGCCAGGCAGGGCCCCTCAGGGAGTTCCACCTGGGGGCAGAGTAGCAGCAAGCCAGAGCTGTAGGGGGCAGCTTGTGAACAGCAAGAAGGGTGGGGCTAACTGGGTTTCACGGGCTCCCTGAGGATTGCCTAATTAGAATAAACTCTTGGGCTCAGGGACTCAGTGGCTTTCCTAGTTGTCTGACCTGGCTCCAGGGTGATTAGGGCAGGTGCACAGTGGCACAGTGTGTGAGAACCTGATAAGGGAAGTGGTTGAGGTGTAAACTTCCTCAGCTGCTCAAGAAGGGGAATTGATTATTCTCTAGCTTGGGCCTGACGACTGTGTCCGGAGGAAGAATTTAGGAGAGAGTGATGTCAGCAAGATGGTGGAATAGGAGGTCCCAGGTCTTGTCTGCTCCCACCCTCCCATCCAGTGCCAAAACCAATGATTTACCAACTCTCCATAGATGAATGTAGCTCTGGGAGAACTCCAGAGTGCAGATGACAAGCTGCAGCAACCCAGTGGAGAACAGGGACCAGAGATGACAGCAGAGGAAAAGGTGTAGGAGGCATTTTAGCTGTGTCACCCCATACCCCAGACCAACACAGCCTAGCACCGAGAAGGATCCTGTCTGCTGCCAGCTCCTCCATGGGGAAAAAGGTTAGAGCAGGATGACTCCCACAGCTCTCACCCTTGCTGCAGCCTCAGACCCCTATCACAGCCTTCTCCACCAAGGACCCTGCAGTCTTAGCCAATGCAGACACCAGGGACTGGAACTTCCCATAACCAATAACTTTGTGCTCTCCCAGAACCCCAGAACTGGTGCTGGCCCCTCTCCTCCCTGCTGGCCCTGGCACAGCCATGCCCACCAGACCCAGTGCATCTCAAGCAAAAGTTATTTCTCTACTGAGCTATTATTTAATATTATTCTAACAAACTCTTAGGTTCAGTCTTTCCTGACACCAGTACCCCCCCACATAGGGTTATGAGAATCATAATTTTAAAGTACAGATCCTATCACATAAAACTTAAATTCGAACTCCACAGCCTTGTGTTCAGGGCACTAGGGTATATTCTAGTTAAGTACCATCCATTCTATATCTTTTCCTTCTATCATCATCAAACCTCTAGTTCCTGAACTTGCTCCCTTTCTTTAGAGATTGGAGTTTATTTATTTATTTATTTATTCATTTAATTTTGGCTGTGTTGGGTCTTCGTTTCTTTGCGAGGGCTTTCTCCAGTTGCAGCAAGCGGGGGCCACTCTTCATCGCGGTGCGCGGGCCTCTCACTATCGCGGCCTCTCTTGTTGCGGAGCACAGGCTCCAGACGCGCAGGCTCAGTAGTTGTGGCTCACGGGCCCAGCTGCTCTGCGGCATGTGGGATCTTCCCAGACCAGGGCTCGAACCCGTGTCCCCTGCATTGGCAGGCAGATTCTCAACCACTGCGCCACCAGGGAAGCCCTCCCTTTCTTTACTTCAATATCCATGAGTGTGTTCCATTCTCTGCACAAAATAATTTTTCCCATAACCCCCTCCTCATGTAACAAGATTCCTACTCTTAATCTGAATCCAGTAGAATTCTTTATCTTCTAAAAACTTCTTCAGATTCTCCTAAGGAATCTTTTCATTTTGGTTTTCCCTGGCAACTTATTTGAACTTCTAATATAGCATTCATTTACTTATTTACTTATTCAAAAAATATAGGCAATGAGGATACAATGATGAAGAAAACAGAGGAGTTTTGGTTCCTTAAGAATGCATAACAGCCTTCAAACAAATGGTCCTGATATTACTATAATCATGGCTTGACACTCTCTGAAAACTAATGGCCTAGATTCTTGTCTTTGCACCTTGATTTCTTTTTAACTATGTGATCTCACCCACTCTAAATCTTATTTATTATATTTGTAGAGGGGCTAAGAATACATTTATTAAGTAGAGCCAACTTAGTTTTCCTAAGAAAACAAATAGAATGTGAATGTCTTATATTCATCTCTGTTCACATAGTGGGACTATGATACATTTATCAAATGGAAATGGAAGGAAAAACATCTAGATCCTATAACAGGGCAGAGGTGTTAATTTTCCTATTTCCCCTGCATGTCTTTAAATATTTTAATCTATCTCTAAAAATCACACACTCACGCATAGCTTTACCAGTCAACATTGTAATTTAGTGGCACCTGATTTTGATACCCAGATACAAATTGGTTTCCTGAACTATATCAACCATAGCATATTTTAAATGACGAGAGAAAAGTTACAGGCAAATAATGACATATGAGTACAATGGCAAATACAAGTATAGGAATTACTGTTGTCAGCCTCTACTTCTGCCTTCAGACAAGTTATAAGTGAATAGTTCATCTTCCATGTGCCAGGCACGAGGGGTAAGTTGGTAAATGATATGTTCTTTTCTTCAGGATGTCACATAAAATTTTGCACAAAACTAAAGAATCCCTCATCAGAACACATTCACAAACATTAATTTTTTTCAATCTGACAAACACTTGTTTTGGCGGAGGTGTTCATTCAACAAATATATTGAGTATTTATTCTGTACCAGGCCCCATTCTGGATACTTGGGATACAACAGTGATCAAAACAGACAAATATCCCACAGGGGCCTTAAATTTTGTTAGAATAATCACCCACATTCTATATGAGGGGAAAGAGATTCAGGGAGATATTAAATTATTTGCTCATAGCCAAACACCTAGGAAATAGCAAAATTAAGACCTAGATCTTTTGATTCAGAACACCATGCTTTTTCTACTGTTGTACAATGTGTTTCTCCAACTACCTACTCTCAGTGCAAAACAAAATAAAACAAAAATTCACTTAAACTTACAAAACTACTATGCACAATGGAAACTATACAATATAACATTTAGCGCTTTACTATAAAATGTTACTTGCACTTATTTCAACACTTGTGGGAGGGACAATTTTAAGAATGAGAACGTTTAAGGATGAGCTTAATAATCATAAATTTAAGTATACTTAAATTTATATTGATATGGGGCCAGCCCACCTGCACATAGTTGAAAACTTAGTATGTGCAAGGCAAAATTTTGAGCACTGTGGGACATAATTAATAATCTAATTGAGAAGGAACTTTAAATATGTGAAAAAAAACTGTATATAATAGTCACTTAATACATTTATTTGGTGAAACTGGTGCTAAGTATTGTGAAAAGTTACAAAATATATAAATAAAGAACATTTCAATGCAGGAGATAAAAATTATGAGGAGAATATGAAGACGATTAGCCCAATAAAATTTCATGGTACGGAGACATCACCGGAGTCCCAGGAAGGTGATATGATGGAATAAGTTTCAGGTTGAAGTTTAAAGAACTGTTAGAATGTAAGTAGGTCAAGTCCTTCTAGCCAAAGGTGAGGAAAAACAAAAATGCAAATTTAGAAAATATACAAAACAAAACTTGGGTAGAAGATTCTGCAGAAGTAGTTGAAGATATACCTGGAAGTTATAGGTTCAAGTCAGATTATAAAGAGACTTTATTTCAGAATTTTCCAAGTTTTTGAGGAAGGGTAAGACAATGATGAAGTACTTCCGAGAAGATTTGACAGCAATCTACAGTCTGGACTTGAAGGGTTGAAGTCAGAAGGAAGTATGCCATTTAGAAGATTAGTTGGGAGATTGGTTCAAGATGGCAGAGTAGAAGGATGTGCACTTCCTCCCTCTTGCGAGAGCACCAGAATCACAACTAACTGCTGAACAGTCATCAACAGGAAGATGCTGAAACTCACCAGAAAAGATACCCCACATCCAAAGACAAAGGAGAAGCCGCAATGAGATGGTAGGAGGGGTGCAGTCACAATAAAATCATATCCCATAACCGCTGGGTGGGTGACTCACAAACTGGAGAACAATTATACCACACAAGTCCACCCACTGGAGTGAAGGTTCTGAGCCCCACGTCAGGTTTCCCAACCTGGGGGTACAGCAAAAGGAGTAGGAATTCCCAGAGAATCAGACTTTGAAAGCTAGTGGGATTTGATTACAGGACTTCAACAGGACTAAGGGAAACAGAGACTCCACTCGTGGAGGGCACACACAAAGTAGTGTGCACATCAGGATCCAGGGGAAGGAACAGTGACCCCATAGGAGACTGAACCAGACCTACCTGCTAGTGTTGGAGGGTCTCCTGCAGAGGCAGGGGGTGGCTGTGGCTCATTGTGGGGACAAGGACACTGGCAGCAGAAGTTCTGGGAAGTACTCCTTGGCGTGAGCCCTCCCAGAGTCCACCATTAGGCCCAACAAAGAGCCTGTAGCCTCCAGTGCTGGGTTGTCTCAGGCCAAACAACCAACAGGGAGGGAATTGAGCCCCAGCCATCAGCAGACAAGTGGATTAAAGTTTTACTGAGCTCTGCCCACCAGAGCAACAACCAGCTCTACCCACCACCAGTCACTCCCATCAGGAAGCTTGCACAAGCCTCTTAGATAGCCTCATCCACCAGAGGGCAGACAGCAGAAGCAAGAAGAACTACAATTCTGCAGTCTGTGGAATGAAAACCACATTCACAGAAAGATAGACAAAATGAAAAGGCAGAGGACTATGTATCAGATGAAGGAACAAGATAAAACACTAGAAAAACAATTAAATGAAGTGGAGATAGGCAACCTTCCAGAAAAAGAATTCAGAATAATTATAGTGAAGATGATCCAGGACCTTGGAGAAAGAATGGAGGCAAAGATCAAGAAGATGCAAGGAATGTTTAACAAAGACCTAGAAGAAGTAAAAAACAAACACCTGGAAGAATTAAAGAACAAACAAACAGAGATGAACAATACAATAACTGAAATGAAAAATACACTAGAAGGAATCAATAGCAGAATAACTGAGGCAGAAGAACGGATAAGTGACCTGGAAGACAGAATGGTGGAATTCACTACAGTGGAACAGAATAAAGAAAAAAGAATGAAAAGAAATGAAGACAGCCTAAGAGACCTCTGGGACAACATTAAACACACCAACTTTCGCATTATAGGGGTCCCAGAAGGAGAAGAGAGAGAGAAAGGACCAGAGAAAATATTTGAAGAGATTATAGTTGAAAACTTCCCTAACATGGGAAAGGAAATAGCCACCCAAGTCCAGGAAGCACAGAGAGTCCCATACAGGATAAACCAAAGGAGAAACACACCAAGACACGTAGTAATCAAATTGGCAAAAATTAAAGACAAAGAAAACTTATTGAAAGCAGCAAGGGAAAAATGACAAATAACATACAAGGGAACTCCCATAAGGTTAACAGACACGTATTTCTAACAGCCTACATTAGATTTGAACTTGGATATGTATAAGCATCTCACACTTAAAATATTCAAAATAAAATTTCAATTTCTGCCTTCAAACATGTTCTTCTCAGTCTCCTCTATCTCAATAAATGGCAGAATCATTCTACCCATTGCACAAACCAAAAATCCACTAATTATTCTTGATTTCATCTTCCCCCTCACATCTAACCTATCAGTAAATCTTGTAAGTTTTTCCAAAAATATATATCCTGAATCTGTCTACTTTTCATTTTTCCATTGCTTTCTTTCTAGTACTGCACCAGGAAGTCACTGCAACCTTAAACTTGAACTACTGAAATAGGTTTCCTTTGTCCACTCTTGCGTCTAATTCATTTTCTACATGGAGGCCAGAAAGATCATCTTTTAAGGGTTCATCAGAACTTTGAAAGCCTTCTCGTTACATTTACAATAAAACTTAAAATTTATATCATATCTGACAAAGCCCTGAAGATCAGGCATGTGACCACATTTCTTGTCTAATCTCCTGGCTCTCTCTCTCTCTCTCTCATTCAGCCTTTTTTAGTTACCTTGGCTGCCTTTTGTTCCTTGAAGACAGGAAGATGTTTACAACCTTAGGGCCTTCTCACAGTTCTCTCTACCTAGAATATGTATGAATATGTCAGCTCTTTGTCTCTTTCTTATCATTCAAGTCTTATCATTCTGTAAGAAATGTCACCTCTGCCCACCCAATGTAAAGCACTCCCTAACCCTGGCAATTGATCAAATCAAATTATTTTATTTCTCTCTTGGGAATATTCACTATCTGACTACATCATGGTTATTTTATTTACTTGCTTGTTTTATTTCTGAGATCATGCTCTCCTCCATCCTACTCTCACAAATATATACTAGAACATAAATTTCATAAGAATCAAGAACTCTGTATTTTTCACTAATGTCTCCCCAATATATGGATAAGACAAATCCCTGAGCAGGTAGTGCATTATCAATAAATATTTGTTAAATGAATGTAAGACAATGAATAAATGCTAAAGGTTTTATTATGTCCAGTTTATGGTGATTAGAGAGAAGATAATATTTTACTGAGAATTCCCTTATAAGAAAAAGAGGGCTTCCCTGGTGGTGCAGTGGTTGAGAGTCTGCCTGCCAATGCAGGGGACACGGGTTCGAGCCCTGGTCTGGGAAGATCCCACATGCCGCGGAGCAACTGGGCCCGTGAGCCACAACTGCTGAGCCTGTGCGTCTGGAGCCTGTGCCCCGCAACGGGAGGGGCCACGATAGTGAAAGGCCGCGCACCGCGATGAAGAGTGACCCCCACTTGCCCCAACTAGAGAAAGCCCTCGCACAGAAACGAAGACCCAACACAGCCAAAAATAAATAAATAAATTTATAAAAAAAAAGAAAAAGAACTTTCAAATAATAAAAGATGAAGAGGCCAATACTAAGAATTTTAGAACAGATTAAGGGTAAACAATGAAAAGTGATTGTATTAAAATAATATAAATCAGGAATTCAAGCACAATTTAAAGATTTTTATACCAATTTAAGTGTAGCAGAGCAAATGCATGAAATCAATAAAGTAACATTTAAAATATTAAAATAAGGGGAAATATGATAAAAGGATACAATGCAAAAGGTAAAGATTATAAACATGACAGTAGGATTAGATATTGAGGGAAGAATTAAGATTTAAGAGGTTAATAGAAGAGGATTAAAACATCTGCATATTTAAGACAACAGCAGGTAAACTACAAGGTTAAAGAGAAAATGGGAAACAAATAATGACTACATAAGTATAAATCAGGGAAATTAAGATGCATCAAAAACAATATTATGGTCCTGAGTTTCCTATATTTTGTGTTTTGGTGTGTCATTAATTTTCAAAAATTTTTGGCCATTCTTTGTTCAGATATTTCTTCTGCTCTATTCTCTTTTCTCCTTCTGGTATTCCAATCATGGTTATGCTAACCCTTTTGAAATTGTCTCATAATACTTTATTAAAAAATTTTTTTTTTTTTTATTTGACTGAGTTCTCTCCAAAGTCTTTTCTAGGCTGTATTTCTACTCTGGTACTTTTTTCCTTTCTCCTGCTTCCCCCTCTGCCAGTAGCTTTCAAATTCTTTGCTTTCTCATGTTCTGGGGACCATAAATTACCCCTCTATTATGCAGAATAATCCAACTCTGCCCCAGCTCTTGCCTCAAATGCACATACATTCAAACTAGCCTGGATCTTGAGTAAAAAGTAAATTTAACATCACAACCTTGTACACACACACACACACACACACATGACACACAAGAGGATGTAATAAATTAACTGCCTCTAGGCAGTAGGATTATTGGTGTATTTTCTTCCTTCACATATTCCAATAATTTATAAGTTTTCTGCACTGAGCATGTGTTACTTCTGTAAAAGGAAATGTAAACAATAAAAAAAAAAAAAAGCTCAGTTCATGTTTTGGCTCTTTTAGGAAACCTTTCTTGTCCTATAATCCTTTGATGTTCTCTTCTCGATTTTGTTTTTAATTATTTTTTTCTCTTTGCATTTCAGTTAGAGAAATTTCTATTAATGTTTCTTCAAGCTCAAAGATAATTAACTCCACCATGCCAAATGTGTTGATGAGCCCATAAAAGGCACTCTGTAATTTACGTTACATTGTTTTTGACTTCTAGAACTTGCTTTTGATTCATTCTGAGTTTCCACATTTTTGCTTACATTACCCATCTATTTTTGCATGTTGTCTATTTTTCCATTAGAGCCCTTAACATAATCAATGCTATTTTAAATTCTCTATCCGATAATTCCAGCATCTGTGCAATATCTGAATCTGTTTGATATTATTTTGTCTCTTCAAACTGTGTTTTTTCTTGCCTCCTAGAATAACTTGTAATTTTTTGTTGAAAACCAGACATAATGTATCAAGGTAGTAGAAACTGAGGTAAATAGGCCATTAGTGTGAGGTTTTATCTGGCTAAGAGTTGGGCTGTGTTTAATGTTTGCTGTAACTCTTAGTGCCATAGTTTCAATTTCTTCCATTGTCCTTGTCAATATACTCTGTTGTTTTTGGACTTCCCTAAGAGCCCCTCCTCAGATAGTATCTGTGTCTTGCTGTCTCTTAGCTGCATATTAAGAGTTAAGCTGAGCTGCTATGCTAGGTGTCAGAGTAGTCACTTAAGACAGCAAGCCAAAACAAAGTAAGTCAAGTCTTTACTCCCTTACTGCAATAGTATAAAAAAGAGGCTAAACAACGTACACTTCAGTGTACAACTCTTTGCACCTCCTTTAAATTTATCCTATTTTATTCTTTTCGATGTTATCAGAAATGGACATTTTTCTTAATTTCCTTTCAGATTGCTCATTGCTATCATACAAAAATGCAAATAATTTTTATGTTTAGATTTTGTATCCTTACCAAATTTGTTTATTACTTCTAACAGTTTTTCTATGGGTGGATTCTTTAGAATTTCTCATATATAAGATCATGTCATCTGCAAATAGAGATAGGTTTACTTCTTCCTTTCCAATTTGGAAGTTTTTTAAAATTTCTTTGTCTTCCCTAATTTCTCTATCTATCATTTCTAGTACAATGTTGAGTAGAACACGCAAAAGTGGGTATTCTTATCTTATTCCTGTTTTTAGGGAGAAACCTTTCAGTCTTTCGCCACGGAATATGATGCTGGCTGTGGTATGCTCATAAATGCTCTTTTTTAGTTTGAGGAAGTTCCCTTCTATTTCTAGTTTTTTAAGTGTTTTTATCAGAAAAATGTTGGATTTTATCAAATGCTTCTCTGTATCAGTTAAGATGATCATGAGTTTTTTGTTGTTTTATAACCTTCAATTATATTAATGTTGTGTATTACATTGATTGATTTTTGTATTTTGTACCACCTTGCATTCCTGGGATAAATCCCACTAGGTTAAGGGGTATAATTATTTTAATATGCACTGTATTTGGTTTGCTAGTATTTTGTTAAGGATTTTTGCTTATATGCATAAGGGGTATTGGTCTGTAGTTTTGTTGTTGTTGTCGTCTGCTTAGTTTCCTATTGTATCTTTGTCTGGCTTTGGTATCAGAGCAATGAGTTGAGATGTATTCCCTCCTTTCATGTTTTTTGGAAGAGTCTGAGAAGATTTATTGTTAACTCTTTAAATGATTGGTAGAATTCAGCAATGAAGCCATCTGTTCCTGCGCTTTTCTTTGTTGGAAGATTTTATAATTGCTAGTTCAATCTAATTATCTGCTAAAAGTCTTTTTATATTTCCTATTTCATCTTTAATATATTTTGGTACTTTGTCCATTTCTAAGATATTTCCTTTTCATTAAGATCATCGAATTTGTTGGTATGCCATTATTCATAGTACTTTCTTATAATTCTTTTTATTTCTGAAAGTTGGTAATAATATTCCCACTTTCATTTCTGATTCTGGTAATCTGAGTCTTGTCTCTATTCCTTAGTCAATATATCTAAAGGTTTGTCAATTTTGTTGATCTCTTCAAAGTATCAATTTTTGGTTTCATTGATTTTTATCTATTGTTTTCCTTTTCTCTGGTTTTTTTTTTAATCACTACTCTAAACTTTATTATTTCCTTCATTCTGCTAAAAATTTCCCTCTAAGCACTGCTTTTACTACATTCCATACATTTGGTATGTTGTAGTGTTGCTTACATTCATCTCAAAGTATCTTCTAATTTCCCTTATAATTTATTATTTGCCCCATTGGATGTTTAAGGGGATGTTGTTTAATTTCCACATATTTGTGATTTTCCCACTTTTCCTTCTGTTTTTGATAGCCAGTTTTATTGCATTGTGGTTAGAGAAGAGCTTTGGATAATTTCAATCTGCTTAAATTTGTTGAGACTTGTTTTATGACCTAACATATGGTCTATACTGGAGAATGTTTCATGTGCACTTGAGAAAAATTTTTATGCTGCTTTTCTAGAGTAGAAAGTTTCATGTAAGTCTGTTAACCTAGTTGATATAGTGTTATCCAAGTACTCTATTTCCTTACTGACATTCTGTCTGGTTGTTCTATCCATTACTGAAAGTGGGATATTGAAGTCTCCAAATATTGTAGGGGTGCCTATTTTCCCTTTGGTTTGTTAATGTTTACATTATGTATTTTGGAATTCATTTTTGGTGCATTTTTTTAATCTTCTTGATGAATTGATCATATTATCAGT
Organism: Balaenoptera musculus; assembly: GCF_009873245.2. NCBI lineage: Eukaryota > Metazoa > Chordata > Mammalia > Artiodactyla > Balaenopteridae > Balaenoptera > Balaenoptera musculus. The sequence continues at coordinate 48,020,500 of NC_045794.1, read as the reverse complement.
AATGTCCTTATCTGTCCCTTGTAAAATTTTGTTTTTTAATTAATTAATTAATTAATTAATTAATTAATTATGGCTACATTGGGTCTTTGTTGCTGCGTGTGGGCTTTCTCTAGTTGCAGCAAGCGGGGGCTACTCTTCGTTGTTGCGGTGCGCGGGCTTCTCATCCTGGTGGCTTCTCTTGTTGTGGAGCATGGGCTCTAGGTGCGCGGCTTCAGTAGTTGTGGCACGTGGGCTCTACAGCACAGGCTCAGTAGTTGTGGCACATGGGATTAGTTGCTCGGCTGCATGTGGGCTCTTCCCAGACCAGGACTCGAACCCGTGTCCCCTGCATTGGCAGGTGGACTCATAACCACTGCGCCACCAAGGAAGTCTTTGTCTGTTAAGTATGTCTGTGCTTCTTGAGTGAAAATTCATGTTAATGTCTCCTATGAATGGCCCATACTTTCTTTTTCTTTACATGTTTCATGGATTTTTGTCATGGAAACTTTGAATATTATATGTGGAAACTCTGAAAATTAGATTCCTCCCTCCTTCTCAGGTTTTGTTTTATTGTTTGCTGTGGGTTGTAATCATTTGTTATTTAATTGACTTTTCTAAATATTATAAAATCTGTATTCCTTGTGTGTAGTCTCTAAAGTCTCTGTTCCTTTAGTTTGTGGTCAGCTAACGTTTTGACAGAGATTTCCTTAAATAATATGGGGGAAGGAAGGAAGGAAAGAAGGAACAAAGGAAGAAAGAAAGGAAAGGAAAGGAAAGGAAAGGAAAAAACCTTTCCTAGTTTTTGGAGATTGACTCTATGGTGAGGTACTAAACACTTACCCAGGCTGTTTAAACTTTGCCTTAGCTTCACTTCTGGCTTGTGCTGAGCCTAAAGATCAACCAGAGGTGAAAACTTTGGTGTAAGAGGAAGTAAAATGCCAAAGTTAATATGCCTCAAAGATTTCCTACCATTTTTAGGTTGCCTTTTTCTTGATTCTATGTTCACTGGGTTTCTGTAAGCCTCTGATTTTTCCAGAATTCTGCCAAAGTTGATTCCAATAATTTTTATTTATTTTTTCTGTGTCAGTGAAGGGATAAGCCCTTGGGTCTACCTATTTTGTCATTTCACTGATGTTACCACCCTGTTTATTTACTTTTAAACAAAAACTCAGAAAGGTATTCTAGACATGATCAAATACATTTATAGATTTTTCCCCTGTGGGCAGAGTCTTGTTATAGATGCTGTTTAGAAGGGGAGACAGAGGTAGAAAATTAATTTACATGGTACAATTTTATTTATTTTCTATTCCTGTGTAAGAAAGGAACATTAGCATCTCCATCTGTGTATGTTTGTCTGTTTATCCTTTCAGCTGTATTTAAGTTTTTGCCTCATTATTTTGAAGCTCTGTTGTTATATACATACACATTTAAGAACGGTATACTTTTGTTGAGAATTTTCCCTTTGGCATTATGTAATACTTATCATTATCCCTGATAATATTCCTTGTTGTTAATTCTTAAATTAACTGTGCCTAGACTTAACTATAACCACTCCAGCTTGTTTGGGATAGAGTTTGCATGGTTTATCTTCTTCTACCCTTTTTCTTTTAACCTATGTATGTCTTTATATTGAAAGTGTTTTTTATTTTATTTTATTTTATTTTATTTTATTTTTTGTAGATGGCATATAGTTGGGTCTTAATTTTTAATCCAGTTTGAAATTTTCTGTCTTTTAACTGGTGTGTATAGACCATGGACACTAATGTCATTATTGGTATGGTGATATCTACCATATTGCTAGCTATTTTCCATTTTTTCCATATATTTTTTCTTTATAGTCTACCTTCTCTTGGATGATTAAGACTTTTTATAATTTTATTTTAGCTTCTCCATTGACCTAGTATTTATATATTTCAAAATTCTTCTGTGGTCATCTATATTTTTTAATATATAGTTTAATTAATATGAATCTACCTTAAATCAATAGTATACTGCTTTACTTGCTTAACCCAATTATGACAGTGTTTCCAATTCCTTCCTCTCACTCTATAGGCTATTATTGGCATATATTTTACTTTTACACATGCTACAAACACAAAATATATTGCAATAATTTTGCTTTAGAGAGGGAATAATCTTTTAGACCAATAAAAAATTTTTTAAAATCATGTTTACCTTAATTTATTTCATATCTGTATTCTTATCACCTCCCCAGTACTCATCTGCGCCTAGAACTTATTCCTACCCTTCTTGCAGGTGGTGTAGCATTTTCTTCACCTTTTTCCTTCCTGTAACTGCAATGCATTTTCATCAGTGCCTAAATGTGACTATATTTTTGCCATCTATCCACAAATTAAGGCTTTAGTTCTATAGAGAAAGTAGGACACAAGGTCCAGTTAGAGTTTTCTGCTTCTTCCACAATGCTGCCATTTCCTTTTTCCAGTTCTGCATAATGAGGAGACATTTTTTGAGCTCTCCTGATATTTTTAGTGAGCAACTGGTGGAGCACATTAAAAAAAACAAAACAAAACCCGTAGAAGGTTGTAGACTTTCATTATTTTTATGGTCCCTGGGGTTTGCCATCTCTCAGCAGTGCACACTAAGCTGGCCTTCACCAGTTCACCTATCACACCCTAGCTTAACATTCCTTATCCATGTCCAGATGTGCCTTGCCCAAGTAAGCACATCTTCACACTTGGTCTCTATTTTAAGGAACCTATCTCTTTTTAGATTATAGCATCAATTTCCCTGTAACTTTAGCACTTCAGTGGGTTCAAAAAAAGTCACGAACTTGTTGTTTTACAGTTAGCAGTAGGCTTCTTTCAAGCTATGCCCCAGAATGACACCAAAATATTATTTTTAAAGCAAAAGTTACTCAAATAGGTTTTACTAACAAATCTCCTTATACTTTACGATTGACTATTCCATGTTTTGACCTCCTTTGTGACCTCCATCAAAACAGATGTGGAAATTTTATTTTTATATGTTTATATGTTTTTCTTCACTGTATGTCCATCAGTATTAAGAAACACAAGTTCTATGGCCCCTTAGCACCTGGAAAAGCAACAGAAATATAGTAGAAACTTAAATGTTTGTTGACTGAATAAACAAACTAGAATTGTAATAAATACTTGGTGGCACAATGTATATGTATATTAAAACATCATGAGGTACACCTTAAAAAAGTGTACGGTTAAGTAGATTTTAGTATATCAACAGAATTGTACAACTATGGCCACCATCTAATTTTAGAACATTTTCAACACCCAGTAGTTTCTCATTTCCCTCTCTTCCAGACTCTGCAAACCCTAAATCTACTATCTGTCTCTACGGATTTACCCATTCTGGAAATTTTATATAATGGAATCATACAATATGTGGTCTTTTGTGACTGACTTCTTTCAATCATCATGTTTTCAAGATTTGTCCATGTTGTAGCATGTATCAGTGCTTCATCTTTTTATTGCCAAATAATATTCTATGGTATGGACATACCACTTTTGTTTAAAAAAAAAAACTTGGTGGCAGAAAACTCAAAATTGTAAACTCTGAAAAAATCTTGGAGCACAGATTTTCTGTCTAGTTAATTAGGAAGGATGTGATAGCCAAAATATCAGAGTAGATGATTAAGATAGAACTTGGAAATATTAAAAATTATATATAAATATAGGGCTGAATTGATGCTTATCACTTCTATCACATTTTTTATCCTTTTTTGAATAATCATTCTTAGTGAAAATTTTGTTGTGGATTCCAAGAGAGAGTGAGAATATTAGAATAATTTATTGCAAACTAAATTAACACAATAGAAGTGGGGAAAATAGCACAGGTAGAAAGCAGCAAGCACTGGCTGGTGATTCAAAAATATAGTCAAACATTATTGTTTTAATTACCATATACTGATTGTGACATCATCCCATATTATCAAACATCAGTATATAAAGAAAAATTAAACCGAGATTTGCAAAGAGTTTTGTGTTGACAGCCATAAGAGGCAGCGACTGTGAACCTATGCTCTGCATTGCCGTTGTGCTTCCTCACAATGATCAACAACTCACTGGGGACAGTGCTCAGGAATTTTTACCTCTCTTTGAAGTGTTTCAAGATATAGTTCAATAGGAATATTGTTCATGTTTGTCTCCTCTGAACAGAGCTAGTTTTTTTTTTGTTTTGTTTTGTCTGTAGTTAGTGACAACCTCTACAATTGATTAAGAGTTTCTGGCAACTTGTCAGTTTTAAAGTAACAACATGGGAACAATCATGATAGACATTATACTATCATCTTATTTCTATGACAAATATAAGTAGCTTGAGAATATTTATATATATTTGCAATTAGTGTCCTAAACAAAGAAAAAATGAAACTAACTCTGAGGGATTCCAGATAAATGCATTTATTCTCACATACATATATGAATAAATATGCAGCTATGCTTTTCTTGCAAATAATGAAGAAAACTTTGTTTTCCAGAAAAACTTTTTGAAAGAATAGTAAACTTTTTGTAAGAAAACTACATGATATAGAGAATAACTGAGAAGCTACTTGAGATGAATGTTCTCAGATTTCCAAAGGGGGTCACTATACTGCTACATATAAGGGAAGAAATTTTCCTTTTGTTCTCAAAACAATAGGAGAAGAAAAGAGAAAAGGCAAATATTAAAGAGATAAAAGTCAGAGTAATATAAATGTCATAGAGTAATACGTTCAAAGATGTTAACCCATAAGCCCAGATTTCTAAATCCTTGGTGTAAATGGCTTAAGGGTATATAGAAACCTGTCAGCCGCTGATTTCACATCCATATTGACATCAAATAAGGAGAAACTGAATATGTGAATGTAAAAACCAGAGGCAGGGAAGCTGATGAGCAAATGAGTTTCACAGATATCCTTGGAAGAAATTTAGATTTTTTAGGTCATGGGACTGGAGTTTTGAGCTGAATTTATCCATATATCCAAAGAATGAATGAGCACAGCTGGCATTAAGGTTAATGACCAACCAATCAAACAGTTAGATATTATATGAAATATATAGCAACCACTCATAACTAACTTCCCCTGAACAACTAGTTCACAAGAATACTGATGTGTCAACACAAATAGAAGCCTGGTTTTATCTACTTTAATTAGAGGAAAAAATAAATATGGCTTTTGTCTGTACATTTGTTTATTTTTCTCAAATTCCTTAGAATTTAGAGAGGCAAATTGGAAAGTGAGAAAATGAAATAATGATCAATGCATTGGTTTGTCTATTATTTATCTTGCATACATTATGAGGGCTTAAACAACAATCAAATAAACACATTTGGTCGAAGTTATATTTTCTGTATTTATAAAAGCAAAGTAACGGGGATTCAGGTAATTATTACACAGATGAGCCAAAGATGGCCTCTGTGTATTGGCCCCTAGGTTATTTCTTTACTGTAGGCTAATAAATCTTAGCTCAAAAGCTCACCAGTGCCAAAATCAAATTTTTACGCATCCAATCATTCTTTAAAAAGCCCAAGCAAGCAGATTTTAAGCCATTTAGAGCCTGCTTGCTTTGCATACCCTGTGAAATACCATCCCATATATGCTATCTTTTTGAAGACAGAGGCTTGTGGTTATAAGGCTGACCCACAGTCTCCCTACCATACTTCTGAGTGTCGTCACCTAAATATGTAATCCCCTTGTCTGATTATCCTCACTCCCCAGGGGTTCCTTTGCCCTCCTCGCCTTCTAGATGGTGGCCTCCTTGCTATAAGCCTCTGGACAGTCTCATGCTGTGATAGACTTCCCTTGCATGAAACCCTGTCCAAGCACCACCCAGTAAAGTTAATTGTGTGTTACTGCCTCCTGTGGTCATATCTTTTTCCTTGATCATCCCCAAATCCCTTAAGTACCATATATAGTTATAGAGGAAATCACAAAACTCATTTTGGCAATGCAGTGCGCTAGACAGGATGAAAAAAAAAATGTGAAGATGTAAAATACTAAAAAAATTGAGAAAATATAACAAAATCGTCCAAAGCCAAAAAAAAAAAAAAAAAAGATTAGGAACCTAGAAACAAGCTGTTGTTGAAATCCCTGGAAGTGTTTGTCAATATTAAAGTGTTTGTCAATATTAGTATCCAAGAAACTTGGGTTATAAGAACTGCATAGAGGATCAAACATAAGAACCTGAACTTATATGTGGAAGAGGGTTAGAACAGAGAACTTCAAAAATTCCTTGACTATTTGGACAATTAAAAAAATATGCCTTCCATCAATGCCAGGTATCAAAATACCTTACCTATCTAGACTTGGGCATTGTGTAAGAAAAAAATTCCCTTGATAGTTTGTAATTACATCTCTCCCTTTATTTGTGTTAGAGTTTCAAATTATAAATTTACATGCTTCAAAAATCCTCAAGATGAGAAATTAAAGTTTCCCAAGGTAGGTAGCACTCTGGTACACTCAGCTTCTTCAGTGTTTGATGGTCCCTGGAGAGATGCAGCCCCAATCCCCATAGAAATCTCAAAGATAAAACCCTTCCTAACATCAGAGAAATAGAAGGGAAAGCCACCCTGAACAAAATGCAGCAAAAACAAACAAAACCCCTGAATAATAGCACCTGAATGGAATTATCAGACACAGAATAAAAAATAGAGATATTTAGAATTCTTAAAGAACCAATAATTAAAAGAAATTATAGATATAATAAATTATAATCTTTAAAATATAAACTTCATTAAACAAGTTAAACAGTAGATCACATGTAGCTAAAGATAGAATTAATGATTAAGGAGAGAGATGCAAAGAAATTGCACAGAGCAACAAAAAAAATGAAAAACTGAGGCAAAAGTTAAGATGGGGAAAGAGTAAAGATCTAAAATAAGCTAATTGAATTCTAGAAGAAAAAATATAAAAAAAGAAGAAGAGTAAATCTCCAAATAAATAATGGCTGAGAATTTACATAACTGATGAAAAGTGAATTTTCAAATTTATGTCTCAACAAGTCTGAAGCAGAAAAGCAGAAGACTAAAATGGTGGCCACAATTTAACCATATCCTTGAGAAAACAGAGTTAAAAAAACAAAACAAAACAAAACAAAAACAAAAACAAAAAAAACTTTAAAAGCACCCAGAGGAAAAAGATACATAACCAAAATTGACAGTAGACTTCTCAATAATGGTAATTAAAGCAAGGAAAATGGAAATTTATTTCAAATGGAAGAGAGAAAACTATAACGATCTTAGAATTTTATGTCAAATTAATTAAAAACACAGGAATAAGAAGGGGAGATGCCACTATTTTCACACACTCACACACACACACCCCTATACACAAGAGGTAATCCCCAACATTCCCCACTAAAAAAATTCTAGAGTCTATATTTCAGGAAGAGAAAACTGAACTCAAAGCCAAAAGCATAAGAGGAAGAACAAATTATGAGCAGATAAGTTGTTAAGTGAGTGGAAAGCTAAAGAAAAGATTCTTAATAAAAATAATGTTTGCTTTTGTAGAACTAAAATGCTAGACCAAATAGCATGTAAATGAGGGAAGGCAAATTAAAATGTTTAAAATTTACTAAGTGAAAGCAACCTACATATGTTGATTAACTTTTTTATTAAGTGTGCATTTTTTAATATTAAGCTTATTAAAAAAGAAAAGAAATAGATTGTATAAATTCTAAACCAATATAAAAGGAAGGTGAAATTTAAAATAAAATCAATGGATTATAAAAGAAGAGGAAAAATCTAACAAAAGTAGAAGGAATGGAAAAAAATACATTACTTAAAATCTATCCACAAATTAATTAGATTCACCTACTATACATAGAAAATGTCATTTATAAAGAAAACAAAATTCATCTGTATTATATGACTACTAATCCAAGAATGTTTTTACCACAGCACATTGGCTCTTCAAATCTTTTTGACAAAATAATCAAAATTCATCTTTGACACAAAGGTTCTACAGTGACGCTTTAATACATCAATCAGTTTCCCAATAGTTTATTACCGGTGTCTTTTATCAATCAGCTGTTGCCATAGTATCCTATGTATCAACAATGAAAAAACTCTCAAAATCTCAACAACTAACAAAACAAATATTTACTTTCATGCTCGAGGGTCTCCAGGTTGACAGTGGTTCAACTAACCTGAGCCAGATTGACTGGGTGAGTTTGTTCTCCAGGAGTCCAACTAAATTCAAATCTGTTTCACATTTCTTCATTCCACAGTCCAGGCTGAAGGGGTGGTGTTTACCTAGGGTATGTTCTTCTAAAGGCAGGTTACAAGACTGTCAGAAAGCAAAACAAATCCTCTAACTAAAATAAAGTTACTTGTATCAAATATCCTAATATTCCATTGGCTGAAAAAGTTACATGGCCAAGCAAAAGACCAATAGGGTAGAGAAATAAATGCTGTCTCCTTTGTCAGGATAAATCATTTTCTAACAGGAAGAGAATAAAGAATTTGGAATAATAATCTAATCTCCCACTGTTCTTTTACAAGCTTGTCTTCACACTTTTCATTCCAACATTATCCTTAGTTCACATACAATTTATTGAATTTAGTTTATGAGGCCAAAGTAAATAGATTTATAGATAAACTAAATTTTTGCATGGGATAGATCTCTACATAATGGCAGGAGAGCAGTAGATCCTACAAACTCATTTATTCTACTTCTACTTTTATTTATTTATTTTTGGGAGTACACAAAACTATCTGAGCCACTTGGTTTTGCCAAGTAAATCCAGAATTAAGCAATAGTCAAAGTATAATAAATATATCATTCGAAAATTGCTTATAAACTACAGGGTAAAAGAGGCTCTGTTGTATATTTTAAAAATAGCCTCAGCTTCTCCATTGTTTCAGAAGTTCCTCCAAATAATATAGTTTTCTCTCTTCCTTTCTAATCACATCAATTGTTTTGTTTTGTTTTGTTTTTTTACCATGAAGGCCCAGTTAGCTTTCTAATAAAAGTCGCAGCAAAGTTCTACTCCTACTCCAATGTAACATATAATTTCTGATCTCTCCACTGTTGCCTCAGTTTGAGACTATCCTTCAACCCTAAACATTTTTCTTTTTTAAAAACCATTTTATTATCTTTTTTTTTCAAATTTATTAAGGTATAAATGGCAAACAAAATTGTAAGATATTTAAAGTATATGAAGTGATGATTTCATATACATGCACATTGTGAAAGGATTACTCCATTAATTAACATATCCATCACTTCATATATTTACCTTTTTGGGGGGGGGGAGTGGGCATGAGAACATTTAAGTTCTACTCTCTTGGCAAATTTTATTTATTTATTTATTTAGGCACGCCTCACATCTTGTGGAATCTTAGTTCCCCCATCAATGATTTAACCCAGGCCCTCGGCAGTGAGAACATGGAGTTTTAACCACTGGACCACCAGGGAATTCCCCTTGGCAAATTTTAATTACTCAATACAGTGTTATTGATTATTCCTCTCAATTGATCCTTCCTCAGTGATAATATCTTGAATGGTCTCTCTGCCCTTCTCGGATCAGTATCTTAGATATTTGCTCCACTCCAACTCTTCTCTGTACTGTGAGTAGAGTTCAAAGAAAGCTCTTCAGAATGAATACTCTCATTTCCCATTGGAATGGGTATATCAGCACTATTCGTGTTACGAGTAACAGTTTGATTCAAACTAGTTCCAGTAATAAAAGTAGTTTATAATCTCACATAACTAAAGATCTCAATAGCATGTCAGTTTTCACACATAATTTGAATCCTGGGTTCACAGTAGCACCAAGGTCCCTGGTCCACCTGTCTGAAAATATCTTGACTACCCTCCTCTTTAATTTGCTTCATCTCCTGTTTGCCTGCTTCCTTGCCAAGGTTATGGTTAAACAAATGACTCTCAGAATTCCAGGATAAAGTCCATATAGCATACTACCCAGAGGAAAAGAAAAACTCTTGGCCCAGTGTTCCAAACAAGTGTATGTAGATTTTCTTTAATTAGATTGGTTTAGAGGCAAATGCCCATTCTCTGAACCAATCATTATGGTCAAGAAGATAGAATGGAACACATATTTAGATTAGGTTTTGGGTCCCAACCCTGGAGCTATGAAGCCAGTTTACCAAAAACTAAATGGATTCTCAAATGGAAGTTAGAAGATATTGAGAACAATTGATTTTTTAAAATGTATCCTGATTTGGTAACAACTGTGTACAAACACAGTGAACAAAACTGCTCTTTTCTAGCAAGAATTCAGGGGAAAGACCTAATTGGGACTTGCTTAGCAGCTTTAGCTAAACGTTAGAAGTACACATTCTGATTTCTTGACTAGTATCTCCCAATATATGTTCTACTCAGCCCCAATTCCTCAAGAAATATATAGTTACTCTATGAAAAAATGAGAAAAGTTGTTTGATGTTTAAATAATATTAGGATATTCACTTAATAAAACTAAATGAGTCCTTGTAAATCTCCCTAAAATCAGTATAAAATTAATACTAATTTTAAAAAATTACTGAAATAATATTTTACATAGCATAGCCCACAATATTTAATTAAAGAAGCCTTTTTCTAGAATGATATCACTAGATTAATTTCTGAGAAAAATACCTAGATTGTTGCGTTTCTAAACCCATGTGCTAGCTTTGCTAGGTAAGCGAGCTGAGCGCTCTTCTCTCCCCTTTCTGACTTCTTTCGCCCAGGAACCAGCCCAGTGCACACTCCCTAGATACCTCCACAAAATGCACTCTGAATAACGGACCATGCATTTGTCATTTTTCTGATACTGAATACATTTAATTTTTCTAATCGTGATTAATTATGTCAGGGAGTCCTTCATGTGCACAAACTTCAATTTACCCTCCTCACTGAAATTATTGAATTTGCATCCAAGATCAAGGTGCCAGCATTTGTTTCTAGAGAGGCCTCTCTTCCCGTCTTACAGAGGGCTGTCTTCTCACTGTGTTCTCACATGGCTTTCCTCTGCATGGAGATAGCGAGAGAGAGAGGAAGAAAGAGAGAGACAGAGACAGAGACAAGAGGGAAAGATCTCTGATGTCTCTTCCTCTTCTTATGATGACACCAGTCCTTTCAGGTTAAGGTCCCACCCTTATGACCTCACTTAACCTGTATTACCTCCTTTTAGGTCTTATCTCCAAGTACAATCACAGTGAGGATTTGGGCTTCAACACATGAAATTTGGGAGGACACAACTCAATTAATAACAAATTATACAGGAGAGCCAAAATAGCATGGCTAAAGTAAGATCATTCAATTTCCCAAGCATAATGCATGTCTGCAAAATAATAATTGATCCAGGTTTTTTCTTCTTATTCCTCCAATAGCTATAGGATATATTGACTAGGTTGGTGATACTGAGAGACACTATATTTCACCCAGCATGAAGAGAAGGGGAAGGGACCAGAACATTACTTCCCTTTAAGAGTTTTACCCAGAATTTCATATATTAGTTTTGCTTATGTTCCATTGGCCAAGATTGTTTTATTTAAAAGTTGGAAGAAGCATTTCCTACTAAACAATCTCATGTAAAAGTTAGAGCCCAAAATCAAAAATGTGTAAGAAAAAAAAAGAATTCCCATCTTCCTGGTTAAATGACAGTGAACTACAGGAGCCTCCAAACTTTCCATTGTGAATATCTATGAAGAAACAGAATTATAGGGTCATCATTTAAGAACTCTATAAACTATGTGGAAAAAAATGTCATAAGCTAATATTCAAATTGACCTTCTACCAACTGGACCATTATTGGGAAAGAAGATTCAGACTCTAGCACACAGTAACATGTGCTCTACTTTCTACTAGGAAATTATGTCCTAATAGTTAGTATAGATCCTGCTCTGGCAGAGATTCAGGCACTAGGCCAGAACCAAGTAATAAGTGCTAAGGGGAAAAAATTGAGCAAGAAGGGAAGATTGATGTGTGTGTGTGTGTGTGTGTGTGATTTACTATTTCTGCTTTCCAGTCTCAAAATGTCATTGCCGTCTTTGTCACTTTTATTTGTCCGTAACATTTTATGCCTATTTAAAGTCTCTTTATTTACATTTTAGTGTAGTTTCAGGAGAGTGGAAGTAAACATATGTGTTCAATCCTACAGGCTGAAACCAGTTTGTATTACATTTGGATAAATTATTTACATAAAGATAATAACTGTACTTATCACTAGAAAGTGAATATTACATGACTGCCAAATTTTGCATTGACCATTTGTTTTAAGCTCCTTCTCTGTCAAATAAAAATACAAAATACAGGTATGCACAAGAATAAACTTAAATGGGGGATCTAAACAATAATGGTTCAAAAAAATGGGGAATCCAATGTACGTAAAAGAAGCCATGTAGTATCTGTTCTGATTCACTCTCTCTAGCAACACTAGAAACAAAGTAACTTATAGCAGAGCTTAGGAATTTGCATATTGAATAAACAAAAATATTATTGAAGAAAGCAGTAGAATCATGTTAAAAATCTATTTGCGTGGACTAGCAATTACTATATGAGAAAATAAATGCTCAGGAGTGGAAGTACATGAAGGTAAATGTAGGTTACTTGGCTTTTGCAAATTTTAGACAACCTACACATTAAGAAACAGAAAATGTGTTTCTGAGGAGACTGCAAGGAACACGTCAGTGATTTAAATGAGCTTCATTGGACAGATTGAAATGGGCATGTATTTTGTTCTAAGTGATCGTTTCTATGTATTAGTAAAAAGACTTTTTTTTGGTAATTTTACTGGAATAATATAATTACAGCTGGAATGTTAGGTTTCTAAACAAAAAAACCCAAAAATGTTGCTTCTAGCGAAAAAAAAATGAATGTGAGCAGTTAGTTTTTCCACATCAAAACTGGTGAGGTTAAAGGAATCACTGCTATTTATAAAACAGAGAACGTGTTTTGGTCTACCCTTCTTGTAGATCAGATGATTGTCAAATTATCTGCTTGACCTTAGCCACATCCTCAACAGAATCAGCAGAAACTTTGTTCTGCAAAGGGAGTTGCAAGCCAAATAAAAGTCAGTTTCCATATCCATTTTCTCAACATGGATACAATTTATGTTTTTCCTTTTGCTTAGCAAGCAGTTGTGCTACGAATTTTATCTTGAGAATTTTGGTGGTAATGAAACATTGCTGTAATTTAAAATGAGCCGAGCATGTATAAAAATGAGAAGAAATCTGTCTTTCTTGGCTCACTGAGACATTTTTTAAAAATCCAGTTGAAATATGTATGACTTCCCTGAGCTCTGGCATAATTCATCATTTAAAAAAGTCAATATAGAAGATTTTATTTTCAATTAGTAAACATTTATCTGCCAAAGAGCTAGACATTCTTGATTTCTCTATTACGTTTTAGAATATTTTACCATATAAGAATATGCAACCGTCTGTCTTTATATAACAATACATTAAATAAATTGTCAGCTAATACCCTGACATACAGATTTTTAAATCATTATATCAGGCAAATAGTAGATGCTCAGTAAATGCTCTTTTATTTTTATTGCTCAAAGTTTTATCCAGTCATACTCCAAATGAAGTATCTGATAAGAAAATATGAACTGTTTCCATTTTAAAATTAATATTTCTATATCTTAAAAGGATATAGAGAAATATTGCCTGAATGAAAATAACATCACAAAAAGCAAATTGCTTCCTAACTATGTGTTGCAATTCATCCAGCAATATATTGATCTCAAAAAGAAAGTGTAGGAAATGGTAGTCAATAACATAAAGCTATAAAAACTTTCCAGAGAAAACAATATGAAGAAAATCTAAATTTTTTAATTTGTTTTATCTGATTATTTTATATAGATAATATACCATTCTCATAACACTAATAACTTTAATCAGAAGTTTCACCGGAGATTACATGAAAGCAATTATTAGCGACATGTTCCATCAACATTCTCCTAAATATTTTGTAGTTTTAACATAGGCATAAAGCTCTTATTCTATCGATATATAAGAATAAAGATAAAATAATAAAAACAAAACTGTAAAGGAAATGTATATAATAAATCTGAAAACAAACACTAGATCATAAACGTATGGGGTTTATTTCTTCAAGGGCAGCTTTCATAGGAAGATTTCAAAAGTTCATAAAGCTTTTAGAGGTTCTGAGGCAGTGTTTTCAGCAAAATATTTGTTCAAAGAGAATTAATACCACTGGTCATTTCATAATGCCCTGGCCTGTCCAGAAGACTGTGGAATAGCTCACTGTAGAAGCTGTCAAAATATGATGAAATACTGTGTATTCCACCAAGTCAAGAATCACACCGGCCCTTCTCTATTATGTACACAGCATGACAAAAATGCGTAATAGCCACACAAGAAGCAAGGATGTGGGAAAAGTGAGCACACGCATACTGGTGGTTAGAATTTACATCCATAAAGTTTTTTGAAAGGTACTTTTGCAGTACCTAACAGATTTTAAAACTTTGTACATTTGAGAGGGAAATTTGACATCTAGAAATCTAAACCCCAGAAGTAGAAGTTCACAAATGTTCTAAAGAATGTTCATTGCCAATTTGTTTTTAAACACTAAATATTGCAAATGACCCAACTGTTGATTAAGAGATGTATAGTTACATAATATATGGTATATCCATACTGTGGGAAGCTATGGAGCCATTAAGAAAAATGAAGTAGGCCTGTATGCACAGACATGGAAATATCACCAAAACTTAGTGATTGAAATATGAGTTGCCAAAAAGTGCATATACCGTGATCTCATGTAGGTAAAAAAAAAAAGCTATGTACGTTGTCTGCTTACATGTAAATGTATATAAATGCACAGCAAAAGAATGTATACCAAGCTCTTGAGTGGTAACACTAAGGATGAAAGCAGGCCTGGGGAGAGGAAGAAAAGACTTGCACAATTTACTCTTTATATTTGTGCACTTTAAATCTTTTATAGAAAGAATATATTTATTTATTAGTTGTATAATAAGCAAGGACTATAGTTTAAGCCAAATATGAATAATATTTGGAGTTTCCCTTGTTTTTATAGTATTGACATAAGCAATAAGAAGCTACCATTTAACAGAAGGCTGAATCTCTACTAGCTAATTCCTTTCCCACTGGATAATTAAAAATAATTTATTTTCTCTAGGTATTTCTACCTTTCTGCCTGCTACTTATCCATTTAACTCAAATTAAGAACAGCCAATATATATACATCACTTTTAAGAGTTAGAATCCTCATACACAGCCTCAAAGATTTTATAATTACCTTCACTATTCCCTTTAATAATATATTCACCAGCAGTCAGATAATTTTTTTAAATTTATTTAATACAGATCATTTAGGAAAACATTCATACTAAAGGAATTATCCAAAACTGGTTATTTTTCTTTTACCTACAAACCACGTTGAACAGGCACAGTGTGAAAAATGTAGTTGTCACCTCCTGACTGAGGCATTACACTCCTGACCACTTCATTTCAGTATCTAAAATCCGGGAATATTTTCTTCCCATTATGATCTAATTATGTAGCTTGAGCCCTGTCATTACATACACAGTAAAGATGGAAAAATAATATTCTTGTCCCATCCACATTAATTGGTTTTAAAACCAAAATCGATGGTGTCACATGAGGCATCTTGAAATTAATTTACTAGGTTGCATTTGAATTGTACTGGAAGATGCACTCTGCCTTTGGCTCCATTAGAACAATAGTCTGTTCAGCTCCCATTTTATTACTGATATCTATATACGATACTTAAAAAGAAATGGAAAGGCAAATTTACCAATAAGAAGCAACAAAAGGATGTTTACAGGCGCACGCAGCATTGCACATGCGCAGTGGACCTAGTGGCGGAGCGCGGTGGCCAGGGTGCTCAGTATGGCGGCCGAGCACAAAACTAAGTTGTCCAAGAACCTGCTGCACATGAAGTTCATGCAAAGGGGACTGGACTCAGAAACCAAGAAACAACTAGAAGAGGAAGAAAAGAAAATCATTAGTGAAGAGCACTGGTACTTGGATTTGCCCGAGCTTAAAGAGAAAGAGAGTTTCATAATAGAAGAGCAGAGTTTCTTGTTATGTGAAGATCTTCTCTATGGAAGAATGTCATTCAGAGGATTTA
The DNA here is from genome assembly GCF_009873245.2 of Balaenoptera musculus. Lineage (NCBI taxonomy): Eukaryota > Metazoa > Chordata > Mammalia > Artiodactyla > Balaenopteridae > Balaenoptera > Balaenoptera musculus. The sequence continues at coordinate 48,004,467 of NC_045794.1, read as the reverse complement.
ATCCTGAGGTTGAGAAATTAATGCTTCAGATGAATGCTAAGAACAAAGCAGAAGAAGTTGAAGAGGAAACAGTGGAGCTCGATGTGTCAGATGAAGAAATGGCTAGAAGATATGAGACCTTGGTGGGGACAATTGGGAAAAAGTTTGCCAAAAAAAAGAGACCGTGCCAATTATGAAGAAGATGAAAATGGAGACATAAAACCAATTAAAACAAAGAAGATGTTCTTAAAGCCCCAAGATTAAAACGGATGCCTTAAGATATGGCTCAGGGTTGCCTTGTGAGAATTAGCACATTTTGGAACTCATTCTGTTGGTTCCTCTATAGTTATTAATGCTGTAATGTTTATTTGTAAAGAAATGTATAATTTTGGAAACATGCTGTTTTTGGAACAGATGTGTGATGGATGTTATACATCCTTTGCTTAATGGTATTCATCAAGAGTGGATTTTTAACCCTTGATCTTCAACTATACATAGGTACGTGGTTGCTTCCTAAAGAATTTTTTATCTCAGATTTTTTAAAATATAGTTCTCCAGTCACTGACCTTGAATTGACTCATGTAAACTAATACCAGTGTTTAAATTGCCCTTATGTTTATAATCATGTCAAGTCAGTTCATACATATATCTCGGAATCAAACATCATGAGAATTTATTATATGTAAATTCATCAAGAACAAACATGCCTCTCCAGGCTGAAGTATTTCCATGCTACCAAGTCAGTGTCAGTGTGTGGAATTATGTTTTTTTGTTTAAAGCCTTTAATTAAGAAAAAAAAATGTTCTGCAATAAATACCTGTTTTCATAAAAAAAAAAAGGATGCTTATGGCAAGGAGGTTGATTAGGTTTGCATCCATATCATGCCACTTTGTTCTTCTGTTTTATTATTAAATGCCCTATTTATTCCATAGTCTCAGAAAAGTCTTTAAACCATTTTGTGACCATGCATAAGACGTTTCTAAGATAGAATAATTTGAATGAGATGTTCTGCACAATAGGCTGAATCCCTACTAGCTAATTCCCACTGGAGAACTGAAAATAGCTTGTTTTCTCTAGGTAATTCTGCCTGCTAATTACCCATTCAATTCAAATTAAGAGCAGTCAAGACCTATATAAAAAGGGGTCACTCAAAGTGACTTGTTTCTCTAGAATGGTAGTAAAAACTACTCTTCCTTAACATATAAGATTAGAATTTTCTTCATACACACATTGGTCAGAGTCAATATATAATTATAGGACACATGGGAAAAATCACACCTCAAAGTATCTGATAAAATGTAATATTCATTACTATATGGTCAAAGTAAAATTTTAACAATTAAGAGGTGCTTGTTACTAACAACCGTCTCAGCCATGTGTTGAATATTTATTTTGTGGTATGTGCCAGTGCTTCTTCCATCTTTACTTTTGTACTTTTCTTGTCCATAATTACCTAAGAAATGCTTTTAAATCAAGTGCTTAGCAACTCTCCAGACAGATTTAAACCATATGTACTTCCTGCCATTTGAAGCAATATTCAAGAATTTAGAGGAAGGGCCGAAGTCCTACAGATAATCCTGTGACTCTGGACCATCTCAATTTTCTTTTGTTTTCTTCCTCATCTGTAAAATAATAGGGAGAACTTGACATTATCTAAGATTGCACTTAACTCTAACAATATATGTTTCTAATTTCCTTTCCTCTTTATATCCTTTCAGACTTCCACAGAGTAGACAATATGTCAATCCAAGGAATATTTGTTAAAACCAAGTGGTTGTGTATGTTGTATATGTGATAACTCAGAACCTTTGGCAAGATTTTAGACAAATTCCAATTATTTGCCCAACAATTATCATCTTGTAAATATTAAAAATATCACGATCACCAATTAGTATAAAAATATGTGATTATGGCTATTCAAGGTTAGAGAATATCCTGTATACCCTGTTTCTTCATGTTACTTAATGGTAATTTATAAATTGTGGGCCCTTAATAGCTAAGCCAAGAAACATTTTCATAGATATTTTTATAATAAAAATCTGAAAATCAATAGCCATTGCCTCCAAATTTTGTAATATAGGGACTACTTTGTCTTTCCTATCAGTAACTGGGATGAGCCAATGCAATCTAAGACTAGAAGACAGGTCTCAATAGAAAAAAACTATGCATGTGATCAGGGCAGTCATACCCTCTCCCACAGCTTGACCAAATTTTAGGCAGGCTTCTTCCTGTCTCTAGGCCCCTGACCTCCTTTTCCTTAGAGTTTTACTTTAAAAAACTTGTCAGTGCAAACTCTTTCTCTGCTTCTTTGAAATGTATGTAAATCTTCTCCAAGCTTCTTGCCAGTTTACAACCCAGGAATGTTTTTCTTAAGGTTCAGAGAGTCATCCTTTTTTATTATTATTATTATTTTTCTTAAAGTACAGTTGATTTATAATATGTTTCAGGTGAACAACATAGTGATTCAATATTTTTGTAGATTATCCTCTGTTTAAATTTATTACAAATAATGGCTATATTCCCCTGCACTGTACAATATATGCTTGTTGCTTATTTATTTCATACATAGTAGTTTGTACCTCTTAATCCCCTACCCTTATTATGCCCCTCCTTTCTTCCCTCTCCCCACTAGTAACCACTAGTTTGTTTTCTATATCTGTGAGTCTGTTTGTGTTTTGTTGTATTTATTCATTTGTTTTATTTTTTAGATTTCACATATGTGACAACACAGAGTATTTGTCTTTCTCGGTCTGACTTATTTCACGAAGCATAATACCCTCTAAGTCCATCCACATTGTCGTAAATGGCAGAATTTCTTTTTTTCATGGATGAGTAATATTTCATTGTGTGTGTGTATATATATAAAACATCCTCTTTATCCACTCATCTGTTGATGGACACTTAGGTTGCTTCCATATCTTGCCTATTGTAAATAATGAGATATCACCTCACACCTACCAGAATGGCTATCATAAAAAAGTCTACAAATAACAAGTGTTGGTGAGGATGTGGAGAAAAGGGAACCCTCTTGCACTGTTGGTGGGAATGTAAATTTGTGCAGCCACTATGGAAAACAGTATGGAGGTTCCTCAAAAAACTGAAAATAGAACTACCATATGATCCAGCAATTCCACTCCTGGATATATAACCAAAGAAAAGGAAAACACTAATTTGAAAGGATACGTGCACCCCAGTGTTCTGAGAGCAATCCTTTGAAATGTAAACATGGAAGAAGACAGCACCCCTATCTCTCAGTATCTGTGGAAGGTTGGAGCCTAACTTCTGTGAGTACCTTACTCCAATTTGTAAAACTACTTCCTGTCATGAGGATACAAGAAAGTTTACTTTTCCTTTGAGTAAAGCGAATTAGCAAACACAGATGGCCGAGGATCATCCCTCCACTCCAGCTCTTAAAATCTCTCCAGACTTTTGTTTCAGGAAGTCGAGTTCAGTCTCTCTTGCCTGTTTAACTTTGGTGCAATTTTTGCTTTGATGCGTGAAAACCATGGTGAGTAAAGGAAAAATGTATCAAATTTGTTCAATTTGGGTACTTATAAAAAAACTCCAAAAAATCATAATCATAATATTGAGGATGCATTGTAACCTATTTCAATCATGTCCTTATAAAGTTGTTCAGGTAGGCTTACCTTAAAACAAATATTTTAAATAATTTTGAATTAACATCTGTTGGAGACAAATTTCACATTGCAGTTAAATTATTTTTCTTTATATTGACATCTCAGGCATTAGAATTAACACAATTCTGAGCTTATATTCTGTTGATTTAGGATGCACAGTAAATGGTTTCTTGCTTGTAAGAGCTTGTATTTTAATAGAAAGGACAAATATTGATTTAGAGAGAATTACTAAAAGCCCATACGAGAAAGGTGAGACAAGACTGAAGGTGAAGCTGAATGTTGCTTACATGCAGGCTTGGTGCATTATATATATAACAAAGAATAGGAGAATGTGTCCATAAAACAGCGAAGGAACATTAATAGAAAATTCATAATACATGATCTTAAGTACAATTCAATAAATGTAATGCTCTTTAGTGCTTTTTTCACCTCAGATTACTTGTTCTTTAAACAATGGTTAGAATTACCTTTTAACAGCTAAAGATGAAAGAAGCTACCATGCAAGAGAGAAAAGATTGAAAGAACAAGGAAACAGACAATAGCACTTCAGATGAGGAGTGATGTGATTGGAGTGTTCTTATATATTATAGAGGAGACAAACGAGGATGAAGAATAAAAGGACACTGTGGATTTCTTTTTAAATTTGTTTTAAAAATCTCACATGGTTTCACCTCCATGTATTTCATAGAACTAGCAGGCATCTTTTTATCTCTTAGCTTCTCCGGTCTCTTTACAACTTTTCTTTTACTTTAAAAGAGAGAGACAGAGAGAGAGAGAGAGATCTTTTTGCTTTTTTACACATTAATTAGTTAACAAAACATATTTATTATTCTAGATCAAAGTATATTTTGCTATGCCTACACAACATCAAAAGTTAGCAGTATAATTACTGAGATATATAGGAAGCCAATGATCATCTGATAGCGTCGTACTTTTTTTCTCTCCCAATTAACTGAATTAAATGGTTGTTTAGGTATCACATAAATTTCACCTGAGATAAAGGTTCATTAAAACAATTAAGAAACTTGTCACCTATTCATTATGTCACTCTTTAATTCATGTCTAGTTGTTCCAACTCTTTTTGAATTGATGCACTAGTTCCATTGTCCACTTGAAAACTGAAAAAAAAAAATCAACAAAGCAGAAAGTGATCATGGTAACTTGACAAATGAAGCAGAATTCATAAAAATTAACTAGCTCTGGCACTAAGCAAAATTATGAATAACTTGCTTCTGTTTTAGCACACTACCATGTGCAGCTTTTATCATTATTTAGGACTAATCAGATTGTGTTTGGATAAATGCTTTAGCCAAATAAGCTACCAATAGAATTTCTTTCCATAAGTAATTGGTCTGTGGGAATCTGCGGAATTGAGGTTTAAAACAACAAAACAGCTCTGAAGAATTAATTTGACAAATCTTTTCTTATAATTTTTTTGTGTGTCCCATACTGTTTTACATTTGGTGCAATCTAATAAATAAAAAAATCGTAGTCTCAACACTTGAAGAAAATTTAAGAGTAATTTTGTCCAACAACTTCTCTGCACTTAAGCCTACTCTGGAGCATTGATTATTTTCCTGCCTTGGCTCAATTCCTAAAAATGTATCACTTACCACAAACAGTCTCACCATCTGAGACAGCCAGTGATGCTTAAAAAAGTCATGTTTAGCTGCCCCTTAATACATCTGATTGTCATTTATGCTTACTGGTTTAATTCTACCCACAGAAACCAAACATAGAACACATCTAATTCCTATTTTATTTAACAGCTGTCTAAACACTTAGAGACCTTTATATGATGACCAAGTAACAACTACAAGAGATAAATTATATACCATTTAAAATGTATGCTTCCTTTTCTTGGATATTTTTGGGTTTTAATAATCTAATCATTCTTAGAACAAGTGTGATCCAAAACCGCTGGGTTCCATAGAGGAGCCTGTGAGATCAAAGCTATTTTTATAACAATACTAAAATATTTTTTCTCCTTTTGTACCGATGGTGCAGAAACAATGGTGGATAATACTGCTAACACATAAGCAGTGTTAGCTTAGGTGAATTGAGACAGTGGCACCAAACTTAGCAGTAGTCATTGATTTATTCATCGTCATACATTCTCTGTTAAAAAAAAAAAACCTAAATGGGAAAAGAATTTGAAAAAGAATAGATACATGTATACGTATAACTGAATCACTTTGTTGTACACCTGAAAGTAACACAGCATTGTTAATCAATTATACTCCAATATAAAATAAAAAGTTAAAAATAATCCACTTCACTTAAAAATAATCTTAATGAAGAAGTAAGATTCATAGTGTTGCCATACCTCAACTCTTGTGAATGTGTCTTTTTTCATAATCTGTGTGATAAAATGGGAAGCATGCATAAAACGCTTTGGAAGCACTTGGCAATTGCTTGATTTGCGGGTGGAACTAGCCACTTTCTTGATTCAACACCATTTTTACTTGAATGAACAACTGACAGACAAAAGATGATTATTTGGAATTGGGTATTTGCCCAGTTTTCTCAAAACTGATGAAGTGAAGCTGTTCAAAAATATGTGATATTTGTTGCCAATAATAAAACTTTAGCCTTCAAGTGAAAATTAAAAACTTGTATCTGCTACCATGAACTTGTTATCCTCCCAATACTTAATGATGTTTCTGGAAAGGCCAGTATGGGATAACACAGTGAACCAATATTTTCCAAATGACCAGTGGCTGATGATGCAAAATTATACCTGAGAAAAAGATTCACCAAAGTGCAAAATAGACAAATGAATCATAATGTAACTGTGTATGACAATTTCATTGATATGGGATCAGATCTCACACTGTACCTAACTTTTTTTTTTTTTTAATAGAAAGTCTTATTTATTTATTTATTTATTTATTTATATGGCTGTGTTGGGTCTTCGTTTCTGTGCGAGGGCTTTCTCTAGTTGTGGCAAGTGGGAGCCACTCTTCATCGCGGTGCGCGGGCCTCTCACTATCGCGGCCTCTCTTGTTGCGGAGCACAGGCTCCAGACACGCAGGCTCAGTAATTGTGGCTCATGGGCCTAGTTGCTCCGCGGTATGTGGGATCTTCCCAGACCAGGGCTCGAACCTGTGTCCCCTGCATTGGCAGGCAGATTCTCAACCACTGCGCCACCAGGGAAGCCCTGTACCTAACTTTTAAGAAACTACTCCTTGTTGATTTTTGGTAGAGTATCAAAAGGGAGACTATCCACAATTACCTGCAAATACTCCTTCCATTTTCCTACTTCATATGTATGTGAGACTGTATTTACTTTACAAATGTTAACAAAAGTAACATATCACAAAAGCTTACATTCAGAAGAAGACATAAAAATCCAGCTATCTTCTGTTCAGACAGACTTTAAGGACAAGATTTGCAAAATGAAAAAAAATGCCACTCTTCCACAATTTTTTTCATTCGTTTCGGAAAATATATTTATCACAAAAATGTTATTTACATAACACATAATGGGCTTATTTTTGGTATTTTTAAATGAATTAATAGATAAATGTTTTAAATTTTTTGTTTTAATTTCTAATGTGGTAAATATTGAATGACATAACCTACACAAGCTAAATCCCTTTGAGGTTCTTGGTAATTTTTAAGAGCAGCTAGAGGTCCTGCCACCAAAATGTTCGAGAGCCACTGATCTAAGCTCACTTACTCTTTCCATGTTTATCTCTTGTTGCAAACTTCCATTATACTACCTATTCAGCTACAATTAAGTTATATTAGTTCCTTGAAATTGCCATGCTCTTTCATTATCTGGCCTTTTCTTTTGTTCTGTAGTACTATCATTCTTTTATTTTTGCCTGTTTTCTCTTTTTCTTCAGATTCTAACTTTAATATTACCTTTTTCCAGAAGCCTGTTCTCTTCTATCTTATGACCGCCTCCTCTATTTCACTTATAAGAGCACTTATCCTACTGTATTTAATTACATGTTACATTGGCTGTCTCCATGCTAAATGTCTCACTGTTTATGCCTAAATCCCTAGAGTTTAAGAATAACTAACATTCATTGAGCCCTTTGCCCAGGCACTGCTTGACATTTTACACATATTATTTCATTTAATTCTGACATCAAGCTTATTAGACAAATACCCATATTCTCCTTTGTTAATGATAAATTAGCAGAGAAGTTAATAATAAGTAGTTCAAATCACGTTGTCAGCAAATATCAAAGCTGAGACTCAAACTGCATTTGCTCACCCATTATAATAAACTCTCCTCAGTATCTGGCACTTAGTGAGCATTCAACAAACCTTTGTTGCATAGATTTTCTATCAAAGATATTTTCTGTCCTTTGATTAATTTCCTGGATAGCACAATATTATATATTTGCTTATAATGTCATTAGTTAAATAAATATTTTTGCTATTAAATAAGAAAAATGAAACCCATGGACTAATAAAATTTTAAATATTTATATAAGTAATTTATTTCTTAGAATTGGTAAAATATTATTTAGCTTTAAGACTGACAAGAAAAAATAGAAATTATTGTACTATTGAAGAAGTCTTCCTGGGATGGTATCTAGAAAAGAATATTCATAAACATACTCAATTTTATTGTCCTCAGAGTCACCTAATACTACAAGTAGAACTGTGAAACACCTCATAAATTCCTTTTATTCTCATTCTAAAGAACAGTTTTCAAATAAATGAGTGTAAAGTCCACTGACCATAAACTATGCTCAAGAATAATTAATTTGAAAATTTGGTATGCTATTATAGAAGGAATAAAATTTCCAGGTTTAAATAAAATAGTTACCCATTTGATATCCCTTGATTCAGCCTTATTTGGTAGTCCAAACATTATTTAACATTTCAAATTGAGACTGAAAACTAACCATAGACAGATGTACATTCTTTTCCATACTCCCTGGTATCAGTTCATTTTGCCAGAGCATCTATTACATTTTCAGCATCACCATGATCTGGAGATGAAAGGGCTGAAATTTAAGTTACATAAAGTAACCAAATCTAAAGGCAATTTATAGGACAATGAAAAATTTGTGATCTGGATATGAAGACAATACTGAAATGCAGACACGTCCTGGAGTAGAGAAATTGGGATTCTATGTAGAACTGATAGTCAATGGACCACTTGGACCAAAGTCAGATTAAATGAAATGTGTTAAGTAAATATTCTTGTGGAACACCATTCAACTCCACATTTGCATGTGGACACATATAGAATAATGAGGCTATAAAGATAACCTAAAGAATCTCCCTTTAGTTCTTGCATACTTTATATTGTGACAACTCTTAAAATGTATATAGAAGAAAGAATGTAAGGTGTGGAAGACAGAAAAACCAATAAAGTGTGTGTTAATTAATTAGTTACCTCTGTAGAAAACTAAGGCTCGGTCTCACTGGGGAAACTATGAGGAAACTACATAGAACACAACTCAGAATTGACCCTTCTTCCCTGGGGATAAAAAGGCTGGCTGAACTATATACCAACTCTTGTTCCATATTTGTTCAGGAATGACCCAGGGGGCTTTAACTACCTTGAATCTCAGGTTGCAGCAGTGACATGCCAAGCAGCCTTCTGCAGCTAAGGAGAAGTCCACAAGGCAGCAAGGCACAGAGGCTGCACTATGTATATTTAACATGGCACTCAGACCAGGTGAATGAACAGTATACCATAGCTGTGCTGAATTCAGGTGGGACAATGAAATTTAGCATGGTGCATCCAAGCATAGATCATCAGTTTTATCATTTGAATCTGCTTGCATCTTATGTTAAGTTCACTCTATTGCTGACTCTTCTAAGTGGTACTGCTTTCAACCTCTAAAAATAAGATTTGTTTACAATAGAGTTAAGAAAACAAGCTATGGTTCCTATTTGCTGCTAGTACAGAGGTTATAGTTGATATTCATCATCTTTTTCATCTACCCACTCTAGATTTCCTTCACTCTTGGCCAGCACGTCAGCTGGAGTAAGTTGCTTACTTGGTTGGGTCACCATACTTTGGGCATCAGAGTCCTTGGTGCCCTTTGCCTTGTCAGGTTTGGTTTCAGCAACTGACCATGCACTATTGTCAAAAGTCATGAAAGTTCCAAGAGATGCCCAATGGAACTCTTACAATGTACCCTGATGGAGGCACCCCATCTGGTGACCAGGACCTGCAATCCAGGAGAGCCTAGGGTTGCATGGGCACAAAGTTCAAATCTGCAAAGTCACTGAGAGTGATGATGATAGGAGCCAATCCTACTTCCACAACCTGGTTTGGGATTCATTTATTCTGACTGTTGGGCAAGTGTGCCATTTATATGTTTTTGTCCAATGTCTATACTCCTTCATGGAAAACGGCAACCCAGACCTATGTGTTGTCATCCCCAGGCTTGTTGTTTGATCCAAAGTGTTTTTTTGCAGGATCCTTTGTCAGTAAGTCAAATTTTCTGTAAAGAATCACACAGTTATTCTAGCCAACGTAATGTAGGCAGGAAGGTTTGCCTTCCTGTATTGAGTAGATGAATATCGCAGCAAGATCAAAACTTTGTCACCTCGACAGTGAAAGGGTTCAGAAATAATCAGTGGGGTTCCAATTACCTGGCTAGATCATTGAGAGATGTTACCATATCTGAAGCTCAGCATTTGCCTGTCTTTTTATGGTTCAAGAATTCAGGAACAGCTAGATCAGCCTTAGTGAGAGGGAACCCATGCTGTGATGTTTGTGCATAACTTCCATTTATGCTTCCATAGCTGCTCCATAAAATGCAACATTTAAACTTTTCTTAACACTTAAAACAATCACAGAAAGAATGAAACTTTGAAAGTCATAATATTCCTTCCAAATATTACCTTTTAGTTTTAGAAATTGAAATATATATGAATAAAAAGGTCATTGTAAATAAAAGGCAATGAAATGGGATTTACTCAAGATTTATTTGACCTTTCAGTTGAAAAGATAATTTCTGAAAGCAGGTATATTTTCATCTACTTTCTAAATATTTTAAATTAAAATTACTCTTTTTACCTTAGCCAGAATTGCAGTGAAAACCAGAGTTCTACTCAAGAAAAGATTTAAGTTCATCTGTATTTTAAAAATTCAGTTACAGACTAAAATTAGGATTATTCTTCAGGAAGCAGTCTGGAAGTTTCATCACACATCAAGGCTGTATTTACACATATCAGATATTCTATAGTATTTTAAGCAAAAGGTTTTTTAAAATGTTTATTATCAACCAATATCATCTGCTGGAGGGATGATTTGTTATGTACCAAAATTCAAAATATTTTATCACATACATTGGAAATTTGTCAAAGTTGTTATCTATATATTTTTTCATCACTCTCTCTTGAAAATATGAAGTAAAATGATATTATAGAAATGGAAAATTACTATCATCAATAGATAGTGAAAATACATATTGGAATTAGATGCATGGATACCAAATGAAGATGCAGAGAAGTGTTCCCTTTATTGAATTAAAAGCCTCTACTTTTTTTCCTATTTGATTTTTTTAAGACTTTATTTTTTTAGAGGAACAAACTTGAGAGAGAAATACAGAGATTTCTCATATACCCCCGGGTCCACACATGCATAGCCTCCTCCACCATCAACAATAGAATGTTACATTTTTATACCAAGGATGAACCTACATTGACACAACATAATCACCCAAAGTCCATAGTTTACCTTCGCATTCACTCTTTGTGTTGTACATTTTATAAGTTTCGGCAAATGTATAATGACATATATCCATCATTATAATATCATACAGAATATTTTCACTTACCTAAAAATCCTCTGTGCTTTGCTTATTCATCTTTATCCACTCCTGCACCCCTCATCCACCCTGATCTTTTTACTGTCTCCATAGTTTTGTCTTTTCCAGAACAACATATAATCGGAAACTGTAATACAGAGTATAGCGTTTTCAGATTGATTTCTTTGACTTAGTAAAATGCATTTAAGATTCCTCCATGTCTTTTCACAGCTTGCTAGGAAGAGCCTCTACTTTTAAAATCTTTGTCAGATTCACAAAACACCATATAGCTTCATCCATGTACAAGCTCAAGTTAACAGTGGAGAAATATAGGTACCCAATTATAAATTACTGAAGTCAGGACGTATATTGATCTTGTCCATCACTGTATATCCAGGGGTTAGCAATGCCTGATTCAGAGAAAGTTATTAATATACACACATGTTGAATGAATGTATCTAAATTGAAAATGTGATTGCCTCAGTTAACCATGGGTCATTTATACAACTCAAATCCAATATGTGAACCAAGCAGAGGGAATCTGTACTTAAACACAGAAATCTTTGGGTTTATGGGAGACTTCTGCATCCTCTTTCCTCCTCAGTAGTGCTTTCACCAGCATGAGAATACCCCTCATCATGTGTTCAGCACACCCTGGGACAAAGAACTAGACATATTTTTCTAAAACCATTGCAGTGGTCTTGAAGAAGTGGATCTTGCACTTCTAAAACTCATTGTTCTTTACTCCATATTTTGCCACAGGTAGGAACCCAAGTAGACTAGACCTAGCATTCTGACAAGATTTTCACATCTTCCTTATCCAACTTTGAAGAACTGATAAAATCGCAGCTATGTTGTCTGTGGCCTGTTGTAGTCAATAAAGTGCTCTCCCATAAAGCATCTTAATTTCTTCTCATGACAGTCTTTTGAAATGGGCACAGAGGAGAATACTACATGCAATTTCTAGTGAAATTAAAGCTTTGAGAGCTAAATTCACATGTACAAGTTTGTACATTTACCAAGTGGCATAGTATTCTTACTTCAGGGTACATATGCCACTATGTGACTTAAATAAACTTGTTTATTTCTTCTTTATTAAAAAAATGAAGAAAAAGTTTTAGAAATTAAAACTAGTTCGCATTCCTTGGATGAGAATGGATTTTTGGGTAGGAGGAAAAGGAACTACGACATTTTAAAAGAACACTTAATCTAAAGCAAACTTTTGCTATTTCTACCAGCAAGAGCAGCTTTGAGTTAAAGTAAATAAAGACAACATTTGACTTAGAGTAAGAACAAAAAGTGTAGATTTTGGATTTCTCCGTGGACAGAAGTTTGTAGCTCTTAACAGTGATGACAGCTTGTCTTGGTAAAATGATACCTTTTGGCTAAGACAATGCACATCTATTTTCATGAAAAATTTAGCATAAAAATGTGTGTCTCCCCAAATTTGAAACCATTTAAAAAATTGAGGAGGCAACAGGAATAGTAAGGAATTGTGGAAATAAAACTACATCAAAAATCTGACTGGTAACTGGCTTAAATACATACTCAGTCTCTAGTAACTGTTCTTATGTGACTCAAAGCCAATTACTTCACCTCCAGGAATGTGAAATAAGTAACGTTGATTAGATGACCCCTAAGCTTTCAACCAATGCTCACATTCTATGATTTTAACTCATGGAAAGTATTTATTGGGTCACTGAGAAAACATAATTTTAATATTCTTATTTGATTTGCATTATCATTATTCTGAAGAAAAGTTTGTAATGAATCTTAATAAATGCTTTCCAACTTGATGATTTCAAGCCTGTCTTTCAGAGAATTTTAGAAATCAAAGGATATGGGTATGACTTCCTTTTACATGAAAACTTTAGAATTTGATTAGAAACAATTTGGAGATGATTATATTCTAATATTCACAGTTATGAAGCTTGGATATCTTCACTACAATTCCTTAGAAAAATATCTGAAAATAAAGAAATATAATGACAGCTAGTAGGACTTAAACTAACAGAGAATTTAGCTTCAATACACTTTCTACATCATTGAATCTTATTTAGCCACATATTCATCCTGAGTCAATAAAAAAGGGTGGGTACTAGCCTTGATGGAACACAACAAGCTGGCATGGAGGAGACGAGATATCAGCGTAATTCCCATTGAGGACACACGTGTCTATAGCTTCTCTTGGACAGTTTGTCAGTATTTTGCTCTGACTTCCTCAGCTGAACAGCTATATGCTAAAAACGCAAGGATTCTAGAGGTGGTAGAGTTGTAGATGAATATTCTGAGCAGCTTTATTTCATGAAAAACTAGAAAGAGTGTGAATGTCCATTAAGAAATGAATAGATAAACAAATTGTGATATATCTCCACGATGGCATACCACTCAAGAAGAAAAAAAAAAAAGGAAATGAACTATGATACATACAACTCAAAATAATTACGCTGAATGACAAAAACCTAGGCAAAAAAAAAAAAAAAAAAAGAGTACATACTATTTGATACCACTTATATAAAACCACAAAATGTAAACTATTCTAAATTTATAGAATTCAGATCAGTGAAAGCTTGGGTGTGGAGGGCTAGAGCAAGCGGGAGAAATTACAAAGAGGCAGGAGAAAACTTTTGAGAGTAATGAATATATGTATTATCTTAATTTTGGTGATGGTTTCATGGATGTATATAGATGTCAAAAGTTATCAAAGTACACTGTAAATATTGATACATGCTGTTTATTGTATGTCAGTTATATCTCAATAAATCTGTTTTTAAAAACTCTGTGGAAGAATACAATGTCACAAAATAAGTTCCAAATATATTCATGTAATCAATAGTTAAGGATATATATAGGGTTCACCCCTTTGGGGGAAAAATTTAGGGCAGAATTCCAATTTTTGCATTTATTTTTAGCATATATGTTGCATGATACATTCAAGGTTTTAAATACACTCCTAAGTACAAACCATAGAGCTGCATGCTATATGTAATATTCATTTTAATATTTGAACTTATTTTTATTGTGTTGAGATACACCATTCAAATTATTTAAACTGGTGCTACTGAGTAAGGATTTCAATACTACCATGTCCCATCTGGGGGGATTTAATAGACTATTAGGGAGCAAGTTGAGTGTTTCTTCTTAATTTAGGCTTCTCCACAGGCTCGTACTTTGTACCCCATTTTTGCTCATTTTTATGCTCTGAATAAACCCTCATTTTTGTCTCAGTCCCAGTAACTAGTTCCTTATTTTTGTGTTCTGTAATAAAGTACTGCCTTCTTTTATTACAAAAGCCACATCTTGCAGAAGACCAGACCATCTGACACTTTTAAGAGGATAGCTTCCTTTCTCTGAACCACCACATACTAACCAGCTACCTTCCCCCCCAACTTTATTGAAATATAATTGAAAAATAAAATTGTATAAATTCAATATGTACAAATGATGATTTGATGTATAATTGTGAAATGATTACCACGGTAAAGTTAGTCAACACATCCATCACCTCACATAGTTACCTTTTTTGTATGTGTTTGCTGAGAGCATTTAAGATCTACTCTCTTAGTAAATTTCAAATATAAAATACAGTGTCGTTAACTATACTCACCATACATTATATTAGATCCTGAAAATTTATGCACCTTATAACTGAAGATTTATATCCTTTGGCCAACATCTCCCATTTCCTCCCACTCTCAGCCCCTGGCAACCACCGTTCTACTCTCTGTCTCTCTGAGTTCAACTTTTTTAGATTCCACATGTAAATGAGATCATACAGTGTTTGTCTTTCTTTGTCTGACATGTCATATAGCATAATGCTCTCAAGGTTCATCCATATTGTTGCAAATGGCAGAACTTACTTCTTTTCTATGAATAAATTATAGATGATAGATAGATGATTGACAGATAGAAAGAAACATGGATATCTATCTATCTATCTCTATATATATAGGTATAGATATATCCCCACATTTCCTTTATCCATTCATGTGTTGATGGATACTTAAGTTGTTTCCATATCTTGGCTATTGTGAATAATGCTGCAGTGAACATGAGGGTACAAATATCTGCTTGAGATACTCATTTTATTTCCTTCAGATATATACCCAAAGTGGAATTACTGGATCATATACAAGTCAACTACCTTTAAGTTTGCTGTCCCTTGGTTGTTTTGGAGTCCCACATGTGTTTTTACTCTCTGCAGAGTCAGTGTCTAGTCTTTGACCATTACTGCTTCTTCTACAGAGCTTTCTGGTCTCAGGGTCTGGTCTACCACACTGGTGATTAAGCCCCAATTTTGCTAATATAAGGAATGTAAATAATAATGTAGTACAGTTTCCTATTTACAAAGCAGAATTTTCTAACAAGATTCTACAGCACTGTGTGGAAAAGGCAATATATCTCTTGCCAGGCATTGCCTTAATCCCAGAATAAATGACTTGAAAATATGCCTGTTCCCGATATTGATTAATTACCATATTTTCAGAGTAACTCAGAGAGTTCCAGTGAGCATTAAATGGAACAATGTAAAAGGAAGTGATGTTTTATTTTTTCTGACTTTTTATTTCTGATATCATATATTCCACTTAGCTTCCACTTCTTCAGAATCTTCTAACCGGAAGGTTATGGAAGATATGGACTGCCTACCTGTGAGCATGACTCCTGGCTAGCAAAAAATTATAGGAAAATCTTACTGAACTAAAACTTTGATTTAGTAAGTATTCAGATCCTACGCTTCATGGTCCCTCAAAATCCTCTGTTTCCTTCATTCACTCTTTCAGTTTCTTGAGATGTTCTGGTCTTTGTCCATCTACCATGCACTGCCATCTCTCTCTGTGAAGCTGATATGCCAGCTGACATTCTGATTCACCCACAGCCAAGTGCTATCCAGGGGTGCTCCTAAAATATTGAATTGCTATGTAATTTCTTGTCTCAGAGCTATCGAATCATCGCTTTGCTTTGGAGTGCCAGTCCAAACCTCAGACCCCTGAATTTGAAATCTGTAACACCCAAAGGGTGACATTGCAGAAAACACTGCTAATCGAACACTGTAAAATAAATCTCAGAGAACTGACCCAGAAATGAACACCAAGAATACAGTTTCTAGATTCAGACCTGAACTATGGAAATTTAGGTTCAGGACTTATTGATGTAATATAGAAATTGAGAATCAGAAGAGATGTTCTGTATCTAGATCAGTGGTTCTGAATTCTGGCGACATAGAAGAATTACACGCAGAGCATCTTTACTAGGCTGATGCCTAGGCTCTGCCCCTGACCAACTGAAACAGAATCACGAGGGATCATTACATAGTATTTGTAGTCTTAAAAATCTCCCTATTCTTTCTGAATTGAGAATGACAGATCTGTAGTAAGATCCACCTACTAACATACTAAGGTATAAAGAAATGAAAAATGAAAGAATATTCAGTTGCCACTATTCAAGTATGAATACACTGTGTCTTCAGCAATGCTTCTTTCCTGAATTCCTGATCATTCTTCCTCATGGTGAAGTAGATTGGATACCTAAGAACTCCCTTCTTCATTAAAGGCTAGCAATTTGTTTTCTTTCCCCTGATTTCATTCCTTGCCTCTCTTAAGTTTACTAAAGCCAAAGAAAGTGGATTCTTTCTAATCTGAGTGAGCTTCTAATCAGAGTTCATCCTCATTCCTAAACCTCATTACTAAAGTTGCCACTCTAGAAAGGGGAAGAAAGTGAGAGAGAACTAGGCAAGAGAACAAGAGAGAGAGAAAGAGAGAATTAAACTGAGACGGAGGGACCTGTATACCTTCTCTCTTTTCCTCAAAAGCCTGGTATATAGTCATGTACAGTGTGTTCTTCATTTGTGACAGATCAACTCACTTTAGGAGATCTGAGTGAAGTTAGAGTAGGTGGCCAAAAAGAACCATCCAAATGTGAATATATTTACTTTTTCCCAATACTTTAATTTTTAATTGACATTTGTAAGGTCAAAAAAGTACTTCATAAGGCATAAGATTCAATTCACTAATCTCTAAGTGGCACTTACCAGACCTATGATGAAAAACCTACCTGCTCTCAAGTTTCAAAGTTCCTTTGTCTCTCACTGTTGCTATATGACTTTGTGTCATTCTTTACGGGAAGCCTAAGCCATTCAGTATGAGTTCCTTGGACTTCCTGCTTCTTCCTCTCAGGTTTATTTAATCTCTCTTTTTTTTACTTTTTCATTCTCTTTTCCAATGTTCATATGTGTTTGATTCTAGTCTTTCCCTCATCTGCCACAACCCTAATAACCTCTTCTTTTAATTTTTACTCTCTGTTGCTTTCTTATGTTTTAGTTATGAGGGCATTGAAGTTCTATTTGACCTAATTTGAACTTATTAGATCAACATGAGTGACGGTGTTATGAACACTCAACTTGTAAACACTAGGATGTTGGGACAAGCCACCAAAAGGCATATGTGTCCAGGATTTAGTGAACTTAATTCTCAAAATGGGACTTGAAACTGAAAATAATGTAACTGGTAGCCCTGAAAATTTGTATGATTCCCTGAGGGAACAGACAACATAAGGTAGATTGAAAAAGCTTTCATCTCTCTAATCCCTCCTCCAACTTTGAGCATTCAAATAAAATAATGGGTACATTAGTAAAAGAAATAATAGTGAAATGGACAGCACACACACACCTGCCACTGTCCTGTCCCAAAGATGCACAATCAGAAGCATTCAACAAAAATGGAAAAAATGGTAGTGGGATGGTAGCAGTGTCAAGCACTCATGTGGAAGGATGGAGAGCAACCGCATGGAGTAACTATAAGAACATCCTGGTAGATGTGCAGGATTAAATAAAATCGTCTATGAAATGCAGGTTCCATTTGTAATAGGATATTAATGCCTAAGAGTTAGAAAATAGATTCTAGGTCAGATAAAGGAATCAGAAACAATCTATGTTCACCTTTCTCTACCTCCCCACCAGGAGTATAGCATAAGTTTAGCACCCAATACCAGACATTAAAAATGGAAAAGAAGCCTATGTCTTGGGTGTAGTGGTAGTGGTGGTAGCAGGAATTACTAAAATTTATTGAGTGCTTACTATATGCTCAGCACTGTTCAAAATGCTTTCAATGAAATCACTCTTTGAACTCCAGCTATCTTATGAGTAGGTACCATTAACTCCATGTTACAGATAAGGAGACTGATGGACAGAGCAGTTTAATAGTTGGCCCACATTTCCACAGCTAGCAAGTAGATTTAGAATTTGGTCATAGACCATCTGCCCTAGAATGTGGGCATATAACCACTGCCCATGCCCCCATTGTTCCCAGGCCTCATTTCTGGTCAGAATTCTCTGTAGTTGCAGACGTTCCTGTGTTGGGATTACTGCAGCTGACCATGTGGGTTGTGTTAGAGGCACACATGACAATGCACATGATGTGGGAGAATCAAATGAGAGTTGGATCTCAGTGAAGACCTGAACAGTGAGGATGTTCCAACAGCAGCATCCTTACCTCAGGGAGAGGTTCACGTCTCTTCAATGTTCTATTTGTCTGCATTAGAGGAGGGAAGCTTCTTGCTTCACTGTTTTTCCTAAAGGTATTACAGCAGAAATGGTTGGCTTATTTCCCATTACTTATTTTTCTCTAAGACTCAGAAAATTAGTTATTGACTTAACTACTGTAATTTGCTTAAAGTGAAAATGATTAATAAACATTTAAGATTCCACCAGATTTTATTTTCAGTCCACTGAGAAGCTTTTCTCTAAATGAGATTTCAGAATTTTAAATTCTTAACCAAATTATGCAGTGAAATAGGTATTGCTTATTCCCTTGAAAATATGCACTCACTAATAGTATTCTGGGTGAAATACCCAATACGTTAACATACCTAGGTGGCTTATCATTATTTAAAAATTATTTTGAACATCTTTAATTTCATTTTTCTTAATATATTCTCCATTATAGTAAGATACAAATATATACAGCTTCTTTCTATTCTCACTGAGTGATAGCCATCAAAAGGATCATCCATTAAAAATAGAAGAGATGTTAAAAAATAAATAAAATAAAATAAAACAGCAGATGTGTGATTAAACATATCTCAGAGTCATTTCACAAGCACCCACAATTACATAAACTAAAATAAGAAAAGAAGTTTTGAGTCATTCTACTGACTAATATTTTACAATCTCATTTAATCTAATCACAAATTAAATACCTTTAGTGAAATCTTATTAAATGAATTGCTCTTCTGTATAATTATACATGTCTAATTGCTATAACCGCTAGAAAATATTTTCTGCATTCTAAATACATCAAATAGATATCAAGCACTTCCATCTTAGCTTCAAATTAGTTTTAAAAGGAGGAAATTAAAAATAAGTTTGTCTTATTGAAATTGAAATGAAATAGCAATTAATTCATTACCTCATTATAATTCGTAATAAAATTATTTATTTCACTAACAAAGAAGTTGCAGGAATAGTAACTATGATTATTCTATTTTCATGATTTAAAACATGAAATATTTTCAAGGTTTACTGAAGACTTTAAAATCTCAATATATGAGGAGTGTAGGTGATATTTTGGATACATTTCTAAAAATTAATTTCTCTCTCTTAAAGGTAAGTTTTTAAACTCATTTATGTCTTTAGGTTAATTAACTCACATGATATTGCTGATATTTGACATTTTATGACCCATAAAACATCACTTTTATATGATTCAATGTAACATATATGACTGAAATGCTTACTTTTATGCCAATATTTTGAGGTCTAATTTTGTGATTCTTTCCTATATCCTTAATTTTCTCTTCTGCTACACTGCCTATTTTTTCCTTTGATTTTTTTTCACTTCTCTCAATTCTTCTGATGGCTACATAAAAGAGTTTTTAATACAATAGCACGTTACATTTATTGATCCATTTAAGATTCTACATAATCTTCTAATTAAGAATTATTATTATCTCCATTTAACAGATGAGAAAACTGAGGTAAAGAGGGATTAAGTATCTGCCTGATTCATACAGCCATTAAATTGTGGAATCATGTACACCCGTAGTCTAGCTCCATATCCTGTGTTCATTATCATTCCACTCTGTTGATTTCCCTTTTTAAGATACTTCTCTGAATTATGAGGCCTCCTCAATTTGTCATTAATATCAGGAATATAATATTCTTTTTGCTCGGATCAATATTTTAATTTCTTCTCTGACATTTTTTCATTCATTTATTTACTCTTTTTCAGAGTCAGATTTTCACATGCAGTTTTCTATACCACCTCACCTTGACTTTAGATATATGGTGTACATTATATCTATATGGGCCTCCTTCCTGTTTGCACTGTTTATTGCAGTAGGGAAGAAATCTGCCACATTAGGTAAAATATAAATCCATGAAATGCCATACAAGTTTTCTTTTTTGGAATCAGCAATGTTTGCTCTTGGAGGGTCCACCTCAGCTAATTTCCAAATGGTTAAAAGCATCTCTCTTGCAACTCTTTATTTCTAGAACTAACCTTTCCAAAGGTCAGTGTATAAATGAGATTCTGTCACGATTTTTTCTCATTTTTCATAGTCTACATCATTTTCTCAGGAATGGCTGCTGATATTGAACCTTGTTAAATTGTTTCAGTTTTCTAGATATCTATGATTTCTTCTGATTTTTCATAGTCTACATCATTTTCTCAGGAATGGCTGTTGATGGTGAACCTTGTTAAACTGCTTCAGTTTGCTAGGTATCTAATGTGACTATATTTCCAATAGTAATCAAATATTTTTTGCTATTTTTCAGATTTCTTGTGATTACTTTAGCTGTCTTCTAGAAGGAGCTGGTATGATAGTTGTCATCCTTTTGATAAATGCAGAAATAATGGCCTGAACATGTAGTATTCCCAGAACATAACCCTCTTATTTCTCTACATTTTGTTAAAGGAACTTGGATACTCCTGTTTCCAAGATTGTTTGATTTAGCCGGATATAAACCATTAAGCTCGAAGTCACCAATTCCCTTTCCATATAAATTTACCCAGACTATTTATCCCTCATGCCCCAGTAATGTCTTAATCATCGTTATTCTTATACCTATATCATTTTATTTGGATGGCACAGTTAAATTCCCTAGATTTGGGGTTGTGGTATAAAAAAAAATGCTCATAGACCTTTACTATATAAAGGTTAGAATAATGTCAGTGACAACTACTTAGGTAGGCCTTCAGTTCTTAAAGCATGATAGGCTTATCCTATTTTCCTGAAGCTAAGAGAGGTAAACAGAAATAATATGGCTGATTATCTAATACAAATTTTTGTTAATAACAATATCTGTATTTATGAAATATCAATACCTACTACACTAACTGCTTTTTAGTAGATATTTTGTAGTTAGTTTTGCATTAAACTTTCTCAACAACACTAGGACATAAGTTCCATATTTTTCCCCATTTTTCTGATGAAGTTGAATAAAGCAGTATGGGTTTGGTAGGTGCAAACTACTACATTTAGAATGGGTAAACAAGGTCCTAAATGTATAGCACAGGGAACTAGATTCAGTACCCTGTGATAAACCATAATGGAAAAGAGTATTAAAAAAAAGAATGTATATATGTGTATAACTGAGTCACTTTGCTGTATAGCAGACATTGGCACAGCACTGTAAATCAACTATACTTCAATGAAAAAAAAAAAGAAGCTAATAGGGGAGAGGTCTTAGTAGAATCACTTTGATCCTAGGCTCCCTGATTCCAAAGTTCATGATCATGTGTTCTCCCCATGAATCCATTTGGTTAAGAGATAACATAAGCCCAGATTTTTTGTTTCATAATACATGGCTCTTCCTACTCTATCAACTGCTAAATAAATGTTGTTTACAGAAATAATAAGAAAGTAATGTTTGCTTAGGACACTAAGCATAAACATTATAGTCATTTAGATATAGGGCAAAAGGCAAGTGCTTTGGAGTAGAATTAGCCTACATTCATTTTGGCTCCAGTTATGTGCTATGCATTCTTGGGCAACCTCTCTGAGCCTCCACTATATCATGTGCACAATGGAGCATAAGGCTGCTTCTCCAAATCCTAAGTTGTTTTTTATAAATATAAAATTCCTGGCAAAATTCCTGGCACATAGCAGGTACGCAATTTAAGACAATTTAACGCACCTAGTCCAGCACCTATTACTTAGCAGGTATAAATGTGTTAGTTATTTTAATATGTGCCCAGACTGAAAATCTCCATTCACAGTAGCACTTAGCACCCTAATTCTATTTGCATACCATTAAGAAATTATAATTTAAGTGATAATTAGTGTAAAGGCAAGTAAAATTTTGCTAATGGAAATAAGTCAAGAATGGCAAAGATATTTACAACAGGAAAAAGTCCTGTAGGGAAAGTAAATAAACAAGAGTTCCACTTAAGTATTTTAATTAGTTGTGTCATTGGTGCAACAATTTTACTATGTTACCAATATGTCCTATTTATGTGTAATATTAGTATGTGTATATATAATAACTTATGAAACCTTTTTAGAAGTTTATCAGTATAGCAGATGATTGTGAACTTAAACAGGAACAGCAACTTTTTTGATATGATATCTTCAATGCATAACCTTCAACATATACTCCTGACAGGATTCAACAATAAGCTATCTGGAAAACCTGACTGCTTTCTCTTTTTGACATTAAAATGCAGAGAAATAGAGTGAAAAGAGCACAGGCAATAGTTCTCCATCTTAGCTTTTGTTAAAACCATCTGGGCAGCTTTTAAAGCATGCATTTGGAGCTCCTACTGCAAACATACTGAATGAGTATTCCCAGGTATGTAGTCCAGCATCTTAATTTCTTTTATGCTCCAAATGTGTTTCTTATGTGTAGCCAGGAATGGGAACTTCTGAATGAAGGTGTTGAAACAGAACATTCTGTGATTCAGTCCTAGGTCTATCATTTCTATGTAGCATAGTACATTTGAAAATTAATAGCATTAACTCCTGATTCAAAGAGTTGCTATAAAAATTGGACATAAGTGTACCTGGATCATATGATACAGATAAAGATATCATTCTCTCTTGATTAACAGTGGTGGAAGTACTTCTTGGTTCTGGGCCCTAAGGAAATCAGTTGGCATGTCTGACAAGATAGACCCTTTACTCTTTTTAGTCTGTCACCAAATAGAACTCTGCAATACTTTTATGTGTATATGCTCCCAGTAAAGAATAGGCAGTGGTTGAGACTTCATCTTCCAACGCAGCGGGTGTGGGTTCAATCCCTGGTAGGGGAGCTAAGATCCCACGTGCCTCATGGCCAAAAAACCAAAACATAAAACAGAAGCAGATTGGTTCAAGATGGCAGAGTAGAAGGGCATGCTCTCACTCCCTCTTGTGAGAGCACCAGAATCACAACTAACTGCTGAACAATCACTGACAGGAAGCCACTGGAACTGACCAAAAAAGATACCCCATGTCCAAAGACAAAGGAGAAGCCACAATGAGACGGTAGGAGGAGCGCAATCACAATAAAATCAAACCCCATAACTGCTGGGTGGATGACTCACAAACTGGAGAACAATTATACCACACAAGTCCACCCACTGGAGTGAAGGTTCTGAGCCCCACATCAGGCTTCCCAACCTGGGGGTCCAGCAAAGGAAGGAGGAATTCCTACAGAATCAGACTTTGAAGGCTAGCAGGATTTGATTGCAGGACTTCAACAGGACTGTGGGAAACAGAGACTCCACTCTTGGAGGGCACACACAAAGTAGTGTGCACATCAGAACCCAGGGGAAGGAGCAGTGACCCCATAGGAAACTGAACCAGACTTACCTGCTAGTGTTGGAGGGTCTCCTGCAGAGGCAGGGGTGGCTGTGTCTCACTGAGAGGACAAGGACACTGGCAGGAGAAGTTCTGGGAAGTACTCCTTGGCATGAGTCCTCCCAGAGCCCGCCATTAGCCCCACCAAAGAGCCCAGGAAGGCTCCAGTGTTGGGTCGCCTCAGGCCAAACAACCAACAGGGAGGGAACCCAGCCCCACCCATCAGCAAACAAGCAGATTAAAGTTTTACTGAGCTCTGCCCACCAGAACAACAGCCAGCTCTACCCACCACCAGTTCCTCCCATCAGGAAACTTGCACAAGCCTCTTAGATAGCCTCTTCCACCAGAGGGCAGACAGCAGAAGCAAGAAGAACTACAATTCTGCAGTCTGTGGAACAAAAACCACATTCATAGAAAGATGGACAAGATGAAAAGGCAGAGGGCTATGTACAGATGAAGGAACAACATAAAACTCCAGGAAAACAACTAAATGAAGTGGAGATAGATAGGAAACCTTCCAGAAAAAGAATTCAGAATAATGATAGTGAAGATGATCCAGGACCTCGGAAAAAGAACGGAGGCAAAGATCGAGAAGATGTAAGAAATGTTTAACAAAGAACTATAAGAATTAAAGAACAAACAAACAGAGATGAACAATACAATAACTGAAATGAAAAATACACTAGAAAGAATCGATAGCAGAATAACTGAGGCAGAAGAACAGATAAGTGACCTGGAAGACAGAATGGTGGAATTCACAGCTGAGGAACAGAATAAAGAAAAAACAATGAAAAGAAATGAAGACAGTCTAAGAGACCTCTGGGACAACATTAAACACAACAACATTTGCATTATAGGGGTCCCAGAAGGAGAAGAGAGAGAGAAAGGACCCGAGAAAATATTTGAAGAGATTATAGTCAAAAACTTCCCTAACATGGGAAAGGAAATATCCACCCAAGTCCAGGAAGCACAGAGAGTCCCATACAGGATAAACCCAAGGAAAAACACACTGAGACACATAGTAATCAAATTGGCAAAAATTAAAGACTAAGAAAACTTATTGAAAGCAGCAAGGGAAAAATGACAAATAACATACAAGGGAACTCCCATAAGGTTAACAGCTGATTTCTCAGCAGAAACTCTACAAGGCAGAAGGGAGTGGCATGACATATTTAAAGTGATGAAAGGGAAGAACCTACAACCAAGATTACTCTACCTGCCAAGGATCTCATTCAGATTTGATGGAGAAATTAAACGCTTTACAGACAAGCAAAAGCTAAGAGAATTCAGCACCACCAAACAAGCTCTACAACAAATGCTAAAGGAACTTCTCTAAGTGGGAAACACAAGAGAAGAAAAGGACCTACAAAAACAAACCCAAAACAATTAAGAAAATGGTCACAGGAACATACATATCGATAATTACCTTAAACGTGAATGGATTAAATGCTTCAACCAAAAGACACAGGCTCCCTGAATGGAGAGAAAAACAAGACCCATATATATGCTGTCTACAAGAGACCCACTTCAGAGCTAGGGACACATACAGACTGAAAGTGAGGGGATGGAAAAAGATATTCCATGCAGATGGAGATCAAAAGAAAGCTGGAGTATTAATACTCATATCAGAGAAAATAGACTTTAAAATAAAGAATGTGGCAAAAGACAAGGAAGGACACTACATATTGATCCAGGGATCAATCCAAGAAGAAGATATAACAATTATAAATATATATGCTCCCAGCATAGGAGCACCTCAATAGATAAGGCAACTGCTAACAGCTATAAAAGAGGAAGTCGACAGTAACATGATAATAGTGGGGGAATTTAACAACTCACTTACACCAATGGACAGATCATCCAGACAGAAAATTAATAAGGAAACACAAGCTTTAAATGACACAACAGACCAGATAGATTTAATTGATATTTATACTACATTCCATCCAAAAACAGCAGATTACATTTTCTTCTGAAGTGCGCACGGAACATTCTCCAGGATAGATCACATCTTGGGTCACAAATGAAGCCTCAGTAAATTTAAGAAAATTGAAATTGTATCAAGCATCTTTTCTGACCACTACGCTATGAGATTAGAAATCAATTACAGGGAAAATAACGTAAAGAACACAAACACGTGGAGGCTAAGCAATACGTTACTAAATAACCAAGAGATCACTGAGGAAATCAAAAAACACCTAGAGACAAATGACAATGAAAACACGACAATCCAAAACCTATGGGATGCAGCAAAAGCAGTTCTAAGAGGGAAGTTTATAGCAATACAAGTCTACCTCAAGAAACAAGAAAAATCTCAGATAAACAGTCTTACCTTACACCTAAAGGAACTAGAGAAAGAAGAACAAACAAAACCCAAAGTTAGCAGAAGGAAAGAAATCGTAAAGATCAGAGCAGAAATAAATGAAATAGAAACAATGAAAACAATAGCAAAGATCAATAAAACTAAAAGCTGGTTCTTTGAGAAGATAAACAGAATTGATAAACCATAAGCCGGACTCATCAAGAAAAAGAGGAAGAGGACTTAAATCAATTAAATTAAAAGTGAAAAAGGAGAAGTTACAACAGACACCGCAGAAATATAAAGCATCCTAAGAGACTACTACAAGCAACTCTATGCCAATAAAATGGACAACCTGGAAGAAATGGACAAATTCTTAGAAAGGTATAACCTTCCAAGGCTGAACCAGGAAGAAATAGAAAATATGAACAGACCAATCACAAGTAATGAAATTGAAACTGTGATTAAACATCTCCCAACAAACAAAAGCCCAGGACCAGATGGCTTCACAGGTGAATTCTATCAAACATTTAGAGAAGAGCTAACACCCATCCTTCTCAAACTCTTCCAAAAAACTGCAGAGGAAGGAACACTCCCAAACTCATTCTATGAGGCCACCATCACCCTGATACCAAAACCAGACAAAGATACTACAAAAAAAATTACAGACCAATATCACTGATGAATAGACATGCAAAAATCCTCAACAAAATAGTAGCAAACAGAATCCAACAACACATTAAAAGGATCATACACCATGATCAAGTCGGATTTATCCCAGGGATGCAAGGATTCTTCAATATACACAAATCAATCAATGTGATACACCATATTAACAAACTGAAGAATAAAAACCATATGATCATCTCAATAGATGCAGAAAAACTTTTGACAAAATTCAACACCCATTTATCATAAAAACTCTCCAGAAAGAGGGCATAGAGGGAACCTACCTCAACATAGTAAAGGCCATATATGACAAACCCATAGCAAACATCATTCTCAGTAGTGAAAAACTGAAAGCATTTCCTCTAAGATCAGGAAAAAGACAAGGATGTCCACTCTCACCACTATTATTCAACATAGTTTTGGAAGTCCTAGCCCCGGCAATCAGAGAAGAAAAAGAAATAAAAGGAATACAAATTGGAAAAGAAGTATTCCAATGTCACTGTTTGCAGATGACATGATACTATACATAGAGAATCCTAAAGATGCCATCAGAAAACTACTAGAGCTAATCAATGAATTTGGTAAAGTTGCATGATACAAAATTAATGCACAGAAATCTCTTGCATTCCTATACACTAATGATGAAAAATCTGAAAGAGAAATTAAGGAAACACTCCCATTTACCATTGCAACAAAAAGAATAAAATACCTAGGAATAAACCTAGCTAAGGATGTAAAAGACCTGTATGCAGAAAACTATAAGACACTGATGAAAAAAATTAAAGATGACACAAACAGATGGAGAGATATACCATGTTCTTGGATTGGAAGAATCAATATTGTGGAAATGACTATACTACCCAAAGCAGTATGCAATCCCTATCAAATTACCACTGGCATTTTTTACAGAACTAGAACTAAAAATCTTAAAATTTGTATGGAAACACAAAAGACCCCAAATAGCAAAAGCAGTCTTGAGGGAAAAAAATGGAGCTGGAGGAATCAGACTCCCTGGCTTCAGACTATACTACAAAGCTACAGTTATCAAGACAATATGGAACTGGCCCAAAAACAGAAATATAGATCAATGGAACAGGATAGAAAGCCCAGAGATAAACCCACAGACCTATGGTCAACTAATCTATGACAAACGAGGCAAGGTTATACAATGGAGAAAAGACAGTCTCTTCAATAAGTGGTGCTGGGGAAACTGGACAGCTACATGTAAAAGAATGAAATTAAAACACTCCCTAACACCATACACAAAAATAAACTCAAAAGGGATTAGAGACCTAAATGTAAGACCAGACACTATAAAACTCTTAGAGGAAAACAGGAAGAACACTCTTTGACATAAATCACAGCAAGATCTTTTTTGATCCACCTCCTAGAGTAATAGAAATAAAAAGAAAAATAAACAAATGGGACCTAATGAAACTTAAAAGCTTTTGCACAGCAAAGGAAACTACAAACAAGACGAAAAGACAACCCTCAGAATTGGAGAAAATATTTGCAAACGAATCAGTGGACAAAGGATTAATCTCCAAAATATATAAACAGCTCATGCAGCTCAATATTAAAAAAACAAACAACCCAATCCAAAAATGGGCAGAAGACCTAAATAGGCATTTCTCCAAAGAAGATATAGAGATGGGCAAGAAGCACATGAAAAGCTACTCAACATCAGTAATTATTAGAGAAATGCAAATCAAAACTACAATGAGGTATCACCTCACACCAGTTAGAATGGCATCATCAGAAAATCTACAAACAACAAATGCTGGAGAGGGTGTGGAGGAAAGGGAACCCTCTTGCACTGCTGGTGGGAATGTAAATTGATACAGCCACTATGGAGAACAGTATGGAGGTTCCTTAAAACACTAAAAATAGAATTACCATATGATCCAGCAATCCCACTACTGGGCATATACCCAGAGAAAACCGTTACTCAAAAAGACACATGCACCCCAATGTTCATTGCAGCATTATTTACAATAGCCAGGTCATGGAAGCAACCTAAATGCCCATCAACAGATTAATGAATAAAGAAGATGTGGTACATATATACAATGGAATATTACTCAGCCATAAAAAGGAACAAAATTGGGTCATTTGTAGAGACGTGGACGAATCTAGAGACTGTCATACAGAGTGAAGTAAGTCAGAAAGAGAAAAACAAATATCATATATTAATGCATATATGTGGAATCTATTAAAATGGTACAGATGAACTGGATTTTAGGGCAGAAATTGAGACACAGATGCAGAGAACAAATGTATGGTCACCAAGATGGGAAAGTGGCGGGGGTGGTGGTGCTGGTGGTGTAATGAATTGTGATATTGGGATTGACATGTATACACTAATATGTATAAAATGGATAAATAATAAGAACCTGTTGTATAAAAAAATAAATCAAATAAAATTCAAAAAAAAAAAACAACAGAAGCATTATTGTAACAAATTCAATAAGGACTTTAAAAATGGTCCACATCAAAAAAATCTCAAAGAAAAAAAAGAATAGGCAGTGGTCTGATAGTGATACAAGGTAAAAAATAATCACATTTATTGAGCACAGTTCCATAATTATTTCTTACCACAAGTTGTGGAATCATCCTGCCGTAATAATTACATGATTCCTCACCTCTGATTCCTCTCTGGCTCATTCAGCCACCAAGATTTCAGTAGCCAATGAAGAAATAGCATGAACCAGATCATACCATGCCTTTTCAATTCAGAGGAAGAGTATATTGCAGAACTCTTTAGTTGCAGAACTGTTTAGTTTCAGGTTTCTAGATAGCAAATTAATTCTTGTTTGATTAAGGAGTTCAGTAAATGGAGCCATGCACTGGTCTGGTTAAAGATTTTCAGAAATGAACAGATTCTATTCTTTAGAGAATTAGTATTTATATTTTTCCCTAAGTATGGAGATTGAAATACATCAAAAGCATATATTCCAAAGGAGTATTCCAATAGATAACTATGGCTAGTGGGATGTTTATTACAATATTATGGTAAAATACTAGAAAAAATTCAACAACAGGGGATTGATTGATTAAATCACGGTATGACTCAATGACTATTTAACTCTTTGGATGGAAATTGCTTCTTGCTAACCCCACAATGGTGACACTCTCAGAGAACCCAGGTAACACATGACACTTCACCTCTACTCCTTGCCATGCTTTATTGTGGTATACTGCCTAGATGGTCATACCATTCCTTTTAGGACTGAAGCATTCATTCCTTCGGCTGCTGGGAGTACTGGTTGCTAATTGCTCTCTGACAAGTCCCACCCCGAGGACTGTTTACCAAATGTTAGGTATGGTGGTGCCAAAGCTAGCTCTCTTGCCTCAATCCAAAACAACTCTGAAGGGTTATCTTAGCGCCAGAATTCCCTCTAGGATTCATTGAAGCCTTCTTTGCAGTCCAGATTCCCTCTCTGCCTACTCAGCTCCCCACAGATGTCGTCCAAGAGCATTTCCCAAATCACATTTCCTGATTGCAGATCTCTCTCTCAGACTCTGCTACTCAGGGATCAAGATCACCAACTTGCCTGCAATGGACACCTCGTCAGCTGTACTGATGCAACTCTCTCTCCTCTAGTTTTGGGATTCACTTACTGGTACTTGGAAATCATAGCTTAAATATTTTTTCATATTAAAATATATATATGTATCCATATTTATAGCTTTACTTGTACTTCCATTTTCTAATAAATCAAATTTGAATTTAAACTATATAGAACCAATAATTTAGGAGGATCATTAAGTAGAAACAAAAATGGGTTTATCTTAGTTCTATCCCTAGTCAAGTTGATGCCCTAAAATCAGTTTAGTCTATTTTAATGAGCTCTTAATTGGTCTTTCTGCCCCAATTATGTTTTCTCTCCAATCAATCTAATGCAGTGCTAAGATAGTAATAGTCATTTAATACACACCACAAAACTTGTCAGCTCAAAAACTTGCAGTGATTCTAGTTATTACTTTTAAATGTATATCTCAGAAATAACAAAAAAAAAAAAAAAAAAAAAACTTGCAGTGGTCCCAAATTGCCCCGGGAGTGAAAAATAAACTCTATATTATTCAACAAATCTGGCCCCAACCTAACTTTTCTAACCTCATATACATTTTAGTCTGTTTTTTTGTTTCTTGCTAATGATCTTCCTTTTCTTCACTTCTAATTTCATACTTTTTGTTTTTCTACAATTTCTTTTCCCTATCCCCAAAGGGGTAACCTATCTGTTAGAATGCAGGTCAAGTGACACTGGTTTTTGTAGTCTTACTATAACTCCCTGGCCAGAGTAAACTTTTGCTTATTTCAAGTGTCACATTTTATATTTGTACCTCTTTCATCAGCTATCACGTTCTACCTTATATCAAGACAATAGAGATAAGGAAATTCCCTGACAGTCCAGTGGTTTGGACTCTGTGCTTTCACTGCCGTGGCCCAGGTTCAAGCCCTGGTGGGGGAACTAAAATCCCACAAGCCTCACAGAGCAGCCAGAAATAAAGACAACACAGATAATGCTTATTTATCTCTGCATCTGTCATTGTGCCTTCTTATAAAAAGTGCTTGAAAATAGTTTTAAATAAATCATAGAAAATGAGAAGTTGAAAGACACCATAGCAAACTTGACACACAATTTTTTTTCTATCACTGAAACACCCTTGACAAATTTAGAACTGTTTCACTGAGTCAACACTTATTGTTTATTCTTATTAACAAAAACTGCTTTTTACTTGCTGACTAAACCTTATGTACTAGTTATAACCCATTAGTAACATGTTTGCTTCAATACACTGCAGCAATTATCTACAAGAATATAGTCCTAGCAATTTCTACTGCCCATGTCTTATATCATAAACACAGATGCAGGTTTGAGGTGTCATTTTGCTGATGGTAAAACAAATCAATCAGAATAATTTATGTGTTTGGAGTTTACGTTGGTGTATCAACAATCCAACTGCAATTGAGCTAGATTATGAAACATCCAGTTGCTGACAGAGTATGTTATACCTTCAAAAATTCAAGGAGATTTACATCTAACAAATTATATATTTCAATTTTTTCTCAGTTGCTCTTCCTGTAAAACTGCAGAAACAAGGAGAAAAAAGGTGAGCTTCAGCATTTTTGGCTTATTTGTCAGTTGAAAATATTAGTATTAGTATTAGTATTAGTACTAGTATTACCTGCTTAAGGAATCTCTTAGCATTCTTCTGGCATCAACTTAGATTATTTATCCATGATGGGGTAGCTGAGAGGGAGATAGAGTGTTTAAATTTTAAAAGGATAATATCAGATAAGTTTGCCTTCAAATATGAAGACATTCTTTACATTAAATTTATAAATGGGAATAATTTATTGTGAGCCAAGCATGGTCCTAAAAATTTTCCATGTTTATCATACTTAAGCTTCACAGTTACCTTGTAAAATAGGATAGGTATATATGCCCAGGTTAATACTATCCACCAGCATGGAGCACAGCTAAACTTTATACTCAGCAAATTTATTCCAGGGCACACATACTCAACCTTTATGCAATACCATCTTTTTAAAAAATTTTATATAGTTGATTTACAATGTTGTGTTAGTTTCTGGTGTACAGTAAAGTGACTCAGTTATACATATATATATAAATATGTGTTCCTTTTTTACATTCTCTTACATTATATGTTATTACAAGATAATGAATTATACAGTAGGTCCTTGTTGGTTATCTATTTTATATATAGCAGTGTGTATATTTTAATCCCAAACTCCTAATTTATCCTTCTCTCCCCCTCCCCTTTGGTAACCATACTTTTGTTTTCTGTGTCTGTGAATATATTTCTGTTTTATAAATAAGTTCATTTATATCCTTCTTTTTAGATTCCACATAGAAGCAATATCATATATTTATCTTTGTCTGGCTTACTTCACTTAATATGATAATCTCTAGGTCCATCCATGTTGCTGCAAATGACATTATTTCATTCATTTTTATGGCTGAGTAATATTCCATTGTATATATATACCTTCTTTATCCATTCAGCTCTCGATGGACACTTAGGTTGCTTTCATGTCTTGGCTTTTGTAGACAGTGCTGCTATGGGGTGCATGTATATTTTTGAATTATGCTTTTCTCTGGATATTTGCCCAGGAGTGGGATTACTGGATCATATGGTAACTATCTTTAGTTTTTTAAGGAACCTCCATACTGTTCTCCATAGTGGCTGTACCAATTTACATTCCCACCAATAGTGCAGGAGGAAATACTGTCTTTTGAAGAATTAAAGTATTTAAGGAAAATATGATCTGTACCCCTCATTTAAGAATTCTGGATGATCTAAACAACTGATGTACTAGAAATTAATAAATACTACTTTGCTTTATCTTTAAATACATGAACACTATGTGAAGAAGCATACTTGTTTATCTCAATAATAAATGGGTTGATACTTAAAAGAAGAATTGATTTGTTTTACACTATGTAAATAAATCAATCATATATTTTCTTGAGCAAGAGAAAAAATATTTTTGAATGTGAAGCAAATCATTGTTGACATTTTATCTTGCTCCTTTATATCACTAACACTTGAAAGGAAATATTCATACAATCTTTTATGGGAATGAAAATGTACAGTAGGGAGAAGGTTAACTAAATGCTCTAAATAAATATTATACATATTTAGAGTGCTGCCGTAGGACAACTTAATGTTCATTATATGGACTTACATGTGTTGTCCCGAAAGAAGTTAAACCAAGGCCAAGGTGAGGTTTAAAGGGCAATCAGACATGACCCTTCAGTCCCACCTCTGAGAATGACCTCACATACAGGGACTAAATAGAGCTACCACTGTTTTCATAATGCTCATCTCTTACCTGGTCTATTTCAATAGTCTCCTAATTCTTCTCAATTTTCCCCTTTTCCCTTATAATCTATTCTTACCTAGTATTCAGAGTGGTATTCTAAAATGTAACTTAAGTCATATAATTCTACTCCTCTGCTCCAAATCCTTTATTGGGACTTTTGCTTGCAGCTATAAAAAAAGTAGTTGACCTTAGACTAACCTTTCTACTGAAAACAAATATAAAATATTCCCAAGAAAAAGTAAATGTTTTGTGGCGAGTCCTATGCTTGCCATAACTTTTTTTTCACTTGAGATCATTTGCTATTTCTATTCATGAGGCATAAAAGCCAATCAGAAAGCAACATCCAAAAGCTGTGGCAGCCTCATTGGTCTGCAGACACAAAAACTGGATTTCAGAGCTAGCAAGGAAGTCAAGAATAATAGGTCAATATCTCAGACAATGTAGACTGCATAAAAGTGTATCCAACATTCTATGTGCTATTTCTAATTTCTGATTCCTAAGCTGCGCACGCAGGTGGTGAAAGACTTTTATATTTGTTAAAGAAATTTAATCTATTGCTAAAAGAAAAAAAACCCTGTAGAGCAAACTCTAGACCCAGCTGGCTTCACTACAGAAGTAACTTTCATTGTGCTGCCCTTTCCCATGCTACAGTGGTGTCACTGAGAAGTGGCTGAATGGCTAGGGATGATATTCTGCACAACTCTTACAGTGATGTGGCCACATGCCCATGAATTCTAACCTGTGGAATGGGAGCAGGTTTACTTTACTTTGCCTTTACTTCCTAGCCCAGTGCATAATGCCCTCACACCCAAGCCATTTATTATTAATGAGATAAATAAGTATTCCCCTTCACATAGTGTTCATGTAATTAAAGACACATTCTATCCATTGACTTTACACTAGAAAAGATCAATCATTTGTGCATTTCATCTTGGGAAATTACTCATGTATCAGAGACAGATTTGAGCATATTCTAAAGCAAAGGGAAGAGAGATTGAAGTGGTGGTCAGTGTTTCTGAAAGAGCAGCGGGCGCTGAGAGGCTAAAAGGCCTCTTCATAGGCAGGAGATGTAGGGGAGACAGATGCGAAAACACAGAGAAAATCAGGGGTAGGGAGAAAGGAGGTAAAGTACCTCAAACTTTGTAGTAAAGTAGGAGGCAAAGCCATTTGCTAAAGCCAGGGGTAGGTTAGAAGGCTGAGACTGAGAAGCCTGGTGAAGATTCGGGACAAATGTTCCAGTAAGTAAGAGAGAATATTAATTAGAGATAAATAAAAGGAGTAATAAGTAATGAGGTAGTCAAATGAAGCTAAGTGGCCACACCTGCTAAAACGAAAGAACAGTGATGAACCAGGAAAATGGAAAGGAAAGAAACTGGCAACACCAATTCAGTATCAGTGGTAAGAGAGGAAATGTCAAAGTTTCTGGAACACTGGCTGATAGAGCATTAGACACATGTATAACCCAGCATGAAAGAAATAGAAACAACATGTCAGGTCTTTGTCAGAGAAAGACAAGGTAAAATTTTAAAATCTAGTTAAGGACACAAGACTTACATATGTTGTTAACAGGCAAGTTAAGTAAAAATATGTGATTAAGAATAAATGATCATGTTGTAAATCTCAAACAAAATGTTTT
The DNA here is from genome assembly GCF_009873245.2 of Balaenoptera musculus. NCBI lineage: Eukaryota > Metazoa > Chordata > Mammalia > Artiodactyla > Balaenopteridae > Balaenoptera > Balaenoptera musculus. The sequence goes on along the minus strand of NC_045794.1, from coordinate 47,968,883 downwards.
GGGGAATAATTAAGGTGAATGAGCTTGAATAGAAGAAGCTTCTCGAAGAAGATGAAGTTCAAGCCGAGTTTTGGAAAAGAGGAGAGGGGTGGGCAAAACAAAGATTCCCGGCTGGCAGAGGTATAGAGGAAACTGAGATAGGAAGGAATTGTCAGAGCTCTTGAGTGAGCCTTGGTTTCAAGCTTTCCTGAGGGTCCCCGTATGCAGCTCTCTGCCAAGCGTAAGACTAGCTGGGGTCAAAGAGGAAGAGGAAGAGAAAGAGAAGGTAAGTATCTCTGCTTGAGTCCCAAGGGGCAGCCCAGTTAGTGCCCTCACCTGCAAGAATGGAAAAGTGCATCTGTGTTAGAACTAAATCACTCCTGTCAGATAGAAATGCCTCATCTGCCTATACAGAATAAATCATCCTTGTCAAAGCTGGCTGCTGGTTTAGTGCAACTGTGGAAACTGAATGAAGCTCCAAACAAACAACAACTTCCTTCTCTGGACCCAGCTCCCACAGCCAAACAAACAAACAAACGATAAGAAATGTCGTTGTTCATTTTGAAAAAGCCCTACAAGCATTGTCCTGTCAGAAATCAGGGGACAGCATCCATTCACCCTTCAGGAAAGGCAATTTTGAATTCATTTCAGTAGTTGCCTGAAATTAAGTTTAACTGCAGAAAATTCTTCAGTTGACCTACAGCTGATCTTTTACTTTGTCTTTAATTCAGTTGCTCAGAAAGTGAACCAGTCCATCTGAATTGCTGGAATGAGAGCAAAGCTTTAAAAAAAAAGAAAAAATCAGAAGCAAAAACAAGCAAAAAAGTGTCAAAGCCATCTGCTTGGGGAATATCAGAACTGATGCAGATAAATAATTAAAACAGTTTGAGTGGCCTTTTTTTTTTCCACACAAAAAGAAAATTTCAGGACCACATGGTATAGAAATATCACATATGGAAACTAATTAAAACCTTGTCAAAGGAAGCTTGTCATCTCCTATACTTCGGTAAGTGAACAAGAAAATAGGACAAGATTGTTACAGAAATGGGCAAAATAATTTACTTTAAAATTTGTCATTCTTTAAGAGAAACACATCTCAGGAACCCAAGTTGCTTATCTTGGGGATGTTACAGTTGTTTTGATCAGAAACAAATGCAAGTTTGGACTAAGCTCGTCCAGAATCTAAAGTATAGAAGAATTTAAATGTGCTATTACATGGCATCTGAAGTCCATGTCATCAAATCATTGCATTAACGTAAAACAAAACAAAACATGCAAACAAATAAAAAGTCAAGGAACCTCATTCCAGAGGTGTATGAAATACAGATGAAGTGGCTCAGAATTGAGATTGAGGTTACCTGAGTTCAGTTCTTAGCTCACTGAGTTTTGGTTACATGGTCAGTCATTATCCCTACCCCACCCATGAGCCTCAATGGATTATTTAAATTGTACATTCCACTCCACTTTCATAGTCCCCTGGAGATTTTGGTACACCTAGTTAAATATATTTTATTGAACTGACTTTAGCAAGGTGCAAATTTCATATTACCCACCATCTGCTGATCCCACAACACCCCCCAACATATACATGTACTCTCTCTTCTTCCTTTGTTTTGTTAAATTTAGATGTCTCTCATAGATTCTTTATTTTTAAAGTTTACTCATAATTTTATTTTTATGAAATCCAAAAATCAAGCAAAATTGACCTCAGTTAATAGATATTAAAATGTTGATTAGTTACAGAGAGTGGGGATTAACTGAAAGGGGTATGAGTAAATTTTCTGGGAATGGAAAAGTTTAATGTCTTGTTTGGGGTTTCAGTTACATAGGTATATGTATTTGTCAAACTCAGCAAATAGTACAATTAAAATCTATGCATTTCACTCAGGAAAAAACAAACAAACAAGTATGTCCAAATACCATGCGTTCAGCACATGAAAGTATGTAGACATACCTCAGAGAAATTGCAAGTTCAGTTCCAGACTACCATCATAAAGCAAATATAAAGAGAAGCCTGTGAATAATTATTCTCACCTTTCTACCTGGACATTCCCTAATTCTCAGACTGAGAAAGGATTTTATTAGGGCCCCCCCCAACTAAGTGCTTTAGATGTATGATCACGTGTTATCCTAAGAATAACCCTGTTCTGTGTGGACTATTATTATCCTAATGTAACAGATAAGAACAATGATGATGGAGAGAATACCTGACTTGCCAGAAGTCACACAGCCAGAAAGAGACACAGCTGGTACTAAAACCCTATGTGTCTTTCTCAAAAAAGGATCTTGCTGTGATTTATGTCAAAGAGTGTTCTTCCTATGTTTTCCTCTAAGAGTAAAACAAATTGGTTCTGATGAACCTAGGGGCAGTATGGGAGTAAAAGACACAGACGTAGAGAATGGACTTGAGGCACGGGGAGGGAGAAGGGTAAACTGGGACGAAGTGAGAGAGTAGCATTGACATATATACACTACCAAACGTAAAATAGATAGCTAGTGGGAAGCAGCTGCATCACATGGGGAGATCAGCTCGGTGCTTTATGACCATCTAGAGGGGTGGGGTAGGGAGGGTGGAGGGAGGCGCAAGAGGGAGTAGATATGGGGATATATGTATATGTATAGCTGATTCACTTTGTTATACAGCAGCAACTAACACAACATGGTAAAGCAATTATACTCCAATAAAGATGTTAAAAAAAAAAATAGCCCACGCGCAGCAACGAAGACCCAACACAGCCAAAAAAAAAAAAAGTCATTAAACCAAACGCATCAGGATAAGAAATATATCACAACTTAAGACTTCTAGGTTGAATGCAACAAAATAAGAACAAAAAGACCAGTTTTTAGTTGGAGGAGCATATTTTGGTGCCTTTATATCCAGCAGCTACCTGCTGCCTGCTGTGATGTCTCCTCTTGCTCTGACTTTCACTCAGAATTTAATTTTCTAGTGTTCAGCTTACTTTCCACACAAAACTTCACTCAGATTTTTCAAGTTGGCACTTTCAACATTTTACTATTTGTTAGTTTTATTCTCCCATTTTTTGTTTTAACAAACACTCTCTTACTTCTCAGAGAAGTATAAAAAAATAGCTTTCTCTACTTTTGGTTGAAAATCTTTTGAATTGCTCTTTTTGATCTCCGTCAAGGAAGTTGTTAAACACTTACCAGTGAGTTCCTGTAAGTTCGTAATCACAGTTTCTTTAACTCAGACATGACTATCTTGCTCTTGATCTCTTCTTTCCGACTTTTGGAACTGAACATATTAGCTTAAATAAATGAATATGTCATTTTTCTATCTTACTTTTCGAGACCACTGATGTGATAGATATCAGAATGAAATGCTTTCTTTCATTTTCTACATTATTCTGATAAAGAGGGCAGAAAGGTAAAACTGTCTTTAAATGGAATCCAGTGTCTCATGAGTATTCAGGACTTAGAGTAGCTGACATTGGCAAGGATTGTGGAATGAAGAGCATCGATGATAGGTCTATAATAAAAATGTGGTTTTATCAGAGAAGACATTCTGCTTGCCTTGCTTCCTTTATCTGACATCTAATCAAACTGGAACCAGATTATACCAGGAAAAGATTGTATTTGTAGCACTGGACGCCATCCCTTTCTATAGCCTGAAAAGTGGTCATGATTCCTAGCTGGCTACATCTTTTTCTTTGTGGAGTTAATTATCCCACTTATAGTGTATCTTCTAGGAAATTAACACCATAAATAATACTTGGGTGTTCATATGAATTTTGTCCAAGTAATGATTAAGAACTATAATTTTCCATTGACTTGAAGGTTATATAAAGGTCAGAAAAATAAAATAGCTTCTCTTTGTTGAGACTTCTACTATACAAAGAGCCTAAGAAATAGACCTTATATTTCCTCATGTTTTATTTTTCAAAAGCATCGCTAGTATGAAAAACAAATGTAATGGACTAAGACATTATTACCTTATTACTACCAATGATAATGGAAATAATGGAACTAATATTTTACATTTTGATACTTCTGAGTTTGCGGAAAATTTCCCATGCCTCATTTGTATCTCACAAAAACTTTATCTTATAGGCTGCATTTTGAAGGGGGAAAAGTCCTAAAGCTTCCTGAATGCTTATGTTGTGTTGGCATATTTGGGGTATTTGCAAGTATATTACCTTTAATCCTTTAAACAATCCAGCAGGGTCAACTTATAGATTAAGAAAACGAGGCATAAAAATATTAAGTAATTTTTTTCCTGAATATATGGGAAGTAAGTGAAACTCATTCATTCATATACCCAACACTCTACTTACGATTCCACTTGGATATGTTTGCATCATCTCAAACTTTACATGTCCCAAGTTGAATTCTTTATTGTCACTATCAAATCTGTGCTTCTTCATTTCTCCCTTCTCGGTAAATGGCAACACCATCCTCCCAGTTGCTCAACTCAAAAATCTTGGAATCATAAATATTTTCTTTTATCTTCCCACATTCCACACCAAATTCATCAGCAAATACTATTAGTTCTACCATATTTATCCTGGATCAAACCATTCTCATCAATTCTACTTAGAACACTTTGCTCTAACCATCATCATCACTCACCAGAACCATTTTAAATAGTCTCTCAAGTGGCCTCTTTAATTCTATACTAACTCTCTCCATAGCCTACTCTTTACAGAGCAGACAGTGCTCTTTTGAGAAAGTAAATCATATTATGTCACTTTTGTGCTCACAACCCTGCAATAGCTTGCTCTATCACTCAAAGTATTAGCCATGGTTTTAAAGGTCCTACAGACCTGTCACCTGCTCTTCTCTTTTCACTCTCTCATAGCCCCACCCCACGTGCCCTGGAAGTCCTCCTTGACCAAGCCAAGCACACACTGTTTCATGCCATTTGAGAATCCCTCTTACTGGATGGCTCTTCTCTTAGGTATCCACCGTGGCACCACATTTCATCAGGTATCTGATCAAATGCAATCTTATCAAAAAGACTTTAATCTATTTTTTAAATAGCATCCCAGTTACTCTCCCCTTCTAAGCTTTCATTTCTCCTTAGCACATTATCAACTGATATGAATTTATTTATTTTGTTGTATCATCAATCTTATGTTATTAGCATGGCATCTCCAAGAGAGTGCTGACCTTGGTTTGGCTCATTGCTGTATCTCTAGCCCAGAAAACAGTGTCTGGAACATAGTAGACACTCAATGAATGTTTGAAATAGCCACACATTCAACAAATATTTACTAAGTCTCAGAAATGTGGTAGCCACAATCTTCTGAAAGATTTAAATCTAGTAGATAAAAATAAACATTGATCTTGTAAGAGGATTGAGTGATAAAATCAAGGCTCACACAATGGGTATGGAAGGAGTAACAAGTGGGCATAGCCTACCATGAGATATCTGGGAAAAGGTCTCCTAGATTGACTATAGGTATGATGTAGATAGGCATAAAGGAAGATGGCAAGCAAGAGAATTCTAAGACATGGAATATCAAGTGCAAAAACCACCAAATATGGTGAAAGCAAGCAAAGCTCATTTGAAAAAGTTAAAGAATTTGTAAATGGAGCAATGAAGCACGTTGAACCAGAAAGAGATAGTGGAAAATAAAGCTAGAGAAGACGTGCTTCTTGCATTAATCTTTTTCCTAAAACAATGGGATCTATATAGACTAGAGACTTTTCAAAGGTCAGTCTAAAATATGAAGATTGGATTAAAATATGAAGTACAGATGTGGAAATATAATTTAGGAAGCAATGGCAATAACATAGTGTGGTAGCAATGAATATGGAAAAAAACAGTGGACCCTAAAGAAATGCTCTTGATTAAAATGACAGCGATTTAAGACATAAAAAAAGTTTTGTAGATGGATAGTTGTGATGGTTGTGCAGCAATGTGAATGTACTTATTGCCACTGAACTGTACACTTAAAAACTGTTAAAATGGTAACATTTTAGGTTATATATATTTTATAAGAATAAAAAATTTAAAATAAAATCCTGCAAGTATTTTTTAAAAGCCAGCTTTTAGTTTTTATTAGAAGTGGGGAGTAAGAGGCTATGTAGTTAAATGTGATTCATAGAATTCCAGTTTAAACAGTTAGATGGGGCCACTTTTGAGATGATTTTGATAAGTAAGTGGAAATGTCAAGTAGACAGGCATATATGGAAATGTGAAGCCCAGAAAAGAGATCTGGACTGAAAATAACAATATAAAAGTTGTTGACATGGAGATGGTAATTGAAGCCTTTGGAATAAATGGGATTGCTATAGAAGAGTATATAAGAGAGAATCAAACAGGAATGTAAAGAAAAGGCTATAGAAACCAGAAGGATATTTAACAGAAGGATAGTGTTTCGAGGAGAGAGAAGTTAGGTAAAATTATGCTGAGAGACCATACAAGATAGTATCTAAAAATGTTCTTTTATTTGGTGACAAAGAGAACACAGGTGATTTTAATAAAAGCACTTTGAGTGGAGTAATAAGGGTCTAAAATGGAATGGGTTGGAAAGTGAGTGGGAAGTGAAAAAAACAGAGGAAAAGCATTTTAGAATATACCCCTTAAGAAGTTGTTATAAAAGGGAACACGAACTAGGCAGCACCTGGATTACTAGAGGAAATCAAGGGGGCACATTTTTTTAGGATGGGAGAGATTTAAGCATGTGTAAATTTCATACAAAGGTACCTGTAGAAAGACAAAGTTTCAGATAAAAAGGGAGTGCTCTGGATTGATACTCAAGATTTTAAAAAGAGAATTAGATTCAGGTCATAGCTAACCTAGGAGGGACCGCAGTCTTCATTATAGTAGGAGGAAAGGATGTTTTCATAGAACTGGGACTAATCAAATGGATGTTTGTTTCTCACAAACCCATAGTTATTTTTATAGGATAATCAGCATCTTCTGTGAGAAAAATATTCTGTGATACCCAAAATAATGTTATTTAAATACTTAGAATTTTACCAAAATATTTTATTTGGATATTATCAAGGTGGCTTCTGTTTAACTTACCTTTTGGATGACTGCTATTTTACTTCCAGACAGGTAGGGCAGTTACCTGTTCTCTGAACAGGCCATCCACTCGTGTGTCTTGGTGTCTATTTACTTTGCCAAACCAAATCTTGATTTCCTTTGTGCCAAGCTGAGAGATTTTTGCTAGGGATCCAAAATGGAAGAAAATACAGTCTTGCAGAGATTCCGTAAGAGATAGAAACATAAATAGATGATTATAACCCAGTGTGAAAAATGCTGACATGAGGGAAGTATTTTCACTATAATACCACGTATTATTAAAAATTTGAACTCCTGAAGTATAGAACATGCCTCATTTATCTTTGCAACCTCTTTAGCACAGTAACTATTACGTACATCCAAAGAATTCAAAAATAATTATTGAACTACTGAATAATTGAAAACATTGGTGCAAGCTCTATATTTCTGAATAATGTCATTAATGCGATAAGAGCCTAAAGTTTTTTTGTCACAATTCCATTTTGATTTTTTTTTTGAACTATCAATTATCCCTAGGTAAGGACTACTAGGAAGACTAAATTTGCTAAGAAGGCAATTAATTAGAGTGCTCAAAATCTCAGTAGACCATGTACCTTTACAAAAGACTACACTTTTGATTTTAATCCTAAATACATGGCTCCTATCTACACTGTGCTACTTCTCTGCTTCTCTAAGATAGTAATACATTTTAAAGGCTAATGATAGAGATCAGAGTATTTTAAAATACTAATAATTATGTTGCATTTCAAAATGTACTTAATGTATACCTAATATTAATTTTGAAATACTAATGCTCTGTGGTTGTGTACTGAGGCAGTTTATAAGTCCAGGAAAAACTTGATAAAAATTTCATTGCTTGAAGTTCATCTGAAGCTCAGATATATAGAGCATTTACATTTAGAGACTGATAGGAGAAAATACCTTGTATAAAATCCCTATATTTAAATGAGCAGTTCAAAGTATTTAGAGAAACAGACTCAATCATTGCTTTTACTCTAAAGGATTGAGGACATTGGATGGATGATAATATTGATTGATTGAGTTCTGATTATACTTCTGATTTCAAGGTGAAAGCTCCTAGAGTGTGGAATTTTCTCTATGTTGAGTTAAGCAAGATACACAGGGTGGAAGATACTATAGATAGTTAATGAAATGTATAATAAAAATATGGTTGAACATAATCTTTAGAGGTAATTTCACATTTCTGTGGACTTTTATCCCTATACAGTTTGCCTATCCATTTTATTTCTTTTTTGAAACAAGGGCTTAACATGACTTCTCTGCTGGTTATTATCACATGTAAGCACAAATTATAGAGAATCTTTGACTCCAAAATTAACTTTTTAGTTATTTTTCAAAATTTCTTTTGGCCTTATATTTTAGACATTGAGAAACAAGATAGCATGACGGTTGAAGGGAGATTCTAGAAACCAATTGTTTGGGTTCAAATTCCAGCTCTGCCACTTATTTTATGACTTTCAACAAGTATTTCAACCTCTCTGTGATTTGGCTTCCTTATCTGTAAAATAAAGGTAGTAATTTTCTATTTCGGGGTAATTAGAAGAATTAAATAAATTAGAAGAATTAAATAAACACAAGAAGAATTCCAGATCCACAGCTAACGCTCAGCATGCATGAAGTGTATTGTCACTATGGTCTTTGAGCAAATGGTTTTGGACTATTCTAAACACTTTATCTACATTTTCCTGGTTTGATTGTAGCAATTCTAGTACATGGTAACAGACAACACTAGATTCAACTTAGAAATATAAAACAAGCACACACAAAAAATAAAATTGATGAAAATATTCTGGTAAACTTTTGCTTAATAATTGATGCAGCAATAGTCTCTTGGGCACACCTGCTACCATAATATGTTTAGAGAATAAAACTATATAAGATCTTTGAATTGCGATTTCCACTATTTCAAGTTACAAATTACTTCATCTCTGACACTTGTCACATTCTATGCATTATGTCTTATTAGGCCATTATCATAGACTGCCAAGTAGGAAGGAAAAATATTCAATTATTTTTTCTCAAAAGGATTATAGCAAAGTAAATCTTTGCCATTTGCAGAGTAAAATATATATCTCGCTAGAGTGCCAGGAGAGCATTCAAATCTGGCTATTCACTCTATGTAATTAGGAATGGATCCTAGAAAAAAAAAGTCAAATAATATGAGTTTAAAGAATTTTTAAAAACTTAGTCAAACTTTCACAAGTTTGGTGGTAGATTTTTTTTTTCTCTTTGTGATGTCAGGAATTACCGTAATAATTTACATTTATTTTTGAAGATTAACACTGGTCCAGGCACAGTGCTAACCACTTTACATTAATTACTTTTTTAATCCTCAGTATAACAATGCTATGTGGTACAGTTGTTATCCCTCACTGAATTAATGAAGCACCCAAAGCTCAGAGAAGCTAAGAGATTTGACCAAGATTATCTAACTAATAAGTAGCTAATAAACAGACAAAGTTAAATTCTCAGTGGTTTGTCTCTAGGACCCATGTTCTTAAACTTTATGCTATGCTGCCTCTTCAAGTATTTATTAACAATAGTCAAACCTCGATTTTCTTCTTTAATATAAAATTATTTTTATTCTAATATTCTGAAAATTCTTGATTTGAGTACAGAGATTTCATGTTCTTCAGATTACATGATCTGATCCCAGACTAACTGAATTCAAATCCTAGTTTTGCTACTGAACACTTTTTGATCTTTGAGTCAATTTATTTAAAGTTTAGGAGCTTCAGTTTGCTCATCTGTAAAATAAGTGCAATCATCATGTTTCATACAATTCTTGTAAATTTTAAATGAATTAATATATACAAATCATATAGACCAGTGCATGGGAAAAAAAATTCAATTAATATTAGCTATTATTACTATTAGCAAAAAGCAAGAGCTTGGGCTCAGAATGTTAATATATTAATTAAACTTAGGTTTGGCAGTGAGTAGCAGAAAACTCAAAATGACTGTAGCTTTAAAAAGACAAAAGTTTATTTCTGTTTCATGTAAAAGTTTGGAGATAATCATTTCAGGGCTGATGTACCTTCTGTGTCAGGAACCCAGCTTATTCTGTCTTGTTGTTCTGCTAACTATGTTGTCTGTTGCTCCACTCAACTCATAGTCAACTTTGGCTTGACTGTATCCAGCCACATCCATCTGCGTTCAAGTCAGCAGAGAAAAGGAGAGGCTAAAAAAGAAGAGATAAAAGGTACAGACTAACTAACTCTTAAGTTTCCCAGAAGCTGACACATATAACTTGATCTGACATACTTTTGTTTAGAACTTAACAGCAAGACACTACTAACAGCAAGGAAAGCTGAGAAACATAGTCTTTATTATAGGCATGCATGAAGGGACAAGCATTTTGGGGGGCCTGTCTAGGTTTTTCTTAAAGAGCTAAAAACCAAAAGGGTGGGGCTTGAACTTTGTTTCAGTGCTGGCTGGAAACTTGTTTTTCCTAATATATCACTTTTCATAACAATGGATTTATTAGGAAATATTACATGTCTTCTTTACCCTCTTTTATATTTTTAATAATATCCTCTGCCCTAGTTACATGTTTTCTCCTGTTTTCTCTCTGTTTTGTTTCTAAAGTAGAAAACCAAAATGCAAGATTTCTCAGTGTGAGGAGTACTATTTCTGGTATAACACATAATGGAGAACCATAAGTCTCTCTACTTTAAAATCTCTTGTTCTCTAAAGTAAATTCATTTGGTTAAAAAAAACCCCATATTTTTGCTACATGCAAATATTTTTGGAGAAATATGGGAAATAAATTAATATTTTTCTATAACCACTGCATGTCCTGTTGAAGTGCTTAGATAGTTCACCAAAATAATGGACAAAGTATTGACTTTTTAGCTAACATTGTTTCTTGATCCATTTAAAAGATCAAACTTTTGTTTCTGGTAAATAAAACTGTATAACTTGTGTAGTCCACAGGCAATCTCTAAAAATGGTATTTCTTTACATTTTAAACTTGATATTGGTCTATATATTGGAAAAGTATGGAAAGCACAGGAAAAAGAGTAAATTTATGGTGGAGAAACCTGACAAAGACTACCACTTATTAAAATATATGTGGCATTTCTCCTTTTAAAATATTACTGGCTTTAAACTTAGGCAACTCTCTAGAAGACAGTCAATAAAATGACATTTTTACCAATAAGGATATCAGTCGTGCAAATGATACAAAAGTCATAAAAACAGATTAGTTTTGGAGAAGGCAAACGTCTACACAATGTTTCTGCTGCTCATCCAGAGATAACCTGAGAAGTAAAAGAAAAGAAATCCAGACTCCTCTTGGCCCTGAATTACTCTTGGTCATTATAGTTGAAGGGGAATTCTAAAAGTCAACCAAGATAATGTGCAGGTTTCTTTTGGTAGGAAGGTCTCCTGAAAAAGAACTTTAATTGATCACAGAACAACTATATTTGACGTCTGATTACCTGTTTAAAATCTACCTATCCAGAACTGAAAAGATTCTGTTTGTTTATTTGTTCATTTTACTTCCCCTAGCTCTTCCATAGAAGGAGCAATAATAAATAAATACTACTTCAAAAAATATTATAAGCGTTAGGAAAAATGGACCCAGTATTGATAAATGAACTTCCGGTTTAAGAAATAACTTCCTGTTAAGAATTACTGAAACTTGGGGCTTCCCTGGTGGCACAGTGGTTAAGAATCCGCCTGCCAATGCAGGAGACACGGGTTTGAGCCCTGGTCTGGGAAGATCCCACACGCCGTGGAGCAACTAAGCCTATGTGCCACAACTACTGAGCCTGTGCTCTAGAGCCCGCGAGCCACAACTGCTGAGCCCATGTGCCACAACCACTGAAGCCCGCGCACCTAGAGCCCATGCTCCGTAACAAGAGAAGCCACCACAATGAGAAGCCCGCGCACCACAACGAAGAGTAGACCCCGCTTGCCGCAACTAGAGAAAGCCCATGCGCAGCAACGAAGACCCAACATAGCCAAAAATAAATAAATAAATTTATTAAAAAAAAAAAAAGAATTACTGAAACTTGTGTCTCCAGCATTGTTTGGAAGGTTGTTTTTGTTTTTGGTGGCTTGTGTACAGCAGAGATATTAAATAATTCTGGCATGGCTTAATTTGTGCTCTGTCTCATAATAGGACTGTGTCACCTTTGCCATGTTACATCTCTCTAAACCTCAGTTTCCTCCTCTGTAAAAGGGGGGAAGTAAAACTTACCTTGTGTGATTATTGTGAAGTATAAATAATATGATGGATGTAAAGTTATTTTTATAGTTCTAGGCATAAAATTGTTGTTCAGTAACTAATCACCTGAAATAGTACAAGTATATCAAAAGTTGATATTTTCAAATAGAAGATCATTCTAGAAACTGAAAAGGAAATAATGATTTTATTTCTGCCTCATCCATTACCTATAAGGATAGGAGTCCATATTTTTCTTAGGTTGGGAATTGCTTATTTTTGAGAATGAAGTCCTTTTTAAAATCAAAACATTTACAGATTCCCATACCAAAATAATTTTATAGACATTAATCATGACATTATTTGACCGTGATCTATATTTGGACAATACTTTTAAATATATTTGTAATTTATTAATCTGAAAGGCATCTGTTTACACTTTAAAAACTATAATATGCATATATGCAAGACCTAATATCCCTTCAGTCTAGGGGGAAAAAATTGATGTATATATGGATTTTTGCATGTATTCCGTGCAATAAGAGCAAGATTTCAATGAGTACATGTCCCTCTGCTCTGGATCCACTGATATAAACTATATCTTTTGACTAATAAAAAATATAAAGTCCAAGGTATAACTGTATTATCCTAAACAATGTCATACACTATCTACGTGAAAAAGACTTGCTTTTTTCACTGTTGTTGTTTGCATGCACTGATACTGATAATCTATCCCGGTGTCATCCTTCTAGTATCTTTGTTAAAAAATATATAAGCCTGATTATCAACCTTTGAAATATTCTGCATTATAAAAAAGACTCAGGAAAATCAAAGTAGCAGGGAATTGCATTAAGATGAAGCAAACCAAGGGTTGACACAAGATATATGCAATGTAAGAGAGTAAATAAGCTCTCCAGCTCTAGTCACTGTTGAATGCAGATTAGGATTTGCAACAGATACTGATGGTCATAGGTGTCTCTGCTATGCCTAGCCTTGTAAAACAGGACATCTATATATGGTCCATATTGCCTGACAATGCTTTCAGAGGGCCATAGACTATAAACTCAGAACCTGGTGCTGCTGAGGCTTATGAGGTATCTATAATAGCACTACACAACCAGCCATAATGACTACTTGGCACATATAAATATACAAATGGTGCCTGCCCTGGAAGAACTTACAATTTTCTTAATCTGATGAAACAGTCAATAGAATTTAAAAATTAATTACATTTTGATTGTATCTTTGAGCTTCTCGTTTTTATGGTCTCTGCCAACTACACCAAAAAAATACTGTTAATGGAAATGAGGTGGTCTGGTTTGAAATCTGAGAATAGAAGCTACATCTACCCTGAGGATGGGGACTGGCAAAATAAAATGTCAGTTTGGAGGCAGAGCTTGCAGAATGTGAGCAGAGCAATCGAGGGTGCACATACATTAGTCCTTGTCACACACAGTGTGGCTGCTTCATGGTGAAGACACTTCCTCTGATCTCACATAGACTCACACCAGGTTCTGTAGCCTGTCCCTGGAACCGTATTATCCATGGAAGGCAAAGGAGACCAAAATGTGAAGGAGAATCATTTCAGGCACAAGTTACAATAACAGCGATACTTTCCAACAGTGGATTTTTCAACAGTCTGGATTCTCCTGACATTCTGGCATTCTGTCCTGGGGTAGTTAGACAGGGAGAGCCACCTCAGTCACTTGGTAACAGAAGGAAGTTGGCAGGCCTGAGACATTCAGAAATTAGCTTCTTTTTCAGCCAAAGGAAAGAAAAAAAAAAAAGATGAAAGTATAGATTAGCTGTTGTGCCATTAAGTTGCACCTTGAATTTGACCCTAGGCAGGTGATCTGGGGAAACAAATAGTAATACTTCAGATGGAAAGTACCATGGGAGGACAAAGAAGACAGAGTTAAATTCCAAGGGAAGAAGTCTGTGAAGACAGCAGTAGAGAGAGAGGCAGGGTAGGAGTGAGCCCCGTAGGACACTGACGACTTCCCAGTCTTTCTCCTTGGATCTGTGCCTTGCCAACTGGACATTCCCTCCTGAATAAGCCACAGAATAAACCACAGGATAAACCACAGGATTTATCCTCTAAGATAAGTCATAGCACACTGCATGTGAGTTGTAATTGAATGCTTACCAACCATCCTCTCAGTTGCATTGAGCATCCCTGAGTCTTATTGATCTCTGTATCCTCAGTGCCCAAGACTGTGTTTAATGCTTTGAAAATTCTCAACAAGTAGTTGTGGAATATGTAAAGTATTAAACTGATGAAAGGGTAGTTTAAAAAAATCCTGCTTTCTCATTTCTCAAATATATTTTTTAAACCAATTTGACACCAAAATTTACTTTTACTTATTAAGGTTATGAGCACAGACATTCTGGCATTCCAGCGTGTTCGAATTAAAAATGTAAATATCTCATTCTCCAATTGCAGAGACCACTATGCCTGCAGAGGCCTGTACACTACAATGAATGGGTTTTTCAATTTGCATAATAAGATTGTGAAACTAACAGTTCTTATTTCTGCCAATTTTCCTGAACTCTTTCAAGTTAAAGAGATTTTGCTAAAAAAAAAAAAGAGAAAAATTGTATTTACTACAATTTAAGGGAGCACTTGGAAATCTGATTTGGCAGGAACCTATAAAAGTCATAGACTAGAAATATACAAACATAGCAATATCTTTTTTTTGTTGAATCTATAGATTTATAGGCATTTTTCAAATGAGAAACTTTAAATGAATTGTGGATTTCCAAACGTTAGCTATATGTGAAGTCTCTCCTTGATTGCTAATGATTGTTCCACTCCATATACAGTGAATACTGGTTTGCATGGATCCATCTCATCTAATTATTTTTTTATTTTTTTATTTTTTTCACTTATACATAGAATCTTTAAAAAAAAAAAAAAAAAAGAGTCAAATTTAGAAACAGAGAGTGGAATGGTGGCTGCCAGGGGCTGGGGGAGGGGATTGGCCTGTTGTCTTCCGCAGAGACTCGACTGAGCTCCTGACAAAGACGCTCCACGGACTTCATTCTTCTCAACAAGCACTCTCATCCCTCAGTTTTGAAAAATGCGTTGTAACAACTGCTATCTGGGAAAACGACAGAGTTAGGGGGAGTGAGTCCAAGTCCGTCCTGTCATTAAGTTAGCAGTGTGGCTCTGGTGGGTCAGATCTGTGGGGCTGGGCCTTTCCGTCCGCAAAAGGCGGTCTCTTGATTGGATTCTGCTGAATGCTCCTTTCAGGTCGAATATGCCAAGATTCTGAATTATGCTTCTAAAGCTCTCTTCTGAAAAAGTTTTAAAAGTAAAGCAGCAGAACAAAGCTAAACAGTTTTAAATAATTATTTTTAGAAGGTAACCTTTACGACATTGCATTTTAGAATAAATCATCTCACAACTCAAACGTCTGATGGTGCTGCTTCACCCTGGCCAGCAACTGTCTCCTGCGCGTCTGCCACATGCCAGGTGCACAGCGTCCCTCTCCTTTCCCGCCCAGAACACTCAGCGCTTCTTCCAGGTGAACTTCCTGCGGGCTCCCTCCTGGCCTGGCTTCTTCCGCTCTCTCACACGGGGATCAGCAGTAAGCAGTCCCGCTTGGCGCATCCACTCGACCTCGTCCTCGGTGACAAAGCTGCACAAGGATCTCGCCGTCGCCAAGTGGATGGCCTGCGCCTGCGCCGCCCGTCTGCCCCGCCCCCCCGACACCGCGCAGGTCACGTGGTGTTCTCCAAGCCGGTAGAGGAAGTGGAAAGGGAACGTCAGCTGTTCTCTATCCTGAGTCACCGGAAAGTAGAGCAGGTAGTCGACCCCATTTACTTCTATCCTCCCACTTCCATGGTCATAAACAGCCACTTCCGCCTCTGCAGTCTTTCTGTTACCTTGGACTGTGCTGAAGGCCATACCCTTCTCGTCAGACTGCAAAGGGTCAATCAGCTGTTTTTTCGATTGAATGGTTACACTCCTGCGGAACCTGCTCACAAATTCTTCAGCCGCGTCACACGGCAACGCCAATAACCTTTCCAGCAGCCGAAGGAACTGTGCGTAATCCTGATCTGACAGTTTTTCCACTAACGTTTCTTCCAGTTCTTCCTTAATCAGCCATCTGCTGCCAGTCGGGTCTTTGGCTTTAGTTTTTTCTGAAAACAGACCTTTGGCTCGCAGCTGGTCTTGACGGTTTTCTACATCTAGTAGCTTTCCGTATGGTCCACGCATTAATGAATAATATGACTGTTTACCAGTATAAAAGAGAAAATGAAATGGGCGGCCATCTTCTCCCCACTGGATTGCTCTTTGTTTTGGAAAAATCTCTTCAGGATGCTTCGTTATTGGCCGGGCTCGCTTCTCAATCAAACCACTGGGAAAAAGGTAAGCAATCGCTCTATCAGTATCCTCTTGGGTAAAAGTTTCTGGATCTTCTCCCATCATGTTGGCTAAATGTCTCTTTCCTATGTTGAATTCTTCAATCTGCTTTTTAGTAAAATCCACTGTGTAAGTTTACGTCTTAAGGCTGCAACGTTTTTCCTTGTTATTACAACTGTAGTGCGTCTTAGCCTTAATATCTGGCATCCGGGAATTCTCTGCAGCTTAGCAGTCGCGGCTTTCCGGAGGCCCTGTCCCCGGGCAAAGCTAACCCTACCCGCAAGAAAGAGCCGGTACGAAGCGGCTGCGCCGCAGGACTCACGGACAGCCGCCATGTTGGCTATGGGAGGTGCGGGCAGTAGGATGAAAAGCCATCTTATCTAATTATTACATGGCCACAATTTATCAACACTTACGCTTCCCTGTGCTCCCATTTCTCCACAATGACATCTCTCATGTTGTTTCAAATTCCCTTGACTCTATATTTCATTCATTTCTTCTGCCCAAGTAGGCAAGGTATTGTCTCACCACTGCAGAGGAGCTAAATTGGGATGGTAAATATTCAACAAACTTAGACCTCATTAATAATACTAAAATGTTTTCCTTATAATTCTGTTTCAGTAATAAAAGTTTGAGAGATTAATAGTTAATAAATAGTAACATGACTATTTAATTAATATTAATATATGAATCACAGAGGACAATCCATTCTACCTAGGCTAAAATTATGACAATAACAAATAAGTGCACAATAAGGGGTCATTTACTTCCCTATATTATGAACTCTAAAATAGTCATCCTTCAAAGTATACTGTAAAGTACTCACATTTGGAAATGTAATCCTTGGAAAAGCCATGGCCTTGTACCATTCCTTCTTCTAATCCATAGATGAGACCTATGAAACCAGTTGAAATGTTTTCATAATAACGTATTTTTAAATTACCCCTTGTCTTCTCTCTTTTGTGTATTAAGTATTCTCGTTTGTCTTTAAGTCAGAATCCAAAAATTATTCACCTTGATGTCATTCAAACCTTACCAAGGAGTGCTTTATCATATCCCAAAGAGACAAGCAAAGGAGCAATTATTCATACACAATAGGTGTTGTACAGGGAAGCACTAATTGTTATGTAAAGTACCCACCTCTTTCCTGACAAAGCAATGTCCTAAGCAGCTGTGGAATATAGCACATACTATTTAAACGTATTTACCCTAGAATTTCATTTCACCACATAACAATAAAAAAAACTTAAATCATATGTCACTACAACTTTGATTGCATGTATACTTTCTTTTACTAATAATTCATCTCAAAGTTCATTGCTTAAGGTTGGAATAATGGGGACAAAGCTGAGGAATTAAATGAAAAGCAGAATTCTACCTGATAGTATTATCAGCTGTAGATATTGCTTTGAACTTTTCTCAGTACAAAACGTTGGATCATAAAAAGCATCTCCAGGTTAGGAATCAGTTTCAAAATACTACCAAACATCATCCATCTGTATTCAGTTAAACCAAATGTTAAACACTAAATGATATATAGTATTCAAGAGAAATAAGACACCACTTTTCGACAAAAAGAAAAATGTGCATAAAATCGAATGTTACGTTTCATTAGTTCATGTTCTTTGCAGTCATCAATTGATCTTTTGTAAAAACTAATAAAGTATGAACTGAAAAGAATATCAAACATTCTTAGGAACAATAGTGACATGTTCAGTAAATAAAATTGCTTTAGGTGGTTTTTCTGAATAGAGATATTCACAGAAAGAGTGGCCCGAGCTCATTTGTTGCCAGTGGGCTGTATGATACAGGAGCTGTCATACGTTGCATAGTTTTTCAAATTCATGGACTTCTAATAAGATTGTAACCTTCAAACAACATTTAAAATAAATTCCACTTTTCCCACAATTTATCATTTTCTAGAAAGTGTATAGTCACACAAAAAGGATTTTATTAGAAGGGTTCAGTTGAAATAGAGATGTTGTAGACTTTGGGAGAAGAAGAAAAAGGCCAAGTTTGAAATAATAATAATATCCCTCAGGTCAGGCATTGCCTGGCAGTTAATGAATAACTGGGTTAGAGAACCCCAAGGCAAAGCCTATTCCTTAAATAGCATCGTGTATAGCTGATAAGGGTTTTCATATTGACATTTTCTGTAGTTTCCCACTGGTCTCTTTTTAAAGCTATGGTTCCTATTGATCCACATCCCTATGTTCCCTTTTAGATGTTCTTCTCAAGAAATATGCTTTCATAGATTTGTAAATGTGTGCACAAAGAGAAAAACATGACCTCAGGAAAATATCATGGGGCAACAGTAATAGGTCTTATGCAAGATGTCTGCCATTCTCTGGAGAATGAAGATTGAATGTGGAGAGGGTAGGGAGAGATGCAGTAAGTCTGCATTTCTAAACCCATAATTAAAGAGGATATGTTTCACAAATAATGGCATTTTTAAACCTTCCTGTATTATTTCTTAAAAAGGATTGGGGGTTAATTGAATGTGGGGCTTTGGGCCCCATGCCAGCTGTTCTCATTATCATATTTTCATATTTTAAATTAGTTGCAAAGAGTTACAAGCAAGCTTTCTCCAAATATTTGGAACACTTTACCATGGGGGCTAATTTATTGGTAAAATCTGGAAGCCACTAAAGAAGCTGGTGGTCTAGTATAATTTAAAATCGTTCTAAACTCCTCATATTCTAAAATATGAGAATTATATATGTAAAAGGAAGTTCTTAGGTTATTGCAGCTAGATACTCATTTTCAGAAGGGCAAGTTGAGCTGCAGAGTGATTGACTTCCCTAAGGTTAGAAATGCAAATATACGACTCAAAGAAATTCACAGATACCAGTCGGTAGAGGGATTGTTTGTGCATTATTGTTAAAAGTTCAAATCATTTTTTAAGACTCAAAGATAGGATCTGGTTGGAAGGTAAATGCCCATTACCTAAGACCTTACTCTTTATGCACAGAAGCAAAGGTAAGGAGCAAGTTAAAAGGATTAGACATGTCCAAAAGTGGCCCCGGGGTGTGGGGACAGGAAGACTTATATACAGATTTTTTTTTTAATTAATTTATTTATTTATGGCTGTGTTGGGTCTTCGTTTCTGTGCAAGGGCTTTCTCTAGTTGTGGCAATTGGGGGCCACTCTTCATTGCGGGGCGCGGGCCTCTCACTATCGCGGCCTCTCTTGTTGCGGAGCACAGGCTCCAGACGCGCAAGCTCAGTAATTGTGGCTCACCGGCCTAGTTGCTCCACGGCATGTGGGATCTTCCCAGACCAGGGCTCGAACCCGTGTCCCCTGCATTAGCAGGCAGATTCTCAACCACTGCGCCACCAGGGAAGCCCCTTATACACAGATTTTTAAGCTGGTTAGGAATATCCTTTTTACCAGACCATTGTTTGCCACAATACATCCCATCTCAACTGTTGCCTTGAGGTATCTGGCAAATAATCCATCAAATAATACATACATATGTAAATATATAAATGCATATGCACATACACATACATAAACAAATAAATAGATATTTTAAATATGTTTATAAACCCATACTCAAATGAGTTTAAGAATGCTACCCCTTCTAGGAGATTGCCACTGAATTATTAATGAAAACCTCTGAGAATTCCTGCAGTTTTAAAGCCTTTGTGAACTCAGAAAAAAAGAACCTCCCCTCCCCCTCCAGGCCTGTACACACATATTTTAATCTGTTGTACTTACTGTTTCTTTAGCTTATGCTGACCTGGGAATGCTTTTTGTTATATCCATAATCATTCTGTAGAAATAGTGTCCAAAAAAACATATTTGGGAAAATAATGTCTTAAGTGTTCACCTTCATGCATAGAACAATTTGGGATGGAGAAATGAAGAGATAAAATGAACAAATGCAATGAACACCATACATTCTGCTTCTTTCTTCCGTATTAGCCCTTCTCAGCAAGCAATTCCCTTTTTTTTAAAAATTATTTTATTTCATTTATTTTTGGCTGCATTGGGTCTTTGTTGCTGTGCGCAGGCTTTCTCTAGTTGTGGCGAGTGGGGGCTACTCTTCGTTGTGGTGCACGGGCTTCTCATTGCAGTGGCTTCTCTTGTTGTGGAGCACGGGCTCTAGGCACGTGGGCTTCAGTAGTTGTGGCACGTGGGCTCAGTAGTTGTGGCTCGCAGGCTCTAGAGCGCAGGCTCAGTAGTTGTGGCACACGGGCTTAGTTGCTCCGTGGCATGTAGGATCTTCCCGGACCAGGGCTTGAACCCGTGTCCCCTGCATTGGCAGGCGGATTCTTAACCACTGCGCCACCAGGGAAGTCCACAATTCTCTTTTTTGAGAGATCCCATCAGCTGGTTCAGAAACCTCTCTTAGACTTTGCTCACTCTACACAGCCTAGGAGGCGGTATAGCGCAACAATTAGTGTGGACAAAGAGAAAAGCCAACGTGGCTGACTGATAGAATTGCATTTCTAAGCCTTGAGTTGAAATGAGTTGAAGGTTGAAATGTATGTATACAGTTTTTAGAGATTGCCTTGTGCCCTACACAATTTAAAGTAATTGTAGAAAAGATTGTTTCTACAATTCATAGAAAAGATGGTTGTGACGATTAAATGAGATACTACATGCAATGTTCTTAGCACCAATGCCTTACACAAAACACTCATTAACTGTTTGGGCTGATAATAGGAATGTCCATTCACAAGCTAAGGTGCCGAACATAGTCAATTTTTCCATTTTCATTAAAACAATTCCATTTCTTTCTTGACACCCCCACCCCACCCCAATACCAATCTGCCAGGATGACAGGGCATTTGACTTCACTTGATATCCATGGTTTAGTTTCCATTGTGTTGCCCAGTCCCAAAGTTTAATCCTATTCAGATGCTTGAGAGGGAGTTCAGCAGCTGAAGGCATCTGGTGCTTGGTTTGCCTTTCACACAGGCTGCTATTTAAATGTCCATTATTCTATTTCTCCATGCTCCTTCAATTCCAGTGATTCTAGTGAAGCTTCTATATAGTCCATGGGACTTGGACATGACTATATCACTACCTACATGCCAAATATAGGACATGGGAATCCCATCTGGCCTGCCATATCTTATAATCATCACTTGGGTCTTTCCACTTCCATTGTACCATCACTGGGCAGCAGGCTACAAGAACCAGTAACTCTCAGGACTCCCAAATGTCTCAGTCTGTCTCTGCTCTTTTTTTCTCTCTCTTTCTTCATAGACAGGGGGAAAAAATCTCTTGCTAATTAATCTGTTGGAGACTGATTTCTATCCTCCCAGTTTCCTGCCAGGATAGTTTTTCCATGTCTACGACTTTTCTCTGGTGTTTGAAACCAAAATAATAAAATAGGGAAACTTAAAAGTAAAGTTGATTTTCTACCCTGCCTCCTCCCAACATATTATCCTACCCGAATTATTTGTCCTAATTATTCTGGGAAGGTGCTGATATAATCAGAAACTCTTTGGAGCTTTGACTAGTTCTAACCCAGACATACCTTTGTTCTCAACTACGCAGAGATAAGTTCTATCCAGTCCTCTAGCCTTGTCCAAGCTCCTACTCAGCTCTTTCTGTTTACCTATTTATCTACTCGCTTCATCCCTACTGGACTGTGTTCTTTTTCAATCCTGGAATTATCTTCCCACTTCACTTCACCCTTAGGTTTCTTGTTCTGTTGTCATTATTCATCTCTTGGTGGGAAGTACCAATCAGCCCTGACAGAAGAGTTCCATGGGGCTAAAGATGACTGCAGCTATCTCATAAAATGGAGCACCAGAGAAAACAAAAATGAGGTATCATGTAGAGATAAAAACACAGAGGAAAGCTAGAAAGTATAGTCCAGGTAGGTTTCCAAAATGAACTAGGCCAAATGAGCATATGACAAGCTAGGAAGGATAGGGAATCAGGGTCCCAGAGGTGAGAAAAGAAGATACAGGAGTGGACATGAATAAGCAGGTCATAACTTGAGCCAACTTTCTAAGACAAAGTGCGACGTCCAACATTAATTTTTATGTTCCAGTCACTGCATGTTATATGGACGGGGGCCTCCTTAGTTTCAATGTGTTTAAAAATGGTGATTAGGCATTAAATCTGTGCTAAAGTTCATATCAGTGCAATAAGAAATGTCACCTACTACCAAAGGAAAATGCAAAAGATGATCCCAGAGGTTGTAGGCAGGTATTTGCTTTTTCCCTCATACAATGCCCTAAATTTGTTTATCCACTTTTAATATACCACCGTCACATCCAGTGTTAGCAGCTTATGTGAGGTGGGTCTTACAGAGTCTGAAAACTCATCCTGGTGGTGGAGTTTAGCCTATTTGTATAATATAGCCCAAGTAGTTATTTTTATACCCAGATATTTATAACTCTTGCTATTAATAAATTTTACAAGCTGCAGAATAACAGGAAGGAGCTAAAACCATAGTTCTACAAAGTCCCTCTTGTTTATTTATTCAGCATTCTGGATTTGGTGCCTAGAAGTTAACCTTCAGGAATCCACCTTATAGAAAGGCACATTTACCTTTACAAAGACTAAATGCCAAGGGATAAAGTATGACATTTTCATGAAAGTGACAGCAATCTCCAGGCTGATGTGAGAGATATGATAAACAAATTTTATCATCATTTTGCTCTAAATGGTTTTGCTTTTCCTTTTATTTTTGTTTCTTGACTGTTAGGTGATTAGAAAAAACTTCTTTGTGCCTTAGGGCATCCTTATACACCTGGTCTTTATCACAAAGAATTGTACCTCATTGATATAATTAGGTTTAAAGAAAACAAATTGCTATTTGTTTTCTATTTAGCCCATCTGGAATTTATTTGATTGGTTGATTTGATATGTTTTTTCCCTTTTTATTTCACATTAACTGAGGTTTTGTTTTTTTTTTTAAATATTCTATTTTATTTCCTCTTGGTTTTTAGTTATGCATGTTTGTTATATTATTTAGTGGTAGTCTAGGACTTATAATATGAATTCTTAACTTACAACAGTGTACTAAGAGTTATGCATTCATTTGTAATGGAAGAACCTAACAATAGTATTCTTTCACTTACCCTGGTCCCATATTTTGAGCTAATTTTGTCTCACATTGTACTTCTACATATCTTATAAAAAGCCACAATTTATATTTTTGACTTAAGAAATGAAGTTAAAAAAATTAAGACAGAAGAAAAATGTGTTTTATATGTATTGATATATTTTCCATTTGTGATACAGTTCATTGTTTTGTGTAACTATTTAACTTCATTTTCCTTTGATTTAAATTTCTTTAATATGTCTTATAGAGTTCTATTGGTGAAAAGTTCTCTCAGCTTTTGTTTTTATCTGAAAATATCTCTCTTTTCCTTTCATTATGTCTGTGCTGTACAGATAATTCTAGGTTGACAGTTTCTTTTTCTTTCAGTACTTTAAAGAAGGCTTTTGCTTTGTTCTAGTTTGCTCTATTTCTAATAAATAAATGATCATGCTAATTGTTGATTCTCTGTATAGTGTACGTTTATTTTAATTCTCTGGCTGTATTTAAGCTTTTATCTCTACTTTTATTTTCAAGCAATGTAACTACAATATCCCATGCATTTTTTAATATAATTAAGACTTGGGGACAATGAACTTTTCGGATCTTTGAATTGAAAATTTTCCACAAATATGAAAAAATTTCAGCCATTAATTATTTAAATATATTCCTTTTCCAATTTCTCTTCTCCTAAAACTTAAATTAATTGTTTGACCACATAATATTGTCCATAGGTCACTGAGGCTTTGTTTATTTTTTTAACCTTCTTTCTTCCTGTGCTTTTAGTTTGGATGCTTGCTTGAATTCTACTTCCATGGACTGTATGTACTTCATAAACTGCCTTTAAACAGAAAACCTGGACGATTACGGGCCATACTTTGTGTGTTTCCCTTCTCTCAGAAATTAGTCATGCATTGCCTATTGTCCAATGGCTGAAAAGAACTGTGTAGTAATGGATCAAACTATGCAAATATCATCTTACAATTCTATAGATGGGAAGTCCAGTACAGGAATCACTGGGCTAAAATCAAGATGATGACATGGCTGTGTTTCTTCTTGAAACTGTAGTATTTCTTATCTTTTCCAGCTTCTAGAGGCTGCACAAAATCCTTGACTCACAGCTCCCTTTCTTCATCTTCAAATCCAGCAAGTGCAGGTCAGCTACTTGTCACCCTATGTCTCTCTTCTTTTTTCTTCTACCTCATCATGTTGACCCATCGGAGAAAGTTTCTCCACATTTACGAACTCATGTAATTAGATCAGGCCCACTCTGATAATCCAGGATAATCTTCCGTCTCAAGGTAACTTTAATCACCTGTATCTGTATCTTTATAATTAACAACTGCCAAGTTTTAGATATCAGTAACATTCGCAGGTCCTGGTAATTAGGGCATGGACATCTTTAGGCTCATTATTCTGGACCTCAAAAATATATATGTCCATTCACATGTAAAATACATTTACTTCCTCCCAAGGTCCCAAAAAGTCTCACCCACTACAGCATCAACTCAAATTTCCAAATCACAACTAAATCTAAAGAACTCAAAAGTCCTAATTCTCATTGTCTATAACATCCAAGTTAGGAATGGGTGAGACTTTGGGTGCGATCCATTCTGGGGCACAATTCCTCTCCATCCGTTGGACTGTGAAACTAAAGAAATAAGTTTTCTGTCCCAAATACAATGATGGGACAGGACCGTGATAACAGTTATAGACATGCTGGTTCAAAAAGGGAGACAATTAAAGAAAAAGCAGTCAAAGTTCACAATTGATTTAAAAATCTACCAGGCAAATTCCATTAGGTTTCAAAATTTGGAATAACCCTCTATGGACTTGAAATTCTCTTCTCTGGGCTTGAAGCTCTGCTCTCTAGGTTCATGTCTCTGCTCTCTAAGATGTCCTTCCTTTTCCACTTGCAGCTGAGTAGCTTTATTAGCCTGTTACCTGCCTGTAGAATTTTGGAGAATCTGGCAACTTTTTTCACTCACTAATGTTTCTTTCCTTTTGGTGCAAGGTGGTAGTATTTCTGATGATATACAGTTCTCAAGAACTTTCTGGATCTCCCATGTACATCATAGGGATTCACTCGATTAGATGAGGGACTCATCCACTGAACTTTCCTAGATAATTTCCCTCTCTATTTTTGGTTTCTTCTGAGATGACTAGGAGGACCTATGAGTCACACCATTAATCTCTTCAAAGAGCCATTTGTGTGAATAAATACTCTGACTTTTTGATTTTTCAAAATCATTAAGGAAAAGTTGAACAAAGCCTTGGCTTTTTCTTAAGAGTATTCTTTTTCTTTTCTGATAGTACATCTTTTAACTTTAGTATCTTCTGCATCTGGGTGGGCTGAGAAATTCCCAAATCACCAAGTCCTGGTTCCATTTTAATAGTTTTACCCTCACTTTATTTCTGTCATCATGAATTTTACTATAAGCAGCAAGAAAGAAAACATGACCCGCCTTTAACCCTTTGCTTGGAAATCTCAGCTAACTAGCATTAATTCATTGCTTAAAAATCCTGCAGGACACAATTCCACTAAGTTTTCTGCCACTATCTAACAAGTATCCTCTTTCCTCCAGGTTCCAATAACATATTCCTTACTTCCTTCTGAGATTTCACCAGAAATGCTTTAATGTCCATGAAACTGACTGTCATTTCATGATTATTTAGGCTTCCTCTAGAACAATTTATGTTTTCTCTGTAATGCTCCTCACTTTCTTTTGAATCCTCACTAGCTGTCATTAATGTCCACATTTCTACCAACGGTCTGTTCAAGGCCATCTAAGCTTTTTCTATCATGTTCCACAACATTTTCCCAGCCTCTGCCCACTGCCTAATTCCAAAGCCAGTTTGCATTTTTAGGTGTTTGTTACAGCGGCACTCTTCTCCCAGGTATCAAATTCTGTATTAGCATTCTACTGCTACTGTAACAAATTATTACTTTCTTAGTGGCTTAAGCAGTACAAATGTATTATTGTACAGTTCTCCAGGTCAGAAGTCTGACATGCGTCTCACTGGACTAACATCCACAAATCAGCAGGCCTGTGTTTCTTTGTCGAGGTCTAGGGGGACAATCCATTACCTTGCCTTTTCCAGCATTCCTAGAGGTTGCCAGCATCTCTTGGTTCATAGCTCCTCTCCTTCACCCTCCAAGAATCAACAATAGGTTGTGTCTTTCTTGCATCACATCTCTCTTCCTTCTCCTTCTGTCTCATCTCTCTAACCCAGCTTAGAAAGTTCTCCACATTTAAGGATTCATATAATTAGATTGGGCCCACCAGATAATCCAAAAGGATAATATTCTTACTCAAGGTGCACATCTTGATCTATTCACATCTGCAAATCCCCTTCTTGTCATGTAAGGTTACATATTTACAGGTTCTGGGGCTTAGGGTCTGGATATCTTTGTGGAACCATTATTCTGCCTATCACAACTTGTTTCCTAATATTTCTGTGACTTTTATAGTTATTTGCAGCAGAAGAGCTGGTCTGTTACTAGGTATTCCATCATGACCATCATGTAAAGGAAGAAAAGAAATTTGTGAGATAGTTTTATGTGACATAAAACTAAACTCATGGTTTGAAAATTAAAGACATTATTTTAGTTTTAAAAGGAATGCTTTGTCCTTATAGTCAAATATAATTTCATTTCACTTGTTTATCATTTTACATATTTGGATATTATCTTGAGAATGTTATATTTTATAAATTTGAAAAACATATATGTTAATATATCTCACTTCATCAACAAAGACTGAAATAATGAGAATCCAAAAATGTAAAAGTCTTTAAAGTTAGCATAATTCCAAAGCAGAGGAATAAGGAATGATTATAAGCTATGTTTATGTTGATGCTACATGACATTATTCTGTATACCAATAGACAGAGATATTCACCATTTTTGTCATGATCTGTTTTGAATTGCATAAGTTTTAAATTATGCAAAGACTTCTGCAAGGCAGACTTTCGAATAAAATGTAACTGCCTCATACGAGTAAAACATTTTTTATCAAGATGTTACAGAAAACATCTGAAACATAAAGTTAAACATAAATAAAATGTAAAATTATTTTATAAAGTCATAACAAATTTTTGCGTTGAAACTGTTTCAAGTGTTTGATTAGTGAGTTGGAGTAGAGGGAAAGAAGCAAAAACTCCTTAAGAAACATGTGGAAAGGTAGAGAAGAGAAGCTAATATAAAAGTTTGCATTGGCTAAAAAGTTAGGAAATGTTAGCACATTAATACCTACATATGTCTAAAAGATATATACAAGATAGCAAAGGGCAGAAATATAAAAGTATCAGTCCAATTAGTGGTGGAGTTAAAACATATTTTCTTATATTGAAAAAGCTAAATGAACTTGGAAAATCATCATGAAATAACAAAAATAGAAAGCCTTATTTATATTAAACATATAGCATAATTTCTGTCCAAAAATATTCTGGAATTAGTCTTAATGATATTTGCAGACATTAAGGTGTTTTACTAAATTACAGAATAAATATCATACTCTGGATTTTTAGAAATTGTAAATGAAGTAGTAGGAGTGGCAGAAGGCAAGAGGATAAGCTATTAATTGTTGGCCTTGACGTGTAGTTAATAATGCTTTATTTAAGTATGTAGAGTTTTATGATTTACAAAATATGTTCATAATCCTTTTTTTTAAACACCTTTATGAGCTAGCAAAGGAAAGAAACAGCTTAGTAGGAATTAAAGTTTACAGAGGACTGTTTTTCTTTGCTTCCAGTTCCATTTTAAACTTTTAATTCTTTGCTTTCAAATTCTGATACTATTTGACAGAAGGAAAACTGAAGGAAATGTTCCTTGCCCTACTTTGTAAAATGATGCAAGGATAGAATCAGAAATGTGCTTAACATAACTAATCAAATGAATACAAAGGCAACAAAGAACAGAACATGTCAGTTTTACTGAGCAGCATATCTTGTGGAATCAAGGTACGGCAGGTAAAATTTATGACAAACTTGTCTATGTATACCAAAGAAATCTCTTACCTGTGTTAAACTTGAGACCACCTGAACACTTAAGATATTATAGAATTCAATTTCAGATTTTAATTAAGAAGCTCAATGTTTTCCTTCGAAGTCTCTGCTAGCAAGCTATGTAACTCCTTAGAGAGTGACTGGATTATGTATTTTTGGAGAACAGGGATAAAGGATATAATGTGTAAAATAAGTTAACCTAGTTACAATTACTTGGGTTAAATCCATGAACCCATGCTATATTTTAGCAGAGCCGATTCTCCAGGAAATTTTAATCTGATGAAGTTCCTCTAAGGAATTCTCCTTATCCTGGGTTTGATCCAGATTTAGGAAAGGAGCTGTGTTTTATCTTTCCTCTTGCTTTTTTTCCCCATTCTTGCTACAAATTTTCATATAAGTAATGATCATGGCTATACAATGAAGCTTTTGGTGTTGAAATAGTTCAAAGGGCCATGATTGGGAAGTTGGAAAGAAGGAAGAGGTGATAACTCCATGTAATGTCATAAAACATCATAAACACCATAATATGAAGCTCTGAGAAGAATGATACTGAAAGATTCCTCTTCCCTCAACACCTCCTGCTGGCCCCTCATGAGAGGACTTATCTTTTTACAGTAGCATTTGATTTCAGACCGATTTCCATTTTCAGAGGAGGAAATAAATAAAAATCTTTTTAAAAAGTAAAGAAAAATTAATATTTAAGTGTATATTCCCATATGTTGGGAAAATATACTTTGATGTCACGGCGAAGTGATCTCAATAAAATCATTCAATTTGGGGAGTGTTCCATCCTGCTCAGATAGCAAACCAGGTAGGGATTTGTGTCCCTTTCACCGAAAGATTTCACTACAGGATCAGAGAGAGTGTTTCTACCAAGTTTCCTAAACATGCACATTAAAAAACAAGACTAAAACTTCCATTACACTGGATACTTTAATCCAAATTCAGTCTACATCATCACATGTGTTTGTTTGATTGTTTTTCCAGCAAGAGTGCAGCAAATTGAATATCCTGTTGACATTATGTCAATATATTTTAACTTGTGCTCTTTGGGAAAAACAAAAATTTTTTTTAAATTATTTTTACTTATCTTTAAATATATAATATATCCAAATGAAATAATGTTAATATTCATACAAGAACCTAAATCATGATAAAAAGTTACTAATTTAAAAATTACCCATTTCCTGAGTTTACTGAATTTGGAATATAAAGTTATTCTGTCCTTAACTCTGAGATCAGCTTCTTTATGATGGCTTCATGCAAATGGAGGTATATTCATATCTTTGCTGTGTCATCACTAATTTAAAATATTTATGGGCTTATTTATTGGTACTATACTAAAACCTGAACACAATATGTGTGTGTGTGTGTATATATATATGTATATATATATATATATATATATATACACACATATATATAAAATGTATCCTTATGCATAAACTTATAAACAAAGAATTTTTAATGTAAAAAAAGTAAAGTAAATAAATCTCACCAAATGACACTATAAAGAGCTATTCAGAATCATAAAATTCTACATATATACCTCTGCTGATGACTGCACATAAGACCTTATTCTAGATTTAACATATACTTTTCTTTGGTACTGAGATCATCCAAACTATACATGGTACTATAGTCAGGTAGTTCAGGGAATCAAGCTCTGAAGTGAAGCAGCCGAGAATAACCAACCACACAACAGGAGGCTCTAGTGGCAGCACTGCTTTCATCACTCAGCAGTGAGGATGGTCAGGTTCGAATGCAAGAAGCTTCACCTCTACTACATCAACTCAGCTAGCTGCTTTTTTAACTGTACTTGAAAGGAAAAATACTGCCCCCTACCCCAACCCAAATGAGACCACCTCTTCACTTTGATCAAGTCTATATCTAAGCATCCTTTGAATTTACCTGATTGAAGGATCCTAGTGAGGAGTCCAGCCCCAGGCCAGAATTCTGTGTGTGATTTTTCAGGCCCAACCACGGGCAATTACAAAGGCTTTACCTGGCAGACCTCACAGGGGAAAGCTTCCCTTTCCACACCTGACTTGGTGGATAAGCAGCAAACTGCAGTCTCTGAAGGGAGTTGCAGTCAAGGACTCAGGCACCCCTGGCTGGCCTTGCTCATATTCATGTGTGCATTCTTGGTCCAGACGCCTTCGTTCAGAGCCCACTTTATCTGAGTACTTAGCAGAGGCCTGCCTCAGGCACCTCTTCTGAAGTCTCCTTATTGGAGGAAAGGGGGGACGGGAAACCTGAAGACAGTTTTCTTCACTCTGAGTCAGAACTCAGTACTTCTCCACTCCTAGCTCTTTCTCCTCGCCCTCCCTTCTCCCCCACTAGCTTCATGCAACTGCAGGAGCCTTTTGTTCGGGGCGCTCTCAACAGCGGGACATCCCCTATATCTGTGCTGTCCACCTGGTCATTGACCTGTGTGCCATTCTTGAAGGAAAATGGAAGGAGGGGAGGGAGGGAAGTTGGTGCTTTCTCTGGTTTAGACTTTGATTATATTATTGCAGTAAGAGATCAAAGGCTTGACTGTTAACTTCTGTTTTTGGCTTGCTGCTTTAGTCCGCTATTTCTACATCTGGCAGCACAGCTCTCTGCAGCTCAGCTGAGCTCCTGCCTGGCATCCAGAACTTAGATACGAGAGAGGCTAACAATTCAAATTTCCAGGGTTTTATCATAGCAAAATGGATGACTAATGTGGGAAATTGCCAACATGTAGGAAGCATATTCTAAAGTGCTAGGTAGATACTAATGAAAGTAATAATGTTTTAAATTATGACTTATTAAGCGTCTATTGTGAATAATACACCACAGTGGCAGATATAAACAGCCTGTATGTCACTCTTCACTGTACCCCTTGATGTTGTTCTTAGTATTATGACCACTTACGTGTAAGCAAAATGGAATTCAAAGAGGCTAACTACCAAAGTTACAAAGTTAGTTTCAGAATTAGAGTTGGAATAAATTCTCTTATTCAAAGCCCTTATTTTTCTTCTGGTTTACTGCAATATAGCTATCTTTCTAATACATATATGTACAACAATATTTGTTTAATTAAATTAAAATATTAATATTTTCGATAGAAGCTGAGCTTCGGGGCTAGTATAAAATTAGCTCTCCTGCTTTTCTTCAAAAATTAATTAGACTGGGCTTCCCTGGTGGCGCAGTGGTTGAGAATCTGCCTGCTAATGCAGGGGACACGGGTTCGAGCCCTGGTCTGGGAAGACCCCACATGCCGCGGAGCAACTAGGCCCGTGAGCCACAACAGCTGAGCCTGCGCATCTGGAGCCTGTGCTCCGCAACAAGAGAGGCCGCAATAGTGAGAGGCCCGCGCACCGCGATGAAGAGTGGCCCCTGCTCGCCGCAACTGGAGGAAGCCCTCGCACAGAAACGAAGACGCAACACAGCCAAAATAATAATAAATAAATAAATAAATAAATAAATAATTATTAAAAAAAAAAAAAAATTAATTAGACTATCTTGCCCAAGTTTCAGCAACCTGTTTTTCATGGCTTAATATTATTTAGTATTTCTGATTTTATTATAGAATCTTTTGTTTTACAGGATCTGAAGCTAAGACATAAAATAGAGGGGCTTTGGAGTGTCAGATATGTCTTAATTCTGAATCATTAAGTCAGTCAGCCAGTCAATTAAAAAAAAAAACCAATAATAAAGTGGAAAAAAATAGTAGGGGAGAAAAGGTCAGGAACATTTTTTTTCCTTTACAAGTGTACTTGTTTCTGCAAATGGTCTCAATGAATCATTTCAAAATTGAACAAGAAACAGATGTCAGTTAATTAGAGAGTTGAGTTTAATGACATGGTTGCATAGGTATGGCACACAAAACATCTGTGTTCTAGTATTAACATTAATTTAATTTCTTTACAGGAATCATTTACATTTTTCTTCATTTTCAATAAATTGTTTTTCACCACACAAAATAACATTGTAGTCATGAAATTGTTGCCATCTAAATAGACCACTATGAGGCTGACTCTACAGCCATCACTAGGCAAGTTCTGTATTCTCATAGGGAACCTTATACAAAAATAACAAGTGACAGTTGATTAATTCTAAATGATGTAGACATTATATTTTTTGTGCCATGTGAGGCTGTTTAAGGATTAGTAGGATTAATAAGTCATACCATATGCAATTGTAAAATGTCAGTTTAGGATTTGAGCTTTTTCAGATTTCACTTTACTTTCCCCTTGTACCATTACACTTATGAAACACAAGGTAAGAACCAGACTAATGCCTAATGCCTAAGCAATTTGTTTGGGTGAATAATGCAGTTTTTCCTCTCATTCATAAATCTAAATATATTTATATGCATATATATATTTATTGAATATTTACCATGTGTCAGACCCCGATTAAAGTACTTTAAATATAATATTTCATTTGGTCCTGTAATAGTCCCATGAGACAGTTGTGACTATCCTATGTGTAAATGAGGAAACTAAAGTTTAGTAAGGTTATAGTAAATTGCCAAGAGTCACAACGTTAGCAAGTGACAAAGCTGAGTTAAAAACAAAGACTTGTCTTATCTTAGCATTTGCTCTTAGCCTCTGGGTCCACAGCCTTTGAGAAATTTTCTCTGCTCCTAGCAGAGGTCAGTATAGGCATAACTCATTTTATTACACTTCACTTTATTGCACTTTGCGGATGTTGTAGTTTTCACAAATTGAAGTCTATTTGTGTCGTTTTTTCAACATCATTTGCTTACTTCATGTCTGTGTGTCACATTTGGTAATTCTTGGAATATTTCAAATTTTTTCATTATTATTATATTTGGTATGGTGATCTGTGATCAATGAATTTTGATGTTACTATTGTAATTATTTTGGGGTGTCATGTATTATTTAAAGGCTGTAGGATTTGCAGAATGGTAAATAGCATTGGCTTCAACTTAACATCACCAGCTGCATTAGACCCTAACAAGAGAGTCAGCCTGCTCTTTGAAACTTTGAAGCTAGGTGTTGACTTCTCTCTAGCTATGAAAGTCCTGGATGGCATCTTCTTCCAATATAAGAACGACAACACATCTGTTTA
Source organism: Balaenoptera musculus (assembly GCF_009873245.2). Lineage (NCBI taxonomy): Eukaryota > Metazoa > Chordata > Mammalia > Artiodactyla > Balaenopteridae > Balaenoptera > Balaenoptera musculus. Next base: position 47,935,270 of record NC_045794.1, on the reverse strand, counting down.
CAACATGGTTTATTGAATATTTTAAGCTCACTGTTGAGTCCTACTCCTTCTTTCAATGACTACTGCCCATTGACAATGAACCTGGTTGCCCAAGAGCTTTGATAGAGATGTACAATGAGATTCATATTGTTTTCATGCTTGCTAACACAACACCTGTTCATGAATAAAGGAGTCATTTCAACTTTCAAGTCTTATTATTTTAGAAATACATTTCATAAGGCTATAAGTACCATAGATAGTGATTCCTGTAATGAATCTGGGCAAAGTCAATTGAAAACCTTCTGGAAAGGAGTCACCATTCTAGATGCCATTAAGGATATTTGTGACTCATGGGAAGAGGTCAAAATATCAACATTAACAGAAGTTTGAAAGAAGTTGATTTCAGCCTTCATGGATGACTTGGAAGGGTTCAAGACTTCAGTGGAGGAAGTAACTGCAGATATGGTGGAAATAGCAAGAGAACTAGAATTAGAAGTGGAGCCTGAGGATGTTGACTGAATTGCTGCAATCTCATGATAAAACTTGAATGGATGAGAAGTTGCTTGTTACAGATGAACAAAGAAAGTGGTTTCTTGAGATGGAATCTACTCCTGGTGAAGAGGCTATGAAGATTGTAGAGTATTACATAAAATTAGTTGATAAAGCAGTGGCAGGGTTTGAGGGGATTGACTCCCAATTTCGGAGGAAGTTCTACTGTGGGTAAAAATGCTGTCAAACAACAAGGCATGCTACAGAGAAATCATTGGTGAAAGGAAGAGTCAATTGATGTGGCAAACTTCATTCTTATCTTATTATAGGAAGCTGCCACAGCCGCCCCAACATTCAGTTGACCTGATCAGTCAGCAGCCATCAACATTGAGGTAAGACCCTCCACCAACAGAAAGATCACAACTCACTAAAGGTTCAGATGATGGTTAGTAATTTTTAGCAATAAAGTATTTTTAAATTAAGTCGTGTACTTTTTTTAGACAATGCTGTTGTACACTTAATAGACTACAGTACAATGTAAACATGATTTTTATATGCACAACTCTTTGCAAATAGAAAGTTGTTTCAACCAGCAGAATTCCCTCTCTTTGAGGCATTGGAATCCCAGTTTTCAGGAACTACACTGGGGACCTAATCACCAGGAAAGTGACCAAGACTGCATTTTTAACTCTGAGGTATGCCTGTATATGGGACAGTTCCTATCTACGTCTCTTCTTTTAGTTACACAAGTCCATTAACTATAGAATTCAGGACTAGTCAACTTACTTTCTTAGGATATTCCAGAGTCATTGTTTGGATCTAATTTTCAATACATGTTTCATGAGGAGTTGGGCCAGCATCAGCATTTTCAAAAGAGCTGCTAAAATTCAAGGGAAATGTATATAGGACAGGCATTGGGGCCTAAACCAAGTGTCCCCACATTCAGACTAAAACACCCTCTACTACTACTACTACTTACTAGCAGCCCCTTGAATAGGCACCTAAGGAAAATAAAATACTCTCCAGAGTCAAGAGGAGTGCTAGAGAAAGTGTGTTTAAAATGCAGACATATTGCTTTGAGGAGGAGAGTTAAAAATGCAGTCTTGGTCACACACACACACAAAACAGCACATACTGATAATTATATTTATATGAAATTCTATAAAAGGCAAAGTGACCATTGATCAGTAATCACTGGTGGTCAAGAGTTGAGGGACAATATTGACTCTTAAAGAACTCAAGGAAATAGTCTGGAAATAGTCTACATGTTGACTATAGTGAAGATTATGTGACTATATACATTAGCCAAAACTCATCAAGCTACATTTAACTTTAAAATGAGTGAATTTTATTGTAAAATTTTTGTTGTAAATTATACTTCAGTAAAGCTGTTGAAAAAATACTATGTACTAAAGTCACTTGAAATAATGTTTTTCTTTTCTCATTATGCCACCAACTTTGTATATAAAAAGGTCTGTTTTTTTCAATATGTTTTCAATTTTTTATGGATTTCGTTTTCTCCCTTTTTGGTTTCACTTTGATTCTTCTTAAGTTAGGAAATGCATTTATGTGAATTCAGAATGAAAGCTCTGAAACAATTTACATTCACAGAAGCCTTGCTTCTATGTGCATCTTTCACAATGTTTCCCCTCCCACCTGAAGGTTAGAAGGTTATTGATTTTTGGTTTTCTAGTCCATCATTCCTTTTAGAATACATAAACATCCCCCCTATTACTTAAAAGTCCATCCTTTGTAACTTAAAAGGTAGAATACTACAAACAATATCAGCACTTTGCTATTTTCACTTAATAAGATATGCTGTAAATTACTCCATATAAGTGTATGGAAATGTTTCTTATCTCTTTTTACCTTCTGTGGTACAAGGATTAGCTTCATGTAGGGGGACTGGAGACAGTACTTAGAATAAACTTGCTAATTGCTACATAGGTTTCAAATGAGAGACTGGATAAGAAAGAAGAACATACTAGCTTATTTTATTATTTTTTATGTTAGTTAACAAATATGACAAATGTACAACACACATGTATTAATATAAAGAAAATAATTAGAATGCAGCTAAAATTCTTTCTAAATGCCAAAATATAAAACATGGGTAAGTATACTTTTTGTCCAGTAATCTAACTACTAGAAATGTATTCAAAATATACAGTTGGCAAAAATACAAAATGACTTTTGTGTGAAGCTAATTTTTGTGCCATTAATTGTGATAGCAGAAGACTGAATGCAACCTAAAATTCCATTGATAGAGCAGGGATGGAGTCCCATGTATGGTGAAAAGGGATAGAAAATGTTGCCATACACTTATATGGAGAAATCTACAGCATATCCCTCTCTTGCAATTCTTTTTGCCAAACTAATCAGTGTAGTGTATCTTCTTGTAATATGACCAAGGAAAACATGCAAAATATTAGTTCCTATTGGAATGTCATGCAAATAGTCATTGAGATCCTGAGTACTTAGACTGAATAATCCCTTCACTGAGCATTATGAATAGTCTCAATATATTTTATCCATTAATTAAGTAACTTACTTATTCACTTAATAATCATATAATGTAATACTGAACAGAACTCAGACTTTAGCTCTATCTGTCCATTTTATAGATGAAAAATGTGGGGACTGAGGGTTGTACCACATTTCTATAATATTTTAATTTAAGAATCATGTCTATAAGGAATAGGCCATATCTTTTTTTTTTTTTTAACTTTTTTGAGGTATGCACATGAAACACTAGATCCTTGAAAAGGTGGGAAGTCAAACTTTAAAAATCCACCTTGCAACATATATGTAAGTGTCCTACAATTAATGCCCTACAAGTAATATATGTTCTATAAATAGTGTTTTACTTCTCCATTTTTCTCCTTTAATCATCTCTTCCTTCTACTCACCACTTTTGTTTTAAATTCTGATGGTGTTTTTGATTAAATGTGAGTTACTGCTTTAGGTTCCTTCATTTCTTAGTGGTACAACTGGTTTCCATAAACTTTGGTGCTACCGTTTTTCTACCTCATATCTTATCTTCACTGTATCAGGAATTCTAAGATCGTCTCTTTATTCAACTAATCCATGATTGAAAAGTTTTAGGAGGTCCCATCTCACAAAAGGACAGAGCAGCCTGGCTGCACTTTCTTAAAAGAAGATACACATTATCAGTAATATTTCCTTATGTCGTATTGCCCCTGGGCTGCCTACAGCGGAGTGCTGACTTGGTCTATGACTTTTTCTCATAAAATATATTCCTTATAGAAATATAACTTTTCTGGTATTATAATATTTATGAATCCAAATCTGGCACAAATTCACCTTAGAGTTGTACTTAACTCATGATTGTGAGTGGGGGAAAAAATGAGAAAACATGAGAAAATGGATAACAATATAACATTTAGTCATAGGACACTATTTATTGGTTGCAGGAGAATCTTAGCATCCTAATTAAAGCATTGGGTTGGCCTAAAAGTTCGTTCAGGTTTTTCCGTAACATCTTAACAACTTACAGAAAAACCCGAAAGAACTTTTCGGCCAACCCTATATTTTAAGTCTCCTGCAAGCTTACAGTAGGACCACATTCATGCCTGGAATAAGACTTTAGCCAACATGTAGCATAGATTCAAACAAATATCTGGGATCAAAATGCACTACCCTACTTACTGCCTTCTTCTACACTTAATTTGAATTGTCTACTTTCTCCCTTCTCAAGGGGGAAGGTAGGTGATATAGTGGTAACCCTGCTAGCACTTTTTGGCAACTCAGTGAGCACAGAGTGACAGTCTTCTATATTAAGTGTGAAGGCTTTGCAATTGGGAGTGTGGTTTACTAAGGACATTTGTGACACTGGGTTATGTGTGGAGCATCAACTTAGTCCCCAAGATACTGTAAAATTAATACTTTTTTTACAAAGACACCTGGACACCAAAGCCAATTTGTGTGAGCACTACATTTCTTGTATTATTCTACTGTGCTATTTTTGCCTTTGCTATAAATAGCATCACATATGAATGGCAGTTTCATAGTCTAAAGAAGTTTGAGTATTTTTTGCATCTATTTAATGCATTCTTATAAGTCTCAAAACATGAGGAAGTGACAACGTAATTACATCTTGCTTTACCCATAATGTAAAGATAATTTATTTGGTACCTCTACTTTATGTATCTAAATCCCTTAATAATCAATGATGGATCATCAAAAAGCAGATATAAAATAATTTATAATTATCATAAGGAAAAACTTAAGAAAATGATTTTAGAAATGAAAAGGTTTACATTAAAAAGAACTAAAACATTTTCTAAAATGAATCACTGTGTTTTACCAAGACAAAGAGAGTTTCAAAAAGACAGTTTGAGATTAAGATGTATTTTGCTTTCGAAGTAGGATCTTCTCTTTCAGAGATTTCTATGATTGCTTGCCCGACTCTCTATAACTTCCTAATATATCACAAAAGACATTTTCAGGGGTTTTTACCCATTAACTCTTCATCTTGACCCTGTTACTGCTCAAGAAGTATCTGTTTATTGCTATTAATAATTTCTAGGCATTAATGATAAAACCTATCTCAGTGACTCAATACATAGATTTCTAAATTATAAATTGATTTCTCTGAATCTTAACTGAAAATTCGGCAGTATCCTAGAGATAGGGGTAGTATTTCCAAATCAGGGCAAAGTTAGATCCTCATCTATACACATTTGCCAAATCAGGGCAAAGTTTGATCCTCATCTATACACATTTGCTAAGAAGGCAGATGATTTCCACAAACTCATCTAGATGAAAAGTTGATTTATTTGGCTATTAGGAAGAGCAATGATAAGCATGCTTACTTATATTCTGTTTTATAAATGGACAAAATAACTAGCAGACAACAGAAATACAGTCTATTTAATTAATTTAAATTCTAATAATCATCACATTATTTTTAAAATAAATAAACTAAATTTAAAACATTTAAAATTTGGTGATTGCCAATTTTGTTTAGTATCATCAAATTTAAGTGAGAACTGCATAAAAGCAGATTAATCTAACAAATACTTATTTAGCACCTATATTTGCTAGATATTGCTTGATATATAGATTATGTACAAAGACTTGTATATTAGTTTCATTTTTTTTTCTTGCAATAATGCTGGATTAAAAACAAAACTCCAGGATCTCAGAGGATTACATCAAGAAAGTTTATTTCATATTCATAGTATTTATATAGGTTGGTTGCAGTTTTGGATAGACTCAGATTGGCTTAGCTGGATGAGGTGGGGCTCCAGACTTTGGGTTAGGGACTATCTCCATAGAGCTTTATTCCTGGATTCAGGTCAAAAGATTAATGGTGTTGGGCTGCCTGCAATGGGTTGTCTACAGTGTTGTGCTTGCCCAGCTTCAAAACCAAAGAAAGAGCCCAGAGTCAGCAACAGAGACATCAATGGGATCAATGGTTTAATGGATAGGGGGATCTTACATGTCTGAAGCAAGGTCGTGGAATGATGACACCACCCCACTGTGTGTGGCCAACCGTGAGGGGAAGAATGTGGCAGCAGTCTTTGCTTGTGGGGGAGGGCAGGTGTGACCAGTTATAGGAGGAATTGATGTCATGTTGGCTCATCGGTTACCTGGGAAACCAGCAGAAGGGCACACTCCTCACTGCCCCTTTGATAAGCATAGTGGAAAGTTCTGATCTAAAGCTAGAACAATCACTAGCTAGGGCCTGGGGCAAGTACGTAAGAAGGTCAGTCATGTGAGTAGGGTGTAGGTGAAGCAGGCACTCGTTGAGTAGGGAATGTACAGAGAGCAAGAGAACAGCCATCTTGAGTGGCCTGACCATACAAAAGGCTACCTGCTCTCCTAATGGGGGGGAAGGAATAAGGTCTCTGAGTCTTGGTGGACACTTGCCACGCTTCTTAAGGCCTTAGATGACTGACCAAGTGTCATTTCCACATTCCATTACTTAAAGTAAGTCATATGGCCAAGTCTGAAGTCAATAATTTGGAAAAATATATTCCAACAACAGGGAAGCAACAGCAGAGGGTGGTAAGGATGCAAGAATTGTGGTAAAATAATACAATCTATCACTCCTTGAAACAACTCTGTCAGTTCTCAGGGAAACAGAAACTTGAATATCTTCTGTTTGTCTCAGTGAAAATACAAATATGTCAAGGTAAAAATGGATGTAGGAAACAGTGCTCATCAAGTCAGTGTTTCTAAACCCTGGCTACACATTAGAATCACCTGGAGGGATGTTTGTTTGTTTGTTTGTTTTAATACCAAGTCACAGGCTTATTCCCAAAAATTTGCATTTAATTATTCTAAGGTGGGGCTCAGGCGCCAGTAGTTTTTTAAAAGCTCTCCAGATGATTTTAAAGTGTAGCCAGGTTTTGAAAGCCACTAAGATACATTTCTCAGAATGTGCTTATATTAATAATATCTTCTATTAATAATAATTTATTAGCAATGTCTTCAAACTCAGGTTTGAAAACTCAGATGTTGTTTAGAAAGTCAATTCAATCAGATAAGGATGGTTTTGATGAAATCAGCTGTCACTCTCCTTACAGCCAAGTATATTCCCTAAATTATGGCTACTGTTTTGACTGAAATCTAAGTGGTTTTTGTTTTTTGGGGTTTTTTTCCAAGTTTTTTTTGGCAACACCTGCATGGCTTGCAGGATCTTGGTTCCCCAACCAGGGATTGAACCCGGGCCCTCGGCAGTGAAACATGGAGTCCTGATCACTGGACCACCAGGGAATTCCCAGATCTAAGTGGTCTTGGATAGACAGTTTTCTGTGGTCACCAGGTAGACAAAGAATATGCAGTATTCTTCCTCTTGGTATTTGGAAAAAAACAAGTTGTTTTGCACTCAGCAACAGGGCAAAGATGTCAGAAAGGAAAGATTGTGCTGTTCATTTTTTTCTGTAAGTTTTCCTCCTTTTAGTGCCCCAGTCTACCTAACATCCCCACTTCACCATTGATCCACATTTCCAATCACTTCTCATGACATCTAGGCACTCTTAACTATGACCTCATTTATAGGACTCAAGACTTTTTTATTGGTTTTTACTCTCAGCATAAACTATAGAATCCTTTTTGGGTACAACTATATTATTACAAAAGATGCAGACCTAGAATAGGAAAAGAAAAATTATGTAGGGGAGGAAAACTTTTCCTTCCCTTCTTGGTTCTTTGGCTGGCCAAAGATTACATTGACATAAGGTAGATTAACAGGAGAAAAAAAAACGTATTTAAATTTTGTACACATGGGAGATCATAGAAATAGGAGACTCAAAGAAGTGACCAAAGCAGACAGTTTTATACCTTTTAGACAAAGAAACAATAAATTTGTGAGAAATTGACAAGAAAAAGAAGTTTGGGCTTGGGATAATAAATTAGTAAAGAAGTAAAAAGCTTTGTTTACACAGCCTACTCAGCCCTGAATTCACTATCTCTAGTGATAAGGATGTCTCTCTACCTCCTGGTACAGGGAGGGTACCTTTCACATGCGAGATTTCCTGCTTTCAGGGGGACAGAAGAGGGTTAGTGTCCTTTTTGTGCAGGCTGCTTCTTAGTAACTTTAATTCAAAATAATCAATACGCCAAAGTGGCATATTTGGGGACATCCTGCCCTGAACCCTATCAATTACATCATAAGTTGCTTCTCTGAATTTTTCAGACTTGGTTTCTATACCTCTGGTTTGTTACCTGTTCGGTAACAGCCTTTGAAAAACTGTTCCTGCTTTCTTACTTAAATTTGCCTTGTTTCTTTTTGCAACCAATCTACTGTATTGGAATTCTGCTATCCTCTTCTCTATGTAGCATTCATTTATTTAGCCAACATATGTTCAATCGATGATCTAGATAGCACTTGCATTTCAACAAAAGTTTTCAATGACTTAACAAAAATAAAGACTATGAGAATTACTGGTAGTATGACATGAATGCTTGAGGTCTCAGATATTCCTTGGGAGGGAACATTTGGGATAATACTCAGATTCTATCCTATATCCACTTCAGAAGCTCATAGCATATATAGGACTGTATCTATTTTAATACTCAAATTAATTGCTTAAGCCACCACATGCTCAGGTGAGCAGGAAGTTCAGAATCCCACTGGCGATTTCCCTGCCCCACAGACTCAGGTACATTGCAGTGGATGACAAGCTGGTCCTGCTTGCTCATATACCAGCAGGCTGAAGCTGGACTTCAGGGACAAGTCCTCCGAATGAAAAAATCGTCCTTCGCATTCAAGAATCGTTTGTGTTTGTGTCTGTGCTGTTCTTGCCATTATCTGCGGCTTAGTGACCAGCTTCCCAGCTGCTGAGGTTCTCTGAAGGAGGGTGACACTCTCTCCTGCGTTATACTTGGCTGAGAGTTGAATTACCCTTGGCAGGTTTACCAGGATTTATAGCTCAGGACCTATAGCTCAGGACCTTACAGATTCAGCTTAGTCTTTATTCCTGAGGACACTGCTTGCTCCAGGCCTTCCAGGTTTGGGGAGGCTGACATCTCAGGCACAGTTTTCCTTTTGGTGGCATTGTTGTCTTTTCCTTCAAAGAGACATTAGCTAAGTCTTAAAAAAACAAATGAATATGTTCTGTCTTCCTTTGCTCCAAAAGACAAATGGTCTCAACACTCATTTGTAGTTGTTTGGGTGTTTTTTGTTTGTTTTGTTTGTTGGTTTGTTTTTTTACTTTCTCCCCAGTGATTAGCTCTGCACGTCAATGGGAACCAAAAGGCAGAGTTACTCCATCCCCTAGAGCAAATGTTCTTCACTGCTCGTCTTTTAAGTAGAAAACTAAAGATAGAATTCTACCCCTGAGATTATTCTTGAATCTCCAATGTGAGGGGAATATAAGTGAGTACTATATTATCTCGTGAGGTGAGGGCTATGCAGATTTCATAAACCTCTTCAGACATCCAAGCTTCTTTCTCCACTGAGCCACAAAGATATAAGCAGTTACCCAGTTGGATTATTTGTACTAGTTGTGAAGAAAACAGGTTGAATGCCTTGTTGAAATGTTGTGTGCTCTCTACCAAGCTGCCGTTGGAGGGGATCAGCGTTGCCCTGTAAAATGCAATTGTACGTTCCCATTGCCTCAGAGAACTTTTCCTAGCTTCATCTCAGACACATCCTCTTCCTTTTAGAATCTGTTTCTTACCTGAGTACTCACTGTATGGCCTTAACTATAGCTGGAGCCCAAAAAGGATTGTACTTTACATAAGCAAGAGAACAAGGGCTTTGAAAGTACATTTACACTCTGTAGCAATTACTCATCGGGCCCTACCCACCCCCGCTCCCCCACGGGTCTTCAGGGCTTTTTCTAGAATATATTTTAATGAGTCACTCTTCTTCAGTATGACACCAGGGAACAAGAGACCAGCCTTCTGATGTCGGGGAGGAGCCCACACTCTGCCTAAGGAGCATAGGTTTGGTGGTTCTGACCAGCCCTTGCCAAAAGATTCCAGAGCCCAGAGCAAGATACAAATAGAGGCCCTTATATTTAAAAGTTATAAAGCAAGCTAACAAACCATTACATAAAATATGTCCTATCCTCCTACCTTGACTAATGTATCCTTATAACAATGTGGACGACCAGATTTGAACTTAGAAGTTTCCAGACTGTTTGGATTTCCTTGGTTGTGTGGAGAGAGTCAGCACTGGGGCACAGACCCTTGAACTCAGCTTAGGGTAATTTAGATAGGGAATTCAAGGGTTCCCAGGACCCAGAGCTAGTCTAGAAGGGGAAGAGGCGTGGACTCAAGGTAGATCCACCCCTTCCTTAGCCCCTTAGCCCCTTGACCTCTATGGAGAGGTGTAGCCGGAAGAGAGCCAGAGCTGAATCCTCTGAATTGCAGGGCTGGGACCAGAGGCTAAAACATGAAACTGAAAGAGATTTTTTTCTGCAGAATAAAAAGAGGAGTTTTGGGCCTCTACAGAAATTTGGGTAAGACAGGGTGAAACCGAGTGGGGCTCTGGGGGGCTCCCAGGCACTGAAACCGAGTGGAGCCTGGACACAGAGGCCTCCTTTTGTCCCCCATTTCTTATAGGCAAGACTCCAGCCTCCATGACCTTCCCTGAGTTCCAAAGGGCGGATTTGAACAGTTGCTAATCAAGGGAGGAACAGCCAAGAAAGCACCTGAGGCAAGATTAAAGGGGCCAGAGAAGCTCACCAAGATTAAGACCACCTGAGAGATGAAGGGGGTGGAAGCCCTGCTCACACCCTAATCTTGTCAGAGACCCCACCTTTGAACCACTGTTATGAAACCCTTCATCAAGTCCTCTGGGGTGGAGACACATAGTTTTTTTTAAGGCCAAAGCCCGGTGTGTTCCCCTTTGCCTGGCAAAGTAATAAAGCTATCCTTTTCTACTTCACCTAAAACTCTGTCTCCGGGATTTGATTTGTAGCAAAGCAGATAAGCCGAGGGGAAGTTAAAGAGAAGAACCAGATGATGATAAGTAAGAGTCAGAAGCTAAGTGAGGATGGTCAAAGATTCTCTCCTTGATCAAACTTGAGTTAGGCTCTCCTGAGTCCCCTTTTTGACTAGGCCTCATCTTTGGTCTCTATTCTTGGTCCACTTAGTCTAGTTTTAGCAAGAATCCTGCTCAGGCAGTTTAATGAAAAATCCCCCATCCTGATATTTGATCAAATTCCTCTTGCCCCACCCGATATCTTATCACCCTGGCCTGCCTTCAGCAAAACCTCCTATTGAGTAGGTCTAGCAAGAATCCCTCTTAGCAATTTTTTTATCCACTGACCCCACCCCACCCTATTCCTTGTCCATAAATCTCCACTTGTCCTTGTTGTATTAGGAGTTGAGTCCAATCTCTCTCTCCTAATGCAAAACTTCCATTACATAAAGCCCCTCTGGAATAAAATCTTCCTTACTAACTTTAACAAGAGAGGAACACACTGAGTAGTAGAGAAGTATATGAGTCCAAACGTGAGCAAGGAGCATGAAGCAGATTGTGAGGCAGAACTACTTACAGTGTATGAATGTGAGGTTCCCTACCTACTCTTAGTCATGCAACGTATTATCAAACTGCTTAATCTCATCCATGCGAAAGTTGTCTTTTTTTTTTCCAATTTTTAAAAATTTATTTAGTTTTGGCTGTGTTGGGTCTTCGTTGCTGCACGCAGGCTTTCTCTAGTTGCGTGAGGGTTACTCTTCATTGTGGTGCGTGGGCTTCTCATTGCGGTGGCTTCTCTTGTTGCAGAGCATGGGCTCTAGGTGCGCTGGCTTCAGTAGTTGTGGCACACGGGCTCAGTAGTTGTAGCGCATGGGCTTAGTTGCTCCACGGCATGTGGGATCTTCCCTGGCCAGGGCTCTAACCCGTGTCCCCTGAATTGGCAGGCAGATTCTTTTTTTTTTTTTTTTTTAAGATTTTTAGAAATTTCATGTAATGTCTGAAACATTTATATTAACATATTTCCATACATATTTCCATACAAATACAAATATAAGAATTTTAGAAATTTCATGTAATGTCTGAAACATTTACATTAACATATTTCCATACAAATAACCCAATGAAAGTTTAGTATTAGTTGTTTTGTTTGTTTTTTTATACTGCAGGTTCTTATTAGGCATCAGTTTTATACACATCAGTGTATACATGTCAATCCCAATCGCCCAATTCAGCACACCGCCATCCCCACCTCACCGCAGTTTTCCCCCCTTAGTGTCCATATGTCCATTCTCTACATCTGTGTCTCAACTTCTGCCCTGCAAACTGGCTCATCTGTACCATTTTTCTAGGTTCCGCATACATGCATTAATATACGATATTTGTTTTTCTCTTTCTGACTTACTTCACTCTGTATGACAGTCTCTAGATCCATCCACGTCTCAACAAATGACTCAATTTCGTTCCTTTTTATGGCTGAGTAATATTCCATTGTATATATGTACCACATCTTCTTTATCCATTCGTCTGTTGATGGACATTTAGGTTGCTTCCATGACCTGGCTATTGTAAATAGTGCTGCAATGAACATTCGGGTGCATGTGTCTTTTTGAATTACGGTTTTCTCTGGGTATATGCCCAGTAGTGGGATTGCTGGGTCATATGGTAATTCTATTTTTAGTTTTTTAAGGAACCTCCATATTGTTCTCCATAGTGGCTGTATCAATTTACATTCCCACCAACAGTGCAAGAGGTTTCCCTTTTCTCCACACCCTCTCCAGCATTTGTTGTTTGTAGATTTTCTGATGATGCCCATTCTAACAGGAGTGAGGTGATACCTCATTGTAGTTTTGATTTGCATTTCTCTAATAATTAGTGATGTTGAGCAGCTTTTCATGTGCTTCGTGGCTGTCTGTATGTCTTCTTTGGAGAAATGTCTATTTAGGTCTTCTGCCAATTTTTGGATTGGGGTGTTTGTTTCTTTGATATTGAGCTGAATGAGCTGTTTATATATTTTGGAGATTAATCCTTTGTCCGTTGATTCATTTGCAAATATTTTCTCCCATTCTGAGGGTTGTCTTTTCGTCTTGTTTATGGTTTCCTTTGCTGTGCAAAAGCTTTGAAGTTTCATTAGGTCCCACTTGTTTATTTTTGTTTTTATTTCCATTACTCTAGGAGGTGGATCAAAAAAGATCTTGCTGTGATTTATGTCAGAGTGTTCTTTCTATGTTTTCCTCTAAGAGTTTTATAGTGTCCAGTCTTATATTTAGGTCTCTAATCCATTTTGAGTTTATTTTTGTGTATGGTGTTAGGGAGTATTCTAATTTCATTCTTTTACATGTAGCTGTCCAGTTTTCCCAGCACCACTTATTGAAGAGACTGTCTTTTCTCCATTGTATATCTTTGCCTCCTTTGTCATAGATTAGTTGACCATAGGTGCGTGGGTTAATCTCTGGGCTTTCTATCTTGTTCCATTGATCTATGTTTCTGTTTTTGTGCCAGTACCATATTGTCTTGATTACTGTAGCTTTGTAGTATAGTCTGAAGTCAGGGAGTCTGATTCCTTCAGCTCCATTTTTTTCCCTCAAGAATGCTTTGGCTATTCAGGGTCTTTTGTGTCTCCATACAAATTTTAAGATGATTTGTTCTAGCTCCGTAAAAAATGCCATTGGTAATTTGATAGGGATTGCATTGAATCTGTAGATTGCTTTGGGTAGTATACTCATTTTCACAATGTTGATTCTTCCAATCCAAGAACATGGTATATCTCTCCATCTGTTGGTATCATCTTTAATTTCTTTCATCAGTGTCTTATAGTTTTCTGCATACAGGTCTTTTGTCTCCCTAGGTAGGTTTATTCCTAGGTATTTTATTCTTTTTGTTGCAATGGTAAATGGGAGTGTTTCCATAATTTCTCTTTCAGATTTTTCATCATTAGTGTATAGGAATGCAAGAGATTTCTGTGCATTAATTTTGTATCCTGCAACTTTACCATATTCATTAATTAGCTCTAGCAGTTTTCTGGTGGCAGTTTTAGGATTCTCTATGTAGAGTATCATGTCATCCGCAAACAGTGACAGTTTTACTTCTTCTTTTCCAATTTGTATTCCTTTTATTTCTTTTTCTTCTCTGATTGCCGTGGCTAGGACTTCCAGAACTATGTTGAATAATAGTGGTGAGAGTGGACATCCTTGTCTCGTTCCTGATCTTAGAGGAAATGCTTTCAGTTTTTCACCATTGAGAATGATGTTTGCTGTGGGTTTGTCGTATATGGCCTTTATTATGTTGAGGTAGGTTCCCTCTATGCCCACTTTCTGGAGAGTTTTTATCAGAAATGGGTGTTGAATTTTGTCAAAAGCTTTTTCTGCATCTATTGAGATGATCATATGGTTTTTATTCTTCAATTTGTTAATATGGTGTATCACATTGATTGATTTGCGTATATTGAAGAATCCTTGCATCCCTGGGATAAATCCCACTTGATCGTGGTGTATGATCCTTTTAATGTGTTGCTGGATTCTGTTTGCTAGTATTTTGTTGAGGATTTTTGCATCTATATTCATCAGTGATATTGGTCTGTAATTTTCTTTTTTTGTAGTGTCTTTGTCTGGTTTTGGTATCAGGGTGATGGTGGCCTCATAGAATGAGTTTGGGAGTGTTCCTTCCTCTGCAATTTTTTGGAAGAGTTTGAGAAGGATGGGTGTTAGCTCTTCTCTAAATGTTTGATAAAATTCACCTGTGAAGCCATCTGGTCCGGGACTTTTGTTTGTTGGAAGATTTTTAATCACAGTTTCAATTCCATTACTTGTGATTGGTCTGTTCATATTTTCTGTTTCTTCCTGATTCAGTCTTGGAAGGTTATACCTTTCTAAGAATTTGTCCATTTCTTCCAGGTTGTCCATTTTATTGGCATAAAGTTGCTTGTAGTAGTCTCTTAGGATGCTTTGTATTTCTGCGGTGTCTGTTGTAACTTCTTTTTCATTTCTGATTTTATTGATTTGAGTCCTCTCCCTCTTTTTCTTGATGAGTCTGGCTAATGGCTTATCAATTTTGTTTATCTTCTCAAAGAACCAACTTTTAGTTTTATTGATCTTTGCTATTGTTTTCTTTGTTTCTATTTCATTTATTTCTGCTCTGATCTTTATGATTTCTCTCCTTCTGCTAACTTTGGGTTTTGTTTGTTCTTCTTTCTCTAGTTTCTTTAGGTGTAAGGTTAGATTGTTTACTTGAGATTTTTCTTGTTTCTTTAGGTAGGCCTGTATAGCTATAAACTTCCCTCTTAGAACCGCTTTTGCTGCATCCCATAGGTTTTGGGTCATCGTGTTTTCATTGTCATTTGTCTCTAGGTATTTTTTAATTTCCTCTTTGATTTCTTCAGTGATCTCTTGGTTATTTAGTAACGTATTGTTTAGCCTCCATGTGTTTGTCCTTTTTACGTTTTTTTCCCTGTAATTCATTTCTAATCTCATAGCGTTGTGGTCAGAAAAGATGCTTGATATGATTTCAATTTTCTTAAATTTACTGAGGCTTGATTTGTGACCCAAGATGTGATCTATCCTGGAGAATGTTCCGTGCGCACTTGAGAAGAACGTGTAATCTGCTGTTTTTGGATGGAATGTCCTATATATATCAATTAAATCTATCTGGTCTATTGTGTCATTTAAAGCTTCTGTTTCCTTATTTATTTTCATTTTGGATGATCTGTCCATTGGTGTAAGTGAGGTGTTAAAGTCCCCCACTATTATTGTGTTACTGTCAATTTCCTCTTTTATAGCTGTTAGCAGTTGCCTTATGTATTGAGGTGCTCCTATGTTGGGTGCATATATATTTATAATTGTTATATCTTCTTCTTGGATTGATCCCTGGATCATTATGTAGTGTCCTTCCTTGTCTCTTGTAACATTCTTTATTTTAAAGTCTATTTTATCTGATATGAGTATAGCTACTCCAGCTTTCTTTTGATTTCCATTTGCATGGAATATCTTTTTCCATCCCCTCACTTTCAGTCTGTATGTGTCCCTAGGTCTAAAGTGGGTCTCTTGTAGACAGCATATATATGGGTCTTGTTTTTGTATCCATTCAGCCAGTCTATGTCTTTTGGTTGGGGCATTTAATCCATTCACGTTTAAGGTAATTATCGATATGTATGTTCCTATGACCATTTTCTTAATTGTTTTGGGTTTGTTTTTGTAGGTCCTTTTCTTCTCTTGTGTTTCCCACTTAGAGAAGTTCCTTTAGCATTTGTTGTAGAGCTGGTTTGGTGGTGCTGAATTCTCTTAGCTTTTGCTTGTCTGCAAAGCTTTTGATTTCTCCATCAAATCTAAATGAGATCCTTGCCGGGTAGAGTAATCTTGGTTGTAGGTTCTTCCCTTTCATCACTTTAAGTATATCATGCCACTCCCTTCTGGCTTGCAGAGTTTCTGCTGAGAAATCAGCTGTTAACCTTATGGGAGTTCCCCTGTATGTTATTTGTCGTTTTTCCCTTGCTGCTTTCAATAATTTTTCTTTGTCTTTAATTTTTGCCACTTTGATTACTATGTGTCTCGGCGTGTTTCTCCTTGGGTTTATTCTGTATGGGACTCTCTGCGCTTCCTGGACTTGGGTGGCTATTTCCTTTCCCATGTTAGGGAAGTTTTCGACTATAATCTCTTCAAATATTTTCTCTGGTCCTTTCTCTCTCTCTTCTCCTTCTGGGACCCCTATAATGCGAATGTTGTTGCGTTTAATGTTGTCCCAGAGGTCTCTTAGGCTGTCTTCATTTCTTTTCATTCTTTTTTCTTTAGTCTGTTCCGCAGCAGTGAATTCCACCATTCTGTCTTCCAGGTCACTTATCCGTTCTTCTGCCTCAGTTATTCTGCTATTGATTCCTTCTAGTGTAGTCTTCATTTCAGTTATTGTATTGGTCATCTCTGTTTGTTTGTTCTTTAATTCTTCTAGGTCTTCGTTAATCATTTCTTGCATCTTCTCAATCTTTGCCTCCATTCTTATTCCGAGGTCCTGGATCATCTTCACTATCATTATTCTGAATTCTTTTTCTGGAAGGTTGCCTATCTCCACTTCATTTAGTTGTTTTTCTGGGGTTTTTTCTTGTTCCTTCATCTGGTACATAGCCCTCTGCCTTTTCATCTTCTCTATCTTTCTGTAACTGTGGTTTTTGGTCCACAGGCTGCAGGATTATAGTTTTTCTTGCTTCTGTTGTCTGCCCTCTGGTGGTTGAGGCTATCTAAGAGGCTTGATGGGAGGCTCTGCGGCAGGCAGATTCTTAACCACTGCGCCACCAAGTAAGTCCCCTGAAGGTCTTCTTATTTTAGTTTTTACATTACATTAAAATGGATAAGGTTGAGTGTTTTTTCATATGTTTTTTTTTTAATTGGGTGAGATCATTTTTTCCAGTTTTATTAAGGTATAACGGACAAAAATTATATATTATATATATAATATATATATATTTAAGGTGTACAACGTGATGATTTGATCTATATATGCATTGTTAAATGAGTACCATAAAAGTTAATTAACACATCCATCACCTCACATAGTTATCTTTTTTGGGAGTGATGAGAACACTTAAGATTTACTCTTTTAGCAAATTTCAAGTATACAACACAGTACTATTTAACTATAGTCACCATGCTGTATATAGATTCCCCAGAATGTATTCATAACTGAAAGTCTGTACCCTTTGACCACCATCTCCCCATTTCCCCTACAGTCCAGCATCTGGCAACCACCATTCTACTTTCGGGTTCTATAACTTTACTCATGCCAAACTCATTTCTATCAAAAAATGAACTACTGCTGTGCCTGCCCTGTTTTATCACTTTCTGGATTTGATAACCCAGCTCATGATGGACCTCAAGCCACTTAGTCACTTTGTGTCTCATGATCAGGTACTCAGTCTCTACCAGGGCTTAGTAGCACTCAAGGAGCTGCAGAAAGCATGATCTATGCTGTGACTCTTGCCAAAGACCAAACAGCATCATTATCCACCAAGGATCCTCACACCATTGGATCTGCCAATTATAGTGGCAGAGCAGATGCACTGCAGCCTAGACCCACTGTCTTTCTCTATACACGAATCAAAGCTGTAAGCCTCTCATGTTACCTAACCAATGATTTGAAGTGCTTTTCTAAAATTCTCTTTGTAATGCCTCAAAAATCTAAAGAGGCCCAAAGAGCTGAACCTTTTCATAGAGGAAAAAAGTGACAAAGTATGAACAACTTGTACTTTAACTTAGAGAGGCTAACTCAGCTACTAGAGTACTGGACCCTAAAACTTACTAATGTGGCAGATCCTTGACTCTTTAAGGGCTTAAATCCCATCTTCTGACATGTAAGTATTTTATTGGCGCATCTAGAGTACTTGCCTCTTCTTTCTCATCAGATTCAGTTCATAGGCTGTCATCAGTATAGTGAGCTAGTACAATATGCGTGGAGCATCAAAATAATCGACATCCCCCCAGTGGACTATATCACGACAGAGAGGAAGAGAGTCAGCATATCCTTGGGGCAGGGCAGGAACTGAGGGCTGCCATCGCTTTATGCAAAGGCAAAATGCTCCTGATTTTCCCTACTGAAGGAGATCAAGAAGAAAACATTTGCCAGATCAATGACCACATACCAAGTGTCAGAGGCTTTAACGATCTGCTCAAATAAAAGTATAAACATTCAACATGGCAGCTGAAATTGGGGCTACCAACTGGTTAAATTTATGACTGTCAATACTCATTGACCATTCATTCATCTCATTTTTGGAAGGATTATAAAGGCTAATTAAGTAATGACATGAAAACCCCTGCCATTTCTTCCCAGAGGCATTATTGCTTCTGATTTACTATCTTGGCAGGGGCAGGATAGTTTCTAGTAGTTTCTGGGGCTTCCACTTGGCATTTCATACAATAAAGTCTCATTTCTTTAGTCAGGTAATAAATGTGATTATTCTGCCAGTTGCTAAATACATCAGTTCCAAGTACACATTCCAGGACTGGGGTAATAATCACATAGTGTCTGTGGAAATTCTTAGAAACGTTATAAGATAGATTTACCCAACACTTTATTTCCACCTGACCTCCATAATCTCTTATTTTAGTTGATGTTTTGGTTTCCCAGGTATCAATGTTAGAACACACAGATCTGCAAATAACCACAAGTCTTAAGGGGGAAGGATTTTTATTGTATATATTCAGAAGCATTGTAGGGTCCTTCCTCAAGGCTTCCAGGATTCTCCTTCAATCAATGGACTCCGGGTTTGTGATTTTAATTTGAACTGGCCTGGGCAAAGGACCACAATTTTCCATTCCAGCAGCTTTTTTGAGTTTTTACCATCTATTAACACCCTTGTCAGTGGTCCATCTTTCTTAACCCAAGGAACATCATATCTTATCAGTTAACACCCAGAAATACTTGGGAGACAGTCTCCTAGAATGTACTATGTTTTATTTTGTTTGTTACATATGGGAAAAAAGACACATACCAAATATAAGAAAGGTCTTCAATAATTTTAAAAGATACAGTCCTCTTAACTATGAGGCTATGGTGTTGAATAACATCGCAACACTACAGTCATGTTGGTTTGAAAGAAGTTGAGGGTTAAACTGATGAAAAAGCACACATAGACTATATTTACAAATTTCATGTATCATTGAAGTGAGCAAACGTAGCAGAATTTGGTGGTTTTAAAAAGATTAGACTATCATTAGCATATCGTGAAGATGCGTGAATATACATGGATTAGAAAGACAAATTAACACAATGTGTACAGAGTAAGCAAGAAATCTATTTGCATTCTTTTAAAATATTGATTAGCATGTAATTAAGAAAGGTAAACTATAAAAATTTGTTTAAAAAACACATTCATCTGTTATTTTATAGTATGTACATTTTACACAATCTGCCAAATTCAAGAATAATTATCATGCTCATCTTGAACATAATTAATATCAAATATATAAGATAGAAGTTTAAGAACAATCCACATTATAATAGCATTTTTCTCACAACCCTAAATCATGGATATTTGTAAAACTGAAACTAAGATCTAAACTTAAATAATACTGTGTTTTATTCTCTTTAAATAATTTACTTGTGTTAAATTTATTTACTCTTCATAAAAGTCCTATGAAGTAAATACTACCATTGTTTCCATTAAAGGTGAGGAAACTGAGAAAAACAAAGATTAAGTACTTGCACAATGTCACAAGGCTAGGAGATGGCAAAGCTAGATTTGAAACTTTCTGATTTTCTTAATTACTGCATGGTATCACCCTAAATATCAACTCTATGCAGTGTTCAGTGCTAGTAACCACAGACAGTGAAGCATGAGAACTCAAGTTTACTGACAACACACTAAATGTTGTGTGTCAATTTGCTAATACTCTTACCAATCTCATGAGGTAAGTACAATGAGGAAAGAGAGGCTCAAGGAACTCAGGTAATTTGCCCAAGATCACAGAGCTAAAAAGTAGTAAATCCTCTACCCAAGTCCATAACCTTTGTAATTTCCACTAACCGAATAGGAAATCAATGAGGGAACTAATATTTCTTGAGCATTGGTTTTGTACAACTCTGTGCCACTGGTTGGGGACATTAAAGTGCAGTCTTTGTTCTAAGGAATTCACTTTTGTGTAAAGCAACTACGTACATATAAAAATAATGAAGAAATTTTTGTTTCCACATTAGAAAAAGATTAAATTAGTCATTTAGTTCCAAATTATTTTACAGACAGGAAAACTCAGATTAATTAGCTTAATCAGGTCACAAAAATAATAGCAACAGAACAAGGATAACCAACAGCCCAGAACTTTTGACTTCCCATCCAGCCCTTTCTCTGTTGCCATATGCTTTTCTCTGCCAATGGAATGGCACAAACAGTAAAGTTGTGGTTCAGATGAGGGAGAAAGTACTGTAGGCTGGAATAGTTGACTCAATTTCTATTCAAGATCCTATTTCTGAAGATAGTATTTTGGACATCAGCCAGTTCATCAGAAGAAACAAGGATTGGATTTATTTAAAAGCAAATATGAAAATACCAGCATCTCTTTCATAATTGTGTGGATGCGATTGATTTTGCTGCAGTGCTATGTCCATACCAATTGACATCCAATATCATCTGTAATATGTGTAGTGACATAAGAACTATATATTATTTACACAAATTTAAAAAGTAGGGGCATTACACATTAGAAGTGATGGCAATTGAACATGACAACTTTGGAGATACTTGTTTATTACGATTCCAAAATAATAGTTCAGGGTTCTTGTAGCCTCCCTGTTAAATAACGGCTTGGACAGCTCAACAGCAGAACTTTGTTCCATTCGGCTAAAAATTTTCTTCCTAAACCATCTGGGCTGGCAGGTGTTCATCATCAGATCTGGGTTGCTATGAGACTGGAACCTGCTAATGCTAATGAGGTATAGAGACAGAAACCTAAATTTTGCTCATTTGAAACAACCTTATATTTGCCGCTGCTGGAAATACCAGCAACACCTTATGACATTCCAAAATGCAAAACTGGTAATGAAGTTTCCCAAGGAGAACATTCTAGTGATCAAAAATGATAGAGTAAATTGATGGCAATGTGTGTTTGTTTTCATTTTAAACACTGTATGAATCTTAATGCTTTCCCTTTCTTGGTAGAGAGCAAGTCCCCAGTCTGTATATAATTTTAGGGTGATTGGGCAGGAGAAGAAGAGCAGCATCTTTCTGTCGCGTGAGAGATGTATTCCTATCCTGACAGGAAGGAAGGTCAAGTCATTTGCATATGATTGCCATAATGAAATTTAAAGTGTGCCGAAGAAAACACACATCCTCATCTAAGAGTGAGAATTGTTTTCATTCATTTTAGAGTTTCATCTGGAAAGCTGAATTTCTGAAGCAGCAGAAGTATTATTAGAATAATTCCAAACTGAGTATTGAAATTCTGGTACAATCTTACTCTTCCACTGATGTTTGAAAATATATGTTAAAACAAATGGTTTCTGTGAGCTTTTTAATAATAACGAAGTAGATTGATCTCTATGGGGTCAACCTCGTAAGGAACATGTAAGTAATTTATTTTTCTCTAGCAAGCAAACCTGCTCCAACAGAAGGAAAATCAAGATAGCATGTTACATTCAATTGGAAAACCGCTGGATACCTGGCTTGTGTTAAGAACGTCTTTCTCCTAGGCAACCGAGAAGAACCTGCTGATTCCTTGAGAGTTCTTTGCCTTGCTAGAGTTCCTTTATTGATCATCAGATACACGGGGACACTGCTGGTTATAAAATACATTCAACCACTTAAAATATTTTCCTCTGTAAAGTAAAATTATATAGCCTGAATCTATGAATGAACAACTAGGTAGAATGATAACACACTCCTACCAGTTCCAACCCTTGTTCAATCCTAGTGTCAATTTGCAGGTATGTAAGTGTACCTCGCTTCATCCTCCTGAATTACCAACTTAATGAAAGATGGCATATGTTTCTCAGTTCATTCACAAAGAACTGTCAAATATCTACATGGTGTTTAACTGTCATTTGTTCCAGCTACCATCTACCACGTGTGCCTGAAATTTACAGCCACTCTATGTTGCAAAGAGGTCCTCAGACTTTTTCTAATCATATCATCTGTGCTGCTAATGTCCATATGCCTGGCTGATGTGGCTTTGTGGTTGGGAGTTATGAGCAATTCCCAAAGGTGTATCCCTGATGTGCCATATTATTGTGCTACCTATTCCAAGAAGTGCAAGTCTGGAATATTCCACCCTATTCACACTGTTGGTTCCTTGGTTCAGTCTTGTTTCCCTTTTTCTTCTAGATAGTTTCAGATTTTTAAAGCATGGCAGGATGCTTGGAAACCTCCAAAAACAGAAGAAATGACTCCCACCCTACATATTTCTGTAAGGCAGATCCTTGTGGGTATTAAGGGAACTAAATGTCTAGGTTGTAAAGTTTAAAACTGGCAACATAATCATGTTGTTCATAGTTTGGGTTATCCTCTGAACTAAAACTGAATATTACAGAGACAGGAGATCTGACAAATGACCATAAAAATCTTTAAAATTACTTGGTTAAAGGAGATTCCATATTTTTTTATTTCTCAAAGCAATAAGCAAAGTAACAGTTTGGGTAAAAAATTAAAGAAACAATAAATAATAAAATAACCCCCCTTTTAAAAAAACAACAAAAAGAGAGTCTTTTTAACAATATGTTAATGTTTATTGAGAAATATGTTCAGATCATTCTTGGATTAGCTTGTTGTTTTACATAAAGAAACAAATTTTTCATCAGTTTAATATAGTTTAAATTTCCAAATGCCACGTGCATGCTGTCATTTGCAGAAGAAACCTATGTGCACTAGACTACCTCTATTGTTAAACCCACCCCCACTCCCACGCTTTAAAACAGATTTTTAACAGGAAGCTATCTGCTGTCCCAGGTTCACAACTATGGCTCATTTTGCTTTAAAAAATTGGGAAGACTGTTGCAGAGCTAATTAGTCAACTGGCTATCATTAGTGTTGTAGAGTCTCTCGCCAGTTTGAATTTTGTAAATTAAATTATTAAGATGATTCCAGCTCACTTACTACCAGGCATTTGGCATGATTAAGACATGTTTGCCCCACCTTAGCAATTAACTTATTCTCCAGATATAGTGTTTTTACCCAGTTTCTACAAAAGAAGGTAAAAAGAAGTTTGGAAAGCCAACCAAATCCAAATCAAGGCATAGATAACTAACTAAAGTACATTGGAAACCATCTGGTGTTTCGTGTTTTAATCAGAAGCATCTCATGTCAGACTGTAATGCTTGATGAATTTTAAATGTATTCCATGGTATCACCCATTTAGTCATTGGTAACAACTGCTGTATTTGTAAGGAAGATCCACAAAGAGCAGGAGACTATGATTGAAAATAAAACAAAAAAATATATACTGTATAATATGAAACTTTTCTTCTCATTTTTTGTTTCTTTTTTTTAATGTGTATACAGTTGGTTTGGGGTTTTTTTTAAATTTAATTTTTTTTTTTATACAGCAGGTTCTTATTAGTTAACCATTTTATACATATTAGTATATATATGTCAATCCCAATCTCCCAATTCATCCCACCACCACCCCACTGCCGCTTTCCCCCCTTGGTGTACGTACGTTTGTTCTCTACGTCTGTGTCTCAACTTCTGCCCTGCAAACTGGTTCATCTGTACCATTTTTCTAGATTCTACATATATGTGTTAATATACAATATTTGTTTTCCTCTTTCTGACTTACTTCACTCTGTATGACAGTCTCTAGATCCATCCACGTCTCTACAAATGACCCAATTTTGTTCCTTTTTATGGCTGAGTAATATTCCATTGTATATATGTACCACATCTTCTTTATCCATTTGTCTGTCGATGGGCATTTACGTTGCTTCCATGTCCTGGCTATTGTAAACAGTGCTGCAATGAACATTGGGGTGCATATGTCTTTTTGAATTATGGTTTGCTCTGGGTATATGCCCAGTAGTGAGATTGCTGACTCATATGGTAATTCTACACTTAGTTTTTTAAGGAACCTCCATACTGTTCTCCATAGTGGCTGTATCAGTTTACATTCCCACCAACAGTGCAAGAGGGTTCCCTTATCTCCACACCCTCTCCAGCATTTGTTGTTTGTAGATTTTCTGATGATGCCCATTCTAACTGGTGTGAGGTGATACCTCATTGTAGTTTTGATTTGCATTTCTCTAATAATTAGTGATGTTGAGCAGCTTTTCATGTGCTTCTTGGCCATCTGTAGCTCTTCTTTGGAGAAATGTCTATTTATGTCTTCTGCCCATTTTTGGATTGGGTGGTTTGTTTTTTTAATATTGAGCTGCATGTGCTATTTATATATTTTGGAGATTAATCCTTTGTCTGTTGATTCGTTTGCAAATATTTTCTCCCATTCTGAGGGCTGTCTTTTCGTCTTGTTTGTAGTTTCCTTTGCTGTGCAAAAGCTTTTAAGTTTCGTTAGGTCCCATTTGTTTATTTTTGTTTTTATTTCCATTCCTCTAGGAGGTGGATCAAAAAAGATCTTGCTGTGATTCATGTCGAAGAGTGTTCTTCCTATGTTTTCCTCTAAGAGTTTTATAGTGTCCGGTCTTACATTTAGGTCTCTAATCCCTTTTGAGTTTATTTTTGTGTATGGTGTTAGGGAGTGTTCTAATTTCATTCTTTTACATGTAGCTGTCCAGTTTTCCCAGCACCACTTATTGAAGAGACTGTCTTTTCTCCATTGTATATCCTTGCCTCCTTTGTCATAGATTAGTAGACCTAGGTGCGTGGGTTTATCTCTGGGCTTTCTATCCTGTTCCATTGATCTATATTTCTGTTTTTGTGCCAGTACCATATTGTCTTGCTTACTGTAGCTTTGTAGTATAGTCTGAAGTCAGGGAGTCTGATTCCTCCAGCTCCATTTTTTCCCCTCAAGACTGCTTTTGCTATTCGGGGTCTTTTTTGTCTCCATACAAATTTTAACATTTTTTGTTCTAGTTCTGTAAAAAATGCCATTGGTAATGTGATAGGGATTGCATTGAATCTGTAGATTGCTTTGGGTAGTATAGTCATTTCCACAATATTGATTCTTCCAATCCAAGAACATGGCATATCTCTCCATCTGTTGGTATGATCTTTAATTTCTTTCATCAGTGTCTTATAGTTTTCTGCATAGAGGTCTTTTACATCCTTAGTTAGGTTTATTCCTAGGTATTTTATTCTTTTTGTTGCA
Organism: Balaenoptera musculus; assembly: GCF_009873245.2. Classification (NCBI taxonomy): domain Eukaryota; kingdom Metazoa; phylum Chordata; class Mammalia; order Artiodactyla; family Balaenopteridae; genus Balaenoptera; species Balaenoptera musculus. The sequence goes on along the minus strand of NC_045794.1, from coordinate 47,909,674 downwards.
ATGGTGATTGGGAGTGTTTCCTTAATTTCTCTTTCAGATTTTTCATCATTAGTGTATAGGAATGCAAGAGATTTCTGTGCATTAATTTTGTATCCTGCAACTTTACCAAATTCATTGATTAGCTCTAGTAGTTTTCTGGTGGCATCTTTAGGATTATCTATGTATAGTATCATGTCATCTGCAACCAGTGACAGTTTTACTTCTTCTTTTCCAATTTGTATTCTTTTTATTTCTTTTTCTTCTCTGATTGCCATGGCTAGGACTTCCAGAACTATGTTGAATAATAGTGGTGAGAGTGGGCATCCTTGTCTTGTTCCTGATTTTAGAGGAAATGCTTTCAGTTTTTCACCATTGAGAATGATGTGTGCTGTGGGTTTGTCATATATGGCCTTTATTATGTTGAGGTAGTTTTCCTCTATGCCCACTTTCTGGAGAGTTTTTATCATAAATGGGTGTTGAATTTTGTCAAAAGCTCTTTCTGCATCTATTGAGATGATCATATGGTTTTTATTCTTCAATTTGTTAATATGCTGTGTCACATTGATTGATTTGTGTATATTGAAGAATCCTTGCATCCCTGGGATAAATCCCACTTGATCATGGTGTATGATCCTTTTAATGTGTTGTTGGATTCTGTTTGCTACTATTTTGTTGAGGATTTTTGCATCTATATTCATCAGTGATATTGGTCTGTAATTTTCTTTTTTGTACTATCTTTGTCTGGTTTTGGTGTCAAGGTGATGGTGGCCTTGTAGAATGAGTTTGGGAGTGTTCCTTCCTCTGCAATTTTTTGGAAGAGTTTGAGAAGGATGGGTGTTAACTCTTCTCTAAATGTTTGATAGAATTCACCTCTGAAGCCATCTGGTCCTGGATTTTTGTTTGTTGGAAGAGTTTTAATCACAGTTTCAATTTCATTACTTGTGATTGATCTGTTCATATTTTCTATTTCTTCCTGGTTCAGTCTCAGAAGGTTATACCTTTCTAAGAATTTGTCCGTTTCTTCCAGGTTATCCATTTTATTGGCAGAGTTGCTTGTAGTAGTCTTTTATGATGCTTTGTATTTCTGCAATGTCCATTGTAACTTCTTTTTCATTTCTAATTTTATTGCTTTGAGTCCTCTCCCTCTTTTTCTTGATGAGTCTGGCTAAAGGTTTATCAATTTTGTTTATCTTCTCAAAAAACCAGCTTTTAGTTTTATTGATCTTTGCTATTTTTTTCTTTGTTTCTATTTCACTTATTTCTGCTCTGCTCTTTATGATTTCTTTCCTTCTGCTAACTTTGAGTTTTGTTTGTTCTTCTTTCTCTAGTTCCTTTAGGTGGAAGGTTAGATTGTTTTTGATATTTTTGTTGTTTCTTGAGGTAGGATTGTAAACTTCCCCTTAGAACTGCTTTTGCTGCATCCTATAGGTTTTAGAACCTATAGGTTTATAGGTTTTTGTTGTTACTTGTCTCTAGGTATTTTTTGATTTCCTCTTTGATTTCTTCAGTGATCTCTTGGTTATTTAGTAACGTATTGTTTAGCCTCCATGTGTCTGTGTTTTTTACGTTTTTTTCCTTGTAATTGATTTCTAATCTCATAGCGTTTTGGTCAGAAAAGATGCTTGATATGATTTCAATTTTCTTAAATTTACCAAGGCTTGATTTGTGACCCAAGATGTGATCTCTCCTGGAGTATGTTCCATGCGCACTTCAGAAGAAAGTGTAGTCTGCTGTTTTTGGATGGAATATCCTATAAATATCAATTAACTCTATCTGGTCTATTGTGTCATTTAAAGCTTGTGTTTCCTTATTAATTTTCTGTCTGGATGATCTGTCCATTGGTGTAGGTGAGGTGTTAACGTCCCCCACTCTTATTGTGTTGCTGTCGATTTCCTCTTTTATAGGTGTTAACATTTGCCTTATATATTGAGGTCCTCCTATGTTGGGTGCATATATATTTATAATTTTTATATCTTCTTCTTGGATTGATCCCTTGATCATTGTGTAGTGTGCTTCCTTGTCTCTTGTAACATTCTTTATTTTAAAGTCTATTTTATATGCTATGAGTATTGCTACTCCAGCTTTTGATTTCCATTTGCATGGAATATCTTTTTCCATCCCTTCACTTTCAGTCTGCATGTTTTCCTAGGTCTGAAGTGGGTCTCTTGCAGACAGCATATATATTGGTCTTGTTTTTGTATCCATTCAGAGAGCCTGTGTCTTTTGGTTGGAGCATTTAATCCACTCACATTTAAGTTAATTGTTGATATGTATATTCCTATTACCATTTTCTAAATTGTTTTTGTAGGTCCTTTCCTTCTCTTGTGTTTCCCATTTAGAGGAGTTCCTTTAGCATTTGTTGTAGAGCTGGTTTCGTGGTGCTGAATTCTCTTAGATTTTGCTTGTCTGTAAAGCTTTTGATTTCTCCATCAAATCTGAATGAGACCATTGCCAGGTAGAGTAATCTTGGTTGTAGTTTCTTCCCTTTCATCACTTTAAATATATCATGCCGCTCCCTTCTGGCTTGTAGAGTTTCTGCTGAGAAATCAGCTGCTAACCTTATGGGAGTTCCCTTGTATGTTATTTGTCCTTTTTCCCTTGTTGCTTTATTAATTTTTCTTTGGCTTTAATTTTTGTCAATTTGATTACTATGTGTCAGCATGTTTCTCCTCAGGTTTATCCTGCCTGGGACTCTCTGCACTTCCTGAACTTAGGTCACTATTTGTTTTCCCATGTTAGGGAAGTTTTTGACTCTAATGTCTTCCAATATTTTGTCAGGTCCTTTCTCTCTCTCTTCTCCTTCTGGGACCCCTGTAATGCGTATGTTGGTGTGTTTAATGTTGTCCCAGAGGTCTCTTAGGCTGTCTTCATTTCTTTTCATTCTTTTTTCTTTATTCTCTTCCACGGTGGTGAATTCCACCATTGTGTCTTCCAGGTCACTTATCTGTTCTTCTGCCTCAGTTATTCTGCTATTGATTCCTTCTAGTGTATTTTTCATTTCAGTTATTGTATTGTTCATCTCTGTTTGTACTTTTTGTTTTGTTTTGTTCTTTAATTCTTTTAGGTCTTTGTTAAACATTTCTTGCATCTTCTCGATCTTGCCTCCATTCTTTTTCCGAGGTCCTGGATCATCTTCACTATCATTATTCTGAATTCTTTTTCTGGACAGTTGCCTATCTCCTTCTTTTTCTGGACAGTTGCCTATCTCCACTTCATTTAATTGTTTTTCTGGGGTTTTATCTTGTTCCTTCATCTGATACATAGTCCTCTGCCTTTTCATTTTGTCTATCTTTCTGTGAATGTGGTTTTCATTCCACAGACTGCAGAATTGTAGTTCTTCTTGCTTCTGCTGTCTGCCCTCTGGTGAATGAGGCTATCTAAGAGGCTTGTGCAAGCTTCCTGATGGGAGTGACTGGTGGTGGGTAGAGCTGGGTGTTGCTCTGGTGGGCAGAGCTCAGTTAAACTTAATCCAACTGTCTGCTGATGGGTGGGACTGGGTTTCCTCCCTTTTGGTTGTTTGGCCTGAGACAACCCAGCACTGGAGCCTACCTCGGCTCTTTGGTGTGGCTAATGGCAGTCTCTGGGAGGGCTTACACCAAGGAGTACTTCCCAGAACGTCTGCTGTCAGTGTCCTTTTCCCTGTGGTGAGCCACAGCCACCCCTCTCCTCTGCATCAGTCCCTCCAACACTAGCAGGTAGGTCTGGTTCAGTTTCCTATGGGGTCACTGTTCTTTCCCCTGGATCCTGATGCACACATTACTTTGTGTGTGCTCTCCAACAGTGGAGTCTCTGTTTCCCCCAATCCTGTCAAAGTCCTGCAATCATATCGTACTAGCCTTCAAAGTCTGATTCTCTAGGAATTCCTCCTCCCGTTTCCAGACCCCCAGGTTGGGAAGCCTGACGTGTGGCTCACTACCTTCACTCCAGTGGGTGGACTTCCGTGGTACAAGCGTTCTCCAGTTTGTGATTCACCCATCCAGCAGTTATAGGATTAGATTTTATTGTGATTGTGTCCCTTTTACTGTCTCATTGCGGCTTCTCCTTTGTCTTTGGATGTGGGGTATCTTTTTTGGTGTCTTCCTGTCAATGATTGTTCAGCAGTTAGCTGTGATTCTGGTGCTCTTGCAAGAGGGCATGAGCGCACGTCCTTCTACTCCACTGTCTTGAACCTAATGAGATATCTTGAGGAAAAGATTAACTAGGAAAACTGAGCTGAACAGAGAATGATTTTTCCACATCGTGATTGTGAACATGGCACTTTCCAGCTTAAAACTTTCACTTATTTCTTATTTCCTAGGACAGGGGCAACAAACTTTTTCTTAAAAGGTTCAGAAAATAAATGCTTTTGTGAACCATTTGTAGCCATAAATAATAATACCTCAACAAATAGGCATAGGTATGTTCCAATAAATCTTTATATATATATACATATATATATACTCTTTATATATAAAGAGTATGGCCTGAATTGCCTGAATTTGACTCACAAACCATAGTTTTCTGACCCCTGACCTAGGAAAAGAGGCAGATTTGCACATCTCCACATACTTATTTCCAGCCTCTTCTCCTTTGTTCACACAACTTTCTCTGCCTGAGAGTTCTTTCCTTGTGAGTAACTGTCAAATAACTACTGATGTCTCCAATCTAAATATATGGGTCTTTAATTTGGGGTTGCCTTTCTTCATCCTCTCCTTATCTACCCTCTAGTAGAATAAACTCCTTATTTTTCATTCTTTCTTTCAGAAACATTTTGTCAATGTTCTCCACGTTTCGGATACTCCAGTGAACAAAATAGAGATACCTGCTATTTGCAGCTTCCATTCTGGGGGAAGATTACAAACAATAAAACATTATCATTCATTAAAATAAGTAAATAGATCATGTTGCATGTTAGATCGTGAACATTATTATGAGAAAATAAAGAAATAGAGTATTATAGGGGAAATAGGGAATATGTGTAGAAAAGGGGCAGTTTGCTGTATTAAATTGAGTTCTCAGCGTAAGCCTCACTGAGAAAATGGGACTTGAGAAAATATTTGAAAAAGAGAGAAAGCATAGCAGATATCCTTTTTTTTTGTTTTCTGTAAAATGCAGTCCCTGTATTTCTTTTTGTTTAAATTTATTTTATTGAAGTATAGTTGGTTTACAACGTTGTGTTAGTTTCTTCTGTATGGCAAAGTGATTCAGTTATACATATATATACATTCTTTTTCATATTATCTTCCATTATGATTTATCACAGGATATTGAATATAGTTTCCTGTGCTATACAGTAGGACCTTTTTGTTTATCCATTCTATATATAATAGTTTGCATCTGCTAATCCCAAGCTCCCAATCCTTCCCTCCCCCCACCCGCCCTCCCCCTTGGCAACGACAGGTCTGTTCCCTAAGTCTGTGAGTCTGTTTCTGTTTCATTGATAAGTTCATTTGTGTCATATTTTAGATTCCACAGGTAAGTGAAGCAGATATCTTTTTTATAGAGAGAACTATGAGAGCAAACATCATAAGATAAGACTGGCCAGTGTGAATGGACACAGTTAGTAAGGAGGGGAGTCGGCAGAGATGAATGTAGAGAGAATAGGAGTTGGGACCAGATCCTGTGGGGCCTCATAAACCATTACAAGGGCTATGGCTTTTACTTTGAACGAAAGTGGAAGCCATCAATGAGCACAGGATTGATATGACCTGGCTTATGTTTTAGAGGGATTATTTTTGACTACTGTCCTGAGAAAGGATTGCAACGGGGCAAAGGCAAAAGGTGGATGTGGTGATATTAGTGACGAGGCTCCTTCAATAATCCAGTCAAGGGATAATGTGGCTCTGACCAAGGGGGCAGCAGTGGAGGTGTTGAGAAGCATCCAGCTTCTGGATTTTAAAATTCTTCCTTTGCACCCTCCTACACTGTTGAAAGAATGTAAATTGGAGCAGCCATTTTGGAAAACAGTCTGGAAGTTCCTTTAAAAACTAAAAATAATGTTACCATATGATCCAGCAATCCCACTCCTGGGCATATATCCAGAAAAGAAGAAAACTCTAATTCTAAAAGATACATGCACCCCAGTGTTCATAGCAGCACTATTCACAATAGCTAAGACATGGAAGCAACCTAAATGTCCATCAACAGAGGAATGGATACAGAAGATGTGGTACATATATATAATGGAGTATTACTCAACCATAAAAAAGAGTGAAATAGTGACATTTGCAGCAACATGGATGGACCTAGAGAACATCATACTAAGTGAAGTAAGTCAGACAAAGACAAATATTATATGATATCACTTATATGTGGAATTTTTAAAATAATACAAATGAATCTATATACAAAACAGAAACAGACTCACAGACATAGAAAACAAACTTATGGTTACCAAAATGGAAAGGGAGGGGGGAGGGATAAATCAGAAGTATGGGATTAACAGATACAAACTACATAAAATAGATTAGAAACAAGGACCTACTGTATAACACAGGGAACAATGTTCAGTATCTTGTAATAACCTGTAATGGGAAATAATCTGAAAAAAAAAAAAAATATATATATATAAAACAATCACTTTGCTCTACACCTGAAACTAACACAATATTGTAAATCAACTATATGTCAATAATAGAAGATAAAAGTTAAAAAATAAAATAAAATTCTCCTTTTGCATTTTGCATATATTTGCATCAAAATGCCTTTAAAAGTATTTCTAATTATTTATATAAATGTCTATGTCACCCATATCAGACCATTAGGAAAGTAACATGCCTATTTGTATTTCTAAGACTTAATTCATTATTTATTAAATAATCCAGTAAATATTTAACACATATCTGGATGAATGAATAAAGGAATGAATGAGTCAGCCAATCAAGCAATGAATTTGAAAAGTAAGCATTTTTCAAAAAAAAAATAAAAGATATATTTAAATAACAGGGATATAAAACAAAAGTGCAATGATGAATTGTCACCAGAAATAAATTAATTATAATGTGCCTAATTAGCATACAATGTAAAAATGTGATTTTTGTTTGTTACTGTTGCTTTTTCTTCATTTTTGTGACCTTCTCTATGTCCCTAAGTCTCTCCCTTTTCTCTCTTAATTCATCACTTTAGTTCATTCCAACTATCTGTCTTACTCATTCCTATGTTCCAGCATTTTTTCCTCATTTTCTCATCAGTTTCAGAATTAATGGGATAATGGAAGTTGCCCCTTGGGAATTCCCTGGCAGTCCAGTGGTTAGGACTCTGTGCTTCCACCGCAGGGGGGCCTGGGTTAGATCCCTGGTTGGGGAACTAAGATCCCAAAAGCTGAGAGGGGGCCAAAAAAAATAAAGGAAATTGCCCCTAGTCATGACTCAGACTACTGTGTGTGAACTCTACTGATTAAGTCGTACCATGTCCTTAAACCACAGAATGCTCTTGATGTCTGTTAGGGAAAAAAATCATTTTTTTCCTCTTCAATATACCTACTCATTAAAAAGAAAAAGATGTTCTCTAAAGAAAACATAAGAAATCTCCCCTGTATGTTTCCAATATCTATTATATCATGAGCCCCATGGTTTGCATTTGGTAAACTGTGATGCAAAATTCATTTCTATCAAACATTTTTGGAGATGCTAAATATCTCCTTCAACCCACCCTCCAAAAAGTCTCCATCTATAGGAAAACCAAGTAGCATCTAAAAATACTTTTTTCAGAAGATTATCTAAAACAGAGGTCCCCAACAACCCCTGGGGCCATGGACCGGTAGTGGCCACGGCCTGTTAGGAACTGGGCCGCACGGCAGGAGGTGAGTGGCTGGCGAGGGAAGCTTCATATGCCGCTCCCCATCACTCCCCGTTGCTCGCATTATCGCTGAACCATCCCCCCAACCCGTGGAAAAATTGTCTTCCACAAAACCTGTCCCTGGTGCCGAAAAGGTTGGGGACCAATGATCTAAAATCATAAATTTCTTAATAACTACAGGATTGCCAAGTGTGAATCACTGTAGGGCCTATTCATTTCAGGATCTTTGCTGCTTCAGGTTCTGCCCTCAACTTATTAATGCATTTGTGAGGTAAAGTGTGGAACATTTACAGTTGTGGGTTGTTTTCATAGAACTATTGCATTTATTTCAAAAGTGTTTAATACTTTTTTCTCCATTATAAAAAGACAATCCCCAAATAAATTGGATTACCTGGATAAAAGAAAAGCAATTGAATTGTAGTTATTTTTAAGGGGCATTTGAAGAAACACTATACTTCATTCTTCTGTATAGAGATGAACAGATTTCTATAAAGGCTGATTAGCCCATCTAAGGATTTACATCACTGGATTGAGGTGCAAACTGTTCATTTTGCTGCATTTCAGCAGAGTATGTATAAAACTGGATGTCCTTTCTCTTTGCAAACCATGAATTCCCAAAAGGGAGTGTGACTCTGTAGCAGGGTCTGAATTGAAAGAAACAGGAAAACTAGAGCTATAATGGTTCTGCTACAACATTCTCTAGCTTCTTTTATAAACTGTTCAGTTTTAGATTTCTCACCACAGTAAACACATTTACTGCAGCCAGGATCTAGGTTGTTGTTGTAGGAAGGTAGTTCTCTGGGGTATTTGCATAAATTCCCTTCTACGAAGAACATGGAGAAAACCTAGGTGAAAATATTTTCTTGAGTGTATTGCTGGTCCCTAGTTTGAAACAAAGGAGAAAATCACTCTCATTTGTCATCCAGTTTCTTTGATGCAAAGTCATTTTATTTATTTATTTTTTAACTCACAACGTGACCCAGCAGAGGATCTTAAGACAAAGAATCAAAGATCTTAGTTCAGGCTTTAGCTCTGCTATAATCAAGTTTTGTTGCTTTAGATAAAGTCCCTTTACCTCTGTGTTCCAGTTTCCTCATTTATAAGGCTGTAATCAACACTAACCTTGTCTGCTTCTGAGAAGTAATATGTTAACCAAATAAATATTTGTGTGAAATGTCTTTGAGGAGATACAGGAAACTAAAATAACCCAGTTCCCAAACTTGGAATAACTATATTCACATGTATTTTATCTTTCAACCAATGCCTTGAGCACCCACATACTTTGTTTATCAGGGAGAAATGCTTTTGACTGTAAGTATTAATATCCAAATAGAAGCAGTTTAAATCAGAGGGGCATTTATTGTTCAGTTAAAATGAAGTCTGGAGGTTCAGTTGGTTCAGTAAAGGTCACCAGCTTTCTTTTCATTGTGAATTATTCTTAGGGTGTAAGCTTTTTCATCCACATGCCTGTTATCACCTCCTCTTTTCCAGTAATAAATGCCTGGCTAAGGTACAGATACCATCATGTGCATGTGTAAGGCTGGGAAACATTGGCTAGGGGAAGAGATCCAGCTCTCTTGTTCCTGACCTATTCATCTAGACATTATCTTTTCCAGAAACTCCCCCTATCAGATATCCCCTGACACATCAGCTTCCAGATCTACCTTATATTGCCACCTCTGCAGTGAAAGAGACCTGTCTTTACAGCATATAAGATGGGAAGCCTGCAAAGGATAAATGGGTGAGAAATGGCTTCGGGATAACCAACCAATAACATCTGCTGCACCTTAACTGAAAGTTCAATACATCTTCTTGAGAACATAACCCCACAGCCTACGGTTGCTGCTGTACATTCACACTCTTATGTGATTCTATTTTTTGTTTAAGCAGCTATAATAAGGTGAACTTAGTGGTCCAGGTCCCTGCCCAAGTTTCATTTGGGGCACGAAGGTTATGAGTTGATTTTTAGCTGTGACCCCCAGTCTTATTGTTCCCCCGAAAGTAAACACCATTCTATGGAGGTGAAAGCATCAGTCCCACCCCGTTAGGTAACGAATTCTTGTCAGTAAAATCTTTGACCCTCTTTTTCAGATGAGGTCACTAGTCTGGTCTCTGTTATTTCTTTGGAATGATCTTATTGTTAGAGCCTCATTGGCTTGCATTCGCTAAACCAGTCAGAAAGCAAAAGGTGACATTATAAGATTATCTCCTGTATCCATTTGTCCGTAAATATAAACTTAAAGATGTCTCCCTACTTATTCTCTGAAGAAATATAATCTTAATCAAGGTGAATTTGTTTCCCTGCTCTCAAGGCAAAGCAGGCGGTAATAATTCTCTCCCTATCACACAGTCCCTCAAAATGAAGTCATTCCTGTTTCATCCAGGCATCCTATTACTCATTATATTCTTATTAAACCACTGTCTTTTTGCATTATTGACACAACTTAGAGTAAAGGAACTCACTTCTGATCAGTCATTGAAACCCAAGGGGCTCCTTTCTCTCCTCAGTTTGCCCTTCAGAATCCAATAAGAGGCAGAATGACTCTATCCATAAGCACCTGGCTGTGGAATTGTTCGCTGTCTCAGAAGCAGTTCTAAAAGTAGCGTTGAGGAAGCTGGTATGGGAACCACAAGGAATAGTAATTGGATTCTGCAACCCACATAGAAGCCTCTGGTGTACTTGATTAACCTTGAGAGGCTCTAGGAAATGTTTCTAGAATAATAAAACAAAAACGTATTGGCCACGCTCAACCTTGCATACTGAATCCAAGGATCACATTCCTAAGCCAGTTAGGAAACACCTGGGGAAAAAAATTAGAGCTGTTTTCCATTTTTTTACAAAAACAACTCATTACTTTCCTCATAGAGGTGTTGGACTGAAATTTGCAAGGGATAGTGGGAAGCAGGGTCTCTACATATGTCACGGGGGACCCCCCCCCACCAGTCCTATTATTTATTTATTTATTTATGGCTGTGTTTGGTCTTCGTTGCTGCTCGTGGGCTTTCTCTAGTTGGCGGCGAGCGGGGGCTACTCTTTGTTGTGGTGCACAGGCTTCCCATTGTGGTGGCTTCTCTTGTTGTGGAGCACGGGCTCTAGGCGCGTGGGCTCAGTAGTTGCGGCTCGCGGGCTCTAGAGCGCAGGCTCTAGAGTGCAGGCTCAGTAGTTGTGGCGCACGGGCTTATTTGCTCCGCGGCATGTGGGATCTTCCCGACAAGGGCTCGAACCCTTGTCAGGTAGGCAGGGTTAAGAACCATTGGCAAGTAGGTTCTTAACCACTGCACCACCAGGGAAGTCCCACCAGTCCCATTTTAAGAAGAACATTACCAGACCTTGATTCTATTCTGTTGATGCAGAAAGCCCTTTGCCTTCTTCCTGACATCATTCTTCCCAATCTAACTCAGTGGTGGCAAGGGCAAGCCTACTTCCCTGACTCTTCTACCCCTAACACTATTTCTTCCTCATAGCAGGAGTTCAATAAATAATAGCTTGATAAAATATGAATTTATAATATTTTAAAATGTAATATTTATATAATATAATATAGAAATATTCTGTTGAGTAAATACATGAGTGAGAGTGGCAGCTTGACCATGCAGTGGGATATATGAGGTGGGGCAAACTGGGGCAAGCAAAGAGGCCTCAAATTCCAAATACAGCTCACACGGAAGAAATTTAGCTTCCAATCCTATAAGGAAGCAGGATGCCAAAGAAAGGTGACCTACCTTAAAGGCACAGATAGCCTGACTGTAAAAGGTGAAGGAAGATGACAGGTGCTTCCAATGACATTAGAGTTGAAAGAGTTTCCTGAGGCATAGAGAGTCTGTGTCTGAAATAAATGAGATGTTTGATGGGTTTGATATTCATTGGATACCTCTGGGAAAACATTTCAAGTAGTTTGCTTTCCAAACCTTTTTCTTGGTAAAGTAAAGAGTGGAGATGCGTCACCTAAAACCCAAGCAACTTGCTTCCCTTGGCAGCAAAGTCAATCTCTATTCATAGAATGGGCATGTTCCTGAGCCTTAGCAATTTATGTTCCTTTTATTCTCAGAACACATATCAGCCCAGTGAGTCTCAGTGCATGTGCTTGACATATTTCAATGTTATATTGCAAAGTAAAACACTCTTTCTCTTCATGTGCACTGAGTTTTCAGATGGGAGTTCTTACATTGCAAACCCATTGGTCAAGTATAGCTCCTGTGCTCATAGACCCTTGTCTCCTTTTATGTGCTACACATTTAACAACAATGACACACGCAGTCCCCTCATAGTAGTAATAAGCTCCTGCTAAAGAATTCACATACTAAGAGCTAACATAGAGTTTTGAATATCTTTTGTCATTATGTATTGGGTTGGCCAAAAATTTCTTTCAAGTTTTTCCATAATACCTTTCCTAAGGTAGGGTAATCTATGGGAAATTCCAGATGATTATCACCAGTTTCCTTAATAAAACTTTTTACTCCTCACGTCATCTGTACCTGGCCAAAATGAAAATATTTCAAATGAAAACATCCTTACTAAGGATATGGTGAAATATATCACTGCAAACTCATGTCACATTTTTTTCAAATGAAATAACAGAAAAAGAAATAAGAAACCAAAAATTTAATCTAGTTCCATATATATATATATATATATATTTTCCTTTTAAATATGAAATTTAAAAACCATTGCCTAGGGACTACCCTGGTGGTCCAGTGGTCAAGACTTCACCTTCCAATGCAGGGAGTGTGGGCTCCGTCCCTGGTTGGGGAGCTAAGATCCCACATGCCTCGCGGCCAAAAACCAAAACATAAAACAAGAGCAGTATTGTAACAAATTCAATAAAGACTTAAAAAATGATCCACATCAAAAAAATCTTTAAAAAAAGAAAACAAACAAACCATTGCCTACTTTAGGCACATTTTGGAAGATTTCTCTCAATTGTATCAGGTTAATTCCTACACATTGTTTTAGATGAGACATATTATTTTTCCTACATTTTGAAAAGATTTCTGTTTAGATTAATTGTTAAAATATTGTAGCACCCTGATGGTCTAAAAATGTTAAGATATAATCACAGTTTTTTTTTTAATTTTTGTAGACACAAAGACTTTTCCCTTACCTGAGCTTCAGTTTCTTCAAGGGTACATGAGATATTTTAAATAGAGGATACTTAAGATCTTTCCCTATTCTAAGAATCAATGACTAATTTACATTACAAGGAAAGAAAGATATGAGATTTTTCTGTGCAACTTCATTATTCTTATTTCTCAGCATCACCTTTACTGACTGTGACAGCTAGTATTCAAAGATACCCACTCTTGTGAACTACACTCTCCTGTGAACTTCTTTTAATCAGTAGAATGTGGAAGGGGTGATAATGTGTGACTGCCAGTGCTAAGTCATAAGAAACAAAGACTACAATCTGGATACACTAGAACACTTGCTCTGGGGAAGCCAGCAGCCAGGTAAATAATTCAGCTACAGAGATGTTGCAATGCTCTGAGGAGGCCCTAGCTTGTCATGTTGAAAGGCTACATGGAAAGCAAAAGACATCCAGTCAGTTCCCACGCTGGCTGAGGACCAGCCTGTGAGTGAAGGAGCCATCATGGATATTCACCTCATTGGACCTTCAAGATGTTTCTTGTTGCAGTTGCAATCTTTTTGCAACTCAATGAGAGATCTGAGCCCAATCAACCCACTGTAAGAGATAAATTATAAGCAACAAAAATCTGGTGGGCGGTTTTGTTACACAGAAATAGATAAAAAAATACCAACTACATTTTTAATCTATGGTCTCCATTAAAGTCCTCATCTATCACATTGATACAATTTTCCTCTCATATATTGATCTTTTTCCTTCTATTTTTTTCCATAATGATAAGCCTCACATTTTGAAAGGCACATTAAAAAGGTAGCCTGTTGGATAGTAAATATCCTGTACAATGGTATCAAAAAACCTGGTTTCTAATCCCCATTTTACAAAGTAGTTGACTTTCCTATGACTTTAAGCAAGTCATTGCCTACTTTTTCTGCATCCCACTGTATACAGTTTATGTAATTAAAACAGAATTTATTTTATTGAAGTACTTAATAATGCCAAGAAACAACAACAAAACTGGGAATGGAAAAACTGTAAATTCTACTATGAAAGACAGTTTTCCATAACAGAAAATTCTAAGTCCTCTGCTCCCTCCCAGAATTTTTTATGATCTAGTTGATACTCATACGGCTCATATTTATATCAGCCATCTCCTCGTTTTAAAAAAATGGTAAGAAAAAAAAATGACCTTATGTTTATCTCAAATGTTAATGTCACATTTAATTACATAGATAAGAAGTTGTATCTGATTCTGTGCTTAATATTAAAAAGTCTTATCTAAGTAATGGTATTAGAAAAAATAGCATGTTTTTCCAGTTATTGTATTGTGCACATTTAATTAAGACCAACTTTTCAAAGTTCTCTCCTGTCTTGCTCACCCCAGAGCCTTTGGGAAACAGAGGAAAGATCTGAAATGTGTGAAGGATGGTCAGTTCAATGTTTAGAAAGAAGGGAGAATTGCAGTGTTTGCAAAGAAATAAGCAAAAATAGCACCCAGAAGATGGACAGAGTAGGTTGCTGGAGCTAAAGAAAATGCCTGGAGTTTCCCTCTGGGTCTGGTTGCCTAGATTTTAAGACTTCCATTACTGGGTCATCAGTTTCTTGAAGAAATAATAAAAGCATCTAGACCACAAAATATAAACTATTTTGTTATGATAATGCAGGTGTGAGTTTGAATTTTGAGTAGCATGATTGATTGAATTGGATGAAGTGATGGTGAAGTGGGCTAGCTTATCCCATTTGTGATGGTTTATAAAATCCAGAAGCATGACCTCCTGACCTCACAGAAAGAGAAGGGCTGAGGTTCATTATAGGCATAGCCCATCTTAGCAACACAGGATCTCCAAAAATGCTAACCACTGCTAAAAACAATGGTTTCTCAACTCAGACTAGACAAGTACATTATTACCAACTGCAAAGACAAATCCTATCCCTTTTCCTCTCCATTAGCATGCCCAGCCTGCCATAGGGAAGGTTTCAGTAGTGCCCTTCCTGCTCCCTGCTCTGGGCTGAGCAATGTATGACTACAGCAATATGCATGCATGTGTGCTCAACCTAAAAGAGTGTGGTCCTTGTCACCATTCACCACAAGAATAAAATAACCTAAAACATTTCTTACTGGGTAGTTACATAACTTCCCTACCATCCTCAGAATATGAGAACTCAAGGAACTTCTCCCTCCGGGGGGAATCCATCCCTGTACTGAGCTTCCGTATGACACTCATCAGGTTCCACATAGTGGATGAAATCCATTTCTCTCCACATTGTCCTATCCTAGTCAGGAGCTACTGGGCACCACTGCACTTTAAGAACAAGTTACAGAATGTAGGTTAAACAGCTACATTGTCATTGGAAAGAGAAATGTATGTGGAAGAAGAGATTTATTACCCAATTCACATAAATATTGAATTGATTTTTGACAGGTGGAAAAAATGAAGTGAATGGTTTTTAGTAATCGAAACTAGAATATAAAAATGCGTACAGCAGTTTTTCCCATGATTTTTTGGGGAGGAAGGAGGGAAGGGTTTTACTGAAATATATGTCTGGTGATACATATATTTAAATCTATTTGCTAGTATTTCTATTTTTAACCTCTCAATGTAGGTTAAAGCTGTATATTTTCTCACTCTTTAATGGCTATTAAATGAGTCTGTTCTCAAACACCAAGGATAATAATTTTAGAGTACAAGACAAAAGTGTTCCTGTCGGTTGCTCTCTGAATATTAACGGACTAAGTTTATTGCTAGATTACATGATTAAAACAACAGATTTTAATAACCATCAAAAGCATAAAAGTTATGCTCATGTGTCTGCTGGTGTAAATTTATATTTGTTCAACACAGAGAGTGTTTCTATATTTACAGCTAGATAGAGGAAAAAAAGCAAAAACTTCCTTCCAAACTAGCATTGTTTGTTTGCAAAAGTACCTAAAGTCAAAATAGAAGACACAGATTTTTATATCTTACAACTAAGATACTTCATAATATTTGCATAGAATGGTGTTTCCCAAACTGTCCTTGGGTACTCATACTTTTACTTGAAAAACATAAAAAGTACTAATCAAACAGTTGCTTGAAGGATTTGAGAAACACCAGATTTTTATAGGCTCTCACAGCCTTTAAAATACTAATGTGAATTGGGAATCTCCAAAAGAGGCATGTAGTATACAGAGTTTGCTAAATATATTTGACCACAAAACCTTTGGGTACGTGTGAGTGTGCTTGTGTACTGAACATTTGTTAACAGATAAAAGAAGTAGTTTTCTGACTTCACAGCTTGGAGGAAAATGCTGGTGTAGAATATGATTTATGGAACCACAATTCATTTCACACGCAGACACAAACACAGGTACATACACAAAACTCCCTTAATATCAGAGTAACTACATATATAAAAGCAGTAGTTCTTGAGTTAAATAATTCATAAAAATTATTGGGATATCTGTTTTTAAAATTGTAGTTTTAGAGACCCTTATAAATAGACATTCTGATTCAGTCTTTGGAGGGGTTCAGAAACCTCTATTTTTAATAAGTACTCTAGGTAATTCTAATACAGAGCCCCATGTGTCTTACTTAGAGAAACACTGATCAAACTTTATATTTCTAATAAGTTTATTTTTTTTGTATGTGTGTGTGTTATCTATGTATCACAGCCCCATATTATAAAGTGAATAAAGATGAAATGTACAAATGTACATTTTAACAAAATGTATTGTTAAATTTCGGCAAAGGAAGCATTCTTCTCCTCATTTATTTTCCCATCTCTCTCTACAACTATTGAGGAATAGTAGAGCTCTTATTGGCTGGTATGTTTTATTGGTCATTATTCCTGATTAAATACTGAGTGCATCTAGGCTTGGTCTTTTAATGCATCCTAGGACACCTCTGCCAAAAAAGGAGCAGCCCCAGGCAGTCATCAAAAAATCTCTACTTGGCCCATTTATCACAAATCCTCACCTCTGGAATTGGGTGATGAGAAAGAGAAGAGAGAGAGAAAAGTAAAGGATTAACCATTTGTGAACCATTGATCCCTCCTCAGCTTGATGTCCCTCTTTTTCCCTCCCCCACTGAGTATCAGAGATACTCAATCAGCATTAGAGAAATTTCCATCATGGTTGTAGAATTCAACTACTCCCCCACCCCACCCCAGTGTGTTCAATACACTAGGGGATTAGAGTTTATCAGTGAACAGCAACAGAGGAAGGATGGTCCTCATCATTTGGGGAATGGTTCATCTTTCTGAATTGAAGGGAAAGAAAATATAAATGAATTAATCACATATCCAAAGGCTACATATAACAAAGACATATGCACCTTGGATGGGAGAGCCAATTTTGTCCAGAAATTGTAGAGGGACATCAGGAGGTTGAGCTATTATTGAATGTTTAAAATAAACAATGAACTATTGTTCAGAGATCATTTAGTGCACTGGGAGTTGTAGAAGGCAAACTAAAGAGAATACAGGCAATTTTTTTTTTAATTGAAGTATAACCGATATACAACATTATATTAGTTTTGGGTGTACAACATAATGATTCAATATTTGAATATATTGTGAAATGATCATCACAGTAAGTTTAATTAACATCTGTCACCATACACAGTTACAAAGTTTTTTTTCTTGTGATGAAAACTTTTAAGATTTCCTCTCTTAACTTCAGATATACAATACAGTATTATTAACTACAGTCACCATGCTGTTCATTGCATCCCCAGGAGTTATTTGTTTTACAAGTGAAAGTTTGTACCTTTTGACCCCCTTCACCCATTTCACCGTTTGCCTGTGGCAACCACAAATCTGTTCTCCATATTTATGAGCATGGTGCTTTTTGTTTGTTTGTTTGTGTTTGTGTTTGTTTTTAAGATTCCCCATATGAGTAAGATCATATGGTATTTGTCTTTCTCTGTCTGACTTATTGTACTTAGCATAATGCCCTCCCGGTTCATCCATGCTGTCATAAATTCAAAGTTTCATTCTGTGTTATGGCTAAGTAATATTCCATTGTGTGTGTGTATATATATATATATATATATATATATATATTTTACATTTCTTTGTCCATTCATCCATCGATGGACACTTAGGTTGTTTCCATGTCTTGGCTGTTCTAAATAATGCTGCAATGAACATAGTGGTGCATATATCTTTTCAAATTAGTGCTTTCTTTTTCTTTGAATAAATACCCAGAAGTTGGATTGCTGGATCATATGATAGTTCCATTTTTAATTTTTAAAGGAATCTCCATACTGTTTTCCATAGTGGTTGGACCACTGTGGAAGTTTTTAATATTTGTAATAATTTGATTTTATGCTAAAAGTCAACGCAAGGTTTCTGGGACAGGGATCAAAGTTATTATAACTTACAGCAATAACTATGACAGTTTCCCACATCCTGTGCTCCGCAGGTGAAACTCTGAGAGCCAGAGTCACACCTGCACAGATAGGGTCTGTTCTGCAGGGCAGAACTCCTAAAATGAAATCTAGGTGTTTATATAGGTTACAAGTTGCCCTCTGTCTTTGTGAGAGAGGGAGTAAACCTTCTCGTTCTCTAGTTATTTGCCTTCCATTGGAATGTAAATAGCTGGCTGCCAAGCTCCAGGTTTCATTTCCCTTTGAAACATAAACACATAGGGAGAGAACTCTAACTTCCTCCAGAGATTTCTAGCTTTTCAACCACCCTTTAACTTCCAAGCCTCGTCCTTTAACCTAGGTGCTAACAACATTTGATCAGAAAGTCCTAACTATGTATAAACATTAAAACGTTCACTTCCTGATGATGACTGTTTCTATTGGAAATGGCTAACCACTCATTTGACAATCTGAAATCCACAACTGTCATTTTACCAGCATCGTTCTCGCTGGAATCGAGCTAATGGTCACCTTTCTGTCTTTATTTACTCAATTTAGAGTTGTTCTCCCAGGTACCCCAAGCTCAACAAGCCCAGTTCCTAAAGTCATAATTTACTTTCCAAAATCTGCTCCTTATTCATCATCCTTTACTTCAGTAAACAGCATCACAATCCACCCAGGTGCTCAGGCCAAAAAACTGGATGTTACATTGACACCAGCATCTTCCTTACCACCAGTAAAACACCGACTCTGTCAACTACAGCCATGCCTCTACATCTCCATTCAAACCACGTACATTTTTTAAGTGTCTACTGCAAAAGCATCCCAACTAATCCATTGCTTTTATCCTGAATCCATTCTGCAACTCAAGTAATATTTACAGAGAAATTTTTATATGTCACTTACCTAAAACCCTTTATGGCATCCCACTGCCTTTAGGAAGTTAACTCATTGTCAGATTGCACTAGCACAGCCCCTTGAGATCTAGATAAAAATGAGATACTCAACATTTCATCATCTTTCTTGACTTTTTATTTCGTCTCTTCCTCTGTTGACCTCGGTCTGTGCCACATTAATCATAATATAAAACTCAGCCTCTTCTTCAGATTTTGAAACTAAACATTCCTCACAAGAACCACTGAGAAGCAATATAGTACAGTAATTAAGAGCAGAAGTTCTAGAAGTAAACTTTCTGAATTTAAATTTACCTCTTCACTTTCCATGTGTATGGCCTTGGACAAATTTATTACTCTTTCTGTGCCAGAGCTTCCTTATATGTAAATGCAGATAACAATACACCTAAGTTTGCTATGATGAATAAATTAATTAGTACAGGCAAAGCATTTAGAATTGATTTTGACACATAGTAAATATTCAATAAATGTCAGCTATTTTGTTTATTGCCATAGTTTACAAACAGACATGTTTTGCTTAGTATGTGCTCTTTAAAAAAAAAGATATAGATAGATGGATAGATACATAGATATAGATAGATGGATAGATACATAGCTATAGATAGATGGATAGATACATAGATATAGATAGATGGATAGATACATAGCTATAGATAGATGGATAGATACATAGATATAGATAGATGGATAGATATATAGATATAGATAGATGGATAGATACATAGATATAGATAGATGGATAGATACATAGCTATAGATAGATGGATAGATACATAGCTATAGATAGATGGATAGATACATAGCTATAGATAGATGGATAGATACATAGCTATAGATAGATGGATAGATACATAGCTATAGATAGATGGATAGATACATAGCTATAGATAGATGGATAGATACATAGCTATAGATAGATGGATAGATACATAGCTATAGATAGATGGATAGATACATAGCTATAGATAGATGGATAGATACATAGCTATAGATAGATGGATAGATACATAGCTATAGATAGATGGATAGATACATAGCTATAGATAGATGGATAGATACATAGATATAGATAGATGGATAGATACATAGCTATAGATAGATGGATAGATACATAGCTATAGATAGATGGATAGATACATAGCTATAGATAGATGGATAGATACATAGATATAGATAGATGGATAGATACATAGCTATAGATAGATGGATAGATACATAGCTATAGATAGATGGATAGATACATAGCTATAGATAGATGGATAGATACATAGCTATAGATAGATGGATAGATACATAGCTATAGATAGATGGATAGATACATAGATATAGATAGATGGATAGATACATAGCTCTAGATAGATGGATAGATACATAGATATAGATAGATGGATAGATACATAGATATAGATAGATGGATAGATACATAGCTATAGATAGATGGATAGATACATAGCTATAGATAGATGGATAGATACATAGATATAGATAGATGGATAGATACATAGCTCTAGATAGATGGATAGATATATAGATATAGATAGATGGATAGATACATAGCTCTAGATAGATGGATAGATACATAGATATAGATAGATGGATAGATACATAGATATAGATAGATGGATAGATATATAGATATAGATAGATGGATAGATACATAGCTCTAGATAGATGGATAGATACATAGATATAGATAGATGGATAGATACATAGCTCTAGATAGATGGATAGATACATAGCTCTAGATAGATGGATAGATATATAGATATAGATAGATGGATAGATACATAGCTCTAGATAGATACATTTTGCCCTGAGGTAGCCATAGTCCCCAATGCATCTGATTATTTTATTTCTGTCTCAGCCAGTCTTATTCATATATATTATTTCCCTGGTTCCTGGTTTTCATCTTCCAATATTGGGAAAGGCTGAGGAAGGGTTTACATCAGAGCAATGCAGATAAATTTTAATGGAAGAGCAAGCTACAGAGCTCCTAGAATTTCACCTTATCCCAGACTCCAGACTCTTATCATCTCGCTGGTTCCTCTCTTTATCTCCCCCTCCAGTATCTCGTTTTCTTCCTATACTAATCTAGAAAGTCCCAATTATTCTTCTATTATGCAGAGAAACATCCCATCAGTAATCCCGCTCATTTTAGAGGATCCTTTTCTTATGGCCATCCCTCTCCAGGTGGTGAGGAATCTACAGGGCCACTGGACCTTGCCCACTTGGAGCCAGCAGTCTTCCTTTAGATGGCGCTCTGGGTACTCAGGGCTTAGGAATTCCCTGCCGAAAGTTCCCAAGCTCATTTCAGGGCTTGGGTAGGCTTTTTTTCCCCAGGATAAATCACATGAATATCTAAACTTGGAGTGTCTGCATGCTTTCATACAGGATTCCTCCTAGTATGGGTAGGAAAAATGGGGGATAGTTTGAGAATTTAAAGTAGGGCCGACAAAAAATAAATAAATAAATAAATAAAGTAGGGCCGAAATATTGTCTCTCTCTGTGCCATCAGATTCCAGTACAGAATTCCCAGAAGTCCAAGAATTCTAACTTCAAACCTGTTTCTCCAACTTATTGTGAAGATATATTTCTCAAGGTAGCATGATAGAACATATTTTTTACCAGTTTGTTAGCTTGATTTATAATTTTTAAATATCTAGACATATGGTATGTAAGTGTCCATTTGATCTCTTGATGTGGAGCCTGCAAATGTTAAGCTCTGGCCTGCACCCCACCTCTTCTAAGTCTTGGCCCCAACCAACACAGAGGTCCCTGGGGTAGTGGTGAGACTTGCCTTCTACTCCAAGAACTTTTCAAAGTTTTGTTTTGTGTTTTTATTTCAAACAAGGACTTTTTTAATATATAAATTTATTTATTTATTTATTTATTGGCTACGTTGGGTCTTCATTGCTGCACGCGGGCTTCCTCTGGTTGCGGCGAGCGGGGGCTACTCTTCATTGTGGCGTGCACGCTTCTCATTGCGGTGGCTTCTCCTGTTGCAGAGCACGGGCTCTAGGCATGCAGGCTTCAGTAGTTGCGGCACGTGGGCTCAGCAGTTGTGGCTTACGGGCTCTAGAGCGCAGGCTCAGTAGTTGCGGCGCACAGGCTTGCTTGCTCCGCGGCATGTGGGATCTTCCCGGACCAGGGCTCAAACCCGTGTCCCTTGCATTGGCAGGCAGATTCTTAACCACTGCACAACCAGGGAAGTCCAAAAGAAGGACATTTTTATGCCTACTAGAATTTCTTTTTTTTTAATTGACGTGTACTTGATTTACAATGTTGTGTTAATTTCTGCTGTACAGCAAAGTGATTCAGTTTTATATATATATATATATATATATATATATATATATATATTCTTTTCCATTGTGGTTTATTACAGGATATTGAATATAGTTCCCTGTGCTATACAGTAGGACCTTGTTGTTTATCTGCTCTATATATAATAGTTTGCATCTGCTAACCCCAAACTCCCAATCCAACCTTCCCCTGCCGCCCCCTCACCCTTGGCAAACGCAAGTCTGTTCTCTATGTCTGTTAAAATTTCTGATGTTAACTTTTAGGTAATAAACTATTTTCAGATCATTTTTACACATTGAAGACCCAAATCTGAAACAGAGGCTGTAGAGGTCTGTGTACTTTGTTATCTATCAGTACATAACTTACGATCCTAGTTTCACACCACTTTCCTCCTGGTTCTCACTATCCTGGCCATGCTGAGCATTGCTCAACAACTTAAACACAGCATGCTCTTACCTGCCTCAGGGCCTTTGGGCTGTTATTTCTATTTGAATTGTTCTTCCCCTCCTTTTACTTATCCTACTTAAACCCACTCATACTTACGGGCTTTGCTTAAATGTACTTTTCTCAGGAAAATCTTCTGAGATTAGGTTAAGGTTTGTTCTTGTTTCCTTCTCCCTTGCTCCCTTATAGTCTCATTCAACTTAATCCCACACTTAACTACTGTCTGCTTATTTCTCTACTAGAGTGAATCCATGCCTGTTTGTGCATCAGGTTATTTCCAGTTTCTAGAGCATTTCCTTCTGCATAAGAAGCCTTCAGTAAATATGTGTTGACAGACTTGCTAGCAACTCAGTGTTTTGCAAGTTTATATAATAATAAATATATCCCTATAGCCTAGTAATTGTGAAAGGCTGATGTGCAGAACCCTTTATCATGAATTATACATTCCAACTGTGAAATTTCTTCCTAAGTAATTCCATTCAGGTAACAAGAATAATTATTTGAGGATTTTAAACTCATGGAGCCCTGCAGAGAGTTTGTTTCACAATATTATCTTCACTTAAAAACAATTTTGGCTTTCTCTTCCTGAAATGTTTCAGCACCATGTGGAAGTGAATTATAAAAAAAAAAAAAAAAAAAACTTCAATTATTCAGAGACACACTGGGAGGCTGTAGACCAAATTTGCCCTCTTTATATTATTCTTTCACTGACTTTAACTTAATTTACTGTAGTTCAACCGAATCCTTATATCTTATCAATTTTGTGATCCAGTTCGCATAACTTTTATAAAATAAAATCATGTCATTGGTTAAACTCATTGTCATCGATAGCTCAGGAATGCTTGCCCCATCTTTGGGTAATAAATCCTGAGGATGGATGAATTTTTCAGGGGCTGACTTTCTTTGAAAAGCACTAACATCATGGTTTTTCCATTTTTGTCATTAAAGAAAGGAAAGGACATAACTATATGTTGACTGTATATGTTAACTGTGTGTCCATGTGTACGTTAACATGCTTTACTACCTGCAGCCCAGGGAGTTACAAAGTATTCTGAGAAGCTCTCTGAGGTAGAAAGAGAAAGCCGACTATACATATAGTCATGCATAAATATGGTCTTGGTTTAGGCTGCTGCAACAGAATGCCAAAGACTGGCTAATTTAAGCAACATCTGGGGCTTTAACAGCTGACTCAGCAGTGTGGACAGACCCCATGCTAGTGATGATAATATCACGTGGTCTATGCCCATTTGTCCTCACAAACTAGTGGCTGATACAGATGCAGAGGCAGTTTACAAGGGGGGCACGTGATTTGTTGGAGATATGAGAATGGTGCGTCTGAGATGCAATGAATGGAGTAGCATCTAATTTGGGGAGAAGAAAGCAAGGTTTAACAAAGAAAGGGGAAATGTGTCTGAAGAATGGTGAGAAGTGGAGTGGCTGCCGTAAAGAATACACAGGCACATGGCACTGGGGTGGATGGAGTAAACGGAACCTGAGGGGCAGTGAGAGGTAGTCGGGGTCCAACTGGGAAGAGCATGCTCCCCACCCAGGCTTCCTCCCACTCCCGAATGCGTGCGCGCGCGCACACACACACACACATACACACGCACACACGTGGTATCTTACCTGTTTAATCTCCTTAAATACGCCCCTGTTCCTTTCTTCCAAAAAATCTCAGAATCAGAAGGATGGAATATCTTCCAATCATAATACAGTACATCATTTGTGCTACAGTTTTCTAGGTATGCCTGATTTTATCCTTGTGGTATAATTTCACATGTTCCTCTATCCCCACGTATTTCTATTAGCTGGTAGTTACATCTAGAGACTTCATTTAATTCTGTTTTTGTTTTGTGAGGGTTGTTCCCCCCCCCCCAAATCATATCAGGAGGCACATAATGTGCAAGTTTTCCTCTTTTAGTGATGTTAACATAGTTTTGAGCATTTAGGCTAATGAGGGCTAAATTATTAGCCTAAATCTTCCATTAAAATGTTCTGTATCAGTCTTTCTCCTAATGTTTTAGCATCCACTGATGATCATAAGCCAGCTCCATTATTTCATTAGGTAAAAGTCTTATTTATTAAGTGCCAAAGATCAGTCTACATTGACTTACTTCAAGGAAGTTTTTAGGTGGGTTTCTAAGGACTATGTATGCAGGCAAACACTGCAGTGTTTAATTAATAGCCAACCTCTCAGCTCTTGCCTAATGGACTTTTATTCTTTTGTTAATGTAATGGAGTTTGAGTTACTTTTTAATGACCTTACACGATCGACTCTTCCCATTAGAGAGCAACATTCTTTGCTGTACATTATTTTTATGCATCTATAATACAATTTGTGTTTTGAAAGCACTTTATATTTTGCCTTTCATTATCTAGCTATTATTTTGTAATTCTGCTTTCATACAAGGCAAAACATACAACCAGATAAATGAACAAATCAGAAGGCAGCCCACAGTTCAGTTGAGGAAGACACAAAAATTCAAATGAAAGCAAGCTTACTGAATAATTTCAACTAGTGATAATCTACAAAGAAAATGAAATATGTTGATATGATGAAAGTTAATTTAGGGATAGCTAAGGTAGTCACAGAAGCTCCCTCTGAAGGAGGCACAATTGAGTTGAAACCTAAATTGAAAAGGAGTTGGTCATGCAAAGAGCATCAGACGAGCATCTCAGACAGAGAGAAGAACCATTGCAAAGAGCCTAAAGAAAGAATGAGTTTAGCCAAGACATGGAAACAGTCCAAGTACCCATGAAAAGACAACTGGCTTAAGAAGATGTGGTATATATATACAATGGAATATTACTCAGCAATAAAAAAAGAGTGAAATAGTGACATTTGCAGCAACATGGATGGGCCTACAGAATATCATACAAAGTGAAGTAAGTCAGAGAAAGACAAATATTATATGATATCACTTATATGTGGAATTTTAAAAATAATACAAATGAATCTATATACAAAACAGAAACAGACTCATAGACATAGAAAACAAACTTATGGTTACCAAAGGGGAAAGAGAAGGGGGTGGATAAATTAGTAGTATGGGATTAACAGATGCAAACTACTATACATAAAATAGATAAACCACAAGGATTTACCGTATAGCACAGGGAACTATATTCAATGTCTTGTAATAACCTATAATGCAAAATAATCTGCATTTCTGTACACCTGAAACTAACACACTATTGTAAATCAACTATACTAAAATTAAAAAAAAAAATGGAATGAGTTTGTTTTCTTTGAAAACCTGAGAAAAGATCAGTGTGTCTCTAGTATTCTTAGTGAGGGGTAGAATCGTATAAAATAAGGCATCATTAGTGGGTAAGGGTCACATTATATAGGTCTTTCAGTGGGGGCCATGATAAAGAATTTGAACTTTATTTGAACCATCACGAAAGTTAATTGTGAGGTTCGACTACAGTGGTCACTTGATCTTATTTACGTTGCTAAATGACTAAGAATGGTGATATTTAGAGAAAGGATCTGGGAGAGCTAAAGGGCAAGAGTGGAATTAGAATGACCAAGGAGAAGATCATTGCATTATTCTAGGGAAGAGATTGGATGGAGCCAGTGGAGAGGAAAATACTACTTTAGAAAACAGTGATATTATTCTTGTTTGAAGACAGGACTGGAGAGAAAACGGAAGTGAAAATAATATTTATTATGACATTGGTTTCAAGGGATATATTTTAATGTCATGATAGAAGCAAGATTTGTGTTTAAATAAATTTAAAGACTCTCAGGTTAAACAATCCTAAAGATACGATTGTAATTTTAAGATATTTATTATATTTTTTCCTACAGGACTTCTGGGGACTTTATTTTGCTTATGTGTATTATGACTTTGAGTGGGGAGTTGGTTAGTTATATTTTGTTCTAAATTTTCTAAAATTCTTTGATAGTGAACACAATTTCTAAGACACTGATTTCCAAGACACTTTTTCAACTTTGGGAAATACTTAGATACATCATCTCTCAGGATTTCCTTTTCTCAAGATTATGTTAATATCATTTGTCTAATAAATGAATTAAGTGTGGGTGTTGAAGGCACAATATAATCAAGACTTGCCAATACGATCATTGAGAAGGAAGCAGCTATAGCTCTTGCCCTCTAGGAACTTGAAATCTAGTTACTTTGGGCGCTTCAAAGTTATCCCCCCACCCCAGATCCTTCCAGGGGTACTTTTCATCCATCCCGTGTTCTGGCAGTATCACTGTCTGAATAACATGTAACCAGTAATTAATTATCTTAACAAAATGGCAAGGGCCTAGGGTACAACTCAAACTTGTCAAATATGAACATTCCCAGACAGATCATATCTGCTGCAAACATCCCCATCAACAGCTTCAAAGCTAAGGAAGTGACTTTATTAGACCTTTTCAAAACTAGATGGTGAGGTTAAAAAAAAAAAAAATTAAGAAAATCAATACTTCGTTTTCACACACTGGCCTACAGTCAGACAACAGAGGCTTCAATCTCTGAGTCAAACTTACCAGAATCTCTAACTTCACTCACCTTCTCAATGAGCAGAACCGAGGTAATAGACCTGCAGCTCCCATTTAGTCAAACACTTTGATTCGTCTTGTCTACGTGCCCAGCTCAGCGTTCAAAAGACACATCACCACTAACAAGTTCTTATAGCCTCTCGTCCATCTTCAAAGGGCATAATTATTTTCCTCTGAGAGAAAATTCATACACAACGTATTGTCTGAAGAAAATGAATCACTGTGACACATCCCAGAAATGGGAAGATGAGGACAGATTATAAACTTATAGAATTAGCTTGAAGCATGGCCTCTAGTTATAAAATGATGCTTAGGAGGGCTGATGAGCAACGGCAAGATCCTGAGTGTTGATGACGGCTGCAGTCAAACATAAAGTGGACCAGGGGATGAGACACAGCTGTGGGGGCTGAGGCATCTGTAGGGTAATCCATTCATCTATTCCAGACATTCTCCAAGTGTGGTCCAGGACCAGCAGCATCAGCATCACCTAGGAACATATTAGAAGGGCACATTCTCGCTCCCAGCCACCTCCCCACCGCTGTAGACTCATTGAAAGAGAAACTGTACGGGTGGAGCCCAGGGATTGGTATTTTAACCCTCCAGGTGATTCTCATGCCCTCTCAAATCGGGGAACGATTGATCTATCTGAATCATTACAACAATTTGCATGGCAATATCGTCTCTTTTCAGGAAATCCTCCCATAAAAAAAATTCCTGTACCATTTCATATGCCTTGTCTGCATATGGCAATAGCCTAATCCTATGGAGAAAATGAAAGAACATTAATGAAAGGCAGCCAGAAAAGAGGCACCGGCCTCAGTTGTCAAGCTAACTTATGTATGCAAGCAGTGACGTAATGAGCAAGGGTCACTGATTAGCAGATTTGGCCACCACTGCACACAGCTGCAGGGTCAGAAGCATCATCTTCATTGGCAAGGAGCCAAACAAATAATTTCTTAATTAAAATGCCTGTTATGTACCTAAACAAAATGAACCACTGGTATTTAACTTATCATTATGAAAAGTCCTATCAACTATGAAATGTGGAAAATACATCAAATCAAATCCTGAGCCATTTTTCAACAAAGAACAGTAATAAGACACCATGGGAAGCTTGTTGCTAATAGAGGGGGTATTTCATAAGGGCCTGCTGAAGAAGATTTATGTTTTCAAAATGCAGGCACAAGAGATAGCACCTGTTTAGCTACCATAGGAAATCCATTAGGAATATGCTGAATAGCAGCCAAAGAGAGAAACCTGTGACAAAATGACCAACTCAAGCAAAACATATTTAGGTTTAGAATCTCTGAAATGTTTATCCCACCCCCAGATATCCCCTACTTTCAACTTTGTCTGTGGCTCCGGGCTCCATCATCAGGTGACTCTACTCCTGCTACTCAGTTCTATCCAGAAGAGACCACAGCCGAGCTCGTCCTGTCCAATCAGCAGCTGCCTGCTTATCTGACCAGAACAGCTCTGTGGGGCAAAGTTCCTCTCCCTGAGATAAGCAGTCCCTTCCATTCTGGGAAACAAATTGGCTCTGGAAAAGTAGTGTGTGCAGAGCAAGATTACAAGGAAAATAGAAAGAAAGAGAAGCTGGAGTGGGGCATGGTAGAGAAAAAGGGATAAAGGTGGAAGGAGAAATGATTAGGAGGAGTAATTAAAGAGATAAAGCAGAGGGACAAAAGGGAAAACAAAATTATTATCACTCAAACTTAGGAAGATCAGACAGTATTTAAATATTTGCAAACCAAGTATCTTTCCTGCAAACAACAACAAATGGAAAGCTGATACTCTGTATCAACAATAGCTCCCCATGTAGGAAAACAGTTTCCCTATCCAATTCAGTACAAATACAAATTATCTCTTTGTATGGGTTTCTATCAGCCTTTTAAAATTTCTTATAATGAAAGTGTAACAAATCAGGCCTGTGATTAAGGATATTTTAACAGCATAGTTCAATTTTGGCAGCTAATTTTTAAGCCATATATTACAGGAAAAATTCAGCTATAAGTCAGATCTGATTTTATTCTCTAAAGTAGCTGGAGTTGAATGAGTTTATCCTCCAAACATTTATTTTTCATTGAAAAATAAGGTGACCAATTATAGTTGACTCTTATAGCTCTAGGAGGCCTTTCGCATTCAATTTTGTGATCCATAAAATGGACCCCAGTTCTTCATTTTAATTGACTGCAGAGATAGCACTGCACTCAGATGAGTTCATCAGGATTGAGTTGTGGGGAAAAACATCACATTTCTATTAAAAAATGCATTTCCAAATTTCCTCTTATTTTTGAAAATAGGCCACTAAACAACACTTAAATGATTTTAAAAGAGTACAATAATGTTAAATATTTTAAATGCCAATTCATAGTAATTATAATGGATCTTCTTCAGTATTAGGGAAATCTAGCAAATAGTTAATCTCAAAAAAAAAGAATCTGCCTCATTATACCCTTTATTTGTTTTATTTTACTACAAATGTTAGGATTTGGCAGATATCTTATCACAACCTTATTTTTTGTCATAAATACTTAAATTACAGGAGGCTAAAACTCATAACTGTGATTAATTTTAATTCAGGTGTGAAAACTTTTGAAGCTTTCTACTTAATATATATTAATTGCATTATCTTTGTTTTTCACAAATGTTCTGTATATGAAAATATATTATTCTCATGCCATATGCTAATAGTAACATTATAAAAGAAGCCAAACAATCTTAAATAAAAATACATATATAGTGTTTTTAAACATAATATTAAATCAGAATCACCAGGCAGGGAGACAGATACAGATACAGATACAGAGAGCAACCTTTACCCTTTTTTCTCACCCATTTTAGCAGGCAAACATACACACAGAAATTCAACTGTTTGAATGGTTATGCCATACACATAATCATTGTCATATATAAAAGTCAAAAAAACTATGCATTTTTCTACCGATTACAATTGACTTGAGTTTTTATCTCAATTACCCTCAATAAAAAATAATTTGTCATATTTGTAAAAGATACTCTAGAGAAAGAAATCCATTGTAATCCCTTGGCTTACAATTCAAAGGTTGAGTAACCAGTTTTTGATCAATAAATTTTTCAGTACCACCATCCACCAAAAAACAAAAACAAAATGAAACAAAAATGCAAAACATAAAATTTTATATTTCATAAGGTTCTTGCCAACTTAAAAAATGTTTCAATTCAGTAAACTTGGAATGCCTGTTATGTGTCCAGAATATTAAGTTGAAATAGGTATCTTAATTGATGCCTTTGAGTGAAGCATAAAAGATTTTAAATATTGATATAAATTTCCTGTTTCACTCTCTTTTGGGCCATAACCAGTTCATCCATCCATTCATTTATTTATTTATATTTATTCTGTGAAAATAAATAAAGGAAACCAAGATTTAAAATGGAGCGAAGAAGCCCTGAAAGGGCAACTCTCACACTAGTACCACTCCTTGCAACCTGCATAACCAGCAAAAAGAGAAAAGATAAGAATTATTTTGACAAGGGAGGACATTAATCACATGAGAATTTGATCTTCTGCTTTTAAGAAAACAAAGGAAGATCCTTCCCGAACCCAGCAGCAGTGCTCTAACCACAGCTTGCAGTCAGTGCAACCACCACAATCTCGAACTTTTGTTCTTCTTCAATGAACTTTTGTTCAAAACAACCTTCCCCAATTTCCTCCTAAAACCTAGTAAAAGCAATTCCCTCTCCTTTGTTCTTCAGACTTGCCTGTGATTCACCATAGCTTGCCTATATCCTAAATTACAATTCTCTGCAATTCTCTTCAAATCCTCAATAAACCCATTTTTCTGGTAAAATAACTGGCTGTTTTATTCTTCAGGTTGAGCACTGACAATGTGTTAAGCACTGTACTAGGACTTAGGAAGCCTCAGATTGACAATTTGGAAACTCTTCTCAAGGAATGGAAGAGATGGGAGAGATGGTCAATAAAATACTTCAACAGAGCATAATCATGAACACTGATACAAAGTACGTATCCAATACATTTAAATTAAATTTTTGACCTAGACTTCTTAGGTAAAGTGATATTTTGCTGAATGATGAGAAGCCTAGTGAAGAAGCAACCAAAGGGTTTGAAGGTATGTAATAGTGTGTGCCAAAGTATGGAGGTTTACAACCAAGCCAGTAATTGAAGGAGGAGTTGATTGTAGTGGATTTTCCTGAAATGGAATACTGATGCCTGGGAATAGCAAAAGTTGAAATTAGAGAGAAGCAGACATCAGGTCACATGGAACTGGGTGATAAGTTAAGGTGGATGAATGTTATCTTGAACGTGATAAAGAGGTATTGAAAGAAATGATACAAATTGCTTTTAGGGCTTCCCTGGTGGCGCAGTGGTTGAGAATCTGCCTGCTAATGCAGGGGACACGGATTCGAGCCCTGGTCTGGGAAGATCCCACATGCTGCGGAGCAACTAGGCCCGTGAGCCACAACTACTGAGCCTGCGCATCTGGAGCCTGTGCTCCGCAACAAGAGAGGCCGCGATAGTGAGAGGCCCGCGCACCGTGATGAAGAGTGGCCCCCGCTTGCCACAACTAGAGAAAGCCCTCGCACAGAAACGAAGACCCAACACAGCCAAAAATAAATAAATAAATTAATTAATTAAAAAAAGAAATACTTCTTAGTCCTAAAATTCATATAAACCACAAAAGACTCTAAATGGTGAAAGAAATCTTCAGAAAGAAGAACAAAGCTGATAGCATCACGTTTCCTGATTTCAAACTATATTACAAAGCTATAATTATCAAAACTGTATGGTACTAGCATAAAAACAGACACAAAGTCCAGTGGAACAGAATAGAGAGCCCAGAAATAAACCTACACATATATGGTCAAGTAATCTTTAAAAAAAGAAATTTCATAAAGGAAATTTGCCCATGTATTGTTGCTGAATCAGTGTGCTTGTGGGGGGAAGGAAGACCCAGAGTTTCCTACTCTGCCATCTTGCTGATGTCTCTCAGGCAAATAACATTTCGAATGAGAATAAATCTATTTGATTCTCCTTTGTCCTGTAACCATCTTGCTCCAAAGATTTATTTTACCTGCCCTAGTACCAGGTTTTTGCAAGATGCCAAAATTACTGCAGTACTATATGCTCTCTTAAAGGCTCCAAAACAAGCAGGAAAATAACCATGTACAAAATTGGGAAAGTCTAGCCATAATGTTCAAGGTACATAGGCAAAAGTGAAGAAAAATTTATGAGAAAGATCAAAATTGTTGAGAGCAATGTTGAATAAATTCATTGTAGTCATATACAGCAGAGTAGATTAGCTAAAGTAATTTTCAAATTGAGTTTTATAAATGAAGATATTGCATTTAGAAAGAGCTGAATGTTTTTGTTGAATTTAAGCCAGTTCTCGATTGCAGTTTTTCAGATATATGTTTGTATTTGTGTGTGTGTATGCATTTGTATTTAGATTTAAGTTATGTGATTCTTTAATTTGGGAAGTTCCAGTCTATCAATAACAGGACATAATTCAAGCTCTAAAACTGGCCATACAATGTGATGGTATCTGGCTTCTACCAATCCCTCTATAATCACATTTTGCAGTCATTTCCTGCCTTTCATGTCATAATCCAACAACATCAAACTATTCATGGTTCTCTCTCTTGCTTTTGCTCACACCTAAAATCTCTATATTCCTCTAAATTACCTGGTTCACCTTAGACTCAGTTTTGCCATCAGTTGCTCCAGGAAGCCTTACTTGACCTCCGCAAACTGAGTTGTACATCTCATCTTTAGTATTCCAATAACAATGGACCAAATCTCCGTGACTACACTTTCCACATTATTTATATGCGTGTACCTGTGTTTTGCCTCTTCCCTACAAGACTCTAAATGCCTTGAAAAAGAATAAATCTTAAAAAAAAAAAAGAATAAATCTTATTTGTCTTTGCTTCCCCAATCAGAGGTCTTTGCAGAAATAGATGTGAAACAATTAATAATCAGTTTACTGAAAATGAGCATTCTGACACACTTCTACTAAGCTTAAAAAGGTAGGAATCAGGGAATTCCCTGGTGGTCCAGTGGTTAGGACTTAGTGCTTTCACTGCCAGGGCCTGGGTTCAATCCCTGGTTGGGAAACTAAATTCCACAAGCCACGTGGCGTGGCCAAAAAAAAGAGAGAAAAGGTAGGAATCAATCAATACCATCAAGAAAGTAGAAAAATACAGAATTGGAGAAAAGACTTTCAAATCACATAACTGATAAAAGACTTGTGTCTGGAATATATGAAGAACTTTTAC
Organism: Balaenoptera musculus; assembly: GCF_009873245.2. Taxonomy (NCBI): domain Eukaryota; kingdom Metazoa; phylum Chordata; class Mammalia; order Artiodactyla; family Balaenopteridae; genus Balaenoptera; species Balaenoptera musculus. Next base: position 47,876,034 of record NC_045794.1, on the reverse strand, counting down.
AACTCAATAATAAAAAAAATAATAAATAACCCAATTAAAAATGGGCAAAAGATCTGGATAGACATTTCTCCAGAAAGATATACAAATGGCCAATAATCATAAACCACAATAAGATACCACTTCACAACCACTAGGATGGTTATGATAGAAAAGACAGATATTTAGGATTAAAAAAAATAACGAAACAACCCCACACTTTATCAAGTGTTGGCAAGGATGTGGAGAAATTGGAATCCTCATACATTGCTGGTAGGAATATAAAATGGTGCAGTTACTTTAGAAAACAATTTGGCACTTCCTCAAAATATTAACCATAGAGTTACCATAGGTCCTAGCAATTACACTTTTAGGTAATACCCCCAAAATTGAAAACATATGCTCACATCTAAACTTGTATATGAATATTCATAAAAACAATCCTCATAATAGCCAAAAAGTAGAAATAACCCAAATACGAATCAAGTAATGAATGGGTAAAAAGTGGTGAAATGAAGAGATGTTGGTCAAAGAGTACAAACTCTCAGTGAAAAAAAATGAATACATTCTGAGGATCTAATGTAGAGTACGGTGATTATAGTTAAAAGTACCAAATTGTACACTTGTAAGTCGCTATGAAAATGGATCTTAAGTGTTTTCACCATAATAACAACAACAAATGGTAATTATGTGAGGTGAAGTATGCGTTAACAACCTTATTATGATAATAATTTCATAATATATGTGTGTATCAAATCATTCAATTGTACACCTTAAACTTATACAATGTTATATGTCAATTATAGTTCTATAAATCTGGAAAAGAAAATCCTAAAAAAAAAAATAGGGAGTAACAGCTAATGACAGTTTTGGGGGTGATAAAAGTAATAGAAAATCTAAATTTAATTTTGGTAATGATTGAAAAACTCTGTGATTTTTCATATTTTTTATGGTTGAATTGCATGGTATGTGAATTATATCTCAATAAAGCTGCTTTAAAAAAAAAACTCAAGCATTGGGACATAACAAATAAAACAGTTATATTTCCTCAAGTGCTCACAGATCAGTTACATTCTCTGCCCTCTGGGAAAGTACATGGGAAGTTAAATTGTAATCAGAAGGCTGCTTGATAGATACAGAATTAGAAAAAAGAATTTTGGTAATCTAAGTAAGCCCCTGGCACTTATCTTTGATTAAGGAAATAGACCTGCCTGCCAAAGGGTTTAGTATCTGGGCCCCTTTGCCTAGTCAGACTTTCCCAGATGCCCAGAATAAAATACAGTATAATTCTTCTTTCTCACTTTTCTGACTTTTGTACTGTTTACTGATAGTTCCATAGAAAAAGTTTTATTTAATGCAGTTTGCTACTACCATAGCGTACACCAGAGTTTCAGATACAGTTGACAACGTGGGTTTGAACTGCATGAGTCCACTTACTCATGGATTTTTTTGTTTGTTTGTTTCTATAGCAAATACTACAGTATTAACATGATCCGTGGTTGAATTCATGGACTTGAAACCTCAGATAGGGAGGAACCGTGTATACAGAAGATTGATTGTAAATTATCCTCGGGTTTTCACTTCCCGGAGGTGCCCCTGAGCCCTGCATTGTTCAAGGGTCAACTGTATCCCCCAAAAGCCAGGCTTAACCTGAGGCTATGCACTGATTCATTGATTAGAAGCAGTTTCTTAGTCATCCAATTGTCAGGATGCTATAAGATCCTGAACTTTGAACAGAGAATCAACTTTACCTTGTTGACTTAAGCCTAGTGCTTATTTGATACAGAGCATTGCCTCTCAAAATATCACTTTGAGGATCATTTAGATGCGCTGCTAAGAAATGGTACAGATTTAGTTCTTCTGAGATGGACCTTAATACTTCCCTACTTTCCCAAGCACCTTCTTTCCAACCTTGTGTTGGAGTTGGTCATCAAGAGGATGCGCCCGCTAATTGACCCAGAGCTGGAACCAGGCAATCAGAGGCTCCTCACTCCCTCCCCCGTCTCTGAAATTATGTTCTGTCCTCCATTCCCACACTAGGAGCTGTTCCAAGGACACAGCCTTGAGAGATTAAGGTGTGTGGAGACCATCTGGACAGCGTACATGACTGACAAGTTAAGACTTCTGTATAAACTTTAAAGATCCTGGTGACGGGTTCGAAGATTTACTTGTCTCGTGGCTGCCCAAGACAAGCCTGGTATGTAAGCTCCTGTGCTTGTTAAACCTTCCCCATACCAATCTGAAATGGTCTGTCTCTTTATTCCCTTTCTCCTTGCTCTCCAGTGCACAGGGAGCAGTTTCCAATTTCACCTTGGAAGCTCCAGAGGTTTCCAACCAACATCTTAGCTCTACCTTCACCTCCTTGGCATCCCTGTCTCATCCAGCATTCAGATGTGTGTTCTGCCATTCACAGTCATACAGAGGAATGAACCAATTCCTTTGCATTGAATGGGTATGAGAAGGCACATTGCGTACATGTGACAGACTACAGCAGAAACAACATGTTTGCTTCTCTTGAGCCATTTGTGAAATTTTAAACTCAATGGAGGAGTATTCTTAAACTGTTCCATTGTTTCTGAAAACTGACCCAGTTAGTGCAGTCAGAAAACTAGTAAATTCTGGCTTCCTCACAAAGGGTGCTGGTGACATGAAAATGGAGGGATAAGGAATGACCTAGCTGGAAAAGCCTGCAGTGAGTTATAGAAACAATATGTATTTGCTTTCTGATAGTTGGTAACTGCACTGCAGTATTTTAAATAAATTTTCTGCAGCTGCAGTCAATAATCCCGAGAAAGCCTAATTGACATAAGAGGATACATCCTCCTCTGTGGAAACCACAGATTTTGTGTTTTTCTCCTCTAGGTAGTTGCCTGCAGGGGATGATGGCAACTGTTCTCCATTATTCTCTATAATAGCTTTATGATTTTGCAGACTATACTTATAAAAGTAAAACACAGTTCCTGAAGATGCGCTAGGTAGCTGCTGGCCTCTGTTACCTCATTCTTATCCTTTAATTAAAAAATCATTGTAAAGACCAGTTACTTCTCATTTTTTTAATAGAAGTGTTCCTTTCAAAGACTGCAGGATGAGGTGATAACCGAATGGGCTAAAAATTCAAGGGAGACCAGTTTGAGGAGTCTCCACAAACACACCACGTAAGGCAGAAACTAGGGGTTGCAACACAGGACAAGACCAGAGATTTGAGTGTCTGAAATCTCTTCAATTTTAAAAAATGTGCCTGTCAGGAAATTCAACACTAATTGAAGGACCAGGCTACCTGCCAGAAGGGCAAATGATCACATGTACACTTAGTCCTAGGTCCCAACCAAGTCTAAGATCACGGGAGACTCTAAAGCAGCAGGAGAATTTCAAATGACAAGGTTCTAATAAATGGGGAAACTTTAAGGGCTTAGAGCAACAGGTATGACGATAGTGGGAGTTCAAAAGTCTTAGAGACCAGTGCATGGAACCCTAAAATTCAGGGACAGAAATAAAGCGCCAGGGTCATACTTGGAACTCACCTTTGATTTCTTATCTTCCTTTTTTTTGTTAACCATAGCTAATGGGTCACCAAGTTCTATCAATTAGAACTTAAAAACTCTTCTGTCCATCACTGCCCACATCATTCCTCTCAGTCACTACAAAAGCCTCGCTACAGGTTTCCCTATCTCCTGCTCTACCTTCTTCTAACCTGTTCTCCACACTGCATAAAAGTGATCTTTCTCCATTAGGAATTCCTCGTCATACATTTACCAGTGGCTTCCCATGGCCTTTAGAATGAAATGCCAAACTCTCGCATGGCTTTCAGAGTTGGCTATGCCTTGACTCTGATGAATCTGTCACAACTCCTTGTCCTCAGCCACAGTTAAGCATGCTGCTGCTTCCAGAGGAGCCCTGGTCTCTCAGGTCTAATTAGCTTTGCACATTTTATTGCCTTTCACCCACCTCCACTTAACCTAGTCGATTCCAACCTGTTCCTTGAAATTAAACTCAGGCTTCACTTAGTATGGGAAAAGACTTTGTTATTCTCTCATCTTCCTTCCCAAGTCTGAATTTTCTTATGTGTTGCCATTTTTATGTTCAAATCTATTAAGTACGGTGTTGTATGTAATGGTTTATTGCTCTATCTTCCCCACTATTCTGTGTGGTCAGAGTGTTTTTTATTTATCACCTGCCATATCTAGTGCAGGGATGGTAAGTATGTTTCAACTTGCAATCCAACTCCCAGGCAGTAACTAGCTATCTGAGACAGTGTGTTGAGATGATTACACTAGCAAAAGTGGCATGATTGATTAATGATGTCTGTCTTGGGCACTGGTTGTAGGAATAGCAACGTGCATACCATATATTTGGTCTTTCTAGTCTACGTTACCTAATGCACTCAGTTTTTGGTGAATGAGTTCATGAAAAATGCAAGAAAGAGAAACTAAAATTGTATAGGACTAAAAGCAAAACTGCTTTAATGTTGGCCTAAGAGCATTAAGCTTCTTCATGTCTGTGGACGGGATTGGTATTGGAATCTAGAGGAGACTGAATCAATATATTTTGATTATGTAGCTATAGACCTTCAGGATAGAGCACAAAGAATCTGTTCCTAATGTGCTGACTACAGATAAAAAGAAAGAATTATCATAGCTAGCCAGTGGCTTTCACTAAGACTGAAGACTTTTGAATGGAATGATAAAGCTTCTTGAGACTCTATTGAAGAGACAGATTTCTAGAATAATCACAGTGATCTTGAGTGTCTTCATAAAGCTAAACTATTGGAATTGTGGGTGTGGCTACGTGAGGATGAAGGATGATTACTATAACCTTAATAGACGCAATGCAATATTAAGACATGTTTCAATGATCTTTATAGATTAAAGTTGTAGAATTAGCAATATCAAAGATCATGGTTTAAAATTAGAATTCAAAGGAATTTTGTTATATCTTTTTCTCCAGAGAAGATACCACCTCAATAGTGGGAGTGCTTCATAAGAAGGCAATTTGGGTGCTTCAGTAACTATAATCAATATCCCTTGGATAATATGCCAGCTTGCCTCAACTTTTTTTTCACAGATAGAATATTTTTTTTTAAAGATGTTTGGTTCCTCCGAAGAAGGTTTAATGCTAACCTTCAAGCATTAGATTGCATCTTTCAACATTCTGTGATCTATCTGGAAAGTTTATAGCTTATAGAAATGGTTGTGATTAGTAAGATATTCAAAGGAGAGATACACACACACACACACATACACACACACATTTGTTTATTTAGTAAGATAGTATAGATTGCAAGCTCCCTCTTATCTTAAGTTTCTCTTTTTATGGTAACAGTGTTCAGTTAGTCCAAAACTGTAATATGTTATGGAAACAATAAGTGTTCTTTATACATATGTACCTTCAAGAGCTTGATAATATACATGACAGGTTTAGCTGATCTTGTGCTCTCAATATAGACTTTAGTTTAATTATACCACTTCAGTTTCTGTTACTAAGTGATGAGTATAAAAAGTTGAGAAAAGAACCTAAAGGATTATACCATCCATAGTGGAAAAGTTGGAGAGGCATGAAAACTTGGATCACACCAATTTAGTTCAAGAAGCAACTACTGTGATTGGCATAAGGGTACAAAGATAAATAAGCTTTTTATTTTGTCCGTACCTAGCTATAGGATTTAGAAAAATTCGCTTTACCTTTCTGGGCTTTTTTCTGCTTATTTGAAAAATTATGGTGTTGGGATAGGATAACTAACTTTTAATGACTTTTTTGTTCTTAAATGCTTAGAATCTCATGAGTCACTTGACTGACTAATATATAGCCTTATGAATATTACTCATCAGTATTTTGGATTAGTTGTTATTGAGTCACAAAGTTTTCCAAAATTCTCAAGTTACGTTAAAAAAAAAAAAGAAACAGAATAAAGCACATGAGGTCAATTAAAAATGTATGCTACAGAATGATTTTGTACATTCATTATCAACTCAGCCTTAAAAATAAAAACTCAAGACACAGGCAGATATATTACAGAAAGACCTGATGGATACAAATTTAAAATAAAGTTGAATTGCCTGATCATTTTTGCTTATGCAGTGGAGTAGACATTTGTCTTTTTTGTAGGGAAGGGCTGCTTCTTAGAATCTTAACCCTTATCCTCTGAGGATAGAGGGAGGCAGAGACCACTTCAAACAACAGAATTTTAAATTGCCTGATACTTACTTTGCCAGTCTCCCCTAAAGCTGGCTAGAGCTCATGGAAAATCAATTTGGAGGCCAGCAGTACAACTTCAGAGGAGGTGTACACATTCCTGGGAATTCAGGGGATGAGTCCTGCAGTGGCAGCCTGTGGGCAGCTCAGGAGGTGGCCAAGCCCCTACCTGTGGAGGGCAGGGCTCAGTGTTCATAGCAGGAGGGCCTCACAGAACTGGTTTCCTGATATTTGACTGTGGATGTTGCTCTGTCTGCCATATTATTGACGATTTTCCATGTCTTAGCCTTCCCGGTGAGACTGTAAATTACTCAATATTCTTTCCATACATTTTTTTTTCCACTGCTTTAACGGATTGGAACCAGTTTATGATGCCTGCAAATAACATGTTAGAGTATATATGGTTACAGACACTTGTGCAATAATTTTCCGCCTTAATTTTGTAATTCTTTAGAGTATTTACAGGTCTTAAACATGAATTGACAAAAATAGATTGATCATAGAAGATATCTATTTTAAAGCATGTATCTATACAATAGTGTGTTTAGGATGCTGAACTGCACACTATTTTCTTAATGTGTGACATTGGGCAGGTTTATTAACTTCCCTAAAAATCAGTTCTCTCATCTATAAAAAAAGGACAAAAATTCTATTTACCTCAAAAGATTGTTTTTAGAATTAAATTAAAAATATATACATCAAATATTAAGCAAAGTGCTTGGTTCAAGTAAACAATAAATATGATCTCCTATTTTTAATAAATATATTCTAATTCATATTATAGTAGAAAAAGTATACTTTGGGGAATTACGTTGAAATTTAAATTTTGCTTCTGCTTCATTCTAATAATATAACATTGACATTTTTGTTTAATCTCTCAGTCTCAGTTATCTTTTTTTAAAATTAATTTATTTATTTATCTTTGGCTGCGTTGAGTTGTCATTGCAGCGTGCAGGCTTTCTCTAGTTGCAGTGAGCGGGGTCTCCTCTTCATTGCGGTGCACGGGCTTCTCATTGTGGTGGATTCTCTTGTTGCGGAACACAGGCTCTAGGCGCACAAGCTTCAGTAGTTGTGGCTCGCGGGCTCTAGAGCGCAGGCTCAGTAGTTGTGGTGCATGGGCTTAGTTGCTCCGCGGCATGTGGGATCTTCCTGGACCAGGGCTCGAACCTGTGTCCCCTGCACTGGCAGGCGGATTCTTTTTTTTTCTTAATTTATTAATTAATTTATCTATTTTTGGCTGTGTTGGGTCTTCATTTCTGTGTGAGGGCTTTCTCTAGTTGTGGCAAGTGGGGGCCATTCTTCATCGCGGTGCGCAGGCCTCTCACTATCGTGGCCTCTCTTGTGGCGGAGCACAGGCTCCAGACGCGCAGGCTCAGTAGTTGTGGCTCACGGGCCCAGTTGCTCCGCGGCATGTGGGATCCTCCCAAACCAGGGCTCGAACCCGCGTCCCCTGCATTGGCAGGCAGACTCTCAACCACTGCGCCACCAGGGAAGCCCTGGCAGGCGGATTCTTAACTACTGCGCCACCAGGGAAGTCCCAGTCTCAGTTATCTTAACATTAAAAAAAAAATTTTTTTAAGTACCTCATTGAATTGTTCTACAGACTTGTATGTGTGAAATAACCCAGACAAACGGTTAAAGAGAAATTTTAGAAGCTACCTATTTTATGTAATATTTTTAGAACATTGCATTTAGTCTTTACAACACTCAGTTTTATGAAAATAAGACTGCAGCTCATAGAGGTTTAAATGAATGCCTGGAGCCACACAGGAGCACCTGGAGTCAAACCCACGCCCACAAACCTTTGCAACTTCCAGTTCCTAATTCATGTGTGAGACACATGGTTAGCACTGAATATATTTTAGTTCATATCCTGTTTTCCCCTTAACTTAAACAAATGTAGTGTTTATTTGGAAAAAAAAAAAAAAAAAGGAAAAAAACTGCTTGATCTATTAAAATAAATGGAGACAATTGGTCTCTTTTGTCCTCTCTGCCCAGTGACGAAACCACCCAAGCTTGTTAGAGGCAGTGTCATAAGGACCTTTACACTCACTCCAGAAGGACTTCTCCTTCACTTCTGGCCTTAAGATGTCTCTGGCTTCCATTTACTTACCTGTATAATGGGCTGCTACTGGAGTTTTTATAAGGAACGAAGGAAATAAATATCAACTGTAAGTAGATTAAAAATAAAGGCCATTAATTTCCTTTCATCAGAGGAAAAGAATGCACAGTTGGAACCTCAGCCCAACTAAAATAGTATCTAATTCAGCCAGACCTGGAGCATCAGAAGAAACTGTGAACACCAGCAATAGCAAACAAACCCTCAGGCTAGGTCTCTGCAGCTATCATGAACCTGGATCAAAACTCTGTATGTTGTTTGGTTTTCTATGGTTTGTCAATGCAGCAAAAATGTAAAACCAAGACCAGACAGTCTGGCTTCATTGCCAGTAATGGCATTAAGACAACAGTTGGCAGGATAAATCCACCTAATTCATGTATTAGTTTCAATTATCCGAGGATACATTTACATGCATTTGTACAAAATGCCTAATTTTTCTGCTGCAATTTGTTTTTTCTTAGGTATTCAATTTGTCTATTTTTACTTATATTAGAGCCAAAAAAAAAAAAAAAGACCATTAAAAAGACCATTCTGCAATTGTGCTCTGCTTATTATGACATATATGTTTTACTGTTTTCTTTAGACAAGGTTTAGAAATGTGTTCTGCATAATAAACTTAAAAGAAATTAATTTAAAATATTTGATTTCTTACTTATTATCCATTTAACCTCTTAAATGATAAATCTTGGATTCATCCTTGACTTACCATCCCCCAAACCTAAATAAGCATTGAGCTCTGCTGTTTCCATGTACTAAATACTTTTCAAGTTTGTTCCCTTCTAGTTTAACTACACAGTCTGATTTCAAGCTCTTACTGTCTCTTGAAACTACAGCTTTCTATGAGCTCCTCTACATCCAATCTTGGGTTTCTCAGATCCAGTCTACACACAACTTATGGGATGATCTATCCAAATGCAAATCTGACCATGTCATTCCCAGGTTTAAAACATACAGCTAGCTCCACCTAGCCCTTAGCCTAAAGCTAAATCTCCTTAACAGGCAAAAAACAAAAAGCAAGCCACCACAATTTAACCTCTTCCTGCCTATCCAACCTCACCTCATGACATGTCGTATATTTTATACTCAAGCGACAAAGAACAACTTGCAATTCTGTAGACATGCTAAACTAGTTCTCACTTCCGTGTCTTTGTGCATGCTATAGCCTACCCAGCTAGATCTTTGGTCTAGCAAATGCTTGTCATCCTATAAGACTTAGCTTTGGCATTATCTCCTCCAAGTTTTCCTGACATATTTCTCACCACCAGGATGGTTAGGTGTTTCTATAGTGTCTTATGCATATCTTTGTAAATACCATTTTCTCAATAAAAACAATCAGTTAGCAAGTCTGCTTCCCCATACAATTCTGAGAGCTTATTTAGAGCAGAGGATGTAAGTTCATCATCGTTGATCTCAGCACCTAGCACAATGTTTGGCATGATGCCTAGGAGATGTTCAAAATATGTTTGATTAAATGAATATACTCATGTCATAATGTGTGCCATAATGTGTTTGATTAAATGAATATACTCATGTCATAATGTTTTCTGGTCGATTATAAATACTTCCTGAAATTTCTCACATTTATTAGCTGATTCATATTTTGCTTCAAATCCAATGTGAAACCATCACTGTCACGGAAGACTTAACAGAGTTATACATAAATGCAGAGGGACCCCTTGAGAGCTTGCCTTGCAATGAATATTCCTAGAGGTGATTTGGATGAAATTTTTATAGTGAGTTCTTTTAACTTTGGCGAATTTTTACGATTAAGTAATTTAAGTCAAGTTTAAAGATGTCCCCACCAAATTCTCTGGCAAGTGTAATGTGATCTTGCTAACAGCGAAAAAACAAGAGACTGAATCTGTGTTGTCTTGGACATTAGGAAGAAAGTATCCTTTCTCAAACAGAATGCGTAATGAATAAGAGACTGATAAAGGGAATAAAATTCAAGAGACTATTCAGAAAGCACAGACTTCATACCAAAGACATAATGATCTGTTCTCATGTAAATAGGTTCATTACAATGAAAAAAAGAATAACCTTTTTCCTTTCGGAGTTCAGAGCTCTCCAGCAATGGATGAACACTTATTCATTAGCTGATTAATGATGAAAGCTCACTTTTTACTAATAGTGTGTAAAGGCCAAACGCAGACCTTTGCATATATACTGTGTTCAGCATTATGTGCTGAAGGAAATAAAAAATCAAAGCAAATTAGCGAAGCAGAAATAACTTTCAAAGAATCGCATTATCTGTAGCAGTTCTGGGAGTAGTTCTTCTTTTTTTGTGTCCATCTATTCCACAATTACTGGAGGAAGTCTATGTGAAAAGCACTTGGGGCGGTGGGGGGAACAAACAGGATGAACAATAATAGAGCAAAGGAGCACTGCATAGATGCTGCTGATGGCTGTAAGTGCTTTACATGAATTAACTCATTAACACTCTCCACAGCCCTAAGAGGTATGCACTATTATCCCCAAATTACTTATGTGGAAACTAAGATGCAGATAACTTAAATAACTTGCCCATTTTTCACACAGCTTGCTCTCTGCCTGCAGTGTCTGGGCTGTGGGTAAAATGCAAGGAGAGGAGTAGACATCATTCCACAAATGTCATTCATGAGAATAAAAATATTACAAGCATGATCTAATGAGTGATATTCACGTTTCCCTTTGTCATTGCATTATCTATAGCATGAAGATAAGTGCTTGGTATAGAGGAGGCACCCAGTATTTACTGTTTGAATTAGTTGAACAAAAACATTGTTTTTAAAAGTTCAGAAAGAGGAAAGAAAATGGGAAGAGAAATAACATTTATTGAGTAGCCTTCTGTGGGATAGGCACCATTACTACCCAACTGCTAGTTTGATGTGATGTTATAAATAAGAATTCTGGCCCTAGACTAGCTGGCTTCAAATCCTAGCTCTGCCACCTTCTAGTTTGCATGGACTTAGGGACACTTACTTTTTCTGTGCCTCACTGTTCTCCTCTGTAAAATGGGAATAATAATTAGCAACTACTCAGTGGATTAGCATGAGGATTAAATGAGTGAATAAGGCAAAATGCTTATTAGAATAGTACTTTTGCAGTGTTAGTTATTATTGCTATTAGTTAAATTTCATCATTACCACATTCAGTACCTTATTTTAGTGTCTGGAAAAGGATCCAAATCAGCTCCACCTTGGACGTTTCTGCCCTTTAATAAATGCTAAAGGAATGCAGAAACAAAAGAGGAGCGTTCAGGGAAATCAGCAGGGAGAAGGAAGAAGGGGCATGAACACAGGAATAACTCGGGCAGATGAAAGCATGGGAGAAAAAAATCACGGATGCCAAAGGGCAGAGATTATTGTTAGAAACAATAGATGGAAAGGTTTACTTGAGAGGAATTCAGCCCAGTCATTAATCAGTTTAATCTCATTCCAATCTATTGATCTTCTGAGGGAGAAGCAAACCAAAGAAAACACACAATTTAAAAAATTATATATTTATTTATTTATTAGGTTGCGCCAGGTCTTAGTTTCAGCTCGCCAGCTCCTTAGTTGTGGCATGTGAACTCTTAGTTGAGGCATGTGCGTGGGATCTAGTTCCCTGACCAGGGATTGAACCTGGGCGGCCTGCATTGGGAGTGCGGAGTCTTAACCACTGCGCCACCAGGGAAGTCCCAGAAAACACCCAATTTGAAACGTGATACCTTTACTTATATAACTCTAGCTTCTCATATGTTAAAGAGCCTTTGCACTTCCATTGACCATAAGAATATCTGTTTTTATCAAGACTAATTATATATTTTCCTTGACAAGTGACACAAGCTCCTACAGTCCCAGGTTCCTTGTGTTCAGCTTAATTCTGAGAGCGATAGTGGCCTAACGGCATATTAGAGCTTATCTGTTTAATGGTCTGTTGAGGGAAACACACTGGCCTTAATGCAGGGCCCAGTGAATTGGAGTGTGCCTTCTTCTACATGACATTGAAACTGGAAGTCCTCAACAGAGCAACAAAGTAATCAACGGTCTTTGAAAACGGCCGGCCCTTTAATTCTCAGCAATGATCCCTCTGGATCAGAACTCAAGCAAAATGGGACAGTTGTGCAGGGAAGCCTGACTTCAATGCTATGTGCCTTATTCTACAGACAGGCAGGCCAAATCATGGTTCATTTGGCATCTCTTCCCAGCCCTTAATTTTTTATTTTAAAATGCCAGTTATAATAGAAAGTATCTTTTTGTGCTGTAATGTTTCTATCTGGGGAGAATTGTGGAATGGAGATGCTTTGGCCATCTATAAAGGATTCTGGGGGTAAAAGCATTCAGGCCCTAAGCTCTTAGCAAACATATTTGTTCCATATGGTAAAACAAAATATTCTTGTATCCTAATCTCCAAACTAGGTTTATATCATACCTGAATCAGAGAAAAAGAGGCACATTAAATAATAATCATGTGCTCAATTTCAGGATGTTACACTTTTACTATTGACCTTTATGTGGTAGCCTGTTTATGAAAGCAAATCATGGAGAATGAAGTCAGCAAATTAGGCTGCTGTGAGAGGAGGAAAAAGGCTTCAGACTTAAGCAAGAGCCTATGGTAAAAGCAGCTTGCTGCATAAATAATTTAGTCAGTAAGACAGTGAACTGGAAAACCAAATTAGTATCTTTAATATCAAAATCTAGGGCTTAGTGGGAAATGCTTAAAGAGAAATCTCGCTGAACTAGTAGAGCACTTTGTTATAGAGGGCAATCCAATTGAACATGGTGGAGATTGTTTCCTAGTTTGAAAATATATAGAACAGAGTTACAAGACAGAATAAAGCTTCCACAACTCTTGACTAAGGATATTTGGGAGATAAACTGTCTACAAGAGTAAATTTAAATTGGAAGAATGTCAATTCTCTGATTTTTATCCAAAGCAGGAGAGAGAGACATGTCAAGACAATGTATGCATTTAAGTATAAAGTATTAAAATGCTATTCTTATTACTTGCAAACCCAAGCATGAGATAAAACAGTGTATGTATTTCCAGTTACTTGCCTGACAAGTTCTTAAAATGGATAATTTGCCAAAGTGAGGATGGAGAGTCTATTAAATTGGAAGTTGAAAATGGGTAAAGGATCATCGAATGTTGAGGAAAAAAAAAAGTTGTGTATCATGTTAATCACGAATAAAGCATAAGCAGTTCTTATTAGAAAGATAATTCCAGTACTAGAGTCTATTATGTAAGTGGAAAGTGCCTTCTCTGATTTTAGGATTTCTAGGTGAGGTATGGTATTTGTCAATCTCAGAGAGCCTGCATTGTTCTGTGGGCTTAGCAACAGGATCCAAGAGAGGACAATAAACCATGTGGACATTATCTCTAGGGAAAGAAAGAGAGGAACAATATGTCAGAGCCAGAGAGAAATTCATGGCTACTGAGATTTCAAGGCCAGATGATGAAAAGAGAAGAGAATATGAGACTGCAACATGCAAAGACAATAAGTTCCAAAAATAAGGCATGTGGCCAAAAGTGGAAGATCAAGAACTGGCAAAAAAAGTCAGAAGAAAGTGAGAAGTGGGAGTATGTGTGTATGGAGAACTTCAAAGGAGTCCATCACTGAGGCGATTCTGATGCCCTTTCTCCATGGATGGACTTCCTGACTTTACGCTCTCCCTCAAATAGGCCTGGTCGTTGGTACACAAAGTTCACAAGTGCAACTAAACACCACCATGAATGAGGGACAGGAAAGTGGCAGGATGCTATGGTAACTGCTGAATCAAGTAGACAAGTCATTCATTCAGTAAAGATAATGCATGAAAAAGAATAAGCATAGCACATGGCGTATGTTCTCAGTAAAAGATAGTAGACATATTTTTTCATTGTTACTAGTATTACATTAGTATTAGAATTATTATTACCACTTCTATTAATTGCCAAATTCTGGTCCTAGACAATCAATTCTTGAGACCAAAGACTATGGTTTATTTGTTCATATTTATCCCTTTAGCACCTAACATTGTATCCCAATGCCCAGAAATATGCCACGTTGGCGTAAGGATTGTCTTGAGCTAAAGGCAATTGAGAAGAAGTAGATACGAGAAAATCTCTGTGTCCTCTCTCAATCTGCCAAAAAGCAGGGCATAAATTAACAAAGGTGTCCCTTCTCCCCTCTGTGCCATGAAGAACAAAGGTTAATCCTCAGAGACACCTTTAGACCCTGTCAGCCTGGAGAAGGCACCCGAGGAATCTACATAATAAACTTTACTAACTAGCCTGTATCTCTGCCCCTGGAAGCCTGAGACTGCTTTCCTTTGTCCTGTCATTTCTCCACAAATTTATTGTGCTTTGTTTAAGGTGCTATATAAGCTGGAATTCTAAACCACCCCAGGGGAGTTACTAATTTTCATCTGGGTATCTCCCAAGTATACATGAGGTATAGATGTTAATAAATCTGTTTATTTTTTTCTTGTTAATCTGTCTTTTATTACAGGGGTCTCAGCCAAGAACTCAGAAGGGTAGAGGGAGAATTATTTTCCTCCCCTATAAGCCACGTAGCGGACTGGCGTTCAATAGATGCTTACTAAATGAAGACATGAATAATAGCAAGATGAGATAAAGAACTCTGCACAAAGCTATAGCCCTAGTGCTTTTAGGAAGCTGAAAGCCAGTGCTTTAGTAGAAATCTGCATGGGGGAGTCTCAGATCACAGAAGAGCAGTATTTAACCCAGGGACGTTTCTCAAAGGAAGAGAACCCTGACCCAAATTTGGAATCCTGTGAAGATAAAGGTAGAGGAGTATGAGAGGCGTAAAAAAGGATCTTCCTTGGTAGGCAGTACCATATAGACAAAGGCATAGATTGAAAGAAGACCATGACTTGCTGGTTCAAGGTAATGCAAGTGACTTGCTAGAGCTCTATCTTAGTTTATTCTAAGTTCTAAGTTCACAATAGCTTATTCTGAACACTTCTTTTATCATGGAAAATACTTTTCTCAGTGAGTCCAGAATTACAGTGGTTCAGGAACTAGATTGGGGAAAGTCAGAGAATATACATGTAGGCATGTATAGATGGATGGATGGATGGATAGATGAATGGATAGATAGACAGATCACCCCTTTGCTAATTTTTGAAATGAGAAAAAAATGTATATAGGTGGGAACTTTATAAAACATTTGTGGAATCAAGAATTCTGAATTGGCCTAAGAATTTTATGTCAGAAACTGTTTCCTTTTCCATTTTGTAATGTAACACTGTGGAGAAGAAGGCAAGCTGGAGAGGAGATTGAGAAGACATACTTCATACCTTTAATGTCAATACCAATAAAAATTATGAAACTGTGTTTCTTTGAAACAGGTTTGCACTGAATTTGTGTCAGAAAGTATATAATCAGATAACTTCCCCCAAATTCAAAAGATTCTGCCTCTCTAAGATTAGGGCACTGATATGAATTAGCAGATGAGGAAGGAAAAAGCTTTCATTACTAGTAACAATTAATGATTAGACAAAAATAGTTGTTTGTGACTTAAACAACAATCCATTAAAATTAAGTTGAAAGCTGTCCTTACTCTGGGATTGATGTCAGGGAGAAAGAAACCAGGTACATCAGTGGCCCAGGAGGCTCCATGAAATTGTGACAAGGTGACGCCTCCAGCTGGGCATAGCTTTGGGGAGGGCACAGAGCTTCATCAGTGGAGTGTGGGATGGGTTTCAGCATGCATGTCCTCTCTCCCATGGGTACAAGACGTGAATGTTACAGAACCCAAAAGTAGGTGGGGAGAGAAATGCTCCTCCATCTTTGCTAATAGTAGTGATTAGGTGAAAGTCCTAATAGCCACCATAGTAGTGCCAATCCTGAGCACTGGCCGTGAAAGTTTAAAACAGTAACTCTCCAGGAACTCAAGAAAAGACTCATCCATAAAGAATGGAAGCTAGCTCGGATACACAGGAAAGAGAGGAAAGGGGAATCCGGCTACCATTTAACTTTTGTAATTAGTTACCATTCAGACTGGCATCCAAGCTCCTGGGTGTCAGAGGTGGTATCAAGGGCTGCTGACAAGTGTAGCCTTGCAGGGCTATAGCCAAGTGTTATGCTTGATATACATGGTTCATAATCAAGGAGACATTACAAAGAAACAATTATTAAAGATACATAGGTGAGAGAAATGTGATTTCTTCTTGTGTGTACTTAGCACGAAGTTGGAAGGATACTGGTTCTTATATTTAGTTCTCCAGGACAGTGAACCCAGGGGCTGCTAGAAACCAACTGTTGGGCCATACTCTCAGGAATGTCCTTGATTAGAAAAACAACTATTAGCCTCTTTCTAAATATGTGTTTCTTTGTTTCTCCATATTCTTAGGAACTGGTCTCAATTGGAGGAAAGAATCGAAGAAAATGTAGTAAGAGTTAGGGCTTTTATTTTTAGAATATAGAATGTTGGTGGGGCCACAGAATACAAAAAGAAAAGTGAGTTGAAAAACATTAACAGGAGCAAATCCACTATGTGTCAGATATAAGATTACACAATGAAAATACAAAAGTTAGTGGGATTCTGACCCTTCTCTACAGAGCTGCATGATCTGCAGCAGCAGATAAAATCGACTTCCATAGACTGCACACTCTCTAAGTACCAAGCAGTGTGACACTACTTTAGATACACGTGTGCTTTAATCCTTAAACCACCCAATGAGAGAGGTATTTAATCACTGCTTTTGCAAAGAAGAAATTGAGGATGAGAGAACTATAAATAACTTGTTCGGCGTGTAAGAGATGGAGCTGGGATTCAAACCCAACATATCCGACAACAGATTTTCTTCTTTATTACTATCCTATATAAGTTTGAGCCTTCTTCTTATATTAACCTTCTAATACTTGGGTTTATATTATGACAATTATTGGTGCTAATTTTATTATTAGACTACTGCTTTGAATGGAGTTTGCACCCACCAACTAGCAAATTAGTATAAAAGCACATAGGATATTGCATTTATTATTACTTGACCTCTGTATAACCATTGTTAATGAACTTGTCAGAATATCCTCTAAGTTCAACTATTAAATCTTAATTTTAAAAGTTAGATACAATCTTAGAGCTAGAGAGAAATATACAAGGTGATGTTCCACCTTTTATTCACGTCAGTGAATATAAATAATCCAGTGTTTTTAAAGGGCAAATCTGAGTGAATGGGTGCTCAAAAAATAAGTTTACTAACATGAAGTTTAACTTTGAAGCTCGTGCTTTTTTGGTTAATACACCTAGGAGAGATTTGAAAGTGATCAGTAGTTATTTGTTTTTACTATAGCATAACATTTAAAAAAAAAAAACCTTTCAAGTGGTTTATGAGTTTATTTTTTAATTATGTTTCAAACACAACATGCTTTATAATGACATTATTTAACATCTGAGTGCCAGCAGTTTACCTTCTGTTGTGTGAAGAGAGGAAGGCATGATTTTTTTGGCTTCCAATCAACAATAAAGTGTGAGGGAGTACAACAGATGCTGAATATTTAGTCGTGCAGTTTTAGGATTGAGCCATGACATGACTGTCCTAGACAAACAGGCTGAGTACCTATGTGCAAGCACATTTCAAATGATATTTTCCCCACGTCTTTTCCAGGATGTGAAAATGCAGAATCTGAAACCTAAGGCAGAAGAGTAGTGGGAAGAAGTGATATCAAGACCACAGCTAGTCTGTTTAATTTCTGCGACACTTTGCCTATAACCCTTTCCTTCTCTGTTACTGCATACCACAGTTTAGAAGCCTCCTTATTTTACAAGGAGCAAAGCAGATGGAGTGGTATTCTTCAATGTAGCATTAAGTGGGATGTTTTACAAAATCTGAGTTTATGATAAAGGGAGAAATGGGCTCTCTTTCATATATTTAAGCCTCCTGTTGAGACAAAGAAGCAAAATTATAGGATCTCAGGATTTGAAGTTCCCTCATCCGTTAACCTACTAGGTTTATGGATGAGACAACTGAAGTCTAGATTGTTGAGAGCCAGTAGGGGAGTCTAGTTTTGCGGTTTCTTGTGTAGCTTTCCTGAATATTTCCAATAGGGCTTTCTGTACATTCCAATTCCAGCTCATTAAAAGCAATGGAAACTATAAAGTATTTGCTAGCATAATAGAGGAATTTCCCTCCAGTCCTAAAGTAGGCTCTCCTTAAACAATATATGGAATGCTCAGAGTTTTCTTTAGGAGATTCCTGTCTTCCTTCACTCCTCATGTTTATGTTAAATGTAGCAAGACTTTTTGGCACCAATATATTTGATTTTAACCCAGGTGCATGCAACCAAGAGATGGTTTGTGAGGTCAGAGACCTGACAGAGATTTGTGTTCTCTAGAAGAAATTCTTAAGGGTCACGGTTCATCTGCTTACCCTCCCCAACTCTCCTCTGCCTCTTTACTCAAATTAAATGTTACACAATGCAGATGGTGTCAGTTAGAAGTAAATTATAGTTTGAATACTTTGTATTTTGGGGGGCAATTGTTTGTTTAGTTATTTATTATGCCCTATTGTTTCACATTTAATTAGCTACATATGACATACACATATAATATTACAAACATATGAGGTCTAATGTGACAATTTTTGAAGATGAGGTGTCAGAAGAGGAGGATTCTAGGTGTAGGCCTCTGGGAAATTTTGATGAGGGTAATGATGAGGAATTTAAATCTTACGTGTCATTTTAATGCAGTAATGAAACAGGAGACACAAAATCACCTGTTTCTACAATGAAAGTTACTTAAAAACGCATTTTACATGGGTTGGTAATTCAGGTCTTCCTATTCCATTGTACGTTGTCTATGGAAAACAACTTTCAAATACACTAATATTTCCACCAAATTCACAGCCATTTGATAAATAAAGGTGCTGATCATTTTAAACAACTATTGGAATCCCAAAACAAATAGAATAAATGCCTAGATTTGAAAGGCATGGGAAATAATTTACTTAGTAACAGCAAAACTTATTGCCCAGAAAAGGAAAACTAATAATGCCAGCATGTAAACTGAGAAAGAGTAAAATGCTATGACAAGATACAGTATGATAACATGGAAAGATTCCACTTTGAAATAGTAAATCAGTTGATGTACTGATGGTGCGTCACATCATGCCGGAAAGGTTGGATATAATAAACTGAAAAACAACAGCTTCTCTCTCCAGGTTGATGAGTCAACAGATTTCACCAATAAATGTCATGCTATAGCATTTATAAGATTTGTAAATGATGTTGAAATTCAAGAAAACCTTTTCTGTTGCAAAGAACTGCATGAAAGAAGCAAAGGCAAGATATATTTAAAGTTTCATAAACAAAAGATTCGTCTTGGAGGAATTGGGTTGGCATCTGTATTGTTAGTGTCCATCCAATGACTGACCTCATGAAACATTTCACCTCCTGTAAAATAATGTCACAACGCACTGCTTTCTTCACAGATAGGTGCTGATATTCTTGGAAATGAAGATTTTTTAACATGTGGATGATGGTACAAAAATGGTTAACTTTATTAAACAATGGCTGTTCCCTTGGGAATGCTGTAAAAACCCTGCAAAAACCTGGAAAAGAGCTCAGAACTCTCCCGCTGCCGACAGCTATCTGTTGGTTTAGCAGCAGAAGAATTCTTACCAGAATGTTTGAGTTGAAAGGTAAATTGCAGATGTTGCTGAGTGTTTTGAAGATGAAGAATGCCTACAAAAACCTGTCTGCTCAGCACACATTTTTTATCATATAAATCAGTTGAACAAGCCCCTATAAGGCTCTTCAGAAAATGTTTTGACTTCAAGTGATGAGAGTCTCAGATTCGAAAGAAAACGAAATCTTTTGAAAAATTGTGTTGCAAAAGGAAATCTTGAAATGTTTCCACTGCCTCTTGGTCCCAAGAGTGAGGAGAGATATTGGTGGCTCTCAAGTCTTTTTGAAAACTCTCTGGAGGAGCCACAGTATAAAAGAACAGCATCACCCCCCAGAACCCACTATCCCTGTAAGTGCTTAACATGGTGACAACCCTTTCTTTGAATCTTCTCAGCCTGGGAACTTTACTTGGAGAAAAGAGGAAGAAATTGTGAACTGCTGTCTGATCATACATTTAAGGCAAAATTTATCAATCTGTCCCAAGACAAGATCTCAATTTCTGTGAAAGGAGAATAACTTGCTACTCATAGGAAAGCGCTGAACAATTTGCTGTAGTTTTCAACCCTTACATGGGTGAGCAAGTTTATTCTTTTTTGTTTTGTTTTGTTTTGTTTTTGTTTTTGGAGCAGAGAAAGGTTTATTCCAAGGGCCACTTAAGGAGAATGGGAGGCTCGTGCTCAAAAGACCTGAATTCTGCAAGTTTATTCTTAACAAGAACCAAAAGTTAAGACAGAAATAATCTCCTGTGAGTTGAAAATGAGATCTTTGTGTTGTACTTATCTCAAGTTTGATTCTGCAACAAAAAATAAATAAATAAATAAATAAAGCAAGGGGTTCTTAGCAAAAAGGTAAATTAATTATTTTTGGTTTAAAAATAATGCTTTATATATTTGTGTATGTGTGTGTTTCTACAGGAGATATTTAAAAACACATTAATTGTGTAACTGCTGGGCCTATATTTGAGCTTGCTATGTCACTCAATGGAAAAAAAAATTTTTTTCAGAGTCTTATAAAAAGTTTGGTCTAACATTAAATTTTTGTTTATATTGCTTTGAAAAAAAGGTTTTAGTAGACTTACTATTAATTATTTCCCATTAATTTTCCTGTTGTAAGTCACATAAATTAAAATATATCTTTACCTTTAATTTAAATATTCCTTTAAAAATATGAAATTTCATTTTGATTGAAGCCAGTTGTTTCATAGAAATGTATTATGTTTTATTTATGACAAAAAGAAGATAATTTCATAAATAACAAGCAGGTCTAAATACCTGATTTTTTCCTCAGGAAAATTAGACTATAAAAGTCATTTTTAGTTTTAAATAGGGGGAAAATAAACTTCTCTTGCACATACCAGATATCTCATTAGCATCTCATACATAGAAATCTATGATAAGACTTTTAGGCCTACTTGGATAAGGTTAAATAAAAATTAATAGGAAATCTAAAAACAAAGAACAAAAACTGAAATTTCCTCTACCTATACTACTGACTTGCATTAAAGTTGGTATCTTCTGTGGAGAAGGGGGAAGTAAACAAAAAGAGTAGGTTACAAAGACAAAAACATTTTTTTTCACAGAAAAATGACTATTCTCTACTCAAAACAGCACTCGTTCATATATATATTAAATTTTTCATTGTTTTGATTCTTCTAAGGCCATCACAATGGGTTCAAAGTAGTGGAATATACAACATACAATAAAAATTAAAAAGTCACAGAACAGGGGCTTCCCTGGTGGCGCAGTGGTTGAGAATCTGCCTGCCAATGCAGAGGACACGGGTTCGAGCCCTGGTCTGGGAAGATCCCACATGCCACGGAGCAACTGGGCCCGTGAGCCACAACTACTGAGCCTGCGCGTCTGGAGCCTGTGCTCCGCAACAAGAGAGGCCGCGACAGTGAGAGGCCCGCGCACCGCGATGAAGAGTGGCCCCCACTTGCCGCAACTAGAGAAAGCCCTCGCACAGAAACGAAAACCCAACACACCCAATAAATAAATAAATAAATTTATAAAAAAAAAAAAAAAAAAAAAAAAAAAGTCACAGAACAGAAAAAAGGGATGGAAGCGAATGGTCCAACTATATACCAATAGGCAGCAAGTGTTTGTTGCAGGGATTAAAAGGAACCTAAAATGCTCCATAATCTCTGTTCTGGAGGTGAGTGCTGCAAGTGTTAGTGTTTTACCATCAATCAGATATTTTTCATAGTCATTAATTAATGAGTATAAGTTTGCCTTTGGTGACAGTAAGATTAAAGGAATCAAATATATTAAACACAGGGTTTCTTTCTAATCTGTTTTACATCCCCCCAAGTTTTACAGTTTACAGAATGTTTTAGCCTTAAAAAAAAAGTTTTGTAAATGATAACACATTAAAACATGTACTTTTCACTTTTTCAAGCTAAAGATTTCAATTAGCAAAATTAGTGTGACTCAATTCTAAATATATTCCAAAGCTCATTTTTTTTTTTAATGACATTGATAGAGTATAAAGCTATTAATTCTTTTAAAATTGGCAGCAATGAGATCTTTGTTAGAGTCAAACAGAAGTAAAATGAAAGAAATAGTATAATGAGGATATTATCCTAGACCCATTTGATCTGTGGTTAGAGAGTGTGTTTTAAAAAAAAAAGTGAGAGTTCTGAAGAATATGAAACTTAATGTGATTAATTAGGAAAAACAATCCTGGCAGTATTAATAATTCTTATATCCTGAATAATGAACTGACACCATGAACACAATTTCCCTTTGACGAGCTTAGAATTTAATATTTTCTTTCAAAGGGAAAAAAAAGCAAAGCAAAGCAAATAGATTTAACCATTGAAAGTTGGGTTCAGTGAGGCATTAGCTCATTGAAATACAAAGTATTTCAGTTCTTCTCCTTTGGTTTTGATAATACTGATTACATTTCCTCAGTTAAGATTTTATTTTTTCCTGCAAAAAAACCTTAAAGGTTGCTAAAATTAAAAATTTTCACCTAACTGTTAAAGGCTCTATAAAAAATGTTTGAATTTATATAGACAACTCATTTGTATTCTGAAACAATAAGTGTGGTAAGGACAACTGCAGTTGTAAGATCACTTTCTTCAGTCCCACCATATGATTTCAATTTAAAAAATAGCCTTTGATTATCATCTCCCCGGAAGTGCCTCCTGCCCAAGATTTTCCACAAATTGTGCAGTTATGGGAGCATATATTCAGAGTGATATACCTATAATTTCCAAAAGAAACCTCTAATATAAATTTGAAGTCAATTTATTTATTTAGTTTAGAAAACTGATTTTGGTATGGAGTTCCAGCCCTGACTTCTTCCCAGAATCCCAGGTTCATGGGTCACTCACTACTTGACCTGTTGACATGGGTGTCTAACGACCTAAAAAGGGGACACAGATAAAACAGAATTTTTTTAAATTGAAAAAATTTATCATATAACATTGTGTATATTTAAGTTGTACAACATGTTGCTTTGATATATTTACATATTGTAATATGTTTGCCATTGTAGTGATATTTATCACATTACATAATTATAATACAATGTCATTGTCTGTATTCATTATACTGGGCATTAAATCTATATGACTTAATAACTACTCATTCCAAGTTTGTCTCCTTAAACAACATCAGTCTTATCCTCTCACCCCTCCATCCCCTGGTAACTACCATTTTATACTCTATAAAATGAAATTCTTAATTTCTATACCAACCTCCTTCAATCCTGTACTTCACTCAATCTTTCCCATTGGGTAGCAAATGGCATCGTTCTTTCGCTTAAGTCAGTCACCAAGGAGTCTTAATTGATTTCTTATCTTTTAATTTCTGTCACTTATTTTTTATCACTATGAGCAGGTCCTATTGGGTTCTGTCTCTGAAACATATCTGATTACTTCTCCTCATCCCTTTAACTTCTTCCTCAGTCAAGCCACCATCATCTCTTGCCTCATTACTGTAATGGCCTTCTGTATTCTCAACAGGCTATTCTTTGCATAGTGGTCAAAGTAGTATTTTAAAACAAAAATATAATTATGGTATACCCCTCTCACCAGCTTCTGGCATCTGACTCTGTTTAACTCTGACCTGATCTCATGCTATGCCCTACCTCACTTACTGGGAGGGGCCAACCCAAACCATCAAATATTAGGTAACCATCCAATTATTCTCTATTTTATAACCATAACAGTATTTTTCATGGTACAATATTATTATTCATATGATGTTTTATTGCTAATTTATTTACTTACATATTTATTGACCTGATCATAAGATTTAAAAGAGCAGACAACTTGTCTTATTATCATCACACTACCCTTAACACTTATAATAGTACCAAGTAAAAAGTAAGTGTTTAATAAATATTTCATGAATAATGTATGAATGAATAAGACATATTGGTAATTTGTTTTACCTTGCTGACTCACTACTGTTTTCAGGGCTATATATCACAATATTACATAACATAATTATACTTTTTAAAAATTTACTTTGTACTGGGTGAATACATGAAATCATGAACTAAGACTTAAAATTAGAAATTTTGTAAGCTGTACTCCCCCCGGACTCCTAATAATTTTACTTCTATTTCTTTTATCTTAAGTACTTGTTGTATTGTATTATAAATTTATTTATTATGTTTTGGGTTTTTGTCTATCTTACCCAGTTATAATATATACTCCACATGGTTAGAAATTTTGTCCTTTTGTTTGCAATTGAAATATTTTGCCATTTGAAATACTGCCTGGTACATATAGATGCCCAATAAACATTTGTTGTTAAATGAATATTTGATCACCTTAATTTTCTAAGTTCTTGATAAGCAAGGAGTTTATTTCAAAGTTCATGAGATAAATGGCTTTCTAGGAACTTCCCTGGTGGTTCAGTGGTTAAGACTCCGTGCTCCCAATGCAGAGGCCCTGGGTTAGATCCCTGGTCAGGGAACTAGATCCCGCATGCCATAACTAAAGATCCCGCATGCAGCAACGAAGATCCCGCACATGGCAGTGAAGATTCTGTGTGCTGCCACTAAGACCTGATACAGCCAAATAAATAAGTAAATAAATATTTTTTAAAAAATGGTTTTCTGTATTTATACTCTAATATTTCAGCAATAATACATAGTTAATATGGAACACAATTTTTGGATAAAGATGTAAATGATGTAGAAAAAAGAGGCAGAACCTTTGTGTTTAAACTTATCATAGTATATAAATTAGGCTAGAGCTCTCCTAGAATGTGTTGAAAGAGATAACAGGCCCTCTAAAAACTTCCTGAAAAAATTCTGAACCTCCCCGTAATAGTTAACTAATGAAGGAAAACACTCTTTCAGTAAACTGAAATTATATAATTTTAAGTATAGTTTTCTCTACTTGCAACTGAGTTACACAATGATGCTGTAACTAATTTTGTGGTATCTTATTCATTGAAATGTCATATATTGGTCTGAACTATTTTAAGCGTATACTTAAATTCTTTAAAATTATCCACATGAAAAAAAAAATTATCCACATGCCTGAATTAGATCCATTATTAGAAAGCTACTTTGTGCACCTGAGTTAGCAGTGCCATTGAGAAAGTACATTATTTAATTTTTATTGGAATGTTTCATGATAAGCAACTCACTGTTCTGTATTATTATGAGTCATTAAACAATTATCAGCATTACCTAGAAAATACATCTGGACTTGCAATAAATAAATATTCATCTGTCACCTACTTTTTGCAAGTTCTCTGCAAGTACAATAAGGAATATAAACAATCCATAAACCATATTTCCTGCTTTCCTGCACTCTTATAACTTGTAATCTGTGGTGACCACATATAAATTTAACTAACTGCAATAAAAGACAGTATGTCAATTGTTACCCATAGGTGGTGCAGAAAACAAGTTCTGTAAGAGATAGAAGCGGTGAGATAACTCCTAGAAGAGGAAATAAAGGAGGCTTAATAAGAGAGGTGGCCTTTGAGCTGGGCTTCAGATGGTAAGTGTCAGTAAAATAGGAGTAGAAAAACCAAGACCAGAAATATAAGCAAAAGAGTTGAACTGGTCAAAATTAACATGACTGGATTGTGAGTGGACTCATCTTGGCAAAAGTGACAGGTTTGTACAGAAAAATTCAAGAAAGGTAATTTAGGGATGGATGACTTGAATGACAGGCCAAAGATTTTGACCTTAAATAATTGTCAGTTGCATGATATTAGAGACATTTGGGGGGATATTATTGTGATGACCATATGAAGACTAGTTTGGAGAAGCAAGAGATTAACAGCAGAAAACTAAATAAGAACCTTTGATAATAGACTGGTTGTGAGTTAATAAAGGCCTTTACTAAAAATATTGGTAATGTTAATGGAAAAGTATATTATATATTTTTTTCTCTTGATTCCATATCTGTTTCTGGATGGACTTAATCAAACTATTCCTGGAACTTGAAATCCATGTTCATCCTCCCTGAATCCAGTTCTGCAAGCCTGAATAAGTGAAATGAGTTTCATAAACTTGATATGAACTCATTAACTTCATCAGTGAAGGTGTGAAAGGCTGCAGTCTTACTTTTCCCAGCCAAGTGGGTTGTCTATAATAAAACACCTATCACTTCAGGGATTTTAAATTAGCAAGCCATCTGGCAGTAAAGAAAATTAATGAGGACAGCATTACTCATGAGAGAGGGCTTGAGTTTGACTCAGAGGCCTAAACAGCATTGAGGATGATCTGGTTATTTTTTTTAAGTTAAAGTTTTAACTCTTATTAAAATGTCACACCCCTAAGTTCATATTTTTTAATAGATTTCTCTGTTGTAAAACCAAATTTATACATATAAAAATAGGTAAGTGATTATGAATTAGATGTAGACCCCATTGATTAGTTCAGGTCACAATAGTACCATGTGAAGGTCTCATAAAGTGTTCAGATTCATTCTTACCAGGAAGAACCTGGTAAGGCCCAGGACCACACTATTAAAATCACTTGTCTGCAATATCCTCTTAATATGACACCCCTGATGATCCAGGCCTATCACTGTTTAAGAAAAATAAAACCAAACCTAGTGTTGGTGAAGGTGGGAGGGTTCACTCACTGCTAGCTGATAGAAAGGTGATTGATTTAGTCTTTCAGAAAAGCAATTTGGCAATGTTATTAAAAACAACATGTTTCTAACTTTTCACCTATTAGTCTCGTTGTAGATTTGCCCACATAATAATAATTAACTAATTAAACTAAAAAAAATCCCGATCATCTACGAGTAGGTCAATAAACGATGGCATATTTGTAGGCTGAAATACTATTTTCAGGTTTATGACAGGGGTTTTGATGTTGGACAAGGAATAAAGGTCCAGTATTTGAGCTTCACATTCACAGAGTCTGAAATATGGACTTTTCACTTTATATCCACATGGCATAAATACCGTCCTAGATTTACATATACAGAATTGAAATATAGATAGCATACAACTTTAAACTTCTTTCACACTACCTGATGGAAATTCTTGGATGGTAGGGTTACAAGTAATATTTCTATATATTTTTGTAATATCCAAATTTTCTATGGTGAATATATATCACTTTATAAATAGGAAAACAAGCAATAAATGCTGTATTTTTTAAAAAAACACTGAGGAGATAAGAGGCTCTCAGTTGTTCTGCTCAATCCATTTTAGTTTTGTACACAAAGCACAGCAGTGTAGGACAACTAATAATAAACATCTTAACACAGATGACAGATGGACTTTTTCTCCAACACTAAAATCCTTCCTGACTGTCCAACTTACGTAAAACTCTTCATTCCTGTGAAATAATCGTACTTTGCTATTCTTTGTCCTATTTGGCTTCCCAGACACCTAAGTTCGTTTCTATATGCAATCTACCATGTATACATATCCTTGTTTTCCAAAGTTACATCAAAATTGTCTTAGGTTGAGTTCTCCCATAGACAGGACCTGAGACACAAATTTTGGTACAGGTATTTCACTTGGGAGTACATTCCAGAAAGCTGTTAAAGGGAAATGTGACATAAAGTAGGAAAAGCCAATAAAAGGCACATCCTCGAGGTCACAGCTGTAGGCAACAGGGGCTCAACTCAGCCAGGTCCTCCTATAAATATACAAAATGTCTCCAAACAGTGTCCACAGAGACGATGGCTAGGGTAATTATGCTTAAGATCCCAAACTCTCCAACATGAACGCTACTGTACTGCCAGGCAATGCCTGCATGTGAGCTGAGTCGGCTTCTGCATCTTCAGTGAAAATTACAGGACAGAAACGCAGTAAGACGAATGGCTCATGTTGGAGGATGGGGTGCTGTCAGCACACACAGAAATGTCTGTCGCCCCTGCAACTGAAAGTGGGGGCAGGGGTAAGAGGATATATTTCAGGCCAGCAAAAGCATCTGCTCCAACCCACCCTTATACCACAAAGATCTACTTGTAACCCACATTAATTATACTCTGTCAATTACTCTTCAAGGTGGCAACCAATTACATTCTCTTAATAAGACTAAGCAATTAGATTAATGACACAAGCTCCAGTACCCATTGCCGCAGCTTTCCCCGAGGCCGTAAGTAATGATTATTATCTGCATCCTCTATATTGCCCTTTCTAGGTTGTTCTTGCCTTTGTCCAGCACTGCAGCTGATCTAGGTATTTGTCCAGTCAGATGATGGAGAGCTTCTTCCTTGAGGAGTCTGAGACTTTGGTTGCCGTTTTCCTATCAATGTTTGGTTGCTGACAAACGATCTATTAAGTCTCCATACTCTAGGTGGCCTGATTCAGATCTTTATTCCTGAAAGTTGTGAGCATGCGGCTGTTTTGCTTTTGTCAAGCTGTGGAGGATGTAATTTTCCTTTCACTCTTATCAGGCATGGATGCTCCAAGAGATGCTTCAATAGCTCCCCAAGATCTCCTCACCATTCTGATTATGTAGCAGTGAGTCTAGCTCTTCTTGATAATCAGAGTTAATTTTTCCCTCACCAGCATGGTAACTATTTTCTTTGTCCGCTAGTCTACTGACATATGATACCCCAAATGACCATGCAGCTATAATAGCTTCAGTTTCAGTGAAAATATTATTGTGTCCAGTGGTGGAATTGTTCCTCTCCTGGGAAATAAGGACTTCTAATTCAGTAGAGACTAAAGTTATGGGGGATGGGAAAGACACATTTCCAAGTGGGTCTCAGGGAGTAATGGCAAGAGGACTAATTCTATGCATACCCCTTGATTCCAGACCCACGTATTATAACTATTTGGGGCACAACAGTCATGTGTCAGTGTTTCAGCATACGTCACAAAGAACAGCACCACCACTCTACATGCCTAACCTGGCACCATCGATAAGCTTTGTAAGGATCCCTTCAACATTCCATCGGGCTGGCTACCACTGGGTGATATGTTGTATGGTAGAACTAGTGAATCCCATGGGCATACATTCATTGTTGTACAACTTTTGCCACAAAATGGGCCGGCTGTTGATAGCACTCCCAGAAGCTGGGTGCCAAGCCCTTCCTTAAAGGGAAATTGAGCAGCTCATGTGCACAATTCAGCAGTAAGGTACTCAAACTCTCTGGACCCTGCATGAACAAATTTCATGATTTGTTTTGAAATTACATAACAACTTACCTTTCCAAACTGAACTCCCACTACTCTGATTTATCCACCGATAATTTTTCCAGCTGAACCATTTTACATTTTGTTGCAAGTATACATACATCCCATTCATTAAAGATTCTAGGGTCATACTGTTTCCTCTGTTTGGGGTGCCTTTGCTTTCAACTCCACGTGGTGAAATAAAATATGTCTTACAAGGACTGGCGAAATGCTATCTCACCTACCAAGCTTTTGCTAATCCCTCTGTCCCAAATCATTCTTCTGTATTCTCCCACAGACCTCCCTACACCTCAAAGTTGCAATATTTATCTTCTTCTCTGAAAATCCATAACTCCTTATCTATATGTCTGCAATACCACCACCTGTTACTGTTAGTTGTGTGGCCCCATTAAAACTCTGGCCCCGCATTTCAGTCTTTGAGCTTTGTTGCATTTAAAGAAGCGTTCCTCTTATACCTCCCTTTTTTCTCCTGATTTTGTATTTTAAACACCCAAAGAAGAGCAAATGCCTCCACTCAGGGGAATGTACTTTGTAGAAGAACAAAGACCAACTGCTTAACTGTTGTCCTATCATGGCAACCTGTTCTGTATCTCCCCTACTACAACATGAACTCCTTGAAGACAGGAACCATGGCACATTGATATCAGTGTTACCCTCAGAACAGTGTCTGACACACTTTAGGGACTCAGTAAATAACTGAGTGAATAAATTATGCAAATACTATTTATCTCAGTGGTGTTTGAGAGAATAATAGAATAAATAATTAAAAATACATGTCATCCAGATTCTTAGAAATGCACAAACTGCCGAGACTGAACCAGGAAGAAATAGAAAATATGAACAGACCAATCACAAGCACTGAAATTGAAACTGTGATTAAAAACCTTCCAACAAACAAAAGCCCAGGACCAGATGGCTTCACAGGTGAATTCTATCAAACATTTAGAGAAGAGCTAACACCTATCCTTCTCAAACTCTTCCAAAATATTGCAGAGGGAGGAACACTCCCAAACTCATTCTACGAGGCCACCATCACCCTGATACCAAAACCAGACAAAGATGTCACAAAGAAAGAAAACTACAGGCCAATATCACTGATGAACATAGATGCAAAAATCCTCAACAAAATACTAGCAAACAGAATCCAACAGCACATTAAAAGGATCATACACCATGATCAAGTGGGGTTTATCCCAGGAATGCAAGGATTCTTCAATATACGCAAATCAATCAATGTGATACACCATATTAACAAATTGAAGGAGAAAAACCATATGATCATCTCAATAGATGCAGAGAAAGCTTTCGACAAAATTCAACACCCATTTATGATAAAAGCCCTGCAGAAAGTAGGCATAGAGGGAACTTTCCTCAACATAATAAAGGCCATATATGACAAACCCACAGCCAACATTGTCCTCAATGGTGAAAAACTGAAACCATTTCCACTAAGATCAGGAACAAGACAAGGTTGCCCACTCTCACCACTATTATTCAACATAGTTTTGGAAGTGTTAGCCACAGCAATCAGAGAAGACAAAGAAATAAAAGGAATCCAAATCGGAAAAGAAGAAGTAAAGCTGTCACTATTTGCAGATGACATGATACTATACATAGAGAATCCTAAAGATGCTACCAGAAAACTCTTAGAGCTAATCAATGAATTTGGTAAAGTAGCAGGATACAAAATTAATGCACAGAAATCGCTTGCATTTCTATACACTAATGACGAAAAATCTGAAAGTGAAATTAAGAAAACACTCCCGTTTACCATTGCAACAAAAAGAATAAGATATCTAGGAATAAACCTACCTAAGGAGACAAAAGACCTGTATGCAGAAAATTATAAGACACTGATGAAAGAAATTAAAGACGATACAAATAGATGGAGAGATATACCATGTTCCTGGATTGGAAGAATCAACATTGTGAAAATGACTCTACTACCCAAAGCAATCTACAGATTCAATGCAATCCCTATCAAACTACCACTGGCATTTTTCACAGAACTAGAACAAAAAATTTCACAATTTGTATGGAAACACAAAAGACCCCGAATAGCCAAAGCAATCTTGAGAACGAAAAATGGAGCTGGGGGAATCAGGCTCCCTGACTTCAGACTATACTACAAAGCTTCAGTAATCAAGACAGTTTGGTACTGGCACAAAAACAGAAATATAGATCAATGGAACAGGATAGAAAGCCCAGAGATGAACACACACACATATGGTCACCTTATCTTTGATAAAGGAGGCAAGCATATACAGTGGAGAAAAGACAGCCTCTTCAATAAGTGGTGCTGGGAAAATTGGACAGCTACATGTAAAAGTATGAAATTAGAACACTCCCTGACACCATGCACAAAAATAAACTCCAAATGGATTAAAGACCTAAGTGTAAGGCCAGACACTATCAAACTCTTAGAGGAAAACATAGGCAGAACACTCTATGACATACATCACAGCAAGATTCTTTTTGACCCAGCTCCCAGAGAAATGGAAATAAGAACACAAATAAACAAATGGGACCTAATGAAACTTAAAAGCTTTTGCACAGCAAAGGAAACCATAAACAAGACCAAAAGACAACCATCAGAATGGGAGAAAATATTTGCAAATGAAGCAACTGACAAAGGATTAATCTCCAAGATTTACAAGCAGCTCATGCAGCTCAATAACAAAAAAACGAACAACCCAATCCAAAAATGGGCAGAAGACCTAAATAGACATTTCTCCAAAGAAGATATACAGATGGCCTACAGACACATGAAAGAATGCTCAACATCATTAATCATTAGAGAAATGCAAATCAAAACTACAATGAGATATCATCTCACACCGGTCAGAATGGCCATCATCAAAAAATCTAGAAACAATAAATGCTGGAGAGGGTGTGGAGGAAAGGGAACACTCTTGCACTGTTGGTGGGAATGTAAATTGATACAGCCACTATGGAGAACAGTATGGAGGTTCCTTAAAAAACTACAAATAGAACTACCATACGACCCAGCAATCCCACTACTGGGTATATACCCTGAGAAAACCATAGGTCAAAAAGTGTCATGTACCACAATGTTCATTGCAGCTCTATTTACAATAGCCAGGACATGGAAGCAACCTAAATGTCCATCGACAGATGAATGGATAAAGAAGATGTGGCACATATATACAATGGAATATTACTCAGCCATAAAAAGAAATGAAATGGAGGTATTTGTAATGAGGTGGATGGAGTTAGAGTCTGTCATACAGAGTGAAGTAAGTCAGAAAGAGAAAAACAAATACAGTATGCTAACACATATATACGGAATCTAAGGAAAAAAAAAAAAAAAAAAAAAAAAAAGGCCATGAAGAACCTAGTGGCAAGACGGGAATAAAGACACAGACCTATTAGAGAATGGACTTGAGGATATGGGGAGGGGGTGGGGTGAGATGGGACAGGGTAAGAGAGTGTCATGGACATATATACACTACCAATTGTAAAATAGATAGCTAGTGGGAAGCAGCCGCATAGCACAGGGAGATCAGCTCGGTGCTTTGTGACCACCTAGAGGGGTGGGATGGGGAGGGTGGGAGGGAGGGAGATGCAAGAGGGAAGAGAAATGGGAACCTATTGTATATGTATAACTGATTCACTTTGTTATAAAGCAGAAGCTAACACACTATTGTAAGGCAATTATACTTCAATAAAGATGTCTAAAGAAAAAAAAAAAAATACATGTCATCATATTATTATCGTATTTACCATGACCAACTGGTTTGTTTAACTGAGGAAGGATCCAAGATACATAGCATCGAGCAAGTCTATCAGCACCATTTTTTCTAATAGCATTTGCTCACTTTGTGTCTCTGTGTCTCATTTTGATAATTCTCACAATACTTCAAGCTTTTTCATTATTATTATACTTTTATGGTAATCTGTGGTCAGTGATATTTGGTGTTACTACCACAATTCGCTGAAGGCTCAGATGATGGTTAGCATGTTTTAGCAGTCAAGTATTCTTTAATTAAGCTATGTACATTTTTTTTTAGACATAGTGCTATTGCACACATAATAGACCACAGTATAATATAAATGTAACTTTTATATGCATTGGGAAACCAAAAAATCTGTGTGAATCACTCTATTGCAATACTCACTTCATTGTAGTTGTCTGGAAGCAAACCCTCAATATTTCCAAGTTGTGCCTGTACAGGGGGAGAAATCTGAAGGATAAAAATAAATTCTTAATCACCAGTTTTACATTACAGAGGGAAGCTTTAAAAATTGAAAGAGAAAGTCAGTTTTAAGGATGTTTTATTAACTAATGAAATAGATGATAATTCTAAAGATTATTACCTGGAGAGCCCCACAGGAAATTAATATTTAGTATTAACTTATTAATGCTCGGCTCCACAGTAAGAGGTTAAAAGGTAAGACTTACACCTAAATTTCTTCTGGCCTTGCTATTACAAATAGCTCTTGCTGGAGCTATACACATAGACCAAAAAAAAAAATAGTCAATTGATATGGAAATTGTCCTTTAATGTATTCCTTCCCACGGTTTCCCAATATTCTTGATTATCCTAGCTTCTTTCTACTATTTTCTTTCATCGCTAAAGAACATAAACATTTTCATTCAGTCAACAAAGCAAATATTGTATTTCTATCAAGTATGAGTTATTAATTAGAATCGGTAGTTATATTATCTCTCTGTTATCCTTTTCCAATCTGCAACTAAATGGAAATATTGAGGCAATTTTGTGTACTTGGAGGAAGCTGGATATTTAAATTCTTTCTCTTTCATGATTTGCAAATTTGAGCCTGCCATGTAACTTCTCTCTGTTTTATTTATTTCATCTATGAGTGAATGGTTTTTATTTATCTCATCTGAAAATAAGATGAAGGGCATATGTGAGATTATATATTTTTAACATCTACCAAAGGCACGGGGCTAAAGGCCATGATTCTATTAAATAGATTGTTGACCATTTCTAATGATCCAAATAGCTTCTCAGTGTGAACTTGCTACATATTTTACATATGTGCAATTCCATAAGGTTTTGAATTGTCCCTTTCCAAATTCAGTTATAGTGAAAGATAAATGAGTATTTAAAGTATCAATATTAAATAGAAAAACCATATTAGAGGGATACCTCTATGGTTCGTGTTCTTTCCAACTTAATTTTAAACCAGGAGAT
Source organism: Balaenoptera musculus (assembly GCF_009873245.2). Taxonomy (NCBI): domain Eukaryota; kingdom Metazoa; phylum Chordata; class Mammalia; order Artiodactyla; family Balaenopteridae; genus Balaenoptera; species Balaenoptera musculus. The sequence continues at coordinate 47,841,391 of NC_045794.1, read as the reverse complement.
CTATTTTTATCTTCAAGTTAAAATCAGGCCCAAACATCTGCCTCTTCATTTCCCAGTTCCAAAACACAGTTTTTCAGTTAAGAATTAAGACAGGATATTAAGGAAATTAAGGAGACGTTTAATAAAATGTATCCTTAACTTTGTGGATTTTAAATCTCTCATTTTAATACTGACAATACTTCCCTATCTGTGCCCCAAGGTTATGTCTCTCCAAATTCTATCTTATCTTTGCAGGGTGCATTTAAAATATATATATGTTCCCTAGTCAAGCTCAAAAGCAGGCACCTAGAAGGTTGAGACAGCACCCTGCTCCTCCCCTCCACCCACACTTTATTCAAATCTGGCTCTTGTCCCTTGACAGCTGACAACTATTTATCAGGTAAAATGTAATTCTCAAACTAGTTCCATGGATTTTTTTTTTTTTCCACTTGCGTTTCTTGTGTCTTGGGCTGAGACAGCCCCTGGGAAGATGACAAATACATATTTAATCTCCATTCCCATCATTGCCTGCAGGAGATTTTGGTGATTCGAGTTGGGAATGACTCTAACAGTTTAATTAATTTCTCACATGGCTTTAAAATAAGCCGAAGTCTAATCAGTCCCTGTTGTCTGTGCTGCCTCAGGGGTATAGCAGGGATGGAAAGAAAATAGTCATAGGTGATGTCTTCATCTACAACCCTCTCTATTACCTCAGCCACCCCATAATCCTGTTGGAGTTTCTCCAACACTGTGTTCCCTCTTCCTCCTGCTCCTTCTTTCTTCTTCCTTTCTTCCTTCCTTCTTTTCTTTTTCTCTCCTTCTTTCTTTCTCTCTCTCTTTCTTTCTTTCTCTCTTTCTTTCTTTCTTGCTCTCTTTCTTTCTTTCTCTCTCTCTCTTTCTTTCTTTTTCTTTCTTTTCTCTCTTTCTTTCTCTCTTTCTCTCTTTCCTTCTTTCCTTCTTTCTCTCTTTCTCTTTCTTTCTCTCTCTCTCTTTCTTTCTCTCTTTCTCTCTCTCTTTCTCTCTTTGTCTCTTTATCTCTTTCTCTCTCTCTTTCTCTCTTTCCTTCTTTCCTTCTTTCTCTCTTTCTCTTTCTTTCTATCTTCCTTCCTTCCTTTCTTTCTTTACTCCCTCCCTCCCTCCCTTCCTTCTTTCTTCCTTTCTTTCTTTCGTCTTCAGCAAGGAGCAATGAAATCATGTTTTATGGCTAACTCTACTAGGTGGATAGATTCGATCATTCTCTCTCCTCTGCGAACAAATGAGAAGGTATTATCTAAATAACTACTTACAGATTTCATCATTAGTAGTAATGAGTAGTAATAAGTTTAAGAATGGCCAGTAGAAATGTGGGAAACAAAAAGTTTTTTTATTAGTAGTAATTAGACGTAATTAGTATTAGTAACTAGTAGTAATAAGATGAAAAAGATAATAATCACAATTTCTCCCTTTCCAAAGTTGCATCTCTATTTGATTTGGATTAGTCTATAAATCCAATCATTTTGCTCTAAAAAAGGAATACTAATATGGATGTAGCATCCAGCATCTCAAAGTTCTAATTAGGTTAGAATTGAATTGAATCTAATATTTGAATATGTCATAGAAATAAATGTAAAATACTATAGTTGTATCCAAAAACTTACTGCAAGTATACAGATGAAGAAGATGTAGTTTTACAGAATCTTACATGAAAATGAATTAGGTTTCCTTGACTATAATTAACAATGTGATATGTATGACTAAGAGCTAATGTTACTTTAAGCTACATTAATAGAAGTAGAGAGCACAGAAGAAAGGATGTAATAGTTCAACTGCTCTCTGCACTTCTAGAGATTTCTGCCTCACTCTGGAGACTCATTTTTTTTTCTAAATGATCAAAATGATGAGATAACTTTAAATAAAATTATCATATATTGCAAAACAGAAAAAATAGTATTTATGGAATGGGGATGGAGTAAGGGAACAGTATAGTTTATTTACTTGAAGGACAGTTTAATGAGAGGTGAATATGTTCCATTCTTATCCTATTACACATTCCTCATGTCAAATTTTTCATTTAATTCAATTCATGTTTATTGAGTGTTTACTGTATTTATTCCTGGCAAGATGACGGGGTTGAGGATCAGAAATAGATACCAATTCTGGCTCTTTCACTCATTGTTATGTGATCTTGGCAAGTACTTCACTTTTCTGAGTTGGAATATTCTCAACTGCTAGATGAGGTTGATCATACCTATTTCACAGTTGGTGCCGAGTATTAAGTTAGTTAATGTACAGAATGTAACAGAGGCCAACTCATAGCAAGCACTTGACATATTCTTGTGAATATGATAGAATATGATTGAATAGAACTAATATTCAAAGTATTTAGTAGGCCCCAGTGGAATGAATTAGGACCAAAATCTTAAAATTCTTGATATATTTCTATTCAAATAAACAGTAACTCTGTTTCCCACAGTCTTACTGATCCTTAAGCTGTTTTTGTTTCCACTAATGCCTCGGTAATTTTGATAAAAGCTGAGTCCCCTCTCTACATATGTGTGTTCACAAACAAGCACAAACGCAAATGTGTGTGCAAAATTGTGTTAAATATTTCAGGAGCTGGATTGGCTCATTAAAATCCTTCTCTCAGTGTGTATCTTCAATAAGTAAAAATTAAGTTAAATTGGTATAATTTGAAACTTTGAAAAGAAGTGCAAGGAATGAAATAAGTATTTGAGAATCCTATTGGGAATGCTGCTATTATTGTGCTTTTTATTTTTCTTAGTCATGATGCAACAAGGACAAAAGAAAAGAGATTGGAAATGTAATCTCACGTCCAATTAGAAATTAGAGTCATTGAGCAATAGCCAAAGGATTTACTAAATATTCCCTAGATATAGGATGGCAAATGAGTAGAAATTTAATCCTTGTTTATTTACTGATTTTTAGCAAATTTGTTTCCAAGCATTACACTGGGATCAATTTGAGAGTTTATGTTTTGTCATCAGAACAAGTCCTGTTACACCAATTTTCTAAATCTTTACAAACCCATGGACTCTTTTGATAAACATAAAAATATGAATCTTTCATTTAATGAAATTTGAAATTGCAAAACGACTAAATATTTGAATAAACATTAAGCTACTAACAATTTTGAAAATAGTTTTTGAAATTAAATTTGCCCTTAAAGTTTCCAACATGCCCCCCTCCATGCTCACTCCCCTCATGTCTTGCCCTCATTAACTCCAAAGCTTGTTATGTACTTAAATAATTTGTTACACTTCTGGCCCAGAGGGAAGCAAAAATAAATAAGGAATTAAAGCAATTATTCAAATTATTCTAATCAATCTTTTTTCTTTGGTTATTGTAGTGCCTATTGTCTTTATCTGCCCAAGAGTCCTTTTCCCTCCTTCTGATAATAGAACCTGGTCCCCAATCCCAGGGGCAGCCATGTGACCCAAGTTGGAATATTCGTAAAATAGATTCAAGACATTGGTCCAGGGATGGGCATAATAACCCAAGAAAGGACAATTGGAATCATTCCCCTGGATTTTTAACTGGAACTATCATGCCTGTGTGTTGGAGTTGGGGGTATTGTGTACACATGCATGTGTAGGGGATGAGGGATATCTCTTTTACCTGTGGTCATAGTTGTGTGTATATAACACCTAAGCACACTCCTGTCTAACACAGACAGAATGAAGATACACACAGAAAAAAGAAGAGATGAGAGACAAGTTATCCTGAGGGTGTCAAGTTTCAATATGTCAGAGATATCCTCATACCTACAGGTCTTCCTTCAACTTTGTATGCTGTCATGTCAATAAATTTTCTTTTTAATTAAACTGGATCCAGTTGGGCCTCAATCACTTTCAACTGAAATGGTTAATACAATTATTAGGAATTTCAGATAATTGTTATTATTTTTGGTCTTCAAACTTTTATTTAAAACAGTGGAATCCTTTTCAAATACAATAGTAGATGGATCCTCCTCTAACAAAAAATAGTTGCATGGATGGAAGCAGGTAAAGAGCATCCTGGTCTTGTAACTACCTTCTTGGACTTCCCTTTGTCCCAGAAGTGACTCCTCTACTGTCTGCAAAAACACCTTGGTCTCTGTAATACTCAGTCTAAAAGTGACTGGGAAAGTTTTCCTGGGGACAAAAGCATACATCATATTTCATCTGTTTCTTTTTTTAAAATTTCAGCTTTATTGGGTATAATTGTCATATAAAATGATAAAATATTTAACGTGTACATCATGGCAATTTGATACAGGTACACGTTGTGAAAGGACTGCCCCCATCTAGTTAACACATCCATTACTACATATATTTATCTTTATGTGTGTGTGTGAGAACATGTAAGTTTTACTCTTAGCAAATTTCGATTGCACAACACAGTGTTAACAACTACAGTCACCAAGTTTTACATTAGATCCTCAGACCTTATTCATCTTACAGCTGAGAGTTTGTATCCTTTTAGCAATCTCTCCTTATTTCCCCCAACACTTGCTCCTGGCAACCATTTTTCTAGTCTCCATTTCTATAAGTCTGACTTTATTTTTATATTCCACAGGCTATTTTTTAATAGATATAAGCCTGAAGATAGCTGCATCTTTCTACCCCACTTTGCTCTAGTTAGTGATATCACTAAACAACTTCTTTCTCTACATACTATTTATGTTAAAGTACCTGTTACCTAATGTGTTGTATGAAAAATTCTGTGACAGAGTAATTAGCACTTTAGAGAAATATGTATGATTCCACTGTTTTCCTTATGTACATATACAATTTGGTTATATATATTTTTGAAAAGAGTATTCAAATGATTTGTATCAGATCATTATGTTTTCAATTTAATTTTCACTTGCTAGAACACCAGGTTTTAATATTGGGTTGGCCAAAAAGTTCATTCGGTTAGTGAATACATTGTTCAATAAAATTCTTGGTGAAAATGAAAAATGTGTCTTTTATTTTTATTTAAAACCAAACGAACTTTTTGGTCAACTCAGTATTATATAAAACTTAACAAATTCAAGCTTTAAATTGGCTTCTTAATTTTAAAATGAAAAGTTGTATAAACCATATTTATAAAGAAGAAAATATGGAAAATTTCTTGAAGTAGATATTCTTGTTGATAATTAAGCTTGAAGAGTGAAATACAGTGTGAAAGTTTAACTTTGTGATAGCAAATATAGTTATGCTTTATAATCAATTATTCCTTAAAATAGGAAATAGTTACATGAGTTTCAACTTCAGGTAATGAGCAAACTTCATTTTAGTAGTGTGCCTTTTTTTTTTTTTTTAAGATAGTAGTCATCTTTTCTTTTTAAAATTTATTTATTTATTTATTTATTTTTGGCTGTGTTGGGTCTTCGTTTCTGTGCGAGGGCCTTCTCTAGTTGTGGCAAGCGGGGGCCACTCTTCACCGCGGTGCGCAGGCCCCCCACTATCGCGGCCTCTCTTGTTGCGGAGCATAGGCTCCAGACGTGCAGGCTCAGTAGTTGTGGCTCACGGGCCCAGCCGCTCCGCGGCATGTGGGATCCTCCCAGACCAGGGCCTGAACCCGTGTCCCCTGCATTGGCAGGCGGATTCTCAACCACTGCACCACCAGGGAAGCCCAGTAGTGTGCCTTTCATACATAAGTCAAGAAGGTTGATACAATAATGATGATAATGTTCTTAATTCGTACCTCATGAGGCATCAGTTATCACAATGAAAGCAAATTAGAAATGAAAAAATATAATCAGTACAAACATAGCAACTAGAAGTCACCAATTTTTTTCAATATACAGTAGCCATTATTGGTTTTGCCTACCCAGCATCTTCTCCTTTTCAGTACAGCATTTCAGATTTCCTCTGAAAAAATATACTCCACTCACACCCAGACAAAAAGGTTGAGAAGAGGCAAGACTGCATTGAGATTTAGCCTGGACAAACAAATTGCTTTAGATACAGGGAATGGTTGAAAGATGAGCATATGACGCAGGTTCATGCAATCAAAGAGAATCCCAGGGCTTATGAGGGAACCACTAGAAAGAGATGCTCTATGTTTTAAACTGACTGGACTAGAGAGCCCAGAAATAAATCCATGTATTTATGGTCAACTGATCTTTGACAAGGTTGCAAAGAACACACAATGTGGAAAAAATAGTTTCTTCAGTAAATGGTGTTGGGAAAACTGGATATTAACATGCCAAAGAATGACACTGGACACACATCTTATACCATATATAAAAATCAACTCAGAATAGATTAGATTTGTATTTAAGATGCCAAACCATAAAATTCCTAGAAGAAAACATAAGGAAAAATCTTCTTGCCCTTGGTGTGAGCAATGATTTTTTTGGGTATGACACCAAAAGCAAAGGCAACAAAAGCAAAAATAGATAAACGGGATTGCATTAAATGAAGAAGCTTCTGCACAGCAAAGGAAACATTCAACAGTATAAAAAGGCTAACTACAGAATGGGAGAAAATATTCGCAAACCATATGTCTGATAAGGTGTTAATATCAGATTAACCCAATAGCAAACCAATAGCAACAACAAAAAAAATTAACCCAATTAAAAATTGGGCTAAGAACCTGAATAGACATATTTCAAAAGAAGACAAACAAATGGTCAACAAGTATGTAAAAAAGTGCTCGCCATCATTAATCGTCATGGAAATGCAAATCAAAATCACAATGACATATCACCTCATATCTGTTAGGATGGCTATTGTCAAAAAGACAAAAGTTAACAAGTGCTGATTAAGGATGTGGAAAAAAAAGAAGCTTTGTATTTTGTAGGTGGGCATGTAAATTGGTATAGCCATTGTGGAAAACAGCATGCAGATTTCTCAAAAAATTACAAATAGAACTACCACCTGATCCATCAATCCCACTTTTACATATATATCCAAAGGAAATGAAATCAGTATCTCAAAGAGATATCTGTATAACCGTGTTCATTGCAGCGTTTTCACAAAAGCCAACACATGGAAGCAACCTAAGTGTCCATGGACAGATGAATGGATAAAGAAAATGTAGTATACATACAATGGAACATTATTACATTATTCAGCCACGAGAAAGAAGGAAATCCTGCCATTGTGACAACATGAATGAAACTGGAGGACATTATCCTGAGTGAAATAAGGAAGAAAGAGAAAGACAAATACTGCATGATCTAACTTATGTGTGAAATCTAAAAAACTCAAACTCATAGAAACAGAGAGTAGAATGATAGTTGCCAGGGCCAGGGGGATGGAAAAAATGGGGAGATACTGGTAAAAGGATGCATGGGTTCAGTTTTGAGGGCTGAATAAGTTCTGGAGGTCTAATGTGCAGCATGGTGAGTGTCGATAAAAATACCATATTGTATACTTGAAATTTGCTAAGAGTTAATCTTAAGTGTTCTCACCACAAAATAGAACTATGTGAGTCAATGCATATATTAATTAGCTTGATTGTAGTAATCATTTCATGATGTATATCAAAACATCACATTGTACACCTTAAATATAGGCTTTTGTGTTTTTTTTTTGGTCATGTATATCTCAAGGTTGATTAAAAAAAAAGTCGGAGTCTGGAAATAGTGACTTAACAAAGGGCTAAAACCAGAAAGATTATTAGCCAAGAGATGAAAGTCTATGGAAAAATGTGAGCTTGATATCTACACTAAGGAATGAGTAAGGTAGGAGATTGTTTAAAGGAGTAAGGGATATTTGATAGGGAGCAAACATCAGGAATGTTCCTATGCATTTTGCACATAGCCATTCTACCCTTTATCTAGAAGAAATTTTAGTTTCTGGCATGTTTACATAATTTTCCCCTATTTCAAATACAAGTGTAGATTATTTTTCTTAGTGTATTGACAGTTTTATTTAGAATTTAGAATGGGTGGAATTAGATGTATATGTATAGATGTATATTCAAGCTTGCATCTTAATTGAAGTCTAGTAAATAATTAAGTCTTATAGTAAACGTCAGTAACTGAAAAACATTTACTGGACCTTTATAAGTAGGAATTCATTAGGTCAAGGAATGAGAAAAAACATAGGTTTATGGAATAGCATGAGGCAAAAAAAAAAATTGGCAGATTTATGAAAATAAGAGACCCATGTGACTATATTTTAGTAATTATAAAAGGATTTATTAAGAAATAAGTTTGGAAAGGTAAGTGGTGGTAGGTAACGAGAATTTTAATACCATGCACAGGACTTTAATCTTTTTCCTTCACAAAACGGAGAGTTCATTGAATATTTGTGAGGGTGACAGTGATTTGATAGAAATCTGGCTAGAATGTGAATAAATATAAGGGGAAATGGACTGGAGGATTAGAGATACTGGAGAAAATGGACTAGGGGATTATATACTAAAAATAGACTGGTAAAGACCGATGTAAACTAGAACAGAGACCACAGGTGGAGTGCGGCAGTATAGTAGAGGGAGATGGTAGAACATTATTGATTTGGTTGTAGGTTTCTTCTACAGTTGCATTACTTTTCTTATTTTTGTCTTCTATCTTGATGAAAAATGATTATTAAAAAATGCTACTATCCCTCGGTGTACAAGTCAAAATCCTTTGACCAGTATGTCTCTAAAATCAATCCCTAATCCCTTCTCTGATCTCATCTGCTGTGTCTCCTCTTCATTTTCTCTGTTCCAGTGAGGCTGAACATCTTGCCCTTTCTTGAACTTGCCAGACATGCTCCTGGCTCAGACTTTTCACACTTACAGTTTCCTTCGCTTGGGATGTTCTTCATTCAGAAATCTGCATGTCTTATTCCTTCACCGCCTTCTGGTTTTTATGCAAATGTTACCTTATCTACATTTTCCAGGGAGGGAGGCAGAGCAAAGAGGATTTTTAGGACAGTGAAACTACTCTGTATGATATTATAAAGGTGGATACATGTCTTTATAAATTTGCCCAAACCCATAGAGTGTGCAACACCGAGACTGAGCCCTGATGTAAACTATGGGCTTTGGGTGATAATGACACATCCATGTAGGCTCATCAGTTGTAACAAATGTACCGCTCTGAGAGGGGACACTGATAATGAGGAAGGCTATGCATGTGTGGGACGGGGCATATATGAGGAATCTCTGTATCTCTATTCCATTTTGCCGTGAACTTAAAACTTCTCTAAAAACTAAAGTCTATTAAAGAAAAAGTTAAAGGAGGGAGAGTAGGCCGGGAAGGGATTTGAGGGGAAACTTCTGTGGTGCAGGTAATGTTCTCTTCTTGAACTGAATGTGTCCCCTCTGTGTAAATCTAGTAAACTGTATATACGTGAAAACAACAATAGACATTCATTTCAGCCCTTAGGAATGGCTTGCATTTTGGCTGTGTCTGACTTCCATTGACATTAATCGGTTATGTACATTCAAAAAAAAGAAGTGCCCTAACAACTGAGGTGATGTGGGAAATTATGTTTTGATTAGCATAGTTTAGCATAACATTTAATGGTCCTTAAAAAAAAGCAGTGCAGATTTCATTTCAAAGTTTAACATAAACATTTATTCGTCATTTTAATTTTAAGTTAATAAGCAATACAGGTTTTTTTCTTACATATTATATAAATATACATGCATATACTTTCTAAGAAACAGCCTAGGCCTGAAATAAAAATTAGTGAGCAGTAAGAAATAATAATTAAAATACAATAATAATAGAGTACAAAGGAACACATACAGTGCTAAATTGCATAATTCAGACAAAAAAGATGTAATTTTTTTTTGCACTCCTCTCCCTGCAACTCCCTCCAGAAAGGAAGAAATAAAGCTCAGCAGACAGGAGCACTTATGATCAAGGTAAATATTGGAAAATAAGTAGCACCTTTGGTTAATAAAATGATTGTCAACATTTATTTCCAGGAAGCCTAAATTGAGCATTTCTGACTTTGTAAAGAAAATAAAACTAGTTAATATGTACCATGAAGTTTAGCTGTTGCATATTTCAGCATTTGCATAGAATGTTTACTGATAAAATAAAAATAAACCTTTAAAACAGAGTATCAATTTTAAGATAAAGCAAATGCTACATGTTTGTTTTCCCAATTTTTAAAAATTAGCCAGAGAATTCCCTTTATATACATTGAGTCTTTGAAAATTAGCCAGAGAATTTTTCTAATATATATTCAGTCTGCATCATAGAATACTGTAGTATTCATTTAATAATCTAGGTCCATGAATTCATTTCAATTAAGGAATTATTTTGTGCCTAGCACTTTGCTAGGCATTAAAGTTATTATAACTAAGATAATATCCTTGTCCACAAGGAGCTCACAGTCTAGTAAGAAATAGATGAATTTGAAAATATATTCAAAACCACAGGCAAAATATGTACTCCCACAGAGTAATTCAACATTTGGTTTCAAGTTAGTTATATAGTGAAACTTAAAAACCACAATAGAGATTTTTCTAAAACATTTTGTCTATATAACATCATAGTATAAATGAAAGTTAGGCAATAAATGGTTCAGTAGTCAAACAAGCTTGATTAAAAATGAAGTCGGAACATATTGAACTAAATAAACTTTTAAAATGATCAACAATATAATATATTCCTGATTTAAATAAATCTACACTATATTTACATTAAAAACAAAATACATATTTGTATGAAAATACCAGTTCTTTCATTTTTGGTTAATTTTGTCCCACATATTTTATTTGCCCAGTTCAGAACTACTACATGTACAAAAAGTACAGACATAAATATATATTCCAAGATCAAATCACAGTCACTTTAAGTACCTTCATCTGTAAGAAGGCAAAAAGAAGAGGGTTCTATTTTTAAACTTTGACAGGCATTTATATTAATTATTTTATAGCTTTTTGATTTTTTTAAGAAAATGAAATATGTACAGTGATGATTTAGGTTTAAATTTTTTTCACTTAAAAATCATAAAAATACAGCCTAAAATATAATATATATTTAAAAAAAATAATTCTATAGATTAACCCCTAAATCCAATCCCTAAAGATTTCTTGCAAAAGTTATCTAGGTTCAGCTATTGCCAAGGAATGCCTTAGTCTGTCTTATTAGAAACATGTCATTATGTATAACTTTTATCCCAATAATCTTACTTTTAATATTTGCCCAAATGTAATAATGGGATAAGAAAAAACATGTGTTGAAGAAATACAAGTAGTAAATGAAATGTTTTCAAAAATTCCTTAAAAATGGGGAATTATTCATTCTAGGAAATGTTAACCAACATGCTGGTTTAAAATATTTGGGGGAACGTGCTTTTAAATAAAAAGCTTCAAATCGAATGTAAAAGTTTAGCAAATATTTGAAAAGATCCTGCTCTTCCATCTTCAAAAGAGGGATTTCTATGCCGAATATCTAAGTAATGTGCAATGCCATTTTTACCATCATTACGAAGAAAGAATCTTATGTTATTAAGTTGATGTACTCACTGTAGCTACAGACTCCCCCCCCCATCACAATGACAATGCACATTTAGCATCTGGATGTCAGTTTAGCTGAATCTAAGCAAACACGTCCAGACATGTCACTGACTGTAAATGTGTTTAAGGCCCTGTTTATGAAAAAGTTTACTGTGACACATCAGTTTATCAAAACTTTTATTTAAGTATGTTCTTAGTGTAAATATCCTTGATGAACTAAGCAAACAAATACTGAGTACAGATTCCTGTTTTTACACTTTTACAGAGTGAATTCCTATTAGCAACCACTCTTTCCCTTCACCAGGGATTTTATTTAGGAGTGTTTTTCTTTTTTTTTTTTTTTTGAATGAAAGCAAAAGGGAAAAATCTAGAAATAAGATCTAGATAAGATGGGGCTGCAAGTAGATGGTATCTCTAAAATAAAAGAAACTGTAGTCTTACTGCTGCCAGACACCTGTTGTAGATTTCAGTATTGTTTAAGTAGGTGAAATGACCATTTAAAAAGCAAGAACTTTTGAGATAGATTTTATACTATTAATTTTATTAACTCATCCTCAGATTCTTAGATCAACAAATATGGTTGGGGTGTTCCCTTCTCTTCAAGGTTACACAGTAGCGAAAATTTCTCGCAAGTTAATAATTTAGCAAACTTGTATTGCACACTCTGTGCTCTGGCATTATACTTTTAGAAAAGAAGTGAGTGAATGATGCTTCTAAAACAAAATATGAACATAAGCAAAATAAAAGGAATTAATGGAATATGGACACATGGATTCTATAAACAAGTTACTGGTGAGTATTATTTTAATGACTTACATATTGCTTCAACTACAGATATTGTGCAAAATCATTCATCCCAGTAGTTATTATATCCAATTCACTTAGAATTATCTGCTGTGGGAATCAGCAAATATTCTCCAAATAACATTTATAAACGTCATTTTGCAAAGGATGATTCAATTAGGAGAAATGTATTCATTTTGGAAATAAAGTATTTATCAAGTAAGGTTAGAATATGTGTTTCCAAGAAAATATGTATTTAGCCTATAAAGTTCACTATTACAAATAGGATGGCTCATGGAGAAAAAAAGTCGGTTAGAAGTTAAAAGACCTGGTTCTATTTCCACGTCTGCATTTACTCAGAGGACATATATACGTTTAGGCAAAGACCTTACCTGCTCTAGTCTTATTCTGTCAAAATGCAGATATCTAACAAACCTAACTTTAATATATCAAAACGAAAATGCAATACAAATCAAAACACAATTACATCTAATGCTTAGAAAATAAACATTTTAGTTTACATGTCCTTTCTCACTAAATCCAGAAATATTCATGCTTTAGTTAGAAATAGAAAGCATGTGGCAGAAAAATAAAGTCCATTAAATAATATATCAGAAACTTGTACTCGAATGAACAAGTTATATAAACTGAGTCTAACTTAAAAACGTTTTTTTAAGATGCATATAAATGTAAAACAACAACTAAAAACTCAGAATAAAACACTTAGAATATGTTTGAAAATTTCACCCTGAAATTCATACGTGGTAAGAATCCCATTCTTTTGTTCATCTGAATAGAACTTTTTACTGACTTATGTCTTAATAGAATGTTGAATACCAATGTTTTCATACAGAGCTCTCTAGCTTATTTTGCCATATTTGAATTTGAAACAAAAAAAAATTTTTTTTTAACCATGTGAAGAAAAATATTTGCTGATATGGTAATGAATTTGTGGTCACAGAATCATAGCCTACTGAAATACTCCTGAATATTACTCACCTTATTAACAAGTACATATGAAGACTGAAAAACATGGAGATTATGCAAGTAGTGGAGATATAACTAAACCCACCAAAGAAACAAACATGCTGCACTAAAAATGTCCATAATTAGATAAAAAATGCTAAGGAAGTTGGCCTAGACATTATGAAAAATGAAGAAAGAAAAATAATTTTTAAAAGTTATTTAAAAAAATAATCATAGAAAAAAAGGAGGGAGGAATGTACACAGCATGGGGTTGGGATGGGATAAATAATTTGGTCTAAGAGTTTTCATATGTCCCACTAAAGTAAAAAATTCCTTTTTGCAATATTCCTTTTCCTCTTAAAGTAGAGACCTAAAGTTATGATTCTCATTGCTATAATAATTCTTTCATGAACTGAACATAAGTGAAATAAAGTGAAGGCAAAGCAGAAGACTAAGATAGACCAGATCATAGGACCTTGTGAAGCATTAAAACCTAAAGTGTACAATTTGATAACAAAGAAGAGAAAATCAGAACTACAGAAAAGAATGTGAACTCAGCAAATTATTCATTTTTTAAAAACTATCAATAAAGATAGTTTGTGATTTTGATTATACAAGCATTATAATTAATTACTAATAATTGGGCTTTTCATGTTTTAAGTGCATTTCTCAAATGTGAGATCGTGCACATAAATATGTAGAAATCAAAACCTAAAAAATAAGTAGGATGAGTAAAGATTGTAATTTCAATTTTTATCTCAATGATTTTGATGCTCTTTGGTATTGTGAATTGTCACGGCAAGAATCTAGTTGTTATGATGTATCTGTGATGTAATTGCATTGAAAAAGCCTACAGGATGACATATAATGATGCTATGCTGTGATGGTAAGCTTTGTTTCTCAAAATTTCAGGCACTTTAAGAGAGTTACAAACATCCAGAATAGTAAATGTCAAGGACAGGAAGATCGATTTTTCTAGATTCTTAAAAGTCATATTCAATTATCGATTTATCATGCATAAGGAAGATTCATAATAACAAAAAATCTTCTATAATATAAGCACCTTCCTTATCCAGGAAACCTCAAGCCTACAGTCACATGAGTTCCCTTACTGGTGAAGATGAGTGGTCTTAGCCAAAAGTATACACTGATGACTCCAGGAATATGGTCATTGCTGCAAACCAAATATATAGGACCAGATGCAGCATGAGTGACTTTGTGAAAGATGTATGACATTAGAAGTGCACCATCTGAAACAGAGCTAAAGAGAACAATATTCTAAGGATGCCAAAAGTCTAGAAGAAGAAGACAAAAGCAATGGCACTTGTTCTCTCTGTAGAAGAAAGGGACGGAAAGGAGAATAACAATACAGATGTTCAGGAAACTTTAAAAATTAGTTACAGTATAGTGGCAGTTGCATTAAGTGATGCAAATAAATATACACTGTGTAGATGAACCAAATCTTTTGTATCTCATAAGACTTTTACAAATTTTTGGTAGCTTGGGATAATCCTATAAGTGAGAATCACTATAATTCTGAACATAATGTTTCATAGTAAGTACTTTTTATTTTTGAGTCATAATAAATAGCAACTAATATGGGAATTACTTATCCATAAAGAAAATAGCATTTTTCCTCTAAACCCAACCTCAGGGAAAATATATTATGCCTGAGTCATATAAATATTTCATTATTTTTATGAAAAAGTCACAGTGAAGCAATTACAGCTATTATATAATCATTAACATTATTTGGTATAATTTGCATTGGTTAGAAAAGCAGGCAAGTTGAAATTATATATTCAGGTTATAGCAAATGCAGTCTATAATAAACACTAAATAAATCATAATACAGATTGCAGTTGAATCTAATTGGTTTACCACATAGTGTTTAATTTTTTTGTATCTATATTTTATCTACTATTGTATCTACAGCTTCTAGGGGGAGGTGGCATGGCAGTGAACACCCTAGGAGCTCTTTCTGCTTTTAAGTAAACCTGAGTTTTTGTTCTGGTTCTGTCACATACTACCTTTTAACTTTGGGTAATTTGTGAACTTCTTTGTATATCTGTTTTTTGTTTTGTTTCACTCGTCTATTATATCAGGCCAACAGCCTCTACCTATGATTCGATTTGAATATCAAATAGGCAAAATGCAGGAAACATAAATATCCATTCCCTTCCCACTTCACATCCTTTTTCCCTATTAATTTGAGCCTAACAATCATGATTATTTATTTTGTTTTATTAAAAGCCTGCAACATTGTACATGTAAGGGGTTTTTTTTTAAAGGTATTTTTGGATGGAAAATAAGTTTCAACTAACTGATTAAGTATACCTCTACATTTTATAACATCAATATAAAAACTTACATTTTCAGCATACATCTTATGGTCTTTTTTTCTGCCAAGTACAGCCAGAGACAGATGAGTAAAAAATACCTAGATTTTTAAAGTGTACATTCAAATATATCAAACCAAATTATTTTACTTATTTCCTAGTGTCCAGGGGAGACCCATGAGATAAGGTGGTTAGAACTTGGTACTAAAGAAGTGAAATTTATGAGCCATGTCAATTTACACTGAGAAAACATCCTGTCTTCCAATGTGAAGCACACCAGAACCTGACCCAACTGCCTCTTAAATATGTGCTGGTTGGCTCCAAAAAGGATCAAGAAAGAGGATGGGCATGTGTCAGGACATGTCTATATCCCATATTGCATTCATAAATTAGTGAAGGAACATTTAAGATTAAATGGTGAAAAATACGAGGAGTCTTGTTATCACAAATGGAAAAATACTTAAACTAGCCAGTGATCATGAATTATTTTGGTACCCAGGTTTATGATAACCTTCCTTCTGCACAATTCCATAACAGAAAAATGGACTAAAAGGTATTTTAATGGTTTCTGACTTTGCTTCATGCTTCATCTTGACCATCTAAAACCTGTCATTCCCTTGAGGAAGAAATACTTTATGACTAATCACTAATTGTTGCAGAAAGCCAACTATATTTTCTCCTTCATTTAGGCAACTTTATAATAATAAGTGTTCTAGGTTGATATTTTCTTCTCAATCTCTGAAAGATTCTGTTCAAGCAACAAATATTCTAACAAGTTCAGGGGATTTGGGAGAGTAAACAACTTGAAACATTTATTTTACCCTGAAACAATTCTGAAAACTGTGTGTGAGTTTATATCACTGTTTCAAGTGTGTTGTGATTTAACTTTCAACATTTATGTATAGGAATTAAGATGCATCCATATTTGTAACTTTGTGCAGTGCTACTGCCAGGCATGACTGTATACATCATGTCATGTGCTTTGAATGTGCAATTTCACTTCCCTTTCTTTTTTAACAATTTAATATAATCAGTGTTAGAAATGAAAAGTTAAAGAAGATGATCAAAGAGCAATAGAACAAATACAAATTGGTTTTGACTTGACAAGAACCTCAGCAGCAAGTAAATAAACCTCCTTCCATGGAGAAAGCCACTGGAATGCACCCACCAGCAGGTGATAAAAAGGACTATGCCTTAGCCCTAAAACCCCATGATCATTACTTGTCCCAGAGGTCTATTACCTATATTAATTTAAATATGTATCTTCAGAGAATTCAAGGCACTTTTTTGGAAACACTTAAGATTGGAAAGCTACTGAACAATTTATGATGTCACACTTCTTATGACAAGTCAGAGTTGAATACAAACACTAATAATATGAAAATAGCTCATTCAAGACTCAAGATTGGGTGAAACTAAATTAAGAACAACTATATATTGTCACATTTTCCCTGGTTTATTTACCTATGGTATTGGCACATATTGTTTTAGTTAATATTTTAAAAATACAAACACCTTTCTCTATGCAAAAAAGTGAATATTAATTGAAATATGGAAGTTTTTATAGATTGCTAAACATGAGCCACATGCTCAAACAGTGCCTAAAGTTTACAAATCAAATCCCTAGTGTTAACTATCACAAAAGCTTGGAATCCAAGTGCAATCCTAAAGGAAATAAGAATAGCACCTGCCTCTACTGCAATAATAATAGTAAGAAGAATGGGAAATTCCTTTTGACATCTTAAGAATGACATTATTTCAATAATCAAGCACTAAATTCTTTTTATTAATCATGACCTTAATTTAAACTTCAGATTTATAAAGGTGAATATTTATAACTTTACACCTAATGTATAAACTCTTTCTTGTTTAAAAGTACTTACTCAAAATGGTATTTATAGTTGTGAATGCACAGATCTATCCTATGCCTCTGTATTCAAGAGTGATTCAGTCCCAGATGTTTTCACATAGTTATGAAAATGAGAAACTGCTAAATTAACCTGGGTTGGCATGTTGCAGGCTTCTTTCTATCAAGTTATAAACTAAATCTACACTTTCCAAGTATATATCAAATCATACACAACCTCCAGTTCTAGAAGCCGTTTTTAAGTCTCCTGGTTTAGTTATGCTCGCAGGCAGCAGGAAAGCTTATCGGTAGAGGGTGGAATTTTCAAGTGCTACCTTTCCTATAATATGAGATATTTTCAGTGGCTGAGTAAAAAGCCTGTTTGGATTTCTGTGTTTTGCTTTTGCTTGTCATGGAGGAGAGGGAAATGAGAGAGCTTGGAGGGCTCACTATAAGCACCTCCCACTCTTAGCTTTACTCAGATGGATTCCTCATAACAATAACCCTCTGATCACCACTATATGTTGGGAAAAATTTAAATTTTGCCTATATGTAAGCCTGTCACCCAGGATTCCGGTTGATTCCACTTTGATGTCTCAGTATAACAGCGAGTCTGGATTGAGTTTGGTTAAAAGAAGTCCCTGGTTATTACTTTCCGGATTACTAACTAAAATCCTTTTAAAATCAATAGACAGCTCATTGCTAGGAGTCATTTAGGCTTTTAATTTGATTTACATATTAGTAAATTCTGAAAATTATTTGAGGGTTCTATTCACTAGCACCAGATACTGGTGGTCCTCCTCAAAGAAATCATGTGCATGCATGAATCAAGTCGGACAGTGCTCAGAAATAATGGTTTAAAATGGAGTCTTTTCAAATTTATTTCATATATGCATATGCTTTTTTTTTTTTTTTTACAGCAGTTACTTGTATTTTCAAATTAAGGCCACCCTCATTTTCACCCATGTTCTTATCTTTAAAATCCACACTGTAAAGTAGTATGCAGATATAACACAGTTCTTTTTTCTCCATGGATTTAAAAAAATACAGTGATAATATTCTTTTTGAACTTGTCTTTTTTCTCCAGATGCCCTGTGTGCTTGTTCTTAAGTGTATGAAAGTCAGTGTGTGTATGTTTGGGAAAAATTCATTTCCTTCAATTCCATTTCACACTTTAATATCAAATAAAAAATGAAATGTGGAGAGGATATTCTTACAGGATTAAACACACTCCTTCTAACTACTTAAACCAGTGGTTTGGGATTCAGATCTCTATAACCAAGACTGGAAGTCACTGGAAGACTTTAAAATCATTTTAACCACCGCAACCAGAGTCATGTATGGAAATAAGCCCATTGCATGAATTCTTTATCTGCATAATCTCAAAATTTAACTGCCCAAATAAGTTTTAAAAAACAAAGTTTTTAAAATGTTGCCATTAAGGAAAATCTCTTTTCCATCCTTAATTATGACTCCTCATTTCAACTAAAAACCTTCTAATATGTTGAAAAAAAAAATACTCCTAAGAAAGTCATACACACTGAAATCAGAGATGTGATTCTTGTTAAATATTAGTTTCTCTTTCTGAGGGATTAACCCCTGATCCTTTTGACTTTTGACTTTTGATACTTTTGACAATAACATCATGACTTTTAGATGTCTTCAAGGATTCAGATTCTCGGGACTCAGGTGTATGTATTTTCTTCGTTGTCTCTTTCAACTTCTTTTCCTTTGCGAGCAGCCTGTAGTTGATAGCATTGCCAATGAGCAGCCACACGCTGGCTAGGACCACAATAGCTCCACAGGCCACATACATGTATTTATATTGTCCAGTTTCATCCACCAATTTACCTAAGAGACAAAGAATGTCTTTTAAGACAGCATAATAAATCAGCCATAAAATGTTAACATCTGCAAATAAACTCTTCTCCACACTGCATACCTATTTCTTATTTAAGTTAATAATAAATGAGTGTTTAGTAAAGAAAAAAATATTCTAGATTATGCATAGTAAAGGCATATGCATAGTAAAGGCATTTATAGACACATTTACTTCCACATTTACTTCCACATATGCATAGTAAAGGCATTTACAGACATATTCTGCATTATATTACCAGTATATTAAACTTATTGAAAATTACTACCCTTAATAAAAGTGTACAACCAAGACAAGCTAGGTATATATGTGTTTGTGTATATATTCATAGATACATAAATGTGTGAGATACATTTTTAAACCTACATGTGTAGAAATACATATACGTATTTACAAATGTAAACATATATGAATAGATTTATAGCACATATTGAGATTGCTTCAACCTTTCCACATTTACCATCTTTTCGATAAAGAGGAAAAATTACATTCTTTAGGACAAATTCAGAGGCTTTTATAAGGTTCCTAGTGGGGGTAATATTTACTAAATGCTTTCTCTATGCCTAGCACTAGGCTAAACGCTTTATTTGTAATTTTGCATTTAATCCTTACAAGATCACTTCGTAGTAATTTGACCATGGTTACATAGCCAGTGAGTGAGTGGCAGAATCTGGGCTCTAACCAGTCTCTCTGCATCTTGTATTCTTAACTACTCTGTAAAATGGCTTCACCAAACCTCTTGGTTAAGTGTCATGTCACTTTTTAGGCTAATCACAGTTTTTCACTTTATCTGAATCTAAATTATTAAGGCCAAACTAATCAGGAAGAAAGTTTTTGTTCCATTTGATTATTGAGAACATTGAAAAACTAGCCTGGTGCCATATAATTGCAAAGCTTACTGACTTTTAAACATGCTTCAGTTTATACTGTTTATACTTAGTTTTGCCTTAGGCTTATGCAGGCATCTAATTCTTAACAATAATTATTACTGGAAAAATTTAGTATACACAAATCCATATTATTTATCATATGCATATTCCAGGTGATTCTGAAATAGACCTATTTGTTTAGTCAGAATTTCCATCATTCTGGCTTCCCAGGTGAATTCTATAAAACATTTAGAGAAGAGCTAACACCCATCCTTCTGAAACTCTTCCAAAAAATTGCAGAGGAAGGAACACTCCCAAACTCATTCTATGAGGCCACCATCATCCTGATACTAAAACCAGACAAAGATACTACAAAAAAAGAAAATTACAGACCAATATCACTGATGAATATAGATGCAAAAATCCTCAACAAAATACTAGCAAACAGAATCCAACAACACATTAAAAGGATCATACACCATGATCAAGTGGGATTTATCCCAGGGATGCAAGGATTCTTCAATATACACAAAACAATCAATGTGATACACCATATTAACAAATTGAAGAATAAAAACCATATGATCATCTCAATAGATGCAGAAAAAGCTTTTGACAAAATTCAACACCCATTTATGATAAAAACTATCCAGAAAGTGGGCATACAGGGAACCTACCTCAACATCATAAAGGCCATATATGACAAACCCACAGCAAACATCATTCTCAATGGTGAAAAACTGAAAGCATTTTCTCTAAGATCAGGAACAAGACAAGGATGTCCACTCTCACCACTACTATTCAACATAGTTTTGGAAGTCCTAGCCACGGCAATCAGAGAAACAAAAGAAATAAAAGGAATACAAATTGGAAAAGAAGAAGTAAAACTGTCACTGTTTGCAGATGACATGATACTTACATAGAGAATCCTAAAGATGCCACCAGAAAACTACTAGAGCTAATCAATGAATCTGGTAAAGTTGCAGGATACAAAATTAATGCACGGAAATCTCTTGCATTCCTATACACTAATGATGAAAAATCTGAAAGAGAAATTAAGGAAACACTCCCATTTACCATTGCAACAAAAAGAATAAAATACCTAGGAATAAACCTACCTAGGGAGACAAAAGACCTGTATGCAGAAAACTATAAGACACTGATGAAAGAAATTAAAGATGATACCAACAGATGGAGAGATATACCATGTTCTTGGATTGGAAGAATCAATATTGTGAAAATGACTATACTACCCAAAGCTATCTACAGATTCAATGCAATCCTTATCAAATTACCAGTGGCATTTTTTAGGGAAGTAGAACAAAAAATCTTAAAATTTGTATGGAGACACAAAAGACCCCGAATAGCCAAAGCAGTCTTGAGGGAAAAAAACGGAGCTGGAGGAATCAGACTCCCTGACTTCAGACTATAGTACAAAGCTACAGTAATCAAGACAACATGGTACTGGCACAAAAACAGGAACATAGATCAATGGAACAAGATAGAAAGCCCAGAGATAAACCCATGCACCTATGGTCAACTAATCTATGACAAAGGAGGCAAGGATATACAATGGAGAAAAGACAGTCTCTTCAATAAATGGTGCTAGGAAAACTGGACAGCTACATTTAAAAGAATGAAATTGGAACACTCCCTAACACCATACACAAAAATAAACTCAAAATGGATTAGAGACCTAAATGTAAGACCGGACACTATAAAACTCTTAGAGGAAAACATAGGAAGAACACCCTTTGACATAAATCACAGCAAGATCTTTTTTGATCCACCTCCTACAGTAATGGAAATAAAAACAAAACTAAACAAATGGGACCTAATGAAACTTCAAAGCTTTTGCACAGCAAAGGAAACCAGAAACAAGACGAAAAGACAACCCTCAGAATGGGAGAAAATATTTGCAAATGAATCAATGGACAAAGGATTAATCTCCAAAATATATAAACAGCTCAAGCAGCTCAATATTAAAAAAACAAACAACCCAATCCAAAAATGGGCAGAAGACCTAAATAGACATTTCTCCAAAGAAGACATACAGATGGCCAAGAAGCACATGAAAAGCTGCTCAGCATCACTAATTATTAGAGAAATGTAAATCAAAACTACAATGAGGTATCACCTCACACCAGTTAGAGTGGGTATCATCAGAAAATCTACAAACAACAAATGCTGGAGAGGGTGTGGAGATAAGGGAACCCTCTTGCACTGTTGGTGGGAATGTAAATTGATACAGCCACTATGGAGAACAGTATGGAGGTTCCTTAAAACACTAAAAATAGAATTACCATATGATCCAGCAATCCCACTACTGGGCATATAGCCAGAGAAAACCATAATTCAAAAAGACACATGCACCCCAATGTTCACTGCAGCACTATTTACAATAGCCAGGTCATGGAAGGAACCTAAATGCCCATCGACAGACGAATGGATAAAGAAGATGTGGTACATATATACAATGGAATATTACTGAGCCATAAAAAGGAACGAAATTGGGTCATTTGTTGACATGTGGATGGATCTAGAGACTGTCATACAGAGTGAAGTAAGTCAGATAGAGAAAAACAAATATCGTATATTAATGCATGTATGTGGAACCTAGAAAAATGGTACAGATGAACCGGTTTGCAGGGCAGAAGTTGAGACACAGATGTAGAGAACAAACATATGGACACCAAGTGGGGAAAGCGGTGGGGGGGGGTGGGGATGGTGGTGTGATGAATTGGGCGATTGGGATTGACATGTATACACTGATGTGTATAAAATAGAAACTAATAAGAACCTGCTGTATAAAAAAATAAATAAAATAAAAATTCAAAAAAAAAAAAGAAGAATTTCCATCATTCTGACTAGAGTCTAGTTAGTGGCTTGGTATTAAATTTAGCTACTTGTGAAATTATTTACTTCAACAAATTTCTCTGCTTTCATTAGGTAAATGTTAGAACGGACTTATTTGAGTTAATTTGAGTAAGTACGATATATACATAAAAAACAAAACAAAAATTGTGTAATTTAATTTTCCATTCTAACTTTAGTCAAATATTCCTATTTATACAATGATTATTACATATCTAAATACAAAAACATTAGGTCTTTTGCCCCATCAGAATTATATCATCACTTTGGATTGCCAAATCAACATACTTTCTAAATGTTTTGGTAATTTTTAGCATCATCAAGAAAGCAGCTATGATTTCCAGAACTAAAGTTTCAGCTCTCTTTGAATGTAGCGGTGAAAGTTCGAGTTGAAAAAAATAAAAATGAAAATCATGCTCTCCTTGCCTTTCACTGTTGTACTAACAAGACTAGTAGCAGCAGCAGCAACCGTATAAGAAGTAACTGCAACAACACCCATTCATTCGAAAGTATTTATTGAGTGCCTACTATATGCCAGATGCCATGCTAGTAGTGACTGAATGCTATAGAGGAAAAGCCAGTCTAAAAGTCAAGGAGTATCAGGGATAACAGGAGGCAGAAATAGGATTAAAAAAATGGCTACACTTTTATGGCTATAGCCTGAGAGCTTCAACAATAAGCCCCAAATCAATTATTGCCACTGATCCCACTGGTGCAATATTTTGGCAATATTAACAAAATAAGCCCTCAAGGATACTGAAATTGATGTAAATATTATTAAAATAGGTCTCAGCCCAAGTAGAAATGGCCAAATCAGATTCATTCATTTCCATAGCACCCATCCACTATGCCTATTGACCTGACTTGATTTTTTTTCATCCCACCATGGCTGGTGAAATAATTTTTCTCTGTTGATACTAAGAATTTTATTGGTAATGGATAGGCTTCTAAAACCCATTTGGTAAAACTAATTCTGTATGAAAAGATAGGCATATATTGGCCAAAATGAATAAGACCTACTGGCTTCATTCACTTTGAAAATTGTTTTGGTGCCCTGGCATATCTATAATGAGAGATATACCACCCAAAGCATCTGTACTAGATACCAGAGGACAGTCCTGGTGGACAGAAAAAGGTCAACAACTATACCACTCATTCCTGACCAAATGAAAAAGCAAAAGGTAAATGTCAATGGTGCCTTAAGATTAACAATTTAAGCATGAATTTTCCCACTTTCAAAATGATTCCTTGATTTCATGTAGGAAGACTTTAAACACTGATTTTAAATACACGAAAAAAATTTATGTTTAGCCCAGCAATTATTGTGACCATTAGGGGGCAGGCCAAGAGGTCTAAGTAAATACCTACATTTAGCATTAACTAAAGCAATGCTATACAGTGATTACTGAAAAAGACTGGCCAACAAAAAGTATTTAATATTTATAACATTGAAGTCTAAGACTAAACAAAGTCTTAACTTCACAAATGAATTTATACATATGTCTTTATATACATATGTCTTTATATACATGTCTTTACTCAGTATCCTTACTAGATAATTTAGCATAGAGATTTTTTATAGGCATCACTGACAGTATTTTAGATCTTAAAATCTAAAGGTAATTGTTATAAATATGGAATATAAGCATCTGATCAAGAAAATGACTTTGAATGAACTTCCCTTCATTCTTGCATTCCTATTCATATATTCCAATTAGTGAAATTATAAATGTATTCCTTCCTTAAGCATGTAACAAATTCCATATTAATATAACCAATAAGAAAACAGACCTTGACCTTTTGAGAGCATTACTCCTAATTTTTGACTCATTTTAATAAAAAAGAAGAAAAATCTGTTTATCAATGATAAAATAAAGTGGAATTTTATTTTTATGATACATTTTTTAAAAACACAAAACAAGTTGATATAGGTAAAAACCTGAAAATTATGCTAATTATCAGTCTAATTTAAATTCTTAAGTTCATAACTCCAGGCTCTGAATGACATTTTTGTCTAAAATAGACTAATTAGGAAATTTAAAAACACATAGTAAAGGCTAAAGTTAACACACCCACAGTCTTTGAGGCAATTAGTATCTATTATTACAAACCACATTTTACACTACAAAGAAAGTCTTGGCTAATGGATATTAATTTTATGCTTTTTGCTTTCCTTGATGAGAAATATTCTTACCAGCAAGAGGAGGACCAAGAAGGACGGGGCAACACTCCACAACTGTGACGAGACCCACAGCACTGGAAAATCGTTGAGCACCAACAAGGTCCATGAGACTTTCAAAGAGGATACTGCTAACACTCCCAAATCCAAGGCCAAAAAATACAGCATACACCACCAGACTTGGGTAGTCCTCAGCCAACGGGCATAAGAGATGACACAATCCATTGAACAAAACCGCAAAACTGAAGAAGTACTGGATTCGGGGTCGGATTAATTTGGAGTTTGCAATGAATCCTACAGTAGGTCGGGCAAACATATCAACAAAAGCCATAACAGACAGCAAGAAAGCTGCAGAATATTCATCAATTCCTTTGTCTTTAGCATATGGAGCCAAGAATATAATGGGGGCAAAGAACCCCAGAAACATAATGACATTTCCAGATAAGTATATCAGAAATCCCCTATGCTTAAAAAGGGAGAAATCTAAATACTTATCAATTTTTGCCCATATTGATTTCTTCTTATGTTTTTTCTTCATGCCTGGATCAGTCGCTCTTACACCAACCTTATTTTTAGACTTCTTAGTAGTTAGTTTGGGTCCAACAGGTCTCATAAGGGACCCAGCCACACAGGAGTTCAACAATAAACCTCCCAAAATCAAGAAGCTTCCTTTCCAGCCATAAGTATTAAAGAGGTACTGATTGAAAGGAGCCAGTGTACTTAGGAAAACAGGGCTTCCTGCCATTGCAAGGCCACTCGCCATAGGCCGTTTCTTATAGAAGTACTTGCCAAGGATTGTTAAGGCGGGCTGCAGGTTGAAGGCTAGACCTAAACCTAAAAAAAACAAAACAAAAGGAAGAAAAACACAAACACATTATGCCACTCACAAAAGAAATTACTCCTCAAAATGTACATTCAAGTGAAAATGGCAGAACTAAAAATGCAACAGCACTTAGTAATTTTTAATAATTATGTATTATCAATAGGTTGGCACGTAAACAAAAAGGTTCTCATAACTGGGCACCTGAGATGCATGACAGGTTCATATTCCTTTCTTTTTAAAACACAAAAATAAAACCAAACACTTCTACTTCTGTTGCAATAATCATAGAATAGGTTGAAACTGGGACAGAATTCATTCGTTCTTAGTTACAATCACTTAATTCCACAAACAAATTAACCTCTCTCTATATTTATATACACATATAGAGAATAAATATCTTCCTTGTGGGCAAGAGTGCATTTAAAATGTGAATACTTTCTTTCAGAGTGGAATAGAGTGAACAGACTAAAAAAGTTGTCATTTATAAATAATCTTAGGTCTCCCAGAGATAGTTCTTTCAAAGCTATGCAAATGATAAAAAACAGTAATCAATTCATGCCATCGATTTCATGCTCTTCATCCCTCACATTTCACATTTCATGAGTACAGAGGTACATGCGTATTAACTAAAAAATAAGTAACTTTTGTTTTGCTTGAAACATATTCTCATTTCAGGGATTAAAGCTGATTGTTTATATAAGTCAAAAGTTTCTACTGTTTCTAGGGACACCTTGACAGTGTTGAGTATCGCCTTTGAGAAATGAATTACTTCTTATAGCTCGCCAAGGAACTATTTGGCAACAGAAACAAATAAGTTTGTTTAGAAAGTAAATACAATTGATTTACACAAACTGTTGATACCTCTCTTTCCCCTTTAGCCTGGGCATTATTCTGTATTATTTTAGGATCTATAGAAGTAAGAATTTTTCTGCATTTACCAGTTTATGTAAATTGAGACAGTATTGCAAATTGGTTAAGTATTAAGATTCTGGAACACTGAGTTCTGAGTACAAATACTTACTGCAAACCTCTAATACAAACTAATACAAATAGTTGTATTAAATATTTGTAATAGGGTTTCTAAAAACTGACAAGAAGGAACGAAGAACATGCTTTGGAGAGTGACAGGGCAGTATGCTCCCTGATTCTACCTCAGCTATACTTGTGAGATATGCAGAATGAGTGTAATTAGATCCAACATTTAAATAATAAAACTATGGTCAGCAGCTTGTAAGTGGAAGAACCCAAATTAAAACCCAGGAATTGTGTTTCCAAGTTCAAATTTCTTTACCTTAAGCCATCCTCCCTCCCTGTGCCCCCATTCTGTCACCTGGAATTTTGCTTTCAGATGTTAATGCAAGTTCTCCTTAGGAGATTGTGGTCATCTATTTCCTGTCTGGCATGGTAAAAGGAACATGAGATTTGAAATCAAAAGATCTAAATCTGCCTCGGCTACTTACCTATGTGTGCTACTGGGTAAATACTTAGTCTTCTTGAGTTCCAATTCCGTCAATAACAAAAAAGGGTTTTGCTAAAATCGAGTAAGGTCTAGAACTTTAAGATGTTATATAATGATGTTGTGATTATTATTATATGCTAATATTTATTTAAAAGTGACAAAATGCTGGGTACTCTCTGTAAAGTACCATATATTCATTTTTTACATTAATCATGACAACTCCCAAAGGAAAGAGGTATTATTTTCCCATGTTAAAGACAAAGAGACTGAGGCATAAGGGGGTTTATTTATCCATGATCACACGGCTCATGTGTGCTGAGTCAGGTTTAAAAGCTAGACCTGTCTGATTTCAGATACCAAGAAGTTTTGGCTGATAATGACTTAAGATAAATCCCTTATAGGTATATTTAATGGTTGACTAGAAGCACCAAAGCCTTTAAGACCCAAAGGAATGGAACTGAAGTTAGAATAACATAAAATGCTATTGATATTTGTGACACAGTAACATCAAAACCATCTTTTCCCTAATACATCTACTTGTGGGCCCAGCCTGAATTCTATGGCCAACTGACATATGGCTGACCCTTGAACAATGTGGGGTTTAGGAGGGCCCACTCTCTGCACAGCTAAAAATCTATGTATCATTTATAGCCAGCTCTCCTCAGGATTCAACCAACCATGGATCCATGGATCGTGTAGTGCAGTGGACACCTGCAGTTCACACCCATGTTGTTCAAGGTCACCTGTATGTAGTATTTCTGCACAAAGGAAAGGGCATTCACTCCACCATGACAATTCTTAGATATAAGAAGATTCTCATTTAAAATGTCAAAGGAGGGACTTCCCTGGTGATCCAGTGGTTAAGAATCCGCCTTCCAATGCAGGGGACGCAGGTTCGATCCCTGGTCGGGGAACTAAGATCCCACATGCCACAGGGCAACTAAACTCGCAGGCCACAACTACTGAGCCCACATGCTTTGGAGCCTGAGCGCTGCAACTAGAGAGCCTACGTGCCGCAACTACTGAGCCCGTGTGCTCTAGAGCCCGCATGACACAACTAGAGAGAAGCCCACGCACCGTAATGAAGAGCCCGTGCACCACAATGAAAGATCCTGCATACCACAACTAAGATCCGACGCAGCCAAATAAATAAATAAATATTTTAAAAAATGTCAAAGGTGTTTTACCATATTAAAAAAGAAGAGATTTGTCCATAGGTTGTAAAGAGAAAGATTTTAACATCACTCTTACTGTAGGCTTTAATACATCTAATTTTTTAATCAAATAATACATTAATGCAAGGTTAGACTGATCTAAAGTCATAAAAAGAGAAATACATTTACCTTTTTATCTGTGGGCAAAAGGAAATGATTCAATTTCTTTACATGCTGAAGTCTAATTTTTCTTAAAATTTTGAGTGTAGATTTGTTTAATGCAATTTATTGCTGAGGCTAATAAAGATAGTGTTTTCCAAATGTACATATTCAGGTGAGCTAGTCTACAGACATGCATGAGAAACAACTATAATCAAGTGACAGGATGTCATTTTAAAATATTTGTCTTTAGTGGCAAATGTGCCTTTTAGAGCTTTTAAACAGAATCCTTTAGTAAGAAAAAGAAGGGATATCCATGCAGAGCTCTACCACTAATCAAAATACAGGCAACAACCATTCTATTGTTAAAGCTAATCAGTGAATCCAGGAAATATCTTTTGTGGCACCATTTTTAACCTAGTATGAGTGATAAGTCAGACACTAATAGTAATAAGTAATGAAAATATTTTTTTTTAATGAAGCTATTTATATGCCAGAAAGTCTGTGTCCACAATACCATCTTCACTGTCTGAATATTAAATGTTGAAACAGTAAAAACAAACCAAAGAGGTTTTCTTTTTGACATTTATATCATAACACATAACATGTCTGATAACTTGCTGTTTCCATTGCTTGAAATTTGATTGGCCAGCCTATAGCCAGTATTTTGATGTACCAGATGACAATACTTTAAGATAGCATCTGATATAAAAAAGAAATTCAAAGAAAACAATAAGAATGTTCTATTGCTCATGCTTCTGACAGAGCTTTGTAAACAACAGGAACTGTTAAGAAGAAAATAAGCTGAAAACAAAACTTGACTTACCACAAATGAATCCCATGGTGATGTAAAGCTCTACTACGCTGGTACTAAAAGAGGCTGTGACCATTCCCAAACAGCATAACAAACCTCCTACCATCACCACTGGCCGGCTACCGTATTTATTCACCAAAACACTACTTACGGGACCTGAGGTAGAGAGGACATTAAGAAATATTCAGTTGCTGGGTTATTATTTATTTATTTATTTATTATTTATAACATTTGTTAATTTTGAAATTTGAGAAAGCACATTTTAATGATTAAAGAAAAATATTAGTTCACATGGAATATCATGAAAACTTTTTAATACTTTCCAATCAATTTGACTGGTTATCTTTACCCATATATATACAAGCACATAAAATAATAAATTAGAATTGTTTAACATAGAGTTTGTTAGGACCATAATTATTCAACTTTTGATGGAAAAGTTTTTCAACAGGACATAGCTAAACTGCCTAAATATCCTAATAAATGCAGGTAAATTTATCTAACAAAAATCTAGGGATTATATAAATGACTTGTCTGTTAGAATTTTATTTTCTGGAATAATGTATGTTTGTGCACACACATATATATCCTTAATTGCAGCTGAAATTTTTTTTTTATTATACTCCACTGTCACTTTTCTTTAGTACTATATTTTTTTATTATAAGACACTAACTGTTTACATACCTCATTATATTAGAGATGAGGATGTCTTACACTGATGGTCTCTTAACAATCCCTGTCCATCAGGGGGCAGTCATAGGTAGTATGTTGCTACCATGGCTTAGGTATGCTTGAATTTGGTTGTTATTTCTGTGGCTTGGTTAGACAATGGAAATTCCTCACATTTCAATCAGACCATTTAAGGACCATTTGAAAAAGGAATATGAATATGAATCCTGATTGTTGTTTGAAAAAGCTTCTGTTGATACATTCTGGTAAGGTCAAGAAAGTACCACCATCAAAATTTACAGAATGCGTGCAGCAGTTTAGATAGAACTGCCAGAGAAAATGGTGGCTCTCTCTATTAAGACAGGCTGCCTCACCAGCAAAGGGAAAAATCTTAATGTGGGAAACATGAACATCGAGCACTCTGACTCAAAAACTAATTTAGAAGAGCCAGATACTAAATAGGATGAAGTTTTAGGAATGCCTTATGCAATGTGTTTAACATACATTTTCTGATGTATGTGTATGTGTGTGTGTGCATATAAATATTCAGGAGTGATTAAAATGATTAAAATAATCTATGTTTATGTCTAAAAAAGCTCTTTTGGTAATTTATTAAGAAAGAGTTGGTGTGTCTTATTTTTACGTGCAGCATTTTTTTCTTTAGTGGTACTTCATAAAATAGTGGTGCAACTTAACAATTGAGGCTATCTTAGATTCATTGAAAGTCCATACCACTTTATAAGACCTGTCCAAGTGTAAATTGTTTGCTTTGACATTTCCTTCTTAACTTAAAATTATATTTCATCTGAAACTAGGGGCACTGCTTTGAGGAAAAAAATTACATTAGGTCAGAATTCTCAGTCCAATTTTTAGCCTAGAAAAAATTAAATAATTTTTAGTTAATACTAAAACTTAAAAATTTGCATTACATTTGAGAACTTCTACATGGATGGTATTTAAAACACATTGAGATTCAACTGTCAATACAACCTTATTCTTTCACACAACTACACTTAATATTTTTATTCTTTACCTATAAATATAAATACTCGTGGCCAAATAGTCTTTAATATTACTCCACAATATCTTTTGAAAGGATATTGGTAATAACACATAATTTTAGAAAAAGAACTCAAAAACAAAATACCACATTTTGCATTTAACACCAAACAAAATAAACCTAAAAAGGGCCATATATAAGACAGCTCTATAAGAACAGCAGGGTTAGAGGCAAAAAATCAATGAAAATTGTACAAGGTGATGTGAAAAGAATAGAATTCTGTCCCTAATATGGTAAAACTCATCTGAAGAAATTATGTATATACATAATATATATTATTATATATAAAATATAGTTATTTATTATAACATAAACATTGGTTTAGGAAATGAACATTTTAATTAAAAGCATGAAGTTAAATTCAAATAGCCTTTCTGAGAGGGGGAGAGTCAGAATCAATTGATTAGCTTGATTAATTACTGAATTTAGGTGTCGATTCCTTTTCTTAAAATTACTCAACCAATTCAGTTCAATTCAGTTCAACTCAGATCAGTTCAATGCAGTATTTCTTGAGCTCCTGATATAAAGCCAGTTGACAGACACCAAGGATAAAATAATAAAAGCACAACTATAATCCTCAGTGCATTATGTTCCAGAGGAAAAAATAATCAACAAGTTATTTTAAGAACTGTGATGGATGCTTTGATAAATACTAGATTATCAGAATGAATTCAAACGCATTTATCAATACTTGGACTAATAACAACGATTTCTTCCCAGTATCACTGATATTACATATTCCATTTTCTATGTGATGCCTGGATAACTAACAAATGGGCTGACTGATTACTATATTTTATAAATGTGTTTGCCTAAATAGTGTAAATTTAAATTTGAAAATAGTCTATGAATCATAACCTCATTTGCAATGTATGGGAAATAATTATAGCTATAGATTGGGATAACCACATCAAAGCTATGTCCCATTACTGTGACTGATTAAGAGTAGCCACATAAGAAAACATTTAGAGGTGCTGGCACTTTTTTTGAGCAAGCTTTGATAAATTCTACAGTGGTATCAGTCAAGATGCAATGAGAGTTCTAATTTTAACAAGTAACTTTATTTTAAATTATATATCTTAGTTAAATGATATCCTGTAAGGGATATGTTTACATAATTATGTATAATCTTTTTCTAGCACAAAAAAGATATACTTAATAAGTGATTTATTTAGAAATAATCAACACTCCGTACCCCTTAATATTAAATGCTTATAAAATGTCATAAATTATTTCTACTTTGTAATAGTTGTGGAGGCAAAATTAAAATTATGATACAGAATAAAATAAGCTTATTTTGTAAAGAATCTCTAAATGCTTAATATTAGCCCGAGGAGACATCTAACATTAGATGTAAAACACAACACCATCCGACATCTCTCTCCAACCTTAAAAGCAACTTGGTTTATTGTATTAACAAGAAAAATGAAGTTTCAAGTAAATAAATTCTCATCACACATGATTTTTATTAAACATGCACTAGCCTCACAGGTGTCCCTTGTTGAAGAATCTTAGGCCTAATTATATTCTGAACTCATTCATTCATTTATTTATTTATTAATTCAGTCATTCTGGAAGTTTTTACTCAGCATGTGTTTCTCCAGTAATCATGGTACTTAATCACTAGTTATGTCAAAAAAGAAAATCTGGGACTTCCCTGGTGGCTCAGTGGTTAAGAATCTGCCTGCCAAGGGTCTTCCCTGGTGGCGCAGTGGTTGAGAATCTGCCTGCTAGTGCAGGAGACACGGGTTCGAGCCCTGGTCTGGGAAGATCCCACATGCCGCGGAGCAACCGGGCCCGTGAGCCACAACTACTGAGCCTGCGCGTCTGGAGCCTGTGCTCCACAACAAGAGAGGCCGCGATAGTGAGTGGCCCGCGCACCGCGATGAAGAGTGGCTCCCGCTCGCCACAACTAGAGAAAGCCCTCGCACAGAAACAAAGACCCAATACAGCCATAAATAAATAAATAAATATATATATATTAAAAAAAAAAAAAACACTGGGATATATTTAAAAAAAAAAAAAAAGAATCTGCCTGCCAATGCAGGGGACATGGGTTTGAGCCCTGGTACGGGAGGATCCCACATGCCACAGAGCAACTAAGTCCATGCGCCACAACTACTGAGCCTGCACTCTAGAGCCCACGAGCCACAACTACTGAGCCTGCGTGCCACAACTACTGAAGCCCATGCGCCTAGAGCCTGTGCTCCAGAACAAGAGAAGCCACTGCAATGAGAAGTCCGCAAACCGCAATGAAGAGTAGCCCCCGCTCACCGCAACTAGAGAAAAGCCCACACACAGCAGCAAGGAAGACCCAACGCAGCCAAAAATAAATAAATAAAATAAATAAATTTATTAAAAAGAAAAAAAAAATCTTCCACCTGCTGAGAGTTACATCTGAGCCCATATCTTGGTAGAGCAAAAGTATTGCTCATCAAAATGCTTTGTTCTATTTGCTTGTCAAGCAGTTAAAAAAACAGTGTGCAAGAATAATAATGCCTTGTTTCCCAGAACATACACAAAAGTATCAGACTGTGTCTAAATAAGACTGATCTAGCCACTAATTTCTCCTGATGCAGCTTTCCAATCTATCTCAAAATCTTTAGTGTCATGTACAATGGCCACTTTCATGCTAGCTATGAAGTTGTAAAGGATGGGTTCATCAGAAAGCAATGTAAGGATCAAAATATTGTCCCTATTTTTCAGCTACTTCTTTGTCTTCTGATAGCTATTTCTGTCAGCTACTTCTGTCTTTTATGGTTGAGGCACCATAACACTTAGCAAAAGAATACTCATTCTGGCAAGGAAGCTTTTGTGGGTTCTTATAAATTACATTCTTAGAACTCCTGTTGCACTTAACAGTTAGTAACACACACATGAACAAAAAGAAACACTTGCTGTCTATTTCATTTGTGTGAGACTTGTTCATATAATCTGTTCTAAGCTCTATGAAGGTAATTGCCACATATACTATTATTATTCATCAACATCAACATTTATCGAGTTATTACTCTTTGTAGGAATCGTGCAGAGAATTCTACATGCATTATTGCATATGATTTTCATGGCCTAATTAACTAATTGCCTAATTAAAGCTATTAACAATTGATAAAACTGAGACATGCAAAGTGTTTGGAAAACTTGTTCAAGGTCAACATCAATATACGTGCTAGGGTGTGGATATGAGCCCAGAGTCATCTGATTATAAAACTTGTGCTTTTAACTACTGTGCAGAAAACAGTTAACATAGCAGAGCTAGGACTGCCATCCTTAGACGGGCCTGCTTGCAAGGCTGGCTCTTGGCTGGCATCTGGGAACTTGGATTTCAGAAATGTTCCCACCATTCCCTAATGGATAAGAGTGGCTCACTATGCCTACACTGTCTTACAAACAATGTGGTTTATGCTGAACACCTGCTTTCCTTCTGGGAGTCTAGAATTTTGGTGCCTGCTGGACGGAGAATGTCTTTGTCATCAGCAAACCAATAGAAACCTTAAGCACTGAGTCTCTAATGAGCTTCCTGGTAGACATCACTTCACATGTGTTGTCACAACTAGCTGCTGAAGGAATTAAGCCCATCCTTTGTGATTCCATCAGGAGAGGACTGTTGAAAGTTTGTACCTGGTTTCTTCCACACTTCGTACAGCATGCTTTTCCCTTTGCTGATTCTTTCACTTTGTATCCTTTCATTTTAATAAACAATAGCCATGATTTTTTTTCCTGTCAATTTAGTTTTTTTTTTTATTGGAGTATAATTGCTTTACAATGTTGTGTTAGTTTCTGCTGTACAATGAAGTGAATCAGCTATATGTATACCTATATCCCCTCCCTCTTGGACCTCCCTCCCACCCACCCCCTACCCCACCCATCTAGGTCACCACAGAGCACCGAGCTGAGCTCCCTGTGCTATACAGCAGGTTCCCACTAGCTATCTATTTTACACATGGTAGTGTTTTTAAGGCAAACCTAATCTCCCAATTCGTCCCACCCTCCCCTTCCCCCACCGTGTCCACATGCCCCTTCTCTAAGTCTACGTCTCTGTTCCTGCCCTGCAAATAGCTTCATCTGTACCATTTTTCTAGATTCCACATATATGTGTTAATATACGAAATTTGTTTTTCTCTTTCTGACGTACTTCACACTGTATGACAGACTCTAGGTCTATCCACATCTCTACAAAGGACCCAGTTTTGTTCCTTTTTATGGCTGAGTAATTAAAAAAAATAAATAAATAAACAATAGCCATGAAAAAGACATTGTTGAGTCCTGTGACTCTTTCTAGCCAATCATCAAACCTCGGAGTGGTCTTGGGGACTCTGAATAAAACTACTATACTATATCTCTCCTACTGCTAATTTTGAGTTTTGTATATATATATATATTTTTGTTTGTTTGTTTGTTTTAACTAAATTTATTTATTTATTTTTGTCTGCGTTGGGTCTTCGTTGCTGTGCTCGGGCTTTTCTCTAGTTGTGGCGAGCCGGGGCTACTCTTTGTTGCGGTGCACAGGCTTCTCATTGCGGTGGCTTCTCTTTGTTGCAGAGCACGGGCTCTAGGTGCATGGGCTTCAGTAGTTGTGGCTCGCAGGCTCTAGAGCGCGGGCTCAGTAGTTGTGGTGCATGGGCTTAGTGGCTCCGCGGCATGTAGGATCTTCCTGGACCAGGGCTTGAACTCTTGTCCCCTGCATTGGCAGCCAGATTCTTAACCACTGCACCACCAGGGAAGTCCTTGTATATATTGTTTTAAACAGATGATTTGTGTTACATATTTTTAAATATACGACATATATATATGAATATATGAACTGGTCTATTCTTTGGTATATAGTTATTCTGTTCTGTAAAGATGAACTCATAGTGCTTATTTTTATTTCTTTTGAATATTGCATGAGTACTTGATAAATGTGAGAAAATTTGAAGAGTATGTTATGTAATGAACATTTCATAAAATATATTTGATCAATCTAAAACCATGAACTGGGATTGACTATCAATTTGAACTATATAAGATTTTTATGCATAGCATAAACAGTAACAGAAGAAATGATAAACTGCTATAATTTATTTTTCATTTGCTTTATTTCAAATTTGTATATGTGGTATCCTGTCAAGTCAAATGACAAAAAGCACTAGTGCAGGACTGGGACAAAGTTGTTTGCAATTACAGAAATTTATCTGTGTTTACTATAACAGTGTTTTTCTTACTAACAGAGGCTTTCTAAATTTGAAATATTTTTCAAAGAGATTTTTGGAATTAAAAAACTGTTCCTATTTTAATTTGGACAGAGGGTGGGATCCTCTTCATTCACTACTTGTTCATATGCCTGAGGTTTATCCCTGCACTGAAGCTGGGACTGAAAATCCACCTGGTTTCTCTCTCCATGTGATCTTCTTTCATTCGGGGTCAGTGAAAAACATGAGGGGAGAGTCCCTGATAATTAGGAAGCAGCTATTGCATCTGCTTATACAAAGGATGAAGATAAAAATGTTACACAGGTAAATCATCTTCAAGGAGCACGTTGCTCAGTGATAATTGTCCCAGTTTGATTGACTAGAGCTCAGCCAGTTCTACACAAGATGAATCTTTATGTCAGGTGAAGACACTCATCGTATATTCACTCAACATTCAACGAGTATTTAAGTGTATAAGATGGCACACAAAGGTTTTGAATGAATGGTTTGAGTTGTTGTAGAAATCAAGAAAGGGGTTGATTAACATGCTAGTTGCAATAGAGGGACAGAGGGTCCTGGAGCCTGAGGTGGTCTTCAAACTCACCTTTGTATTTGCTGTTCCCTTTGTTTGGAATGTTCTCCCCCCTTATACGTAAATGTTTTATTCTTCTCATAGCCAGGTCTCTGCAGTTATATCATCTCCTCAGAGAGACTTCTCACCATTCCAGTAGATGAAACTACCAAACTTCAATGAGAGACTACAGGTAATTTAAAAAAACACTTTTACATCTAAAGCTCATTTCTCATATCTTTTATATTAAATATCTGTCTTTTTTCATGTATCTGAATGCTTGTTCTGCCATTGGCCTGGTTTTGAGAAAAGTTCTTGAATTTTTATCTTTAAACGAAAAGATAGTTATTTTTGTGTTTCCTCATCCTTTCCTCTCTCTATATGGACTCCTCCATTTCCATATTCATTCAACCACAGATTGCTGCAACCTGACATCGTCACAGCTGTTTAGAAAGGAAGATGCTACTTGTATGGGGATGGGCTGGGGAAAGCGGCACACTGACATCTTATCAAAATCTTTTAGTACGAATCAAAGGATTTGAAAGTGATCATTTTAATTTTCCATGCCCAAGGACAGAAATGCTAAGCACTTCCTTTGTGTTTATAGGTTACATTATTCTCAACCAGAAAGACACTCTCACTTAAGGCTGGCACAATGGCTACATAATAATAAAAATAACATTTCTTGAGGACAAGGCATGTGTCTAAGGTCTTTATATATAAAATCACATTTAATCCTTACAACCCCTCTAAAAATTGCTACCATTACTTCATTCCCATTTTTTATATAAGGAAACTGAGGTGCAAAGTAGCAGTTTTTAAGGATTGCTCAAGCACTGTGCTGTAATTGCCTATGCCAGCTATGTACACTCCTGTAAAATGTCATTTTTATTTTTTATTTTCCTGGGAGGAATGATTAAATCTTTTTTACATGTAAAAAGCTCATTCTTTAAAATAAAAATTTACATTTAATACCACATTTCACAAATTTTATTCTTCACATTCCTTACTCTTTGGAATAATATTTAGGAATACAGAAAAAATAAGACTGTATTGCAGTAACTGTCGGTTACCTACCCAAGGGTCATGCCCTCTTTCTTCTTCCTAACTGAATCCTGATTTGGTTTCATACCTCTGTGAGACCCCAGGTCTAACATTTGGGAAGTGAATCACAAGTACTATAAGACAGTAATGATAGGTCCATTCCCATTACCAAATGCTGGTTTGAACATGAGCATTTAGTATTTAACATCTACTAAATACCTTCTTTTCCTCTAAAGCTTGAAAGTTTACTTAGTTTCAAAGAATTACCTCAGTGTGATCTAACTGTAGAACATTTAAAGTGATTCTGACATGTTTCCAATTTTTTATACTTAATTAAATGTTGGAATAGTTTAATCTCAATAGGATTTTGAAATATGAATATGTAATTCAGAATGTATCTTCAAAATATATATATATGTATATATTTTCATTAGCCAGTCAGGAAAATACAATTTGTAAATTGAAGATTCACATCTGTTTTAGGCAACTAATAAGCAATATGGCCATTTCCAAAGGATGCTAAAATACATTTCTGCTCATGGATATTTTTCCCTCATAACTCTTATTGTGCATAGGATATTGTGTAAAGTCCTATGACATTTTATATTTTTTCCCTCCCTCTATTCTTCAAAATTAGTTTTAAATAACACTGCCATAATGCATTCTATGAGCCCATCTGTCTAATGTAATCCCTAACCTTTTAATTGCTATACTACTTTGTTCCTATCCCTTTTAAAAGATAGTATTGATATTCTACCTTGTGGTATATTTATTTGCATATTTGTATTAATCACTAGAATTTCAGCTCTTGGAGGGCAGGGGTGTAATATTACTCAGTTATAATTTATTTAGTCATAGGATAAATATATTTCACATAGTAGATAGTAATTTTTAAATTTAATTTAATTAGATTAAACTGTTTTCTAAGTTCATCTAGGATTTTCATATGATGCCACCATCACTACATGGGTATGATGTCAGGATTTATCATAGCAGACAAGATTTAAAAGGGCATATTTAATCTATATCCTTTCTCTTTTTACCTAAATCACATAGGAAACAAAAATACAGCACATACGCCAGGTTAAAGGTCATTTTAGAGATGTGTGTATGATCTCCATTCATCTTAAGTCTTCTCTTCAAAAGTGCCTTGGTTTATGAGTAATGACCAGTTTTAAGCAATCAAAATTCCTAACTAAAGGTATGAGACCCATCTGCTCCAACAGCCCTGCCACTATCTACTACAGTATTTGTGTATACAGTGTAGAAACAGGTATATTTGTGTGTGGGTGTGTGTGCTGTCAATCCAAGGGACATAGTACCAAAAGAAAGTGCTCCAAGTATTCTTTGTGCACATTTTATATAAGTTCTAGCATGCTATAAAGTTCCATGGAGTAATAACAGTTAGTATTCTCTACTTATTCCAGAGTATAAATAGTCATCATCAGAGAATTCATAACTGATATTTAAATGAGCCCTCCCTTGGCTAACACTCTTTGTTATTGATGGTGCTTCTATTTTCTCCTACTTCCCCTTTTGGGAGAACATTGATTCCTTCCAGGAATCTGCTTTTTACTGTGCAGCCATGTGCTCAGAGAATTAAACTCTGTATTGAGGTGGGAGTCACTCCTGATTTACTAAGACAGCCAATCATGGCAATCTCATTCCCTTCTCCACGGACTGTGTTAGGGCTGGGTTTAGGACACAGTTCTGGCCAATAAGTGGAAATGTATTAGCAATTTCTGGGAACAGTTTTCCTTTGCTTAAAAAGAGTTACCAAGGAATCCCTAAATGTTGTCCCATTTGCATACATTGCCTTGAACCACAACAGCCGTCTGTCCTGTGAACAGAAAGAGAGCTGGCCTGAAGAAAAAGCTGAAACACAGAAGCTAACAGTTCCAAGAGCATCACAGTGGACTTGGAACCCGAATGATGCCATTCTATGGTTACCCTATATTTAAAATTCTTATTAAATGAGGTAATGTGTTTAGTTAGTGTGGAAGGCTGTTGAGTATTTACCTTGAAAGCATCCCAGCAGATAAACCTGTAGTAAAATAGATGATTTTTCCTTAAATATTGTGGTATAATGAAGGATAGATTTGGAAATACCAAGAATAATTAGAACAAAAATGTTTGGTTCAATCACATGTCCAACTGAGAAGCTGTTATTCAATTTTACTTTGAAGAATTGGGTATTTTGTTTGACAGCTTGTTTTACAGGTTTCTTGAAATAAGTGGCATGCAAATTTATTGCATTACACACATTCATAAATTAAATGAGAGTTTTAAGTTGACAAGGGTTTATTGGTGTTCTGAACTTCATGGAGATTTAAATAAAATATGACATTGTCTTTGTGTTTGGCTTATATTAACCTCTTTATACAAACTATCTTCACATGCACACACAGACACACACTCTCACACACACTTAATTCACAATACAATTTTTTAAAAGGTTAAGAATGGTCTTTGAAATCTCATTATTTATAATTAATTGTGGGACATATACTTTCTAATCTATGTAACTTTGCTGTTAATCCAGAAACAATATTATCCAAAAAAGCTACATTAAGACATTTTATATCTTTTGGCATCATCTAGAACCTCTATGGGCAGAGCCAGCTATATTAGTGTTCACAAAGCAAGTGTAAATGAATGAATGAAAAAACCCCATTTTTAACAAATAAACTGTGTATGTTCTGAATGAGGACTCAACAAGCTCCAGAAAATACCATATGCTACTTGTAGCAACAGCACCTGCAGTGAAGACACGCAGAAAGAGAATTAACTGGATATATGAGATGCAAGCACTGGTTTTCAGAAGCAAACATCACAATACTCCAGGAAAAGAGAAAGGTATTTGTAGTGTATTTTGATTTTAAAAAATCTTTTTAAAATCCTATACAGAATGTAGGAAATAATATAAAAAACAAAGGAGTAACTGTAAACATCTAGAAATATGAGTTTAGATTGAGAAGTATATTAATCATTTGATACAGAAAAGGGAGAAATTAGGCAAATACAAAATAAGTTTAAGATCACTAAAATAGAAGCCAAGTGTGGACTTTTGGAGTAGAAATGGAAACTCAAGAGAAGAGTGACAATACAGCTGAGGAAGTTAAAACTAGAGTCGTGAATAGTAACCCAGAGAAGGGACAAGACGGGCAAACGTGTAACACCTGAGATACTTGATAGGCATGAGAATCAAATCTCAGAAAATTAAGATTTTTATGGAAAAATATGAAAAAGGAGTATCTCTAAGCATGGATAGATGCTGATAAGGTAATTAAATCAATGTGTTAAAGTATAAAGAACAGAGAATATGTTAGAGAAAAGCAGAATAATGGAAATATAAATCCACTTCTCCAAAACAAACAAAAGTATGTTTTTCATAGGTTAATGAATTTGACATAAATTCTGAGGGTTTCTAAGAACAGATTAGAATAGATTATTAAAGGAATTTTTATGAAAATCTAGAATAAGAAACTATGATCACCCAGCATGTTTATCAACTAAAGCTAAAATCATTTCTTTCTGTGCATTCATGTCAAAGAAATACAGACAATAGCACATCAATCTTTTCAAGACATATTACCATATCTCTAATGAAATTCCAACACACAACATGGAAAATACAGATTGAATTTAGGACTAATAGATATATTAGGAGAACGGTAATGATTAATATTAACCTAGATTATAGGAAGTGTTCTGTGGTCCACCAATTAATATCGGCAAGTCCCACCCAGGTCAACATCCTTGTGCTGACTTGAAGTAACAGAGATCTTGTGACTACCAAAAGCAAAAACAAAACAGAAAAACGAAAACCCCACCCACATTATCAGGGTGATTTTTAAAAATTGTATGTATTTCAGGTGTACAACATGTTTTGATATGTGTATGCATTGTGAAATGATTACCGTAGTCAAGCTAATTAACATACCCATCACCTCACATAGTTACCGTTTGCGTGTGTGTGCGTGTGTGGTAAGAACACCTGAGATCTACTCTCTTAGCAAATTTGAAGTGTACAATACCTTATTATTAACTAAGTCACCATGTGATATATTAGATCTCCAGAATTATTCAACTTGTAATGGAAAGTTGGTACCCTTGACCAACGTCTCATTTCCTCCATTCTCCTAAGCCCCTGGCAACCCCCGTTCCACTCTGCTTCTATGAGTTCAACTTTTTCAGATTCCACATATAAGTGAGATCGTGCAGTATTTGTCTTTCTATGCCTGGCTTACTTCACTAAGCATAATGTCCTACAGGTTCATCCATGCTGTTGCACATGACAGGATTTCCCTCTTTTTTGGGCTGGATAATATTCCATTTTATATATATGCCACATTTTCTATATCTATTCATCCATTAATGGACACTTAGGTTGGCTATTGTGAATAATACAATGAACATGAGAGTGCAGATATCTCTGAGATAGTGATTTTATTTCCTTCAGATATGTACCCAAAAGTGGGATTACTGGATCATATGGTAGTTCCATTTTAATTTTTTTGAGGAACTTCCATATTGTTTTCCATAATGCCTATAACAATTTACATTCCCACCAGCAGTGTACAAGGGTTCCCTTTTCTCCACATTCTCACAAGCATTTATTATTTCTTGTCTTTTTGATAATAAACATTCTAAGGGTTGTGAGATAATATCATTGTGGTTTTGATATATATTCTTTTCCATCAGAGCTTCTTAACTGAGATAAAATCTATTCTTTGTAGGGGACAGTTGGCAATGTTAGAGAACACATCTGTTTTCATTAGAATTTGGAGCACTTTTTGTGTTTGATGGATGGGATCAGAGATGTTAATCTTCCTGCAATGTGCAAGATCCGTAACACAAAGACTTGTCCAAACCCAAATTCCATTAAGCCCCCACTGAAATACTCTGGGCTAGATAAATAGAAGTGGATTATTTGAAGAGGAGAGTTATTTCACACATGAACACTTGATATAATGTTATATAAGGAATGGTTGAAAAAAATGTATATATCTTGGATAAGGATGATTTAGGAAAAACAATAGCTTCCTTTCATTATCTGAAAGACTTTCAATTGAGAGTTAGTAGACAGGACAAAAGTTAGAGAAGGTTGATTTTTGTATAGGAAAGATATTTCCAATCATTTGAAAGGGAGTTACTTGGCCTTAAACTGTTCAAGCAGAAGTATGTGACCACATGTTAAGAATATTGTAGAGGGACTTAAGAACTGAAGGTTGGTTAGACATTTATGTTTTTTCAATCAAGATTTTCAAATAGAATTTTAAAATATGTTACTAATAAAAGCTATAATTTAAAATATGTTAAACTATAAATTTCTTATATGACTAATTTGGATCTAGTTTTGAAATAGTTTTTAAGTTTAATTGCTATGGTGCCTACCAGAGTGACTTACACTTCTTAAAAAAATAATGCACATTACTTATCAAAAATTGTTTCCTACAATAAATATGCAATCTTTAGTTTCATTATTAGGTAAAGTGTTAAATCAGCTTTTCTACCTTCTGTTGATCTTTCTACTTTAGTTTTAACGGTTATCATTCATTACATATTTATCATAATTTCATTTGTAGCATTAAAAAATAACATGATTATGAAAGAATGCTAGAAAAGCACAGAACTTTGAAAAGATGCAAGTGAATTCCTAGATTCTGGAACATTCACAGTTCTTTCCTGTTTAAGTTAATAGGAATTGACTCCATTAA
This sequence comes from Balaenoptera musculus, assembly GCF_009873245.2. NCBI lineage: Eukaryota > Metazoa > Chordata > Mammalia > Artiodactyla > Balaenopteridae > Balaenoptera > Balaenoptera musculus. The sequence continues at coordinate 47,797,650 of NC_045794.1, read as the reverse complement.
TTAATTGCTCATCAAAAATTAGATGTTTATCACTCTGTTGGGAAGGTAGTGAGGGGGATGCTCTGTGAGAAACTAAGTAGTGGATGACTAGATTCTCGTTTCAAATGGAGAAATGAATAAATGGCAATGTGGGTTAGTAAGGTAACAAAAAATTGGTTGTGGTTTTACAACCTTGGGCATATCTCTGAATATCCCCAGTTATCATGTGATCAACCACCTGCGCTCAAGCAATCATGGGGATATTATCTTCAAACAGGTGGGTTCTCACATCTACAAGAATCCCAGAAAAAGCAAGTGTTTTTATTTGTCAGGGTTCCGTTCACTTGATTGAATGATTGTTGAAAATCACTAGGCTAAGTGATTTTTAAGCTTTCTTTATAAAGTTTGACAATCCTATGCTCTTGTAACTTGTTCTGGAATTCCTTTATTCAGTCAACAAATATAGATAGCGCTGGTTACATGCTAGACATTTTAAGAGTTTCCTTAGTTGCTGGGGGTAAAATGACCCTACCTCACACTAAAAGGGTGGTGGTGGTCATATTCTAAAGGAACTGAGTTTAGTAAATGAGAGTGGTTCAGACACATAAGCAAATAATTAGAGAAAACTGCAATCTGTTCATAATTACGTATATATAAAGTAAGGTATTTTTGAATGTTTACACCTGATTCTTAAAACACTTTCAGATACATATTTACTAAAGTAATATTGTGTCTTTTGTCATATTCTTACTTCACAAATAAATAATAATCTTATTTGCATATTACACCGAATAATTTCAAAATACGTATCAGAAACAGCCTATAGATTTGTTCTTGTTATTAAGCTCTTTGCAAAAACACATGAATATGTTAGAGCTCATGTTATCATTTTAATTTTGACTTAACTTTTACAAGATGCATACTATATTGATTTTCAGTGCTTTTACAATAATCCTCAAAAGCATATTAAAGTATTTATTTGAATTTAAAAATCAATTCAGACATTTTCGGACAAATTAAATCTTAGTTCGCTGATCAGTTTGAGAGTAGGGACTGGCTTTGCTAACTAAGTTAGAGGGCATCATTTTCCCACACATTGAATGAGCTAAGTCTGCATTTCCAAAATTTTCACAAATATAGACTTAAAACATGTGACAGACAAAACTTTTAATTACAAATACTGTATTGAAAAAGGTGTATATTTTAATTTCTCTACCCTTCATAAGCTTATTGGATTAAAAATTTGTCTCTAAATGATAAAAAGCAGTGTAGATATGTATTATTTGGTAAATGTTGGTAAATGTTTTTGGTAAACTTCTCAGAAGTTGAGAAACTTATTGACTGAAAATTAATCCTTTTGTAAATGAGATGCTTTCCAATTCTCTGTTTTTCATAAAATTAAGGGAAGACTTAATTGAATTTCTAGCTAATAGATCATTACAAACATTTTTGATGGTAAACCATTATGTGACATTTGGCAAATTCAAAGAACTGACTGATATTGCTAAAATCAAATAATTTCCATTATTGTTTACTTTATTATGTGAACAATTTACTCAGTGCTTACTTTTTTAGAAATGAAACAAAACAAAAAAGGAATGTAATTGAGACTAAAACTTGTATCTGCTTAGCTAGCAACAAAGAATATTTATCTGGAGATACATAGGAGGCCCATTTATTTCATTAAAAGACACCTTTCCACTAAATGTTTACTTTTTGTTTAATAATTATCTTATTTTGATCACATTTGCTGTAATAATATTATAATGAAGCCCAATAAGAATAATTCTGTTAACAAGTAGTGCCTTAGGATCCCAGAAATTTTTTAAAAAAAATTTAGATTTATATGCAATGTTTTTGCAAAGAAAGCAAAAAGGGATTAGAAATACTTAAAAACACAAAAATAATTTTCAGAAGTGTAAGAGAAATATAAGTTCAAATAAAGACAGAATGCAAAATTTACCATTTCATGGTCCTATGCTCATTCATTCATTTAAATGAATGACAGTGGTCATCAAATCCTTTGGTATTTAGATCCCATTGTTGCTTCAGAAATAAGTCACTATTTCTATTCTTTCCTTGTACAATAATTTGTAGTAGAGAGAAAATTCTAAGAAAACCTCTAGACATGTTTGAGCTCTGGGAATTGTTGCTTGATAGTGAATGTGTCTAACGGACATTTTGCAAGGTCACTGGCTAATTTTAAGCATACATAGAAATAATACACAAGCTCAGATGCAGATTTTCAAAATTTTATAAAACCTAACATCCAATTCACAGTCAATGTCATACTATATACATACTATTATAATAAAGAAAATGTAATTATGAATTTATCTTGAGACATTCCATTTAGATATTCAAGGTAGAATGAAACAACTTAATAAGAAAGCTTTCCATGATGAATTCTAAGAGAGGGTGTAAAGAGAAAGGCTCCTTATTTATCCATGGCATTCTGGCTTAAGATACACAATTTATGGAATTTCCCCAAAATTAAGGCCAGAGCAACTTTGACTCCAAAGTTAGACACAGTTCATAAAAAGCAGTAGATTGGTAAACTTTCTTCACGTGTTAGCTTGAGTCAGTTTATATTAGAAAACAATTCAGCCAGAGCTAAAGTGTACCACCCATCCTATATGGGGGCGATATGGTGAGGGCCCAAAGAATGAAAGAAAGAAGCCCCTTAGCAGAATATAGTGAGCAAAACTGGTAAGACCAAACACAACAAGCCTAAGCCCCATCCTACTTATTCTTTCCGTAGAATGACCACCTTCAGAATTTCTCTTTGAGTAAATATTGAAATTATGCCCCAACACCATGCAAATGCTCTGAATTTGGTTTAGAGGTCTGACACCAAGGGAACAAATAGAGAAATATGTGAAAATGTATAGCGCTGCCCAGAGTTTCCTTGGGCATTCTGGCATTGTTATTTCCAAGGAATTACGACTCGGCATCCGGCATTTTCTTCTGTTTCTTGCTAAGAATGTGAATTGTTCACTTGAATAGTTATTGCTTAACTAGAAATGCCAAGTACCAGGTGTTCATTGATGCACACAGGTACTCATGGTATGTGTTCTAGAGAGCAATCTATGCTTCAAATAAAACTGTATATTAAGATTTATTATGCTGCTTAGTTAAAAAGAAACATAAAATAATTTATGTTAGCCAAACAAAGGTAAAGGAAGTAGAAGGGTTGAATAAATAGACTCAGATGCAACAAACTTGACATCTTTATGATAGGCTACTAGTGGGAGAATCACAAATGCAGTGAGATTTTTATATGTTCCATTACAAATAATAAAGAATGCCTCTGTATATCCCCCAGGTTGAACTTAAGTACTAAATGTATCAACCAAATATTTGAAGAGTTACAGACCTATTGTTAGACATTGAGAGGACACAAATGTTTCTAACACAGGAAAAGAAAAAACAACACAAAACAAAAAACCCTAAATCTTATCTACAGATTATTTAACAAGAAGAGTTCCATGTTCCTGGGATTCACTCTGACTAAGCTGCACTGAATGAAGGCTGTAGAGATCAAGAAAAGTTTCAAATATTCTACCTGCAAATACAAGCATCTTTTGTAGTAATCCTTGCAATTAAAGATCATATTGTCAAGAGACATCTGAATTTCTTACAAATGGAGTTAAACGTTGGAAATATTGGGAACTAGCTGGTTACAAATACATTTGGTTTAATATTTAACAAGAGAATCCATGTACAACGTTATCAAATATTTAACTAATGGTAATGAAGCCATTAACCAATCTACTTCTTGATTCATATCTTTTTACTACTTCAAATGTAGGTTAACTGTAAAGCTAAAGCAGCTTAAGCTCCAGAGCCCTGCACTTGCATGGGTCCCTTGCAAGGCCTAAGGGCTTAGAGATATATCCACAAGGTCATATGCTTAGTAAAATATGAAAAGTAAGATGCTTTTATATTTTTTTTCAAAGAGTTTCCTCCAAAAGATACAATATTTCAGGAACAATGAAATCTAGATTTACTCCTAGAAATGCCAGTGTTTTTTGTCTGCAATATAAATAAAAATCTCAAGATTAGACAGTTTTAGTTTCACAAAACCTAAGTTTGGACTGTCTTGTTCTTGGAATAGCAGAGTTATATTGTCTGTGTACTTCTTAGCTACTATAATCTATGATTTTTTTAAACTAATGTGGTCCACGGAGGTGAAAAAAATCCCAGGGTACTAACAAAAACATTTAGTTTCTCTATGGCCACTGAAAACAACAGGCCATCTATTTCTGATCCACAAATCAATCTCATTAGAAACACATAATAGCTAGGTTTAATGTTATGCTAATAACTACTACAACTGAAGAAACAAAAAGTTTATAAGAACTGACCTAAAATAATTCTGCTGAAAAGACACAGCTTTCAGTGTTTGCATAATTCACCCCTAAACAGACCATTGTTCTATCACTCATAGGCAGAACATCAAAGCATACTGAATTAATATGTTTTCCTCTGAATTTATTCCAAAGTTATCCAATAAAATATTTCTTGTTGAGTCTTAAATCCATAAGTCTCTAGAGAGATGTTGATTTCTATTTATTTAAAAAAAACTGTATCCCTTTTTTGGAGTCTGGATATTTTTTTCCTTCGTCTAATAACTTGTGCAGGAACAATGGAACATAAGTGAAATTTATAATTTAATAATTCCCTAATTATGCCCAAAAGGTATTAAGAAAAAAGCCCATACATATGAAGTGAATTTTACTCGGTTAATAAGAAAATAGGGTACTATTTTAATGTTCCTAAGAATGTAATCACATATGAAAAGTGGAACTCTACAGATAGGTAGGTAGATGGATAGACAGATTTTAATTTAGGTACTGTACTAGATACTTCTTTACACTTTATCATGAATACTATGATAGGATGTTTGCTTAGTTTTACCATTCTGAATAAGGATAAAAGTTCCAAGTTACATGCTTGTCATTATATTCATAGCCAGTAATTATCACACAATGGATTAAAATATATCTACTTTTAGAAAATAGAGAAGTCATTCCTTAAATAGAAAAAAATCCATCCAAAAGAGTCATGAAAAATCTGGTCGTTAACCCAAGAATATTTTTATATCAAATTACATAATAAATTTGACAGCCTTAAAAATAGCAACAAGACCCCAAAATGAAAAAAATACTCATAAAATAGTGTGTTATTTTAAAGCAGTCTAACAAATGAAGACGTGTTTATTTTTCAGACATAGATGCCCCCAAATCAGTTAACTGTAAGGTACACACTTATGGATATGCTGTATCTGATGGAAAGTGAAGTCTGTATATTAATATAGCACACAGCACAATCACTCTGATATAATGCTTTAAAAAAAATCAGGAAATCTTTATCATCAAATCTCAGATCAACTTTGTAAGTTAGTGACTTAGGGTAATTACAGCGCCTCTGAAATTCAGTGTTCTTTCTACGGTCTATGGTCTATAGACTACTTCACAGGATCTTTGGAGAATCAAATGAGGTAATGAATAGGAAAGAGTTTTGCAATTGTTAAAGAAATAAGTTCTATTTCCCCTTCCTACACAAAGATCACCTCTGCTTACACCCTTTTCAGTTATACAGCTCCATCTACACTTTTCCTACGCCAGACCTAGAGAGAAGGAATTACTAACCTGATGGGTTAGAGTCTGAGAATGGATTGAACCTATTTGGTGATATCATCTGCTTTAAAAAATGTGAACTAGGCACCTTGCATCCTCTTACTCATGATGTTTTACTTCTATGTTCCTCTTTTCTTACTGGATTTGTGCCATTCAGCCAGACAGAAGGGGGTAAGATCACAAGATCTAGGTATGTGGTGGGGATCAGGGAATAGGAAGATACAGTCTAGTGTTTTAACTCATTAGAACACTGAGTTAGAAAACAATTAGAAAAAAATTATAAATATATTGTATTATTTTTCCATAGAGATATATATACTTTGAATCCTTGTATTAAATGATAATTTCATTGTTATATGTCTCTAGCTGATAGAACTGGCTTGAACAAAACAGGTTTGAATTGTGCAGGTCCACTTATATGTGGATTTTTTTTGATAAATATATTGAAAAAATTTTTGGAGATTTGGGATGATTTGAAAAAACTTGCAGATGAACCATATAGCCTAGAAATATCAAAAAATTAAGAAAAACGTATGTCATGAATGCCTAAACTATATGTAGATACTGGTTTATTCTTATATAGGCATAAGGTGAGTAATATTTAATATAAAGTTAATAATATGTTATTTTCCTACTGTTTTATGACTTGGCTTTCAAAGAATTACATTATTGTACAGTATGCCTGCATATCAGCCTATCATCACAGGTAAGTGGTTTTTTAAAAAAATGTAACAATGTTTCCAATATGTATTATAAATATGATCACAACAACATAGCCATAAAAATTTTATAATACACATTCAGTTGTGTATAGGTTAGGCTATGGTGACGCAATCATATCAATTACACTAGGCTACCATAAAGCAATCATACTGCTGCTTCTTCATTATCAATGCATGAATATACTTGTAAATAAATATGAATTTCTTTGTCACAATATCTTTTCATTTTTGATATCTACTGTTAGTAATACATATAACAGCTACAGTGTTTTGTATAGTGTAAGACAAATGTTGATGGAGGTACTGACAGATGATTCATCTCGTAAACAAATGACGTAAACTTACAGTATCGATATATACAGTCAGTACTATAAAGGTATTTTCTTTCTTATGACTTTCTTTTTTTTTTTTAACACCTTTATTGGAGTATAATTGCTTTACAGTGGTGTGTTAGTTTCTGCTTTATAACAAAGTGAATCAGTTATACATATACATATGTTCCCATATCTCTTCCCTCTTGCGTGTCCCTCCCTCCCACCCTCCCTATCCCACCCCTCTAGGTGGTCACAAACCACCGAGCTGATCTCCCTGTGCTATGCGGCTGCTTCCCACTAGCTAGCTATTTTACGTTTGGTAGTGTATATGTCTTATGACTTCCTTAATGCTTTCTTTTCTCTAGCTTACTTTATTATAAAAATACAGTATATAATACATATAACATACAAAATATGGGTTATCAACTGTTTATGTCATCAGTAAGTCGACAGCAGGCTATTAGTAGTTAAGTTTTAGGGAAGTCTGAATTTTAGACCATGCAAGGGGTCGGTGCCCCTAAACCTGTGTTCAAGGGTCAGCTGTAATTAATAATTGATTTATTCAAATATGTAGCACAACAATGACTTTATTATAAGATAGTTTAATAGTTGTAGTAATTTCTGCTTAAATGGTAACTTAATTTTTAGAGCCTTTCTTTCATATTACTATGTAACTGTATGTATGTATGTATATTTCTTAGTAGTGAACTGTCATTCATTTTAAACACAAAGAACACTAAATATTGCTTGCCTGACTTTGGGGAAAAAGATCATTGCAAGGACATCTTCATCCATGAAATCCCTAATTATTCTGGCATCTACTTTGTCAATATTCTTTGAAGGAAAACTAAAATAATTTCCTGCTAGATTCATATGCAGGGGTGTAGAGCCTCTGAGGAATACCGGTATGGCTAGAACTAAACGGGGATACTCTTAAGGAGCCTCTTGATGAAGATAACAGTAGTAATGATACATTAACTTACAGTCTGCTTTTGCTCGGCTTAACATTAAATGTGAAAACCATCTTTTTATTTTACTCTCTTTCTTTAGACTTTACTATAGAGGTTCCAAATCCAAAATTCCAAACTAGAACTCTTTAATGATTACAGAACAGGACAGCAAGCCCTTTCTAGCATTTCTGCTGTGTATATCACTGACACCTCAAAATTAGTTGAGTCACAAATATAGCTTCATTCAAGCCTCTAAAATAAAATTTTCTTGGTTCCTGTATTTCTGATTATATTTAGTGACATCACTGTCCATTCAATCAAGCCAAAAAGCTAGACATCATCCTAAATTACTCCTTGTGTTTCATATCTGACATCAAATTAATTACAAAGTACTGCCAATTCTAGTTCCTAAATATACTTTGAAACCATTTTCTTCTTCCATCCTTGTTCTGTTTTCTTACTTGAAGTCTGCACTGCCTATTACAAGACACAAATAGATGACCAGAGTGATCTTTCAAAAAGCTTATTATTGATCATGGTTTTTCTTCTTAAAACTGTTGTCTATCAGCTTCAGAATAAAGGCTAAATACCTAAAAATGAGATATGGCCCATTCATCATGTTACCTGTCTTCAACTTCACAGTTTTCCACTTTGCTTTTTACATTCTTTCATGATCTATTATCTTCCTCTTATCCTTTGCTCTCTACTCAAGTTTTTACTCATGTTTTGCTCTTCTTTTAAGACTCAAACTCCACCATGTCTGTGAGGGTCCGTCCTTGGAGCCTTGCTCTCCTGTTTCCAACCACTGACGCCACCTATTGTCAAATGTGGGAATAAATCTCACCACCTCTTGCCTTGAGTTCTTATTAAAACCATGCCTTAAAATGTACTTTCCTACCCAAATCTTGTTATCTCAAGTAGATGGTAATCTCCTTGAAGGGCAAATGAATGCATTCTGCTTCTCTCTTTTCCTGTGGTACCAATCATAGAATAGTATACTTGATACATGTCACTTGAGAGTTTATACTTGATAAGTGTTACTTGAAAGTTTAATTTTAGTCTAATATTGGTGTGTATTTAAATATATGGTAACCTCCATTACATAAAATTTATATTTTACTTACTCTGAAATAGTCCATGATAAATATATATTAAGAAACAGCATTTAAAAGAGCCAGTGGAAATTGCATGTTAAATTTATGTTTGAATATAATGCAAAACCAGAGGGCCACACAGTATTTCCTTTAAAAATACCCCCCTCATTGTTACCTATGATAAGGCACAGTGATGTGCATGATATATGAGAATGGTTACATGGAATTGGTAGACTTCTGACTTTATCTCACTTTATTGCAGACTTGTTCCTTTTTTTTTTTTTTTTTCATTTTAAAATGGCACATTTTCCTGTGTGGCATCAAGAAATAAAACCCACCATAAAGAGAACTCTTATTCCCTATGAGCTGATGTAAAGCAGCTTACTTCTAATGGCCGCAATGCATCATAAATTCAAAATAAATTAGTGGCCATTAAGCCACAGGCTCCCCATCATTTGTATTACAAATGATGCTTAGACATCAGGCGTTACTGGAAACTCCTTTCATCTGAAGAATGAAATTGATATTCTTCAGCCAAAGCACATTAAAATGATCCAGTGAAATACACCGACTTCATGAAGGATATATAGCATGTTATGCTTGTGATGAGAATATTATTTAGGTTTCCTAGTGGCAAAAGCATTTCTTCTATTATAAAAACTATGTTTCTGAGGTAGAAATTAAATATGTCTCGAATCAAAATGACTTTTCAGGAACCTCGCAGCGGTATACTACTTACACATTAGCTGTTTGCCACCTAGATCACAAAGCACACAGAGACCATTCAAAATATATTCATGAGCTATAAAAGACAATTTTGCTTTCACTTTTATATCATGTTTTAAACTCTTTTCAAGATGATTTAATTATACAGGAAATGTATTGGGTTTTATTATTGGTGTCATAGAAAAGGAAACTTCCAGCTGAATTTTAAGAAACTAGAGAGTAATGCACGAATGTATGAATTTATAACAATATATGAGGATTTAAAAAACATATGGTTGTAAATCTCATGAAACAACTCTTCTTAATCTTTTCATAATTTTTCTTTCAAATATAACTTTTGAACAGTATCTAATTACATAAATAAAAAAATTACAATAATTTAAACCGTCAAAGTCTCCAAGTCCACATCACCAATTATAATCTTAAGGAAATTTTAGGAATATCTGTGATTCTAACCTGAATTTCTCAGATTACTGTGGAATTCCCTCTATAGCCAGAAAGTCAGCTTTGAATTGAGACAACTGGCAGTATTTGCACATTAAGGGTGTAAAATTACCATTTAAATATGTTTGTTCACCTCCTAGATCCCTTCTTTTGTCTCCCTAGTGTGGCCAACCTCAGGGATATCTGTCACATACTAGTGAGAATAAACTACATACTTCTTCAACCAAGACATTTAAAAAGCGATCTCTGGGATTTCCCTGGTGGCGCAGTGGTTAAGAATCCTCCTGCCAATGCAGGGGACATGGGTTCGATCCCTGGTCTGGGAAGATCCCACATGCCATGTGCCACAACTACTGAAGTTCGAGCTCCTAGAGCCCGGCTCTGCAACGAAGAGTATCCCCCGCTCGCCACAACTAGAGACAGCCCACGCACAGCAACAAAGACCCAACACAGCCAAAAATAAATAAATAAAATAAATAAATTTTAAAAAGAGTGATCTCTTATGTCAACTCTTACAGAAATTAGCTCTTCATCCAACACCCTCTCTTTTGCAAGATAGATGCTGGCAAGAGTGGGTAAGAAGGCCTGGAGCTAACCAGCCTAGGAGGGCAACTGGCTCTCAAGCACTCAGTCACTTTAATGGAGTGAACCGTGATGAATCATAAAGGGAGGGGTCAGTATGGAATGTCAGTTCAACTTTCATGAAGTCCCTTATAAAGCAGCAGAAAAATAAGAACCTTGGGTATTTGAGAAAATTAAGAAATAAAGGAAGGAGGAGGTTGAAACTCCCTGAGAAGGGCAAAAGTATGAAGACAAGCCAGTTAAAAGTCACACATTATGCTTTAGTCATAGACGGTCCTCCTCCACCCTTTCATGTACCTGCTTTGGCTTACTTCCTTTAGAACCCATAAAGATTCAAGAACCATTACATTTCTGACATACGGACTCAAAAACGTAACATTTTACAGCATACTACATGCTAATGAGGCCTTTCTCCAATATCTGTATATTTGCATGGCAGCACCTTTTCAGTGTATGAAGACCTTCACTCTTTTGTTTATTCCATTTGACTTCGCACAACAATCTGTAATGAATAAATATCACTGAAAATTGGATGAAGGCAGTCAAAAAATACAAACTTCTAGTTATAAGATAAATAAATACTAGGAATGTAATGCACAACATGATCAATGTAATTAACATTGCTGTATGTTATAGATGAAAGTTGTTGAGAATAAATCCTAAGAGTTCTCGTCACAAGGAAAAAAAATTTGTTTTTCTTTTTCTTTTATTTTGTATCTATATGAGATAATGGATGTTCACCAAACTTACTGTGGTATCATTTCATGAGGTGTGTCAGTCAAATCATTATGCTGTACACCTTAAACATATACAGTGCTGTATGTCAGTTATATCTCAATAAAACTGGAAGAAAATTAAAAATAAATAAATATCACTTGAAAAATCATTATTTTACAGTGGAAAAAAAACAGATTCTCACATTGGCTCAAGGACTTGTCTGGAATCACAGCTCCCAAAGGTGGATTTGAGGTTTGACCCTATGACTTTTACCTTAAGGTGAAATGTACAGTACTAGGAAATAGTATTTATTTATATTTTAGAAGAGCAGCACCCAGTCATTTTCAGAGCACGGTCTGGGTTGGGTGTGCGTCACATGATCTCTGTGTAAAGAGCCAGGAACTGCATTCTAACCGCAGTAGAGATGAATAGGTCAGGCTCAGAGTTTAGGTGCCTTGCATGAGGGTCACATGGCTAACCAACAGTAAAGGCTAGAAATGTAGTCTTTTTATTTTAAGTCTAAAGTGCTTAGATAGCCAATGAACTCAAGGATTGGAAAAAGTAGAGATAAAAGTTGATGAGACATATCTGGGACTCTTATCCTGCTGCCAAAGACTTCAAAGCACCGAGCTTGGGGCTACGAGGCTTGCTTTCCTACAACTAGTCCTGTGATCTTATGCCAGTCATTTAACCTTTTAAACTTCAGTTCTGTAACCTAGAAAATGATGATCATATCCTTCCCCAAACTCAAAAGTTGTTCAAAATTCAAATGAGGTAATGCATATTAAAGAATGTTAAAAATTTTTAAATGCTACACAAATATAAAATATCACTGCTTTTTGTCACTTAATTTAAGGTTTTCTGAAAAAGTCTTAAGGGTAGCTTCTTCTTTGACTCAGTTTTGAACATATATAAGAATAAAATATCTAAACATGTTTGAGCTTGAATATTTTGCATTTAACTTGTAGTATGCATTATTAACTATTTATTCTATAAAAGGAATTAGATCGGCCCCTCCATCACACCAAACAAAACAAAACAAAACGAGAAAAGACACTTGGCTTAAAGATATTTAGAACTTGTCCAGCAGAAATTTAATCAACTTATTTGCTTTAGATTACACTTTCATGATGATTTATTTTGTAGAGTGATAGATTTTCCTCCCCTTTTGTTTATGATCTATAAAAAAGCTCTCTATGGGTCTTGGGCTCTGTGTAGGAAGGCTGGATGGATAGACACTGCTGTAGATAGCATAGGTGGTGAAGAGACTTCAGAGTTTGAAAGTTCCTTAGCTCTTTTTAGAGTCATATTTCAGTGGAATAGAAAAGTACTAAACCGTTCCATTCTTAGAAGCATGTAGTTCAAGAGAGAGTTGCTGAGCATAAACATGCCACCTGGAAACTGAATACATCTCTTAATAAATTAGGAAAAGAAAAAGTAAAATATATGGACTTGGTCCAGATACTCAGGCAAAATGTTGTCTGAAATATGGCCATCAACCTAGTGCTCCTTAGCTAAGTCATTCTCTGTGCTTTTTGGTGACTTCTTGGTTTATTTAATAATACTGCTTTTTGCTTTACCAATATTTTACTCAGTTGCAACTACATAACAGTGAGTCTAATATATACTCACCTAATTCTCACACTTAAAATGTATTTATATACTAGCATAGGAAATAGAGAAAAATTTTGGAAACTCCAGCAGTTTATCATTTTAGGAGCTGTGTTTCCTGGTTATTTCTAATTTTAGAGAGCCCGGGTTTTAGAGCAGATTTAAGAATATTTATGTGGATGGGACTAACAGATTGAGTTCTTTTTGGTAGATGGTACTCACAGAGATGTACCTAAGTAAGTGTCGCAGGATTTTTTCCTTTTGTATTAGGATCCCAAAGAGCACTGACTACAGTAAGGAAATGTGGTAACAATAAGTGATGTGGACACCTGCAGGGTAAGCCTTCCATCATTCCTGGTAGATGTGGAGCTAACGGTTGAGAACCTCTCTCCTGAAAATTAATCTAGATTCCCACAAGTAGTTGGGTCACAGCTGACCTCTGTGTAGACATTGCAGAGTTTCTTTGCAAATGTGAAAGCTTGCAGGCCACCAACTACAACAAAAGTAGATTCTCAATAATTATCAATAATTTTAAAGAATGAATCTCTTTCCAGACCTACTTTTAACTTTTCTCACAGAAGCAGACAACTGGATAGCACTACCCAGGTATCAAAGTCAGCTACGGTGTCAGCAAGGCTTACCGTGCTATTTGAAAGCTGTGTTTAGTTTCTCCTGAACTATCATTCTGTTTTCAGATGCCTGCTTTGATCCGGCTGAGTTTAAGTGACGATTAACAACTTGGTCTAAGTGAAAAATTAATGAAACAAATCTGTTTACAAGGTGAGGATTCATCCCTTTGTTACATGACCACTTTAAAAACCATAAAGGCATCTGATTTATAAAACCTTCTAACTATAAAACTCTTCAGCTTACTAGGATGAAAAAAAAAAGTTGGGTTTCCTGTAGAGAAAGGTGAGTCATAAAAGCTTCAGTTTTCACAGATAATTAAAGAATTAAGGCTATAAGGCTATAAAATTATAATCAAATGAAAAGAATGAAAATGTTGAATTAATAATGATATGGGAATTGGAAAATGACATTTAATAAAAAGAGACAAAAGAGACACAGAGAGAGTGAAGACACCATTTTTCCAGACAATAATTTTTCTTTTTTTGCCACAGAAGACTTACACAAAGAAGTCAGAAAGAGACGATGGGAAAAGGAAAGGAAATACCCACTTGACCTGCCTGGTAATCAAATATTATTATTGGTTATAATACCAATAGATACCCTCACCTCCTATGGGTTTTCTAAAATTGTGTAGCTTTTAATATTAAGCTCAAAATTAAGAAAAAGCGACTTTAAGGGGAAAATTGGATAATTATGAACTTAATTATCCAAACCACACACAGGCATGATTAATGAGAATGTGTTAAGTATCCACTGATGATACATATGGGGCATGACTTTCACCCAACTTAATGGCACCACTAACAGTCTGAAGTGGAAAAGTACTTCACAATTTTTAATTTACAAAAGTGAATTCTAAGGTAAAAGTTTAGACAAACTGGAAAAACAATCTCAGACAAATATCTAGGTAGGGCCTGTACCTATTTGATATTTCCTTATTTCAGAAGTTGGTAAATTTTCAAAATTTCTAGGTTTCTAGTTTCTTGTGTAATAGAAAAAGAAAAGTACACCACAATATATAGAAGTGTGGGTCCCTTCAGGGGAAAATATGGCTGAATATCATCCCATAGGTCTCACAGCGTGGCTGTCATAATCTAGAACATTGTTTGAGGATAGGTTCTGAGTCTTATAAACTCAAATTCTATTTTTGTCAGTAATCTAAGAGCATATTCATCACCTCTGGGCAAACTCATTTTGACTATTTGCCATGCTAGTTCAAGCCATCATCATTTATTGACAGACTGTTAAATGCTGCCAGCCATTAACACAGCCATCAGGGATATACCCTGTGTGCAGCAAAGAGGAGAATATGCAGTGGATGCCTCCATGTCACAAAACGAAATATTTAGGAACAGAGAACTAGAACTGAGTGAGTGCCTGCACTCTTCTATCTGGTCCTAGTCCAATTTGCATCAAATCCTTGTTCATTCTAATCACCTTAGAAGTGATCTTTCATAGCCCTGCCGTTCTATCAAACCTATCACCTGATACTCTATTTTCTACCTTTCTCCTGTGCACTATGGAGCTCCCATTTTTTGTTTGTTTGTTGTTTTGGCTTTTTCGAGTGTCATGGCTGTTCCAATATAAAACTACAGCCCTTGATGCCCTTTCAATCGCAAAACGTTTTATCTCCCACGGAAGTACTCAGGGCCAGGAGGCTGCATACATGTTCTCCCTGTTTTCTATCAACCTCTAAACTCCCTATCCAGCGTTTATAAATCTGTGCTTTTTTTTTTTTTTTTTTTTTTATTTATTTATGGCTGTGTTGGGTCTTCGTTTCTGTGCGAGGGCTTTCTCTAGTTGTGGCAAGTGGGGGCCACTCTTCATCGCGGTGCGCGGGCCTCTCACTATCGCGGCCTCTCTTGTTGCGGAGCACAGGCTCCAGACGCGCAGGCTCAGTAGTTGTGGCTCACGGGCCTAGTTGCTCCGCGGCATGTGGGATCTTCCCAGACCAGGGCTCGAACCCGTGTCCCCTGCATTGGCAGGCAGATTCTTAACCACTGCGCCACCAGGGAAGCCCAATCTGTGCTTCTTTGAAGCTATTTCCATCCAGTTATGGCAACTTCTCCAACCTCCTTTTTGCTATTGTCTGTTGTCACCTGGGTCTCACCCACTCACTTTCATGGCTGGCTCCTGGCAAAGAGTCTATCTCTACTTCACTGCCGATCATCTTTCTTAGGAACATCAATATACGTGTAGCTTTGTAGTTTCTTGACCTTTTTATTTCCCCTGACCTTTTGACTTTCTTTCTCTTTTTTTGTTGAATTCTACCTCAATGATGCACTGAATGGTCATAAGTTGGAATTTGTCATCAACTAATACGGCACTACCTTCCCCCCACAATTCAAGTGTAAACATCCCCCTCACCAACTTGAACCTTTCATTTCACTTGCTCTTACTATTAACAATTTCTCAGTCTCATCAAGGTTTCCAATCCGTAGATGCTATTGCTTCCCCCTCCAACCTCCAACATTTATCAAGTTCTCCTACACTTCTTTCCCTTGTAGATTTTAAACTGGATGGTTAATGCTTATAACAACTCCTTCAAAAGCATCCTTGACTCATTTACTCCTTCCTCCATAATGTTTATCTGGAAAATGCCTAACTCAGCATGAACTCAGGCAGGTTCCCAGCAGGTTCCCCTTCCCACACTTACACTAAAGACCTGAAGATTGGTGTAGAAAAATCATAAAACTGTCCTGACTGGTGCCTTTAAATTTCATGATCTCAAACTGCAAATGGAATCTCAACAGTGTCCCAGTGCTGCTACATACTTTTCTAATAATCCAGCTTTGCCACCCTCTGGGATTTCACACACCACTCCCTCTGTCCTCAAAGCACCCGTCCTCCCTCTTCGAGCACCCACCTCTCCACAGTCAGCCTATGGAGATTGGAGAAGTCATCACAGGGATTAACTCACCTTTCCATATCTAAACACCAGACTCTACCTAAACATGCACTCATATTCCTTCTCAATACAACATTTATATCCACCTCACATTTTCAATAATCTTGCTAACAGAAGTGTAATACTCAGTATCAGTTGGCTAAAGTCCCTTCACCATTGGACAGTGTTTGGATAGATACTAGACAAGTTTTGCCTCATGACCACTCCTTTTGAGTATCATTCTTATTTAGATGAATAAAAGGATTTAGTATGATTACTACTATAGCCTAGAGGTTCTTTCTTATTATTTAAGGTGACTTTGCATATCTCTATTCTGATCCATTTATGCATTGGCCATAAAATATAAATCTCTGGACAATCTTATTTCCAAATATTGTATCATACAAAGTTCCCAATTTTTTTTTTTTTTTCAGAAATGTAAGTAATGATTACTGAGTGGTGAGTTTGGGGAGGAGTTGAATTGAGGGTACTAGGTCTTAGGATAAATGGAGCAGAGCACAACCTGTACCATCACAGCCAGCTACGCTGAGAGCCTGAAGATGGAGGATCCAAGACTAGAAGTCAGGTTTCCTGGTGCCCAGTTCAGTATCCTTTTAATTTTCAATATTATTTACTAACTTGCTCACTACTAACAGAGTCATTAAAATCTAGTGGATCAGAAATTGGCCAATAAGATTTTAGACCATATAATTTGATATCAAGCTACTTAAAAGGCAGTGAGATTAGTGAGAAGAAACATAATTTCTGAAATCAGTATCTTTCCCTCTCTTCCTTTTTTTCTCTACCTTTCCTTTCCTTTCTATCTTTTAAACTGGAACATCTACTTAAAAGACATATACTTACATTTGGTAGTATGGTGGGAGGGAGATGCAAGAGGGATGAAATATGGGGATATATGTATCTGTATAGCTGATTCACTTTGTTATAAAGCAGAAACTAATACACCATTGTAAAGCAATTATACTCCAATAAAGATGTTAAAAAAAAAGCCATATACTTAGTATGTCTATCAATATATACCTAAAAACTTTAAATATTCTGTTTTCAAAACAAAAATATTGATTAAAAAACACAGTTTGACCAATTGAAAATAGCTATTAGTTATATTCCAAAGACCTTTCCCAAAGGAGTTTCAAGTTGCTTGAAACTACTACGTTCTAGGGCATATCTACCCACTGGGGATATAACAGTGAACAAAAGAGGGAAAATAATCCCTGCTGTTACGAGGATATTCCAGTGGAGTGGGGGTGAAAGTTTATCTTTTAAACATGCACTGTCCAACAGGATAGCCATTAGCCAACTGAGGCTTTCTAAATTTAAATTAATTAAAATAAAATACAATAAAAATTCAGTTCCTTTCTCAAACTAACTTCATACCAAGTGTTCAGTAGCCACATGTGGCTAATAGATAACATACATTGGACAATCAGATTTAAAGGACATTTGTATCATCACAGAAAGCTTTCTAATAAAAAAACTAATTGTGACAAGTGCTACAGAGGGGAAAAATAATGCAAGGGCAGAGGACAGAACTGTGTGGATGTGATGTTGAAATTTTAGATAGGATAGCTCTAGACGGCCTCTCTGGGAAGGTGAATTTTGAGTAAAGACCTGAAAGAAGTGGAGGCATGGGGGTAGCCATACTATAAATGATATTCATCAAGGGAATGCAATTCCAGGTAAAGGGAAGAATAGGTACAAATCCCGGAGGTGAAAGCATGTCCCCATAAGGCTGGCATATCTTAGGAACAGCAGGTGGATCAGTGTAGCTGAGCAGAGTGAGCAAAAGGGAGAATGATGAGGTCAGGCAAGTAACGAAGGAGACGTCATATTCAGAGTGAGATGGGAAGCTTTGGAAGCTTAGCGTAGGTCTGCAGAGAGGAGGGACAAGATCGGACTTAGGTTCCAACAGAATTTCACTGGCAGCTATATTCAGAAACAGGGACACCAAATCATAGGTTACAATAATAATCTGGACCACAAATAATCATGCCTTGGACCAGGTAATGGCAGCAGAGGCAGTGAGAGGTGATCAAATGTTGGATTTGTTTAGAAGGTAGAACCAAAAGATGGGCTAAGTGGGATTAAGAAAAAAAAAAAAAAAACAGAAATCAAGGATGGCTCCAATCTTTTTGGCCTCATCTACTGGTTTGGGGAAGAATTTCAGGAGATCAATTTTAGATAGCTTAAGTGAGAATGCCTATGAGGCTTTTGAGTGGAAATGTTGAAGAGATGCTTCATACATAGGTCTAAAGTTCAGGAGAGACTGGGACTGGAGACATAAATTTGGGAGATTTGGGGGGCATCAATTTATAAATAATAGCTCAAGTCATGAGAAAGTGTGAGTCACCTACACATCAAGTACATGTGGAAAAAGAAAAGATACAGGAGCTGACCTTTCCAATGTTGAGAGTTTAAGGAAATACATACAAGAAATAAATACCGAGATGCCATTTGTGGCTAATGGCATCAAAAGAAAAAACACAAGGGTGGTCTTTTACAAGTAAAATTAAGAAATTTTAATAAAAGAGAACAATCACTACTATATCAAATGCTGCTGAAAGGTCCAGTATAATGAGGACTGAGAAATGACCACTAAACTGATAACATGGAAGTCACAATTGATCTCGAAAACAGCAATTTCAGATGAGTGGTGGGGACAAGAATCTGATTAGAATGGGGGCAAAGAGATGGGGAAGAGAGAAACTAGAGATACTAAACACAGCAACATTTTAAAGAAGTTTTGCTTAAAGAGAAGGAAATAAATAGAGTGTGGTTGACAGAAAATATGGGTCTAGAGAATGTTTTTCATTTGTCTTGTTTCATTTTTTTCCCAAGTTGGAAGATGAAATATCATGTTTATGTGCTATGGGAATGATCCTCTTGTAAAGACACTATTGTTAATGAAGGCGGGAGAAGAAAGAATTTCATCTGTAGTGATGAACAGGTGAGAGATAAAAGGTGAAGCACATGAGTAAAGGGGTTGGCCTTAGTTGGGATGCAGACAGTACAGGTGAGAAGGTGAAGTATACAGGCTCAGATGTACACAGGTGGGAAAATGTGGTGTAAAGCATGTGACAGTTCTTCTGATTACTTCAACTTTCTGAATGAAGTAAGAATCAAAGTTATCACTTGGGATAAAGAAGGAAGGAGGAAGGGGAAGGGATAAATCAGGAGTTTGGGATTAACATATACACATTACAATATATAAAATAGATAACCAACAAGGAGCTACTGTATAGCACCAGGAACTATACTGAATATTTTGTACTAACCTATAAGGGAAAAGAATTTGAAAAAATAGACATATATGTATGTATAACTGAATCGCTTTGCTGTACACCTGAAACTAACATGACATTGTAAATCAACTATACTTCAATAAAAAAGTTTAAAAGAAAAGAATAAAGGAGGAGATGATAATGGACTTGAAGAATGAGAAGTCAGTGAGAAATAATCATCTCATGGAATGGGAGAGAGGCTGGGTTAGAGCAACAGAAAATAGAGTATGGTTACCAGGCAGCTTAAGGGCCTTCTTGAGATTACCGATCATCAATTAAGAGGCCAGTACATCCTGCAGCATGTTTTTCCTCAGTTACATTGAGCTGTGAAGATGCAGGCACTGAGCAGGTGAAGAGCCAGCTTTAACCAATTCTGGTTTCATCAAGGCATGCAGGAAAATGGGTAGGTAGGTAAACAAGTTGAGAATGTATGCAAAGAAGTGACAATCATTGAATCTGCTATTTAGCTAAGTAAGGAGAGTAAAGATGGCATGAGGGGAGCACTGATAAGTGTGGCAGTATCAGTACATAGATGGATAGTACCAGTGGGCTGAAGGATTACTAGAGGTGGGGTACTAGAGGAAATGGGCTGAGAGATAGAACCTAGTATTGGAGAGTAAAATACAAGAAAATTGAGATTATGAAGGGTTTAAAAGTTACTGGTAATGGCAAGTTTAAGGATGTGAACATCAGAGTTAGGTTCTCACTGGAGGGGGGCTGAATGATGATGGTGATCATGATGATGATGGTAACCACTACTTCCAGCACTATATTTTCTATTACAACAAAGTGTCCAGGTTGGAATCCATAACATCCTCCCATTTTCTAGAGAAAGTACTAAAGCTTTGAGGGGATAGATAACACGCTTCAGGAGAAATTAGAAACTGGACATTCCTAGGCCTATCTGACTTCAAAGTTATACTTTTCTCTCTCTGTTTTTTTAGTGACATAGGAAGTTCATACTACCATGACAGGTCCTTTTCAATAATAGAAAGATATATTTCTATTGGCATGAGAACTAATTATGTCTTCACAAGTCTGACCATATTCTATTTCAAGAAAACATAAGCCAAATTCATGAACGTATGTTACAAGAAAAAAAAAGTGATGTAATAAGAAATTTTAGTCAACTATAAATATACAAATAACAATAAAGTAAGAAAATTCCAAACTAGGACAAATCTACTCTCCTTCCAATTTTGTATTCTTTTGACAGTGATGCCATAATGCATTTGATGGGATATATGGCTGATGCACATTACCCCAACCTGGAGAGCAGGAAAGAAAAGGATAAGGTTCTCATATCACTAAAACAGAAAAGTGAACAGAAATATGAGCATGAATGTCAGAGAGACCAAGGTATGAGTCCCGTTTTCTTGAAAGATTAACATGCTATCTTATTCCCAGTAAATTCACAATTCAACAACCCCAATATGGGTGAATTGATAAGGAATATATGTTAAATACCTTTGTTTTCATTTATATCTAGATCTACCATTCATGCATTTATCTAAAGTTTGATTGTATTAAAATTTTGGTCTAATTCATTTTTTTACTGGGATCATAAATTCTATTGGCTTATCATTGTCATATTATAAAATTTCCCTTTTTCAGGCTGTCTTGGGCCCTACATTTCCTTCTCTCGCACCGCAATTCCAATATTGTGGAATTTAGTTACAACTATTCACATAATCCATACCCTTCAGGACTTCATATTGTTTTATTATCTCCCTTTTTAGACTTGGTATTTCCACCCTATAAAGACAAAATCTGATTTGTCTGTCTTGATAGAAGAGGTATTCTCTGTTTCAAAAACAAATACAGACTCACAAATATGTGTTTCTCATCCTTTTAGCTTCTCTGTTTTGAATTTTCTCTGGGCGCATTATGTTACCAAGTATGGTGCTCACTTTGTGTGTCTAGTGTGTTAAAATCTGTTCAGACAATATGCAGCCATTCACAGCAAAAGATGATGGCACACAACAACTTCTCTGCAATTGTGATGGACTTGGTGCCTCATGCATCCCACATGTCCCTTGTTGTCTGTTTGTCCCAGTCAACAAGGGACAAAGAAAAGTTTGTTCCAGACAACAAGGGACAAAGAAATTGAGAAACTTTAAAAAGTTTCTCAATCTCTAGATCTATGTCCACTCTGGAAGATGACAGAAATCTGCAACATTGAGAAAGAACTCTGTTTCAAAAACAGTTTCTTTAGCCCAGAAGTCAGATAAGCAACTGTCTGTTATTTCTGCCACATGGATTTCACAACTGTCATTTCCACAGCACGTACCATTGCATCTTTCCACTAATATCGTAACAGCTTTCAACCAATGAGATAAAATCTCAAATACTTTTACCTTACTCTGATTTTTTTTTTCTCCTAATTAATAGGACTAAAAGGTTGCTCTAAATGTTTTTGGTCTCTAGATGATTCTTCTTCATCAACGTAAGTCATGGACCTGAACATTATGTCACCTGGTAGAAGTCTGGAAAAATTAAAAGAAACTCCAAATCACTAACACACACATAATGTTTCTCCTTTCATTATCTGGATTTCACTCATGTTCTTATTCACAGATCCTTTTCACTCATCATCTGAAGAGAACAGATGAATCCAAAGTAGATCAAAGTTCTATTTCCTGGGTTTATTCCTATTCAGCTTTCCGGAAATGCACACTCATTACTGGGGTGCTGAGAAAATATATAGGTTCCTTCCATTTAGTCTTTCAGATGAATCTTTAATCCAATCACTGATTGCATGGGAGGTGAGGCCAAAGAAGAATGGCATGAACAGGCTATAACCATCAAACATTCCTAGGGAGTGCAGAGCACATCCTAAGGAGAACAGTGTAAGGCTAGAGAGCACTGCTTCCAAAATCTATCAAAGCTCCCACAGAAGCTGCCCAAAGCTTTCCACTTAATGCCCCCCTAGTGACTAGAACGATTCTAAGTGTAATTATTATTACTTTAATAGCTTGAGAAATTTATATTCCTCTAGTAAGAACTTCAGTAAAATTGAGGGTGATAATCAATATGCATCACTGTAATCATAAACATTAATGTAAATTAGCTTTGTGATTGCGCAGGCTTATTGCATTCTTAAAAACAACAGATAAAATAATTATAATAAAAATTTTGGGTAACTCCAGATCTTTTCATACAGCACAAGAAACAGTAATTCTATCACAGAAAGTCTATAGGTACGGTCAATCCTCATTATCCTTGGGTTCCATATTTTTGAACCTGCGTACTCACTAAAATGTATTCGTGACCCCCAAATCAATACTCGCAGTGCTTTCACTGTCATCCACAGAGATGTGCAGACTGGGGACAACCTGGAACCAGCAGCTACACATGTTCCCAGCTGAGGTCAAAGAAGGTGACACTCTGCCATCTTTTTCCAGCTCTCATACTATAAACAAGTGTCTCCCTATTTAGTGCCACATTTTCCACACTTTTGTACTTTTTATTAGTGACTTTGCTGTTTGAAATGGCCTTCAAGCATAGTGCTGAAGTGCTGGCTAGTGTTCTTAAGCACAAGAAGACTGTGATGTGCCTTACAGAGAAAATATATATGTTATATATTTTTCTTTCAGGCATGAGTTATAATGCTGTTTGTCATGAGTTCCATGTTAATGAATCAACGATACATATTAAATAAGGTGTCTTTAAACAGAAACACACATAAAACAAAGTTATGTATTGATCGATTGATGAAACTGTGACCAGCGGCTCGTAGGAACCTAACCCTGTATTTCTCTTAGGAGCGGGAGCTCAGTAATCAGTACTTCAGTGTCCATGTCAATTTCATAGACCATAACTAACTAACTGGCATAATGAGAATCAACTGTATCTTAGCACATTTGGATTATGGATATGTTCTTAAAATAGAACAAAAGCAGGGAGAGTACTCAGAGTTGTGATCTTGGTATCCTAGATGCCCATCTTCTGATCTCTTCTGTCTGTATGGACATAAAATATGTTGCCCAGGATCATTTCAGTGGACTTTAGGCCATCAACCACACCTCTCTCCATCTTGCCCTCATGTATTAATCACATTCACCTCCTTTGCTACTAGAACTCTCTATAACTCTTCCCCTTTAGGGATTTCATTTATAGTATTTCTTCTGCTTTGAATACTTCCCTTCCTTTGATTAATGCTGTATCCTCACCCTCAAGTTCAGCTCAAGAAACATTTCCTGATCACAGTTTTGAGATCTTTTTCCTTTTTATATAGTTTCATGGCAACTACTATGTTTCTTTGCTCATGTGTATCACAAGTGTTATTAGAGAAAGGTGAAAATATCTATTTCATATTCTGTAAGCATATCTGGTGTCTGATGGCTTGGTGTGGCTTTCCAGTGTCAAGCCACTACTTTGCACATGGTAGATGCTCAATGTACATCTGTAGGATAAATGAATGAATGAAATTATATAAGGTTTAGTCCCCAGTTATGACACTGGATTACCTACACATCCCCACCTCTGATGATCAGAAACAAATACTGTGCATAATTGGTAATTCTGCCACAGTTGGGGATCTCATCTTAGGGTCAGATCCATGAATCACACATCTGCGTATGTAATTCTAACTGGCTGAGCAAATTCTTGCTCAAGTACAGCCATCTAGATTAATTGTTTAAAAATCTCTCTGGAATAGATCAATTACTCTGCCAAAGTCACTATTTTTGTAAGAAATAAAGAAAAAAGTATTCAAAGGGTATTTCCAATTTTCTAACATAATTTGTCAAACTTAAGTCACTCACAGCACATGAAAATATGAAATTTAATTTTTACAATGTCCTTTTAAAGTAGTTAATTGAAAAAAAACTGTTGCATATTCCCAATCCTAATATATATATTGTTTGATGGGGCAGAGAACGGCTCCTTCTTTTGAAAGAAACATTCATAGAAATAGTTCGCAAATTAACCAATATAGTTCAGGAAAGTATTTCATGCTAGACCTCACTAGGACCTTTTAGAAATTTAACCCACATATATCTATCATAAATCTTTTCTAGTTAGTTAAAGAAGAAAGCATTCAACAAGGACATGAAAAGTAACTCACAGAATATAAGGGAGGATCAAAAAAAAGAAACAAAAAAACAAGCTTGGATGCTGCCATGACAAAATATAATAGACTGGGTGGCTTAAACAACAGGAATTTATTTCTCACAGTTCTGGAGACTGGAAGTCCGAAGTCAAGGTGCCAGCCAACTTGATTCCTCATGAGAGCTCTCCTCCTGGCTTGCAGACCAGTTGCCTTCTTGCTGTGTCCTCAAATGGCCTTTCTTTGGTGTGTGGGCATGGAGAGAAAGAGATCTGTCTCTTTGTCTTCTTATAAGGCCACCAATCCTACTGGAGTAGGACCTTACACTTATGACCTCATTTAACCTTAATTACCTCCTAAAAGCCCTATCTTCAAACAGTGATATTGAGGGTTAGGATTTCAACTATGAATTTGTGGAGAAGGCACAATTCAGCACAGCTTAAATCAAACTATAAAACGGATTGCTCCAGAGTAGGCATACCAACTGCTTCCACCAATGACCACAGACCCTACAGCCTATACCACAAATCCCACCGACTCCCAACACTGACACTATTTTTGTTTTGCTTTTGGATCATGGACTATCTGCAACCATCTCATCTGAATGTGTTCTCTGGGGCATCTGTTTCTTCACATCAGTGGTTTCTGAATCAAACCTGGCCTTGCTACACTGGGTTAATGGGTCCTGGGTACTCTAGATGAAAGGAATTCTATGAAAGTAAATTTCTGGCTTTTTACCTGGGGAGGCAGGAAATCACAAAGTTGGGAATCCCCTATTTACAGGAAGGATTTTCAGAGCTATATGATGGCCCCAAAGAATGATCTATGTCCATTTCACCACCTAAGTAGTAGGAGGCATAGGGGAGATGCCACAGCAAATATGAGTAAAAGCCATAGTATTCTTTTAGAACTGATTACTGACCTATTTATTTCTTGCTTCACCCTCTGTTTCCAAACCTTATTGGCACAGGTTGCTCTAGTCAGATTTACCATCTTGCGTGAACCTAATCTGCAATTTCATTCTATAATAGTTAATATCAAGATCAACACAGGAACACAGGAACAACTACCACGAATCAAATACTAAAAATTCCTAAGCATGGAACTCAGTACTATCTATACATTATAATCGTTTATTCATGACAACAACCCTGACCAGTGGATACCATATGTACATATACAAACATTTTTTTCGTTTGCAATTTTACAGATGGGGAAACTGAGGATCCAGGGTCAAATGCATGGCCCAAACAACAAAGTGGCCAAGTCCACATTTCATATCTGTTATCTTGGAGCTCATTATTTTAATGGCAATGTTCTTCTGCCTCTCACGGGGCTATTAAGCCATTAATAAACCCTCCGGAGATCCCAGGATTTTGCAGTTCGAAGCTCCACTCAAGGGGCCAACTCTTGTCAGGTACAGTTGAGTCCTCCGGTTGGCTACTAAATATTATATTTCATTAGACAATCTGGTATAGGCATTTTGACATATACCTAGATAGCCACTTAGCTATAGAGAAATTATCTAATTGTAAAGTTACTCATGAGTGATTAGTAAAAGCAACACATGGTTTTATTCTTGGGAAATCATATATTATTCTATTTTTAAAAGGGCAGTGAGCAGTTATTGTTTTGTCTCTTCAAAAGCCTTCCTTCCTCTGGGAAGAGTGTCATCCTTCCTTTAGGGAACTGCTCCTTTCCTACACCAAATACAGAGTTCCACTCAGGCTGCCAATGTTAGCTCCTCATTCATCCACTGCCTGCAGGGGCAGACGAAAGGAGGCCAGACCCTAGCAGTCTTCCCTAGAATTTGTCTAAGTATAATTTAGGGAAGAGAGGCAATCTCTCTCATGTCAAATTTGAGACTGAAATATGAGATGGAGAAGCCGCTAATCATCTTCCTTGTGTTGGGGGGAGGATACCGAAGTAAATAGACAAGGCTACCCCACCAGAAGAAAGGAGAGAGCAATGTGATGGACAGATGGAAATCACCTGCGCTAGTCGACCTGGAAGACTCTGGTACCCGAGTCCCTCCTCTGACCTGTGTGCAGGAATGTTTTCTCTTTAGACCTTAGGGGGTTTGAATAAGGGTTCTGTCATTTGCAACCAAAACACATCTGCATAAAATATGTAATGAGAAAATAGTGTATTTTAGAGAAATTTTAAGCCAAAAATCAGGAAAGATATTCTTATTCTTGCCAGGCCATAAATTAGTAAGTAGGTTCTTTTCCTAAGTCCGTAAGTAAAATGTTCACTGTCTAAAGCACACATATCAAAAGGGATTTCAGTAAAGTTTCTTACATTTTCTCTGTTGAAAATAACCTTTAGTAATAATCCAATAGTATGTGGACTGGATTAGCAGCCTTCTGTAGCGAAAGTATCTCCTTGAATAGTCTCAAAAGGCCTAAGCATACTTGGGATCTGCCCTTGATTCCTGCCTCCTCCATCCCTGCCTTGAGAGGGACAAAGAAAGTTCCATGGGCATTATTTGATCCCTATTTCTGTGCCTTGAAGTGCCTGCCTCTCACTTGTATTCCCATGAAAAATGGCAATGGGATTTCCACTTATGACTCCTTTTTCATTTGAGATACTGAAGGCTTCCTCTTCTCTAACAGAGATCTGAAAAAGTAGCATATGTACAAACCTTCTCATGACATAATATAAGCTCAATGACTAAGGACATCCCATAGTCTGTTCTAGCCCTTACTTAAAATTTACATAATTTATACTGTAGATACACAACAATCTAAGCCTTCATGTTTGTACTGATCAGTATAATCTAGGTTTTATTCCACATAACAAAACTGCAGAAGCTTAACAAAAAGTTCTTTCTTACTCATTCAAAGTATAAAGTGGACCAAGGATCTTCCCCTTGTAGCCACATCATATGAAATAAGGTTGTGGGGAAAAGGGAAAAGGAAGATCCACGCCAGCTGGAACTGCCTTGTCCAGGTGTCCAGGGATGACAAACATCCTTCCACTCACATTTCATTGGTCAGAACTAGTCACGTGGGGACTTCCCTGGTGGTCCAGTGGTAAGGAATCCGCCTTCCAATGCAGGGGACACGGGTTCTATCCCTGGTCAGGGAGCTAAGATCCTACCTGCCATGGGGCAACTAAGCCCATGCACCTCCACTAGAGAGACGGCGTGCCACAAATTACAGAGCCCACATGCTCTGGAACCTGTGCGCCACAACTACAGAGCCCACGCTCCACAACTAGAGAGAAAACCTGCAGGCCACAACTAGAGCGAAACCTGTGTGCCGTAATGAAGAGCCCTTCTGCCGCAACAAAATATCCCGCATGCCACAATGAAGATCCTGCATGCCGCAACTAAGACCCAATGCAGCCAAAAATAAAATTAAATAAATAAATAAATAAATAAATAAATAAAAGGGAAGCTGGGAAATATTCAAGAGCACATGGAAATTTGGTGAGCAAAATGGTTTCTGCCACACTGGACCATATTTCCTAGGAAAACCTTAGCAATATCTACATTCATGGATGAAAAAATAACCCACCATGGTGTAGGTATAAGAAGGACACAACCTGCTTGCACAGGGCTGTCCAAGTGTACCTGGTACTTTCTGGGTTTTGTAAAGCTAAGCTGAAAGTCCTAGGCATCTTAATTGCAAGGTTAGAATGAACTTCTTTTCTGTCTTAATTGCTGCGAAGATACAGCACTATATGACTTATTTTCATAGTCTCCTTCATTCTGCAAACATATTTAGAGCACAGAGCAAAATAATATAGTGAGCTTATTTGGACTTTAAAAAGAATAGAAAAATACACATTATATACTATGGCCACCAACCTCCTATGCCTAAAACCTTTTGCTTGTTGGCCTCCAGTAAAATAAGCTCAGTGGTCTGATGCTTGGTCCCTTGGGTAAAGTAGTCCATCATAAAACCATCATCCTTCCTTTAGCACAATCGGCAGTTACTGCTCACATAAAACAGAAGAGTAAGTTGCCATGGAGACAAAGCCAACTCTCCACTTTAGAATGGCTGATTCTTCCAAGTCATAACAGATATTACCAGAAAAATAACATGAGGTACTCACAGAGACTGGCAGCGCCAAATCTGTGTTCTGTCATTGAGTAGCTAACCATGTTCACATTATCTTTTGATATAGTAACAAAGACACACATTGCACTAAAAGATAGTCCAACATAATCACTGTTTACAAAATAAATCCTTATATCTGTCTAAACAATGTGGAAAGTTTAAATCGTAGTATGTTTTCTACCTCTAATTAGTGCTTTATTAATGGGGTGACCACTCTCCTTGACCTATTTGCTGAAATTCGTTAGAGCTCCAGGAGACCATATGGATGGCCAGATGGGGTACTGTAATTTAATGCCATTATTCTAAGGATGAAGTAAAGGGTAAACATAATTTGCATTCTTTTCCATCCATCCTGCATGCCTTTTATTAGTTTCATTTTTAATTCAGACATAAGAAGGGAAGATAATACCTTGCTACCAAGGCCCAAATGCCAACTAATTATTACAAGAGACTCCAGCCCCGACATCACAGGCCAAGCCTCTGAACACACTCCGTCTTACCCAGTGACCCCACCACGGTGATTAATAGGTTGAGTGCTAAGCCCTAATGAGTGTCAGATCTTAGATGTTCTCTAGGCTAATGTAATTAGCACTATGTTGAACACAATATTTCAGTTACTTGGTAGAGAGACTCATTATACTTCATAGTAAACTATATGCCTTTTTGCTTTACATCTTTGAATTTATTTCATAATCATCAGCCTAAAAGGCCTCTACAAGTAGAGATTTTTCAAATATTAGAGAAAAATTTAAATACAATATTTTTAAATCAAATATTGATTTGCTCTTACAACAGTTCAGAGATACTTGTTGAAATGTAAGTTTCTGGACTCTACCAACAGAAATTCGGATAAAAAAGCGTTTGGGATAAGACCCAGAACTATGCATTTTTAATAACAGACCCATGATTCAGAAGCAGAAAATCTGTGGACCATACGTGGAAAAGCACTGCCACTTTAGTAACAGGACCAATGTCTGTGTCTTAGATTAATTGAGTCTATCAGACTTTTTGTTTTAAATAGTTACTATGTTTCTGAAAAAAGTTATCTGCACCCACATAAGGGGAATTGATTTCATAATGAGATTACAGTTTTAAATGTACCAATATTTCTTGTTAGAAAAATTAAAAACTAATTATCAAGGTAAGACATGGATGTTATTTCCAACAAACCATGTAAGTGTATGAGTTCTCCATGCAACAGTGGACATGGCAGGTAGTAACAGTTCTATCCAGCAGGCAATGGACCTGGAATTACTTTTCTACTTTTAAGGGAAAGACCAAAGGGTAGCTGAATTTCTGATGACTTTTCTCCATGGCAGAGATGATGTACAAAATGTCTCAGCTCTAATGAGTAAGGACTCTAAGCACTTTTTCCAACTACTTACTCAGAACTCACCTAGATATTATCATCTTCAATCACTACCTACTAAGTATTGTCATGTGTCTAGCATTGCTTTCTTAAAACAACTAGATACAAAATCCCTGTGGATCTTTAATTTATACCTATTTTATTCATCTATTACCCTAAACATTTTAAGGCAGTTTTTTCTAAATTGCTATTTTACCAAACTACAGTTTTCTTGATGAACTTCAAAAGACTTCTCTTTTGTGCTTTTTAACATTTATATTGTATGTATTAAAAATGGGAAAATAAGAGCACAAATAAAATAAAAACAGTTATTTAATGATAAATATTTATTTACTTATTTACAATTTGGCATTGAGATTTATTGGTTTGAGAAAAGTAATTACGTTGTTCTTCATTCTAAGCCTCCTTTTAGAGCCAGCCTGGGAGTGGAAGAATGTCATATGATCATGGTACGTCTATAAATACAACCTGCTTTCATCAGATGGAGAATGATTATTGGGGTATCGAGCTCTATCTGAGACTTGCTCTATGTTATTTTATTTCTTCCTCTAGAAACCCTGAATTTCCCAGCAACCCTGCCCCTGCCTCTCGGTAGGGCAGTATAAGAGTTCTGACCAATGGAAGGTGTACAGAAATATCGTTTAACCCTTCCAGGCCTGGCCCCTAAAATATCCCAGATGATGTTCCACGCTATCTGTGTTCATTCTCTGTCCAGCTGGATGGAGTACATTTAGGAAAGACTACAAAGCCTTAGGTGATGGCACAGCCATTAGATAAAACATTACTTGAGTAAGAAAAAAGCTTGAATTCCCTTAAGACCCTGGGACTTTGAGGTTGTTTGCTTAAAACTAATAAAGTCAACTGAGACTTGACTTAATTAAAAAATTACATAAATTTTTGTGTTGCTTATAAGTTAGTCAATGATCAGCTCAACTGACAATTATTAATGTATGGAACCCAAAATCCAAATTCAATAGACTTACACAAATTCACTAGAGGAATCTGTTTCAGTTATATTTAAGAAGGGGGAAAAATGACATATTTTAACATTAGCACATTTTGGAATTCAGGACAAGATGACTTTCTGCATTGCTTTAGCAGAACATTATTAAGGAACACCTGACCCATGGGATAGAGGAACAAGACCAGCGTACAGTATCTACTGTTTCTACAGTCATCAGAGATAACACAGGTACAACCTTTAAAGCAACTGTCCAGTGGAGAATCTCAGAAAGTGTTTTAAAAGCAAAGGTTTTCATTGACATATCCAAATAGCACTTTAAAGTTACCTTTTGGTACTGGAACAGAAATGCATCAATTTAACCTAACCAAAAAGGTAATGGAGACATACAGTGGATTAATGTAAAATCACTGACATACAGAAAGTAGAAAATACCCACCAACACACACACACACACACACACACACACAGGATTATTTGGGGATCAAACTTTTACCTTGGTAGTACAATAAGAAGACAATACCCTAAAGAATAATTATTATGCCACTAAACAAATGACCTTGGTGGGGCAGTAGCTGAATCAGCTTTCTGGAAGGCCTTGCACAGACCTGGCTCTGTCACTTACTTTATGGAGGTAAGAGAAGGGCAAAAGAGCATAGTGATTACATGTGTGGAGTCTCAATTTCTATCTGCCACTAATGAGCTGCTTGACCTGGGAAAAGTACTTTATCTATCTCCTCGGCTATAGAATGGAAAGAAGTAATTCTTATTTCACAGAATGTTAAAAGAATTAGGTCCTATGACGCATAGCAAGCATTTAGAGAGGCCTTAGCTGAAAGTAAATATGAACACATGTTGGATATTATTCCTAACGGTGTATCCCCATCACTATGAACCATATTATCCTCACCTGTAGAGTAAGACATTGAAAGATGATTTGTATAATTTCTTTAAGTGCTTATATTCTGAGTGTACATCTGTATCTTAAAGTCAAATATCCAGTTGCAAATGAAAACCCTAAAATCTAAATATTTTAAGTAATGACTAAAAAAAATCTGTAGACCGTCTTGTCTGCTGTTAGGATTGATTTAAAGCAGATAGGTGACACAGCAATGAACTAATAATTCCAATAATTGTTAACAGTCAGAAGTAATATGGTACTTATTTATTCATTATCCCTTATGAATCATACCCTCATCTGAACATGGAATGTAACAAGATAATCGTCAGGCAACCATTTAAATTAAAAAATGTCATATTTAATAAGTACTACAGAGATAAGGAATTATTTTATCCACATGAACTTGAATGGATCCAGAATATACATGCAACTTATATTTTGCAACTTAAAGTGAATTACTTTCTAGGCTTATAGATTGTCAGCAACTTGAGTTTCTTTTTCATTCAGAAAAAAGCAACTGTAGCAATATTAGGAAATGATACTACCATTATAGTATAGACTCTATTGCAAATTAAATGGAAAGGTGCCACCCTTGAAAATTCCATAATTTAGTAAATCTTAGTTTGTGCAAAGACATCCTCGTTCAAATAAATACTCTAGTAAGACTCAGAATGAAGTGAATAGTTTAAGATGTTGAATTACTAAAATCACTAAAAATTCAGTCCTAATTATACTTCTGGTTGGTTTTAAGTGAGGATAATATGAAAACAGGGCTTTAATGTACCAAGGCACTACATGTAAAATACTGTGGCATGGAGCAATTGCTTTCTTAAACCAGAATTGTATTTAGTCCAAAGAACCTTACCTCCTGCGTACATAACAGCTAGCATAGTGGATGATATCCATGCTATTTCACTGTAGGTAGCGTTGAATATTAGCTGAATTTCTTTGAAGAAAACTGTGACAGCTTTGGGAAATGCATATGAAAATCCAATGGAGATAAAAGCTGCTCCAACCACTACCCAGCCCCATCCTCCATCAGGAGGTGGATGTAGCGGTGGGGAGACTGCTGGGGGTGGCATTTCCACTCCTCTACTTGAAATTCAAGTAACCTGCATTAAAAAAATGAAATAACAGTTTAAGCCATATTTCCATTTTCATAAATCACTCTTGGTAGTTATCAAAATAATATTATTATAATATTTTTATTCTATTAACTACAACTATGTAATTTTTTCATAAATATTTTTTAATACTCTGGTACTCAGAAAGTTATCAGAAAATTAACCAAAAAGTTGGAGTGAGGTATGTAACTTTGTTACAGGTTAAAAATTGAAAGCATTTTGTTTATGGAAACAATTACTCAAAGAGAAGTTGAGAATTCAGATTATACTAAAGTACCAACCAAAAAACAAGAGCTATCTCAATCTGATTTCTAAGACAAATGGAGCTGTCATCACTTAGAATAATTTCTTAATCCAAAACATTTAAGATTTTCTATACAAAGGTTAAAAGGACCTTATATTACATCTGATGAATTTTACAGAATTAAATAGTAAGCATATTTTAGAATTTTTCCACTTAAAAAAAAATTATTTATTTATTTATTTATTTTTGGCTGCATCGGGTCTTCGTTGCTGTGCACGGGCTTTCTCTAGTTGTGGTGGGTGGGGGCTACTCTTTGTTGCAGTGTGCAGGCTTCTCATTGCGGTGGCTTCTCCTGTTGTGGAATGCGGGCTCTAGGGGCACGGGCTTCAGTAGTTGTGGCACGTGGGCTCAGTAGTTGTGGCTCGTGGGCTCTAGAGCTCAGGCTCAGTAGTTGTGGCGCACGGGCTTAGTTGCTCTGCGGCATGTGGGATGTTCCTGGACCAGGGCTCGAACCCGTGTCCCCTGTATTGGCAGGAGGATTCTTAACCACTGAGACAGCAGGGAAGTCCTCCACTTTTAATAATTGACAATACTTAAAGACATTTAGCAGAGATCTATTTTCTAAAATTATAGGATTAGAAATTGTGTGATTCTAATGAATTAATTTTAATGCACTTCCAAAACTGGTGATACCTATCATTTTATGAATGATACATTTTATGAATTCTTCGTAGCAATGATATGCTCCCAATCAAATGGATGGTATGTTATTTTTATTCAAAGAAAGGGACTTTCTTTTTGGATATGCCTAGGAACACTTAACTGCTAGCTTTATGGTATAGAGCACCCACTCTCTGGTGGAAGAAATGATCACATATAGCTTAATACAACTGAAATTAAATTAAAAAAATCTTGGTTCCCTAACATAAATGTTTCTTTGTAGAGCGATGCTGCTTGCTTGGCCTTTAGCTGTAATCGCCAATATTTCTCAGCATCTTCCTTTTACTACTCTCATTCCATTTGTGAATATTTTTCAATTGGAATGTAGAGGAAAAAGGAAACGCTTGTCTGTTGGTAAGACAATATAGAAACTAAGCAAATAAAAGCTAAATTTGCCACTAATTCAGGAGACCTACCAAAAAACTAAACAGGTATCTATGAACAGACACAGAGGTTTAATTTTTGTTTGATGTCAAACTGTATCCAAGATATTTTTGGTGATCTTCTATATGCCCCTTCCAGATTTTGAGTGAAAACATTCTTTAAAGTTTTCTAATTTGTCCATAGTTCTAGCCAAGGACCTTGCCTTCAGAAACTCATACAGGCAAAATGGTAAAAATGAAACTTAAAATAGGTAGAGCACTGTTTCCCTAGAATAAATACTATGATGATGAGTATTAGAATGGAAGTAACAATATGGACAACTATTACCTTTACTCTTTTTCTGAATGTTAATTTTGGCAAATATACTTAAGCCTTTTTAACATAATATTTTACAGTATTTCATAGGTGGAGGGAAATCGATATAATCGGCAATTAACAGATAACAGGGCTGAAGATTAAAATGCTTATTTTACATTATGTGAGTCAGGCATATCTGCAAGGAAGTTCTCAGACATTCAGCTTTAATCACATATTTTTTCTTGAGTTTTTTCGGCTCTATTGAGGTATAATTGACAAATTGTAATATATTTAATGTGTAACATGATTTGATATACATATACATTATGAAAGGATTCCCACAATCAAGTTAATCAATACATCTATCACCCCACATATTTACTTTTTTTGGTATGAACACTTTATGTTCTACTTTCTTAGCAAATCTCAATTATACAGCACAATATTATCAACTATAGTTACCATATTACACATTAGATCCTGAGAACTTATTCAACTTACAACTGAAAGTTTGTACACTTTTACCATCCTCTCTCCATCTCTACAGTGTTATTATGTAGAATTTGTCTTTCTCTGTCTAGCTTATTTCACTTAGCATAATGCTCTCCAGGTTCATATCCATGTTGTCCCAAATGGCAGAATTTCATCATTTTTTAAAGCTGAATAATATTCCATTGTGTGTGTGTGTGTGTGTATACATTTCTTTATCCATTCATCTGTCAATGGGCACTTAGGTTGTTTCCATATCTTGGCTACTATGAGTAATGCTTCAGTAAACATGGGAATACAGATATCTCTTCGAGATAATGATTCCCTTTCCTTTGTATATGTACCCAGAAGTAGAACTGCTCAATCATATGGTAGTTCTATTTTTAATTTTTTGAAGAACCTCCATACTTTTTTCCATAGAGGCTGAAACAGTTTACACTCCCACCAACAGCAATAAAAGGCTTCTGTTTTCTCTACATTCTTGCCAGTATTTGCTATTGCTTGTCTTTTTGATAATAGCCATTCTAACAGGTATGAGGTTAATATCCATTTTGGTTTTGACTTTCATTTCCCTAATGATTAGTGACGTTAAGCACCATTTCATGTACCTGTTGGCCTTTTATATATCTCGTTTAGAAAAATATCTATTCAGGTCCTTTGCCCATTTTAAAATTGGGTTATTTGTGTTTTATGCTATTGAGTTGTATGAGTTCCTTGTATATTTTAGATATTAACCTCTTATTGGATATGTGGTTTACAAGTATTTTTTCCCATTTCATAGGCTGCCTTTTCATTTTGTGGACAATTTGCTGTGCAGAAAGTTTTTAGTTTAGTTTTAGTTTAGTAGTCTCACTTGTTTATTTTTGCGTTTGTTGCCTTTGCTTTTTGATGTTAAATCCAAAAAAATCATCAGCAAGGCCAATGTCAAGGAGCTTACCCCCTATATTTTCTTCTAGGAATTTTATGGTTTCAGGTCATGTTCAAGTCTTTAATCTATTTTGAGTTGATTTTTGTGTATAGTGTAAGATGGGGGTTCAGTTTCATTCTTTTGCATGTGGATATCCAATTTTCCCAGCACCATTTATTTAAGACACTATCTTTTCCCCATTGTATATTCTTGGCACCTTTGTCAAAAATTAATTGACAAAATACATGGATTTATTTCTTGGCTCTCTATTCTGTTTCACTGATCTATGTGTCTGTTTTTATGACGATACCACACTGTTTTTATTAGTTTGGTAATAGAGTTAGAAATCAGGAAGTGTGATACCTCCAGCTTTGCTGTTCTTTCTCAAGATTGCTTGGCTACTCGGGGCCTTTTGTGGTTCCATACGAACTTTAGGATTGATTGTTCTATTTCTGCAAAAAATGTCATTGGAATTTTGATAAGGATTGCATTGAATCTGTAGATTGCTTTGGGTAGTATGAACATTTTAACAATATTAATTCTTCCAATCAATGAGCACGGAATATCCTTCCATTTATTTCTGTCTTCTTCAATTTCTCTCATCAGTGTTATAATTTTCAGTGTATAGATCTTTCACCTATTTGGTTAAATGTATTCTTAAGTATTTTATTTTTTCTGATGCTATTGTAAATGAAATTGTTTTCTTAATTTCTCTCT
The DNA here is from genome assembly GCF_009873245.2 of Balaenoptera musculus. Classification (NCBI taxonomy): domain Eukaryota; kingdom Metazoa; phylum Chordata; class Mammalia; order Artiodactyla; family Balaenopteridae; genus Balaenoptera; species Balaenoptera musculus. Next base: position 47,760,820 of record NC_045794.1, on the reverse strand, counting down.
CCAATAATTCATTGTTAGTGCTTAGAAACACAATTGATTTTTGTATATTGGTTTTGTATCCTGCAACTTTACTGAATTTGTCGATTAGTTCTAACCGTTTTTTGGTGGAGTCTTTAGGGTTTTCTATAATATAAGGTCAAGTCATCTGCAAACAGACAATTTTACTTCTTCCATTTAAATTTGGATGTTGATTTCTTTTTCTTGCCTAATTGCTCTGACTAGGATTTCGAGTACTTAATCACCATTTGTTTGTCCTGATCTCATTAACTGATACTTATAGTTCTGGATTTTCCTTCCAGTTTAATGCTGAACCAAGGAATGGAATGATCCTGGCATAGGTTTTTGGCATATCTATTGGCTTCTTCTATTGCCTTCTTTTATTTCTCCTTTTGGATAATTGTGGTAAAGGTTCTATTCTACTTTTGAATTAGATGAACAATTACATTTTATTTTATTTTATTCACTTTATAACACTGATATAGTTATAAAGCAAGAATCAGCAAACATTTCCTGTAATGGGTGAGATAAATATTTTAGGCTCTGCAGGCTGTATGGTCTCTCTCATAACTACTCATCTTAATAGTTTTTGTGCAAAAGCAGCCACAGACAGTACTAAAAAAAAAATGGGTGTGGCTGTTCCAATAAACTTTTATTTACAAATTAGACCAAGGCTTATAGTTTGCTGATCCCTGTAATAGAATACCATTAGAAAACCAAGAAAAGAAAGAAATTGTACATAATCACACTATCCTTACACAATATTATTAGTAATTTTGCATATCTCTTTTCATTATTTTTCTATATTCCTATATTTGTGATGAATTTAAATAATATTGTGATTATATAGATTGTATAGATCTAATTGTGTATACTCCTTTTTCAATATTATTTTTTATTAATTGTCTTTAAGTTTTTTTTTTTTTTTTTTTGGTTAGATAGGTGGCGCATTCCAATTTTTACAAAATATGGAAAATGCAAAAGTATAAACCAGAATAAAATACTATCAAATAAAATCTTCAGTTGCCACCATGGTTTACAGAGAAAGTATCTTCTCCCTCCCGTTTTTTCTTTTTATATCTATTTACACCTGTTTTTATACCCATACATTTAGAAGTGCTGTTTGGAAAGCCACCTCAAATTATTGTTTCAGAATTTGGGGTAGAAATGACAAAGGCATCTACCATTTTATTAGGGACTGTGAATAGAAATGTTGTATAATTTAAAAAGTTTTAAATGGTAGAGGGAAGGCAAATCCATTTTATTTTTCCAAGAAGATACAATAAAAGCAAGATAACAAGTTACTTCTCTCTGACTACATACACACAGACAATATGGCTCTAGATATAGTGACATTAACTAGATGGAATAGTTTCAAAAGTTCAAACTGCTTGTCTCTTACCTTACTGATTTAAATGTATTATAATCTAATTAACCTATAACCTAATCTATAGGTATACAAAAATGAATAAAGGGATCTCTGACTCAAATATTGAGTACTTATGCTAAGTGCTTATTAAATATTTATTTGCTCAGTTAAATTTCCACAAAAGCCCTATAAGATGCTGTCCCTATCTTTTAAATAATACTAAAGCTCAGGAAATATTAGAAACTAGACCCAAGTAAAACAATAATGTCAGGGACTGGATTTCACTAATCACTGCTGACTCTTAAAATTACATAAATAGAATTAGAAATAATATTCTTGGTTAATGTATTTAGAAGAGGAAACAAGCAAAAAAAAAAAAAGAAAACCTAGGTATTTTTTATTATGTCCTCTCTGCATATCTAAAATATTCTTATGGGTCAAAAGAGTCAAAGATGATTTTCAAGACTGTAAGAAAATAACTTGAAAAATTCTCTCCATGGATACATTTATATGTTAGAAACCTACCCAAAATGTCAGGAAAACTATAGCATTATGGTCAAATGAAAAGCTTTCACCACAGACAAATAATGCACACAGTGTAGATCCTATTCAAAAATGGACACATCAGAGCAGGGACACTTCTGTAAGCTCATTAATATTCTACAGATGCCAATTGTTCAGATCGATCCAAAACACCGTACCCTGTCAAAGAACGATTTTGAAAAGATTTGAATGTCTTCAGAATGTTTATGGTCTGCTTTTGTAATCATTTTTGCTTTATTGGAAACAACAAAAATTTGTCTATCTATATCTATCTATCTACCTATCATCTATCTATGTAATTTGGTTTCTCTTTGGTCATCAGTTAATCCAACATGATCGATTTACAGCATATGAGCACTGGAAATAGCATCTTTTAAAAAGTATAATACTTAAGGAAGACAGAGAAGGAAAGAGACAGATTGTAAGTATTGGTTAAACCAGCTGAAAATAGCACTCGGTCTTTGAAAGTTGTCTAAATAATCTGAATTTATATACTATTGAATTTTGTAACTATATTTTTAAAGTAGTCAAATTTCTTATTGTGTGGAAATCAAATAAATCTAGAATAATACTAAAGAAATACCAAATGGCACTTGTAAGGGGTAAACTACTTTTTGTTGTATTATCAGAGTGTAAAAACTACCATGAGGTTTAAAGTCCTCATTCTGCAATTTTCCCGCTTGCATAAAGGAATCTAAAACATCTTTCATTATTAATTTATGATTTTAAACTATTATAGCTTTTATCACCTCTATATTCTAGAGCAAACACTTAGAAATACAACTGGATGATTTATTTTTCAGCCATTTCACAAATCATAAATAACATTTCTAAATAATCTTAAATCCATTATTTTAAAATCATTATATCAATATAAATATTGAAGTTTACTAATATTCAAATCATGTTATTACTATTAATATTGAAATTTACTAACAAGCTAGGTTAATGTTGGGATTTCCATTTTATAGACAGAAATCTATGCTCATAGAAAAGTGAAGTGCCCTTTAAAAAAGCATTATATGATGGAGTTATTTTGTCCTCAATACTTTGTTTTTTGTATTATTTTTTCGTAGTTCACCAGTTTATCTCAGTATATGATCTTTTATACTTTTTCTCCAGCATATTTACTTGATTTTAATTATAATTGCATCCTCCTGGTTGCAAGTCACCACTCAGATACCTCTTCACTTCCTTATCTCCAGCTGTCTTGTTTCTTCCATTTAAATTGACATCTTATGCTCTCTTAGCTGAATCATTGCAAAGTTGACAAAAATCAATTAACCCCTGAAAAATTCCACTTCCAAGATTATCACCTGTTCATTATTAACAACTCGAGTTAACCAATAGTTCAGACCCAATTCATATACACTCATTGGCCTCACGTTATTTTCCTGTGCACAATTCTGTAATATTTTATACAACTTACGGCTGTCGTATCTTGTTCCTTTTATTTGTGGGCATAATCAAGAAAAACAGAGTGAAAAGTATAATTTTACCTGTTGACAGATGCTCGCTTGAACAGATTTCTTTGGATTCTGTGTGATATTGTTAAGCTTTGTCACTATTGCTTGAAGTGTGATATTTGAAGGCGATACAAAGGAAGAGAGGTAGAGCAGACTCTGGATTATCTAAAGAAATAGAAAAACAGGGGATACATGTATAACTGAGGTCCAGAAGCCTCATTAGAGTCACTACCTTTAATTCATCCAATAAATTTTGACCCTGTTTTAATAATTAACAAAATTGAATATATATATAAATATATATGTGCATATATATTTGTCAATCTATTGATAGAATTATTAGGTATGAACAAAATGATGAAATGTGTACAGGAGAAAAAAAATTAGAAGTATGAAATGAAGATTAGTTTTTTTTAAAATAAATAATGGTAAATTACATATCTACCATTGTGAGAAGGAAATTTATTGGCATTCATTAGCTGTCACTCAAATAATTCCCTATACTCATTTAAATAATTTGCTCTAAAATTCAACTAAATAAAATATCTATTGACAATGAAAATAAATATAAAATTTAAAAGAGAATTATTAGAAATACTATCAATAATATACATGTCTTACAATGAGACACATTGAGTTATGAAAATGAAACAAAAAGTATTTTAGAAATCTTATGATTTAGAAATCAAATGTCCTAATCAGATCTGGGTGATAGATGAATATGCTAATAAATCTCCCTAATACATCAAATGCCTTTATTTCAACTTAAATCTGGTACTGAGTATATAGATGCTAGTACTTAGGGTTTATTTTGCTTGGGTCAAGCATTCTTTGCCTAGATCAAAGCTAAGGAAAAATTAACTCTGTCAGTTAAATACCCAGTTGCCTGCCTTGCATCCAGGGCCACCTATACTAAAGTGTTGAAGGTGATGCAACCACCAGGCCAAATGAGGTTTGTATGAGAGGATGAGGAAAGTCTGTGATCTAGTTGCCTAGTCAGTGGGAAACTGAGGGTGGGTATTAGAATGAAGATTAGTAGTGGAATTAGAAAGTCATGGATAAAATCTGAGAAATAGATAAGGCCAGAATTAAAGTTTTAACTTATGCTAGGAATGGAGAGTTCACACTCAGTAGGTCTCCTACATCTGGGATAACAGCAGGGAGAAGAGGCTTACATCTGCTCTGGACCTACCAAGAGGCTTGGGAGCCTTTGTGACTTTTTTAAGCCGAGTAATTCAAGGGTGGCAGCTCCACCCTACCACAAGTAACCAGCCCATCCAAATGCAGAAAACCCTTCATATATTTGGAGGAAATACATTTTCTGTCAGTTTCCTCTGGCAGAGAGAGCTGCCTGGAGTTTAGGGCAAAGCCTCAGAGGAAAGCCTCAGGCATTCCTGACAACTGGGCTCTGACCCTCCATCTATGCTTAATTATCATCATGGTTCATGGAGGTCAGCATAGGGGCCAGAACAAGAGAACATGACAAGGCCACATTTTAAATGCTCACCAACATTTCTACAAAATTGTCACAGAGCTTTAACCTGACTGGTCTAGTTTCCTTCAGAAAGACCAACCCGTATCCAGAGGTTTTTTTCAACAAATTGGCCAATAATCCAGGAATCCTCTGTGATAGTTATAACTATATTTATCTATTTGACATCTCTTTCTCAATACTTATTAAACTATCATATTTTATACACATTTAAGCAAATAACTCGGACAGTGGCATATATTGGTCCTTAGTTTTAAAAATGAAAGTCAGTGTTTTAAAATTGGTGTTGTCTGATGAAAAAACCAATAGAAGAAACAACAATCCTTAATATAGGAAAGCTTTCCTTTAATTCAGGAAAAAAACTATTTTGGAGACTGAGTCCAGGTAGGCATAAAGCTTAAAGCTTATTCTCCCCTACAAAAGCAGTGTTAATTACTATAGCTAGAAGCTGGGCTGTGGTATCAGCTATCAATAGTTTGGTTTCTTAGCAATTCACATATATGCCACATGTTTTATGATGGGTTTTACTTATAACAGGGAGCTTAAAAAATGCCTTAGAGCTTTCAATTTTTTTAAAAGATTCCATTAGTTATCATAATCCCACGAACTAAGAGGAAGTGGTATTTTTAATCACATTTATAGATAAGAGCATAAGGAATCGGAGGTACAAAGTGATTTTTCCGAAGTGTAATATTCAGTAAGTGATCACACTGATACCATGACTAATAATCTTTCTGTTAGGCCCATTGTTACTGATTCCACCTTAACACACCAACTTGGAGGCTGCTCTTTCTGCTTATAAATATACTCCTTCTGTTTTATTTTTATGGTGAATTCCCAAATTTCTATTCTTGCACATATCCTTGTCTGTCTTGTCCATCAGAATTCAAATACCTGTTCTTTGGAATACTAAACGCCAACTATCCTTCAAAGTCTTTAGAAAATGGATCGTTATTCCAGCTTATTTACATATCCTTTCTATAACGTTTTTGAGTATATAGACTATAATATATCATTGTTGTTAACAAAAAGGTGGCTTGATGACTCCTGAAAACATCTGTCTACTTCAAGTGTTTTTCAAAAACTTTATGTGGGTAGGATATGCTGAAGCCCAAGAATTGTGCCTTCCCTTCTAGAAATCAATATGGGTTGATTAATCTATGGAGAAGAAGGTGTAGGACAAAGGAGTAAAGTAACTATTGAAGTGATGGTCAATGCTTAGATCCTAGTGCTATATTCAAGGCCCTTTTCTCATTCAGTTGTACAGAATATCAGAATGTGCCTTTATATACTTCGTGAATAATAATTCTTCAACTTCCTAAATCTAACCAGGCTGTATCAATTTTTTTTTTTTTTAATTTATTTATGGCTGTGTTGGGTCTTCGTTTCTGTGCAAGGGCTTTCTCTAGTTGTGGCAAGTGGGTGCCACTCTTCATCGCGGTGCGCTGGCCTCTCACTATCGCGGCCTCTCTTGTGGAGCACAGGCTCCAGACGCGCAGGCTCAGTAATTGTGGCTCATGGGCCCAGTTGCACTGCGGCATGTGGGATCCTCCCAGACCAGGGCTCGAACCCGTGTCCCTTGCATTGGCAGGCAGATTCTCAACCACTGCGCCACCAGGGAAGCCCCAGGCTGTATCAATTTTATGAACCCTTATCAACAGTCTAAGCAATCCAGAAGTTTATGCTTCAAAATAGCCCAGAAATAATGTACTTAGCAAACTAAGTCCCAAATTAAATCAATAGATGTTTGGAGACTATTGCCTTCACTATAAATTCTTTTAGGTAGCCTATAGATAAAGCATGAGTTGTTCTTCACATCCTACCTATAAAGTGAACTATGTTTTCACCTATAGGAATTAGTACGTTCCTTAGAGAATAATGAACTGGTCTTTTTGCTCTCCATTCCCTCTTTCTTATACAAAGGATACAGTAACATCAAATTAATGTACAATGTTTAAATGGTGACAACTCACTCAGTTTTATAACGGGAATTAAACTGAACCAAATCTTTTCTTTTCCAACATGTAATTGAATTAAAATTGGAATCTAATCCTGGGAGGTTATTTTATTCTTCAAAGTGGGCCACCTTTTACATCCTACCGACTGATTTACTTTGACAACTAGACAGCAGAGATATCAATAGTGCATAGCCCCCCAAATGTCAGTAACACAAAACCTATTTTTAGGTGTAAACTAGTGCTGTAGTTAAAGGATTCTGAGAATGCTAACTGATAACAAGGGTCAAACTAACTAAAGATGTTTTTGTAATGGGAGAATTAGACAAAATAATATGAAGAACCAGCACCTAATTATTTATGAAGAATTGGATGAATATCCCATATCAGACAATTCCTCTGATTTATACTATACTTTTAGAATTGTGTAAAAGCAGTTGTAGTGAGCTGAATAGTGGCCCTCAAAAAGATATGTCCATGTCCTAATTTCCAGGACCTGTAATATACCTTATGTGATCCTATAGACTGAATGCTTATATTCCACCCCCACCCCCCAAAAAATTCATACGTTGATACCTAATGATACTTGAAGGTGGGGCCTTTGGGAGGCAATTAGGTCATCAGAGTGAAGCCCTCATGAATGGGATTAGTGCCTTTGTAAATGAGACCCCAGAGAGCTCCCTTGCCCCTTCCACCAACTGAGGATACATTGAAAGACGGATGTCTAAAAATAAGGAAGAGGACCCAACCAGTCACTGAATCTGCTGGCACCTTGATCTTGGACTTCCCAACCCCCATAACTGTGAGAACTACATTTCTGTTATTTATAAGTCACCTAGTCTATCGTATTCTGTTATAGCGTCCCTAACAGATTAAGATAAAAGTTGGTACTGGGAATGGGGTGCTGTTACAGCAAATACCTAAGAATGTGGAAATGGCTTTGGAACTGGGTAATGGGTAGAAGCTGGAGAAGTTCTGAGGTGCATGCTAGAAAAAGGCTACGGCCATAAGTGGACCGATCATTAAGGGCAATTCTGGTGAGAGCCAAGAAAGAAAAGAGGAGAGCTATAGAGAAAACCTCAGCTTTCCTAAGTAATCCTGAACAGAATGTTGGTAGAACTATAGAGGGTAAAGGTCATTCTGATGAGGTCTCAGACGGAAATGAGGAATATGTTACAGGATAATGGGGGAAAGGTGATCTTCATTATAAAGAGGCAAAAAACTTGGCTGAATTGTGTTCATCTTCGAGTTCTAGTGTCGAACTGTGAGTAGTGAAATTGGATTATTTAGCTGAAGCTATTTCTAAGCAAAGCATTGAAGGAGTGTCCTTGGTTCCTCCTGACGCCTTACAGTAAAATGAGAGAAGAGAGAAATGACAAAAGGACAGAACTGTTAATCAGAGCTTAAAGATCTGAACAACTCTCAGCCCATCCATATTGAACAGAATGAGCATATATGATTGGAAGAAATTCAGTGTATGGACAAAACACCATTTGATAAGATTAGTCGGTCATCTCAGCAGAAGCAGGAGCTATTGTGGAAAACAATGGAAGAATAACCCCAAAGATAATTCAGAAATCATCAGGGCTGCCCCTCCCATCACAGGCCCAGAGTAAAAGGGCTCCAAGGGCACAGTGGATTCAAAGGAGGGGCTGCCTGAACCTATGGGACACTGGGGTATGCTGCCAGGTGCTGCCTCACAACATGGGCTCTGCTCTCCGCACTCCAGCTCTGTGCTCCTTGGCTGCCTCAGGTGCAGATCCAATGGGCTGTGGTTTGGTGTCATGGTGGCCACCCCTATGGAGGACACAGGCGGCAAACGTTGGCAGTGTCCACACTCCCCCATCATCTCTGCCAGTGTGTAGAGTGCAAGAGCCATGGGGGCATAGCTGAATCCACCTAGATTCCAAAAGATGCCTGGCAGAGCTCTCACTCAGGGAGAGCTATGGGTACAAGAGCCCATCCTGCAGGGGCAGAGCCCAGGCAGAGAACTGCAGGGGTGGGGCTACTACAGAAAGCCCCAACTAGGGTGATGCCCAGTGTACCCTGGGGACGGAGCTGTTCTTAAGATCATTGGAATGCAATTCCATACCCAGGAGAGACATAGCCAGGGAACTAAGACCCGTGAGTGCTGCGTGGGTGAGACTGAAGCCCCAGTGGGTCCAGAAGGTAGAGCATCCAGACAAAGATCATTCTTGATCCTTAAGGTTTAATGTTGGAATTTGAACTTACTTGGGACCTGTTACCCCTTTCTACTTTCCCATTTCTCCCTTTTGGAATGGGAATGTCTCTCCTATGCCTGTCTCACCATTATATTTGGAAAATTTCACAGGTTCACAGATGGAGAGGAATTTGCCTCAGAATCAACCATACATTAAGTCTCACCCATATCTGATTTAGATGATACAAATGAGACTTTGGACTTCAGAATCTGAGTTGAATCTGGAACAAGTTAAGATCTTTGGGACTATTGGGATGGAATGAATATATTTTGTGTGTGCAAAGGACATGAATTTTAGAAGACCAGATAGGGAATGCTACAGACTGAAAATGTTTGTGTCCCCTCCCCCCCCCCCACCAAATTCATAAATTGATACATAATCCCCAGTGTGATAATATTTGGAGGTGGGGCCTTTGGAAGGCAATTAGGTCATGAGGGTGAAGCCCTCATGAATGGGATTATTGCCCTTATGAAAGAGGCCCAAGAAAGCTTCCTTCTGCCATGTGAGGACATGAGAAGGTAGCCACTTATGAACCAGGAAGCCGGTTCTCACCAGACACCGAATTTGCTAGCACCTTAATCTTGGACTTTCAAGCCTCCAGAAAGCCACTCAGTCTATGGTGTTTTGTTATAGCAGTGCAGAGGGCAAAAGATGTGATTAAAGTAAGGATCTTAAGAGAGGAGTTTATCCTGGATTATCCAGGTGGTCCCTAAATGCCATGTATTCTTATGAGAGAGGCAAAGGGAGTTTAGAGACAGACACACAGAAGGGAAGGCACAGAAAGTAGGCAGTGATATGAAAATGAGGCAGAGCAGAAAGTGATGCAGCCACAAGCCACAGAATGTTGATTGGTGCCAGCAGCTAGAAAACGCATGGAGCAAATTCTCCCCTAGAGCCTCTTTAACGAGTGTGGTCCTGCTGACACCTTGTGAAGTGTGAGAATAAATATCTACTGTTTTAAGCCACCAAGTTTGTAGTAATTTGTTACAGCTGCCCTAGGAAACTAATACAGCAGTAGTGATGACATCGTTTATGAAAGTCATGAACCCAGCAATTCCAAAGATGTCTCTCTTATAAGCACTTTCTCACAACTCTGCAAAGAAACATGTACAGGATGTGCAGGGGAACATAATTTATAACTGTGGCAAACTGAAAGTCACTAGGAAAATGGGTAAATTGCTGCACATCCATAATAAAGTACTACACCACTGTAAAAGGAATGAAGTAGATCTATATGCACTGATATATAATATCGTTAAAAGTATAACAAATGCAATAACAGCAAACTATAAAAAAGATTCATTTATTTTAAATACACACAGAAGACTTAGGTCTATATATTTCTATTTGCATACAAATTATCTAGAACAATACTTGGGAAAAGCTATTAATAGGGTGACTTTGGAAAGTAGTTATATTTTTTTGAAATGTTAGTTACATAATAAGTATACCTTAGGTCTTTCAAAACTTTACAAAAATGCTGAACACAAACGGCAAAGAGAAAAGATCCCTAGTTGGGAACTTGGGTGAGGTAGCAGGTACTTCTAGGTGTATTTACATAGGAGGGGCATAATACTGCGGCTTTTTTCCTGCTAGCTAAAAAGTCAATAAGGTAAAAAGGAAGGGGCCCGCTTACAGATCTTATGGAGTAGCTCTCATAGAGTGGCCCCCCGTTGAGCAGCATAATCATAAGCTGGTACCAGAAACGTAGATTCTGGGGACGACCTCAGATTTACGAATGAAGCTCTGGAAGTGAGACCCAGCAACTGTAGTTAGTAAGTCCGCAGGGGATCTGATGCCCACGAATGTGAAAAGTTGCTGGTCTACGCTCCTCCAACACACCTACAAGTGTTGGCGCAATAAATAAATAACTCTCGGTTCTGAGCCATCATGGTCTATGACTCCTGCCTACCGAACGGCTGTAGGTACCTGGGAACCATTGCTGTTTCAGAATCCTGGAACGTATCAGTTCCATCTATGACATATCACTTTGTCAGCTGTAGACTCATGATTCTATGACCGCTGCCCCTTATGTCTCTTGAATGATCATGTTTATGGTATGGGAAAACTAAAGACAACCTAAAGACCCAAATTTGGAAAGTGAGTGAATATATTATGGTCATCCACTTGATAAACCATTATACGTACATTAAGTGATAATTATGAAAATTATAATGAAAACATTGGAAATATTTATTATATAATATTTAATGAAAAGCTCATATGTCTGCAAAATTCAAAATATGTGACAAAAATGATACATAAAAAGAAAAAAATAGGACATAGTAAAAGGGTGAGGATTGTAGAAAAATTATATGTCTCTATTCAAATTTGGGATAATACTATTATAATATCTTTTTTTTTGATTTATCACACTGCATACTTTATTCATTTATTTATTTTTGGCTGTGTTGGGTTTTTGTTGCTGCGCGTGGGCTTTCTCTACTTGTGGCGAGTGGGGGCTACTCTTTGTTGCGGTGCGCCGGCTTCTCATTGCGGTGGCTTCTCTTGTTTGTTGCAGAGCATGGGCTCTAGGCGCGTGGACTTCAGTAGTTGTGGCACATGGGCTCAGTAGTTGTGGCTCGCGGGCTCTAGAGCGCAGGCTCAGTAGTTGTGGTGCACGGGCTTAGTTGCTCCATGGCATGTGGGATCTTCCCGTACCAGGGCTTGAACCTGTGTCCCCTGCATTGGCAGGTGGATTCTTAACCACTGCACCACCAGGGAAGTCCCCTGTAATATCCTGATATATGAAATACTTTAAGTTAATATTATACATTTAATGATTTGCCCTAGTTTGGGGTTTTATAACTACTTTGAAAAATATTTTAATTTTAACTAGTCTACGACCATTTCAAAAATGTAAGGTTATAGTGAAATTGGAAGCTGTATTTTATTTAAAGATCTCACCTCCATTTTTTAAGTTCCCTTTTTGTTTGTTTTATGTCATTTTGTTTTTAGTTATGCCTAAATGAGATTATGAGGCTCTTGCATAAGTGTAAAGAATATACCCCGAGATGGTCCCCACACTTAAATTTAGATATAAATTACATTAGCTGATTACCAATTACCTATATAAATAACATTTACTGTTACCTATTTTGTTACAAGTAAGCATCACTGAGTAAGACAGTTGATACTTTAACATAAATTCTCTTGTAATTCTGTTTAGTAGCTATTACCTCCATTTTTCAGACAATGAAAATGAAATTCAACCATGTCAACTATCTTTTAAGTCCACCTGCAGCATTTGTTTTGAACTAGGCTCTTGCAGAGTTAAGAGCTATACACTTTCTATTGTCTTCATGTTAATTTTCAGTCATGAACTGCTTGAAGTGTTCATATCGCCACCCCCTCTGCACCCTCCTGTGTTTTGCCTAATACTTGCTTTGCTTGTGCTCACTTGCCTGAGTTTTCTGCCCCCCAACCATTCCAGCTGTGTGCTTCCCAAAGACTTCAGGAGACACTCAGTTAGTTGCTAATTTGGTAATTTTGCCAAAATAGGAAGAGGAAACAAAAGCTGGAGCCCACAGAAGAGTAACCATTCAGTGGATTCAAGAAATTGGTATTAGTAGTCAGGATTTAAACTTCAAAGAGAAGGGCTGTGAAATTCTTAGGAAACTAGTCAAGTTATCAGTTGTTTCTTCTACTATACACTTATAAGTGAATTAAAGTTTTAATTTTATTTTTTGATCATAATTATTTGCCCCCTACCCATCCTTGTCATGCTTCTCTGCAGGCAAAGTATACTCCATACCCCCTGACTTTGGACTTGTTTTGTCAATGGAATATAAGCCAATGATGTATAGTCCATGTCCAAGAGTGAGCTTAAAGTGTTTGCATGTTTTGACTTGACATCTGTAGTCTTTACCTTCCAATATGAGAACGTGTCCCTTTAGTCTGGATCGCTAAAAATAAGAGTATGTTTGGAGGTCAGCCAAGCCCACCAGAGACAAGCAGAGTGATAGCTGATCCATAGCCTTCAAGTAGCATAAACAAGAAATAAATATCTGCTGTTGTCAGCCCCAACAAAATTTGAGGTTGGGTGTTTAAAACAAAATCCTAAAATATGTGGCATTGGCTTTAGAGATGGACAGCTGGTGGAATATTTGGTAAAACTTTTGCCCATGATATCTTGAAAGAGGCAGAAAATACACACAATGCAGGTGGGGTTCTGGGACAAGAGATAAGAAGAAAAAATGTTGGCAGCGTTAGTTAGTGGTTATTAGCCCTGTTTAATAAGTACTAGGAGAGGCAATGAAGTCATGATAGATTTGATCTGTTTGCAAGCAGGGATGAGAAGAGAAAAGGCACAATGCATGTATTACAGGACTTGCAGGATTGAAAGACACATCCCCCAGCCCCCCACCCATCTTTAGCTTGGTAAAACTTTTTCAAGTGAAGACACTCCCTCAGGGCAAAAACTAAATCCAAAGGTTACTAAAGCAAGGAAAAGACCAACCCAACGGTGTGGCTTTTGTACCTTTTCTTAGAATCTCTTACAGGCTTAAGTCAGACCCCAGTAAATTCTTTCAGTTTGAAAAATATTTAGGAGTGGGGGTAGAAAAGAGACCAATGGTGTAGTCCCTGAAGTTCTAACAAACTCAGATTTTCTATAATTCAGTATATTTAGAGCCTCGCAAAGAAGTGAGTGTTACTATTTGCACTAACTGAAATCAGCTAATTAAAAAGATACTCTTCAAAACATTACACTATAAAATGTGCTATCAGCTTGGACAGAAAGGAATAGTGACTGTTGGAAATGTCAAATGACCAAGTGATTGAAATAACTCCAATATCTTGTAACTTGCTTTATGTCACGTAGAGGATATAATACCATGGAAAATGTAAATACATATAATAAATGCCACGAAAGTGTTGTAACCCTATAAGCAAGTGACATTCACATTGGCTCTTAGTTTCCTTATTTGTGAAAAGCCAGAGCAGGATTAAGTATTATCTGAGGTCCCTTTCAGCTCATTTTTGATTCTATGATACTAAAACACATAGTTCTATTTTATAGACTTTCTTAACATGTGAAATACAAATTTCTTCCCTTCTCTGGGAAAAATCTACTGCTGTTCAAAAACAAGTAATGAACAGATAGACATTAATTGAGCAGGTTTTCCAAGATTCTACAAACTATGGGCTGAATGAGAAAAGTTCTTTTGAAAGAGTAATCTGAAGGAATTCCATTACATACACAGACAGGGTCATGTGTTTAATTAAATACAGAGGCTTCTAGAGGCCATGCATTAGTTCCTTAAGTGTGCTTAGAATTTTATTCAATTCCCAAATCACAATTTAGTTCCCATAAAGTTATTGTACAAGATCCTCAAAGGAACTGGTATATATTTGAATAGTTTTTCATTTATTTATCAAGATAAATATTGAAGCACATTTTCATGTTCTTTAACAGAATATGTTCCCATAAAAGTGGGACAATTTGGTTCAATGTTGCCAATAAATCCCATGAAGATATTTTTCAAAGATAGAATGAAAACAGCACCTCACATATTATATATTTTAAATGTTTTAAAGAATGATGTAATATTTCAATTCATACACTTTATGTTTTTAGTTCCCATATTTGCCAAATTTTATACACTTAAATAAAAAAAATTATATTGTACAACTACCAAATGGGAATCATGTCAATCATATATTTGTCGATAAAAATATCACGTTCAATAGAATTTAAATAGTCACTAAAGATATCATTAATAATGTATGAGTTGTCTATTTACAAACATGCCAAAAGGTATTCCTCTTGTCAAACTTATATATAAATTTTATGACACTGACATCGTGGGGATGTTAACTGCAGTCATTTCTTATGAAAGATCGATAAAACCTCGCTGAAACAGGCAGAGCTTTAAGTGATCACTTTCGTCACGTTTTATGACATTGTAAAGACTCCCCATGAAGGTTCTCTCTAAGGAAACCTCCCTGTGAAGCTCCACAGAATTCGCTATTTCAAGCCCTCGTATTTAGAATTGGATGTTATTGTTATGATATTCACTGAACACCGATAATGAAGTTGGTGCTGACTGGAACAAAAATGAACCCAAAGTTAAATATAACCTAGATAAGAGCTACAGGAGCCGCTGAAAAGAAATCACTTGGTTCAATCCTGCTTGTACTTCTAGAAGGTCACCAGAAAGAAGCATAATCACACCAACACAGAGAAAAGAAAAACTCCTCTTTCTCCTTCCCTCTTCCTTACTGTACTAGTCACCACTGTGAAATCCCACAAAAATACACACAACAAACACAGTCCTCTGAGAATTGATGCACACCTGTACTACACCAAATTAGAAGGAATGAAATTACGGGAAATGTTTCACCTTTGCACGCTGCATCCATCTTTCTCCCCCTTAGCTTTCTCCTAAGGGCCTGCAGGCTCCCTTCTTTCAGGTTTGGCTGCCAACTGGGCAGGGAAGATATCAATAAGCCCAAGCATCATCTTGATCCTAATTTAATTTCTCTACCTTTTAATTATTTTATTAGTTTAATTTTGTTTCCGCCTTGCCCTTTCCCCTTATATCCTAGCATCAACTCATTCTCCTAGGCCAGATATGCTCCTGCCTGACTGCAGACCATTCTGTTCCAGGCCATTCACTCAGGTTTGTTCTAACTTTGTTGCAGGTTGGATGAAGAGTTCTCACTTCCTTGCCCTAACACTTCCTTTACATTCCTTCACGCTCCACAAGAGAGCGCGATGCTTTCTCTGACTTCTTGTTTGCCAGTCCCACACATCCCAGTCTGACAGACAGCATGGGAAGTAGCTGAGGAGTCACAGGCTGCCATCCTTTCTGCTCTGCTCACAGGAATGCCAACATTCCAAACCTGGGAAAAACAGGAAGGGGATTCTTATCTTTTACCGCCATTGGAAACAAACCTTTCCTTCCAGTTGGGTCCTAGAGAAAAAGGCATCCCTCTTGTTTTCTCGTGCTATCCATTTACTTATCATTTTTTTTTAACTTTTTATTTTATATTGGAGTATAGTTGATTAACAATGTTGTGTTAGTTTCAGGTGTACAGCAAAGTGATTCAGTGATACATATACATGTATCTATTCTTTTTCAAATTCTTTTCCCACTTAGGTTGTTACATAATATTGAGCAGAGTTCCCTGTGCTATACAGTAGGTCCTTGTTGGTTATCCATTTTATTTTTATTTTTTAATAGATCTTTATTGGAGTATAATTGTTTCACAATTCTGTGTTAGTTTCTGGTGTACAACAAAGTGAATCAGCCATATGCACACATATATCCCCCTAGTCCCTCCCACACATAGCCTCCATAGCAGTGTGTACCTGTCAATCCCAAACTCCCAATCTATCCCTTCCCCCCTTCCCCCCCACCCCGTAACCATAAGCTCCTTCTCTAAGTCTGTGAGTCTGTTCCCATTTTGTAGATAAGTTCTTTTGTAACATTTCTTTTTAGATTCAGCATATAAGCGATATCATATTTCTCTTCATTGTTAATGAAGTCTCTCTTGCCTGTCATATGGGATTTGGCTCCAATAATTTTCACACGTTTAATTAATGCCTTTTCTGTTTTTTTTTTTTCTTTCACTTACAAAATGTTAATCTCCTCAAGCCTAAAAATAGTAGGAAAGCATAACCTTCTCTAGAACCTCTATTTTTCTTGTGCTGTCACTATATTTCATCTTCACTTCAAAACTTCACACAAGGGCCATCCTTCTCTGTAACCTCTTCTTTCTTACCACCTACTCCTAATTCCTTGCTAATGTAAGACCTTCTCTTGCAAGCTTCACTGAATAAATTTTCTCTTAAAGATGAGCAATGACTTCCTAATCTCCAAAGCCACTAGGCCTCATCTCATTAAAATTTTATATGGTATTTAGCAATTACTTCACTGGACCTTGTACTTGAGACTTTGGCTTCTATCTCACTATATCCCTACACATTCTCCCACGGCTAGTTTTTCTCTTCAGGTCCAACATGTGTAAGTTCTCGTAAAGGTTATATTGTTGACTCTCTTCTCTCTTTACATGCTCTCCGTGATATTTTCTACCTTTATAAATTCAGCTAATGTTTTATACTTGGTGTGTTCCAATTCTCCATCCCCTGTGTCAATCCTTTTCCTAAGTTATAATTCTTCATTTCTTATAGCTTCCTAGACATTTTCAGAAGGATGCCCCCACTGAAATGTTGAATGCCCCTAAGTCTGTTAATTGTAATAAGAGCTGGTACCTAGGCTGAAAGACCCTGAGTCCTTTCTTCCTCCCCTTTCTTGCATATGCCTTTCTTCTTTAATAGCTCTTGAATGCGTCTTTCTTTCCATTCCTCTTCTTTACCACCATGGTTCACACCCCTGTTCCCCTCACAGTCCCCTAAGGGACTCTCTCAACTTCAGTTTCCCATCCTTCCCTCCCACACCTCTCCATACACCAAGCTTCTCTTCAGAATTAATCTCCCAAAAGTACTTCTCATACACAATACTCTAAATCAACTATACTTCAATAAGAATTTTTTAAAGGAAAATTAATACAATAGTGGTTACATTAAAAAAAAAAAAGTACCCCTCAGATTGGGTTACTCCATCATTCAAAAATTTCAGTGGAACCCCATAGCCTTGAATCTAACGCATTACAAAATTTGACTACATTAAATTTGTCTTGCTCATTTTTACCATTCTCTATGTTTTAAGCTGCATAACACTATAGCAGGAAACACCCATCCCACGGGACGTTTATAGGCAGTACATGTAAATAATCAGGTAGACTTGAGAAATTCTTTACTAAATGGTGTATTTATTTCACAATTTCTCGAAGTCTTGTTATTAATATATTCACTATGCTGACAGGCATTTCAATTTGCTTTAGTTGTAGAATGAAGAACTCCCAGACTTGTTTTAGTGCAGAAAGCTTTCTTTCCGAGAAATCCACCTTCTCTCCACTTACCCAACCCTCCTACATTGTCACGTGATGAAATCACACACTTCCTTCCACACAAATAAACAATGCCTTTTAAAATAAAATCATAAAATTATTTCTGAGAAAGGAAAATCTCCCTTCTCTAAATTCTCAAATAAAGCTATTTGATTATACCATACTATATTCTGTTTTTGAAATTACTCACGTCTCTCTCGCATAGGGGACTGTAAGTATCTTGAGACCATGAACCACAAATAAGTCATAGTTATATTCTCTATAGTGCCTATCCCAGTAACTTCAGCAGAGTATTCTAGGATATGAAAAACTTTACACTATTTTAAAAATAATAATTCACTTCTTCTAGCCCTCAGGATGGAGAAATTCATGTACATTCAATTATATAAACTAGCCCTTAAATATAACATAATAACTCTAACATGTAGTTAGTTACTCATGCAATCCTAAAACAGACATTGGTGCTAGAATCATTAGCTGGAGATAATGATGAAGCTTAGATCTATTCAATGGATTTAGTTTAAAAGGTTGAATTTATTCAGTAAATGGGGTACACAGGATTCACAAAGGACTAAATAAAACTAGATAAAGAAATTTTGGTCTCACAAAAAGCTTTTTTAAAGGCCAGCTGAGTTCCTGTCAAATGTTTTGGAATTTCTAGGATTAATTTCACCCAGTTCAGTTAGGTTCAAACATACAAAATTTATCACCAAGGACTCTGAGGAATGAAGCTGTGTTCAGGGATTCCTGGAGTCTCACGACTCTATCTGGTTCTAAGCAGGCCCCTCTAAGTAGTGGTAATAATTAGATCTCTCAGCCTAACCCTATCCTGGGAGGAGTTTGCACTGACTAAGCCATGTTCCTCAGGGACCTAAGAAAAAAATGACCTGAATGTCATTGGTTCCAGTTATTCCCACAGCTGACCCTCTCAAAGGAGTAACAGAGAGATCCCCATCCAAATATAAGAGATTAAGAAATGCTGTAGGTTGAATAACTATTTGCAATATTATGTTCAGTCACACTTGACCTTAAAAGGGGCTGCAAAATGAGAACTACTCTTCATCCCTCTTCATTCCCCACCATGCTTGCATCTTGCTCTAGTTTGTATGCTCCTCCTGGTGAACAGGGAGATTATTATTGTAGATAATTTGGTTAGGAAAAAATGTTAACAATTTTTCTACAATTTTTGAAGCAGTTCTATTTTTTTAAATGTTTGCAATGAGCCATGAAGGTTTCTAGATTCAGAGGAGAACAGTATATTTATTTATGCAGAGAGTTTGTTCTGAAACAGGTAAAACTGAGGTTCCAAACTATTCTTACAGAGCTAGTGAACTGAAGATGATTCTAGGAATCTATTTGCATGAATTGACAATTTTGTTTTGTTTTATTTGTTGTGCTATGTGGCCATAGGCAGAGAAAGAATGTATGGATACCCAGGAGAGAGTAAACAATAAACAAGATGGTTGGCATGGTGCCCACACTGTCCAGCCTGAAGGTTCCAGGGGACAGAGTTTCAAGACAGAAGCTAAAGCAACTATTTTCCTGAGAGATTTTGAGGCTTTTACACAGTGATGGTTTAAGATTCAGATGATAAAATTTGGTGAAGATTTAGACAGGGGGCAATTTGGCCATTATAGCCTGTACCCCAGCTTTGGGTCCTGGGGAACTACTTACTGTGGAGGCATCAGGAAATAAGGTCCTTTCTATCGGCAATGTTTCCACTGAGGGCATTAGAAATGGTGAGAAACAGTAGTGGAAAACTCATTTGATCTCCCTCTGATCTCACGTGATTCCCAGAAATATTTGGTAGGAGACTTTTCGGAGAATTCAAGGTCCTTGTGAAGTCAAGTGAAGGGTGAAGAGTCAGAAAAACTGAGATTATTAATAGCAATCTGACTCCATATTCAGTCAACATTCAACAAATATCAACTGAAAGCCTGCTATGTGCCAAGTACAGTGGCTACAGTGCTGAACAAAACAAATTCTGACCCATGGACATATATTTTAGTGAAGAAGAGATGCAAAAAGAAAGTTACAAATATAAACAAGATAATTACAGGTTGATGCCTTGTATAAAAAAATAAACAGGGTATTATGATAGAGAATACTTGTCCAGGGGTAGGGGTAAACAAAAAAGGGTTTGCAAATATTGTAGCCGATAAAAGTAAAATGTGAAGGAATTCTTGTTTTACTTGCTTCTAGAGAGTAGAATTTGAAGAACCCCCTTCTTTCCTCCCTGCCTTCTTCTCAATCCAAAACACAACAGCAATCAAGATAATACATTCTCAGTCTAAGAGAAATAAGACTAGATATAATTTCTATAAAGTTCAAGGTTGTTTTTCAAATCTGGTTAACTATTATATGGAAACACTATATTGGAAAATGCCCCCCACGCTCTATGATGCTCAGCCCCAGTGTTCTTGAAAGCTCTCAGGACAAACTCACTTCTCCCTTGCTTCACTTTTTCTTGGCTATGGGTCCCAGGGACTCAGCCTGTTTTCTAATCTTCATGTCCCATTGCCTCTCTGTCCTTTGTAAAAGTTCTACTTTTGCAGTCGTGAACTCAAAGTGGGATAGTCTCCCTAAACCTGCTTTTCCTTGGTTCCTCCTTTCTTTTTCAGGTTATTACTAATCATCACTGTGGGGAAACACATGGAAATAGTAAAAATTATTAAAATGTATAAGATTCACTGCTTATGCTGTATTAACTGTGCTGGTCTGGTCTTCAATACAGATCCTGCCTCTCTCTGAGATGATAATTAAAGTGGAAATGAGCTCTTTCTATTCTGAGCTCTTATTCCTAGCGATAAACCTTACCAAGCTTCTTCCTTTATTCTAATTCTGCCCTGATGATGAAATCAAAGTAGAACATTGTTTTTCATATCTTGTTTCCAGGGTTCATTCATTCATTCACTCACTTAACATTTACTGGGCATCTCATTTCATGCCAAAGAATGGGCCAGACATTGGAAATATAAAGATGACTAAGACATAAGATATTGTCCCAGACCTATAAAATAACTCAATCAATCTAGTAGGTAAATTATGAAGTAGATGATTACAGTAAACATCATTAGATGGGTAAATTCAGATTTCTATGAGGCTAAGAGGAGGAAAACCTCGACTACACGGTGATAGTCAAGAAACAGTCTCAAGAGGAGTTGAAGTAAATCTGATTTGGGTGAGCTGAGTCTTGAAAGATGAACAGGAGCCTCTCCTGGGATGGACTGAGATGGGTTGAGATTGCGAGTGTTAGATGACAAAAAAAAAAATACCAGTTGGTATGTCCTAGAAATGAGAGACAGCATGACATCATGATATGATTGGAGAGAAATGAGAGTAGAAGGGTACATAGTCTATTCATCTTAAAGTTTTGGAAATTATATTCTGCTTTTGGAGCAAAGGAATGATTTAGTTAGTTTGCATTTTAGAAAATAATCCTAGAGATAGGTCAGAGAAGATGGTTGAAGGGAGATAGAGGATGTATCAACAAAGTAGTTAAATTTTATTGCAGCAATCTAGAAAAGCCATCACAAAGCAGTAGCCATGGGGACAGAGAGAAGAAGGGCAGACTTATTAAAAATAACAATAGCTACAAAAATCTGTTAATGGATACACAATATAAAAAGAGGTAAATTGTGACATCAAAAACGTAAAGTGGGGAATGGGGAGTAAAGGGTTTTTGTATGCAACAGAAGTTAAATTATCATCAAAAAATAGACCATTATATCTATAAGAGGTTTAATGTTAGCCTCATGGTAACCACAAAGCAAAAGCCTACAGATGACACATAAAAGGTCAAGAGAATTAAATTAAGACATACTACTAAGGAAAATCATCAGTTCCTAAAAGAAGACAGCAAGACAGAAAAAAGGAATAAGGGAGCTACAAATTAGTCAAAAAATAATTAACAAGATGGTGTTAGTAAGTCCTCATCCATCAATAGTTACTTTAAATGTAAATGGATTAAAATTTTAATCAAATGGTATAGAATGGCTAAATGGACAAAAAAAGACCCAACTATATGCTGCCTATAAGAGACTCACTTCAGCTTTAAGAAATGTTCTAGTTTATGTAAATGTTACTTAAAATCTGTAATTATCAAAAATACATGCAGTATAGAAGCTGTATAATAAATAATAATTTTTTTTGTCTGGTTAGTAGATGAAAATACTGTAGCAAGTAATTGTATATTATCTTCCCTCCCTCCATTTCCATTTATTGCATTGTTTCCTTTCTTAACGTAATGTACTTTAATTCTTTAAAACATAAATTTAAAACACTGTAATTATTCAAAGTACTCTTAAGGAGTAAGAGAAAAATGATTTCCTAGTTTTCTATTTTCCAGGAATTACAAGCTCAGTTATTAGTAAAGGTTGACCTAATTGTCTATGATTGTTTTTCAAGTATATTTGCTGTGCTTGAATAAATGAATGATAATAAAAATCCAATAATTACTAAATAGATTTTATATAGGTATTAGGCTTACTGTTAGGAACAAGCAAAAGAAAAGCAGGAGCTACATGGCATCAAAAAAGAAAAGAGCAGGACCACATGAACCTACTAAAAAAAACATTAAAATTATACTTTTTAAAAATTAAAGTTTAATTTAAAATGATTAGTTTATTGAAAATGCATGTTACTCAATATAAAAGAAATTGAATTTTTTCATCCAATTAGTGAAAGAGCATAGTAAAAATACTAAAAAATGAGGTAAATTGTTTTTACCTAGCAGCATAATAAATCAGAAGCAAACTCTGTCAAATATTAGTCATTGAAAACATCAATCTGTACAATGACTCTGCTGTCAACTTCAGGTTTCATGCTTAATCATTTCAGGAGCAAGAAAACCATGAGTCATATTTTACCCAAGAGACATTTTGGAACACATATTCATGCTGCTACCCTCATAAATTTCTTAACGATTTGCCTGAAGGTCAATTGGCAATTAAATAATAGAAACTTTAAGTTCTGAACAGATTATGTGAAGGCGGATTTAATGAGTAATTTAGCTTGCATTGTCAATTGGTCTCATGTATGTATCCACCGGGAAATATGGGATAGCTTGCAAAACTGGTAAAACACGTAATAGTTCTGAAGCACACTTTATAAGTAAGTGCATAATGTGTAAGCACTGAAGAACATCAGAATATCTGACTCCAGGTCATTTTTTCTAAAGGATTCACTTTAAAAAAAAAAAAAAAGTTTACATCCAAAGAAGCGTAATTCGTTAATTTATGATACCTACATGCATCATATTTACTTAAAGACTATGATGCAATTATGATAGATTGCAAAATTGGCCTCAAATTATTCCCCTCCCTATAGTATCTACCTCTTTAAATGATTCCTCTTCACATTTACTGTGGGTCTGGCCACGTGACTTGCTATGTGTATTTGTCTGTGCGGGCTGCCATAACAAAATATCATAGATTGGGTGGCAGATTGGGTGGCTTAAACAACAGAAATTTATTTTCTCACTCTTCTGGAGGCTAGAAGTCCCAGATCAGGGTGCCAGCATGGTTAGGTTCTGCTGAAAGCCTTTTTCTTGGTTTGCAGAAAGCTGCCTCCTCACTGTGTGCTTACGCTGCCTTTTCTTGGTACATGGGTACAGACCAAGAGAGATTAAGCTCTCTGGTGCCTCTGTTTATCCAACCTCATAAACTAATTACCTCCCAAAGGCCCCCATTTCTAAATACCATTACTTTGGGGGTTAAGACTTCAACATACGAATTGGGGAAGACACAAATATTCAGTCCATGACGCTGTGGCTAAAGAGACAATTGCAAATATGAAACAAGTAGTTACTTGAAAACCATTTGTGTATTTGAGCCCCTCTTCTCCTGCTGTTCTTGGAACCCTTGTCATCACTACCCTGAAAGGAACCAATGCTAGCCTGCTGGATAATGAGACATGTGGTCTTGTCCCATCTTCATTCTTGCTGACCCAGACTAGCTCACTTATGAGTAACATGACCTGAGAGCTCAGACTGTAACCACTGATTACAGCCACTCTCCCCACCTGACCGGACCCTTCAAATTTAACACTACTTCATATGTGACCTAGGCTCACATATCCCTCCTTGGACACTGTGATATAAATCACCTTATACAGTTCTACCATCAAAGTTCTTCCAGAAGAACCTTCTTTCTTTCTATCACTCATTTCACAAATACTTATCAAACAACTCCTACATGGAAGGAGTTCAATGTGTTAGCATTAGGGGTACAATGATGGAACAAGATGCAGTCCATTCCTTCACAGAGTATACAATTATTTGGAGACAACAACAAGTAAGGAGGAAAATTATAGTTATCTGAACCATCAAACACAGAAAATGATTTGAGTGACCATTTTCTTAGTTCTCCTAATGATGTTACATAAATATTATGCACCTTAATGCATGGGAGATAAGTTAATTTAATCCATTCTAAGACTTATGTCATTAGGTTTAATTTTCTCATCAAAGGTTTAATTTTTTTCATCAAACTCTAGTTGAGGAAAACTGGTCTATGATAATAACTATTGTATTTGGAGGTACAATTAAACCAGCCTGCGGAGATCATAAATGTATTTTGGTTGAGTCTTGAATGATGAGATGATTTATTCAAGTGAAAAGAAATAAGAAAAAATGATTCTGACAAGAATATTTTGCAAAGGTTCCTAGTAAGAGAGATACTTAGAGAGCTAACAGATAAAGTTGACTCTCTTTCTGTTAGACAACGAATGATGCTGCAGAAAATATTACAGCAGAGTCCAAAAGAGCCTGAAGTCACTTGGAAGAAGTGATACACTGAATGAAACACGTAGTTTCACCTTTATAAAGTGTTACCAATATTAAGTTCAGTGTTATGGGTAAGAAATGGATATTGCGATATCTTCTTCATTGTTGCCAATATCCTCCTAGGTTATATGAGACAGTTATTCACTATTTCTATCATTTTAGCCTATTTCTATCATTATAGCCTACACTGAAGAGAAAAAAAGTATTAATAAACGTTAATGTAAAATGTTTTATTGCTAAAAAAAATTAAATACACTAATAAGGACCACTAGTGGACCAAAAACACCATATTCACTGGCAACTAGTCTAGTTTATAAGTAACACAGTGCATCTCCTTCCTGAGTTAGGCTTAACTTTGTTCAACATCATGGGAGTTTCATCTTCAGTATTTATTCTATGTTGATGACTTGGTCCTACTAGTATATTCCAGAACTAGTCTCGAGAAACAAGTGAATCTATTTACCAATTACTGTCAGAAAGATCAGCTCAATATTAATTATGCCAAAACTAACTCATCATTTTTGGTTGTTGCTCTTCTACACTCAGATATAAAATGCTAAAAATTCTATCCAACAGGTTAGGTTCATTATACATCGGAAGATTATGTAGCAGAATCATCCTGACATGCTCACTACACTGCTCAAAATTCCTAAATTTTATAAGAGCCTTTTAAGTTATTTTATGATAGAGGTAATAGAAATGGAAACTTCCTGCTTACAAAATATCCCAAGTCAGAGTCAACTCTTTTATGCTTTATAGTGCAGAATTCCACAGCTTTATTAAACCTTTGGTTCAAATAGCTGACTAGATACAAAACTGCATTTGAATTAAAGCTCTTGTACTATTGTAAACTACTCTTGCAAAACCATATTAGTACAGACATGGCACAGCCTTCTATCTAGGTAAGAATACAAGTAATGCTCTTTGATTTTTATATGATAATGTCATTTTTGCAACCCACATAATTAGAACACAAAGCAAATCTACCTTATTATAATAGGCAATACAGAACTGCCAACCTCTTTAGTCTTAATTATCTGCTATTCAAATTTAGTCAAAAGTCAACCAACAGATCAAGATATTTCTGTAAATTTTCATTTGGATATAATGGTGATGAAAAATAAAATCTGAAAAGAGATAATCAAATTAAATAACTAACCAAATGATAATTATAGTAACAACAACAATAAACGTATCCATGTCAGAAGCATAGTGTGGTGAAACAATGAGGCTGCTGGAATCTGGAACCATCAATGAAGCAGAAGTTCATCTTCTTCATGATAGAGGGGACTTAAAGGACTCCATGCAAAATGGGAGACAAGAGCGTCTGGCTCACTGATGTAAGCCAGGTGCTGGTCTGGGCTGTATTCCATACCCTCTTTAATCCCTCCTGAATGGAGGAAGAAAAAATAAAACTGTTGCCCATCACCACCTGGGACAATTGTTTTTTTTTTTTTTTTTTCATTGGAGTCAATGGGACCCAGGCATAACTTTGCAACAAAAATCAAACGAAGCTACTCCATGGCTTACATCCTAGATGTCTATAGTTTCCAAACAAGCACAGAATGTGGAGCAGTGGTTACTCTCCTATACTTTAAAAACTGCTTGTTGAAGCTATGCATATCTTACAATCATCAATTTCTCTTCTAGGTGTGCACATTTTTGCACAAGAAGACATGTAAACAAATGTTTATAGCAGTGTGGAAGTAAGAGTTTAAAAAATTAGAAAGAATTTAAATGTCTGTCAATAGGAGAATGATAATTAAAGTATGTATATTCACAGAATGGAATATACAGAGTTAAATTGGATGAGCTCAAGTTATATGTTTGAGTCATCTCAAATAAACGAAGCATGTGGTAAAAGGACAAATTCAGTACACCAATATATGAGGTCTGATAACTAATAAAAACTTTATTAAATATTATATATGAAACATTCATATATAGTAATAATATAAAACTTATCTAAAATAAAACCACGAATGAGAATGATAAACTCCAAATTCAGCAAGGCTGTTATTACAGGGCACAGGGAAGGAGAGAAGGGGAGCAATAGCAGAGGAGAAAAGCATGGGTCTCCATCTGCATCTATGAAGTATTAGCACTTACGGAACTAAGATAAGATTTAATTATTCAATAAGTAACTATATTATGTACATTCTATGTGCTTGGCACTATTCTAGGCACTGAGAATAGCGATTAAAAAAAAAAAAAACCAGGCTGAAACTGCTACTCTCACAGAGCTTACCTTCTAGTAGAAAAATAGGTGAAGGCAAAGAAGAAACAACTAAATGAAAAGTATTTCCCATGATGATAACCTCTGTGGAGTAAAATGAAACCCAAAAGGGAGTAATGGAAAGCTGGGGGTAGAATGGTGCAATGTTAAATCTTTTGGTCAAAGAATGCCTCCCGGGGACAGCCTCACTGAGAAAGTGACTTTTAAACAAATAACCAAAAATAGGTGTCAGTATAAAATATAAGGTTGCCTGGAAGAAGAGTTCTGGTAGAGGGAAGAACATATGCAAAGGTCCTGAGGCTGCAGTGTGCGTGACAAGTTCAAAATGAAAGAGATGTAGAGGCACACAGTAAACAATAAAAAGTTATATTACTATTAAAAGTTAAAAGTTATATAACTATTCTTTAATAGTGATAATGCTCAAGTTATTTTAACAAAACTATCTGGTCGGGTAGGAGATAGAAAAATGTATTATACATGGATTTTGGTCTCCAATATACAGATTCAAGTCTCCAATACCTTCTAAGCAGCCAGTATCACACTGAGAATAAGTCATAAAAGAAGGAAGGAAGGCTGAGCCGGCAAAATATTAGTTTCCCTAGAAAATTTCCAGTCAACTCTCTTATCTAAAAAAAAAATGACAGGAAGAAAGAAGCATTTTGCAAAAAAAAATCAAATGCTTCTCCATATCCTTTCTCTTATACTACCCCCGTGTGATGGTTAATTTGATATATCAACTCAGCTAAGCTATGATACCCAGCTGTTTGGTCAAATACCAGTCAAGATATTACTGTGAAGGTATTTTGTAGATGTAATTAACATTTACAATCAATTGACTTCCAGTAAAGAAAATTACCCTCCACAACGTGGATGGGCCTTATCTGATCAGTTGAGGGCCATACAAGCAAAAACTGAGGTTTCCCAAAGGAGAAACAATTCTGCCTCAAGACTGTAACATAAAAATCCTGTCTGTCTCCAGCTTGCTGGCTGGCCCTATGAACTTTGGACTCAAGTCTGCAACATCAACTCTTACATGGATTGCCAGCCTGCCAGCCTGCCCTATAAATTTCAGACTTGCCAGCCTCCATGATCATGTGAACCAAGTCCTTAAAATTAATCTCTTGGTTTTGTGTCTCTGGAGAACCCTGACAAATTTTGGTACCATGAAATGGAAAGTTACTGTGAAGAATACTTAAACGTTTGGAAGTGGCTTTGGAACTGGGTAATGGGTAGAGGCTGGAAGAGTCCTGAGGAGCTTGACTGTAAAAGCATAGATTGTCTTGACCAGAATATTGCTAGAAATATGAATGTTGAAGATGCCTTTGCTGAGGTTTCAGATAGAAATAAGAAATATGTTACTGGTTACTGAAGGAAAGATGATCCTTGTGACAGAGAACGTGGCTGAATTGTGTTCTTCTTTTGGGTGGAAAGTAGAACTTGTAAGTGATAAAACTGGACATTGAGCTGAGGATGTCACTTCCAACAAAGTGTGGAAGGCATGGCCTGGTCACTCCTTGCTTTGCATAGTACAATGGGAGAAGACAAAAATTGAAGCAATTGAAGAAATTGTTAAGCAAGAAGCAACCAGGACGTGATGATTTGCAAAATCCGCAGCCTATCCAAATAGTGTACTCTGGAAACAGTCAAGAACAACCATTTCCTAAAGGGATTAGGTGTGTGACTCACGGATCCAATCAACCAACTCATCAGAAGCCAGGGACCGAGATGCAGAAATCCAGAAAAGATCTAAACATTTTGTACCAGCAGAAACACTGTCAGCATGGATTCAAAGGAACAGAAGTAGGATGAAATCAAGGAAGAATGACTCTGAGGGGAGAACCACAGATGGAGATGTCTCAGCTAAGGACCAATTCAGTTCCAGAGGGTGAAGCTGCCTCCCCCATTCTAGGAGGCAGGGCTTAGGGGTGGGGTCACCCCAGCAGGTCCAGAGGACAGAGCAACAAGCCACAGAGAATTGTTCTCAGGCTTTAAGCCTAATGGAATTTGTCCAGCTAAGCTGAAAAGCTACTTTAGACTTTTGGACTAGTGATCCTTTTGTTCCTTCCAATTTCTCCCTTTATAAAGGAGAATGTCTATTCCGTATCTGTCTAACTGTTGTATCTTGGAAACAGAATACTTGTTTTCTAGGCTTCACAGGCTCACAGATGGAGAGGAATTTTGCCCTGGCTGGACCATACCCCAAGCCTCACCCACAACTGATTTAGATAAAATTTGGACTTAGAGTTGATGCTGGAATGGTTGATTTTGGGGATACTGGGATTGGGTGAACATATTGTTTATATGGGAAGGACATGAGTTTTGGGAGTATCAGAAGGCAAACTGTTTTGGGATGAACTGTGTCCCTCAAAAAAAGATATGTTTAAGTCCTAACCTCCAATCTCAGAATATGACCTTATTTGGAAATAGGGCCAGTGTAGATGTTATTAGTTAAGATAAGGTCATACTGGAGTATGATGGATTTCTAATCCAATATGACAGATCTCCTTATAAGAAGATGGCCACGTGAAGACAGAAACCCAGGGAGAATGCCATGTGAAGATGGAGGCATAAATTGGAGTTATGCCGCCATACCTGGGTCTATCAGAAGGTAGAAGAGGAAAGGAAGGGTCCTCTCCCAGAAGCTTCCAAGAAAGCACAGCCTAGTCAATACTTTGATTTCAGACTTCTAGTCTCCAGAACTGAGAGAGAATACCTTTCTGTTGTTTCAAGCCACCTAGTCTGTGGTACTTTGTTATGGCAGCCCTAGGAAGTGCTCAGTAAGGATTTAGAGTCTACCAGCTAAACTTTTATATAAATTTACATGATTCTCATACAAAATAAGTGAAGGAAGCCCTATTATTGTTATAACCCCCATTTATAGCTTACTTCACAGAGGCTCTTACAGGTTATGTGATTTACCCATGATTGGCAAAGCGAGTTAACTGCGATGCTGGGACTTTAAGCAAAGTTTTCCAACACCTAGGGTGTAGACCCTTTACAGAATTGAAAGCATTGATACTCTGTTTCCTTCCATTTTAGATGGATCTTATGTGTCTGTATGCATGCATGCGTGTGTGCATGTGTGTATATATATATATATGTGTGTGTGTTAATATTTATGGGTAACTGTCAAAGGACCTTGGTGAACTCTTCAGCAATTCATGGAGTAGATCTGATAATGAGCTAAAGGAACAGAGACAAACTTTTTGATGGTAATTTGATTTGCATACTCTCAGTAGAAAACTGAGAAGTAGGTGAATATCCAATGGACACAGTGAATTAGACTAGCACCTACATATTAATACATGCAAGCCAGGTTCTGAATATAAATATCTAATAATCAAAGATGAATTGAAGAGTATGCTAAAACATGATAAGACATTTATACATACCCAACTTTAAAAAAATACTGTCAGGGTCTCAAACTTAGTTTTTTTGACCATCATAGTCAAATAATTGTTTTATCTTTAGATTGAATGCAGATTGTTTCAAACTTTACATGAAGATGCTTCATATATATGTGCATATGCTGATTTTACTCATATCTAAAATTTCCTTAATTAGTGAAACTTCAGCCACCTGAATATTTAAGTTATAAATTATGAACCTGTCAGCATGGCTTTAGTGTATGGCAGAAGGAGAAGTGGCAAAACTCTCTTCTCTAACCTTAAGAACATAAACATACCTAAGCCAATCCATATACAGACAAAGGACTGGATTATATAAGTTTTAATAAATTGATAAGAAAAGTTTCAGCCACACTTAGGGTGAATCTGGAAAATATCACTGCACTACTACACCTTAAATGCCAGTACTTATTTAGCTATTCCTCCAAATGGAAATGTATTGAGGACTAAAGAATGATTTCCTTTTCAAAAACAGCGTGAACACTAAGAAACCATTAACTTTATTTGTCACCCAGTAAATAGAGTTTTTGATACCAGTGCCAGCACTTTCAATAGCGCTTGTTACATTCCTTCTCTGGATCCAGATCCTCATATATAAAATGTGATGGTCTTCAAGGTTTCTATGAGTTCCAAATTTCAATTGCAAAATCATCGATCACTGTCTGACATTTAATTTCAGTTCAGGAGAAATATAAATGGAAATCTGCAATAAGTAGTTCCACAATAACATTTAGCTTTTGAGGTTTACTTGTCTTTATCGTGTGAGTCTAAATACAACCAAAACAAGTTTTCCTGGCCTTGGATACTTGCTGAATAAAGATAACAATGGCCAGACACTTTAGAAAGAACAGAAAATATATACATTTATCTAATTTATGGCTCCGGTGGCATAAGTAATGTATCTCTTTATGTTGGGAACTCAGTACAGAATATGACTACTCTGTAAATGTATAGAGTAGATACTTTTATTTTTAGAAACCAGCTTGGAAAACTGTAAAATTAATAAGCAATGTCTTTAATTACATATAAATTATACAGATAGCATCACCCACAATAACTTCAAATCTTGCTATAATATAGTCCCAAACGTTTTGGGAACAAATTACCTAAGCCTCATAATAAAACCCAATTAATTTTTACAGTTTCTTAGCAAAGTACACATAGACATTTATAAATCATTATGATTTAGAATAAGAAAAATAAGATTACTTTTGATATTGTTATCTAATATCAAGTTAAAATGACATTTTAGGGATTAAAGATTCAGAGTTACTTTCAAAATTCCAGTGTTAAGTAAAATTTTAGATTTTCTTACAAAGGAAGACTTGGCTGACTATATAATGTACTATATAGTGTAAGTGTGATTAATACATCTTTCAGCCAAGAGGTTTAAGAATGACAACAGTTAGTTTTATAAAAACATTAAAAACTCTATTTTCCTAATACAAGCATAGAATACCTCATTAGCCTTAACTCAGTACCACTCAAAAGCAAAATCTTTTTCTATCAGCTAACACTTACAGACTTTCTCACTGTCTTTCATTAACCTCAGAACATGAAATCAGTTGATATTAAAGGAATAAAAAATGTCTATAATCTAAAGTATAGCTTAGGATAGATTGGTTCAAGATGGTAGAGTAGAAGGACGTGTGCTCACTCCCTCTTGCAAGATCACTGGAATCACAACTAACTGCTGAACAATCATCAACAGGAAGACACTGGAACTCACCAAAAAAGATATCCCACATCCAAAGACAAAGGAGAAGCCACAATGAGATGGTAGGAAGGGCACAATCACAATAAAATCAAATCCCATAACCACTGGGTAGGTGACTCACAAACTGGAGAACACTTGTACCACAGAAGCCCACCCACTGGAGTGAAGCTTCTGAGCCCCACGTCAGGCTTCCCAACCTGGGGGTCCAGCATCAGGAGGAGGAATTCCCAGAGAATCAGACTTTGAAGGCTAGTGGGATTTGATTGCAGGACCTCGACAGGACAGGGGGAAACAGAGACTCCACTCTTGGAGAGCACACACAAAACTAGTGTGCACATCAGGACCCGGGGAAAGGAGCAGTGACCCCATAGGATACTGAACCAGACCTACCTGCTAGTGTTGGAGGGTCTCCTGAACAGACGGGGGCGGGGGGTGGCTGTGTCTCACTGTGAGGACAATGACACTGGCAGCAGAAGTTCTGAGAAGTACTCCTTGACATGAGCCCTCCCAGAGTCCGCAATTGGACCCACCAAAGAGCCTGTAGCCTCCAGTGCTGGGTCATCTCAGGCCAAACAACCAACAGGGAGGGAACCCAGCCCCACCCATCAGCAGACAAGCAGATAAAAGTTTTACTGACCTCTGCCCACCAGAGCAACACCCAGCTCTACCCACCACCAGTCCCTCCCATCAGGAAGCTTGCACAAGCCACTTAGACAGCTTCATCCACCAGAGGGCAGACAGCAGAAGCAAGAAGAACTACAATCCTGCAGCCTGGGAACAAAAACCACATTCACAGAAAGATAGACAAGATGAAAAGGCAGAGGGCTATGTACCAGATGAAGGAACAAGATAAAACCTCAGAAAAACAACTAAATGAAGTGGAGATAGGCAACCTTCAGAAAAAGAATTCAGAATAATGATAGTGAAGATGATCCAGGACCTCGGAAAAAGAATGGAGGCAAAGATCGAGAAGATGCAAGAAATGTTTAACAAAGACCTAGAAGAATTAAAGAACAAACACCTAAAAGAATTAAAGAACAAAGAACAGATGAACAATACAATAACTGAAATGAAAAATACACTAGAAGGAATCAATAGCAGAATAACTGAGGCAGAAGAACGGATAAGTGACCTGGAAGACAGAATGGTGGAATTCACTGCTGTGGAACAGAATAAAGAAAAAAGAATGAAAAGAAATGAAGACAGCCTAAGAGGCCTCTGGGACAAAATTAAACGCAACAACATTCACATTATAGGGATCCCAGAAGGATAAGAGAGAGAGAAAGGACCCAAGAAAATATTTGAAGAGATTATAGTTGAAAACTTCCCTAACATGGGAAAGGAAATAGCCACTCAAGTCCACGAAGCTCAGAGAGTCCCACGCAGGATAAACGCAAGGAGAAACATGCCGAGACACATAGTAATCAAATTCACAAAAATTAAAGACAAAGAAAAAGTATTGAAAGAAACAAGGGAAAAATGACAAATAACATACAAGGGAACTCCC
This sequence comes from Balaenoptera musculus, assembly GCF_009873245.2. NCBI lineage: Eukaryota > Metazoa > Chordata > Mammalia > Artiodactyla > Balaenopteridae > Balaenoptera > Balaenoptera musculus. Next base: position 47,727,209 of record NC_045794.1, on the reverse strand, counting down.
ATAAGGTTAACAGCTGATTTCTCAGCAGAAACTCTACAAGCCAGAAGGGAGCGGCATGATATATTTAAAGTGATGAAAGGGAATAACCTACAACCAAGATTACTCTAGCCAGCAACGGTCTCATTCAGATTCGATGGAGAAATCAAAAGCTTTACAGACAAGCAAAAGGTAAGAGAATTCAGCAACACCAAACCAGCTCTACAACAAATTCTAAAGGAATTTCTCTAAGTGGGAAGCACAAGAGAAGAACAGGACCTACAAAAACAAACCCATAACAATTAAGAAAATGGTAATATGAACATATGAATATGAACATAATATGAATATCGATAATTACCTTAAACGTGAATGGATTAAATGCTCCAACCAAAAGACACAGGCTTGCTAAATGAATACAAAAACAAGACCCATATATATGCTGTCTACAAGAGACCCACTTCAGACCTAGGGACACATACAGACTGAAAGTGAAGGGATGGAAAAAGATATTCCATGCAAATGGAGATCAAAAGAAAGCTGGAGTAGCAATACTCATATCAGAGAAAATAGACTTTAAAATAAAGAATGTTGCAAAAGACAAGGAAGGACACTACATAATGATCAAGGGATCAATCCAAGAAGAAGATATAACAATTATAAATATATATGCACCCAACATAGGAGCACCTCAATACATAAGGCAACTGCTAACAGCTATAAAAGAGGAAATTGACAGTAACACAATAATAGTGGGGGATTTTAACACCTCACTTACACCAATGGACAGATCATCCAAATAGAAAAGTAATAAGGAAACACAAGCTTTAATGACACAATAGACCTGATAGATTTAATTGATATTTATAGGACATTCCATCCAAAAACAGCAGATTACACTTTCTTCTCAAGTGCACATGGAACATTCTCCAGGATAGATCACATCTTGGGTCACAAATCAAGCCTTGGTAAATTTAAGAAAATTGAAATCATATCAAGCATCTTTTCCGACCACAACACTATGAGATTAGAAATAAGTTACAGGGAAAAAAAACATAAAAAACACAAACACATGGAGGCTAAACAATACGTTACTAAATAACCAAGAGATTACTGAAGAAATCAAAGAGGAAATCAAAAAATACCTAGAAACAAATGACAATGAAAACACGACGACCAAAAACCTATGGGATGCAGCAAAAGCAGTTCTAAGAGGGAAGTTTATAGCTATACAAGCCTACCTCAAGAAACAAGGAAAATCTCAAATAAACAATCTAACCTTACACCTAAAGCAATTAGAGAAAGAAGAACAGAAAAACCACAAAGTTAGCAGAAGGAAAGAAATCATAAAGATCAGACCAGAAATAAATGAAAAAGGAATGAAGGAAACAATAGCAAAGATCAATAAAACTAAAAGCTGGTTCTTTGAGAAGATAAACAAATTTGATAAACCTTTAGCCAGACTCATCATGAAAAAGAGGGAGAGGACTCAAATCAATAAAATTAGAATTGACAAAGGAGAAGTTACAACGGACACTGCAGAAATACAAAGCATCATAAGATACTACTACAAGCAACTCTATGCCAATAAAATGGACAACCTGGAAGAAATGGATAATTCTTAGAAAGGTATAACTGTCCAAGACTGAACCAGGAAGAAATAGAAAATATGAACAGACCAATCCCAAGTAATGAAATTGAAACTGTGATTAAAAATGTTCCAACAAACAAAAGCCCAGGAGCAGATGGCTTCACAAGTGAATTCTATCAAACATTTAGAGAAGAGCTAACACCTATCCTTCTCAACATCTTCCAAAAAATTGCAGAGGAAGGAACACTTCCAAACTCATTCTACGAAGCCACCATCACCCTGATACCAAAACCAGACAAAGACACTACAAAAAAAGAAAATCACAGGCCAATATCACAGATGAATATAGATTCAAAGTTAATGCACAGAAATCTCTTGCATTCCTATACACTAACAACAAAAGATCAGAAAGAGAAATTAAGGAAACAATCCCATTCACCATTGCAACAAAAAGAATAAAATACCTAGGAATAAACCTATCTAAGGAGGTAAAAGACCTGTACTCATAAAACTATAAGACATTGATGAAAGAAATCAAAGGTGACACAAACAGATGGAGAGGTATATCATGTTCTTTGCTTGGAAGAATCAATACTGTGAACGTGACTATACTACCCAAAGCAATCTACAGATTGAGTGCAATCCTTATCAAATTACCAATGGCAATTTTTACAGAACTAGAACAAAAAAATCTTAAAATTTGTATGGAGACACAAAAGACCCCGAATAGCCAAAGCAATCTTGAGGGAAAAAAAACGGAGCTGGAGGAATCAGACTCCCTGACTTCAGACTATACTACAAAGCTACAGTAATCAGGACAATATGGTACTGGCACAAAAACAGAAATATAGATCAATGGAACAGGATAGAAAGCCCAGAGATAAACCCACGCGCCTATGGTCAACTAATCTATGACAAAGGAGGCAAGGATGTACAATGGAGAAAAGACAGCCTCTTAAATAAGTGGTGCTGGGAACACTGGACAGCTAGATGTAAAAGAATGAAATTAGAACACTCCCTAACACCATACACAAAAATAAACTCAAAATGGATTACAGACCTAAATGTAAGACCGGACACTATATAAAACTCTTAGAGGAAAACATAGGAAGAATACACTTTGAGATAAATCACAGCAAGATATTTTTTGATCCACCTGCTAGAGTAATGGAAATAAAAACAAAAATAAACAAAGGGGACCTAATGAAACTTAAAAGCTTTTGCACAGCAAAGGAAACTACAATCAAGATGAAAAGACAGCCCTCATAATGGGAGAAAATATTTGCAAATGAATCAACAGACAAAGGATTAATTTCCAAAATATATAAACAGCTCACACAGCCAATATTAAAAAAACAAACAACCCAATCAAAAAATGGGCAGAAGACCTATATAGACATTTCTATTTAGACATACAGGTGGCCAAGGGGCACATGAAAAGCTGCTCAAGATCACTAATTATTAGAGAAATACAAATCAAAACTACAATGAGGTATCACCTCACGCCAGTTAGAATGGGCGTCATCAGAAAATCTACAAACAACAAATGCTGGAGAGGGTGTGGAGAAAAGAGAACCATCTTGCACTGTGTTTTATTTTTTAATTTAATTTTATTTATTTTTTATATAACAGGTTCTTATTAGTTTCTTGCACTGTTGGTGGGAATGTAAATTGATACAGCCACTGTGGAGAACAGTATGGAGGTTCCTTAAAAAACTAAAAATAGAATTACCATATGAAGCAGCAATCCTGCTACTGGTCATATACCCAGAGAAAACCATAATTCCAAAAGACATATGCACCCCAGTGTTCATTGCAGCACTATTTACAACAGCCAGGTCATGCCCATCAACAGATGAATGGATAAAGAAGATGTGGTACATATATACAATGGAATATTACTCAGCCATAAAAAGGAATGAAACTGAGTCATTTGTAAAGACATGGTTGGACCTAGAGACTGTCATACAGAGTGAAGTAAGTCAGAGAAAAACAAATATCATATATTAATGCATATATGTGGAATCTAGAACAATGGTACAGATGAACCGGTTTGCAGGGCAGGAATTGAGACACAGATGTAGAGAACAAAAGTATGGACACCGAGGGGGGAAAGGGGGGCGGGGGCAGTGGTGGGATGAATTGGGATTGACATATATACACTAATATGTATAAAGTAGAAATTAATAAGAACCTGCTGTATAAAAAAATAAAATAAAATAAAATTCAAAAAAAGAAATAAAGTACAGCTTAACATGGGTACAAGTTGTATAATTTAAAAGTTACCTGAATAGAGACAGAACATGAGTTTGCCACTTCTCAGGGCTCAGAACTGAGAAGAGAGTCAACTGATCATTAACTTTTAGCTGTAAGCAAACTTGCACACATATCTCAGGAGACTCTCTGCTCTGCCCTCCCCTCTTTCTTCTCTCAAATTAGGGGAAAGGTAGCTCTACCTCTTCTTGAAGGTCTTGCTTTGACATGCACCATTAATTCATACTTTTTATAGTGTAAAGTTAACTTGGCTTAAATTACATTCTGGGTCAAAGAAGGTAACTCAGTCTCGCAATTTGGTTAAATTTAATCTTCTGATTAAATTTCTGCTAAATTTAACCTTCTGATTCTCTTTCTCTGATGTTTGTATAACCGCATTTTCAAATGTATGTACCATGATGTGGTTTAGTATCATGACTAGAACACATTGCAAAAGTAATATAATATATAAATTAAACTGTCAATGAATCTTCACCTAGTCTGACTAGATAACTTGATCAGTTATGAACAATAATAAAGAGGCCCAGGTCATGTGTTAAATCCCTTGAGAGGCAGATAATTTCATTTTGTTGCCTAATCATATACTACATGCCTTACTTGGCCAGCCATTCTGTAAATGTCTGCCCTCTGTCACAAAGGGTCCTCCCCTAAGACTGTGACTGGGGGGACTTCCCTGGTGGTGCAGTGGTTAAGAATCCACCTGCCAATGCAGGGGACACGGGTTCAAGCCCTGGTCCAGGAAGATCCCACATGCCTCAGAGCAACTAAGCCCATGCACCACAACTACTGAGCCTGTGCTCTAGAGCCCGCAAGCCGCAACTACTGAGCCCGTGCTCCACAACAAAGAGAAGCCACCACAAAGAGAGGCCTGTACACTGCAACAAAGAGTAGCCCCCACTCACTGCAACTAGAGAAAGCCCGCACGCAGCAACGAAGACCCATCATAGCCAAAAATAAATAAATTAATTAATTAATTTAAAAAAAAAACAGGAACTGGGGAATCTATGGTGGGTCAGTGTTGACATTTTTGGATTTGAAGAACTTACAATAAGTTCTGGAGAAATGAAGAGCTATCGTTTAGTGGGTGTTTCCCGTATTCTACATAGGTTATTGTACCAAACAATTTACATCCATGACCTCATTCTTTAAACCACATAAGATAGACATTATGATACATATTTAAAGTATGAGGACATGGAGGCTCAGAGTTTGGTTACTTAGGTCAGATAGTTAGTAAACATTGGGTCTTGGATTCCAATTTTGGTTATGTGGGTCCAAGGTCCATGTTCCTCTCCGCTGAACAGCAGGTCAGCCTTTCTATGGTCAATGGATGAGGAGAATTTGATTTCCTACATGAAAGATGCCATTATTTAGACTTAGACAATAAGCAATGACTTGTAAAATATGATTCCCAAAGATTTTAATAGGTTGCGTTTCTAAATGTACATATATAATGGTTACAAGAACCAGGTAGTAACAAATAATCTCTGGACATTTCCTCTAATTTATTTAGCTAAATAATGCAAATGCCTTTAAAAATAAGACGTGATATTTTTATGTCTTCTATTAAAACCTTAAGTTCAAAAAATATAATGAAACAAAATAAAAGCATTCAGGAAATTTTGCCTTGTACAAAATTAGACATACACTGAAGTTTTAACACACTAAATAAACTGTAATGTGGATTTCACAATTATATAGTACATATAGCAATCAAAAGCAGATGACGTCTTTACTGAGAACTCTTCAAATACCTTTGTCCCAATACAGCAAAGTGCTTAGTAGCTAGGAAGTGTTCAATGCATTTATTTAGGATAGAATTACCTGATGCAACATAGGTGACTAATCAATTAATAATAACTTCACTCTGTACTCTGTAGATATACCTCAAGTAGTTTTTTTTTCAAAAAAGGTGGTAGAATAAAATTTCATTAGTCATTTGCTTCATCAACTACTTTTATATAAAGCCAAATGACAATAAGACTTAATTCTATGCAAATAAATTATTATTAACTTTATTAAACAAACAGGCCATTAATTATACCAAGAATGTTAAATTTAAAAAGCTCTCATATGTGTGATTAATATTTTTACTTAGTATTATTACAAAAAGTTCTAAAGTTAAATAAAAAGAGAAATACAAAGACATATTCTAAGGTTGATATGTAAAAATTACGTTATCAAGAAAATAACCTGATAACGTAAGATCTAAAAAAATTAGAATTGGCAGGAACATTACATTACATTACATTACTGTTCACATGTGTGAACAGTACATTTTGTACTTATTTTGTATGATTTTGCTTATTGTTACAACAATATTAAATTCTTAAGAAATTACTATTCAAAGACAGTGATGTTTATTACATAAACCTTTGAGAAAGAAAAGCCAAATACAAAACAGACTTGTACACCATGAGCCCGGGGGAGAAAATGGCTGAAGGTGACTAACCTTTGCCAAGGTTACAAATTCTCAAAGTAATTCCAAAAATGTGGTAATGTGAGTTTTTTTTTTTAATTCCAGTTTCCAAAATTCTTCAATAATTCGGGGATGAGAGAGAGAGAGAGAGAGAGGAAACGGTCTCAGAGGAAAACCTTGATAAACAGCATGTGTGCTCTTGGAACAGGTTATTAATTCTGCCTTTGAAATATGACAATGAGTTCCTGGCAATGAATTTGTTTATAACATTATTCCCAAGTTCTATGCAGCATTCGCACATTTCCCTTGTGAGATCTTGATGTTTTTCGCATTATGACTAAGGAGTGATAACTGAGTTCGTGGGGAAAACCCAAGTTTTTCATCTGAATAAAAATTGCAAGAAATTCTGCAAGGCGGAAAGCTCAGATATAGATATTTGGGTGAGGCAAAGCAGTGAACTAGTCAAAAGACTAATCAAACACCTCACAAACATAATGGGAATCTTTTAAAGGATGGCTTTTCTCATTTGGATAATTTTTTTTTCCTATTCTTTTCCTGGAAAGAGTACTGTAATCTTAACATTCATTTGGCATAATTGACTGTGATCCCGTTATTTTCTGAATTCTAGAATTATAATGGAGTTTGAAATCAGCATATAATAGAAGAAAACAACCCAAATTTATTCTGAGTTAATTATCCTTTGGAGTTATAATGTAAAAAGAAATCCTTTTTTTTTAACCTTGATAAGCATAAAAGGAAAATAAGTCTTTAGTTAAATTTGCTTGCATAAAATAATTCCTTTATGGTTTCAAAATACCACAGGAAAATACAATGGGATCAAAGAGGTCCTAAACATATAATATAGAGGTATTCTACCATTTCAACAGATTTCCCTCTTTTTGCTGATGACAGCGGCTCACTAATAGAACAGAATTATTGGAAGCATGATTTGAGTATAGGGAACATTTAAGACCCTTCCATCTTTGACTGTTACCCAATTAATAGATCTTACTATATTCAGCCAATACAGGAAACACATTCAGAGAGAGAGTACTTTGGAAATACCCTTCTAGCTCAGAACCTCTGACTCCGCTTAGCTCCCTCCCATTGCCCTCAGCGTGCACATGGCCTCATAGCTTTCTAGTAAACGCAGCAGCACCTGCCAGTGACTCAGCTCAAAGTCAGAGTCACCAATCCTGTCTCCCCTTCTCTAACATCCAATCAAATTACCAATCCTGGTAGGGTCTACTTCCACAAGGACTCAAATCCATCTCCTTCCCTTTTTTCCCACAGGTACCATTTTATTTCAATAAATTTGGTAGCTTTCCAATTGTTATACCAGCATCCGATTTCTCTACTTGAGTAAAGCCTCAGTATCTTTGCCTAAATTGGACAGTTAGTACAAGTTCAGACCATGGCACAGTGGTCAATAACTCCTCACTGCCGCTTTCCAACCCTCATACCCCACAGCCATCTTTGTGCACGCATGCACGCCCACACACACACACATACACAAGTATACCTGGGGGATATGTTATAAGATAATATGATCAAGTGTGTAGTTTCCATCTATTACTATAGTCAGTAATACTAACATTGGAGTTTTAATGTGCTTTAGCTTTTCACTGCCATTAGTAAATTAGAAGCCATTATTTCTCCTGGTTTTAAATAAAATGCTACAAAGGCATTAGACATTAATATAAGATATGAGTAAATAGAGCTTAAGGCAACATTACATCCACTGGCCCAGTCACATCTCACCAGGGATGAGATTTTTCCACACCTCAAAATAAGTTTATATCCTTAGTAAAAGTTAACAAAAACTTTTAAACATGTTAAAGTTACTTTAAATGAAAGTATAAAATCTTCAATTGTTGATGCCATGACATATAAATTTAAAAAGTAGAACGGCTATTATCAAAAAGACCAGAGATAACAAATGCTGGAAAAAAGGGGAGTCCTCGCACACTGTTGGTGGAAATGTAAATTCGTGTAGCCGCTATGGAGAACAATATGGAGGTTCCTCAAAAAATTAGAAATAGAACTACTGTATGATACAGCAGTCCCACTTCTAGGTGTACATCCCGAGAATATGAAATTACTACCTGGAAGAGATATCTGCACACCCAAGTTCACTGCAGCATTATTCAAATCAGCCAAGATACAGAAGTGAATGGATAAAGAAAATGTGGTATATATATTATACGTGTATGTTAGATACTATTCAGCCGTAAAAAAGACTGAAATTCTGCCTTTTGTGACAACATAGATGGACCTTGAAGGCAATATGCTAAGTGAAATAAGTCAGACAGAAAAAGACAAATACAGTATGATGTCGCATATATGTGGAATCAAACTCATAGAAACAGATAGTAGGATGGCAGTTGCCAGGGGCTGAGGGCTAGGGAAAATGAGGAGATGGTGGTCAAAGAGTACAAACTTTCAGTTATAAGATGAATAAGTTCTGGTGAGTAAGTACAGCATGGTGACTATAGTTAAGAATACCATATTGTATACTTGAAAGTTGCTGGGCGAGTAGAGCTTTAATGTTCTCACCATATCAACAACAATATGATAATTATGTGAGGTGGTGGATGTGTTAACTAACCTTATTATGACAATAATTTCACAATATATACGTGCATCAAATCATTACATTGTACACCTTAAACTTACACAATGTTATAGGTCAATTAGTACATCTCAGTAGAGCTGGAAAAAAAGAAAAGTAATGTAAAGTCATATGACAAAGGTAAAGTTTATAGGAGTCACCACCACACCCTAGGGCTTGATGAAAATCCTATGGCTCGATGAAAATCCTATGGCTTCAATTATTTTATTTGTCTCTGGTTTCCCTGTGTGGGCTTGACTCTCTTGGTGTCCTCCTCAGCAACAGACAGAGCACATGGACCTTCTTTGCCTTTGTTTGGCCCTGTGATGAGCCCCAGCCTATCATTAGGCTTCCTCCCCCTGGGGAACCAGCTGTTTCCTACTGTGGTGCAGCATAACTCCTTGCTGTTCTTCTTCACCCTATTCTAAAGGATTCTTTTTTAAAAAAGTATTTGATTTAGTGTTAGAAAGCTTAGGTTCAGACCTACACTTGACTTCTGACCTTGAACAAAGTACCTAACCTCTCTGAGTCTCAGGCTTCTCACCTACCTACTGGCTTCATGTTTCCTTACGGAGACACTTCTGGTAAAATAACACTTCAGTCTGTTCCACATCTGATTGCTGAATTTGGAAAAAGAAAAAACAAACAAACTATGCAAGCTTAGGACAGACATCTCTGGGCGCTCTCTTTTCCCTATGTGCCTTCCTACAGAGGAGCTGCATTCTGGTCTGGTTTATACCATGTATATGCTAGGGCAGGCTGTGCTCCTACAAAGGGAAAGCCTACATTTTGGAGAAAAGTTCAATTAGAAACTCCATTTGACCACATAGCCAAGCCACATTCTCTACGTTAGCATCAATTTTAATAATTAAATGAGTCAAAGGGATAGCCCAATCTATTCTTCCCTTGTGTTAATCAATTTAACCAACGTTTAGTAAGCAGTTAGCATACAAAAGGTATTATGTTATGAATAGTAGGAATGCCAAGGTAAATAAAACAGGTTCTCTTTTCTCAAATAGTCCCTCTTCCATGGTGGAAAATTAAATTAAACAGTTAACAAGGCCTAATTATTAAACCTAAGATAGAGATATAAAGTATTATGAGAGTTGTCATACACTGTAGAATCTTGTGTGATTTAACTCATCTCTACATACATTTGCATATTATAGATAAGAACCATAATCATAAAATTATCTGCTCAGGGCATCTGCCATAATATCATAAAGCTGTTAGGCAATGTTAGGATTTGATTATCAGAATTTAATATCTTAGAAATATTCCCCTGTATCTGAAACCAATGTACTCATTATTAACCACATTTTTCATGGATACAGTAGCAAAGGTGAGTGATTTACTCTTAACAGGAATTCTCAATTCATTATTTCTGGAGTGTAACATGAATGGCGAAGGCTAAATATTTAATTTAAAAATCGGGTTAAAGAGACGGCCAAAAATACATGCCAATTCAGCCTGAATATTTGCTCTCAGCATTAACATCAACCCCCAGAATCCACAGTCTATGTAAAAGAAATGAGGACACAGTGAGTGAGTAAGTGGCATCAGTTTTAATGGGAGAATACTGTGGAGTGTGCTCAGCTTACCTCCCTTCTGATTTCTTGATATGATTTCAAGGTAGAAAGGCGTATAGAGGTAAAGAAGACATGACAAGGTATTTGGTATGTAATTTTCTTGAAACCTTCCACTAACTCATTCCAGTGACTTTTTTTGTTCAAATAATTTCTCTTTTTTTCTGCTACCCTTCTGTCAAATCTCAGATTAAAATGAAAGCAGAGTTAGGAAAGAGTGATATCCTTTGTATGTTCAGTGTTCAAAAGTTTCTGAGGTCACACAAAGATCTATATATTTCCACATAGTTAAGTGCCTTGGGGAAAGCCCCTCCCAATTTTCTGTGATTTTTTAACGGTATGCAGGCAAATGAGATGCCAATTAGTGAAGCGTAGAAGGAGTGAGGCTGTAAATTAGAAGTTGAAGAAACTGACTAAAGGACACCACAAAGATGCCAAATAAATTTGAGGGAAAATAGAAATAACATTTAATTAAAAGCACACAATGTGATTATTGGTGTGTTTTTAAACCACATATTCAATAGGTCTGTGATATAGTTTTTAAGTATCCAATTACCAGAGAAAACCTAGGGAGTCAGAAAACAGGCAGAGACAAGCTATTCCATAAGAACAATGCATGATTAAAAACTATGTAAGAAATCATGGCATGCTGCTACTGGCCTCCGTGTGTAGGGTGGTAGATGGAATAAACAGATCCTGCATCCCTGCCTAACTCTACTACTAGAAACGATGCTATTTCAGGGATCATCGGTTCTTCCCCACTGTCCTGGGAAAGCCTTGAACAGACATCATTTATCTATTGACATTGGGAGATGTGTAACATATGTTGGCTGAATTAATTAATATATTGCGCCTTGCAATATAGCTACTGTGGCCACAGTCTAAAAAGGTAATCAAATATATGCTCCTACCAGGCCTTTAGAAGATCCACCACACCACTGCCAGACACAGTGAATGAAGTAGCAATTTCTGTTCATCCAGTTCAGAGGCTCCTCTCTTCATAGAATGTCTGAAAATTCAGACTAGGTTTTTCTCACTTGCAAAGTATTTTTTTTAAATCTAAGACCTTTTTTTACAGGGTGCTGCATACTTTTCTTAGCACCAAGAAATTTGCATGCTTAAACAGTGACATCAAAACAAACCTAAAGACTCACAATAGAGCCTAAAATAGAAAGACAAATGACATGAATTATTATAGAATATGCAAAATTTGCCCCATCTACATGTTTGTGATAATGAGAGCAGACAAGGAAGGGAGTTATTTAAAAGTAAAAGATTTTAATCTCTCTATTTTATAATAATGATAAATGGAGTATATAACTTTTAAAAATTGTGAATCACTATTTTGTACATTTAAACTTATATAATATTGTACATCAACTATACCTCAATTAAAAAAAGAAAAAAGAAAAGTAAAATATGTTATTTTAAAATATATTAAATGTTAGTTATCAAATATATATAATTTTTTAAAATTCTGTTAGATAATAAATTATGAAATTGACAGAATTTAGTTTCATTAAAATGCTTCTACCCCAAAAGCATTCCCCCCAAGATTTTGGACACTCTCCTGTCTATCCATGAAAACAAAGACTGTGACTCTAGAGAATACAGTATTTAAGGAATAAAAGTAATAATAATAACAATAACTAATATTTATATAGCTCCTACTATGTGCCAAGTACTGTTCTAAGTACATAACATAAATTAACACAGTTCATTCTCACAGCAGCCCTATGAAAAAGATGCTTTTTACTGTCTTTGCTTCACAGATGAAAAGTCGAATGCTCTGGCAGATCATAATTACAGGCATACCTCAGCAATATTGCAGATTCCGTTCCAGACCACCATAATAAAGCGAATATCAAAATAAAGCAAGTTACATAAATATTTTGGTGTCCTAGCACACATAAAAGTTATGTTTACACTATACTGCAGTCTATTGTGTGCAATAATAGCATTATGTCTAAAAAAATGTACATACCTTAATTAAAAACTACTTCATTGCTAAAAAATTCTGATCATCATCTGAGCCTTTAGTGAGTTGTAATCATTTTGCTGGTGAAGAGTTTGAAATATTACGAAAACTACCAATATGTGACACAGAGTTACAAAGTGAGCAAATGCTGTTGGAAAAATGGTGCCTAGGCTTGCCTGATGCAGGGTTGCCACAAATCTTCAATTTGAAAAAAAATGCAATATCTGGGAATCTCCATAAAGTAAAGTGCAGTAAAACAAAGTATGCCTGTAGTAAGAATCAGAGCCAGGATGTGAACTCATATACTCAGGATCCATAGTCTGTGCTCTTAACTCATAAGGAATAGGCAAGGACAAGTCAGTTCCCTTAGTAAACAATGTATCCAAAAGGAACCACATGGCATATTACAACCTACTTCAACAGTTATATGCTTAGCATGGGACAAAAAAATGAACACATCAAAGAGGCAAATTCCCCCATGACTGACTTCAGTCACCCTGGCATAAAGCACTCTACTCTCAAGCTTCGTCACCTAATCTCACAGTGTCAGGTTGTATTAGCTTCTTATCGGTGTTGTAATAAACTACCACAAATGTACTGGCTTAAAACAATGCAAATTTATTATCTCATAGTTCTGGAGGTCAGAAATCTCACTGGGCTAAAATCAGGGTGTTAGTGGGAGGCCAAGGGAACAATCTGTTTCCTTGCCTTTTCTAGTTCCTAAAAGCCACCAACATTCCTTGACTGTGGCTGCATTCCTCCATCTTCAAGCCACCAACACTGGGCTGAATCCTTTTCACGCTGCTATTTCTCTCATTTCTCAGGCCCCTGGTGATTACATTGGGCCCGTACATACAATCAAGGATAATCACAAGGTCATCTGAATAGCAGCCTTACTTCTCCCTTGCCATGCAACATAACATTCACAGGGTGAAGGGATTAGGATGTGGGGAGCCACTATTCTGCCTACCACCTGGACATACGAAGATGTGTTCATGAACGTGAGAATGAAGGCAGAATGTAACCATACAGTTGGTCTAGGAACTGTTCTTGACAAACAGGTGATACGACTTTGTAAATTTATCACAATACTCTTATAATATAAAGTATGTAGCAATCCAAATGCAAAAAGGAAATTTGGCCAATTAAATATAGTTTTTGAAAAGAGCATGGACTGGTTATAAGAACATCTGACTTCAGATTCTCTGTTACTAGTTATACAGTCTTGAACAAGACACTGACAGTGCTGAGGGTCAGTTTTCTCATCTGCACAGTGGGGATAATAACCCCTGACCTTCTTTACACCAGGATTGTTTTGAGGGTCAAGTTAGATTAAATCTTTGTGAGTAATAAAGCCTATGTATCAATACAAATAAAATATGAATATGAGAACTCCCCACATAAGCATTTTTGTTCAAAATATAGTTATTTTTTAAAGGATGCAAATGACAAAGATAATAATAAAAGTATATACCTAAAGCTTCCACCTTTATTTTAAAACCTGCATTCATATTAGTAATAATAACATAATATAATTATTATTATTGAAATTTATCATTTACTACTTTTATAATATCCTTTCAGTGAAGGAAGTCTGTATATTTAGCTCTATTTTATATACAGAGAAACTGAAGCTTAATCTCTTGACCAAGATCACACAGAATATAGACTCATAGAAGGACTAAAAGCTAAAGTGCCAACTTTAAAATCCGTTCTATTTTTGAAAATGGACTTAAACACCAGCCAAGCTAACATTCCCGTTCACATTAAGATCCACCAATTCCACAAGCGGCATGACTTAGAATGACTCAGACAGAAGAAAACGTTATTATACACTGAGGGTACTCACAAAGCAGCTCTATTGGCACAGAGTCCTAGAGTCCTTTGGTTTCCAAGATTCCTGTGTCTAAGGTTTCACAGGAAAGCATCACATCTTAAGAGTGACTCCTAAAAGAATGAAAGAATAATCACCTAAATATCGAGATGCATGATAAAAAGAAAAATGAAAAAGGTATCCAACTCCATCTCTGAAAGACTTGATAGCATGTAGCTTTCTATTGCACTGGCTGAAATTGCTGTTTGCCTTTTCTAAATCTCCAAGGTTTTATTTCAAGGCCCTCTTTAGATATGGACAGACTGTTTAGTTAAATTACTTCATATCACCACTAACCCGTCATAACTATGGTGCGTGCCTTTATATTTTCTGTCCTAAGTCATATTTCCCAAAGTGTAGAGGAATTCCTGTGGAAACATCAAAGAGATTCACTTCAGCCCAAAGTATTTAGGACTTCAAAACAAACAGTAACTTGTCTTTAACTTTTGCGAGACTTTTCTTTCCACTTTTGGTAGGATAATAAATAAATGTGTGTGTATGTGTATGTTTATAAATCAATAACTTGAAATTTTTACATAAATACATTAAGGCTATTTACATAAATGTATTAATTTGAAAACTGAAGAGAATTTCAGTAAGATTATTAAGCTCTAACAATAAATCAGAAAAATTTGTAAAAGATCATCAAAATTTGACCATCAATTCTTTGTATGTTCTTTCATTGTATAGACCTTAAGACAAGTTTTTGACTTCTCTGTCCAATCCCCTTACCTGGAAAAAAAAGGGGATGTAGTAGTATTTAACTCAGAATCAGGACTACTAAATTAAGTCAGTTAATATTTTGTAAAATACTAGCATAGTGTTTGGCAACAAAATAAGAAGAAGAAAAAGAAGAATATAATAAGAACTATTATTATTATTAATAGTTGGTACTTGAAACAGTGAAAAATATTAGTTTATATAGATGAATAAATATTAGATCCTTGCTTATTCCTGACTTGAAAAATATGACATTTATTTATGTACATAAGTCCTATTTGTCTTATTATTAACCAATATAATTAATCAACTTTTAGATATGATCCAGAGAAATCAGATTGTTTTACAGAGTATGGTGTAGTGCAAAGATTATTGAAATACATTTCACAGGAGCAAAGATTAAGAGGAGAGAACAGAGATAATACAATGTCACTGAGATAGCACTTGCAATGTTACCCGGTTTGACCGGATAACTTTGTCATTGTAGTCTAAAACGGAAGGAATTTCACACTGGCAGTCAATCTGCTTACTGTGGAAGTTCCAAGACTATAAAAAGCAGACTATGCACATATAACTGTCTCATTTAGTAAATATCCCATAAAAATTTGTCAATTCTATAATACATGTGAAGAACTTCCTTGTAGTGACAATTAAATTTATTTGAATTTAGAATCAATATTAAAATATATTTTACAAAATTATTGGTATTATTATACCACAATAAGTAAAATTTATAAGAACATAACACCTTACTACACTTAAGTTTTTGCTTCAGTGACTACCACTGAAATACATAACTTTGAATTCATTTCATGCGTAGATATGATGATATACTGGTATTATTTGAGTAATTCACTTTTGTCTGCATAATTACGTTATTTACCCCATGCCCCAAAAGCAATGTCTCTCATATGTTGATTCTCATGTGAGATAAAATAATGTTACTAACATTTGAGAATGAGATAAGGAAGTTTTCTTTCTTTTCCTTTGTATCTTAACTGTAAACTTATTTTAACAGTTTGAGTTTAGAAATTCCCTGATTTGACTCTAGAACATCAGAGTACCAGAATTATCTTAATTTACAGTATTTTGTTGTGAAAAATAGGGCAGCAAAAGTTTTCTCATTTGCTTTATTGTGTACTTTTACTATTATTTTTTTTTTTAAACAGAAACAGGCCACAGACCTTAAAAGGTACGTGCTTGTGAGCTGATATGTGTAAAAAAAAAAAAAAAGAAAGGACTAATTTGACAGTCATGTGATCATATCCATTAAATAAACACTTTTTTTTTTTTAAAAGAGATGTAGTTAAAATGAAATAAAATGCTTTCTATTTGTTTTGGCATGCCTTTTGACCTTCTGAGTAAACTTCACCGTGTACAAAAGTTAGTATATGTGACCTTTGGAAACGTGCATGGCTAAATCACAGAGAAGTTTGACAAAGGCTTTTACTTATTGAAAAAAACAATTTGTGTTATAGGTCCCTTACTATAAAACCAATACCCAAAACTTAGCGCACTTCTAGAAAAGTCCAGAAGCTAAAAGAAATTCCTTGATCCATTATAGTGAAAATCAACATAAACAAGAAAAGGAAGTAAAAAAAAACCCAGGAATCTCTCAGCGCCTGGAAGGTTATATTAATTTCCAATCTCTTATCCAATTATCAGGTAGAAAAAATATAATTTTTTAATTCTGTAATTTCAGAGGCCATTATTTAGGTGATTTAAATGGCCATACTTTTTAGAAGGAACCAGCAGCTATTTCAGTATTTTAATACTTCATGGTGTCATGAAGTTCTATGTCTGGTGTACAGTCATCTCATAATTAATTAACTTAGGAATTTTTGTTGCAACTAAAATACATTACCCAGGGTTCACGATCTTACTTTTATAAAGGTTCTTATTAAAGGGGCTAAGAAGTGTGATGTAGAGGAGGAAAATATATCATTCATGTTTACACATGGTTGGTTACTACCTATTGCGTGATAAAAATTAAAAATTACATTAGTTAAAATAGGTAACTTTATTGATATATTTGACAAAATGGACAAAAAACCCTCCAAAAATAAGAAGCTATTTTAGAAAACATAGTAGAGCTAAAAAGAATATTTAGTACTATGGAAACCACATTCAAATTTTCAGAAGAAACAGCAGATAAACCTACTCTCCTAGGAGAGAGTTTTCCCCTTTAACTTAATAGCATCATCCAATCATATCTGGAAATATTCAGTGTTCATTAGGGCTTAAGAAAAAGTTCCTTGAATGAATTATTCATGAATACTTCAATCATAATTCCAAACTTTATGACAGTAGTTAGCATCAGCAATAAAGCAAAAAATAACTGAGAACCCACCTACTATTTTCTTTTAAATCTCTTTCTCCTTTCCTTTCCTCACAAGCGCAGAAAGCATGTTTGTTTTGGAAGCAAATAGCAAACATTACAAAAGGAGAACTTAAAGTGAGTGATTAATGATCAAGGCAAAAATGTAAAATCACATCAGCTGATAAGGGGCTGACTGACCCAAGGTTGTAGAATGTGAAGGCATTAGGACAAAGCTAAAGAATAAGTCCTTCTTATTCAAAGGGTGATCTTTGAAAGTCACAGGAGGAAGATTCCCCAAAACCTTGTAACATACAACTACAGGAACACTATCTACAGCTACTGTAAGTAGCCATTTTCATGGCCGACTTCAAGAAATTCTATTGCACTCCTTAATAAGTAGTATAACCTAAAATCTGTAAACAAGTACAACAAAATTACATAATTCAAGGAAATGACTTAAACCATCTTAGAATAAACATAAAGTGAAAGACAGAAGAACAGAAATTTGTGATTGCAGAACTTCAGCAAAAATATCGAATGCACAATTCTTGCTCACGTATCTTTGTTATGGAGATGTAAATCACCAGCCTGATAATTGAGAAGTCAAAAATGAAAGAAAATTGATCAGTATTGAAAACAAATATAATTTCTTTAAGTATTGTATTGAAAATTAACCATGAAGAAGGTTGAAGCCAAACCACATTGCAAAAGCATATCTTAATCAGTTTGTCTTGTTGGTGTCACCATACTTTTATGATGCAGGTGGAGGTGGCTATGAGGGGGCTGGCATGGGGAAATGTGAAGAAAGCAAAACGTATAGGAGCTCCTATTAGCTGCTGTCTTCCCTACAGCCAAATTTACATTTATCTTTTATTCTGTGAAACAAAGTGTACACCAGACCCTTTAGCAATATTATTTTTACATATGATTAGGGTGGACACGTATGATGTGGTGTCCCTAACAATGTGCTTCCAAGACCTCCAGCTAGATGGAGTGTAAGTGACCAAGGGCACAATCTGCTGAGCTCTGAAACCCATTGCTGGATTTGCACAGAATTCACACTTCCCACAGGCTGCTCCCAGCCTGCACCTGAGCACAGCAGGGACATGAAAGCAGATGGTTCCTGGGATATATGTGACTCCTCTGATGACTGATTTTGCCTGGGGGGGGGCTTCCACATAACATTGCCTGATATATGTTAGGTGTTCAATATTTATCTTTGGGGAAAATAAACCATTGTTATTATTGAGTTGTCAAAGCCCAGGTTGCTGCATAAACATAAAAAATTAAACTCTGTGTGAAACTTAGTGTTAAGATGATTTTTCAGCTTCCTAATGCAATTCCAGGAAGTTGAAGTACAGCAAATACGTTAGAAAAATACAGAGAGACAGAGTTTTGTTCCATGTAAATATAACCTCTGATAGCTAGAGGTGTCTAAAAGTTAAATGGGCTGCTGCAATCCTCTCCATTACTTTTTGATAATGCTAGCATTCCCATTTTATAGAACAGGGAACACTAGGCTTGGAGAAGCCAAGTTTTCAGGGTTACACAATTTTAGGGGCAGGAGCCAACATTCCAACCTCAATTTTGCTCACTCTTTCCACAACTACCATACAGTTAGAAGATATATCTTTCATAAAAAGACCCTGAGACGAAGTGAGAGAGTGGCATGGACACATATACACTACCAAATGTAAAAGAGATAGCTAGTGGGAAGCAGCTGCATAGCACAGGGAGATCAGCTTGGTGCTTCGTGACCACCTAGAGGGGTGGGATAGGGAGGGTGGGAGAGAGATGCAAGAGGAGGGGTATGGGGATATATATATATGTATAGCTGATTCACTTTGTTATACAGGAGAAATTAGCACTCCATTGTAAAACAATTATACTCCAATAAAGATGTTAAAAAAAAAAAAGACCTTGAATGCTTGCACTGATGAGTGGATGGACTATGTGACGTGTAGAAACACTTCCAGTGCTAAAATCTGATGAATTTTTGGAGAAAATCCACTTGATGATGTTGTATCTCCTTTATTTTCTATAAGCCACCTTTCTTTTCCGTACATTTTGGAAAAAGTAAATCTACAGACCCCATTTATATTTCTTAATTTGTGTTACAGTTATTCAAGTGCTTAGGTAAGACTATGTTGTTTTTAAATACAGCAACAGAAATTAACATCATTAAGTAGGAACCTGTCCTAATAATCAAAAGATGATGATATACAATCCTAAACACTAAATATTAATACAGTGTGATGCTTTGAATAAGTGAAATATTAGAAAAATATGCCTAAGTAATATGTACTAATATCAGTATTAGATTTTTTAAGTAAAATATTATTAAGCAGGTGACAGAACCAGAAGCATAAATCCAGTTATTTTTAATCCAAATCTTATATTGAACGACTGACCAGCAAGGTACCTCCATCAGCTCAACACCTACAGAACTTTGGACAGCGCCACACTCAGCTCAAATATTAATGTGGTTGAAGTCAAATCATGGCACTATTTGGAATCAAAATAGCGAAACACCTTTAAACCAAAGCTCCATTTACAAATTTGAAGCCATCAAATTCCACTGATGCCTCTGTCTCTCATACTCTCAGGCCCTAAATTAACTGTTTCCTCTCATCACTAATCCTCTTTCTCAGTCTCATACTCACACAACTACACTGTGTATTTTTTCCTATTGGTTCATACTCTCCACCCTACCCCACCCCTCTTGATGTCCTTCCCCATATTTTTCACTGTATCCTCTAGAGCTCCCATTTTTTCAAATAAATTTCCTTATTCCTAACCTAGACATTGCATTCTCTCCACGATCTTTTCTCCTTGAAGACCTGACTTAAATTGAGTCCTCTTGAATACATGCTAATTCCATACCATTAGGTCCAGAACAGAGGCTCACCATAATCCTAGTTCCACTCTACATCTTATTGTCATTACTGTTTCAACTCATACAAAGAAATCTTTCTTCATTTAAGTTCATTTCATCAAGCTATATCATCCTGAAAACTTATCATCCTTCAGATCATTTCTTCAAAATCCACTTCTCTTCACTCCAAAGTCTCACCATAATCAATACTGATGATCAATAATCATGCCCTGTGATCAATAACCTAGCCAGAGAATCCACAGCCTCCACTTCTACTCTCCTTGCAGTAACTCACTTCCAACTTGAAGCTAATGGGCACTCTGAATGCTTCTACTACTGGAGTCTTTTTTTTTTTTTTTTTTTTAATTTATTTATTTATTTTTAGCTGTGTTGGGTCTGTCTTCGTTTCTGTGCGAGGGCTTTCTCTAGTTGCGGCGAGCGGGGGCCACTCTTCATCGCGGTGCACGGGCCTCTCACTATCAGGGCCTCTCTTGTTGCGGAGTACAGGTTCCAGACACACAGGCTCAGTAGTTGTGGCTCACGGGCCCAGTGGCTCCGCAGCATGTGGGATCTTCCCAGACCAGGGCGCGAACCCGTGTCTCCTGCATTGGCAGGCAGATTCTCAACCACTGCGCCACCAGGGAAGCCCCCACTACTGGAGTCTTAAACATTGACATTCCAATTCCCAATTAGCTTCCCATCTTTTATACAACACTAAAAACCTTATTTCCATCAATTCTGTCCTGGAATTTCCTTGAAATTTTCCACTGCTTTGACACTTATATCTTCTCCCAAACTATTAGAGCTTTTTATCCTCAATTTTTTTTCTACTCAGCTGCAATGTTGATCTTCATTCAGATCCTAGTTCTGCTTCTCATTGGTAAAATATCTTGGGAAAATTCCTTAACAGGATTCTCAGTTTGTTTTTTAAAATGGGAATAATACTTATACTTCACAGGAAAGAGGGGAATAAATGTGGCAATGTCCATAACGTACTAAGCATAATTCCTAGCACATTAAGCACTCACTAAATATTAATATCATCTATAATCATCAATGTGCTCAGGTCAACTTTGTCTTCTGGCAACAAGGAACCTGAAAATTCCAAACTCAAAATGGGCCCTACAATTAGAGTACTAAGTAGAGCTTTAAAAAAATAAATTAACTGCACAGATGGATGCCAATACACATTCATAGATTTCAGTTTTAGCAGGACTCTCAGTGCCTCTTCAGTAAGCTTTTTTCACACCTCTTGGTACCTTCCTCTCCTTTCCAATACAGTTCTAAACAGCTTCCTCTCCTCAAGTTTCCTAACCACTCTGTCATCACATGTGGTTGACCAGGCTTCTTATTTGCAAAGAAAATGAAAACCATTAAACCAGCCATGAAATCTCACCAATGTGTTCTTATCTGTGCACATTTCTGTATCTCTATTAGTCCTTCATTCATTCCCTCCTGTCCTGGTAGTAGAGGTAAGCCCCTTCCTGGTCACCAAATAGGCCCTCACCTAATATACGATATGTTCTTGATCTTGGATGGTTTTGTCATCTGTTTTGACCCCTTCCCCCCATCGTTCTCCTCTACTGTCACTTCTTCCCTTGCACTATATGTTTTAACAACACTGAATTAATTCAGTTTTCAGCTTAACCCATGCTGTTTCATACCTTCATGTCTTTACCGCCTTGGTAGAAGTCAGTGCCTATCAAGGAGTCCTTTTCTCACTTTTCTGTTAGCAAAGCTCCTATTTATTCCTCAAGACCCAACTTAACAATTCCTCTTTTGTGAGAGGAGGAAAGAAAGACAAGGGAGAGGATACTGGGAAGTACTGACAGGATAAGGAACTCTCAGGAAAGGTGATAATAGGGAAGCCTTACAATACCTAGAGTTGATAGACGACAATGAGTTTCAATTATGATATCGGATTTCTTGCTTAACTTCTATCTTTAACATACATTTCCACTTATTTCATGAAAAGCATTTCAATGGCTCCCTGAGAGCTAATAAATAGAGTCTCAAGCCTTTCAGATTTACAGATAATTACAAAAGTACCTCCAACTGTCAGGAAATTACCAGTTTTCCATCAGTTTATGAAAAGATTTTGAACGGAGAAGGCAGAAAGAAAAGTCAAACTACAACACACATTTGTTGGTGAGGAAAAAAAAAAACAACAGAGATCATTGACTTTGCTTTTTCTGCAATTTTCACAAATTCCTTAAGTGCCAGTTACTTATAACATCATTATAACACAGGCCTAAGGTAACTTCTGAAACTGAAATTTAGGCTGTCATAACCTTTGAACTACAATAAAGGCAGAACCTAAGTTGCTTTTAACATCTGGTTACGTTTCACGTTGTTTTGCCTTGCTTTGTTTGCCTTTTAAAAATGTTTTTGGTTGTTTGTTTTAGTTTGGCCATTCAGCTTTATTAGGTATAAATTCTCCTGTTTTACTGCTGTTTAGATTTTATGCCAAATGTTAGCAATACATGAAGCCAAATATTCAAACTTATAGAATACTCTCTCAATATTTCTAGTTCAAAATCTCCCACATACTCAGAGTTGCAGCAGGATAGATACTGCTCTCTAAAGGGCAGTGCAATAATCATCTTCATGGATATTTATTATCTTCTGTGAACAGATGTAGGTCATTGTAGAGATAGTTCCAAAGTCACCTTCCAAAGCTGAAATACAGACATGACATTTGGCAAAGTTTCAAAACCTGTTAGGTGTAACATCACAATTTTCTTCAATTCACCAAAATTCCCTTTGTACTGTCGAAAGACTGCTGGAAGAGCAATGCTTTCAAACTGTTCGGCTTGATTACATTGGTGTGGTACCACTTATCTAGAGCTATTTTAAGCATCTTCTTGAGTTACAGTAAGCTATATTGTAAATCTAATTACATTTGCCCACAGGAAAGTAAGTACATGTGAACCCTGCTCTGTAATCTACTTAACAAAAGGCACTGTATTTTTCTTCATAGCATTTATCAAGATTGTTATTACATAGTTATTTATATTTCTAAATGCCTTTGTCTTCCACTATAAATTCCAAAAGAGCATGCAAATGTGTTTTATATGCAGTACCTTGCTCAGTGCCTAGAGAGACAATGAATGTTTGATGAATGAATAAATGAATGAATGAGTGACCACATAAAAGATAACTAAATTATATACACTTATGCTTGACACTTTAAACTCATGCTGAAAATGTATACGTGCTTCAGAGACTCATTGGCATATATTAAAGTGTAGTGTAATGAGGCACAAACTTTCAATTCAAATGGAATGGATTTAATGCCAGATCTGGTATTTAATGAATTGTGTGATCAAAGACAAGTGGAATGAACTCTCTAACCCTCTGTTTTCTCATCTGTAAAATGTGAACAATTGCACTGGATTAAGTATTAAAGATAATGCATACAAAAGTATGCAGCACAGCCCATGACATGGAGCAAGGTCTTAATGTGGTGGGTAATGTCACTTATTAATATTTTATATAGATTTTAAGTGAATTATATTAATCTAAATTATCCAAGGGCTTTTAAAAATTGACAACACAAATCTATTTTGAGCATATGCTAGCAGTGATATTTCATCAATAATTTACAGCATTAAAATGAATTTTCCAACACCTTCGTGTCTATTTTCCCAATTATTATAAAGTTTCAACAAGTTATTTTCAATTAAGTTTCATCATTCTTTACTCTGTACACTCCTTGCAAATTCTTCATAATCATTCAAGAATCCTTCTCAATTGGTCCCCATAACCATAATCTGAATTCACTGTCAGTTCAATTTTCTGGCCTAAATTGCATGCTCTTCCCTAGTCAACTTTCATTTCATTATTGCCCCTATATTTCATAACTTCAACCATTATCACAATGGAAAAAGTAATCATTGCTGAATTGTATTCTCCCTTCTGGACTATACCTTCTTTGAGGCGCTCTATCGTCTGCACAAAGAATTGGATCCAATCTTAATCCTTAATTTTTATTCATCCATTTATGGCCATATACTGAGCATGATCTATGCTCTGTTCTGAATGTCTGTGTCTCCCAAAATTCTATGTTGAAGATCTAACACCTAAGATGATGGTATTAGGAGGTAGGGCCTTTGGAAGGTTATTAGGAATGGGATTAGGGCCCTTATAAAAGAGCCTCCAGAAAGCTAGCTCACTTCCCCCACCATATGAGGATACAAGAAATCAGCAACCTGAAAGAGGGCCCTCACCTGACCATGTTGCACCCTGATCTCAGACTTCCAGCCTCCAGAACTATAAAAGATAAATTTCTGTTATTTATAAGCTGCCCAGTCTGTGGTATTTTGTTATAGCCACCTGAAAAGTCTGAGACAATCTATGTGCCAGACCCTGTGTTGTTGGGTTAGATTGTTACAAACCAGAGCACGATAAAGTCTCTAGTATCAAAGAGCTCACAGACTAATTAGGGGATGCAAAGCTAGAAATAAATAATTATGAAAAATGTGATAAAGGAAATAACTATGCTCATGGCTTTATGAAAACACTGAGAAATAACAATGTGCATGGCTTTATGATAACTAACCAGCCTCAGGTAAGTAAGGACAGGGACAGAATCCTAGAAAAAGCAATGTTTCTTAAAAGATAGAAAGGAACCAGTGAACTAAAAGGAAAAGGGGAAGGACATTCCAGGCCCAAGGGTCAGTATGAAGCAAAGAAACAAATGACAGTGTATTCATACAGGAAACGCTAAGGCAGCAACTTTTGCAACTCTTGTAACATTAGTTCATAAAGTATTACTCCAGCACAAAAATGGGTAGGAAAGGTTTTATATTAGACTGTGTTTAAGTTAAAATAAATTAAGGTTACAATCTTAAAAATCTGTAAATTCAGGGCTTCCCTGGGGGCTCAGTGATTAAGAATCTGCCTGCCAATGCAGGGGACATGGGTTCGAGCCCTGGTCTGGGAAGATCCCACATGCTGTGGAGCAACTAAGCCCGTGAGCCACAACTACTCAGCCTGTGCTCTAGAGCCCGCGAGCCACAACTACTGAGCCCCTGCGCCACAACTGCTGAAGCCCGCGCACCTAGAGTCCATGCTCTGCAACAAGAGAAGCCACTGCAATGAGAAGCCCACACACTGCAATGAAGAGTAGCCCCTCGCTTGCTGCAACTAGGGAAAGCCCGCATGCAGCAACAAAGACCCAACGCAGCCAAAAATAAAATAAATAAATTTAATTAAAAAAAAATCTGTAAATTCAAACATTTTTTTCTTAATACCATTTAAAGCAACATTAGGAAACGTCTGTTTTGTTAGACTTTTATTCAGTGTTTCAGGTCACTTGGATAGAATACTGATATTCCAAAACGGTGGACTATTAGTATTACTGCACATCTTCCCACCAAACAAAACTCTAAACGGCCTTATTAGTAACACCTAGGAAAAGGCCAGAAAGGCTCTCTATAAAGGGAAACTGACGCACATTGGAAAGCACAATCGATAATGGTTTATTAAGCCCTAGGCTATAGAAAAGCATTGGAATTGGCTCCGTCTTTTCAGAAATGGAGAAAGTAAGAAACAATGATAACTGATAATGTTTACCCATGCTAAAGTGACTCCCTGGAAGAAAAGTTATAAAGGGAACATTAAAAAAAAAGAGACTAGCTTTATTTCTATTCTGACACATATATAATAAGAGCCCTAGAAACTATTGCACAGTTATAGAATAAATCTGGAACTATCAAAAAAATTTACTTTTTAATACAAAGAGTTTTGCGTCCCATAATGGCAGGGACTTCATTTTTTTTTGTTCGTCACATTTTCCCCATCTCAAGACAAGTAAGTACTAAGAATTATTTTTGAATGAATGAATACTGTATGAATGCATGTTAAGTATAAGACCAGACTCAGGAGAATCTGGCAGCAAATCAACACACAATGTACTCTGCCCTAGTAGGGGATATAAATGGACAAATTAAAAGGATTGCTTTGTATGAGGTAAATTTTTTAAAAAGTATCATAGGAATAAGGGGTTGGGGGAAATGGTTCTTTTAGCTAATGTGATTGGGGAAGGCCTCTGAGATGGACGAGGTGGGTGCTAGATACAGATTTACCTAAGTAAATACTTTGTGTGTGCTATTTGACTACAACGTATCCTGGCAGCTACCACAGCTCTGATTTAAAGGCAGAGAAAAAGCTTAAAGAGTTTATACAAGATTGTTTCAAGTAATACATGTGTATACAATCCACCTTTAAACAATGCAGAGGGGTTAGGTGCGCTGAGCCTCCATGCAGTTGAAAATCCCAGTATAACTTATAGTCGGCCCTCCGTACCCGCAGTTCCTCTGTATCCAAGGTTCCGTATCCACAGATTCAACCAACCACAGGTTGTGTAGTGCTCTAGTATGTATTTATTGAAAAAAATCCCTGTAGAAGTGGACCAGCGCAGTTCAAACCCCTGTTCAAGGGTCAACTGTAAAAATAAATAAATACATAAACAAACATATACCCAAAATTTTTCTATGCAAATGTTGCCCTCAGTGTTTTGTTCAACTAGAAACCTTTTTAGACTTCTCAATTTGCCCATGTAAGTCATTTTTCATACATGCGGCTCCTCTCAAAAAACCTGTACAACAGAAGTTTAAAGGTTTCTGAGGAGACTTTGCCTAAGCACCAAAATATTCTTTTTAAAATTTTCTTTTTTTTTTTTTTTCTTTTTGAGAAGACATTTAGAATATCAGGCTCTCTATTAGGTTGCCAAGATGAAAGGGGTATTTTCAGTTGTTAATACACAGCAGCACTTGTTTTTGATAGGGGCTGCCAATGACTTTCATTACATCTGTCAGTCAAATGGTAAAAAAGAAAAAAAAATCATTGAAATAAATCCTACACAATTGCAAACATTTGGCATGATAAATGGCTTTAGTAGCCAACAGTGGCATGGATCCTTGTGTTATTTGGGTAGATGGAATCCAAGAGTATTTTAGAGAAAGCACTACATTATTTTCAGAATCTCAGTCATTTAATTTCTTGTAGCAGATGAAAAGAACAATCTCCATGTTTGGAAAAATGAAATTCTAAGGTGTTTTTTTCTGTCAGAGTGCAGAGTTCAAGTTAACATATTATTTCCAATGACAAAAAAGGGACAGTCACCAAAATTTAAATAGAACGTATAAGTTGCAATCATGAAATCCACCCTCCCCCAAAAGTCAAATATTAAAAACAAAGAGTAAATCACAAATTTCCTTTCGGTCTGATTACAAATTGCGTAAGTCTAACGCCTCCTTCGTTTCTAGCAGTATTTCTGAGTTTCCTTACAAGCATTTCAATTTGGCACAAGGCTGAGGTATGGGTTAGCATCTGCTGATGGTGCTGTAAGTAGAAATGTGAATTTTAAGCCCATGATGAGAATGAGCCAGTGACAATGGCTGCCATTCTTTGCTGGCAACACTGTCTTTTCCTAGATCACTTTGGTCATACAGCATGGTTTCAACTCCCTCACTATCACAAAGAGTTTGTGTTGTAGTTTTGGGTTGTTTTTGTGTTTGTTTTATTGCATATAAACAGTAATATCTGTAAGAACATTATAAGAGGAGGAATAAGACAGGAGCACAACAATATACTGTAGCAAACAAAAACTAACAGAGCAAACTAAAGACTAATTTCCAGGATAGGGAATGATAAAATCGAAGAAAGACGGTAAGAATTGCAAGAGCATTATGAAAAATTAGCTTTCAAATCCTGGACCAAGTCTTGGAGTTGCTAAGAATCTTTGGAAAACAAAACCAACATATTTTTTAAAGGCTTCAAGGTCAGAGCCCATGAGCCTAAAGGATTATAAAATTTGGTCAGGTGTGTATTACTGAGTTGATACTTCCCAATGATAGATAAAAACTGGATTGGATTGCAAACTACTAAATCAGTATTTGAAGCTGAAAACAGAACTATGCTAATTCAGATCATGTCAACAACCAAGGTATAATGCAACTCATGTATTAATAGATAAGGTACAGAAATATGAACACATGAAAATACTTTTGCTGTTCTTATAATTTGATATTCATACAAGTACTTAATACTATGTTTCCTATGTTAATTATAAGCAAACACAGCTATCAGAGATTCTAGTACACTTTTTTAGAAACGTATAAACTTTTTTTTCTAAAAGATTATCATGGAAGAGGTTTCAATATTTATACTTGATGTACTGCGAAACTATTTAAGTAATGCTTAATTCTAAGAGATCCAAGAATTACTTGCAGAATATTTAAGAATTAAGAGTCAGGATCTGTCTTTTCTTGGGCCAACCACTAACAAGCTATGTGAATTTGGAAATTTTAGTTAACCTTCTGAAAGTCAAAGTTTCTTCCTTTCCAAAATAGAAATACTTCATAGGTCATTGAAACAATAAAATGATATACCACTTGCAGACAGCTTAGCACTTGATAACACATAGCACTATCAATTATATTTTTTTCAGAAAAAGTTATTAACCCACTGAAATACAACAGAAAAGGAAGTACTATTAAAAACTTTATTTTTAAAATTCTTCCTCCATCCAGAATTGTAGTTCCTATAAAATAAGAATCACAAGATTGGAAAATAATGGCAACTTAAAAAAAAAAAGGCAATGACCACGATAATAGAATACATTCCTATTTTTAGGGGAATGCCAAGACAGAAAGAAGCATGAGGAAACGGAGAAATAGAATGATAAAAGAGCAGGGAGGCAAAGAGGCGGAAATGACTAGTCACTATAAAATATCAGATTATTATTGTATTAAAAGTATTTGGGGAAAAAATTCTCTTGTCCCCAAATGCATTCTGTTAGTGTCCTTTGAGCCCGAGACATTTATGTGGGTATTACAGATTAACATTTAGTGGTATCCTAAATTTATGCACTTTTAACAGTTTTTAATATTTGTGACACATTTCTTCCTTTGTCTTCCAATGTGCACCCAAAAAGATCAGAATGGAAGCTGCTTCTTTACTAAGGGCAATCTGAGGTTGAAACAAAGATAACCTTTCTACTAAACCAGAAAAGACCACATTTACAATTGAGCGGTGTGACTTGGTGATAGTTTCTTCTTTAATACTCAAAAGGTAGAATCTGACTATTTTTATTTTTAAATGTTACGTTTACTGGTTTTTTGTTTTTTTTTTAAAGATTTATTCATTGATTGATTGCTCAATGTTGGGTCTTCGTTTCTGTGCTAGGGCTTTCTCTAGTTGCAGCAAGCGGGGGCCACTCTTAATCGCGGTGCACGGGCCTCTCACTATTGTGGCCTCTCTTGTTGCGGAGCACAGGCTCCAGACGCGCAGGCTCAGTAGCTGTGGCTCACGGGCCTAGCTGCTCCACGGCATGTGGGATCTTCCCAGACCAGGGCTCGAACCCGTGTCCCCTGCATTAGCAGGCAGATTCTTAACCACTGTGCCACCGGGGAAGCCCCAAAGCTGACTATTCTTAACCATGGTCTCCATTTTCTATATAAAGAAATGAGCAAAGAGGTCAGTGGTACTCGACTAGCACAGATCCATTTTGGAAATAGGAACAAAATTTTCTAAGTTTTCAAAATCAGGAATTATTTTCTCACAATCTACATATTATCTGAAAAATAATGTCAGGTCTATGCGCTCAGAGAGTAACATTTGGATTAACACAGTGTGTTTGATGCTACATGAAAACTGAAATCTCTCTTAAATCCATGCAATCAAATTCATAATATAATACATATCCAAAGTGGGTACTTCTTGTTAAATTAATTCAACAGGGAGGCCGTTAGACTGTGGTGGCTGTAATGCTGTGGAGGTCTATGTACGCAAACCAAAATCTATGCTTGTAAGTGCCTCATGGTTATGAAACCAAAACACTAAAGACAACCAATCACAAGCAGCCAATAGGCTGTAAGCCGTAGCCAGCCAACAACTTCCTTACTTTGCTTCTGCTTTTTCTCTATAAAAGTGTCTCCTAGGCTCCTGTTGGTGGAGCACTCCTAACCTCTTCTGGTTTGGTGCTAATTCCGATAGCTTTTTGCTCAAATTCTTAAGAATTTTAATATGCCTCAGTTAATCTTTTAATATACCCATTGTCTCTTCAGCTGAATTTGCCCAGCACCCCTATAATTCTGAAAGTAACAACATCCAATAATAAATTCCTATTTTGTACACATGTTTTGTCACCAAATATAAGAGAAGCACATAGTCTAAATGTTCTGTAGAATAACTTAATCAGAAAAGGCCTGGAAAAATTTTGTTCCATACATTAGCAAAAAGAGGATGATTATTTAACCTCAAACTTCAATAATGAAGATTTTTCTAAATTAAAATTTGTCCTATTTGATTGTTTCTTGATATTAATGCTAGGGAAAATAAGTTCATTTGAGGAAAAAGGAAGTATTCGTGTTTAATTTCTTGGAAGTATCATAATTCTACATAGATCTTAATTTAGAAATTATACAGTTTTGATCATTTTACCTCGTGGCCTCATGAAGCTTGAGCTTCATTTATTTGAAGACTGTTTAATCAATTTTTAATAGAAAAAATAAATTAAAACCTAAGGAGAACAAAACTCACATTCAGCATACCCTACACAATTATTTCAGAGTAAGTGCTTTTTGATTGAAATTTGAGAAGTAACTGTTTAAATATTTAAATATCTACTGAAGACAAAAATACTTCTAAGTATGCACTTAAGATGAATCTTTCTGAGTAACACTGATTTCTAGTATGTCATTATTAACATATGTAAAGAACCTAGAACAGAAATGTTTGAGTGTTTAAGAGTTTCTAAGTATGGTATATAGGCTTCCTACTTCAAAAAAAGGATATAATGATACACCATCGGAAAATTCACCAGCTTAAATATATGGGAAATCTAAAGGATTCTCTCAGGAAATATTTTTCCTGATGGATAGATGAATCAAGTCACAAACATTCCCTTTGCCACCTCTGGATTACACAAAAGTCTTTAGTTTCCATATCCATAAAATTAGAAACCATCTGAAGTGTAGGTAGGTTTCAGGAAATTATAACACAACTCCTCACAAACTCTTCATGAAACTTCCTATTGCATACTTGACACTTGGATTTTCAACTGTAAAATGAGTTTCAAACTGCTGAAAAATGCATGAATTTATTTCTAAATTATTAAGTGAAAAAATGCTGTGCAAGTAATTAATTAGTAAAGGACATTTTAATATTCTCTAATGGTAAAAAGTATTAGACTGTGCTCTCATTTATTGCACTGCATGATTTGTAATGTGTTCTACCACAAGCTCACTTTGTATATAACACTGAGGAATTTGTTTCAGCCGGATTGCCAATGGAAGGAGAATTGAGGAAATAAGTCACAAAGGCAATGTTAATAAGGGGCAGAAATTCAAGCTCTGATAGTACATTCTGTACCTGGATATAGCAGAGAACTTTCCAATTAGAGCCAACAAGTAGAAGGCTGATAACTCCAAGCTGAGATTTATAGGGAGAGGTCAGCAGCATGTAACGAGAATTTGGAGCACATATATCCAGCTGTAACGCCTTTCGTATAAGTATAGCTTCTAATGGCAAGAGCTAATGGCTCCATGACAATAATAAATAATAGTGAGAGAATATTCTAGCCTCAGGCCTCAGAAAAAGAATGGGTGGCATTATACAATTTTCACTAACACTACCTGAAGGAGGACTTCTAAAGGGGTAGTTTCATTCTCCTAAGAGCATTAGCTGCACTAGAATATGGGAAATAACAATAGGCAAGAAACAACCTTTTAGTTGAATTCCCTCCTTTCCTCAATGGAATTTACATCCAGGCATGTCCTTGCTGGAAAGAAAGGAGGAAGGAAGGGAGGAAGGAAGGAAGGGAGGAAGGGAGGGAGAAAGGAAGGAAGGGGGGAAGGGGGGAAGGGGGGAAGGGAGAAAGGAAGGAGGGAGGGAGGGAAAGAAATCCCTGCCCAGGTTCCCATCTCTCACTGTATACCATGCAATAAAAACGTAAAAGTAAATAACACTTAAAAGCATTAGAATTCACTTCTTTGTGTGTGCACCTACCAGGACAGTCTTGGAGCACTCACAATGTGTACAATGTGTATGCGGACACCTGGAGTTGTGCCCTGCACAACCTACAAGGTCATTTACAGGCAGCCCTGAAGCAATATTTAAGAACATGTACTCAGGAGTTGGCAGATCTGGAATCAAGTGATCCTAACCGTATGACTGTGGGCAAGTTAATGAAACTGGTTAAGTTTAGTTTCCATATCCATAAAATGGAGATAATAATATTAGCCACCACCAAAGGTTATTGGAACAATAAATGCAAATAAAACACATAGGACACTACCTGGTAGATGTTAGTGAGCTATAAAACTCAACTGTTGTTATTATTATCACATACCAACTTTTGTGGTTAAGTGCCACAAAAATATATGGAGCTATGTGCTGTTGACACATTATTGAATGTGAGACACCTGGAATTTCAGGCTTTAAACTCTATTGCTAAACATTAATTAACCATATCACTTGTATTTAACCCCTACCATGAAAATACACACAATATTACGTGCCTTTGTGATCTCATAGTAACTCATATGGTTAGTAGTCCACTAGGGTCTGATGTATCTGCAATCTTAGCAACCACGCTGCACAAACTGCACAATACCAAGTGCCACAGCTTCCCCAGAGCCCAAGAAAACAGAATAGAGTAGAACTGATAACAGCAAACATAAGCACAGCGACGTATTAACCAAGAAGACAGCCTAATTTTGTAAAAAGAAAATAAAGTGCAAGCACGCTGTAGACTTTTTTTGAGCATTTGTATGAGCACCAGGAAAACATACTTGGAAGTCTTGTCATATCGACCCCAAGATTGACAGCAGAATTATTATTCTTCAGTGCAGCCAAGGCCTAGAAGTCAGGTATATTATTAACAGCAGAATGGATCCTTCACCTTCAGGTAACTTTCATACAAACCCTTGTCTCTTCCTAATGCCAATGCCTATCAGCCCATTAATCACAGCAGCTTCTTCCCACAGCTCTCTCTTCAAATCTTACTCCCCAAGTGTGTCTCAGCCCAAACTGTACCTGTATTTAGTTGCTACCTTTCAGTGGAATTCCATCACACTGCTGGCTGCTGCTCCTCTTGGCATTTTACAAATGAAAAAGAAATCTGCTGAGTTATTCCAGTTAAGACTGCAGTGTTTCTTAACCTGGGAGGTTTTTGGAGACTTATTTGGCTGCCACAACTGGGAGGGTGTTACTGGCTTCTAGTGGATGGAGGCAGTGCCAGGACTGTGGCAGGCATGGGAGGTGCCTGGGGCTCAAAATTTAAGGAGGCACTCACTCACCCTTAGGGTCACCCAGACACAAGATTAAAGCTCACAGGACCCTGGGAGTGAGTGCCTCCTTAAAACCATGGCTTACCTGCCTCCCTTGCCTCCCTTAATCCCAGTCCTGGGTTGAGGCCAGGGTTGCCTCTAAACATCCTTATAAAAGGGATTATCCAATCCAAGATACCCATAATACTGAGGCTGAGAAACCCAGACTGGTTTAAAGAATCTAAAGAAGATCAGGGTTGGAAACATGATTCCCTCCCTTTTCCACTTTAGGTTACAAATTTAAAATCACACTCTGTTAAATCTAACGTCTCTCATAGTGAAATAATACCAAATTCTACCATGTAGCTTTAATCCATTTTACTCCCATCCACATAGCCTACAATGAAGTTCAGTGAATTCGACCCTTTCCTTCCTGGCCTTTGTACTTAGGCCCCAGCCTTCCCTCTGCTGGTGCATCTCTCACTCACCCTGTTTACCTCTAAGGCGCAGATGCAAGGGTACCTTCCCATCAAAATGTGACTCCTCCCTTCTCAGATCTGTTTCTCTCTCTTGTGTATCTTTCTCTGTACCTTATATTACACTATAGTCATTTATTTGCCTTTTTAATTCTCCCTATCCCTGACCTACCTTCCCCCACCCACACATATAAACATGCACACAAATACACACACACTGACTTAACCTCCTTACAGTCATGAATCAGGTTTTCTTTATATTTACTTTCCCGAGAACCTCTATGTAGAACAGTGCTTTGAACATGTAGAGAACTCAATATATGTTTTAACTGGATCAACGAGGCAGTTATATACAATAATACATAATAGCATGAACCATAATGTTTCCTGTTGGCTATCTGAATCTAAATATAACACTGCGTTACTAGGCCTTGTCGAATCCAGTACCAATTTTCTTCTCCTGGCAGATGTGTCCATCTATTTCAAGTTTGAGATCCCAGAATTCTTGAGGTTTGTGTTCAGTAGGTAACTGACTTGACATTTTGCTATAAACAAAAGCACAGAATGGAATGTATTTTCTTCCCAAAGACCTGTTCTAGCAGCAGAAGAGCTTATGTCTTTGCCTGAGCTATGAGCCTAAACTCAGGAAGAAAATAAATCCAATTCCTAATAAAAGCTGAAGAAATAGCCTTGTAGTGTGTCAAACTCCAAACTCTTCAGGAAGCCAAACTGATGCAGCATGAAAACACGTTTCCATCACTCTCTACCTCACCCTCAACCTTAAAACTAGTCTGAATTCAAAATTTCTAATTTTGAATTTTAACTAAAAATAAACTGACTACCTAAGTAATTAATACATAGCTATAAATATCTTCTATTGAAAAAGGATACAATACACATACAATCAAATTTCCCAGCTATTTGTCCTCGAAACAAATGTCTTATATATTTAGTTTCTAAATATGTGATTTGACAAAAAGGAAATTGAAGGCTTTCCCTCATGGATACCAAGAAACCACTGATTTTAATCATTTAATCCTCTTATCAGAGAATTAGCTTAATGTTTAACTAGCACCTGGAAAGATGCAATTCTGATCTTACAAGTTTATTACGAAACAGTTATCATGAAAAAATCATTGAAGATTAAATGCATGTATATTCCATAAACATAACTTTCAAAACTCGAGGTAACAAAACTACTATGTTAAGTTTTCTCATAGTGCTAGCTGATTCTATGCTAAGTAAGAATCATTTTCACTGTTTAGTCCATAGCCATTAGTTGGGAGAAAGGAGCACCCAGTATAAGCCAAGTAACCTCTATGTGTGTTTCTTTCAACAGCTGTAACAATCCTGCTAAGAGAGGTTTCACCACCTGCCTTTTGCAGATAAGGAAACAGCTCCGAAGAGGTTTAGCAAGGTGCTAATTTTCATAACACTGGTAAACAGTGCTTCTTAAGTATTATCTTCCAACTGTGTCAAAATACTGCTATCTGAAGAATGTTCTGTATTACATTTTAACCTATGAAAGGCAGAAAATCTGCTCATATTTTAAGTGTTCCACTAGTGAACCAATATAGGCCACTTGATGTTAAGCATAATAACGTTCAAGGTAAAGCAAGGACTATGAGCTTCCCAAAGAGGAAATGCACCCCGTCAAGGAAAGAGACCACAGCAGGGAGCCATCATTCTGCTGGAGTATCAGTGGTGTATAAAAAGAGAAGTCTGGGAGAGCCATGAGGTATCACAATTCCCACAAAGTTAATCCAGTTCTCACTCCTTTGTCCCTTGTTTCAACAATTGATGATTTGGGCCTACGGTGTATGACACTTTAGTGACTATTGCATAGCATAGAAAGGTGTAAACATGTTTTTCTTCAGAAAGTTTACATGCAATGCATAGAAAGTTGAAAAGTAAGATAATATATGAGTTCCAAAAACATTATTCAATCAGGGAATGCTATGAAAATTCAAAAGGGAAAACAGATTATTCTAGCTGGGATCATCAGGATAGGCAGTATTGAAAAGGGTGGAATTTGAACTGCCCTTGAAGGACAGGCTAAATATTAATAGATACAGACTGCAAAAGAAAATATACTAAATTCAGAGATCAAAAGTTTGGATGCAGAAAGGCATATAAGCATATTTGGGAAATGACAATAAAATTTGAAGTTGAAGAAATTCTACAGAGGCACACATTCTTAAATGCTTTGTAGCAGAAGGTTTTTATAGCAACAACTTATAAATACCATCAACTACTTCCACTTTAAAGTTGCTCATAAAAATGAATTTATTTTCTTTCATTTTATTACTTATGAGTAGATAATTTTTGTAGTTTCATATGTAATAGGTACACTGGTCGTAATATAATATTTTAAACAAGTACGAGAAGAGCATATCATTTTAATAGTTAAGCATATAGCTTCTGGATAGAAAATTTGATTATCATTTGAGAAATCTGAGTTCTCCAAGTATTGTTCTATCACTGTATAATGCTGAAATGGAGACAGATAGATACAGTTAGATGAAAAATGTTATGGACTGAATGTCTCTGTTCCCCCCAAATTCCCAATGTGAGGATATTAGGAGGTAGAACCACTAGGAGGCAATTAGGGTTAGATGAGGTCATGGGTGGGGTGGTCCTCAGGATGGGATTAGTGCCCCTATAAGAAGAGACCAGAAAACCATATCTATCTATTCCCTCTCCCTTTCCTGCTCCAGCTCCCAATCTCAGTCACACGTGTGCATGCATCATGGGAGGACACAGCAAGACAATGGCCATCTGCAAGCCAGGAACAGGGCTCATGCCAGAAATCAAATTAGCCAGCACCTTGATCTTGGACTTCCCAGCTTCCAGATTTGTGAGAAATAATTGTCTGTTGTTTAAGCCACCTGTTTATGGTATTTTATTATAACAGCCTGAGCTAAGACAGATAAATAGGTAAGTAGACCAACTAACAAACAAATTGTTATATAAATGAAGATAGAGAAGAGTCTTTTGAGAATCAATGTAGTCTTAAAAAGTTATTTATATCTCTAACCTAAGTATGGGAAAATTTAATCTGAATGCTGGGTGGGACATTAATTAATTGATTCATTTATTTATTCAGTTATTATTTACTGAGGACATCCCATATGGTAGGCCCTAAGCTAGGTGCTGGGTTAAAATATACACACACACACAAAGAAATGATGTGTTTTTCTCCTCACTACATAGTGGAGGAGATAGACATATAAGCATATAATTACAGTCAAATGTGATAAAAGCTACAGCAGGGGTAGATTAAGTTCCTATGAAAGCAATAAATGCTTCCTATGGGACTCTGGCATGATTTCATAGAGGAAATGAGAATTGAACTGAGGCATGAAAGACATTCAGTTGGAGAAGAAGAATAAGTCATTTCAGATACAAAGAGCAGAATGTTCAAAGGTATGATTCCTGATGTAGCAAACGATGGCCCTGAATCATTGGATGCTTGTTCAGAAGGAGCAGGAATCGAGACTGGAAACATACAATGGTGCTTGACAGCAAAAGGAAGGCTAAGGATCACAACAGTAAAGGGAGGTCTCTATAGGTTTTTAAGCATGAGAAAGATATGATCAGATGTGTTTTTCAGTAAAATTGCTTTGAGGGCAATGGGGAGAATTACAAAGTGCAGGGAAGAACTGCGGAGTAGTTCAGGTAGAAGATGGTAAAGTTACCGACTAAAGCAGTGGCAACAAGAATGGGAAGAAACGTTGGATTCAAGGATATAGCTTGAGTCTTAAGGGTTTGATGAAAATGTGGTTGTACTAGATGGTAAGAAATGTCAAGAAGGACCTTGTGTTCCCAGTGTGGAAGACTGGGTGGATATTAATGGATTTGAAATACTGGCACAGTATGAATGGAAGAACATCATACAGGCAATGGCCACGCAGGACTGCAGCAAGGGATCAGTCAGGGGAAGGGCTGTAGGCTCAGAAACCACCAGCTTAGAGGGCGGAGCTGAAACTCTGAAGACAGACATGTCACTGAAATTATGAGCAAGGAAAGAAAAACAGCAGAGGTTTTGGAAATAAACAGTGTTAGGTGATAGAAAAAGCAAAGTCTGGGAAAAAGACCAAGGCAGGGAGGGAGATTGTCTAAATGTACAAAAATGTAAAAAAAGAGCAGGAACTGATTAAAGATGACAAATTTATCCAGAGAAAGTCCCCATATTTAATCTTACTTTCTCTGAAGCTTTGTGAGCAAAAATATTTCATTACTTCAAGGTAAGAAGTTTTTCCTCAGGAAGCTAAAGTTTCTCTCTAGAAAAATTAATGACAAACATCAGACGTAAAGATAAATAAATAAAAATCAAAAGATTGGTACACTCACATATATAGATAACTGCATGATAACACGGTTTACATAAGAAATGGATTTGCACTTTATACAGTGCAAGAACTCTAAACAGT
Source organism: Balaenoptera musculus (assembly GCF_009873245.2). Lineage (NCBI taxonomy): Eukaryota > Metazoa > Chordata > Mammalia > Artiodactyla > Balaenopteridae > Balaenoptera > Balaenoptera musculus. Next base: position 47,688,800 of record NC_045794.1, on the reverse strand, counting down.
GGCCTATCAAATTTTATGAACTTCTGAAGGAATTTATTTAAATTTTTCTAATGAAACAAAAAAAGAATGGATTTTGGTTCCGCAGTTGATGTTGTGACATAATGCCACAGGAAATTACTTCTGGTTTAAATCACGAACTGTGCATAAATTCTCTTGGGTTCCAGGTCAATGTATGAATCACAGCATGGTGTAAGTGATATGAGACCTATGGGGAATTGCAAGATTGGCTTCCTTTTTAATGAGGGAAAAGTTTTATTTACAAGGTAACTCAGCTGAAGTAATAACATGAATTAATTTATACACTCTGCATTTAAAGGTCAAGTACTTTCAAGCACTTCTCTCCATGTTCTTGAGACTAGAAAAAAACCAATATTAAATAACATTTATAAATGTTATAAGAACAAAGTCTCTTGTTGGTACACACTGAACTCCCATATAACATATATTCAGATGGAAAGTTTAAACATGTTTTATTCAGTGTCAAAGGAGTTAAAACTGTCCTTGTTCCAATTTATATCCCTTTTGCTTTTACCAGACTTGCTTTCCCTGTTTTTCAATCTGACCAAGTTGTCATCAGCTGTGAGCCTGAATCCAGAGGCAAAATTCTGAGCTCAGGAGCACCCTCTAACACACTGCCAGCAGTATATTCATTTCTGTGACAGGACTGGTTGCTGGCAAGCAGCAGGAACTCCTATGTTTGAGTCAGGCTCTTTCTCCTGCGTATCTGTTATGTGACTGTGAGTCACTTACAGTCCCTCAGTTGTATTCATCCGTAAAATGGAGAGAATTATCGCATTGATCCACCTCACTGAATTAACGAGATGAATCAATGAAAACACTGGGTTGATCGTAAAAGACTGTACAAATGAAATCATGGTTAGTTTTATTTATTCATTTTTAAGTTACCAAGGGCCTGGAAATAACCCAGAACATACCTGCATGTACTAATCTGTGGGGAATTAGGTTGAGTCCAGACCTTCACTTTTATGTTACATGCTCTTCTCTTAAGAAACAAACAAAGCAATCAAAAAAAAAAAAAAAAGCCAAAAAACAAAGAAACCTGAGGAACTTAAAAGGACAGTGAATATGATTCCTTGAAATGTTTAAGGTTTTCCTAGAAATATTTAGGAAAAGAATGACACTTTCTTCTGTAAAATGCTCATGATTCTACCCCTATAATCTGTAATTACACCTACTAACATATTCTGCTTTTACCTCCTTTTTGCTCCTCCCATATAATATAGTGTTTCATACACAGCAGATTGTCAATAAGCATATGATTAATTGCAACAGGAAAATTTCCAGGTGTAACATGTTACATAATATAGCTCAGTCAATGTAATTTTTTAAATACATCTGTCCCTCTACAAATGCCCCAATTTCTTTCCTTTTAATGGCTGAGTAATATTCCACTGTATATATGACTAGAGACTGTCATACAGAGTGAGGTAAGTCAGAAAGAGAAAAATATCTTATATTAATTCATATATGTGGAATCTAGAAATATGGTACAGATGAACCTATTTGCAAAGTAGAAATAAAGACACAGACATAGAAAACAAACGTATGGACACCAAGGGGAGAAGGGGGGGTTGGGATGAATTGGGAGATTGGGATTGACATATATATACTACTATGTATAAAATAGATAACTAATGAGAACCTACTGTAGAGCACAGGGAACTCTACTCAATGCTCTGTGGTGATCTAAATGGGAAGGAAATCCAAAAAAGAGGGGATATATGTATACATAGAGCTGATTCACTTTGCTGTACAGCAGAAACTAACACAACACTGTAAAGCAACTATACACCAATTTAAAAAAAAAAACTGTCTCTTTAGGTAACAATTCTACCATTCAAGTATATTTTTTATATAAAGCAAACTATATTAAAAAATGTTTTTCCCAAACTGACAAATTGTTTTGCTTCTATTTCACCAATCTATATTAGGCACATTTGCTACTGCCTTCCTTTCTTTCAGTCTGCTTCTCAATGATGATAAAGGAACATACCTAGGTAGACCTGCTAGGTAGAACATACCTAAGTACCACATGATCCTAACCCCAGGCTATAGCCAATTAGACCAGGGCTTACATCGAGTGAGAAGGAGAAAGAAATAACTAATATTTATTGAGTAGCCACTATATCCAAGGCTCTTGCTCTTTACTCTTCACGTGCAGTCACTCATTTAACCCTCATTACAACTGTGAGGTAGGGAAAATTATTATCATCCCCATTTACAGATGAAGAAATTGAGTCACAGGAAGTTTCCCAAGATTACAAGGCTAGCAAGATTTGGAGCTGAGCTTCAAATCCAGCCAGTCTAGCTGCAGAACCCAAGCTCTAACCATTGTGGCATGCTGTCCTTAGATAGTATACCACCATACTACCATCTATAGGTGAGGCGAAGACAATTTTATCTTCTATCTCAAGAATTTGAGGTGATACATGGAAAGACTGAGTCAGTTGGATGGTGTTGGACACTAGAAGTGTGAGGTCATTTAGCACTGCCACAGAAAGGAAAATCGGTAGGCCATGGGGGAAGATCAGGGCTGCATTACTCTTCCAGCACGATCTAACTATACTTCCTGAAATTAGGCTCCGAGAAAATCCCCTGTGTTTCCAACTTGAGTTAATTTGTGCAAGTCTCTGTCCTTTATGGTATAAAAATCCCTCCATTGAAAGCAACTAAAAAATTGTACATAAAACAGGAAAACTAGAAGAAAGTAAGAAACATCCAGAAAACGAAACTAACTGAAAGTGGAAACCAAGTGGTTAAGAAGAGTACTTTATTCAGGTTTCCTCTTGGGACATTTGATCAACTAAGTAGACTTGGACTTGGGGTTTCACAGCCCAAAGAGTTGCAATAGATCACAAGGCCCAAGGTCAGCCAGAGATGGAAAGTCTAAAAGGTGATACTCCCTCCTGTGACCCAATAAAACTGTACCATCATTGTACCAGAAATAAGTTTGCAAGTTTGCAATGCTACACACACACAGACACACACACACAGACGCACACACTACACACTGCTGGCAACTGCAAAGGAACCAGTCTGCCTCTAAATTTGGCACTGGTGACAGGGAACAAAAAATATCACCTGAGGATTCATAACCAACAGTAATCCCTCACATGACTTTGCCCTCCAATTTCGTACTATCAAGGTGGTTCAAACATCTAAAAACAGTTTATAGTATTGGGTAATGTCCCAGGCCCTGGAAAAAGGAAATACAAATTCTCTCAACTAAAAATCCAGCTTAGTCCAAGCTTCAAATAATTCTTGCATGATGAAGATCCAAGTAATATTCATTTGCAAGGCATTATTAAGCAAGAACCAGGAGAAACTACAGATAGTAGAATCTGGTCCATAAATACATTAGATAGCAAAATTATCAACCAGAAAATATAAATTGAGTATGCTTTAAACAGAAAAGGATTAAAATATAATTAAACAGTAAGAGACCACAAAGAATTGTACAAGAACTAAACATTAAAAAAAAAAAAACTTTTGCCCAAATATAACTTACTAAAACCGAACAAAAGAAAAAGAAAGCAAATGAATAATAAATACAAAACTTCTAATAGTGGTTAGCTCTGGGAAGGGGTTGGGGGATGGGTGGATAAGTATCAAAGAATGAGACCAGGGAGATGCACATAGGTAAGTTTACATTTTTGTTAATATTCTAATTCTTGAATTCGTTGGTGGGTTCATTAGTTTTCATTATGTTAACAAATAATTAAACATAGCTATGAATGATGAGAGCATGTCACAACCTAAAGATTATGATTAGTTTTTAATTCAATTCTGAATACCTGAGGGCCAAAAGACAAATAATAAAGTAAATATTTTAAAACCAATTACTGTAATTCACCACAATAAAGGAAAAATTTTAAAATCATCTCAAAATTCTACCAAACTAAAAATTGAAGAAAAATTCCTCAATCTGCTATCTATAAAAACAACAAAAAACTAAACAAAAATCTGTAACATCATACTTAATGTTACCCATTTGAGAGATTTGAATATGTGGTTTTAAAAAGACAACAGACATAGTATCATCAACATATAGTTCTTCCTTTAAAATACAACAAAATATACCAAATCCTTTATAGATTAAAAACAAATGGAGCCCGTGAAAGAAGAACTGAATGAATAGAGATAAATCACGCTCATGAATTGAAAGTTTCAATATCATAAAAATGCCAAGTAGATGTATTGATTCAAATGCAATGAAAAATGCCATTTTTTTTTTTACTTGAAAACCTGAGTCTAAAATGTATTGAAAGATCAAAGGCCTAGAATGGCAAAGTCATTTCTGAAATAGAACCAAAGGAGTGGGAAGAGCATGACTAAATATCAAGGCTTATTATAAAGCTTTGGTGCCTGACAGTGAGAGGCACAGGTACCAGGGTAGATAAATTCATCAAGGAACACAACAGAAAGCCAGGAAACACACACACACGCACACACATAATTTATTTTTATTTCAAAACTGGTATTATCAATCAGTAGGAAAAAACTGTTGTTCTAGGCCAACTGGTCATCCATATGGGAAAATATGACCCTAGGTTTTCCCCTCACACCCTGCAGAAAAATGAACATAAGGTGAATCACCCTTCATGATAAAACAAAGCCATAGCTCAGCTAGCCAATAGCCACACGGGGCTATTTAAATTTATATGTAAATTAATTGAAATTAAATTTTAAAATTTAGCTCCTCAGTCACATTGTTCACATTTCAAGTACTCAAAAGTAACATGTGGTTAGTGGCTACCACATTGGGCAGTGCCAGGTATGAAATATTTCCACCAGTGCAGAAAGGTCTATTGGACAGTACTGAGGGACATTTACGATAGTATCATTATGACCTTGGGGTCAGGAAGGGATGTATTAAGCAAGGAGTAATAGATTAAACAAACTAGCAAAAAAGGATGAAAATAACTGATAAATTCAGCTATTAAAATTCAGAACCATTTGTCAAAAGACACTATACAGAAAATGAAAAAGAAAGCCTTAATTTGAAGGACGGTATCTGTAATATTTATATATATATATAGAATACATGGGATATATAAAGACTGTAAGCAACAAAAAGATAATCACATAGAAAAATGGATAAAAGACTTAGGTACTTCATTCTCTTTGATGACCGAAAAAAATAATTATAGCCTGATTTATCTTATCAATATATGGAGTAGGTTAGATTGAAATGTTTGACAAATTTCTGTGTTCTATTTTAAATCACCAAGAGTAAGAGGGGAACAACAACATACTTTTCAGCCTGGAAGGAAGATTATACTGGTTTGGACAGCATCCCAGCAACATATAAGTAGGTTGATCATTATGTTTGAACATGTAATTCAATAGATACTTCTAATGTTAGCTTATCCTTAATTAAAAGATAGTTCTCTAGCTTACTTAACAATTTATCTTTACCTTATTTGAGCACATATACGTGGGAGGCACATAGTACCTTTATACCACCTTCTCACTCTGAGTGTAGAATGTGGTGACTAAGGCATTAATTTCATTTACTTCAATCAGAAGAGTCAGAGAACATAAAGATGTGTGTGATTGGAGGATGGAATGGTAAAGGAAATAAAGTTATAAACATATGAGGAAATACTGAAAATACAACTAAAATGCAATTTCCTCAAAGCAAAGATAAATTTTCATCCCTGAATTAACATGAATAGGTATTTCTCTGTGCACCATCCACTTCCTTACCCTCCCCCAAATGGACAGGATAAAAAAAAAAAAATCATACTTTCCTAGCTTCTATGTAGAAAAAAAGTTTTCATATTTTATTAAAACAAATTTGTAAAACTGATGTTTATGTACCTTCAACACTGAAACAAAACTGCACTCACACCACACACCCAACTGGTCTAATTTGCACTGTCTTAGTTTTAACCAAATTGTTAGAGAAGCATTAAAGGAATGTTGACCTTTTATTCTGGCATATGGTAAAACAATAACAATACTAAACAACTTCAAAAAAAGTTTAAACTAGCTATCAATTAGTACCACAAAATACCAAACAGTAACATGTGATAGTTTGCTCACACTCAGACAAGGCAGTGTAAGGGCCAATGATTCTAGAAGTTGACTCAGTCTGTCAGAAAGAAATAAACAATGGGGAACACTCTGTATGTGGATCTCAAGAAACTATGACGTGATTTCACCTCTCAAGGTCTTTGTAATCTAAGAATGAGAGGAAAACAATTAGTAGCTTGGCAATTCTGATACATGGTGAATAGTGTTAGACATCTGCACAGAGAATGGGACATTCAAGTCATATTAAATATCAGAGGACACAATTGTCAGTAACGGGGCACCCCATTCCAGCTTAGTCTCACCACTTCCTAGACTCCTGGGCAGAGACTAATTACATATTCTGCCTCTATTCAGATTGGCCTGCAAAACCAGAATATGTTTGGGCTGGGTTTGTAAATACAATCAGTGGGCCAACTGCGTAGCTAAGGAAAGCCGACGAAAGGCCATAAACTCAGACATTGGTGTGAAGGGTAATTTTTTTAAAGTAATATTATGACTAACAAAAAAATATTATAAATATTTCTCCCAGTTTGGAGGGGGTGGTCTTTTGTACATAATTTTATGTTCTGATCAATAATGTGATTCCCTTCTGAGATGTTTTTTTTTTTTTAAGATTTTTTTTATTTATTGATTGATTGATTGATTGATTGCTATGTTGGGTCTTCGTTTCTGTGCTAGGGCTTTCTCTAGTTGCGGCAAGCGGGGGCCACTCTTCATCACGGTGCGCGGGCCTCTCACCATCGCAGCCTCTCTTGTTGTGGAGCACAGGCTCCAGACGCGCAGGCTCAGTAGTTGTGGCTCATGGGCCCAGTTGCTCCGCGGCATGTGGGATCTTCCCAGACCAGGGCTTGAACCCACGTCCCCTGCATTGGCAGGCAGATTCTCAACCATTGCGCCACCAGGGAAGCCCCTGAGATGTATTCTTATTGTACACTTGATTTCTCTTCTTCACAAATGTTTGCCTCCTACTTTCTCCTCTGCTACACATGCTCTGATTCATTTTCTCTTGCCAATTTCCTGTTTTCTGTGCCTTCCAAAGAAGACACACATGTCTAATGCAATATTGTTTTTATAGTGGTAAAATTACAGATATTTTTGCAAAACAGAGAACAGGAAGTGATTAGAAGGGCCTTCGTCACCAACGTTCCTGACTAATGAAAAAGCCAAGAGAAATGTTATAACTTTTTAAGCACCACATAGCGAAAACTGTTCTCAATCCACAGGTAAGACCACTTGGTTGATGTCTTCGTCCTTAATATTAATTCCAATGCAGACCACATTGTGCTGCTTTCACGTGCAAATTTTTCATAAACACACCTCATTATAAATTCAGTAGTTACTTGGACCTTTTCAGAAAAAAAGGGTTTTTATATGAAGCAGTAAATAATTTCCAAGTTGATGTATTCTGCTTTGCATCTAGAATCCCAGCAATGAATCTATAACACTCAGAGTTCTTTATGCAGGCAAAACCTAGAATAACATGAATAATCAAATCCATTTCATGGGCAGGGATCTATGGCTGCAAGGAATCAAAATTCACTCAGTGTAGCTTAAGGAAAAGGGGAGAAAAAAAAACCAAACAATATCAACACAGAACTCAACTGTAGAGTTGTTAGGCAGCTGCCTCCTCTGTCTCTTTAGGGCCCTGAACGGGTTCAGATGCTGAGTATAATCTAAGTGATAAAATGTGGAATCTAAGGTTAGAGTGTCTAGTCTCAAACATTATCTCTATTATTTACTAACTTTGTGAACTGTGGTGAGTCACTTAATGTCTCAGTGCCTTGGTTCCTTTTTTTGTAAAAAAGTAGTAACCACTTTTCTTATAGGATTAAACAAGATAACGCATGTAAAGGGCTTAGGACAGTGCCTGAGACAGTAGGCACTCAATAAATGAAAGTCATTATGATAACGTAATTGTAACTGCTTCTTTGGAGCATATGCTCTGTGTTCTCTCTGCCTGGCAGCTTCCTCTATTTGCACATGTGCCAACATAGCCACTAGATCAGAGTTACTGATTTCTTACAACTCCAGCGCCCATCATTTCTGATTTACTCAGCCCACGTCATGTGATGTACACATGGCTCTCCTCACTAGGGCTGTGGAAAGGGACAGATTCCCTCAGGATCTGTCAGCAGGGAGCCAAAGATCTGCCTTTCTGGTGTGAATGTTTCCAATTCATAGATTAATAAAATTCACAGGCACTTTCCCTCTCAGGTTAATATTAAAATAAACTTACTAACAAACAAAGCTGGCTAAGAAAAATATGAGCTGCTTGTAAGATGGTAAGTAACTATATGCCTGCAAAGCAATCAACTGAAGCTAGATAATCACTTTTAATGGATTCAGTAGGATTAATACATGGGGTGAAATAATGTGCTTAAATAACCTCTAAGTTTCTCTGAGTAAATGATTCAGTTTACACAGACAGAGTGTGTAAAATTGGAAGTCTTCAATACAAGTCTGCAATTTAAATGTGCCTTTGTTTGAATCCTACAAATCTGAAAAGGAAAAGGGTTTACCTCACAAATCAGATTAGGTAAAGGTTAAATGCCCACTTCAATAGGAAGTATCTGGTAAAATCTTCATGTTTAAGTAAGAAGTCACTCAATGACTTTAAATGCTCAGTTTAGATACATCTAACATGTAGAGTTTTTAGGGTAGTTGAAAAATTTTAAAAAATTTATAAAGTAAAATTTCCATGAAAATTTTCTTTATAATCAGGTGTTGTAAATGGGAATATATAGGAACAGGTAAAAATATATATAAATCACAAAATTATATCAGCATAAAATTCTACATAGAAAACATAGCCAACTTCCAAGTAAAACAGCATTTCTACTATCAAAGATATCACTTATTATACCAAAATTTCATTGTAGATAGGTGACTCCCACAAAACCAAGAAAAAAGTGAGTTGTGGGTAGGAAGATGGGGATGATGGTGTCAGTGGTCAAGAGTCAACCATTTCTCTTTGGAAGTTCTTGACCTTAATATCTATGTGTACTTTATTACCAGAGGCACTACTAAGAAAGGAAGATCACACACAATAAGGGTGTGATTACTGAAAAATTAGTACTGTTAACTGTCATGCATTTTAGACTTGGAGGGGAACGTTCTACTTTCAAAGAATTAGTTTTTGCATAATCTTTATTTTCACCCTTCCTTGAAGGGTACGGGAAATGTGGAAGGAAAGTCCAGTGTGCTGTTTCCGTAGACCGGCAAACATTAGTCAAAATTTACGAAGCCTTGTTGTGGGCTTGAATGCAGGTGACTTTTACTCATCTTTTAACCCCATTATTGAGTACAACAATATTTTTAATTTCATTGGTCTCAGTCATGCTAGAAAAGATGGAATGAGCTTACATGGAAACACAATTAGCAAAAAAATACTAAGCATCTGTATTTTTAAATCTATTGTATAAAATAACATAGCAATCTATGTTGGTTAGCCATGTAGTTTAACAAATGTTTGAGTATGTAATATATGGAATAAAGCTTTAGAATATGGTAAGAAAAATGATCTAGGGATGCTGAGTCGTGTGTTTAAGGAAATCTATGAAGTCTATTTAGCAGATAAGCATATAAATGGTATTGATAATTAAGCAACTCAGTGACATGGCCACAAGCTATAATGCTATAGCTGTAAAAGGAAAGATAAAATGGGCTACAGATGTCAGGGAATAGTTCCAATATTTTTTTTTCTTCATATTTCTGCAATACACAGTAAATGTCTTTGTTTCCTGTGAAGCAAAAAAAGAAAAAAAAAACCCACAAAACCCTCAAGGATTGCACAAAATTTGGTCAGTTACTTAACAATAGTAAAATAAAGCTATATTTCATTTAAGAGCTTTTAGCAAAGGCGTTCAAAATTTTAGAATGCCTCTATGTATGATGTGGCAATCCATAGAAATAAGGGAACCAGATGTCAGTAAAATAAATGTTTTTCTAATGATTAAAACCTCAAGGTTTGGGAAGGCAGAGTGATTCTATGAATAATAAACAAAGTAACCATAGTGACCTCATATGAGAAGTGTTCATTTAGCTCCCTAATAATGAAGTTATATTTAAATTATTTAAAGTAGATTAGGCCAGAGCCCGGGTCTCAACAATTAATTCCCCACCTCAATAATTCCATACATTATTTTGCTTTTATTATTGTTATATTAATATAAAAATTTTAGTAACCCATATGATTTTTTTTAATAAATTATTTATTTTATTTATTTATTTTTGGCTGTGTTGGTTCTTCGTTGCTGCACGTGGGCTTTCTCTAGTTGCGGTGAGCGGGGGCTTCTCTTCGTTGCGGTGCACCGGCTTCTCATTGCAGTGGCTTCTCTTGTTGCAGAGCACGGGCTGTAGGCACACGGGCTTCAGTAGTTGTGGCTCGCAGGCTCTAGAGTGCAGGCTCAGTAGTTGTGGCGCACGGGCTTAGTTGCTCCGCAGCATGTGGGATCTTCCTGGACCAGGGCTTGAACCCGTGTCCCCTGCATTGGCAGGCGGATTCTTAACCACTGCACCACCAGGGAAGCCCAACCCATGTGATTTTGATGTTGGTAGTGTTATTATGAAAACAGGGACAGTGGCTACCTACTTTGATATGCACCGTAAAATACCTGAGAATATATCACATGTTTGAACTATGAAAATGAAATCCAAATTCAGTTACTCTTCAGGCACAGGCATGACTTTATGAATAATACTTTCAAAATTCTATTTCGTTTAAACACATAGGTCTTTTCCTCAAGGAAATATTTTCTCAATGGTGTTCCATTAAATTCCAACGCTGTGAAATTCTGTTCAAAAATGGCATCTGTAATCAAATAAGTTTGGAAAATTCTGAATTTAGGCATTCCCTGAACAGACTATAGTTTGGAGGCTAGTGCCTGTCCAAAGCCAAGTAGCATTTTATGAGTACATTAATAATGATGGATGAGAAGTGTACATATATTGAATAAGAATAAACCATTTTATAAATCTTATGAATGTGCACTAATTTAGGTGATATATTCACATGACTAAAGACTTGTAGAATAGAGCAATAACATGTGCAGATTAAATTTTTTATTTCATTCTTTACGGAGAAGAGGGCCTACTAATAATCCTAGAAAAAAAAAAGTGATTTCATTCACCCTACTTATTAACTCAAAATACTATGCAGTAGAAAAAAAAATCAAATTAATTAGTTAATAAAGTTAGCCAGCCACCTCTCCAAAGAATACATTTATGCCAAAACATATAACAATTAAAATCTACAAAATCTCACTGATTTTAGGTAAATTCCCAGGCAGAATATAACTTTTAACTGGGTAATGATGCTAGAAAATATGCTATTAAGTATAATAATAGAAATGAGTTCTAGTTACCTTTTAAATAATGAACGTTACAGGAATATGGAAATACATTACATGTAGCTTAGCTCTGCCCATGTAATAGGCTTATTCTGTAAATGCTGAAATTCCTTTAATTTCTATGGACTATACTTTTCTCCAGAATAAAAGTGACCCAGTTCCCCTTCCTCAGTCTATTGAACATTATTTTTTACCCTTATTAACAGTTGACTTGAGACAACTTAAACAACTAAAGGACAGAATCAAGCAGAGTCTTAAGAAGATAACGGTAATTTTTACACAATAAAAGGCAAATAAGATAACTTTAAAATCAACTCACAATATTTCTTTTTTATATTTATGAAAAAATAGCTGTTGGAATTTTTTTCATTAAAAAACTAAAATATCTATCAAAATTTAAAATAAACTCAGGAAAAACTAAGAGCTTACTTATAGAGGATAAATACAAATTTGACACTTTTAGTGGTCTACCCAGAATATCTGAATTGCATGACAAATGATTATTGCTGCCATCTAATTTTTTTAGTTTTGTTCAAAGTAAATGATCAAATGGTTTGGTCAGAAGCAAACAAGATAATTCCCATAAAAAGATGTTATTTAGGTACTATCAGAGTGCTTCCTACCTTCAGTAAATAATAAGTGCTTCCGACTCTGTTCTCTGACAAGTAAAATGCTGTACAATGAAATCCCTACTCTATGTATTTATAGCTAAAGGTTACAGGCCCAGGGTGGTAAAGCTAAAAGCCAGTTACTTTAGGCATCATGGTGTTGCATGGTCTTTATGGTTTTCTTTGTCAGTCTGGCTTCTGGCAACTGTTAGGTTCCCACGACTATTATTTGTAGTTCCTCCTTCCAGTAAAACCAAAGGGCATTTCAGGGGACAGTCACTAGGTGCTGGCCAGAGTCAATGCCAAGATCCAACAAAGTCAAGTCATGGAGCAGGAGCGAGGCCTGGGTCCAGGATGAGGCAACAAGCAGGCTCCAGGAGGCGAATCTTTTTAGACTCTCCAGAGCTTTAAAGCTCACAGAAAAATCCACATCTTAGGTGTTCAGAAAACACAAATGTCAGCGGCACAAATGTCTTTATGTTGCTTAGGACACTGTTCGAGCAACATGCCAAAGGCAGATTTCTGGGGCAATGGCAACAGCATCCGTGACACTCCGAGAACAGGAACAGTCACTAAAGATAAGAATGCCTGGTCACTTCGCTGGTATTATTATTGGCGCAATTATGTGACTACACGGTGCACCCGTTTCACAGAGGCAACAAATGCAGCATCTGAATTCTTGCCAATCTTGGCACACACTTCTCTCCACATACCTCTTTTGAATCCTATCAGGAAACTACTGCTACAGGAGATTGTGGGGGGGGAAAAAAAAGGTAAAAGTCAATGTCAAGCGAAGGAAAAGAAAGTTTTTATTAGTGATCACTGACATATTGGAAACAAAAATCACATTGTCAAATTGAGAAATTATGAGGTTGTGTATGTTTTTATTTTCAGATTTCTAGGAATTTGAGAGAATTCCCAGGAATGTAGAAAGGAGATGTCTGAATAAGCAAATAATATACAATTTTTTTTTGAATTTTATTTTATTTATTTTTTTATACAGCAGGTTCTTATTAGTCATCCATTTTATACACATCAGTGTATACATATCAATCGCAATCTCCCAATTCATCACACCACCACCACCCCCACCTGCCGCAGCTTTACCCCCTTGGTGTCCATACGTTTGTTCTCTGCATCTGTGTCTCAATTTCTGGCCTGCAAACCGGTTCATCTGTACCATTTTTCTAGGTTCCACATATATGCATTAAAATGCGATATTTGTTTTTCTCTTTCTGACTTACTTCACTCTGTATGACAGTCTCTAGATTCATCCACGTCTCTACAAATGACCCAATTTTGTTCCTTTTTATGGCTGAGTAATATTCCATTGTATATATGTAGCACATCTTCTTTATCCATTCGTCTGTCGATGGGCATTTAGGTTGCTTCCATGACCTGCCTATTGTAAATAGTGCCGCAATGAACAATGGGGTGCATGTGCCTTTTTGAATTACTGTTTTCTCTGGGTATATGCCCAGTAGTGGGATTGCTGGGTCATATGGTAATTCTATTTTTAGGTTTTTAAGGAAACTCCATACTGTTCTCCATAGTGGCTGTATCAATTTACATTCCCACCAACAGTGCAAGAGGGTTCCCTTTTCTCCACACCCTCTCCAGCATTTGTTGTTTGTAGATTTTCTGATGATGCCCATTCTAACTGGTGTGAGGTGATACCTCATTGTAGTTTTGATTTGCATTTCTCTAATAATTAGTGATGTTGAGCAGCTTTTCATGTGCTTCTTGGCCATCTGTATGTCTTCTTTGGAGAAATACCTATTTAGGTCTTCTGCCCATTTTTGGATTGGGTTGTTTTTTTAATATTGAACTGCATGAGCTGTTTATATATTTTGGAGATTAATCCTTTGTCCGTTGATTTGTTTGCAAATATTTTCTCCCATTCTGAGGGTTGTGTTTTCGTCTTGTTTCTAGTTTCCTTTGCTGTGCAAAAGCTTTGAAGTTTCATTAGGTCCCATTTGTTTATTTTTGTTTTTATTTCCATTACTCTACGAGGTGGATCAAAAAAGATCTTGTTGTGATTTATGTCAAAGAGTGTTCTTCCTATGTTTTCCTCTAAGAGTTTTATAGTGTCTGGTCTTACATTTAGGTCTTTAATCCATTTGGAGTTTATTTTTGTGTATGGTGTTAGGAGTGTTCTCATTTCATTCTTTTACATGTAGCTGTCCAGTTTTCCCACCACCACTTATTGAAGAGACTGTCTTTTCACCATTGTATATCCTTGCCTCCTCTGTCATAGATTAGTTGACCATACGTGCACGGGTTTATCTCTGGACTTTCTATCCTGTTCCATTGATCTATATTTCTGTTTTTGTGCCAGTACCATATTGTCTTGATTACTGTAGCTTTGTACTATAGTCTGAAGTCAGGGAGTCTGATTCCTCAAGCTCTGTTTTTTTTCCCTCAAGACTGCTTTGGCTATTTGGGGTCTTTTGTGTCTCTATGCAAATTTTAAGATTTTTTGTTCTAGTTCTGTAAAAAATGCCATTGGTAATTTGATAGGGATTGTACTGAATCTGTATATTGCTTTGGGTAGTATTGTCATTTTCACAATATTGATTCTTCCAATCCAAGAACATGGTATATCTCTCCATCTGTTGGTATCATCTTTGATTACTTTCAACAGTGTCTTACAGTTTTCTGCATACAGGTCTTTTGTCTCCCTAGGTAGGTTTGTTCCTAGGTATTTTATTCTTTTTGTTGCAATGGTAAATGGGAGTGTTTCCTTAATTTCTCTTTCAGATTTTTCATCATTAGTGTATAGGAATGCAAGAGATTTCTTTGCATTAATTTTGTATCCTGCAACTTTACCAAATTCACTGATTAGTTCTGGTAGTTTTCTGGTGGCATCTTTAGGATTATCTATGTATAGTATCACGTCATCTGCAAACAGTGACACTTTTACTTCTCTTCCAATTTGGAATCTTTTATTTCTATTTCTTCTCTGATTACCGTGGGTAGGACTTCCAAAACTATGTTGAATAATAGTGGTGAGAGTGGATATCCTTGTCCTGTTTCTGATCTCAGAGGAAATGCTTTCAGTTTTTCATTTCACCATTGGGAGAATGATGTTGCTGGTGGGTTTGTTGTATATGGCCTTTATTAGGTTGAGGTAGGTTCTCTCTATGCCCACTTTCTGGAGAGTTTTTAATCATAAATGGTTGTTGAATTTTGTCAAAAGCTTTTTCCTGCATCTATTGAGATGATCATAATGGTTTTTATTCTTCAATTGTTAATATTGTGTATCACATTGATTGATTTGAATATATTGAAGGATCCTTGATCCTGGTGTATTATCCTTTAATGTGTTGTTGGATTCTGTTTGCTAGTATTTTGTTGAGGATTTTTGCATCTATATTCCATCAGTGATTTGGTCTGTAATTTTCTTTTTTCTGGTAGGCTTTGTCTGGTTTGGGATCAGGGTGATGGTGGCCTCATATAATGAGTTTGGGAGAGTTCCTTCCTCTCAATTTTGTGGAAGAGTTTGAGAAGGATGGGTGTTAGCTCTTCTCTAATTTTGATAGAATTTACCTGTGAAGCCATCTGGTCCTGGACTTTTGTTTATTGGAAGATTTTTAATCACAGTTTCAATTTTCATTACTTGTGATTGATCTGTTTCATATTTTCTATTTCTTCCTGGTTTAGTCTTGGAAGGTTATACCTTTCTAAGAATTTGTCCATTTCTTCCAGTTGTACATTTATTGGCATAGAGTTCCTTGTAGTAGTCTCTTAGGATGCTTTGTATTTCTGCGGTGTCTGTTGTAACTTCTCCTTTTTCATTTCTAATTTTATTGATTGGCATCCTCTCCCTCTTTTTCTTGATGAGTCTGGCTAATGGTTTATCAATGTTGTTTTGTCTTCTCAATGAACCAGCTTTTAGTTTTATTGATCTTTGCTATTGTTTTCTGTGGTTCTATCTCATTTATTTCTGCTCGGATCTTTATGATTTCTTTCCTTCTGCTAACTTTGGGTTTGTTTGTTCTTCCTTCTCTAGTTCCTTTAGGTGTAGGGTTAAATGTTTTATTTGAGATTTTCTTGTTTCTTAAGGTAGGCTTGTATAGCGATAAACTTCCCTCTTAGAAGTCTTTAGCTGCATCCCATAGGTTTTGGATCATTGTGTTTCATTATCATTTGTCCTCTAGGTATTTTTGATTTCCTCTTTGATTTCTTCAGTGATCTCTTGGTTATTTAGTAACGTACTGTTTAGCCTCCATGTGTGTTGTGTTTTTTATGTTTTTTTTCCCTGTAATTGATTTCCTAATCTCATAGCGTTGTGGTCAGAAAAGATGCTTGATATGATTTCAATTTTTGTTAAATTTACTGAGGCTTGATTTCTGACCCAGGTGTGATCTATCCTGGAGAATGTTCCGTGCGCACTTGAGAAGAAAGTTAATCTGCTGTTTTTGGATGGAATGTCCTATAAATATCAATTAATCTAATCTACCTGGTCTAATTGTGTCATTTAAAGCTTGTGTTTCATTATTAATTTTCATTTTGGATGAGCTGTCCTTGGCGTAAGTGAGGTGTTAAAGTCCCCCACTATGATTGTCTTACTGTTGATTTCCTCTTTTATAGCTGTTAGCAGTTGGCCATATGTAGTGGGCTGCTCCTATGTTGGGTGCATATATATTTATAATTGTTATATCTTCTTCTTGGATTGATCCCTTGATCATTATGTAGTGTCCTTCTTTGTCTCTTGTAACATTCTTTATTTTAAAGTCTATTTTATCTGATATGAGTATTGGTACTCCAGCTTTCTTTTGATTTCCATTTGCATGGAAATCTTTTTCCATCCCTTCACTTTCAGTCTGTATGTGTCCCCTAGGTCTGAAGTGGGTCTCTTGTAGACAGCATATAGATGGGTCTTGTTTTGTGTCCATTCAGCAAGCCTGTGTCTTTTGGTTGGAGCATTTAATCCATCACGTTTAAGGTAATTATCGATATGTATGTTCCTATTACCATTTTCTTAATTGTTTTGCGTTTGTTTTTGTAGGTCCTTTTCTTCTCTTGTGCTTCCCACTTAGAGAAGTTCCTTTAACATTTGTTGTAGAGCTGGTTTGGTGGTGCTGAATTCTCTTAGCTTTTGCTTGTCTGTAAAGCTTTTGATTTCTCCATCGAATCTGAATGAGATCCTTGCCAGGTAGAGTAATCTTGGTTGTAGGTTCTTCCCTTTCATCACTTTAAGTATATCATGCCACTCCCTTCTGGCTTGTAGAGTTTCTGCTGAGAATCAGCTGTTAACATTATGGGAGTTCCCTTGTATGTTATTTGTCGTTTTCCCTTGCTGCTTTCAATAATTTTTCCTGTCTTTAATTTTTGCCAATTTGATTACTGTGTCTCAGTGTGTTTTTCCTTGGGTTTATCCTGTATGGGACTCTCTGTGCTTCCTGGACTTGGGTGGTTATTTCCTTTCCCATGTTAGGGAAGTTTTCGACTATAATGTCTTCAAATATTTTCTCAGGTCCTTTCTCTCTCTCTTCTCCTTCTGGGACCCCTATAACGCACACATTGTTGCATTTAATGTTGTCCCAGAGGTCTCTTAGGCTGTCTTCATTTCTTTTCATTCTCTTTTTCTTTATTCTGTTCTGCAGCAGTGAATTCCACCGTTCCGTCTTCCAGGTCACTTATCTGTTCTCCTGCCTCAGTTATTCTGCTATTGATTCCTTCTAGTGTATTTTTCATTTCAGTTATTGTGTTGTTCACCTCTGTTTGTTCTTTAATTCTTCTAGATCTTTGTTAAACATTTCTTGCATCTTCTCAATCTTTGCCTCCATTCTTTTTCTGAGGTCCTGGATCATCTTCACTATCATTATTCTGAATTCTTTTTCTGGAAGGTTTCCTATCTCCACTTCATTTAGTTGTTTTTCTGGGGTTTTATCTTGTTCCTTCATCTGGTACATAGCCCTCTCCCTTTTCATCTTGTCTGTCTTTCTGTGAATGTGGTTTTTGTTCCACAGGCTGCAGGATTGCAGTTCTTCTTGCTTCTTCTGTCTGCCCTCTGGTGGATGAGGCTATCTAAGAGGCTTGTGCAAGTTTCCTCAATACACAATTTTTTAAAACAAAGTTTGATTCTCTAATGAAATGAAGTTAAATAATGAGCCTAGAGATTATCATACTAAGTGAAGTAAGTCAGAGAAAGACAAATATATGGGGGCTTCCCTTGTGATGCAGTGGTTAACAATCTGCCTGCCAATGCAGGGGACATGGGTTCAAGCCTTGGTCCAGGAAGATCCCACATGTGCAGTGGTTAACAATCTGCCTGCCAATGCAGGGGACATGGGTTCAAGCCTTGGTCCAGGAAGATCCCACATGCCACAGAGCAACTAAGCCCGTGCGCCACAACTACTGAGCCTGTGCTCTAGAGCCTGTGAGCCACAACTACTGAAGCCCACATGCCTAGAGCCCGTGCTCCACAACAAGAGAAGCCACCGCAATGAGAAGCCTGAGTACCACAAAGAAGAGTAGCCTCTGCTCGCCACAACTAGAGAAAGCCCACACGCAGCAACGAAGACCCAATGCAGCCAAAAATAAACAAATAAATAAATAAATTTATTTAAAAAAAGACAAATATATGCTATCACTTATATGTGGAATCTAAAAAAATGATACAAATGAACTTATTTACAAAACAGAAACAGGCTCAGAAAACAAACTTATAGTTATCAAAGGGGGAGGGGTGATAAATTAGGAGTTTGGGATTAATAGATACACACTGCTATACATGAAATAGGAAAACAACAAGGACCTACAGTATAGCACAGGGAACTATACTCAATATCTTATAATAAGGTATGATGGAAAGAATCTGCAGAAGAATATATATATATATATATATGTATATAACTGAATCACTTTGCTGTACACCTGAAACTAACACAACATTGTAAATCAACTATACTGTATTTCAATTTAAAAAAATCATTGCACTTCAACTACCTTATATTATTCTGATGCCTTTTAATAACATAAAGAGCATATCAGAACCACTTCCTTTGAAATCATTAATGATTTGATTACAAAAGATGGCCCTTTTTAGGAGCTAAAACAGTCCACGTAGAAACTTTTCTAACCCCAATAGACTATTTGGGGATATTATGTTTGTGTTCAGGATTAATTAATAATTCTTAATAGGATTATTGATCATAATCCTGTGTGTTTTCAACTTGAATCTCTAGTTCCACCTTTGTGGAAGAGGCCCTATGCGTACAGGAATACCTTAGTTGCATAATTTCTCTTTGTTTGAATTACTGGCCTTAGACTCTTGATTTTGGTAAACTACAACTTAAATGCTATAGATTGTCTAAGAAATACGTTGTCTGTGCTCTTAAACTGTCCATACAAGTGTTCAATTAACAACGGAGCATTTCCTGTTTTCCCCATCACTCTGTTCTATAAAATACTATTCAGTAGATGGTAATAATACCTGATAAATTTTCCCACACCTCCTTGATTGGATATCTTTTTGGAGTCAAGGAAGGGACATTTTAATTGCAATGAACAAATTATATTCTTTTTTTAACTGTAAAGAAAAGTCCCATTCACATTGTAAGGGTATCAGACACTGGATAAACAAGACATAGTGTTCAATTCAACTGCTTCACATTTTTAAACATGTAGTACCTCAATCATATATTTTGAAGTTGTTCTACTACAAAAGGAATACATTTTAAAACAATGATGCTAGGATTTCATTACAGCACCATCTTCAAGGTGCTACAGCTGAATGCTCCCGTTCCTATAACAAGGCTAAGGTAAAGAGCTAAATTGCTTATAGTGGGGGACTTCCTTCTGAAAAGTCCTTTTGAAATAGACTTTTGAAATGGACTCAGTGTCAGAGGAACTCTTACACTGAATTTCAAGTTATAATGAAGTTACAGTACTTTAATGAACCAATTATTACTAAGTTTTTTTTTAAATGTGTCATGAATTGTTTTTCTTATTAAGGTATAATTGGAGCTGAATGTACCTGTTTAAAAGAGCATAATCAAGTACTAGAAAAAAAGTAAAACAATATTCGGATCCCAATTTATTTAAACATAGCCTTAATTCAATAGTGTTATCCGTGCCTACTCGATCTTGGCACTAACATCAGTCCCAGTATACACAGTTCATGGAGCTGACATTTTTGAAAGAAGGATTATGTATGTGTGCTATGGTCTGAATGCTTGCGGCCCCATAAACTCATGATCAAATCTTAATGCCCAGTGTGATGGTTTCAGGAGGTGAGGCGTTCGTAAGGTGCTTAGGTCATGAGGATAGAGCTCTCATGAATGGGATTAGTACTCTTATACAGACCCCACAGAGCTCCAGAGTCCCTTCCACCATGCCAGGACACAACTAAAAGTCTGCAACCCAGAAGCAGGCCCTCACCCGACCACGCTGGCACCCTGACCTCTGACTTCCAGCTTCCAGAACGCTGAGAAACAAATTTCTGTTGTTTATAAGCTACCCAGTCTGTGGTATTTTGTCATACCAGCCCAAACAGACTGAGACAATGTGGCAGAGGGACAAAATACAATTTTGCCAACATTTTTCTTGTCCTTTTAATTTTGTCATTTGCTTTTTTGTGAAAGACTTCCAGGTGTGATTTTGATATTTAAAAACATGGCTCTTAAAAAGTAGCACATTTCAGAAGGACAGAATCCTAAGTATTTCTCTTTTATCTTCCCTACAGTTTCCCTTTTCTATAAAATGTTTGTGCAAAGAGGGAGGAATCTACTCCTACCTGGGACAGCTACATGGAACACAGGGGAAAATGTGGATTTTGAAAATAGAGCTTTGTGACCTAACCTACTTGAGATATCAGATACTTCATTTCATTCTAAATTAGTGATAACAATGCCAGATGCCCATATTATAGGGCTGCTGAAGTTGTCAGACAATGACTTTCTGGATTATGTGAGGTGATACATGTAAAGCGCCCACAGCTTTATCTCTGGCACACAGCCAGCGCCAAGTATGATATGTGTCTTCTCTTTTCGCTTTCCCAATCCCAAAAATCTGAGTGTGTAAATCCTTTGGACACCAAGAGAATACCAAAAAATTACATTTTTAAATTTAGATTTTATAGACCACAACTCAATATCTGAATGTATAGCTGAGGAGACATTAGTAGTACTGCTTCAAGACAAAAGCTAGTAAACTAAGAGTTCTAATAAAATGTGAAATAATTTAAAATAGATTATAGACTAAAAAAGTTGGATGGAACGTTCACTCTTAAATGAAAGTTAAAGGTCAAATATGCATAATAATTTTGTTCATCAATAATGAAGTAACCCAATGAACAGTAATAATTAGGTTTCTAAGCATTTAAAATAAGATTTTTAATTTGGTGATACAGCTATAGAAGTACATAGGCCCTTTTTTTGGAATATCTGAAAATAAATGTAGATAATGGGCCCAGATAGCTCAATAGAGTAATAAATCTGTTATTTATAAAAATAAACTTAAAGCAATAAAAATTTGCATGCTTCCTCATTGAAGTGCTTTTTTTCCCTTAAATTTCAGCACATATTACTAAGAAAATTAACGATAAAAAGGGAAATAATTTTTAGATGAGCTTGAGATCTGACATCTGTAAATCCTCCAGTAGCAGGCCATTACTGAGTGTAATTAATGTTCTCCCCAGGACACAGCGGCCAGGTGACTCTCCACAGAGATGCTAATGTGGTCCACAGGGGATGGACTTACATTTTCTTATATTCCCTGAGGTTTCTTCTGAATCATTCACCTTTTCCTATCTACTTATTATGTTGTCATACCAATTAGTGATATGCAAATATTCCTGCAGTATCTGCCACTTTTTAAGTTCAGAAAAAGAAACTGGTATTTAGTTGCATTGATTCTTTGTTTTTCTTCTGAAAGAGGCCATGGCTTTAGGAAAATGCATTCAAGCATTTTATTACTACATTGAAGACACCAGGCAATAAGTAACTGGAATCTATATGATATTAGGAAGGGATACTACAGAAAAAGAAGGAAGAAAGGAAGGACATTACAAATAACTGAACCTTAAGAGACAAGGTTAAGAGCTATGGACAGAAAGTGACAGAAACAAGATAAACAAAAAGGGTACAGAAAGTTCCAGTCCAAAAAAACATCAGTATGTTCAATAAAAATTTGTAGAATAATTTGTAATGAAAGCAGGCTCAACTTTTATAAAAATATGGCACAATGCTTTTAAAAGAAAAGAAGTCACATAATAGAACAAATTGGCAAATTCACTCTTTTTTTAAATTTCTGAAAGTCCATTCCTATCTATGCCCTACCTCCAAAAGTCTCTTTTTAGGGACTTCCCTGGTGGCGCAGTGGTTAAGAATCTGCCTGCCAACTCAGGGGACATGGGTTCGAGCCCGGGTCCAGGAAGATCCCACATGCTGCAAAGCAACTAGGCCCGTGAGCCACAACTACTGAGCCTGCGCTCCAGAGCCCGCGAGCCACAACTACTGAACCTGCATGCCACAACTACTGAAGCCCGCGCGCCTAGAGCCCATGCTCCTCAACAAGAGAAGCCACTACAATGAGAAGCCTGCACACCACAACGAAGAGTAGACTCCGCTCACCACAACTAGAGAAAGCCCGCGCGCAGCAACAAAGACCCAACGCAGACAAAAGTAAATAAAATAAAATAAATAAATTAAAAAAAAATAAAGACACTTTAAAAAAAAAGTTTCTCTTTTTAAGAGTCAATTTCTTGGTGATATTAGATAAAGAGGGTCTATTTACTAGTACTGTAGTATAAAGGCAATTAATCACTTGTTCCATCTATTCTTAGTATTCTCTTCTGCAAAATGGGAATAATAACATCTACCTCATTGGGCTACTGTAAACTTTTAATGTGAGAAGGTATAAAAAGCTCTTGGCATAGTGCTGGCACTTAGATGTGTGCTCAATAGCTAGTATTATTTTTATTATAACTAGTGATTAGCAAAATTATTAATGTATGTCCAGCATGCATGTAGTTTAAGGAGGCAGAGATACCATTTGAGAAAAAAATATTCTCTGTCCTCAACAGAAAATAGCAAATGAATAAGTATTCTAGATTAGTGATTTTCCACAGTTCAGTATCACAGATCAATGAGTAAAAAAAAAAAATCTTATTTTTTACCAATTGATTCAAATGTCCCATCAAGTTTAAGAATCACAGTTCTAGAAGAATACTTACAAAAAGTATACTCATAGATAAATGAATATTATATGAATTATATACAGAAATATAATCCTTATACTCCAGCAGACTTTTGTATTTATCCATGTGTTTTTTGCTTTTACTCTCGAGTTTTGGGGCACTTATAATGACCATCTCCTCGTTTCACTTAAAGACTATTCATCTCTCAGCTCTAAAAACATTTCCACTTCTTTCATTAAAGCCTTCTTTGATTGCTCCGTTACATAGTAAAGTCTCCTTCTTCTGGAATCCTAGAGCAGGGGTCAACAAGTATTTTTCTCTAAACTGAAAGATAGTAAATATTTTAGGATTTGCAGACTTAGTCACAACTACTCAATGCTGTCTGCAGCAGGCAATCAGCCACAGAAAATACAGAAACAAATGGGTGTGGCTATATTCCAGAGAAACTTAATTTATGAAAACAGGTAGCAGGCTAGATGTGGCCCAAGGGCTATCTATACTTTGTCAACCTCTGCTGTAGACAATCACTGCTTTATTATTTTATTTTGACACTCAATCCTACTCTGGATTGGACCTTTAACTGTACACACATAGAGAATGTCTCTGAAATTAGAGTCTCCTCAGGGGGTCAGGAAAGATGTCTTATACATGATCTTTTCAGGTCTCTGTGCATATTACTTCATGGAGCAATGCTTAATTATTTACTGATTTAAACTGATTTTAAGATATGGGAGCAAGACCTAGTTGCCATTAGCGTCCTACCTACATTGAAACATCTACTGAGACATTGACTCTTGGGGTTCTGTAATGGGCAGCCTCATCTTGCTGAGTCTTTATTCTACCTGTAAATGAATATAATATATCTTACTTGGTAATAATGAGGAATAGAAATTCTATTTTTAAAAGATCAGACACATAAGAAGCACTTAAATGGTATCAATAATTACGTTGCTATAAGTTTGCATCTTAATATGAATAAATGTCTCTAAGTTGTGATAATAGAATGACTACTGTTTTTCTCTTTGTCATAGCTTTTAAATGTGCTTATGTGCACTGCTACTTCTAAGTGGAAAGTAAGAAAGTTCCATCTTAAAATGCCCTTGGGATACAGTCCCAATTGATGTTACTAACATTGTGTTTAAGTGAAAAATTTAGCACTGAAATATTTTTGCAGCATCAATATCAGTGTTGAGTTGTCTTCCTATATGTACCAAAAACCAGAGCTTTGTCTATATGGGAAAGACCCACATTACTGTAAAGTCAATGAGTTGTTTTTGTTTTATGAATCTCCTACTTGGCTCAGGCTGTGAACAGTAATATTATAATTCATAAATACCTGTGCACAGAAGAGAATTCCTCAAGAATAAAGAGGCCCTGCCTCAAGATGCACCAAAAATACTGGTAGAGATAAAAACAAAATGATTATGATTACCATTTATAAGTTACCTGCATTATTTATTTACTCTCCAGCAACAATCCTGTGATATAGGTTTTATTGTTTCCATTTTTTAAAATGAGGAAACTGGGGCTCTGAAGGTTCACATATCTTGATTTTAGTTAAACAGCTGAGATGTGGCTAAGTCAAAGTTCCATCAAGGTCTATCTAACTAACCACAAAGCCTCTGATCCACCACGTGACACTGTGATGGAGAAAAAAGGAAAGAGAGAACCACAGACTGAGACAAACTACAGAGTGAAGATGACATCGGAGGTCTACAAAAAGCTGACTGAAGGACATAAATTGCTTAACCTTGTTTTGAGAATATGTTCCTTTATTTGTGGGACTCAAGACTAAAAGGAGCTTACCTGTTTGCCATCTCTAACATCTAGAACGTTGTCTGGGAGCACAGTGGATGAATAAATAGTTGTTATTAAAGGATTACATTCTCTGGCTTGAAATACGTCATAGGCTTTATTCAAAAGCCCACTTCACTGCAGATCTGACATATATACATCCATAGGAATTCTCCAGACACTACTCTGTTCACATACCCACTGATGCCCGCAGCCTGGGGTATCCACAGGAGACCCGCCACCCCATGCACACTCCACCCCTATCATCTTGCTACCTGTGCTAAAGGGATCACATCCTGGACTTACTGTTTCTTCAGTCCCTAATGGTTCCCCAGCCTCCCTGAGTCCACAAGCGATAAGAGGTCATTATTTTTTCTAAGCCTCTTAGTTTGGTTCCAGATACTTCCTTTAAACAGTAAGGAAGTCTTATCATTCTGCTGACTGTGTTTTAACAGATCAAGACTCGTTATCCTTGACTAGTCTTTTTTTTTTTTAACATTTCTCAAACTTCCTTCCTCTAGAATCTCTTAAAATCTACTGCAGAACTGCATATTTTAAAATACTAATATTGAGAAGGTGTAATGTGGTTAATAGATTCAAGTCCAGATCCCTCCACTGACAAGATGTACACAGCTTGGGCAAGATACTCAACCTCTTGCCCTAATTCCCTCACCTGTAAAATGAGGGTCAAAACAATGCTTCCTCATAAGGTTTGGAGGATTAAATGAGTTAAAATGTGTAAAATGAATATGTAAAATGATGCCTGACACATAGAAGTGTTTGATAAAGGCAAGCTATTTTTCCTCAAAGTGATCTCTATAGCTTTACCTAATAGCCACATCTTTGGTCTCTAAACTCACTTATTACACACACACACACACACACACACACACACACACACACACAGCATCTTAGGTGCTTTACCTCTTATGGCATTAATCTACAAAGGCAAATACTTTAACTGAGGGGCTAATATCTAATTGTAACCAAAATTTAAAGTGAATTTTCCTTCTTTCCTTCCTTTCGGTGGTTTATTCATTCATTCACTACACTGAGGGCCATGGAAAGAAAATGTTCAGCCCTGAGGTAACAGTGGGTTCTTCCAAAGGTGGGTCCCTCTATTTGCCTTTACTTCCCACCTTCTGACTTCATCTGAAAAGAGATAATATTGATGACCAATGGGCTCATGAACAAGGGTTCAAACATTTATATTCATAAGCAACCATTTTCATCCTTGAACTATTTTGTACATATATGGACTTTCCTAAACTTGAATGCTTCCAGAAACACAATGGCCTTAAAAAATAGCTTCACCAGGTCCTGTAAAGAACAGGTAGAAAAACGGAATATGTTAAATTCATAGAGAAAACGCAAGAATGTGAGCTGTCACCACGTATGTACAGCCTCTCAATCAACCCAGAAAAAGATTTATTTTGTGTGGCCCTGGAAAGCTGAGTAAGGGTCGTAGGTAGAAGCAAGAAGAATGCAGTCACAACTGGAACTGTCTTTAAAAGAACAGGCTGCCTCAGTGAGCATACTTAAAATAAAAATATATGGTGGTATATTGAAAATGCTGAAGAAACAATAAAGAAAAGCAGAAACCAATGTCCTCTAAGTCCCATGTAACTCCGTAATCCACCAAAGTGCTAAAGGATATGTAAATATGGATATGTTATTATTCCCAACATCCAGAAATTTGTAGTATATAGAGAAACCAAAGATATACAAATCTATATGCAACTATAATACAATGTTTAAAACACACAAGACAGATTACAATGCAATGTTACTGAAATTTTAGAAAAGCTTCTTCTACCTATCCAGAGGCTTCAGAGGAAATCTGAATGTGGTGTTTAAGCTCAGCTTTGAAGGTTGAAGCTAGACATGAAAAATAGCAGGAGGTTAGAGCATTCTAAGATGAAAAAGAACAGCAAGACCAAAGGTGTGGTGTCAGGAAATAGAATGAAGATAAATGAGGCACAGGGGACAGTTCAATTTGACTCGAGGATGGTGGCAGTGGGAGACGAGCCTGGAAAAACTTCTTGGAATTACAGAGATTGAAACGTTGGTCCTTAGACCTAGGTAATGGGAGTCACAAAGTGTTATTAACAAATAGGAAAAGGAGGTGTATTTCAGTAAGAGTATCTCGTGGTACGTACAGAATTAACTGGTACAGTGAGAGACCAGAAATGAGGAGACCCGCTAAGAGACTAGGACATGATTCTAGGTAGTATGTCAAACGTGCCTGAACTCTGTGGCAGCATCAGAAAAGAGGAAACTGGTGAAGGAAGCATTTTGGATGTCAGGTCTTAGCAACTGACTGTAAGACGTAAGGCTGGGGGTGTTGAGGGTCTCAAAAGCTTCTAGATTAGAATGTTAATACCAATAAAAGCAACAGGGGCAACAGAAGGAAGGAAGACAGTGTTCAGAAGAGACCACAGGGTGTTAGCCGTGTCAGAAGCACAGAAGAGGTAAGCTGTCCAGCAGGTACTTGGGAAGGGCTGCCCAGAGCTATGTGAAAGTCAGGGCTGAAGATAATGACTTGGGCGTTACTCCTACTGAGGTCAAAACACAGGTCAAGAGAGGATGAGCTTTGCCAATGGATCAAATACAGATAAGAGAAGAACTCAAACGGAAATTGAGGAACACATACTTGAGTGAGTAGGAGATGAAAGGAAAGCTGAAGAAGAAGCCACCAATGAGCAGTCAGAGAAGTAAGAACAGCACAAAGAGCACGCAGAAGTCAAGAGAAGAGTTAAAGAAGCAGCAGGGCCAACCTTACTAAAGGCTGTTGACAGTGTGAAGCGAATGAAGATTTGGACCCTCAGAGGCCAATTATAACCTGATTCTGAAATATTAATACTTAATATACTTTACAGGGAAGAACTCACTCCTTTAAATCAAAGTAGTTTCACAGGAGATTACTCTTTTTAGCCTTTGAAGAAAAAAACAAAAGAATTTCTTATTGGAAGGTACACTCATTTCAAGGATTATTTCCTTAAACATTCTCAATTTGATCTTATTGGCCAACAGTTTTCAATCACATCTAGTACTATTCTTCCAAAAGGTATTTCAGGGGACATTTTCAGTAATTATGACTGAGGGGAATCTATCAGCATATGGAGGACAGGGGCCATACACACTAAATGTCCTGCAATAAAAGAGGCATTCCTAATCCATGTAGAGGAGCCCTGCCCAAAATGCCAATAGTGTCACCTGTTGAGAAACACTGTCACATAATGCTGTTTACCACTGAATGCACCTTTTGTATATTTGAGAAAAATTGATAGAACTTCAGATTCTGAAATTTTGGAGAATCAATTTCAAAAACAGGCAAATATTAATACAGTTCATCCCTTAGAAACTCTTCAAGCAAATGCATGCCTTTTAGTTTTACTGTTTTTTCATATCTAATCTAGTTCCAAAAGAAATAGGTCTTCAAGTAAATTATTTAGTAGGGCAGCTTCTTATAATTCATAACTCTTCTACGTATTAGCTCTAATCAGAATCTGTTTAGGGGTGTGCATGATTAATAAGAATACATTTCATTGTGTTATTAGGTGAGGAAACAGCCCATGTTTAATTTAACTGCTTTTTAAAAATACCAACATTTTGTACAGATCTTTATTTATTTAAACAAATATTTCTCTGTTACCACCCATACTAGATATTTTCCACTGAAAATTTCTGTTTTAATGCCAAATATTACCAAACAGTAATCACCAGTTCAGATATCTGAACCATACAGTATGTCATTTTTTGTGGGGCTATCCTAAGTGTACAAAATTTTTAACAAAAATATCTTTACACCAGCATTTTGTAGTTGTCACCCAAATGCCCTGTAAAATTTTCAAGAACTTATTTGGGATTTCAATAAAGGTTAATAAAAACTACTGGATCTTCCAAGTAGGTAGATTAGGACCCTGGATTCACCATTTAAGGGACCAACTGAGAAAATGAAGCTTGCTCCGTCAGTTAAAAAAAAATTCTATTACTCACTGAGACTTAGTGTGCAGTCGTTTCCCAACACATTTCCTGCACACTTTGATCCAAATAGTTGAGAAAGCCTCGGACAAACAAGGATGACCTCTCAGACAATGAGAGTCCATTCAGTGGCTTATTATGCAATCCAGCACTATCATGCCATCTATTGAGAAACTTGGTTCTTCAAAAGGTTCCCAAAAATCTGTTAAGAAAAACAAGCCAGTGAACCTTAAAACAACCTAGTAGCCTTAACGCCAAACATTTAATACCCGACACTAGCTACCATGAATTATTTCTATGCGTGTGCTCACACAGAATAAATAATGCGGGACAAGGCAAACAACTCTTCAGAATATCCTCAACTATCCTGTCCCCCAGGCAGAGTCCGTGAGGGATTCCCTGCCAGATTTAGAGTTGTAGGCAGGAAAGGAGGCTCACTCTTCCCTTGTTTGTTTCTCCTCCCGTCCCTCCTTGCTTCATTTTTCCTATAATCAGTTGTTCAGGACTATCACCTGCCAGGCACTGCACTGAGAAGAGAGAACACGACAGACAAAGTCCCTGCCCTCGTTCAGCTTCGTGCAGCATAAGCCGTACTACTTAGTGGTTAAAATCAGACAGCCTGCCTGGGTGCTTGCCCCATCTCAGCCACTTGCCAGCTGTGCAAATTGAGCAAATTTCTTAACTCTCTGTACCTCAATTGCTCTTCTATAAATGTGGATATTGACAGACCTACCTCTTAAGATTGTTAAGGAGATAAAAGGAGTTAATAGACAGTGGTAGCACAGTGCCCAGAACATGGTAGCATTACAGAGATGTTGTTACAGTTACTATACTCTTGGGCTTCTCAGAGTGAGTGGATTAGTCTGTCCAAAGTGCAGAAAAAACTTGCTGCTCAGTCTCTCAAAAAAATGGAAATCAATTCATTAGCAAAGACCTTCAGGGAAGGGATGTCCTGCCCTCATAACAAGAGAAAATCCTCCATTACCTGTTTATACTGGGTCACTCTCAATGGGCAAATGGATGGGGCTGAACACACAGGTTTCTGAGGCAAGGTGCCCTTCTCAAATTTGCCTTTTAGCACATCTTAATTTCTTGAAATTGCTACATCCCTTTCAAATTATTTGAGATATATGCTTCTTCCACTGAGAGGAAACTGACTGATGGCAAAGAGGACAGGAGGAAGATTATCCTAGATGACTAGACGTTGAGTTTTTGGAGAGCAGAATTCCAACCTCCTTCATCTTGGGAACCATAGTACAGTGTCTGGGGTGATTTTAGGGGTTCAGAAATAGCTAGTTTATTTATTAGGTGTTTTATTAGGTGTTTATTAGGTGTTTTATTAGGTGTTTATTAGGTGTTTTACTTTATTCCTCACTATAGCACTTCAGGGTAGATACCACGAATCCCATTTTATGAATAAGAAAAACTGAGGATGAGATTGTTAAATAATTACTCAATCTTACAAAAGTGCAGAACTGAGCTTGAAATCTAGGTCTAACTCTAAAGTTAATTACCTTTTTCCATGTGAATGTCTCAAAAACATGTTTGATAATAAATGAATACAGAATGAAAAGCAATTACAGGAGACTTCTTTTACTTTAGATCCATGAACCAGGAATATAACTCTGGATAAAGTATGTTTCTTTAAGTCTCTTTGCCCTCTTTCCCTTCAGGAGGGCTCAAGGCCAAAGATATCAGCCAGATATTATAGAAGAGTAAATGCATGTCTAGAAATAAACTGAGCATTTAAAGGAAGGTGAACTAACTAGGACATTGAGAAAAAGGTGTTAAGATTTCAGATCGCTGACCATTATTAAAACAGTCCGGGCGGGGGTGGGGCGAGTACTACTTAATTGCAAACTGTTGCTATGAATTTTGCAAAAACGAATTTCTGACTTTATGAATTGTCACGCAACACACTGAGTTGCTTAAGGCAATCCTCCCCTTTTACTGAGATCATTCAGGCCAGCTGACTTAGACTGCTTCAAATGCAATGTGGTCAGAAGCAGAAAGTGGAGCTAGGATTGCCTCACCAGGGCCAAATAAGGGTCACCTTGTTCAATCATCATTCTCTGCAGCCACCACCCAGCTCTAATTTTTCAGCCACTCTCCCCCAAATGCACACGTAGTTCTTGAGGTTTCAATGACACAGCACATTCAAGCCAACGTGTCTGTTGAAAGTTTGCAGCCCTCCCGAGTTCCCAGTTTGGATTTAGTCATAAAGCATGGGGTGCCAGTAAAGGGCACCTAATGCCCACTGTTTCCAGGCTTTTTCACATCACCCTCATCACTGCGCGTGGTTTTATTCCTCTGCTGCGTCCCTTAACAGACCCAAGAACGGAGAAAGACACGAAATATTAGCTTTCGAACTACTACCCCACTCAGAACTACTTCAGGAGGGAGAGGCAGAGAGAAACCGCACATTTCCTCTCGTGTGTGTGTGGGTGTGTGTGTGTGTAATTTTAACATCCCTGACGTCGACCACAAAATTCCCTCTCCAGCCCTGCCCGGAAAGTGGCCTTGGTCACAACCGCCCCTGCCAAGGCAGTCTGCAATCCGTTTCGCGGAAGTAAGGGAGAAAATGGGGGTGGAGGGAGAAGCCGCCAAGCAGCATCCGCCCGAAACAGGAGCCTCGCCAGCCTCCCGCGCTACCTGGCCGGGCCTGGCACCCCCAGCGCGGCGCAGCAGCTCACGCAGGAAACCCAGCGTGAGCCCGGGAGGCGCAGACCCTCCTCCGCCTCCAAGTCACACTCCTTTTCTGCCCCCGACTGGCCTCGCCCCCGCCACGCTACCTGGAGACCGAAAAAGAACAAAACTGGACCCCCCCCCTGGTATTTCGTCCTCTCCTTCCAGCCTCTCCGAGCCCCCACCATCCGCTAAAAGAGAAGATGCTCCCTACACACACTCTCACCACCCCCCCATCCCCAGCTCCTGCGGCCGAGGCCACCCCGGGGTGCTGCTGAGAAGCGCAAGCGGGACACGCCAGGCGGGAACCTGCCGGGGGGACTCGTGGGGCAAGGACGGGGGTGCGGGGAGCACCGCGCCGGCAGAGCCTCTGTGCAGAAGCTCGGAGCGTTGGCGTCGCCTGGCCGGAAGCACGCGGGCGCGCGGAGCGCTCTCCGCCCCGGACCCCTCTGGCCCCCCTCTCCGACGCGCGCGCGCGCCCCGAGGCTGCACCCGGCTGAGGTCCGCGCTCGTGTGACGAGAACTCTCCTCCGGCAGCCGCCTGGGGGAATTTTGTCTATATAAGGGCTCGCCGGCTCACGGCTTTGGCGTGCGTGTCACAGGTTGGCCATTATTTACACACACGCGTGCGGTTCCCCGGGCAGCTCGGGTGACGGATGCGCGCTCGCCTTCCTCTCCGCCGGCGCCCCGTCCTCTGCTCCTTTCCTCCCAGGGTGTTAACTTACTTTACCTGGTTTCCGGCACAGGGTGGGCGCTGCAGCGATCCGTCCCCCGCCGGCCGCCGCCGGTTCGCCACTCTGTCACCGGGTGAATGGAATTATTTATTTATTTATTTATGTCCCCGGACGAGTCCTCTCCCGCCGCAGCCGGAGGAGGTGTAAGAGGAGGAGGTGGAGGCGGCGGGGAGGGCAGGCGAGGCGGCTGAGCTCCCTTGTGGATGCCCGGGAGCGCGCGCCGCGCCGCGGGGGGAGGCGGAGGGGCGGGGGGGACGGGGGGAGGGGGGTGCGGGGAGGAGGAGGAGGAGGGTGGCCGCGAGCGCCCGCGGCTTTGCCTGAGTCCGGGGGCCGCGAGTGGTGGCCGGCCGCCGCCCAGTGACTCCAGGCGGACTGAGCATGCTCCAGGCCACTGTCAACGCTGTAGACGCTTTCTCTGTGGCTCGGGGCGCTCCACTTCAGATTTTAGTTTTGACCCTGAGAGAAAGCCGCAAGGCTGGTAGAACTGTTGCTCCAGATCAGTTGGGACACGCTTTACCCGAAGTACTTTGGCACCTAACCTAGGAGCCAGGTGTGTGGTAGCTCTGTTTAGATACCGCAGGGAGTGGTGCAACCTAGGGGTGAGGAAAGCCATGCAAAAGGAGAGGAACCTGGCCGAAGGCAGGGAGAAGAGAAGAGTCTCATTGTGAGCTTGCAGGCAAAGTGCTGGGCCTTTTTTCAGTGGAGGTCTTTGGGGGGTCCCGGGGCAGGGAGGCAGGAGGGACGATTGCAGTGTTGGAGATTAGGCTTGCCAACCAAATCCCTCACACTAAGGGAAAAATAAAATTTACCCCCCGGGGGTGGAGGAGTAGCGCAAGAACTTGAAAATAGGAAAGAGGTGAAAGAAGGTCACTTATAAATGATTCAGTTTTAGTTTCTCAAATTACTTAATTCTTCAAAATAGAATTTAGTTATTTGACAATACATAGTGCTAGGGATAATGGTAATACCAGTCTTGGTTTGATTTCTTCTACCTTTATATTTCCCCCGTGTCTAGAACATGTTTTGGGGGAAGTTGGAAAGAAGAAGGGCTGGAAATGAACATTTACATTGGTTCCTCTAATGTTTTTAAAGTTGAAGTACTACTTAGAGGAAAAGAAACAATCCAGGAGAAAAAAAGGGGGGCTTATATTTGAGAATTCATATTCCAGCTTTTCTGTCCATTTAACTGACCCACCCCCCTTTCCTGCTCCAAAAAAGTGAGAAAGATAAAATGTTGCATTAACCTTAGATAAAAATATAACTTCTTAGAAGCTTTTCTTGTTTGTTCTAGAAATTAAATCATTTCTAAAAAGCCAAGATAATTTAGTTGAAATAAGTGGAATTTTGAAGTCCAAGGGACAAAGAATCAAAATGGCAATCTGGTAATAATAATCATTATAATTACTATTTATTAAGTGCTTATCATTGTCAGGCACTGTTCTAAGTACTTATATGGATGATCTCAATTAATACAGTAGCCGTATTAGATTTGTTGACTGGAAAAAATGCACAACATGAGAGCTGTGAGTTGTTTTATTTGGGGCAAAATGAAGTCTATAGCCCAGGAAACAGCGTTTCAGAAAGCTCGGAGAAAGCGCTCCGAAGAGGCAGGGGGGAAGGTCAGTATATATGTGATTTTGGTGAAGGTGGGGTACATGCAATCAAGCACATATTTTTTGCAGAAGGTTTCTGCTAGTCATGAGGAGTAGTCATCACCATGAAGGATTTTAGTGCTTTTCTAGATATGAGGAGATGCAAAAATCAGGCTCATAAAATCTTCTCCTGAAAATATCTATCTGAAGGCCTGTTCTGCCAGTTTTTCCCAGAGCACAGAGTACCTCATTCCTGATCTCCACCCTGAACTCCTTTCAGGGGGTGTTGAAGGTCAGCAGCTGCAGCAAGCAGCTCATGATTCAATCTTGTAGAGGTAGGTGGCAAGTGCCCATTTGTAGCTGGCAGATTATTCACATTTTACAAATTTGGAAACAAATTAAGTATTTGGCTGAATTCACATTGCCTTACTTCTGCCACAGCTAGTCTGTAGGCTTGAATTTTAGTTTCTGCAGTTACAAAATAGTAATAATATCAACTTTTTACTGCTGTCAGAAGATTTAGGTGAAATGATATATGTGAAGTTGATGGTAGATAATATGAGATGAATAAATGGTGGCCAGTATTAGTAACATCAGAAAGTTTGGAAGACAGTATTACAGAGAGTGGGGTAGTTTGGAAACTAAGGAACTAAGACAGAAACTCCAGGAAGAACTTTAGACTTATATTAAGGAAGAAATCTGTAAATTGACACTTGTATAAGATATAATAAGACATTTGATAATGATGGAATGTCTAGCAGTGACTATAAATGCTTCATTTTCATTACAAAAAAGAATGCTAAATTTTAAAAAGAAACAACATTAAGATACACGCTTCAAAGTCATGTTCTTGAGTGTTCGTTACTGACGTTTTTCCCATTCATACATCATTTTTATTTTACTTCAGAGAACAGAAAGAGGAGAAGACCATATATTTCCTGAATTTTGACCCTACTCTCCCTTTTCCTTCTCTTTGATTTTTCTTTTTTGTCCTATATTTCTTTTTCATCCTGTATTTTTCACAGCCTCATATTCTTGGCCTATTTAACCTATTTACAAACTCCTAAACATCACTACCCATAGTATTATATCAGACCTGTAGCAAGTTTTCTTTTTAAGTCTTGTTTTTCCAACGATTAAAACTCTGGATCCAATTTATCTACTGCCCCAGTATTAGTATTTGGGTGTTCATTTCTAAATTGCCTTGTTGCTGTGGCTAGGCATGCTATGTAAATATTTGCTTGGCTTAGAAAGGAATCTGAAAAGAGAATTAGGTGGGAATAAATCCAGTCAATTTCTCTTATGACTTGCAGTCTTAATATTCTTCAGAAATTGAGGAAAAAAATACAATTTAGGGGAAAAGCAAATCATATGATCAGAACTTGAAGTTTTTATGGTAAAATTTCTGCCTTGATTTCTACTCATAGGTGAAATAACAATGGGAGAAACAAAAGATAGCAATATACTAAATATTCCAGCAACTCTTGTTCCATAAGTAAGTGAACTAGTGAATACATACATAACATACAAATTAATAAAGCCCAAACTTATATTACACACCCACAGCCTCATTTCCAGTTTTTCTGCCCCTTCATTCCTCAGCCATGCCATGTCTTTTCTCATTCCCCACCCTCTTTTCTGTATTAAGCATGTCCTTCAAGGCCCAGCATAAATGTCATCACCTCTGTAGCATTTCAAGGATTCCTTCAATAAGAATTAATTCCCATGTTCCTATAGTACACGGTGTATGCCTCTATTTGGGGGATTTTCTTCTGCTTCACAGTATGGCAATATTGTAATTCTTTTGTCTCCCCTATCTTTTAGGCTGTTGGAGGGTAGTGATGACCCTTTACTCCTCCCTGTAATCTTCCAGCATCCAGCACAAATTCCTGTAGATATAAGGTAATCAATAATGTTTGCCCAAGGGAGGAAAGAGATGACAGTGTGAGTTTTTTGCAACAGATATGTAGTAGAGGCTGTTGGCACTAATAGTATCCATGATCTGCATGTCACTACATTTCCTGGCTTCTCTTAGAGTTATATTGGGGCCATGTGACGAGTTCTAACTAATAGAGTATGAATGAAAGCAACTTACGTTATTTCTGGCTGAAGGGCATTAAGAACCAGTAATTCTCCTTTCTCCCCACCTTTCCCTGCTCTAATAGCCTCATGTTTCATATGGAGTCACTATAACATGGAGTCACTAAAAGATAAAGAAAGGCTGCTTGTCTTGCACTGGACTCTGTGTGAGCAAGAAACCGTTATTGTGTTTAGCCACTGAGATTTCAGAATTTGTCATGAGAACATAGCCTAGCCTATTCTGACCAATACAAGATGTTATTTAATAAGATTAAAAATCATAATGGCATAACAAGCCAATGAAACATTGAGCTTACAAGAATGCTCTAATGTGTTCTTAAGTCAAGGCTAAAAATACATATCCTCACAACCCCAACTTAACATATAACAACCTTTTCTTGGCAAGACTCTGTGAGACCAAAGCAGGGGTATGTGTGTGTGTGTTAATTACACACAATAGATTGGTTTTAACTAAGGACAAAAGACCAAATGTCCCAGTATTCCCCTCAGCCTGAGTGAAAATGAATGTGCACCTGCCATCCAGCATCTAGTGGCAGCATACTGTGACTGAGATTGTAGCTGGCTAGCAGCTGTGAATATGATTGCTCTGACCTGGTTTCATACAATATACAAAATATGAAAGACATCACTCCACTGCTTCTCGATTTATATCTTGAGTGCATCCGTATCAGCTACTTTGGAAATCTCTTCTATGGAAGCCTCCCATAGAATTGTGGAGAATGCAAACCTAGTCTCAGTTTTTAAAGAATAAAAAATGGGAAAACAATCATGTTGGACATGGTTGTATGGGGTGCCTTTCAATAACTATACAAGAGCCCAGAGAGGTCTTTTGTCAAAAGAAGTGACTCTTGAGGCTCCAAAAATCTCTCAGTGGATTCTGCATTTAAAGTCCTGTCCACTGGTATTTTTCTAATTTTACAATTTATTTAATGTTATCCATAAAGTAAGCTTAATGAATTCTAATTATAAACCTAATTATAGATGCCTTCATCTGAATATGTTAATTATTCTGAAAGCATATAAAATTTAAAACTTGGATTAAAAATTTTTACAATAAACTATAAACTTTCCTAGCAGGGTCTTGTAAATAATGGCTTATAAGCATTTAATATTTAATGAATTTTATCAAATGAATGAATGATGAATGAATATGGTACCAAGGAACCTAGGTTTCAGTGCCTTTTCCTGTACATGTGGTCTTAGGTGGGTCTATTAACTTTAGCTTCACTTTTTAGAACTCCCTGGTACTTTCAAGCTCTTCAAGGGCACAAAGATTTACAGATATTATGCATACTGTTAACAAATGAAGAAAATATTTATGTATGGTGAGGGGTTTTTTTCTAATTAACCAAAAATAACTGTTTACTGTAAATACTTTGGAGAGTAGTTTTGATCAAGATGCATAAGAATGCGACCATAAAGTTACCTGCTTAACTTGTAACCTGGTGTAACTTGCCCTGTGCCTGGACTGTCCTTGAAGGGTTAGTCATTGTTTGCATTTACATAATGCCTCATAGGTCACAAGATAGTTTCAGGCTAAAATACTCTCAGCTACCTGCTTCTCAGTAAGCTAGATTTTCAACTGCCCTTACTTTGTTTTACTTGCCTAAAGTTAGAGCCATTTTGCCATTTTGTCTTCCATTCAGAGGCTCTTCTGCTGATTTCCATCTGCCAGGCATTGACTCAAACTGCTTATTTGTTTTGTGCTGTTTTGCTGTATAATTCTAATTGATTTCTTAATGTTGGTTCATTTTTCTGGGAGTTTGTTGATTGTGATCTTGAATTATCACTTGTTATAAATTTTTTCCCAATTAATAATCTGTATAAGATTTGTTATATGAAATGTGATGTAGGTTTCAGATCCAGCCCTGTGGTTTGTGGTGGAGCCTAGCAATGTAGGTGGTCACCTGAAGTTTATTGATTTTGTATTTTTTTTCCTTGATTCACCAGAATTTCATTTCTCAATGCATGTCCTGAGTCATGGAATTCAATCTTCATGAGTTTTATTCATTAGACATATTTATTAAGCAACTATTACATGATAGGCACTGTGATAAGCTTTTTGGATGTAAGTAGTGGTTCTCTCAAGCAGACTATACACTATTTCTTTAATTTTCATACTTATTATGATACTAATGCTATGATTACACCCACCCCATAATTATGTTTGCACGTATGTACAAATCAGAGTATAAATATTGGGATATTAGTTTTCTTGAATGATATTCCTCGTAATTTTTTTCAATCTGAACTGGAATAGACTATCCTAGTTACAGTATTGAGTTGAAGGGTTATCCAGAGATGCAGAAACATGTTTCAAAAAAGACATGTAGAGTTTTTTCCTCGGAAGCCTTTATGAAGGAGAATGAGCTTTCTTTCATGATGCCAAAGACTTCAAACAACAATTGTGGATTTCTCTGTAAATATACCAGCTTTATTTTATTTTAAATAAACTTTATTGACATATAAGTTACATTAAAATGCATGCATTTTAAGTGTACAGTTTGGTGAATTCTGACACATTATTATATCCATTTAATCACCACTCTAATCAAGATATAGAGCATTTCCATCATCCCAGAAAGTTCCCTCATGCCATTTTTATTCAGTCCTCCCTGAAGCCCAGGCAATTGCTAATCTGGTTTTTATCATCATACACCAGTTGGTTTTCTGTACTCTAAAATGGTATATAAATAGAATGACATCATATGTATTCTTTTTTATTTGGCTTCTTTTATTCTGCATACTTATCTTTAATTTATCCATGTAGTTGTGTGTATACATCAGTAGTTCTTCCTTTCCTTGTTGGTTAGTATTGTATTGTGTGGAAATGCCACAATTTTTTTTCATCAATTCACATGTTGAAGGATATTTGGATTATTTTTATTATTTAAATACTTCCATGAATATTTAAATAGAAATATTTCTGTGGACATATGTTATCATATCAAGTTTGATTTTTAATACATAAAATAAAAAATGTGTTAAAAAAGCAATACAATGTCTGAAATTAGTATTTCAGATACTAGGCATCTGAATAACTGGATATAGGCCTAGTTGGGCACTTTACTAATGCACTACTTTGGCAAAGACACAAATATGTTTAAATTTTACTTTCTTTGTAAATAAAAAACTTGATTTGATTATTAAGAAGAGTCAACCAGATGATATAATAAATGGAATTGATTTCTAAATTGTAAAACTTAACAAAAATGAAAGGTGGTATTATCATATGCAAATATGTACATATTTAGGAAATAGTATTTCAGAAATAAGTTACATAAGTAAAGCAAATTGATTTGACATAATTTGAATGAGAAAAGAAAATGTAATATTACTTAAGATTTGATATTTGCATTATGCTAAGTGAAATAAGTCAGACAGAAAAAGGCAAATACTGTATGATAGCACTTATATTGGGTTGGCCAAAAAGTTCGTTCGGGTTTTCCTGTAACATCTTATAGAAAACCCTGAAAGAACTTTTTGGCCAACCCAATAGTGGAATCTGAAGAATACAATGAACTGGTGAATAAAACCAAAAAGAAGCAGACTCACAGATATAGAGAACAAACTAGTGGTTGCCAGTGGGGAGAGGGAAGCCGGGAGAAGCAACATAGGGGTAGGGGGGAAAAGGGGTTATGGGATTGTATGAAATCATGTGTGTGAAACTTTTGAAAATTATAAACACTATAGAATTTAAAGAATCTCATTCAATAAAAAAATTAAATTAAAAAAGATTTGACATTTAAGTTTATCTCCTTAATCAGTTTTTAAAGAACAAATTGGACAATTGCAAAATCCAGAAATAGTTTTATATAGAAAAATTAATCACTTCACTGGCATCTTACTTTAAATAAATATCTGTTCAGTTAAGATTAACTGCAAGAAGTACCATTTATCATGTGGGAGCTACAGACCCCATTGTAGAGTAGAGCATAAAAAGATATTCTCTTCCTCTGTCATTCAACCAGATATAACTTGAGAATAAAATTCCTCCTCATAACTATTCTAGAGAGAATTGTATATCTTTTTCACTCCAGGTATGGGATCTTTAAAAATTATTCCTCTTTTTATTTGAGAGATTTTTTTCCCCTTCCTTTCTTTTCCAGTTACTATTTTTGTGTAAAAATTTTAAAATTGTGGTATAAACCAACAACAATTTCATTATGCCCATGTACTCTGTTTGTAGAACAGGGATGGCTTGTCTCTGCTCCATAATGTCTGTAGCTTCAAGTGGAAAGACTGGAGCACAGGGTCCTAATATATTGAGGTGCATCTTCAATCACATATATGGTTCCTGGGTTGGAATGAGTCAAAGGCTGGGTTCTCCTGGGTCTCCTTATTGAAGCACTGAGACATGGTTTCTGCCTATGGCTTGGGATTCTTACAGTGTGATTGCTGTGTTCCTAAAGGCAGCCTACTGAGAGCTAGCCTTCCAAGACCCAGGTAGAGGTTCACCTAAACTCAAATGTTACTCAGTGTCTCTTCTATTTTGTTCTGCTGGTCACTAGCAAGTCACAAGTCAATATTAGTCTTCTATTGCTGCTGTAACAAATCATCACAAATTTAGTGGCCTAAAACAACACAAATTTATGAACTCACCATTCTGTAAGTCAGAAGTCTGAGTCCGTTTGACTGATTCCTCTGCTCTGGGTCTCACAATCTAGGGGAAATTTTGTCTCCAAGCTCATTCAGATTACCTGCAAAATTCAGATCCTTGCGGTTGTAGGGCTGAGGTCCCCATTTCCATGGCAGCTGTCAGCTTCTGAAGGTCACCTCTATTACTCATCACATTGCTCCTTCATCTTCAAAAGGCAACAGTGCCTAGAGTCTTTCTCATGCTTTGAATCTCTCTGACTTCCTCCTCATTCCATCTCTTAAAAGCAGTTTTCTGCTTTTAAGAATGTGTGTGATTATATTGGGCCCACCTGGATAATATCCCTATTTTAAGGCCCATCATCTTATTTACATTTGCAAACTCCCTTTTGCCCTGTGAACAACATATATTCATGGGCTCTAGGGTAGAGTAGGAATATCTTTGGGAAGTCATTCTACCTACCACAAAAGAGAAGAGGAATTAGACTCCACCTTTAGAGGGGGAATAGCAAATATACATTTTTGGAAAACATGTGGGGTGGGAGATGTTGTTGCAGCCATTTTTGGAAAATGCAGTCTGCCACACTTTCCTCCTTAGCTCTTTTTCTCTATCACTTTCTACAACTGGAAACCAGTGGAAGAATGCTAGTAAAAAATTACTAAACAACAAATGGACCTGCTTATAGTTTTCCTTAGAAAAGTCAGGTCTGATATAGAGAGAAAGAGGTAGGTGGTTTGCTGTTTGTTTCTTGGTTTTTTTTGTTTTATCTCCTGCCTTTGAAAATATAATTCCATGTGGTAGACACAGCTGTGTTTCTTAGACCCCAGATGCAGCCCAGATGCAGAGAGCAGGGTTAACAGGAAGCCTCCACATGTCATCAACTTCAAGTTCTGCCTTAGCTGCAGGAA
This sequence comes from Balaenoptera musculus, assembly GCF_009873245.2. Lineage (NCBI taxonomy): Eukaryota > Metazoa > Chordata > Mammalia > Artiodactyla > Balaenopteridae > Balaenoptera > Balaenoptera musculus. The sequence continues at coordinate 47,647,244 of NC_045794.1, read as the reverse complement.
GTCACATTGTCTGATGTCACCTCCTGTTTTGGGTAGCCTGCATCTGGTGACCAAGGGTGGCAGATGTATTAAAACCCAGTCATTTTGATTTCTTCTGCTTCCCAGTCATGCTAATTCCCCTTTCCCTTCTTACGTGTTGACTGCTAATAAATATGTTGCACCTTAAACTTCTCAGAATCTGCTTTTACGTAATCCAACCTTTGAAAGTTGGTACCAGGAAGGGTCTGAGAAAGCAGATGTTAACTACAGACTTTTAGAGCTGCATTATTCATCACCTGGCTGGAGGACCCCAACACAGACAGCTTCTGGAACAATGTGGTGGTTCATTTATTAAAACTTTTCAGCAATGCTGGAAGGCATACCAATGGAAGCTCTGCACTAGTGAAAGTGAAGTATCAGATTATTTAGATGTACGGAGTAACTGGTATCTTAAGGATTACAAGACTGTACCCCCAAAGCAGCTACAAGACTTAGCCAGTGGAGCTGGTAGAGTACTTGTGTCACTGGATACTAAGAATGCTTAATCAAGGGGGTCAAAACTTAAAATTAGATAGGAAAGAGTTGATTAACTTGGCAGTGTTTCTCCTGATACAGGATTTAACACACTGGCAAGTACCCCCAGGAGATGATGTGAACTCTCTACTAGAAAGGCTCCTAGAAAAACACAGAAAAAGCAATAGCCCGCAGATGAGTGTGTCAGGTTCTCCAGAGAAGCAGTATGTGTCTCTCTCCATATATAGATGTAGATATGATATAGATATAGATAGCTTTAATTTTAAGATATCTACTGATTTAAATGTTTGGCATTTTAAAAACACTTTCACAGCAACATCTAGACTGACATTTGATCAAACAACTGGCTCCCATAGCCCAGTCAAGTTGACACATAGAATTAACCATCACGATGAGCAAAGCTGAAATGGCAGATTTTCCGTGGCAGATGGTGAAGGAAATCATTAAAGGCTCAGGGAAGTGACTCTGCAGGAATGTAGATGTTATATACTACCAAAAGACTCACCAGTTATTATATTCTACAGGGAGACCCATAGAGCACGGTAATTAACAAGGCCATAAGGAATGTGCTGGTGCAAGGGGCACCAGCATCACTAGAATGTTCAGTGGTGGCTCTCCTCTGTAGTTTAGACAGGCAGTTACAGAACTTGGCTCACTGATAACAATGGGGCTGATAAGGCCTCAAAACAATGTAATTCAGATAGCAGTGCTTAACTACCCAAAATCAGGATACAAAGACTATTGCAATGACTAATAAGCTTGGTCTGGCATCCTAGGGGGGCTCATCCACAGAAAGCTATTAAGATGATTCATAGAACATGACATACAAAAGGGCATAATAGATGGTCAGCTGACAAAGGCACTACTCATCTCGAACCAGCAGAAGAAATCAAAGTTGGATCACTGGGTGGGGAGGTAGAGGGAAGTCATCCCATTAAAAAAAAAAAATCATAAGTCTTTGCCCTGTTTCCAGACTTGAGCCAGTTTTTAGAACTGGAACACTTTGACTACAGAGATGGCTGGCTCTTAGGAGAAACAACCTTGCAACAACATGACAATTGTATTTGAATGATTCCCCAGGTCTTTCCCCAAAGGAAAGCGGGAATGGGGAAACCTAGATATTATGCAGACTGAAGGACAGAGTGAATGAGTGGACGTTGACAACTAAAGACCCAAAGCATCATCATGCCCCTTCCTAGAATTTGGACATGTGAGCTCCAGATAATAAATGGAGTATTGCCAAGATCCAGCTTATAGCGAGTTCACTAAGTTAATAGATTCATTCAGTGGTCATTTCTGATCCAGGATTTTAACACTGGACAGTTGGAGCAACTCCCACATTGGATCCTTGGTCTTTGAGGTAAAGAGAAGACTCCAATTGAATATCAGTTGTGGCTCCATGCCCAACTGCCATGATAGGGGCTGTCATTTGTCTCACTGACCTCCCACTTCTAAGAGATGCCTCAGGGGAGAGACCCAGCAGAATCCTGCTCGACTAGGAGCTGCTACTTGAACAAATATGGAGAAGTAGATGTCCGTGATACAAAGGGTGAACTGTGACAGATGTGAAGATTATACCACCCAGATGCTCTTCAGAGACCGACTTGCTGTAGGGATGCCATCACCAGACAGCCTCCCAGTGTCAGTTTCTTCAGAGTTGCCTCAGCTACAGCAAACTGCTTCACCTGCACCTGGAGACTGAGCAAGGCAGGGACGGGTGGAAAGCCCTGGCCATTTGGACCACTGGACATGTTAGGCAGCCTGGGGTTGGTGGACCTACCTGTTTACTGTCACATTTGGTTAAGGAAGGATCAATAGATGTCCATGGTGATCACCTGAGTTCTCTCTGGAGCTCCATGCTGAATTGGCCAAGTTTTTGTTGGGTCCATCACAACTGAATTTCTTGCTACCCAGTCTTGCTTATCCCCTTTCCCCTTCTCTAGTAAACACGTTACTCACTAAATGCAGTGGTGGCATTTGCTTCTGGAGCACCTAACCTATGACATACCAGTTTATAAAGGCACACCGGGCACAATCTCCTTTTATTTCTGCCTTCAGGATCCACATTCAAGACACAGAATTGTGTGAAATTCCTGCACATAAAGAATACACAGTCTCACCAAGCCAGCAATTGAAAAGTCAAGTTAATATGCAATTTCCCATCCCTTTCCTCTTTTGAAACTCTGGTCATCTCTTAATCCACATTCTATAATTTAAAATTGTTGTGAATTAAATCACTCACATAATTTTTTTTTTTTTTTACTTCTACTAACATGCTCGTCTTTCTAAGTGAATAATGTTTGTTTTTAACTTTTTTTATTCAAATTTAATGAAGTATAATTTACCTCCAGGAAAATTTACCCTTTTTAGGTAAATAGTCTTACGAATTTTGACAGACGTGTACAGTCCTGTAACTCACACCAGAATCAAGTCATCAACCCACTTCTTCCATTCCCAGTCCCTGGCAACTACTGATTTGGGTTTTGGTTTTGTTCTTTTTAACTGTTTTCTTTTATTTATTTATTTTTTACTCACTCTGAAACTTTTCAACTCTCTTTGGTTATTCTTTATGTTTTCTAACTCTGTTAAAAGACTTCTTGTAACTTCTCGCTTTGTGCACCCATTCTTCTCCCAAGAGAAGGATCATCTGTAAGATCATTATTCTGAACTCTCTCTCCAGTAGATTGCCTATCTCCACGTCACTTAGTTGTTCTTCTGGGGTTTTATCTTTTTCCTTCGTCTGAAACATATTCCTTTTCTGTCTCATTTTGTCTAGATTTCTATTTTTATTTTTATGTATGTGGAGGGTTAGTTATGTTTCTTGACCTTGGAGAAGCAGCCCTCTGTAGTGATGTCCTATGTGTCCCAGCAGCGCACTCCCCTCTCGTCTCCCAAGGGCCAGGGACCAGCTGGTCCCAGGATAGGCTCTGATCTGCGTTTGCGGACTTGTTCCACAGGCTACCGGTTGGTAGTATTCTTGCTTCTGGTGTCTGCCCCCTGGTGGGTGAGGCTGGTCTAAGATGCTGTGCAGGCTTCGTGGAGGGAGGGGCCAGTGGGTGGAACTGAGTCTTGGCCCTCTGATGGGCAGGGCCGTGTCTAGGGGCGTGTCCAGAGGCAGCTGTGGGCTCTTTAGTCTTTAGGCAGCCAGTCAGCTGATGGGTTGGGCTGTGTTCCTGCCTGTTGGTTGTTTGGCAAGAGGCATCTCAGCACTGGAGCCTACAGGCTGTTGGGTGAGGATAGGCCTTGTTGCCAAAATAACGACTTCCAGAAGACCTCAAGCTGATGAATATTCCCCCAGTACCTCCACAACCAGTGTCATTGTCCCCACAGTGAGCCACAGCCGCCCCCCGCCTCCCCCGGACACCCTCCAAGACCAGCAGGTAGGTCTGGCCCAGGCTTCTGTGAAGTCACTGCTTTTGCCCTGAGACCTTGTGTGTGCCCTCCAAGAGTAGAGTATCTGTTTCCCCCAGCTCTGGGGAGCTCCTGCACTCAAGCCCCACTGGCCTTCAAAGCCAAATGCTCTGGGGGCTCCTCCTCCCAATGCCAGACCCCCAGGCTGGGGAACCTGACATGGGGCTCAGAACGCTCACTCCTGTAGGAGAGCTTCTGCGATATAATTGTTCTCCAGTTTGTGGGTCGACCACCTGCGTGGTATGGGATTTGATTATATCGTAAATACACCCCCCTCCTACTATCTCGTTGGGTTTCTTCTTTATGCTTTTGGATGTAGAATATCTTTCTCTGTAGGTTCCAGTCTTTTTTATTGATGGTTGTTCAGCAGTTAGTTGTGATTTGGGTGTGCTCATGAGAGCAGGTGAGCTCAAGTGCGTTTTACTCATTTTATCTTGTTGATAAAATTTGCAACATTTTTCCTTCCTTTTGACACTTTATCCTCTTTCACCATCATGCCCGGAATTTTAGGCTGATTCCAATTCAGTGTCAACAGGGCAAACCCTCAGGAAACGGCTCCCTTGCATTTTCTGGAACATCTTATACTCACCTGAGGGGCATTTCTGCTGCTGCATGACATGATGTGTTAATCCCACTTCCATATTACCTAGCTCTGGGGCTTTATCTTCTGCCTTTTCCAATCAGTCAAGCTAGCTCCTCCTTTCTCAGAGTTCATTGCTTTAAGGTTCTCAAAGATTCCCCACTTGAACTGAGTAATCACATAGAGGCTCCAGGACTCATGAAATCAAATGAGTTTATGTTTCAACTCTAGTGGCTCTGAGTATATCACCTACTTTCTTCCTATAAGTTTTAGATTTAAATGGCTTACTGCTTCATTAAACAATAAGTCCATTTAATAGGAAACATCTTTACTACTAGAACTTGAACTGAAAAATTATAAAGGATAAAAAGTTTATTTTTATATAATAGAAACTAATCCTAATTCAAGACTTCGTCAAGTTACACCTGGATGATTAAAATACTCTTCAAAATGATTGCCCTATCTCTAATGTTATTCCACCTCCAGCATTTTATCCTTTGCAAAGGCATCAGTATTATCTTTCTTCCTGTTAAAATCTTCCAATGAAAGTGAAGGATTAGAAAGAGAAGGTTAGAGAGAAACCACCTGTGCGACATTTTAAATGGTATGCAGATTCACTTAAAGCAATGCCTCTGTTCCCCACCAAATGTAATACAAGAGCTTTTCTTTTGGGAAGCCCTTTCAAGGAAAAAATATAGACATACAATGTTTGCAATTCCATTATAGCAACAATTTGTAGTTCATATAACATTTTCCCAGCCAGCCAGAAATAAATATAATAGGAGAGTGTTACTTGGAGATTAGGGAAATCATATGTTCTTGTACCTTTCCATAGTCTGAGAAAAGAAGTTCAAGTAAGCAATACTATTTGCCTTATTGAGTCATAACATCCTTCATTAAGTGTTTCCACATAAGAATCCAAGGAGGGCAGTCTACGAAGTCTGTAATTCAGGGCTGGATGAAAATAATTATCTGCTACTATTTCATAGAAAACATTTGGTTTTCTTGTTGCTATTAAGAACAACAAACAGGTCATGAACCCATTCATTCTTAGTCCCAACTGATTTAATTTGAACAATTATGCTTAATATTTCTTATTTTCATTTTCTAAATTACAAATATAATTAGCCTTAATCTTGAGTTTTGATGTATTATTCTGTTTACATATGGAAATGTTGCAATATTCTGGGTAAATTTTGAAACAAAACTGCCCCTTTGTCTTTCCTATCTGATATGATCTCATGAACATAATTTTTGTATTTACAAGGATAAACTACTGGGTAATAGTTGACAGCTGTTCCTTACAATTTAAAACTTGAATGGATGACTAATCAACATGCCTGAACGTAGAAACACTTGATTGCAATTAAATTTTAAAACAGTTCTCCTGTGACTTAAAATAGGTAAGGCCTCTTCTGTGTTTTTTACCAGCCAGATCTGTATGTAATCTCAAAAACAGAATCACTAATTCGACAAATATCTGCTGAGGGTTTATGTGCAATAAAAATGGAAACAATAGGTATTTCATGAGGGCTCACTATGTATCAGCAACTAGGTTGCAATGTTTATATTATCTATTTAATCTTCATAACAAACACAAGAGAAAGACTTTTTCTCCATTTTGCAAGCAAGGAGACTGAATCATGTGAATTTTAGGACTGTGCTCAAGTCACACAGCAACTCAGTAATATCCGCTCTACTCAAATCTGTCTGATTCTAGGGTTTGTGCTGTACTATATAGCCCAGTACTATTCTCTTTTAGGCCATAGGTACAAAGATGAATGAGAAGTGGTCCTTACCTCAGAGAATTTAGTATATAATCTAGTTAGAACATTTATATAAATAATTATGACTCAAGGTGGAAAGAAACGACCAACATAAGAGTCCAGATTAAGCAGTATAGCAATTCAGGCTGGGGGTGGGAGGACGGCGGAGCAATTTCTGGTGGTTGAAAGAATCAAGGATGGCTTCTTGTGGGAGAGAAAAGTATCAGAGTACAGTACAATAATTACAAGCATGAACTACTTGAATTCAAATCCAAGCTCTGCTACTTATTAGCTGCATGATCTTGGGCGTCTTGTAGGGGTTCGATTTCTTCATCTGCAAAATGTAGGTGATAACAATTGCTTTATAGGGTCAATTGTGAAAACTGGAAGAGCCAATATTTATAAAGCAAGTAGAATCATGCCTGGCACATACTATTTGTCTATTTGTTTTAAAAAATTTTTTGAACGGGAGCTTAAAAAACAGGAAGAAAATTTCCTTTGAACATGGAGAAAAATGAAATGAGGTAGGAATTAGCAATTTTTGTGAATTTAGAGCCTTCAAGTCACTATGGAAGTGATTTAAATTTTAAAGTAAAATTCTGTGACTCAGAGAGGTAATATTTGCATCTAAATTCATAGCACACGTATGACAAAACTAGTTCAAATTCATAACATTTGGGTGATAAACAAAATCAACTCTGAATTTCCCTTTTCCTACCACCGCCTTTAAGCCTATTTCTTTCTTCATATTCCTCTGGTCATTAGGTCCTGCCATTTGTAACTCCATAATCTCTCCTGAATCTACCTTCTCTTCTCATTTCCAACTGTCTCTGTCTTATTAAGGATTACCACTCCCTTTAAATTATTCCCATAACACTCTCTCTTCCCCACTACACACACTACCCTCCCCCCTGTTTCATTTTCATTTTAAAGAATATATTTGAATCTTTCAGTTCACAGACCATATATTCAACAGTCTCATGATACCAGTAGAACAAAATCCACATTAAAAAAACAAATGAACCTCCGTGTCTAATCCCTCACAGAATGATCCTGGCTTTCTGAGGGGGAATCATTCCACTCACTCTGCACTTTCTTGGCAGTCCAATATATCTGTTGTGCCCTCTCTCTGCTATCTTGACTGTTTTTATAGCATGACATAATCCACTTTTCTAGTAGTCTCAGAATTCTGGAAAACAGGACGGGATACACCTGTGAAGAACTTACTACAAAATGACAAAATGGACACAGTGATCACAGCCTCCACAGCTTAGATGAAAGACTAGAAACTTAAAAGGAGGTTTGTTAAAGGGAGACTTTGTAAAAGTAGAGAACACTTTTGTTTTCCCTCTTCTGACCTTTTAATTGTACCCTATGAGAGTTTTGGGGAGTACTTATGGGAGGGCTGGACGTAGGTTCTCAAATACTTGGAAATGTTATGTGAACTTAGAAACAGTGAAACCCGTACCTACTTCCTGCCTGCAGGAGTCTGAAGCTGAAGCTGGTGAAGGAAACTTAGACAGCAGGGAAGAGAATGAAAGAGTGCTAATTTCTGAAGCCATACATCCACCATTTGGTAAACCAAAGATACATAAGATCCCCCACAAGTCAATCAGATGCCAGGGAATGTACCTGGGCTTGAGTTGTCTCAAAGGGACCCCACTTAAGAAACTCTATGATGTAAATACCTCCAGGAGACGGAAGCTGAAGAAAGGTAGCAAGAAGTCAGCTGTGCATCTGCCCACATCAGGAAACAGTTCACACAGGGCTGGATTAAATAGCACTAAGTAGAACTTCTGCCTACTTTCCTTCAATCCCTGCTCTGCTCCTGGCATTGCAAATAGCAGAAAAGTAAGTGAAGGAAAACCAGATCAATTACTTCTTTGCCAGAGCAGGTCCCCAGGCAAAAAAGATAGGCCTACATTGAAGGACGAGAAGAAACTTTAACTTGAATGAGATGGATGTTTAATATAAGACAGAATCAGACTTCTTAATGCTTGAAAGTGGTGGCTAAATGTGGGATCTTCCTGAGATGTCCTTAACAGGGAGAGTAAATCTGACATGGTGTATTTGAAGAGAGAAATAAGAAATATGAAACAAGGTATTGTTTGTCCCATCACGTTTTGCTCATTTAATAAACCATTTGTTTATAGAATCCTTCCCAGCAGCATCTAAACTTGCTTTAAACTCTACCATTTAAAAAAAGAACCAAAGAGAGATACTCATTAGATCCTACTTTTCTCTACACAATGTTTAAACATTTTTGCAATGTAAATCTTTGCAGAAGTTATTTGTCCTACCCGTGTCTACTACCTCTATCACCTCACCTCCAATTATTCCTCGATAATGTGTACTCGCTTCTCACTTCCCCTTTCCTGAAGCAAGTTTTGATAACCTTCATTTTCTAACTCCAGTGGATATTGTTCAGCTGTTTTATTTGATATCTCACTAGAATGTGACACCTGTAAACTCTCTCCTTGAAACTCTCTCTTCCATGGCTTCCATTACAATGCCCTCTCCTGTTTTTCCTCCAACTTTGTTGCCAGATATTTTCAGTCTTCTTGTAAGATCATCTTCTACAATTAGATGTTGTAGTTGCTTATGGTTGTCCCTAGGCCATCTTTTCATGTTATATATGCCTTTCTTCAGTAAACTTAGTAATATCTGCAAGTTTAGTTATCATCTATATGCCAATAATTTCCCAATTTATTTTAAGCCTATATGTTAACAACTGACTTGATATTTCCATTTAAATATCTCAAATGCACTTCCAACTTCACATGTCCAGAGCTAAACCTGTACTCTTTAGCGTCTAATCTGTGTCTCTTCCAAGGTTCCATATTTCTTCAAATGGTAACACTATTCATTCAGTTCTATAAGCCACAAATAATTGTCTTCTCTAACATCTGCCTCTTGGTCAACCTCCATAATCACTCTTTAATCTACACACTTTCTCTATCTCCAGTAGAATTTGCTCTATTTCATATTTTTCCTACATCATGTCAATTCAAGTCCCCTGGCTGATCTCCACACTTCTACGCTTGCCCTCCTCAGGTCTACTTTCCATATGAAAGCCAAAAGATTTTTTAAAACTATGATCAGGTTATGCACTACCCTGCATAAATCTCTTCATGGCTTCCATTTCACTTAGAATATATATATATTTAAAACTATTAGTATGTCTTTTGCACAGATAGCTAATTCCCTACCCAATGTCTATTCTCCCCATTTTCCTTAATAACGTAACCCTATTTTATTTGGTGTGGTAGCAATATGCTCAGCTAAAAACTACAATTTCTAACCTTTCTTGCAACTAAGTGATACTGTGTGATTAAATTCCTGCCAATAAAATGTAAATGGAAGTTTTTTAGTCTGGGTCTTTTGTGAAGGCTCCTAAATAGGATGTAGACATTTTTGTTCTTTCCTCGTTCTTCCTTTATCTTGCCTGGAATGTGGACCAGATGGCTGAGGCTTAAGAAGTCTCGTTGAATCATGAGATGACATGAGGATAAGCTGTTACCTAGGAATGATGAGACACAAACATAGAAGATAACTATCAGATCAGGGCAGGGCTTCCTACCTTTGTACTTTTTTTTTTTTTTTTAATGAGAGAAAATTAAACCTGTATCTTTTTTTTAAGCTCTTATTGTTTTTGACAAAGGATACTATCAGCTAAGTGCAGTTGCTAATTGATACCATGATCCTACCCTACTCATTTAAAGTGGAATAATAATATGTCACCAAACTGGGACACTCAGGAGAGTGGAAAAGGACAACATTAATTACTAAGTATTATTATTAATTATTACTTATCTTAAACCTGGACTATTCTAGGCAACTGGGATATATGGTTATCCTATCTATAAAGTCCTATGTGGTGTACCCTGCCTTCCCTCTTGCCCTCTTGCCACCTCCCTCATGCTCAGTACACATCATTGATTATCTTTCACTTCTTGGACCATGTCAAGTTCTTTCCTATCTTGAGTCTGTACTGCCTCATTGCGTAGTTTGCTTCCTTCATCCTCCAGCCAACTCATCATTCAGATTTCAGCTCAAATATTGTCTCCTTACAGATCTAGACCAGTTTATTTTCCCTGTCCTACATGAATGTATCTTTCCTTCATAGTGCTTGTAGCACTGATCATATTAAACTATATGCTATGTTAATTTGATTAAATTCTTCCTTCTCCCTAGATGGTAGGTTCATGAAGATACTGATGGTGTCATCATTTTTTTTTTTTTAATCATTGGTATCTAACACAGAGCCTGACAGACACAGAATAATACATAATATATCTTGTGATTTTAATGAATGGTATGTGGCATATTTCTATTCCCTAAATAATAATTTAGTAAAGTCGCTCATATTTTCCCAGTGTTTTTGAAATAGCCCCTGTTTCATTGTGTAAATCCATGTTGTCATCTCTTCTCCATTCTCTGTTCACCTTGGTAATAAGAGATATTACCAAGAGATAAAAAGATTCAAGAATACTTCATCATTGGATACTGGTAAACAGAGTAAATACCAGATGCTTAGAGTGGTTGACCTATATTTGAATGTGAATAAATTAAAGCAGGAAATTTGAAAATAATTCTGTAGCACTGACAATAAAATTGAAGTTTAATTTACTAAGTCTAGTTAAATGCATAAAACTAATAGCAGCTTTATTTAAGGAAACTACAGGCATACCTCAGAGATACTGCAAATTTGATTCCAGACCACCGCAATAAAACAAGTCACATGATTTTTTTGGTTTCCTGGTGCATATAAAAGTTATGTTAGCATATACTTATATGTCTATTAAGTGTGCATTGTGTCTAAAAAACAGTGTATGTACCTTAATTAAAAAATACTTTATTGCTAAAAAAAACGCTAACCATCATCTGAGCCTTCAGCGAGTTGTAATTTTTCCTGGTGCGGTCTTACCTCAGAGTTGGTGGCTGCTGACTGATCAGGGTGGTGGTTGCTGAAGGGTGGGGTGGCCATGGCAGTTTCTTAAAATAAGACAGCAGTGGAGTTTGCCACATTGATTGACTGACTCTTCCTTTCATGAACGATCTCTCTGTACCATGCAATGCTGGGTTTTTTTAATATAAATTTATTTATTTTATTTATTTAGTTTTGGCCATGTTGGGTCTTCGTTGCTGCGCACGGGCTTTCTCTCGTTGTGGCGAGCAGGGCCTACTCTTTGATGTGGTGCACGTGCTTCTCATTGCAGTGGCTTCTCTTGTTGTGGAGCACGGGCTCTAGGCGCGCGGGCTTCAGTAGTTGTGGCACGCAGGCTCAGTAGTTGTGGCGCACGGGCTTAGTTGCTCCGTGGCATGTGGGATCTTCCTGGACCAGGGATCTAACCCATGTCCCCTGCATTGGCAGGCAGATTCTTAACCACTGCACCACCAGGGAAGTCCTGCAATGCTATTTGATAACATTTTACTCAGAGTAGAATTTCTTTCAGAATTGGAGTCAATCCTCTCAAACCCTGCCACTGCTTTTTCAACTAGGTTTATGTAATATTCTAAATCCTTTGTGGTCATTTCAGTAATCTTCACAGCATCTTCACCAGGAGTATATTCCATCTCAAGAAACCACTTTCTTTGCTCCTCTGTAATAAGCAACTCCTCATCTGTTCAAGTTTTATCATGAAATTGTAGCAATTCAGGCACATCTCAGGCCTCACTTCTAATTCTAGTTCTCTTACTATTTCCACCAGATCTGCAGTTATTTCCTCTGCTGAAGTCTTGAACCCCTCAAAGTCATATGAGGGTTGGAATCAACTTCTTCCAAACTCCTGTTGCTAATGTTGCTATTGTGACCTCTTCCCATGAATCATAAATGTTCTTAATGGCATCTAGAATGGTGAACCTTTTCCTGAAGGTTTTCAGTTGACTTTGCCCAGATCCATCAAAGGAATCACTGTCTGTGGTTGCTATAGCCTTACGAAATGTATTTCTTAAACAGTATTACTTGAAAGTTGAAATGGCTCCTTGACCCACGAGCTGCAAAATGGATGTTTTGCTAACGGGCATGAAAACAACACTAATCTCATTGTACATCTCCATCAGAATTCTAGGATGACCAGGTGTGTTGTCAATGAGCAGGAATATTTAGAAAGAAATCTTTTTTTCTGAGCAGTAGGTCTCAACAGTGGGCTTAAAATATTCAGTAAACCATGTTGTAAACAGATGCGCTGTTATCCAAGGCTTTGTTGTTGCATTTACAGAGCACAGAGTAGATTTAGCATAATTCTTAAGGGCCCTAGGATTTCCAGAATGGTACATGAACACTGGCTTCAGTTTCAAGTCACCAGCTGCATTAGCCCCTAATGAGAGTCAGTCTGTCCTTTGAAGCTTTGAAGCCAGGCATTTACTTTTCCTCTCTAGCTATGAAAGTCCTACATTGCATCTTTCTTCCAATATAAGGCTGTTCTGTCTACATTGAAACTATGTTGGTTAGTGTGGCTACCTTCGTTAATTAACTTAGCTAGATCTACTGGATAACTTGCTGCAGCTTCTACATAAGCACTTGCTGCTTCATCTTGCACTTTTATGTTACGGAGGCAGCTTCTCTCCTTCAACCTCATGAACCGAGCTCTGCTAGCTTCAGAATTTTCCTCTGCAGCTTCCTCACCTCTCTCAGACTTCATAGATTGGAAGAGAGTTAGGGCCTTGCTCTGGATGAGGCTTTGGTTTAAGAGAATGGTTTGAAGTTGTCGATCTTCTACCCAGACTACTTAAACTTTCTCCATATAGCAGTAAGGCTGTTTTGCTTTCCTATCATTTGCATGTTTAGTGGAGTAGCACTTTTAATTTCCTCCAAGATCAATGAATCCTTTGCATTCACAACTTGGCTAACTGTTTGGCACAAGAGGTCCAGCTTTCAGCCTACTCAGATTTCAACATGCCTTCCTCACTAAGCTTAGTAATTTCTAGCTTTTGATTTAAAGTGAGAGATGTGAGAATCTTCCTTTCACTTGAACACTTAGAGGCCGTTGTAAGGTTATTAACTGGCCTAATTTCAATATTGTTGTGTCTCAGGGAACAGACAGGCCTGAAGAGAGGGAGAGAGGCCAGGGAACAACTAGTCCATGGGTCAGTCAGAGCACATACATTTATTAAGTTTGCCATCTTATGTGAGCACAGTTTGTGGCCCCCCCCCCACCAGAATGATTGTCATAGTAACAACAAAGATCACTGATCATCATAACAAATATAATAATAATGAAAAAGTTTAAATATTGCACGAATAACCAAAATGTGACACAGAGACACAAAGTGAGCAAACACTCTTAGAAAAATGGTGCTGATAGACTTGCTTAATGCAGGGTTGACACAAAACTTCAAATTGTCAAAACCTCAGTATTTGCAAAGCGCAATAAACTGTGATATTCCTGTATATATAATTACAATTTGTTTTTTGGCAACCAGTTTCTTTTCCATGTGGAATTTGCAAAAGTTCACAACTTATAAATTATATCTGTGTTTACTTGTTTTGTCTTATTTTGTTTTTTATTTTTTTCTTGGTCTTCACCTGTATTCTTCTTAAGTGCTTCAAAATTGTTTATATTTTTATCTCAGCAAACCATTATCTGTGGTAATACTTCTGTCTTTTGTTTTATATTTTCCAGGAGACTTAGATATTCTAATCAAATACTCAATGTCCAATCATTTTCATTATACAAGAGTTTTCAGTTCTTATTATAAATTCTTATATTTTAACTTTAATTCTATATTTTACCTTTCTTTCTATTCATACCTCTGTTTGTCTCCTTGTTCAGTCACTGATAGGACTGCCATTCCTTTCCACTTGCACTGTTGACCCTCACGTTCTCTTTTTTTTTCCCCCCAACTGATTTGCTGGTCCATCTTCAGTGATTTCTTAAATAGTAGGATGAACTCCTTATCTAATAGAAGAATTAAAATAAATCTCTTAGTGGTGTGTTCTATTCACTTCATTTTAAAATAGGGATTCTTAACATTTTTGGTGTCATGAACCATTTGGGCATCTATTGAAACCTATGGAGTCCTTCTTTTTCAGTTTTAAATAAATAAAATTAAATGCATAGTGTTATTAAGGAAAAGTATTGTTTTGGAATATGTTTACCAAAATATTTAAAATCATCATAAATTAATATATGTGCATGTGTTTGTTAACATATTACATAGAATGGTATAGCATGGATCTAATAATTGCCATATTCCAAAGTTGTTATGGCCTTAAAGATATTTTAATATATCTGCAATAACTCATATCTGATATGAGTAAATCTCCAATTTTATTAGTGTCAAAGCTGTAGGTACTACTGTAGTTTATGGTTTGAAGACAATGCTCACTTTCATCAGAGGTTAGTGAAAATTAAGTATGTATCTTTTGATCCAACTTTGATGACTCATAAATTCTATACATGGATCCCATGGGGATCCAAGGACCTTTGGTTAATAATTAGAGCATGCTGAATTTATAGCGAGCAGCCATGCAAAAAAATGCATTCATTCCATAAATATTTATTGTCTTCAATACTGATTGTTCTAAGGATTGAAGCCTATGATTGGTTCTTGAAGAATCTGCAATTTGGTGGAGATAGACACGTACACAAAGTATAAAACTAGATTGTTATATGGTGTGTCAAAAATTTTGTAATTGTCAACTGGAAGAATTATGGAGTCGTAGAGAATGTTAAGTGGGCAACTATATTATATATTCAGGCTTGCTTTTAATAAAGGAACTTTGGCAGCATAATAGAGAACAGAATTATTTGGAGACTGATGGTGATGACGATGATCTCTGTGTATGCACAGAAGAAGGTTGAAAATGTTCCTAAGGGGAAAAAAGAGCTAAGGAAATTTTCAAAATTTCTAATTGGATTACTACATGGATCGTCATGCTGTTTGCCAAAATCAGGCATGTAATTCTGTCTTAAGAAAAAAGTTATGCATTCCTTTTTGGAAATGGAAAATTGAGGCTTTGGGTGGAAATGTCTGGCAGGCAAGTGGAACAACAGAAAGAAATAAGGACTGTGGGAA
This sequence comes from Balaenoptera musculus, assembly GCF_009873245.2. Lineage (NCBI taxonomy): Eukaryota > Metazoa > Chordata > Mammalia > Artiodactyla > Balaenopteridae > Balaenoptera > Balaenoptera musculus. The sequence continues at coordinate 47,631,953 of NC_045794.1, read as the reverse complement.
TCAATGATATGTAAGTGATTTAAATCATTAGAAAGGATGAGGAAAGCAGATAGAGACAAAACAGAAAAGGCTCGAGGATGGAACCATGGAAAAGATGTACATTTAAGGAGTAGCAGAGGAACAGAAACCCCTTAAATAAGTAATTCTCATGGAGGTAGGAGAAGATAGAGGTTGATTCCTTGGAAGATAAAGAAAATTTTTTCTTTGGCCCTGTTTAAAAAAAAAAATTCAACTAAGTAAATTTTAAAGATGTTATTGGCTTTATTCAATGATTCATAAATTGGGCAGCATTCCAATCTAGCAGATAGGAAGGAGCTATGAGGAGCTGTACAAAATGAAAGACTTCTATAGGCAGAAGGGAGCAGGAACAAAGAAGCTATACTATGCAAAGAAAGTTGGTTGCTTATTGCAAGGTTACCTTCCTTTGGGGCACAGCAAGGGGTCCATCAGGCAGATTAACTAACTTGTGCTCATCTGGTGATTCCTGATAGACAGTTTAACAGTCTGTTTCTGGGAGAACAGAAACTGTAATTAAGTTAAGTCTCAGTTTGGTGAGTTGGGGCTTAGCACAAGCAACTCCATTTTGAGCCTATTTTCTTGTTAACAGCCCTTTACTATTCACTTTACTATATCATTTCTTCTTTCATCCTCATTTAATGTTCACACTTTTTATTGTAAAAGGAAATTTAATATTGTATATAGTTACAATTATTTTCTCCTTCTTGAAGAAATGGATGGAAATGCCACACACAGTTTGTATTAATTCCATATATCTATCTTTTAAAAATACAATGTGCAAATTTTCCTTGTTCTCTTACAGCATTATCTCTGCCCATTTTATTTAATGTATTTTACCTTCTCTGGTCAGTTTTAGATAGCACATTTATGGTCTAAGATTTTCCCTCCAGACACCGATTAATCACAAAATCATGATTCTTTATTATCCTAATTTGCATTTACCATTAAAAATAATATTAATGCCATAAACCCTTTTTCTCTAGTTGTAGCTTCTTTATATTACCCCCTCTCACAATCCCTTTTCATTGTGGAAGACAAATTAATTTTCTTGGATGCACTCAGGGGTTGCAGGGTCTTCTTCCCATATGTTTATTAAATCAGAAAGTTGAGATTTGAAAAACATTTCTTACAATTTTCCTGTGACATCTTAAGGGTGTTTTAAATGTTCTATTCAAACAAGGCATTAATTCACCTTTTTAGATCTATCAATCTCCTTTGAAATATGTCATATATATGTCATATAATTTCTTGATTTCCCTTATTTTCTCATTCTTTACATCATTTTAGCTTTTTGTCTAAGCATTTGATTTCCAGAGTTTAGCTGTTTCTGTTACAATTTTCATCTTTTTTAAATGTGATAAAGTTACACAGAAAAGTACATAAAACATAAATATATACAGCTTCAAATTATTAAAAAGTGATCAGCAATTAAACTACCCAGGTCAAGAGAACATTGTGAGCTCCCCAGAAGTTCCCCACTTGCCACTTTCAACTCTTCACCTCCCTTTCTTGACTTTTATGTAAACACTTCCTTGTTTTGCTGTATAATTTCTACACCCCCAAAAATGCACTCCTAAGCACTATAATTTAGTTTTTGCTGTTTTACAACTTTACATAGATTAAATCATACAATGTGTATTTCTTGTGTTTGACATCTCTTGCTCAGCATTCTTTTTATAATTTCACTGGTAATGTTACGGGTCCATTCACTTTTTTCACTTCACTTGATTCTATTGCATGAATGAATCAAAATATATTTATTTATTTTGCTATTAATGGACTTTTAGTTTATGCCTATAATGCTGCTATTAACTTTGTTTTGGTGCTGATTCCCTAATGTACCATATGCCCATAGTTTCCATGGCTAAATACACAGGGATAGGTTTGCTTGCCTTAGGCTTTGCATATTTTCAACCTTAGGAGATAATTTCAGGTTTGTTTTTTTTTTTTCCAAAGTAGCTGTACCAGTTTATATTCCTAGGAGCATTGTATGAATTCCTGTTGCTCCACATTCTTTCCAGCACTTTGATATCATCAGACATTTACATTGCATCCATTATGGTGCTTGCAAGGTGATAGTTCATTATAGATTTGAGTTACCCTGACTTATAATGTGGTTGTACCTTTTCATATGTATAGTGGCCAATTACACATTCTCTTTTGTGAAATTTCAGTTCCTCATTTTTCCCATTTTTCCATTGGGTTGTCTTTTTCTTACTGATTTGTAGATATTCTTTATATGTTCTGGATACAAGACTTTTGTCAATTACATATGTTGTTAACTGTATTCTCTTATTAAGTGATTTGCATTTTTTTACATCCCTAATGGTAAACAGTCTTAATTTTAATGTAACCCAGTTTATAAATCATTTATTTAGTATTATTTATTTTTGTGTCCTGTTTTAGAAGTATTTCCCTGCCCTAATATCCTGAAGATATTCTCCTTTATTATGTCTATTGTTTTCTTTTCTACTGTTTATTGTCTATTATTTTCCCTTCCACGTTTAATTCTATAACTATTAGCCATGTGAAGTAGGTCCAATATTATTTTTCCACATGAATGCTCAATTATCTGGGGACTATTTATTGTTGCACTGCTATGCAAATCCATCTTTGACATATACCAAGTGTCTATAGATCGCTGGATCTGTTACTAGATCCTCTATCATATTGATCTGTTTCTGTATCCCTGGGCCAATATCACATTATATACTTTTAGACGCATTTAAACATTATTTTTATTATATCTATTATGAAATAGATAATAGAAATTATCTATTTATGGGAAATTATGGGCATATGTATTGGTTTATAAACCAATGTTAACTTAGTTTTTTCACATGTTTATTAGTTTCTGTGATCTTTGTTTTTTCTGCATTACTAACTTGTCATCTGGTAGAATTTCTTTTAACAGTCTGCTAGTAATGAATTCTTTGCTTTTTGGTTTTTGTGAGAATACCTTTATTTCAGGTCTCATTCTAAAAGGAGATTTTTTTTTTAGATAGAAAATGTTTGGTTTCAGCATTTTGGTAAATTATTCCAGTCTTTTGACTTCCTTTTTGCTATTGAGGAGATAGCTGTCAGTCTGTTGCTACTTGTCAACAGTAAGAGTTATTGTTTGCTCTTTGATGTTCTAAGGAAAGTATTTCAAATATTTTGTATAATTTTAAAATTGTCTTATGTGGAAGTTGTGGTCCAAAATGCATAGTTTGCATGACATAGAACTAAAACCTATCCACTCTTATGCAATAAAACATATACACACTCAAAAAAAATACATATGCCAGTATGTATATTTTAATAAAAGTAGCTAAAAATTGAACCAGTATCCAAAATAATGTCTTCTCCTTTTTTATCATTGAAACAGCAAATTCTTCATGGATTGTGCCCATGTCTCCATTAATAAATCATAGACACGATTTGACCCTAAAAATAATTTTACCATTAAAATAGTTTATGAGTTAAAAAGGACAATGTGGCTGTCACCATTTTATAGGTAAAAAGAGGAAAGCACAGAAAGCTAAAGTTATTTATTCAGAGTGATCTATTAAAAGATGATTTGGGGACTAGAGTTCAGATTTTCTAATTCTAGTTCAGGAATGCTATCATCCTTTAAAGAGAGTACACAGTAGAAAAACATTTTATAAATCATTTATTCACTATATAATTTTGACATTTTCCTCTAAATGACAGTAGAGAAGAGGAGGATTGTTATTTCCCAATACTTAAACAAACCAGTGCTGAACTAAGACATTGTCTATTAGCATGTAGTGATCAGTGTTTTATTGTTTGATAGAGAGTCTAAAAGGACATCCCTTAGGAATTTGAATTTTGTAAAATAACTCTAGTTTACTAGCTTTCATCAAAATTAAATTAACATAATAGTTTTTAAGCATATTTAGCTATAACTCTTATTAATCCATATCTCATCAGGATTGGATTTTAAGAAATGTGAATATGAGAAATAGAATATTTAGACTATGGCTTTAAGAAAAGTTGTTATAAATGGTATGTTAAATTTGCCTTCTCTGAAAATTTATATCATCTTTCTCATGCAACTTACACAAACTGTCAACTTTATGAATATTTCTACTGGAAGGTGTAAGTCAATTGGAATTTTTTAAATTAGGGAAACTGAATTTTCAGAGCGATTTCTTATATTGCATCAAATTTTCATGGGAAGTTGTATTTTTATTATGTAAAATAAATAAATCTGGACTCCTGAGGGTTGACATGATTCACTTTATAAATGTCTAATAACATCTACTATGATATTTAAAGTGGTCTAAATGGATCTTTCATTGCCGGGGCTCTGTTAATGTCTACTTATTTCCCAGTGAGAATTCTTCAATAGCTCATGTGAAGACAATAAGAAAGCCCTGTATTAAAAATCTGTTGAATTGGATTCCTTTTGAAACAATATTCCTTTTTCTATGAGCCTGGGACAATTTTAAGTCAGTAATATTATGTGTAATTATATTATAATCCATGTTTTCTGGGGTCACCTGAATATATTCATTTTTCAAAATGCAATATATGGCAATGATTACTCTTCTTTTGAGAAAACAGTATATAAACCACAATTTTATGAAAACATTCATGAAACATTCTAGCATAGTTCTCTTCACAGATAAATTATGCTTATTTCACTTAAAAATATTTAAGCAAAGTATGTTAAAATAGAAGTACCAATTACATATTTAAAATATTTTCGTGTAATTAACTTCTTGACAAGGTGTGGAGAAAAAAACTTTATCTGTTAGTAACTAAAAATTATTGTCAAAGGAAGATTAATCATAAGTTAAAAGTCGATTTATAGTATATAACAATGAGAAACTAAATACATAGACATTTAACTGCAACCATTTGCAGGAAATACTTCACTGTTACCCTGTGTGAAATGATATGCTGAAAAGATGTTCAAGTAATGGGTACCATGTCAGCAAGTAAATAACTATCAGGAGTTACCCATTACCTTTAACACAGATCAAAGGGTTTCTGACACTACAATGTTTCAATTCTTACCCCTTCCTTTTAAGTAAAATGTTAACATTGTAATAACTTGTATTTAATGTTTAAAAATTGATTTACCAATCCTTTTGCATATTTACCTACTTTTGCTTTTTCTAGTCTTTCTACACATGTTTATCGAACACCTACTATTGACTGTTTCAGATTTTGGGAGTCTAGTGTTAAACCTGATATACACCATCTCCTTGTCCTTGATGCTTACATTCTGATAGAGAAATACAAAAATTCACTAGTTAACACAAAAATAAATGACTGCTAAGATGAACAAAAAAAGTGATATGATAGAAATTGCAGGTTTGAATATTAGATGAGGGAGAAAAGAGAGTTCAGATTAGATGGTTAGGAAACATTTTCTGAGAAAGAGGTGACAATGAAATGGACTTAAATAACAAGGCAGAGACAGCTATTCAAAAAGTGGAAGGAAAAGTAATCCAAGCAGATAGAACAGCTCGTGGAAAGGTCCTGAACCAGGAATGTGCTTGGAATACTAAAAAAGCTGAAAAAATTCGAGGTCTAGTGTGAGCAACACATGTATTTTAGCTGGAATGTAGTTGGCAAAGGTGAAGCAGGGGATGGATGGTGGATCAAGATGACATCAGAGAAGGAGGCAAGAGGCCAGCACAAGTAGTGCCCGGGAAACTATAAAATGTAATACTTCATTTATTTTAAGTTCAATGGTAATTCATTCAAGTATGCAAAGTGGTAGGTGCAGGTAGGGGGCATCTCAACATCATACCCCAATCTCTCTTCACTAAAATAAACATACAATTTGAGTGAAAATGTGTGCTTGCAATGCCAATGCTTCTAAAACATCTTTCCCAAATTTCCTAGCCAACCTCTCCTTTCCAATCAGATTATTATTCCAAGGGGACACCTGTATGGAAATTCTGGTACTGCCACTGATGGAAAACCATACAGAACTCTCTATAGGGAAAACAGTTGCTCTTATTTGGATTAATATATAGAACTATAGAGATGGAAATTGGGAGTTCTAGATATGTTGCATTTGAGATACATGTTAAATATCCAAGGGGAGCCTGGAATTAAGAGGACACGTAAGGCCTCAAGATACATTTATAAACACAGAGATAGTTTTTAAATCATGGAACTAGATGAGATCATCAAAGGAGTGCATAAGTGCTGGTAAGAATTCTGGGCTCATTCCTGAATCCAGTGGTGTCCGTGACTCTGGAAGTTTATCTCATCAGCACTCTTTGACTTAAGCACATAAGAATTAAACCTGCTTTTGAATCTCTGATCCTCCCACGAATTTGGATTTTTCACATGTCCAGATAACAGAACCCAGGTCCCAGGTCATGGATCTCAACACTGATCTTCAGAGACCCATATTACCCCTTTACTCACAAGCAGATCCCAACATTTTGTATCTCAATGAGTGCTGCTGGCTTCCAAAGTTAGCTGCTGAATTACAGCTCTCTTTGTATTTCACACTTTCCACTTTCAGTTTTGTGAGTCACTCAGCCATAACCTTTCAAGTGCCCTCTCCATAGGCTGAAGCCCTACTACTCTTGAGTCCTGCCCATCACCTTATACATAGTGACACTGCCTCCTCCAATGAAATCTCATGTACCAAACCGTTCATAGATCCTCCAGAACTGTACTCTACATGACTATTTCAGAAGCCCTTTACCTCATCCTAAAAACTTACAGATGGTCTGTGTGGACTGAACTTGTCACTTTGTGATGACAATGGCTGCTCATGGCCTCAGCACTAGTACGATGGGAAGGATTTATAAGCTTATTTTTCATTTCCAGTGTTGTGGCAAGAGCCTTTGAGTAAAAAATATATCTTCTGGTGAAATAGACAATGTAAAGTAGACAAAGTAAATAGACAATTAGGTTTGGGGTTTATTAAGTAAATTTCATTACATGGTAACATATGTCCTTTGAACATGCTGAGAAGTTATCATTAGGCCTCTATTATTGCTATTAATTTCTTTAATTGAATTCTATTATTTCTTTCTTTATGTAGCTTTAACTGTCAAGTAAGTCTCACAAAGAGATAATATCCTGTGAAAATACTCCCATTGGTACCAGTTTAAATTTCTAATTTCTTTGGAAAATCTCTGGATTATTATTGAAAGATGATGCTCTTATATCCTTCATCAAATCTTGTCTTTAAACTGCTAAATATCTGTTTGCTTTGACAGTTATGATATAATTGTCAAGCCTTTCACTGGAAACACACATTTATAAAGGTTTCTCTAAGAAGTGGGACCCAGAGCCTAAGACTCTGCACCAAATGTGCACAGGCCCGGGCAGAGCTGTAGCATCAGTCTTACCATTTTTTCTCTTGTCCTGGTCTCTATCCTTTCAGTGCTGCCTCCCTCCCCAAGTCTGTATGAATATTTTGGGACAAGCACATTAGCATTGTTGACTTGTATTAAGTTGAAATCAGCAATGTTTAGTTTTCCTTTGCATGAACTGCTGTTAAGTCTTATTTCTTCTATGTGATATTTCAGTTGCTTTTTCAAACCTAAGCCCACAGGTATCAGCTAGGGTTCTTAGACATTAAAAAAAAAAAAAAAAAAAAAAAATCAGAACCAACATATTTCTGGTTTTTTAAGCAGAAAAAGAGTATATTAAAGGGATTTTGGGGAGCTCACTGTCTGGTAGGGCCAGAGAACCAGACTTGGAGGCCATGCAGTCAATGCAGTTTCTTGTTTTTGTGACCCTGAACCTGAGTGAAGTTTGGTTGCGGTTCTAAATACTGTTTTGAAAAAAAGAGTATTCAGCTTCTGTATGAAAAGGTAGTTTCTGCCTGTCAACAAAACTCACAAAGTAGAGAATTTCCCAAACAGAAATGAGGATCAGAAGATGAGTGATCACAAAGATTAACAATAGCTACTACTCCACTTTAAAAAAGCTTGAAATGCACTCTAAAATTGATATGGAGCCTTTTGTTTGTTTGTTTTTGTTTTTAATGATAAACCTGCAAGGTTCTTTAGTATCTTCTTATGGTTTTACTGTATAAAATTACCAGTTAATATTAAATATAAAGAAAACTTTGGACTTGCAAATAACTATTTAAAAATTTTTTTTTAAAATTTATTTGTTTTATTTATTTATTTTTGGCTGTACTGGATCTTCTTTGCGGTGTGCGGGCTTCTCATTGCAGTGGCTTCTCTTGCTGCAGAGCACGGGCTGTAGACAACATAGGCTTCAGTAGCTGTGGCTAGCTGGCGCTAGAGCGCAGGCTCGTTAGTTGTGGTGCCCGGGCTTAGTTCCTCCAAGGCATGTGGGATCTTTCCAGACCAGGGATCGAACCCGTAGTCCCCTGCATTGGTAAGCGGATTCTTAACCACTGCGCCACCGGGGAAGCCCACAAATAACTTTTTAAATTAACTAATGAACACAATAAAATCATATCAAATTTTAAAAGGAAAATCATGCCTGTTAGGAAATTACTATTTTCAGAAATACTATTTTAGTATATTTGAGAATCTTTTAAAGTTGTAATAGCATAAAATTTTAAGATATTAGATACCCTAACATTAAAACAAGGTTACTCACAGTAGGGTCAATCAATTTTTACATGACCCTTACCTAGGGTTTGTTAAAATGCACGTTCTTAAACTCCAGTTCAAACATAGTCATTTATAATCAGAGTTAGGCCCCTAGATTATGGATTTTTTAGCAAAGCATCTGGGATATTTTATGCACAATAAAATTTAAGAACTGCTGTACTATATACTAGTTATCTTTTACCTAACATTTTTGAGAATTTCTTTCCTAAATTGCTGCTATAGTTAAACCCAGGCATCTTTGTAACTGCTGTACTCTTATTTTGAAAACAATACAAGGGCAAATTGGTGCCTATTTTATATACTTTTTAACATTTAATTTAATTTTTTGAGTAGGTAGTACATTCACATGGTTCAAAAAATCAAAACAATATAAAAAGATACACAGTTATTATTTTTCCTCTCACTCTTGCTTTCATCCTTTTTATCACTGTTATTAGTTTATTGTGCATGCTGTTAGCATTTTTATAGATATAGTTTTATTTTCTCTTTTCTCTTTCACAAAATATAGCAAACCATACACTGTTCTGTGCCTTGCTTTTGTCATTTAATATTTCCTGAAGATTTTTTCATATTTGTGATGTATGCATTACCACTCCTTAAATATTTTTTTTTTAAGATTGATTGATTGATTGATTGATTGATTGCCATGTTGGGTCTTCATTTCTGTGCTAGGGCTTTCTCTAGTTGCGGCAAGCGGGGGCCACTCTTCATCGCGGTGCGCGGGCCTCTCACTATCGCGGCCTCTCTTGTTGTGGAGCACAGGCTCCAGACGCGCAGGCTCAGTAGTTGTGGCTCACGGGCCTAGTTGCTCCGTGGCATGTGGGATCTTCCAGACCAGGGCGCGAACCCGTGTCCCCTGAATTAGCAGGCAGATTCTCAACCACTGCGCCACCAGGGAAGCCCTCCTTAAATATTTTTAACTCTATTTTTTAGCTAAAAGGTTTTCTCTGTTATTAAATTACTGATATTTGATAATACTTCACAATGTATTACAGTATTTAAAAAAATATTGTTAAGGAGTAGATGATCCAGTTAAGGAAGCTGAAGTTCCAAAGAACCTGGTTAGTTTTGTTTTTTAGGAAACCGAGGTCTTTCTTTTATGAAGGAGGGAGTATTAAACTATACGACAAACAAACGAAAGCAGGACTTAGACAAGAAATTGAGAACATGTTTGAATATTTTCTATTTTTTAATAATAAAATCTGCAAATGGGAACAATTTACAGTGTTATACAAAAATAAAAACTGCTTTTATTTCAATGTTCTGTTTGAAACAATAATGTATAATTTTGTTTTTCTGATTATTATTATTAAAATCAAGATTCTTTGAATTGCACCTACTGATTCTATAAATTGCAATATTTGAAACTGACATTTTTGTAGATAAAGAAATGATTGAGTATTGGCAACTTTGAATGGTTCAACCTAATAATAACCTAGGTTTTTATATTCAGATCTGAGACAAAGTTTCGGTGATAGGGATTGTCAGGCAGAGGGCTCACTGAAAGGCATTTCAGTCACAACATAACCTTGGCTGCCTGTGCTTCAAGTGGAAAAACAAAACAAAGGAACGAAGGCTTAAAGGAGCAATAACAACCCACCCTATTTCTCACTTCACTGTCTGTCAACTCTAATCAGATTTCACCATTTCGTGTTTAGGTCAAAGGCAGATTATAGAAAGATAAATTATGGAGGATGGACTGTTTCATAGGTGTTTGTACTCATGCTGAAGTACACATATATGTGCATTTGAGGCTTTAAAAGACCCAGGTTTTTGTTTGTTTGTTTGTTTGTTCACCCCCATTTCTCATTTTTTTTTAAGCACTCAGCTATGTCTCCTACTGCTACAGCTTGCAAACCCTCCCAGGTACTTTGCATATCACTTCCTTATTACTGATGCCATTTTTTAGGAGTTCATCAAACATTTGAGACGTGTAAATTTTGGCTTCCTACTTAGATGATAAATACTTCTTGGAACCAATGCTCCGTATCTTCTAGTTTTCTTTCTCCTTCCCTCCCTCCCTCCTTTTCTTTTCTTTCTTTCTTTCTTTCTTTCTTTCTTGCCATTCCCATCACTACCTGGTACAAAGGTGTGCGTATAGTGAAAAATCAAGAGCTGTTGCTTGAATAAAGATATCAATTTCAAGTAAGATTGAAGGTTTTAGATGGGCAGTTTGTAACTTTGGGAACGTTTAAACCACTGTGTAATGATATTGCCCTTCATAACAGAGCTAGGATCAGCAGATGTGTTTCACAAAAACTATTTACAAATAAACGCAATGGTGTTAATGTTGATATCTCATATTTTCTAAATTTTCATACTCTCTTTTGATGTTTGGCAATTCTGTAAAATGTTCCTGTAATCCCATATATGTGAGTATATAGCAAAATGCTCACTTTTTGACATGTATGTTTGACTTAAACCACTCTTCCTACTAATTTCAGTTTATTTTGAGAGTTTTGAGCATGTTGTAAGATGCTTTCAAATTTTTTCTCTCAACTTTTAAATGAAGTGCTACATGAAGAAAACAACATGTTTCCTCTCTTTGTTTAGAGATCAACTTTTACTTTCTCTAGACCTATGCTGTTCAATAGGTAGCTATTTAAAATTAAATTAAATTAAATAAAAATTCACTTCCTCAGTTCCAGTAGCCACATCTCAAGCACCACTCTAGAGCATCATGTATGTCTTTACTTAAAACAGAATACTGTATTTAATGAACTACCAGATGTATTTCAGATGCTTTCATTTAATTATCCCTTTCTTAATGTCTTCATCTCAGATGATCTTTACACATTATCTTCTCTTTCTCAGTAACAAAAGTACAAGATGGCAAAGATAGCTTTTTTGTTAGTTTGGCTCTTATGGCGTTTATCCTTCTCTTATTGATAGTTTGGCTTTGCAATTTCAAGCTTGCCACATATTTAAAAGAAGAACTTTAAAATGGCATTAAAATTGGGAAACATTTTGAAAATGGTAAACCATTTTCAAGTCAATATTACTGTACCTGTACCAAGTCAATATTACTCCAGGGTAAAAAGACAATTAAAACAGATACAAACTCTCCTGGATCTTCAAGTCTGGGTGTGTCCCTTATTTTTTTCCATATATTGTATCTATAGATAATTACAGACACTTTCATGTTCAGTCTTGTGGCAAACATATTTCCTAAATATGATTATGTTATTTAGAAATGACGCAAGCATATGTATCTGAGACATTCATCTTTAAGAAATTCTTTCCAACTTAACAATGAATGACTGTATTGTTTTGGAAATGAGTGCTCTAAAATTTCTCCATCTTTAAAGGAATTTCTCTTGTTTTGAAATAGCTACTTAAAGGCAGGAACAATTTGTCAGAGAGTCATTGGGTGGAGTATAAGTGACTAGTTTTACTTATTCTTAATATTACTGTAAGTAATATTTTAAAAATAGCTCTTTTACTTTAGTCTCAGTTTATTTCGTGCTTCCAGTAACTTGATCTCTGCCTCCTCTCCTGTAATTAACTCCACATTAGTTTTCCCCTTTCTCTGGGACATCAGTCTTGCCTTACTCTCAGCTCTATTCACAGCTACTTTACAATCCAAGGTACTTAATAAAGTCTTCCTACTCCAACTTTCAACTTACATTTTCCTCTGTTAAACCCCCGCTGTACTTCCTAAAGCCTTACTAACTTGTCTGGTTCTGCTGTAGACCCTTCAGTTGGGATCTAGGTTTTGTTCTCTCACCATCCTACCACATTCAATATATCAGTCCATCTCTGTTGTTGACCCTCTGACCCAGGCAGGATGATTCATTTCATCTTTCCTCCAACCTACTATAAAAAAACCCAAAAACAAACAACAGCAACAACAACCAAACCTGCCTCATCTACTCCCTTGCCCAGATTTTGTTCCTGATGATCAAGACCAAATTGACTCCTGCTCACCTGGGAAGGGAGGTTGGTATTTTCTCCAAAGTATCTAATGTTTTTGAGAGATCATGACTTCTGCCTCATATTCCAGTCTTTGTGGATGGATGCCCACTACTTATTAATATATATCCCTCGTGTGCATTTCCTGGATGATTTTCTACCCATTCTTCTACTTCCTACTGTTTGGACCTCCACTGACTACTTTTGTAGGGCTCTCAACACCAGCTATAATGAGTAAAGTCAGAAATAGAAAATTACTTACCAAGAAGATATCAGCATGAACAGATGATAGTAAAAGATGTAGCTCACTGATTATAAGCACTACTTTAGAAGACTCATTTCTGCACACTCCCTGTAGCATGATCAGTATTCAAGCTTTTTCATAAACTTCACATGAGTGGCTGTAGGAAGGCAAAAGTAATTTGATGTCCTGCTGTTTCACGTTCAGGTTTGATATGAATGGGGATATGGAAATTTTATAGCAGTAAAGACAGTTTGCTGCTTTTATCATAGCTCTTTTGGTCAGTATGAATCTTGATATTAACACTTTCAGCTTCCTTTAAGATATATAACAAGTTCATTGGAAGATATACTATAAAAGATATAATTCATATTATAAGTAACAGTAGAGATGATAATCTGACTGCACATTTCACTCTTTTTAAAGGATCGTGTGTTTCCATTTTAGTTCCTTCATGCATACCACCTACATGCGTCTACCACCTCCATCAACCTCCACCTTCTTGAACAATAGGCTTGAACACTTATAGAGCTACCCAGCCCTAACGACAGGGGAAAAAGCCTCACTGTCTTTGAATTTCACTTTATAATATTTATTTTAAAAATAAAAGGGAATGTTATAATATTTATCAGATGCATAATAAGGTTACCACATCAGCAATAAATAAATAACGTAGAGTCAATTTGTAACATATAGTCAGCATCCTAAGGTAGGGATTGCGGTGATTGCAACATGTTTATTACATACAGTGCAGAGAAAAAGTGACCATAACAACATTCTGACTTGTAACTCCTCTTCTACATCTAGGAAAAATTATGCTTCTGAGCTGTCATGTAATTTATATTGGCACCAATCACATTGGAAGAGCATGAATTGTATGTTACCGTTTCTGAGCAATAAGTGAATATTCGGTTTCCAGCTTGCTCAGATGGGTTGTCTCATGCTTTGTCTCTTCCTATTGATAATCCCATCATCTAGTTTTGTGTCTGCATCTGTCTAAGAAGCAGAGAAAAGGGGCACTGAGGTTGCATCTCCCAACCCCAGCATAGGGCGCTCTCTCCCATGTTCTCACTTTTCCCCTCTCTTTAATGGGTTTCACTTTGTCATTCATTTTTTTGACTCTGGACGTTCCCCCCACCCTTAGATCTGTAGTAAATACCGACTTCTTAATTTTGCCATCACTCCTTCCAAAGGAGGGTGATATATTTGTAACAGGACATGGGACCAAAAGAGAGAGAAGTTATTGTTTTAGTTAAGTGTCCAGAGAGCCCCTGGTACTTTCTGAGCACTTGCTTGATAAATTGCCTCACTCAACAGTGAGCTCTGTGTTAGATCTTGTTATCTTACAACTGGACTAGGACAGCTTTACACTTATGTCTGTGGATGCCTGGAAATCTGCAACTGATCCTTGGCCAAGGTAAGGATGAGTTGTATTAATTAGTGATAGGTAATGTGATGTTAAAAGTTCAAACTTCCTGGAGGTGCCAGGTGCACGCTTGTCTACACTGTATAGAAACATTTATATTGATGTTTTGTACCTGTTTTAATCCGTTACACAGCCTCGCTCTTTTTACCTGAGTAACAGGTTATGAAAGACCCTGAGCTCTACCCTGAGTAAATTTTCCCTGAGTTCCCTTGAAATCAAGGTACTTGGTACATAACATGGCAGTTTATACTATGAAAACAAAGTACATTCTATGTGACTGAGAAAGGACCCTGGGGCTGGAAGCCCTGGACAATTGCCTGCACGTTCTTCTGTTGTACCACATCCTTTACTTTTAACAAAGGTTTATGTAAGTACACCTGGAGGAGTTTTGTGTGTTTTGCATTTATCTGATCCTATGTAATAAATGCAAGCACACTCTGTAGGGTTCTTTTAAGAAAAGAAAAAAAGCCCACAGAACTACTTTTCCAGTCACTGACATTTGAAATACAGACATCCATTGGAGATATTGCAGGTTTGGTTGCAGACCATTGCAATAAAGAGAGTCACATACTTTTTGGTTTCCCAGTATGTATAAATTTATGTTTACATTACATTGTAGTCTATTAAGTAGTATTATGTCTAAAAAATCTACATACCTTAATTTAAAACTACCTTATTACATCATCTGAGCCTTCAGCAAGTCCTAATCTTTTTCCAGTAGTAACATCAAAGATCACTGATCACAGATCATCATAGCAAATATAATAGTAATGAAAAAGTTTGGAATATTGCAAGAATTACCAAAATGTTACACAGAGACACAAAGTCAGAAACAAATGCTGCCTACAGACTTGCTCAAAGCAGGGTTGCCGCAAACCTTCAATTTATAAAAAACAAACAAAAAAACCCAATATCTGCAAAGAGCAATAAAGCGAAGCCCAATAGAATGATGTATGCATTAGTCACTTGTGTATGAACACTGGCATCAAAAGATTTTTTTCACTCAGAAAAGGGTGGTATTTTTTGCAGACTATATTTACTTCTCACTTTGCTTTTTTTTACTATTTGCAATATGACAATTATATCATGATTTTCAAGTTAAACACACAAACACACACATATGAATACCTTAGCATATATATTAAAATAGTATATATGACAAATGTGATATAGTAGTTTCTGGGGTCAGAATCCTAGTTCTAACATTTACAGGTTGTGAAATATTAGTCACTTCGTGTTTTCTCTGCCTCAGTTTCCTCGTCTGTAAAATGTGGGTAGTAACAATTGTGATTAAATCCGTCAATGCATGTCAATGCAATAAATGGTCAGTTAGTGTTAGCTATTATTGTTACTAATATTATTGATTCTATTATTATGATTACATAAGGTATGAAATGGAAAATAATATATTGAAAAGGAATTGGAACTATTCTCCATAAATTTTGCACACCAGGAGTAACTTTTAGAACCACATAACTCTCACTTTTTAACATTTGTATTCAACAATTTCAAGTTCATTATCATAATAATAGCACAAAAGTAAGTGTGTAAATATATTCTTTCAATTGTGAATCTCCTTATTCCTTGATTATGTAGAATTCTATTTGATAAAGAATGCTGTGAACTATAAGATATTGTGCAAAGGTTAGTGTTACTATTTTTTTTAACATCTTTATTGGAGTATAATTGCTTTACAATGCTATGTTAGTTACTGCTTTATAACAAAGTGAATCAGCTATACATATGCATATACCCCCATATCCCCTCCCTCTTGTGTCTCCCTCCCACCCTCCCTATCCCACCCTTCTAGCTGGTCACAAAGCACGGAGCCCATCTCCCTGTGCTATATACGGCTGCTTCCCACTAGCTATCTATTTTACATTTGGTAGTATATATAAGTCCATGCCACTCTCTCAACCCAGCAGTCCCACTACTGGGCATATACCCTGAGAAAACCATAATTCAAAAAGAGTCATGTACCACAATGTTCACTGCAGCTCTATTTACAATAGCCAGGACATGGAAGCAACCTAAGTGTCCATCGACAGATGAATGGATAAAGAAGATGTGGCACATATATACAATGGAATATTAGTCAGCCATAAAAAGAAACGAAATTGAGTTATTTGTAGTGAGTTGGATGGGCCTAGAGTCTGTCATACAGAGTGAGGTAAGTCAGAAAGAGAAAAACAAATACTGTATGCTAACACATATATATGGAATCTTAAAAAAAAAAAAAAAAATGGTTCTGAAGAACCTAGGGGCAGGACAGGAATAAAGATGCAGATGTAGAGAATGGACTTGAGGACACAGGGAGTGGGAAGGGTAAGCTGGGATGAAGGTTAGTGTTACTATTAATTTGAGTCTAGTCATTGGTTTCAGTGTAAAATGATTAAAATCTATTAAGAACTAGTTATCTTCTATAGCACATCATTTGAGTAGAGGAAAGATTAGTAAATGGTGCTGAAACTACTGCAATGTGATAATCACTGAGCCTGGACTGGTTCAACATCTTGATGTTTCGATTTCTTGATAAATCAGTCTCTAAGGTTCAGTTCTTTCACACAGTGTGAGGCTACTTACTTGTTCAAAGTACATCACTTTTGTCCTCCAGTTTTCATATTGGCTTCCTGTCAGGGTTTACACTGATTTTAAAGTTTTATTGTTGACATTTAAAGCACTTAATAGCCTGATACCTTCTCATATTAATGATTTGCTTATCCCCATGGGACAAGGAAAACATTTTGAGATCTTCTTCTGCTAGCTGGATGTCAGTCTTAAATGTCACCTTGAGATTCAGAGTGCAAAGCCTTTTTGTGTTTTACTCATGTTCTTCTCGAGATCAGATAAGATGTTAGAAAGAAAATAACGTATCTTTTCTAAAGGTCAGTGGGGCATCATGGAAAAATATATCGAGAACTTGATTTATCAAATTAGTGTATATTTTCAGATTTGTGACACATCAAATTCCCCAGAAATGTTACAATAAAAAATTAAATCTATGAAATGTGGAAATTATTGGAATAATATTCTTATTTTTTAAACTTGGGAAACAAATGCTGTGTTCCTGAGTGAAAGAGTATTTTACTTGTTCTTATCTATGACAGTAAAAATTGTAGTTTTATTTTTAAAGTTAGTCTCTTAAGGTACAATTTTTTAATATTCTAAGATATTTGTGATAAATTTTATAAATGGAAAACTTTAAAATCTTTTATAATCAATTTTAAATAGATTTTTTTGGATTTAATGTTTAATTATGAAGACTAGGTTATGCTATGTGTTTGTGTTAGATAGCTTTGGTTAATTATTAATGCCAAGAGTACTCTAATTTTGGGGGTAGAAAATAACTGTTACATGTGAGTATAAAGTGTTAAAACATAATATAGAATATTAACTGTGTATGACTGCATATAGCCATATAGTATATAAAAACATATAGTATTAATTCATGCTCTAGGCAAACCAATTTTTATGTCCTAGTGTAGGCTCTAGAAGAAATCTCCTCTATCACTTACCTACTTATCTACCTATTAGTTTGTTTTGTATCTCGGTCCAGTGCCTTGTCTGTCGTTTGCCATGTTGACATTTGATACTTGATAACGTACTATACATCTAACCCTCTCTGCACATAAGGTAGGGTACAGAAAGTATTTTGAAAATTGAGTGCTAGATAAATGTGACATATCACCATAATTTCACCATTTTTATTTCTACGAAGGAACATTTTGCCTATGAAAGCAACCTGACTTCAGAAGGTCTCCTTCCTACTTTGCCCTCTCTCTCATATCCTGTCTTTCTTCCTGTAGCTGTGTAATGGGATTCCTTCTTGTAGACATGGCAAAAGAAAAACTTTGAAAAACTTTAATATAGTGAAAATAAAACAGAATATCCCTCCTAGGACATTTTAAGTGAGGTCCTTTGTGGCTAGCTCAAATTAAAACATGTAAGGTGAAAGACAAACTGTGTATTTATGGTTAAAAGATCTTCTTAAACTGTATGTAACCAAAAGCCCCCAAATATATACTTTTTATTATTTGAAATTCAATTTCTATTTTCTCATAATATGAATGACTTGATTTATAAAACAACGGGTTAGCCAATTTTTAACACAATTCATGGTATAATTTTCTTATGTTTGCAGATAAGTTTTATAGTATATGAGGAAAATATGTTTAACATATCTGACACTTTGGAATCCATTATCACTGAGAGATTTACTATGAACCACTTCATGACATAATATGTAAAATACAAATGTTTCATATTGTTGATGCTGATTTAATGATGATATTGACAGTTTTGTGGCTAAATCCCTAAGCAGAGGAAATACTGAAAATTTGATTTTTATCAAGTTCTTTCTTTCTTTAAAATGCAACCCATGGGCTCAGCTATACAATTCAGTTTTAGAATATATTATAAATATTAATGCAATATGGAACATATTTTGGCCTTTGGCTTTCTGTAATTATTCAGTTTAGCTGCCTCAACATTCTCATTTTGTCCTCCTTGGAGGGCAATTTCTTTTTATATATTCTAAAATTATTTTTATTGTGTTTGCAGTTATATTCATTAGATTATTATTTGGGGGTTAAACCATGTAAAAATTGTAGATATTTGATAGTTTTTGACCTACAGATACATTATCTTGAGATTTAAAAAAAAAACCATGTACCAAAAAGGCAGATTTTTAAAAAGCCTTTAATCCTTGATGGATGGCCAAACTTTAAATAAAAAATTATCTTCCTATATTAAAATGTATTATGTAATACATAATAAAGATAAATGTACTTAAAACATTGTCATATTAAATAAATTTATAGTACATTATTTATAATTTACAGTATAAAATTTATTCTCCATAAATATGCAATACTCCTTTACTAAGGTTCACATTTTGACCACTTTTTCCTAGCAGCATATGACTTTGACTCTGTATTTTTTAGAACACAGATAAGAAATTTAAATCTCAGACTTGAGATTTTCTGTACTTTGTAAGATCTGTACTGTAAGATTCTCTAAGAAGAAGCAGACTTCCTTGTTTCCCATCTTAATTTCTGACCTACAAATAGAGCTTATGTGTTTTCTGTTAATATAATAAATACCATTAGTTCCCAAAACTCTTCAGTAATAATTTCTTATGAAACTCAAGTTTCTTGGAAATTATCTAGATATATGGCTTCCCCTGGGAAACTCCTTCAGGCTTCCATAACTGCACCTAATCAATTTTCAGGTCTTCCATAACTATCAACCAAATTAGGGGCAATTGGCTTTTTCTGAGGTATGGTTGCAGTCATCACATTGGGTCTTATACATTTAGGTGTTAAGAACCTTAAATCTATTTGGTTCTTAAATAGGTGCTCTAGACAGAAACAAATAATAAGCTTATTATAAAAATAAATGTAAAACTTGTTTTACTAAAGATTTGGGTTAAACTGCAGACCTATTTATAAAGCAAAGTATACAACTCTGAGGACAGTTTATCAGCTCAGAAACCAGTAAGGTTACACTCTTGACATGTAAGAGTGGGAGGGGCTACTTCTGTTAATTTCATGTTGATTTTGTCTTCTTTTTATTTCCAATTTTGTTTTTATTGGTGCCTGTGCTAATTGAAATAACTGTCATCACTTGCCTTAATAATCATACCCATTATTCCTCCCTCCATACTCCGAAGTCCAGTTACTAATATTACAGGCTTTGTTCTTGACACTCACATTCTCCTGGAAGATGGGAAAAGGCAAGCTTGTCTGTGGTCTATAATCATGTTTCTGCTCTCCTGCTCTGTCCCCCACCTTCAGCCTCACTTTCACCCCCAGGTTTCTGCACTGTTGATTTCAATGTTCGAGGATAGTTTTCTGGGGTTTTTTTTGGTTTTTTTTGTTGCTCATTTGGTGGACACTGAAGAAAAAGTTCTGACTTGGTTTTTTTTTAAGGCTCTGAAAAAGTAGATTTTTACATTGACAAACATTAAAATATTCTAAGAACTAGTGTGGAGGGAATGTGAATGACTCCACCCTGTAGGACAAATCACCCTGTAGGATAATAAACTTTTCTTTGCCTCCTTATCTCATCTCTTCCTCTCCTTTCTTTTTGGGTCAATCACCAATACGTCTGTTTGGGCTGCTATAATAAAATTTCATAGACTGGGTGTCTTAAGCAACAGACATTTATTTTTCATGTTCTGGAGGTTAGGAAGTCCAAGATCAAGGAGCCAGCAGATTTGGTAGATTTGGTGTCTGGTGAGAGTCCACTTCCTGGATCATAGGTGGCTATCTTCTCATGTGTTCTCACGTAGGAGAAGGGGGGAGAGGGCTCTCTGGGATTCTTTTATAAGAGCACTAATCTCATTCATGAAGGATCCACTAAATCACCTCCCAAAGGCCCCCATCTCATAATACCATCATTTGGTTAGGATTTCAACAGATACATTTTGAGGGAGATATAAGCATTCAGTCCATTACACCAATTAAGTTAAATTTAAAGTCATTGACTTTTTTTTTTTTTTTTTTTTACTTATTTTTGGCTGCATTGTGTCTTTGTTGCTGCACGGGCTTTCTCTAGTTGCAGCAAGAGGGGGCTACTCTTCATTGTGGTGCATGGGTTTCTCATCACGGTGGCTTCTCTTGTTGCAGAGCACTGGCTCTAGGCTCACGGGCTTCAGTAGTTGTGGCACACGGTCTCAGTAGTTGTGGCTCACAGGTTCTAGAGCGCAGGCTCAGTAGTTGTGGTGCACGGGCTTAGTTGCTCCATGGCATGGGGGAATCTTCCCAGACCATGGATCGAACCCATGTCCCCTGCATTGGCAGGTGGATTCTTAACCACTGCATCACCAGGGAAGTCCTAAAATCATTGACTTTTATTCAGCTGCAGGACTAGTGAGTCTTCAGAACTGGACATACGTTGTTTCAAAGAACCTGGTCTAAGTCTTATTGAGCATATAGGATTATATGAGTGGTGAAAACTGAGGAAAACGAAGGAAGAAGTAACTAAATCAATTTGGAGAACTGGGGAGTAATCAAAAAGGTACATTTCAGCTGCACTTTGAAAAATAAGTCATATTTTGCCACGTGGAGTGGAGGAGTAGGGAAGTGGTTTCTAGGAGAGGGGATGCCACGTGTGCAAAGGCACAGAAGCATGAAAGATCATGGCCCATTAGGGAACAAAAGGCATGGTATTGGAGAGGCCGATGATGAAAGAATCGGGAATTAGAGGTGGAACCATTTTGGGTCATATGTGCTTTGTTTAATTTCTATCTTGAGGAGCTTTTGGTTTTCTGACGGACCATGAGTCTCATTATCATGTCAATGGGATTTGTGGCCTATCTTGATATATGAATGTTATGGAAGTGAGAATATTGCTGTGTACAGACCACTATGAAAACTAATTACCATATTACTACTTGTAACTCTATGGGTGGGGGAGGTAATGCTTGGATATCACTTAAATGTCCCAAATTAGGGACGTTGTGAAGTTAATCATGGTACATTCATGAAACAGAATATTATGAAATAATCTTAAAACAATGATTGTGACATTGAGAAGAATGGCAATAGCATATTGCACTGCTCAGTCACATAACTTATAAAGGGTAAATCATGGTTCAAAATTTAGTTCTTTTAATACCTAGTCCAGTTCTGCCCTACTAAGCCATAAATATGAAATTTATACTTTAGTCGAATGTTTTTATTAGTTTGTTCCACAAACATTCATTAAATCACTATTTACTCATATTTTTCTATTGAATTATGGCATCTTTACGTATAGGATACAGATCTTAAAATATAGTAGCAAAAGATATGCTGAATATTGGTAGAATGGCATTATTAAACCTGTTTGAAATCTTATTGGTGCCATCAGGATTTTTTTCCTTCTAATTATCTTTCCATTAGAGAATTCAGCATTTGGCACATGAGAGCTAAACAAGGAAAAGTCACCAAGCTTATTAAAATCCAAAGTAATCCAAAGTATTAAAAGATTAAAATCCAAAGTATTAAAAGATCCAAAGTACATTAGTAATCTAAGAAAAGAAAACCTATGTTTAATTACTTACAAGAAATGCAAAATTTATATCCAACTCCCAAACAAAAGTAATTTGATGCAGGAATTCACAAAAAATAAATAAGCACTGTTAATCTACATGTAATTCATGTAAATCTGGAACTACATTAGACTCATATGCCTTTGTAATTTTGTGAGAGTTAATGAAAATTAGAAAGGAAAAGCTTTTTTTTGTCAGTTAGTTTCCTTCTTCTGACATAAGACTTGGTTAGAAGGCTTGACAGGTGTGTTCATTCTTTTAGGTCACTGAGGAACCATTAAATGAATTACTTCTGCTGTGCACTTAATGTCACTAGAAGTTTAAATCATGAAAGCATGTTCCTGTAAGCCTGAATTATTCCCAGGGAATATTTCATAAGTATCATGATAAAATCCTTCCATTATTTTTGTTTCTTCTGGATAAGTTAATGAAGGGGCAACTTTAGAAAATAAGTGATCCTGTATTTTGTTGGTCCTTTCTTTTGACCATGGTATTCTTTAGATTTTTGTGTATAAATTTCAAATACCTCGATGATGTTTTTCAGGAGGTCATATAGATGGCTATTTTATTAAAACAGCTCTATTGAAGTTATAACTGACATGCAATAAACTACACATATTTAGAGTGTATAGTTTGACATTTTGTTGTATATGTACAACCATAAAACTAACTCCACAATCAAGAAAATGAAATATTCATCACACCC
This sequence comes from Balaenoptera musculus, assembly GCF_009873245.2. Lineage (NCBI taxonomy): Eukaryota > Metazoa > Chordata > Mammalia > Artiodactyla > Balaenopteridae > Balaenoptera > Balaenoptera musculus. The sequence continues at coordinate 47,609,036 of NC_045794.1, read as the reverse complement.
AAAAGGTTTCTCAGGTCTCTTTGCAATTTATTCCTCCTGCCCTTATTTCTTTTCCCTAAGCAACCACTGATCTGTTTTCTGTTACTATTAGTTAGTTTGTATTTTCTAGAATTTTATATAATAGGAATCACACAATATGTACTCTCTTTGGTTTCTTTCCCTCAGCATAATTATTTTGAGATTTATCTATGTTTTTGTGTGTGTCAAGAATTCATTGCTTTTTATTGCTGAAAAGTATTTTATTATATTGATATAGTGCAATTTATTTATCTATTTACATGTTGTTGACATTTAGGATGCTTCCAGTTTGGGCTATTAACAACTGAATGGCTATGGGCATTTGTGTACAATTCTTTGTATAGAAATTCATTTCCATTTCTCTTCAGTAAATACTTGAGTGTAATAGCTGTGTCATACGGTAGATATGTGTTTGAGCTTTTCATGAAGGCCTTTATATTTACTTAGTCTTTTTATGGCACAGAATATGATCTTACTCGGTGCACTTCTTTTTTTTAACATCTTTATTGGAGTATAATTGCTTTACAATGGTGTGTTAATTTCTGCTGTATAACAAAGTGACTCGGCTATACATAAACATATATCCCCATATCTCCTCCCTCTTGCATCTCCCTCCCACCCTCCCTATCCCACCCCTCTAAGTGGACACAAAGCACCGAGCTGATCTCCCTGTGCTATGCGGCTGCTTCCCACTAGCTATCTGTTTTACATTTGGTAGTGTATATATGTCCATGCCACTCTCTCACTTCGTCCCAGCTTACCCTTCCCCCTCCCCGTGTCCTCAAGTCCATTCTCTATGTCTGCATCTTTACTCCTGTCCTGCCCCTAGGTTCTTCAGAACCATTTTTTTTTTTTTTTTTTTTTTTTTAGATTCCATATATATGTGTTAGCTTACGGTACTTGGTGCACTTCTAACAGATGTTTATTCTACTTTTCCTGGGTGGAGCATTCAGTAAATATGAAGTGGGTTAAAATGGTTGAAATGTTGTTCAAATATCCTATAACTTTACCAATTTCTGTGACTACTTTTTCTATCAATTATTGTGAGAGGAGTATGAAATTTTATACTAAAATTATAGACATGTCTATTTCTCTTTATAGTTTTATAAGTTTTTGTTTCATGTGTTTTATTAGGTTCATAATTATTTAGAAGTTGTATTGTCTGTATGAACTGATTCACATATCATTTTCAAATACATTTTGTCTAATATTAATATATACACTCCAGATTTCTTTTGATTACTGTTAACATGTTTTCCCATTCTTTTACTTTCAAGCTAGTTGTGTCTTTATATTTAAAGCAAGATCTCTTGTAGGCAGTATAGAGTGGGGGTCTTCATTTTTTTTTTATCCATTTTGAAAAGCTCTATGCATTGGTGTGTTTAGACCATTTACATTTAATGTGATTATTAATAAGACTAAGTTTAATTATAACACTTTCCTATTTGTTTTCTATTTATTTTTAATTTTCTTAATTCTCATTTTCTTTTTTTTTCTTGCCTTATTTTGGATTGAGTATTGTTTATAGGTTAATTTAATCTCCTTGGTTGGATTATTAACTCTCTCAGTGGTTGCTTCAGTGTTACTGTTCACATCTTTACCTTATCACAGCCTACACTCAAGTTATATTCTTCCCCTTTAGTATGACAACCTTCAAAATTATGCTTCCATTTTTCGCATTCTAGATTTTGTGTTATACGTGTCGTACATTTCACTTCTACATATGTTATATTACTTTTGTTCTACATTAAATTTTTTAAATCGATGTAAATAATAATTTAAAAATCTTTTATATTACCCATGTAGTTACCATTTCTGATGCTCATCATTTGTGTGGATAGAGATATTCAACTGTTGTCATTTTCCTTCTGCCTGAGGGAATTTCTACTACATATTTTTGTATGACAGGTCTGCTGGAGATGAAGTTTGATTTTCATCTCTCTACATAAACTGTTCATTTATGTATTCCAGGTATAATAGCTGATTTATTGTTCTTTTCCATTAATTCTATTATCTGCAATATTTCTGGGTTGATTTTGATGGATTGATTTTTCTCTTCATATGGGCCACATTTTCTTGCTTCTTTGCATGCCTGGTAATATTTTACTGGAGACCAGACATTGTGAATTTTACCTTATTGCGTAAAGGTATTTTTTATAAATAACTCTTAAGCATTTTTCTGGGATTCACCTAGCAGGAAGAGTTTAATTATTAATTTCAGATGTTGATTTTAAACTTTGTTAAGCAGGGCCAGAATAACATTTCATACAAGCCTAATTTTTCCCACTATTGAAACAAAACCCTTCTGGGTATTCTCCCCAATACCCCCAAATCATGAGATTTTCCACTATGGCTAGTGGGAGCAGGAACTCTTCTCAGCCCTGTGAGATATCCAGAGATTGGTCTCTCAAATCTTTTCTAGTCATTCTTTTACCAGCTTCAGTAGTTCCTTCACACATATGCAGTGATGAATATTCAGCTAAAGCCTCAAAAGGCCCTTTGAAGATATTTGGAGCTCTCTCTGTCTCTGTCTCTCTTTCTCAAGAATCATTCTTGAGTACTTAAGAAATTTTAAGAGAATGGATTTTAAGGCACAGAAGTATCATAAAATAGAAATATTCTAATATAATAGTAATTTATTTCTGTAAAAAAGGCCCAGAAGAAAATCATTTATTAATTTCTTTCAGTCAATATATACTACTAAATACAAACTATTACTTGATACTGTTCTAAGTATTGTGTAGATATATAAGAGGTGATATTTTAGCTCTAATAGCTACAATATGATATAAATGCACAAAAGCATTGGAAATGTTTCACTCTAGGAAATTACGGGAAACTGTATTACCTCAGAACACACACACACAGATACATGCTTTTCAATCAAGCTTATATTTACATCCTGGCTTTTCCATTTACTAGTGATAATAGATACAAATCAATTAGCGAATACTTTGCCTTGGCATCTTATATTCCAGTGGTAAACAGTGAATTAATGAACTAGAAATATATAATATACCATATATATATATATTTTTAAAATTTATTTATTTATTTATTTATGGCTGTGTTGGGTCTTCGTTTCTGTGCGAGGGCTTTCTCTAGTTGTGGCAAGCGGGGGCCACTCTTCATCGCGGTGCGCGGGCCTCTCACTATCGCGGCCTCTCTTGTTGCGGAGCACAGGCTCCAGACGCGCAGGCTCAGTAACTGTGGCTCACGGGCCCAGTTGCTCCGCGGCATGTGGGATCTTCCCAGACCAGGACTCGAACCCGTGTCCCCTGCATTGGCAGGCAGATTCTCAACCACTGCGCCACCACGGAAGCCCTATACCATATATTTTAAAGCTCTATGAAAAAATAAAACTGGGTAAGAAGAATAGGGAGTAAGGAAGTTTAAAGTATGTGGTAGGTGCTTTTTTACAGTTTCCAGAGAAGACCTTGTGATAATTATGTCATTTGAGCAGTGTCTAACGGAAGTAAGGAAGTGAGTCAGTTAGATATTTGGGTGAAGAGAGTTCAGGAGAAGGAAACAGCAAATAAAAGACTTTGAGGTAGTGGCAAGTTTGATGTATTTGAGATAAAGGAAGAGTCCCATATGGTAAAGGAGGAAGAGAATAGGCGATAAAGTGAGAAAGTCATCTAAGACTTTATAGGCCATTTTAAGGACTCTGTAACTGTGCTGAACGTTGGGCAGGTGTTTTTGGTAGATATTGGAACTATAGGGATGAATAAGACTTACATATTTCCTAATGTCAGAGGATTTAAAACCAATCAAAGAACTCAGTAAATCCTCCCTCTCCAGATGTTACTTAAAAGATTGAGATGATAAGTAAATTTAAAGTAAATTATTTAAGTAAATTTAGTAATGCCATACACCTACTAAGAACAAAACTTATATTTGAATTCATCATTTTAATCAAGAAACCCTATTATGTTGAGTTATTTCACTCCAAACACATGTCACACTCATGGATAATTACCTATTTTCTATCATTCCTCAATTCTTGTCAGCCATAGTTGTCTTCCTTTATTATCCAAAATAAGATTGCATCCCCCAAAACCTGCCTAATCCAAATTGATGCACCTATTTGCAGATCTTGGACTATATATTAAGTCCTAATAATTGTAGAATATGGAACAGAATCTAGAGATAATCTGAAAAAGATTCAGGTATATTGAGTTTAGTGTGTGGGGTAGCACACAAACCACTGGATCATGTGTCTTTCAGAACCTTTTCTGTTGTAAACCTAAATCAGGGCTTTTGAACATAAAGCCAAGAATTTTTTGCATTATTTCTCAAACTCATTAAAAGAATGGAAGATACTGAGAAGATATATTTTAATCTTCAAATCCCTTACCACTGATAGCAGATAATATTTGGTCCATGATGGGAAATATTTCTTCCAGAAATATTTCTTCAAGTGCATCAATTATAGTCACTTTTCATGGGATGAATTGGGAGATTGGGATTGACATATATACACTAATATGTATAAAATAGATAACTAATAAAAATTATAGTCACGTTTCTTTTCTACCGGAGGTGCCTCTTACCTATAGGAGCTTTGGCATATGGTAGGATAGAAACAATACTTGTGCAACAAAAGCACATTCTGTTGGACAACTTGATTGGGAGTGTTACATTTGTAAGCGCTCTTCACACAAAATTTGCCAGGGAATAATGAATAATCTGTCTTACAGTCTTACAGTGACATACAGTACTACTGGGTCACACAGTTTCTTGAAGTCCCAGAATGCGTTTCACCTCAGAGTTACCAGGGAGAGACAATGAATCTTCCAATCTTTGAGTCCTTTGTTCCTGGCCATACACTGTGCTCTTACACCTCTTCTGGATCTGGCCACTTCAAATCTCTCTCAGCTATTCCACAAATTACTTCTGTCATATCTTCTTCTAGTTGTATTTTTCTTGGATAATCAATGAAGTGAATGTTCTCCTTTCCCATTTCTTTTCAGGGTCATAAATATTCACAGACTCATTTTCTTTAGGAATCCAAACACTTCTAGCTTCACTTTACAATTTCTTTGTCCCCCACCCCGGGTCATCACTGCTCCTGCCTACAGCCCAGGTGGAAGGAAACATGCCTCTCAGAACACAAAACGTGTGTGCCTGGTGCCCATTTCCATGCACAAGGCATGGGGTAGGGTTAGAGATAGGCCAAGGGAACAACGCCCTTTCCTTCATTTTTAGTTAATTTCTTACAAAGCTTGTAACTAGAGCTTCCATAATTGTTTCTTGGTCTTAAAATTTTGGCATTTATTTGTAGACATTATTTTTCTTCAAAAATTAACAGAAAATTATCTTTTTTTCTTCTAGAATAAGCAACTCTTTTTACATGTAAATTATTAATATGCAAAATGAACATCCTACAGTAAAGTTTATGCTTCTAAAATGTTTTCATTTCAAGTATAGTTTTATCAAAAAGAGGAATATGTATTTTCTGGAATACTACCAGTTATGTTTTATATGAAAAATTATAAAATTTTCTGGACAAGTCCCACTATTGAGCTGTATTAAATTGTAATAAAATGACATTTGTGGCAGTTAGTGTATTATTAGTTCTTTCTCCATGCTCCAATTCTATGATATTAGAAAGAATATCATGGTAAAATTGAAGTCTAATTTATGTGGAAATTTGGTACATCAAATTCAATTCTATTTGCAGATATTTACCCTCAACCAGCATGAAACAGAAGAACTTCTTTTCTTTGTTTTAATGAGTCATAGTAAAAAAATGACAAAAATCCCCAAGGAAAATGAAAATGAAGAGCAAGTCATGATTCTTGATCTTTTCTATAGAACCAAGGATGTTAAATGTATGCTGAGAGGAGCAATAATTTCATTGAGTTTGTTGCATCTTGAAGCATTCCTAAAAACTGATAAAATGTCCAACTGCCACTGATTTAGTGTAGTTACTACTACACTAAATTAGCAAAATAATTATCATGTGCCCGGCAGTGTGCTAAATCTGTCCATTTAATCCTCATCGAATCTTCATCTATTTTGTAGGTGATGACACTCAGGCTTTCAGAGGTTATATAATTTTCCGAGGGTCACATAGCTTGCAAGCAGTGGAGCCAGGAGTTGAATCATACCTCTCCAACTCCAAGTTAAACACTCTTTCCGCCAAGCACAGACTCTCATTCATTGTAAGCACTTAGTAGCATTGCACTGAATAACTAACTGACTCCTGTCTACATATGTCTTTCTGCCGTGTGATATTGATGAAGAGTATAAATTATAAATATTCGTTGATTTCTCCCTTTTCCTCACTGACAACTCCCTATGTTTCTTACAATCTATTCTCCACACAGAATTTAAGTGATTTTTAAAATCTATGTTAGATAACATCACTTCCCTGTTTTAAACCCTCCAACTCCTTCTTGTTTTCTTACAGAATAGAAAAATAAAATAATGATCTCCAAAACTATATATCTTCAAATCTCAGCTATTATTTCAGCCCCTCTCCCTCCTCTTCTCATTTCATGCTCACTCTACTTCAGCCTTACCAGCCTCCTTTTTGTAATAAATCTGAAGATACTAAGTTCATTTTTTAAGGTTCTTTGTTCCTGCTATCCGTTATGCCGGAATATTCTTTTGAAATATTCGTTGGAACTTCTCAAGGGAGTTGCAGGATAGATGATAAATAAAATAAATACTGTCATTTGAGGGAGAGAAAATATAATATGCAAAGTCATTCATAAAAAAGCAAAAATAAACAGAATACATTGAGTGGGTGTCCTGGGAGGCAAGGAGCTTTGTGAGATGAGAAAGTAGATTGGTGTATGTAAGCACATGAGAAGATGGATGCAGCATGGGCTGGACCATGAAGCCTAGATGTTGTGTCCATTTTTATACTTTAGTATAGTTTAAGATGACTGCAGTGTTAAGACAGAATACACAGTACGAGAGACCAAAAGCCTAGGGGTGTGTAAGAGATGGGTGCATTATTTCAGGAGGTCAATAGAGAGTGTTGGTGCAAAGGTCACACCAGTGAGAATGGCAAGTGGAGAATAGATAGATGAGATCTTTTTGAGATTTGGGGTTTGGTGACCAATTTGATATGGTCTGTGATAGAGCAAGGGTGATTTAGAATATTTAGGGCAATGCATTGGCATTTGTGTTAAAAAAAAATTGTTAAAGGTGTTCAGAAATACTTTTGACTGGGTTGATTTCATAGGAGGAAGCCTTTCTATTGGATCCTAAAGGACAGGTAGACTTCTAAAGTCAGACATGGAAAGGAGCAGGCCCTTCAAGGACCAGGATTCTTTTCAGCCTTACTTTTCAGTTTCTCTAAATTACATGAGAGAAAATTTGCCTTAGTTTCAGCAGCAAGAAGCAAGAATCTAAGACAGCTTCCAGAGGTTAAAATATTTTTTCTGACACTTCAAGAATCAAAGACAACATGTCTTTGAGTCATTTTAGTTATAAATGCAAAAATCAGAACACTATTCCACCTATCTGGAGAAAAACATCCCTATATAGCAAGATGGAAACATATAAATTTCATCTTTCATGTCTTACAGACTAAATTTATACTTATCAATGTAAGTATTATACATTTATGCACTTTAATCATCTTTTAAAAAATATTTTATGGAGTAAGCAAAAATCAATCATATATTTATAAAAAAGCCAAAGCAACTCTGGGATGTTTGTTGCATGCATATGGCATCTGGGGGTTATTTCTTATAGTCTTAATAGGTTTTTATGCCTATAGTAACTTGATATTCAATTTTCTTTTTCATTTTTGGTTTTAAAAAGAGACAACTAAATGACTTTTACCTATGAAGTATTTGATATTTAAAATGTTTAATATCAATCATTAAAAAAAATAAGGTGGTGGTTTGGCACTGATTTATAAAGAGATGTTTGTGACTTTCTTGAATTTAAAAAAATTTTTTTAATTATATTTTTTTGGCTGTGTTAGGTCTTCATTGCTGTGCATGGGCTTTTCTGTAGTTGCGGCGAGCGGGGGATATTCTTCATTGAGGTGCACAGGCTTCTCATTGCAGTGGCGTCTCTTGTTGCGGAGCAGGGGCTCTAGGCACGCGGGCTTCAGTAGTTGCGGCTCGCGGGCTCAGTAGTTGTGGCTCGCGGGCTCTAGAGCGCAGGCTCAGTAATTGTGGCGCACGGGCTTAGTTGCTCCGCAGCATGTGAGATCTTCCCAGACCAGGGCTCGAACCTGTGTCCCCCGCAGTGGCAGGCAGATTCTTAACCACTGTGCCACCAGTGAAGTCCGAATTTTTTTTTAAGTTACATAAAATGTTTATCTACATCACTCTTTCATTTCTTGTTCTTGGTATTTTTATATCCCATGATTACTATGTAGTAATGCTTATTCTAATGTATATCCTTTATAAAATATAAGCTTACACGTCGGTCTTATGAGAACTAGTAGATTTTTTTTCAGGAAATGTATTATTTCTGAAACATATAAATCTATAATATCACTCTTCTCATTGGTAGGTAGACTTCCTAGATAGTAAGTACAGGTATAGGGGTTAAGATTCATGTACAACTTAGAAGGCCTATTTATAGCCTGATGCGAGGTGCCTTTGGGAAGGGAATTGCTCTATTTCTCCTAAGTTTAACGCTAAGTTCATTTCATAAAGCAGCATGCATAAACCCTCAACTCTTAATGAAATAAATGTGCACGTTGAGGAAGCGTCAGCTCATTTGTCACTTTTAGCAAACTCAAACACTTGGAGGGTTGAAAATATTTCTATGTCCCAGACTTAGATGCATTATAAAACTGGTCTTCAGAATGAAGTTAATGGAACATGATTCACCTTGTTGGCTTTATCAACATGCAGATTCCTGGGTTCGCTCCTGGTCTTTTGAATCAAATGTCAGTGAGTGGGGGCCCTGGAATTTGCATTTTGAGTAAGCTCCCCAGGTGCTTCATGTGCCTTCTGAAGAAAGAGATTTGACACACTTCTCAGGTTTATTTGCCTTCTAAAATAACATTTGAGCTTAAACATGTGAAAAATCAATGGGGATTTGGATGAAAATCTTGGGAAATTACACTATATATGGTATCTTGGGTATTTAGGAACTGGGAACTTACATCTATGGAATGTCTACGTACTGGATGCTTTGTACATATCATTGAATATAACCTTAACCACAATCTTTTGGAGATAGGTATTATCATATCAGCTTTATGGATGAGAGAACAGGCTCAAAGATGTTAAATAACTTTACCAGAGTTACACAGGTAATGACTGGAAAATAAACAAATTAAATCTAGTTACATCAAACTTTCCACTATGTGGGAAGTCCAGCTGCTGGCTTGGATGGGGCAGAAGATGGGACAGAGAAAGCAATACTTTTTTGAAACAAACTCATGCTATATAGTAAGATTTGCTCTATTGGTTAATAAAACAAAATGATAAGGAAGAAATTCTTACATCAACTTCACAGGTGAGACACAAAGAGGTTAGGTAACTTGCTGATAAACACATTTATTCATACATTTATTTATTTATGTATTAAATGGCTACAAGGAATTAGATATGAGGTGGAAAAAAGTATGCTTTGGGTCTGCCCCCATGGAGTTCACAGACTAGTTTAAGAGACAAAGAGATAAATTGACTTATACTATAATTTGTGATAAATGCTACAAGAGAAAAAAATAACAGGAGAAATGTAATTTAAATTTGGGACTCGAAGAGGGCTTATCCAGAGAAGTGACATTTGAGCTAAGATATAAAGTATGAGGAAGATTAGCAAAGTCAAGAGTGAGAGGAAAAGCATTCCAGATAGAGGGAATACCATGAGAAAGTCTATGAGGCAGAAAAGAATTGGTCCTTTAGGAACTGAAAGAAGGACAGTGTGGCCACATAGAGGACAAGGTGTGAGTAGTACAATATGATGTTGGAATCAGTGACCAGATCACTGAGGCCTTTGATGGTAAAATAAAAGATTTGGGGCAATTTCTCACTGTTAAAACAGAGATGGAAAAAGAGAGTACAATTTACATTTTAAAAGATTATTCTGAGTGTTGTGTACATAGGCCAGCTTGGTTATGGAGTAGTTCAAATGAAAAAGGTTGGATAAGACCAACTGAGAGTGGCAACAGAGATGTAGAAATGGAGAGTACTTTAAAAAATAAATTTGGATTTAGAATCATCTGAGCTTCATACTGGATGAGTGAGGACATCAGGACAAAGCTATGTTGAAAATGATTCCTAATTCTCTCTCTTCAGCAACTGGATGAGGAGAGGATAGAGGGCCATATGAGAAAAGGAACACTACAGAGGAGCAGGTAGCAATACAGAAGGGAGAACTTGGATGAAAATATATACATGTGGTCTTTTTGAGCACAAAGATGGTATTTTAATCCATGGCCATCAAGACGCTCCCATAAGGAGACAGTGTAGAATGAGAAACAAAGTTAAGCAGGAAAGGAGTGAGGAAGTGAGACTGAGCTGGAGAAGCCAGAGAAGTAGAAAAGAAATTAGAACAGTGATGGTGTCATGGAAACAAAAAACAGCGAGAAGTTCCAGGATGGGATGGGCAGTTTTGTCGGGGGTTTCAGAGAGGGCAACAAGATGAGGAGTGAAGTGCTCTCCATATGGTCCAACCCAATGGACAGTTTTCAGGCCTATTCTACTTCTGAAAATCTTGACAGTAAAAGTGTATAGGGAATCGGGTAAAATTTGGAGATTGGGAATTGGGGAAGGACACTTTTAGACAGAACATAGTAGAGTCTATTCATATAATAATGGGAAGGGTACAGAAAGTGGGAAGATTGATGATCTGGAAAAATAACAGGTAAAGGAAAAATAAATGTTTTTGAGAAGATAGGAACATGTGGAGGACCTCTGACAAGAGGGGATACTTTTTCATTTTTGCAATTTTTAAAAATAATTTTATTGAAGTATAGTTAACTTACAATGTTGTGTTAATTTCTGATGTACAGCAAAGTGATTCAGTTATACACATATATATATATATATAATCTTTTTCATTTTCTTTTCTATTATGCTTTGTTACCTGCACTCTACCATAGGACCTCGTTGTTTTTCCATCCTATGTGTAACAGTTTACATCTGCTAATCCCAAACTCCCAGTCCTTCCCTTTCCCACCCACCCTCCCCCTTGAAAACCACAAGTCTGTTCTCTATATCTGTGAGTCTGCTTCTGTTTCATAGATATGTTCACTGGTGTCGTATTTTGGATTCCACATATAAGTGATATCATATGGTATTTGTCTTTCTCTTTCTGACTTACTTCACTTAGTATGATAATCTCTAGTTGCATCCATGTTGCTGCAAATGGCATTATTTTGTTCCTTTTTATAGGTGGGTAGTATTCCATTGTATATATGTACCACATCTTCTTTATCCATTCCTCTGTCGATGGACATTTAGGTGGTTTCCATGTCTTGGCTATTTGTGAATAGTGCTGCTATGAACATAGGGGTGCATGCATCTTTTTGAATTATAGCTTTGTCCAGGTATACGCCCAGGAGTGTGATTGCTGGATAATATGGCAACTCTATTTTTAGTTTTTTGAGGAACCTCCATACTGTCTTCCATAGTGGCTGCACCAATTTCATTCCCACTAACAGTGTAGGAGGGTTCCCTTTTCTTTGCACCCTCTTCAGCATTTGTTATTTGTAGACTTTTTAGTGATGGCCATTCTGACCAGTGTGAGGTGGTACCTCATTGTAGTTTTGATTTGCATTTCTCTAATAATTAGTGATGATGAGCATCTTTTCTTGTGCCTATTGGCCACCTGTATGTCTTCTTTGGAGAAATGTCTATTTAGGTCTTCTGCCCATTTTTCAGTTGGGTTATTTGTTTTTTTGTTGTTGAGTTGTATGAGCTGTTTGTATATCTGAGAAATTAAGCCCTTGTCAATAGCATCATTTGCAAATATTTTCTCCCATTCTGTGGGTTGTCTTTTCATTTTGTTTATGGTTTCCTCGGCTGTGCAAAAGCTTTTAAGCTTGATTAGGTCCCATTTGTTTATTTTCATTTTTATTTCTATTGCCTTGGGAGACTGACCTAAGAAAACATTTGTATGATTTATGTCAGAGAATGTTTTGCTATGTTCTCTTCTAAGAGTTTTATGGTGTCCTGTCTCATAGTTAAGTCTTTAAACCATTTTGAATGTATTTTTGTGTATGGTATGAGGGTGTGTTCTAACTTCATTGATTTGCATGCGGCTGTCCAACTTTCCCAACACTACTTGCTGAAGAGACTGTCTTTTCCCCATTGTATATTGCCTCCTTTGTCAAAGATAATTGACCATAGGTGTGTGGGTTTATTTCTGGGCTTTCTCTTCTGTTCTATTGATCCATATTTCTATTTTTGTGCCAGTACCACACTGTTTTGATTACTGTAGGTTTGTAGTATTGTCTGAAATCTGGGAGGATTATTCCTCCTGCTTTGTTCTTTTTCCTCAGGATTGCTTTGGCAATTCTGAGTCTTTTATGGTTCCATGTATATTTTATGATTATTTGTTTTAACACTTTTTTCATTTTTAATGAGAGAGAATAATAAATGATGATGATGATAGCTAACACTACTTTTTTTGTTGTGTGCTGTACCCTTCTCTGATGTATATGTACATGTGTGTATGTTATTATATTATACAAATACATTATGTTATATTTATATATATTAATTAAATTAATATAATGTATTAATCTTTCTAATAACTTTGTAAGATTGGTATTATCATCTTCATACATGGGACACAAAAAGTATAAGCACTTTGCCCAGGTTCCACAGCTAGTAAATGATGAAATGGGATTTGACCCAGAGCCTAAGCTCAGAACTGCAGACCTGCTGGGAGGAAGGTGAATCCTTTCTTGTCTGATAACTTCTTCCTACGTGATGTATAAGGCAAAGTTATCAACTGAAGAATGCAGGGATGGTGGTGGTAAAGGACATAAAGGGAGATCATTAAAAGTATGAAATAATGATTAGAGACAATGGGAGAGTAAACTTACAGGACTGTGGTGAGATTTTCAGGTGGTGGTAAGTACTCATTTGAGTTTTGTGAGAACAAATTTATAGTGATACCAGTCTGCTTGGTTTTGTGATTGAACCCCTTCTATAATATGCTGAATGAGTCCAGAATAAAGGAAGTGGATAGTTGGGTTCATTAGGGTTAGAATGGTTTTGTTTTTATTTTGTTTTGGCAAGGAAGTTGAGGATATTTGCAAAGAAAGTTGAGGATATTTGCAAAGGAATAGCAAATCAAGAGTGTAAATCTAAATCTATCTACATTTTATTCACCTCCACTGCATTGCCAACAGGAATTACTGGATTACTATGGTTAAGCAAACAATAACAGTGCATCAAACTCTGATTCTGTAAGACTGAAACTGGAAGAAAGTATTTAAAGGGAGGAAACAAAAATCCTACATGGCTAGTTACCTGAAATATAATAATATGCTCTGTTTTGGCAAGTAATGGAGATTCTTCTAATTTACAAAAGTACCTTCTGAACATACCTGCATTTGGAGAATCTTTTAGGATTGCTAATAATGTTCTTCCCCAGGTACATTGCTGAGATTTCCTGTATTTTTTCCGAAACATTTAACTTTTGAAGCAAAGTGCATTTTTCCTATATATTTGCTGTATTTTTCCTTAAATTCTTTATTTTCTTAAAACTATTTCTGATATCTGCTTTATCCTTGTTAATAGACACTAGCAAATTTACAATTTCATGGAAATTAATGTTGATTAAAATAGATTTTCTATCATTTATATAGGAAAGACATGATACATAATTGCTCGTAAAATTTAAGAAGCAATGGTGTGTAAATTGATTCCTTTAAGAGAAATGTGCTGTTTTAAGGTCAACTATTTCATGCATGCATCATTCATTACCCATGGTGACACTATATTGCCTATTCCAAGTTATCTCAAAGCCAGAAATGAATAAAGAGCTAGACCTAAGCTGGTGAGAAATGTGGTTTATTAGCATTTTTACAGATTCTTGCAAGTAAAGTTGCACTAAATGTATCCACATGGGAATGGTCTTGAATACATAATTTTCCCTGCAAATCTTTCATTGTAGGATCAAAGATTATGAATTTTACAAGCATAGACAATGTTAAACTTATTTTATTCCAATCTCAGATACACATATTTATTTCTGAGTTTTATGCAAATTCAGCTACCAAATATTACATGTAAATGTTTGTTCATGCCTATATTTTAATTATAAAGTGGAATCAGAAATCAGTGTAAAATTTTGGAAAGAGCTTACCTAGTAAATACTAGAATTTACTCATATATCAAAATTTATTGTGATAAAAACTAGTAGTTTTTTTGTTGACATTTACACGTCTATCAAAAGCAGTGGATATAATTTATAAAACCTAAAATATGTTGACTGTATTAAGTGTTATGAAAATTAAGATCTTTTTCATGTCACTTGACTTTGACAAATACTTATCAGAATGAGGGCAGGAGCTCAATCAATATTGAGATGAACAAAATCAAGGGACTTTACAGCTGAAACCTAGACAGGTCTGATAGGATAAAGTGGAAACCTCAGAATGAACCCTTTCAAGAATATTACTGGAATCCCAACAAGTGAAACAGAGCAAAAAACTAAATGTAAGGTGCCAGGAAGTCAAAGTAGTTGTGATAATTCCTGTAGGGGATATAAGTTAGTATTCAGTAATTTATTTACTCAATATATGATACATGCCTACAAGTGTACCAGGCAATCTTTTAGAGGCTTGGGGTAGAGTAATGACAAAATCCGTGGCCTTGTTAACAGAAGGGGGACCCCTTCCAGGGCCTGAGAGTGGGCTCTTGTCTAACACTCAGAAATGAATTGTCTGAAGAGACAGACGTACTGGCAAAACAAAAGACTTTATTGGAAATAAAAAAATAAAGTATATTTCTTTAAAAAAAAAAAAAAAGAAAAAGACTTTATTGGGAAGGTGCACCTGGGAGGAGAGCAGCGGGGTAAGGGCACCCAGGAGAACTGCTCTGCCATGTGGCTCGCAGTCTCAGGTTTTATGGTAATGGATTTAGTTTCTGGGTTGTCTCTGGCCAATCATCTTGCCTCTGCCCATATTTGGTCTGACTCAGGATCCTTCCTGGTGGCACGCGCATCTCTCAGTCAAGATGGATTCTAGCCTGAGGGTTTCTGGGAGTTTGGCAGGACATATTATGGGCTGGCTTCTCCTCCCTCCTTTTGGCCCCACCCGAATTCTTCTGGTTGGTTTTTGGCAGCAGCACTGTGTTCCTTATCAGGACCTCCTGTTGTGAGACAACTCACGCAAGCAGTTATTATCGTGCCTGGCCAGGGTGGGCAGTTTCCATTAATGGTTTCCTAACAGCCCCACGGATTTCACATTCTAGTGAAGGGGAGAGACCATAAGTAATGAACATAATGAATAAGTAACTGTTGGAAAGTGATAAAGGCTATGGGGAAAACAAAACAAAACAACAGCTCTAGGCAAGAGGAATCAGAGCTGTAGAGTGTGGAACTGATTACAATTTTAAGTAGGATGATTAGTACAGGTCTAAAAGAGGTGGTATTGCCTCGTTCAGGAGTAGGAAATGAGAGAACTAGCCCTGCATATATTTGGAGGAAGAGAAGGCTCTCAGTGCAAAAGGTCCAAAATGGGACTATGCCTGATTTGCTCATAACAGTCAGTATGTGTGGAGTGTAGAGAATCAGGGGAGAGGGTACCTGGACACTGGGTCCAAGAGGTGCTGGCAGGGCTGTTTTGCTGTGGCTTTCTTCTTCACTATTTATGTCCTTTTCTACATTTTTCCTTCTCCCTAGTTCTACAGGGAAGGGGCTGGCATGATAGGCTGCATCATGAACAAGTGGAAGGGGAGGGGAGAGGAGTAGAAGGTGGATTCCGCAGGATGGGTAGATGGAAGGACTCGGGGTTGGGGGATGGCTTCATGCTGTCTGATAGAATGCAAAGAGAAAGGCAGGCTAGACAGATTTGGATTGAATCCTGCCTCTGGCACTAATTAGCTGCCTGACCAAAAAAAATATGACCTCCCTGAACCTTGATCTCTTCGATGATAAAATGGGCATCATGACACTTTTCCTCTAAAATCACCACGAGGATCAGATAATGTATGTAAACTGTTGGGCACAGGTCCTGGCATATAGTAGGCATATGTGGCAAGTTATCTTCTTCCTTTTCCTGTTTTGGCGGCCTAGCACTGTCATTGATTTCAGCCCAGAGGTTATCACCTTCTTTTGAAAATAACTTTTGGATTTGAGTAAAAGAAGTATAATTCTGGCATTATATCAACAAAAAGACTATTGAAACAGTTATACAGAATAAGTTGGACTCACAAAGATAATAAGAAAAGTATTTTAAACTTTTTCTCACTGCATATTCAAACCTGTTCCAGGCAACTATTCTTTTTTTTGGCCACTCCTCATTGAATAAAACCTAGAGGAAGTTCAAGGCTTTTTCTGGTCCCTTTGAACACACGCCTATGTCAGGTGGGCTAACTGCAGTGGAAAACAGGGCCTGGTGGTCTTGTCATTATTTTCTTGCCTACAGTGCCCCTCCCCCACCATTTGACTGTCTCTGCGAGACAGGAGAGGTGAATGGCAGCTTAAGTTCTCACCTGACTGAGATTGTCCTGAGCTGGTGGTAGTGTCCTCTGTGTCTGGTAGAGGTTTAAAACTGACACTTTTCTTGTGGGATGATTTTTGGGTTCTCCAGAGACCTTGCAGTACTGGGAATCTTTCTCTTCAAGATCTTTTGAAATGAATTACTTTATCTGTTTCAAAAATGGATTTCTTTATCTGTTTCAGATAGTCATTTATATGTTTTGCTCAGCCCTGAGGCACCAGTAGTACACTCCCCGTGTGCTCTGCAGGGTCATCTCACACCTCCACGCAGCCCTCTTGGCCAAGATCTAAGTGAGGCCCCAGTTTGCCTTGCTTGCTCAAGTGGCCCACTTTTGTTCCACAGGAAGTAGTCATGCATCCTTTACCTCAACAAACTCTGGGAATGCTGGCCATCTTCAATATCTTACTCAGCATTCAGAGCAGCTAGAACCATAAAGCTTTAGATTTTTCCGATTTGAGTCCCGCACCCATAAGTACGTCACTGAACATTCAGAAGACACATGGTCTCTTGAAGCACCTTTTCCTAGGCTTAAAATGAGGTTCAAATGCCCCCACTATCCTCTACTGAGGGTAGGATGGAACTCATAGCCCATAGATAATTTTCTGTGGACAAATCTTCTAGTCTCCAGTGTTTTAGCCTCTATACTATAAACCTTGAAGGAGTGAGGAACCAAGGGTCAAGAACTAGTGTTCTGCCATCTCCTTTCTAAGTCGTGCATAGGCAGTCTTATTGCGAGAAGTAGTAGAAATTCTGACTTCAGGACTTAACCAAACTAAGACTAAAATAATTCCACTTCACATCTTGTTACACCATCTTCTCGAGAAACAAAAGAGTGTGTTACAGAATAAAAAGTTCTGAGATAAAACATCTCTCAACTCTCCATGCCACAAGTATAAGCAAGTGTCAAAAAATAATCTCAGCTCTCAGAAAGGCTGGGAGAGTGGGAGAGTGTCCAATAAGGCACCAACTGGGAGAACTGCAATTCCTGTCATATGTATTTAGTATTTGTTTCAAATACTAAAACCTCACTTAACCCTCCCTATCAGCATCCTTTATGCCCATAAGAATAATATACGTATATTTAATATTCCAGGCGATACCATTATTTACTGGAGGCACTGAGTTTTTATATGTTCAGTGTTTAAATATTTGAAAATGAGTCTTTTCCCCACAACTTTCAGTATTGTGAGATTCAAATGAGTATTTTATCTTCAAAATAATTACCAAGATAAGCGAACTTTCCTCTATTGAGGATAGATTTTATCTACTTATTTTTTGAATGACTGAATGTCCCTTGGATCCAAATCTGATGGAGAGATGAGCAAATGATTTGTGATTATGTGGTGATCAAACTGTAAAATAACATTTGTGGGGAAAAAATTAAAGACATGACTTTAATGCAATTAACCTGGTTTCTCATGTATACCATAAGGATTCTAAAAAGAGGCATTACAAATGGAATAATATGGAAAAGCAGCATCATTGAAGGAGGAGCGTTGCTTTTTAAAATGACAATTTGGTTGAACACAGCACTAACTTAGGTAGAAATTTCTGGTAAGATTAATATCATTTTACTCTTCTTAGCTCATAAGTAATATGTGAAAAGCTAAAACAAAGATTATTAGTGGCATTGAAGGCTTTATACTTACAGAATTCTCATCTTTTTTTTCTTTTCTTTTATTGAAGTATAGTTGATTTACAGTGTTGTGTTAGTTTCAGGTATACAGCAAAGTGGTTCAGTTATACATACATATATATCTTTTTTTCAGATTCTTTTCCCTTATAGCTTATTAGAAAATATTGAGTATAGTTCCCTGTGCCATACAGTATGTCCTTGTTGGTTATCTATTTTATATATAGCAGTGTGTATATGTTAATCCCAAACTCCTAATTTATCCCTCCCCCCCTAACCCCTTTGGTAACCATAAATTTGTTTTCTCTGGCCAAAGAAAAATTTTGTTTTTTGTTTTTCTGTTTTGTATATAAGTTCATTTTTTTTTTTTTTTTTTTTAGATTCCACATATAAGTGATATCATATGACATTTGTCCTTCTCTGGCTTACTTCACTTAGTATGATAATCTCTAGGTCTATCCATGTTGCTGCAAATGGTATTATTTCATTCTTTTTTTATGGATGAGTAATATTCCATTGTATAAATATACCACATCTTCTTTATCCATTCATCTGTTGATGGTCATTTAGGGTGTTTCCATATCTTGGCTATTGTAAATAGTGCTGCAATGAGCATTAGGATGCGTGTATCTTTTCAAATTATGTTTTTCTCTGGATATATGCCCAGGAGTGGGATGGCAGCATCATATGGTATCTCTATTTTTAGTTTTTTAAGGAACCTCCATACTGTTCTCCATACTGTCTGCACCAAATTACATTCTCACCAACAGTGTAGGAGGGTTTCTTTTTCTCCACACCCTCTCTAGCATTTATTATTTGTAGACTTTTTGATGATGGCCGTTCTGACCAGGGTGAGGTGATACCTCATTGTAGTTTTGATTTGCATTTCTCTAATAATTAGTGATGTTGAGCATCTTTTCATGTGCCTGTTGGCCATCTGTATATATTATTTGGTGAAATGTCTATTTAGATCATCTGCCCGTTTTCTGATTGAGTTGTTTGTTTTTTTTGATATTGAGCTGCATGAGCTGTTTCTGTATTTTGGAGATTAATCCCTTGTTGGTCGCTTCGTTTGCATATATTTTCTCTCATTTAGTGGGTTGTCTTTTCATTTTGTTTATGGTTTCTTTTGCTGTGCAAAAGCTTTTAAGTTTGATTAGGTCCCATGTTGTTTATTTTTGTTTTTATTTTCATAATCTAGGAGGTGGATCAAAAAAGATGTTGCTGTGATTTATGTCAAAGAGCGTTCTGCCTATGTTTTCCTCTAAGAGTTTTATAGTGCCCAGTCTTACATTTAGGTCTTTGATCCATTTTGAGTTTATTTTTGTGTATGGTGTTAGGGAATGTTCTAATTTCATTCTTTAGCATGCAGCTGTCCAGTTTTCCCAGCACCACTTATTGAAGAGACTGTCTTTTCTCCATTGTATATCCTTGCTTCCTTTGTCATAGATTAATTGACTGTAGATGCGTGGGGTTTTTTCTGGGCTTTCTATCCTGTTCCATTGATCTGTATTTCTGTTTTTGTGCCAGTACCATACTGTTTTGATGACTGTAGCTTTGTAGTATAGTCTGAAGTCAGTGAGTCTGATTCCTCCAGCTCCATTTTTCTTTCTCAAGATTGCTTTGGCCATTCAGGGTCTTTTGTGTTTCTGTACAAATTGTAAACATTTTTGTTCTATTTCTGTGAAAAATGCCATTGATAATTTGATAAGGATTGCATTGAATCTGTAGATTTCTTTCGGTAGTATAGTCATTTTGACAATATGGATTCTTCCAATACAAAAACACAGTATATCTTTCCATCTGTTTGTGCCATCTTTGATTTCTTTCACCAGCATCTTATAGTTTTCTGAGTACAGGTCTTTTACCTCCTTAAGTAGGTTTATTCCTAGGTATTTTATTCTTTTTGATGTGATGGTAAATGGGATTGTTTCTTTAATTTCTCTTTCTTTTGTTGTTAGTGTATACAAATGCAAGATATTTCTGTGTATTAATTTTGTGTCCTGCAACTTTTACCAAATTCATTGATGAGCTCTAATAGTTTTCTGGTAGCGTCTTTAGGATTTTCTGTGTATAGTATCATGTCATCTGGAAACAGTGACAGTTTTACTTCCTCTTTTCCAATTTGGATTCCTTTTTAAAAATCTTTCTTCTCTGATTGCTGTGGCTGGGACTTCTAGAACTATGTTGAATAAAAGTGGCGAGAATGGACATCCTTGTCTTGTTCCTGATCTTAGAGGAAATGCTTTCAGCTTTTCTCTGTTTTCAGTATCCACAAATCAATCAGTGTGAGACACCACATTAACAAATTGAAGAATAAAAACCATATGATCATCTCAATAGATGCAGAAAAGCCTTTGATAAAATTCAACATTCATTTATGACAGAAACTCTCCAGAAAGTGGGCACAGAGGGAATATACCTCAACATAGTAAAGGCTGTATATGATAAGCCCACAGCTAACATCATACTCAATAGTATTCTCATCTTGATTTTCGATTTGTGTGTTGATTTTAAAAGGAAACCTATATGTGATGCAATTCCTTAGCACTCATACCCTCTCTATTTCTAGCTCTCACTCATTTGTAGTACTCAAAAGACATATAATAATTAGGTGAAAATCAGAAATATTCTCTACCGTACTTCTTTTCTTACACTCTTAAGTATGTATGTTACTCAGAGTTAAGCCTACTAGCACACTTTATAAATGTTAAATCCAGAAATAAAGATGACATTAATAAATGTTAAATATCTATACTAGATACTCTTTTAAAAATTAGTTTGCTTTTAAACAGTGTTGCCAGTGTCTTCTCGGCACAGCAGTGAAGCATTACTTAGATGCAACCAATGCAGTGCTAGTTAAAAATACTCACTGTTGTTAGTAATAAATATCTTTCCTGGAAATCAACCATAATATTAATGAAAAGTGGGCTCCAAAGCAAGTGAAGTTTTCAACTGTTTCAACTGGCATGGATTCTAATAAATAAATATAAAATAAATCATGTATTCTCAGCAACAAATACAGGAAAAGTACCCATTCCTACTATAAAACAGCTACATTTTATGTTTATCAGACTGAATTTAATTAGTCTGCCTTTTGGTCTATGTGTCAGAAATTAAATGACTTCCCTTCTATGAATGTACTTTCCACATAATTTCTAATACTTGGAATATATTTAAAAAGTTAGTTGAAGCTATGACTTCTCCTTATAATAAATTTATGACTAGATTGTTTTCAAATTAATTGAAATTGGAAGGAAAAATTATCCAGGAAGGTTGTAATAAAATAAGACACAGAGAAGATTCTCAAAGAGAGCTATTTAATGTTTGCTTATTATGAATAAAAGAGGGGTGATGAAATCCTCTGAATCCATTTTTCCCCTCTCTCTCCAGGGACTTCTATAATAGAGAAAATATTTTTTTTAAAAAAGTCATTTACTAAAAAATAGCTTTACATTTAAAATCTATTTATTATGCATACATTAGTGTAAAGCCATTGAAGTAGACAATGCAGTTGACTCACCAACATCCATTCCATCTCAGATTATTTCTCTAAGCCAATAATTCCTTTTCTTCCTGACCAATAATTAGTTCAGAAATGGATGTGTGACCCTAATCTTGTGAAGAAAAGCCAACTGAGCGACCTGGGAAAAGTTTTCTGTCTCTCAAATGAGAGCAACAAGAAGGAATAGCTTACCTTTTTTCACTGAAAGAATAGATATCAGGCAATTTTGCAACCATATTGCTACCTACCCGAATATGTAGCTGGTACCAAGGATCACAGATTAGAGCAAGGTAAGTGGGAGCATAATTGACAATTCACATACCAACTCTGGAGCACATACCCTACAATGAACTTCCAGTTACATAATAAAATATTGTATTCATTTGTTTGTTTACTTAATGTCTACATTCCCACTAAAATGTAAACACTATGAAACAAGGACATTGTTTTGTTCACAGTTATATCTCCAAAGCCTAGATCAGTAGCTGGTGCATGGTAGGTACTCAGTATTTGTCAAGCAAATAAATAAATACATAACTTTGTTACTTTAAAGACAGCTTGAATCAGGGTTTTCTCCTTCTTGTAGCTGAAAGCACACTAATTGATAAAATCATTTGTTAGTGTCCTGAAAAAAGTTATGCTACTTTTGAAGTTTGACTTACAGCATAGGAAGGGAATGTCTACATATGGGTGAAGAAACTCAGAATCTACTTTCGAAATATCATAGGAGTATGAGCAAATGAATACAGATATTGATGTTGTTAGGAACCAGGTTCTCACTGTGGAAAACAAAAGACACAAATATGGAAGAGGGAAAAATCTGTGACATTGAATTGGAATTGGAGGTCTCATTAAAAAATATATATGTATGACAGCATGAACAAAAATAAATTCAAAATGGATTAAAGACTTAAATGTAAGACTTGAAACCATAAAATTTCTAGAAGAAAACATAGGCAGTATGCTGTTTTACATTAGTCTTATTAATATTTTTGGGGGGTCTGTTTCCTCAGTCATGGGAAACAAAAGCAAAAATAAACAAAGGGACTACATCAAACTAAACAGGTTTTGCACAGCAAAGGAAACTATTAAGAAAATGAAAAGTCTGTCTACTGAATGGGAGAAGATATTTGCAAATGATATGTCTGACAAGGGGATAATATCCAAAATATACAAAAAGCTCATACAACTCAACATGAAAACCTGATTTAAAAAATGGGCAGAGGTTCTGGACAGACATTTTTCCAAAGAAGACATACAGATGGCAAACAGGCACATGAAAAGATGCTCAACATCACTGATCATCAGGGAAATGCAAATCAAAACCACAATGAGATATCTCACACATGTCAGAATGGCTGTTATCAAAATGACAGCAAACAAATGTTGGTGAGGATGTGGAGAAAAGGGAACCCACTGCACTGTTGATGGGAATGTAAGCTGGTACAGCCACTATGGAAAACAGTACGGAGATTCCTCAAAAAATTAAAAATAGAACTATATTTTGGCATACAATCCAGCAGTTCCACTCCTGGGTATTTATCTGAAGAAAATGAAAACACTAATTTGAAAAGATATATGCATGTCTATGTTCATTGCAACATTATTTATAGTGGCGAAGATATGGAAGCAACCTAAGTGCCTATCAATAGATGAATGGATAAAAAAGATGTGGTATATTATATAATGGAATATTACTCAGCCATAAAAAAGAATGAAATCTTGCCATTTGTGACAATGTGGATGGATCTAGAGGGTATTATGTTAAATGAAATAAGTCAAACAGAGAAAGACAAATACTGTATCATTTCACTTATACATGGAATATAAAAAACAAAACACATGAACAAACATAAAAAAACAGAAACAGAGCCATAGATTCAGAGTACAAACAGGTGGTTGCCAGAAAGGGGGGTGGTGAGGGAAGGAGAGAAATAGGTGCGGGAAATTAAGAGGTATAAACTTCCAGCTGCAAAATAAATGAGTCATGGGTATGAAGTGTACAGTGTGGGGAATATAGTCTATAATTATATAATATCTTTGCATGGTGACAGATGGTAACTAGACTTAACATGGTGATCATTTTGAAATGTATAGAAATACTGAATTACTATGTTTTGTAACAGGAACTAACATAGTATTGCAGGTCAATTATACTTTAAAAACAAACTCATAGAAAAAGAAATCAGATTTGTGGTTATGTTTTAATAACCTTTGAATGAAGCAGATTACTTGCCATAATGTGAGTGGGCCCCACCCAGTCAGTTGAAGGCCTTAAGAGACAAGACCTAGGTATTTTTTTCTGCTTCCAAACTGCTTCCAGATTCAAGATACAAAATCAACTCCTGTTACAACTTCCAGCCTGCAAGCCAGCCTGCTCTGCGAATTTCAGGCTTAAAGCCCCCCCACCCCTCCCCTACCCCAACCAATTGCGTGAGCCAATTCTTTAAAATAAACCTCTCTGTCATATAATATACACACTATTGGTTCTGTTCTCTGGAGAACACTGACTAATATATCCTTTATGCAGGACTAGGGACAGTTCAGAACAAGCACAGGAACAAGATGGTGTGAGGGTAAGGCACTGAAACCAAGGAAGATAAAGTCAAGGTAATCATTCAAAGGGAAACACAGAAAAAAAAGATGGAAAATAGGTCAGATAAAATAAGAAAATGACTATTCTGATCTAGGAGGTCCAATATCTAACTAAGAGTAGGTACAAGTCCAGAAAAAAGGACAGAAAAAAAGAAGGGACAAAATTATCAGTAGAATATATCAAGGAAAGTACATCATTCTTAAAACTGAAAGGGCTCCATGATGGTCCCAGGAAAACAAATGAAAAAGACCATCAGCAAGTCACACCACCAAGACAAACACCAGGATAAAGAGAAGTCACTACAGCTTCCAAAGTGAAGGATACATCAATTAGCAAAAAAATGGGATTGAGAATTTCATCATACTTTTAACCAACAACTCTCAACTAGATACTAGAAGTAAAGGCCCTCAAACTTCTGAGAAAAAAAAAAACAACACACTTTTTTTAACCTAGAATTCTATACCCAGGCAAAAAAAAATAAATCAAGTATAAGGGTAAAATAAAATGTCATAAAAATGTCATTTCTAGACATCCAGTAATAATAATGGCAACAACAACAACTCAAGCAAGAGGATGTTTCTCGTTCAGCAAAATGAGGGATTCAGTAAAAAAGAAAGTAAGGCAAAGGGTCCAGAAAAGAATCCTAGAGAGAACAATAGCAAAGGAAGTTCCTGGAAAGCCTCTGTTCTCTGTCTAGGGGACAAAACTCTACAATCAGAGCAGAAAGCTGCATGAGGAAGGGAGGATGGTCCAGGAAGTAAATACAAATGATAGATTATTTGATGTGTTTGAATATTAGGAGAAAATTATTGATAGCTTATTTGACAAATTCACAGCAGCATGGAATAATTGTAATGCTTACATAGAAAACTAAGCCAATGAGAAAATGAATAACTATAGCAGAAACAAAAAACTGAACAAGAAGGGAAATACAAGGAGTGATATAGGTGTCTTAATAATGTTAACTGTGATTATTACTTTAACCAAAAAAACCCCTAATTGATACAACTGTTTTGAGGGAATGGGGAAGGTGAGATTGGAGGAAGTAGAGAAGAGAGATATCTTCTTAACTACCATAAGGGGAAGGCAATAGATAATGAGAAAATGATTAAATTAAGAAGAAATAGTATAAATTTTCTATTTAGATAAATGGATGTAAATATCAGAAGAAACAGCTAAAGACTTGAAAGTGGTTGCCCCCGGGTAATAACTGGTAAATAGGGAGGGACAGGCCAGAAGATGGTTTTTAATATCAGGATTTTTCTTACTATTAGTATAATAAACATATTAATAATGTTTGATTTTTAAACTTGGGTAGATATATTTTCATTTAAAAATTAATTTTTAAGAAGTAATAATATGCATCTCATGCATATGTAATGAGGGCAATTATTTCACTGTTTATGGAGGATGATAATCATTTCAATATGGTTTGCCCTTTTTATTCTTAGAATTATAAGTGTGTATAAAATTGTGACTGAATGAAAGAACGGAATGAAGAGAACTAGAAGTATACATTGTGAGGCCACTCTACCAGTCATGGACTTCTTTTATGTAAGAGAAGAATATAATTTTTTTTGGCTTAAGCTGAACTTCTCAGTCTTACCTGATATGTAGTATGAAGTAAATTGTTCTTTCTCCCAAGAGTTAGAGTACTTAAATTTTAATGTAGAATTAAAAGCAATAGAAACAGAATAGTATTACAGTAATAGAGTGTTTAGGCCTTGTGTCTTGCATTTTCTCCTAAATAAACCACAACTAACCTTCTGATAAAATACATTATAAACAAAAGTTAATTTTGAATGTAGGTTATTAGCATGACTTAAGAAGTAATGGAGGGACTTCCCTGGTGGCACAGTGGTTAAGAATCCGCCTACCAATGCAGGGGACACAGGTTCGAGCCCTGGTCCGGGAAGATCCCACATGCCACGGAGCAACTAAGCCTGTGCACCACAACTACTGAGCCTGCACTCTAGAGCCCACGCCACAACTACTGAGCCTATGCACCAAAACTACTGAAGCCCACACGCTTAGAGCCCGTGCTCCGCAACAAGAGAAGCCACCGCAATGAGAAGGCCGTGCACCGCAGCAAAGAGTAGCCCCTGCTCGCTGCAACTAGAGAAAGCCTGCACAGCAACAAAGACCCAACGCGGCCAAAAATAAATTAAAAAAAAAAAAAAGCAATGGAATTATTGTGAGGTGTCAATAAACGGAATCATAAAGAAAGAGATCGATGGGAATATGAGTTACATTTGTTAAAAGTATTAGTTACAATTACTTACAAAGTAGGAAAATGAAACTAGCTATATGCAGGAGTATATTTAACTAAAATTCAGCAGAATCAGCTAATAGGTTTATTGAGAATATTGCTGCTGTCAACTTCTATTGGCATTGCTGGCCAAATAATAAATTTAAGACTGTTGTACAAGTAGGAAGCACAGATGGAACTTGTAGTTTATTAATATCTCATCTTAAAAGAAATGGTTGTTTTATTTTATTAAAAGCTCTCTCTATTTGTGTTCATGTTTCTAATCCACTGTATTTCCTGAGTGATCTATACTGAGAAAGTCTATGTAAAGTGGTTTTAGAAAGATCCATGACTGGGGGAATGTTATTTGTGCCTATGCATTTTTAAAAATAACAGCTTTATTGAGATATCATTTACGCAGTATGAAATTCATCCTTTTAAAAGTACAGTTCGAAGTTTTGAAGTATACTCACAAAGTTGTGCAATCATCACTACTATCTAATTTTGGAACATTTTCATCATCTCAAAAAGAAACCCTAAAAGATACATATTAGCAGTCACTTCCCCCAATAAACTACTTTCTAGTAGTATGAATTAGCCATTTGTGTCTGAGCTCTTTCACTTGGCATACTTTTTTCAAGATTCATCCACGTACCTTATTGCTTTTTATGGCTGGATCATATTATGTTGTATGGATATACCACATTTCGTATGTCTAGGCATCAGTTGAAGGGCAATTTGGGTTGTTTCCACTTTCTGATTATTATGAATAATGCTGCTATGAACATTTGTGTACATGCTTTTGTGTGGACATGTGTTTTCAACTCTCTTGGGTATATACCTAGGAGTGGAAATACTAGGTTATGTGGTAATTCTGTTTTTAATATTTTGAGTCAAATTTTTTCTCACAGTGGCTGCACAATCTTAAATCCCTGTGATTAATGTCTGAGGGTTCTGATTTCTCTACATACTTGTCAACACTTGCTATTGTCTGTCTTTTTTTATTATAGTTATCCTAGTGGGTGTGAAGTGAAGTCTCACTTTGGTTGTGATTTACAGTTCCATAATAGCTAATGACGTTGAGCATCTTTTTATGTGTTTATCAGGCATTTGTGTATATTCTTTGGAGAAATGTCTATTCAAATTATTTGCCCATTTTTAACTGTTTTTTTATTGTTGGGCTATCAGTGTTCTTTATGTATTCTAGATGTAAGACCATTTTCAGGTGTTTTGCAAATATGTTCTTCCATTGTCTGGATTGTCTTTTCACTTTCTTTATGGTATACTTTGAAGCATGAAAATTTTTAACTATGATGAAATCCAATTTATCTTTTTTTTTTAATATGGTTGCTTGTGCTTTTGGTGTCATGTTTAAGAAACCATTACTTAATCAAAAGTCATAAAGATGTATACTTATGATTTCTTATGAGAGATTTACACTTTTAGCTCTTACACTTAGTTCTGTGATACATTTTGAGTTAATTCCCCTACCTGGTGTGAAGTAGGGGCTCAACTTGATTTTTTTTTTTTGCATGTGAAAATCCAGTTGCCTCAGCAACATTTGTTGAAAAGACTATTCTTTCTCCTGTATATTGTCTTGGCATCCTTGTCAAAAAATAATTGACAATAAATGTGAGGTTTTTTCTTGATTTCCAATTCTGTTCCATTGATCTGTATGTTTATCCTATGTCAGTACGATATTGTCTTGATTACTGTAGTAATGTAGAAGAGTTTTGAAATCTAAAAGTATAAATTCTCCAACTTTATTCTTCTTTCCAAGAGTATCTTGGCTGTTCTAGGTCCTTTGAATTTCCATATAAATTTTAAGGTCAGCTTGTCAATGTCTGCAAAAATGACAGCAGGGGTTTCGATGGGTTGTTTTGTAATTTAAGTGTGAAAGTTTTACACTTATTTTGTTAGATTATTAAAAGTGTTTTACTCTTTTTGGTACTCTTGTGAATAAAACTGTGTCCTTAATTTCATTTTCAGATTATTCATGCTAGTGTTTACAAATATAATTGAATTTTTGTATATTGAACTTGTGTCCTATAAACTTGAACTCATTAACTCTAATAGATTTTTTGTATTACTTATGATTTTCTACATTCAGGATTATGGAATCTTTAAATAGAGTTTACTTTCTTTATTTCAAATCTGTATTCTTTAATTTCTTTTCCTGGACTCATTGACCTGGTTAGAAACCCCATTATAATGTTAAATAGAAGTGATAAGAGTAGAAATCCTTGTCTTGTTCCTGATCTTATGGGGAAAGCATTCAGTCTCTCACCACTAAGTGTGATGCTAGTTGTGGCTTTTTTGTAGATAATTTATATCAAGTTATGAAAGTTCCATTCTATTCCATAGCGTTGAGTGTTTTTATCTTAAATAGGTGTTAGATTTGGTCTGTAGTTTTCTGTAATGCTTTGGTCCGCTCTGGTATCAGAGTAATACTGGACTCAGAATGAGTTGAAATGTGTTTCGTGCTCTTCTATTTTGGAAGAGTTTGTGAAGAATTGGTGTTGTTTCCTTTAAATGTTTTGTAGAATTCACCATGAAGCCATCAGGGCCTGGGCTTCTCTTTGTGGGAAGTTTTAAATTACTGATTCAATCTCTTTACTTATTATCAATCTACTCAGATTTTCTATTTCTTCATGAGTCCCTTTTGGAAGTTTATGTTCTTCTAGAAATTTTTCAATTTCATCTAGTTTATATAATCGGTTATTTAAGAGTATGTTGCTTAATTTTCGCATAAAAGTAAATTTCCTGTGTTTCTTTCAAATACTATAAGTATCAATATGTTAAACTTGTCTGCCATTGTAGTTTGTGTTTATCATTTGTTCTTTCCCTTTCTTCATCTCCCTGTTTTCTTTTTCCTGCCTTCCTGTATACTACTTGAATATCTCTAAAAGATAATTCCATTTTCATTTGTCTATAGTGTTTTTGAGCATATGGCTTTATATAGCTTTCTAGTGGTATCTTTAGGTATATATTAGTTCAAGTGATTTATAGAAACCTTACCTCCCCTTTATGTCTCTTTATCCTCCCATGTTTATAATATATATAATATCTTAAATATTTTCTCTACATATATTTAGAAGTACAATAGTACTATAATGTTTCCTCAAATGCCAAACATAATTTAGAAAACTCAACAGGAAAGCCTATTTACTTACCCATAGTTTTCCTTGCCACGTTCTCTCTTCCTTTCCAGTCTTCTAGAGTTTCTTCTTCTATTGTTTTCTTTCTATTGAAAAGGACATCCTTTGGCCATTTATTTAAGGTAAGTCAGCTGGTGACAAATTCTATTAGTTTTCCTTTATCTGAGAATGTCTTGATTCCCCCGTCATTTCTGAAGGATATTTCTGCTAGCATAGGATTCTAGGTTGATAGTTCTTTTCTTTCAGGACTTAGAAGATGTAGTGCCACGTTTTCCTGGCCTTCATGATTTCTGGTAAGAGTTCTGTTGTCATTCTAATTGTTTTTTCCCTATAGGTAAGGTGTCATTTTTCAATGGCTGCTTTCAAAGTTTTTAATTTATATTTAGTTTTAGAAGTTTGATTAAGATGTGTCTTAGGATGTAGTTCTTTGGGCTTATCCTTTTGGGGTTGCTCAGCTTCTTGAATCTGTAGGTTTATGCTTTTATTTTCGCCAAATTTGGGATAGTTTCAGCCATTACTTTTTTGAGTACTTATTTAACCCTGACCTCTTGCTCCTCTACTTTCAGAACTCCAATGATACCAATGTTAGATCTTTTGTTATAGTCTCAACATGTCTCTGAGGCTCTGTTAACTGTTTTATATTTTTTGGTTTAGTTTAGTTTCTCTCTGTTTTTCAGGCTGGGTAATTTTTGTTGTTCATTTTCCAGTTCCTTATTTTTTTCCTCAGCCTTCCATTTTGCCACTGAGCACATCAATTAAGTCTTTAAAATTATGGTTATTATATTTTTCTCTTATAAAATATCCACTTGGTTCTCTATATCTTTTCTTTCTTTACTGGGACTTTCTAATCTTTTCTTGAGGCATTTTAATTTTTAATTTATTTCAAGCATGCTTGCAATTACCTGTTGAAGTATTTATACCATGGCTGCTTTAAAATCCTTGTAAGATAATTCTAACATCTCCTTTTTCTTGGTGCTGGCATCAATTGATTATCTTTTTTCATTAAGTTTGAGATTTTCTTGGTCCTTGATCATGAGCAATTTTTTATTTAAACCCGGACATGTTCATAATATGTATGAGACTCTGGATCTTATTTAAATCTTCTGTGTTAGCTGCCTTTCTGTGACACCACTCCTACAGTGGAAGGAGAGAGGCTGCTTCATTATTGCCAGGTAGAGATAGGAGTCCAGATTCTCTACTCAGCCTCCACTGACCCTCAAGCGGAGTGTCATTATTATTGTTAGATCTCTCCATGTGATTGCCATTGATACTATGGTGGGGCTGGCCTTATAACCACTGGGTGATGGTGAAAGACATTAGCCCCACTAGGCTCTCCTGACACCACTCCACTGGGGAGTGGGTAGGGCACTTTTTTAATGCTGAGTCGATGTAAAAGTTCAATCTCCACTAGCCTCTCTGGTGATGGGCTTCATTGCCATCCAGTGGGAATGAAAGTCCTTACTTCTTACTTGGCCTTCTTTGATACCATCCCACCGGGGTTGGTAGGGCACCTCCTTACAGGCTCACAAGAGTGGAAGTCTAAGTGCCACACTCAGCTTTTCCTGATATGGATGGGAATGTAGCCATAGATTTTTCTGTAGTTTTTTTCTATTCGGCTGGAGTAAAGCAGTTATTGTCTATAAGTTTCCTATCTTGCTAGGCTTCCCTTTCTTGTGGCTAGAGAGAACAGGCTGTTGTTATTGTTGTTTATAATCTGCACCCATTGGTATTTCTAGGTTGTCGACATGTTCAACTCCAAGTCTGGGATACAGGGGGCAAAAAGAAAACACAGAGAACTCACTACCATATTGTTCTTGGGTCCCAAGGTCCCTAGCTGATCTTCCTTCTTCTCTTCACTTTTCAGAGTCTTCTTATGTTTGTTTATATATAATGTCCAGAGTTCTTGGTTGTATTTAGTGAAAGAAATAAGGAAAACGTGCTTACTTCATCTTCCTAGAAGCAGAAATGTTGTTTCTTTTACTAATTTTTATGAGTTATTATCACAATAGTTTACCTGGAAATTACAATTAATATCTTAAAACAATTTAGTTCAGATGAATACCGACTTGATTTCAACAGTGTACAAAAAGTTTGTTCCTTTATACTTTCATATCTTCCCAGTCCTTTGTGCCATTATTGTGTAGATTTGAGGTTTTCTCTACTGTTCTTTGATTTTGAAGGACTCCCTTTGGTATTTCTTCTAGGGCAGGTCTGTTGTCTATCTGGGAATGTCTTAATATCTCCATTTTTGAAGGACAGTTTTGCTGGATATAGAATTGCTCATTCATAGTTTTTTGTTTTTTCTTTTAGTACTTAGAATATGTCATCCTGCTGCCTTCTATTCTCCATGGTTTCTGTTGAGAAGTCAGTTGCTATTCTTATTGAGGTTTCCTTGTACACAATGATTAGCTTTTACTCTCATTGCTTTTAAGATTCTCTTTGGATTTGGTTCTCAACAATTTGACAGTGATGTTCCTAATTATCCTACTGGAGTTTGTTGAGCTTCTTAGTTGTGCAGATTAATACTTTTCATCAAATTTGGGAAGATTTTGGCCATTATTTATTTAATTATTGTTTTTTCCATTCCTTTTCTCTTTTTCTAAGGATCCCAATTTGTATATGTTGGTACAATTGATGTTGTCCTATAGGTCTCTGAGATCCTGTTAATTTTCTTTATTCTTTCACTTTTTGTTTCCTCAGATTGGACAATTGCAACTGACCTATCTTCAAATTCCCTTATTCTTTCTTCTGCCAGTTCAAAGCTGATTTTGAATGCCTCTAGTAAATGCTTTATTTGTTATTCAGAATTTCTATTTGGTTCTCTCTTTTTTTAATAATCTCTATATATTTATTGATATTCTTCATTTGGAGACATCATTTTCATACTTTTCTGTAATTCTTTAGACATATTTTCCTTCAGTTCTTTGAACATACCTAAAATGGCTGATTTGAAGTATTTGTCTAGTAAATCCAATGTCTGGGTTTCTTTATGGACAGTTTCTTTGACTGCTTTTTATATTATGTATGGACCATATTTTGTGTGTCTCATATTTTTCTTGCAAATTGAACACTTTAAATAAAATAATGTGGTAATTATAATAATCAGACATCACCCCACGATTTTCTATGCATTTTGTCATTGTTGTAGTTTACTTCTTTAGTGACTTCCCCAGACTAATTATATAATATAATATTATATAATATGTAATATATATAATATAATATTACAATATATAATATTATATTATATAATATACAAAATATATTATACATTATATATTATAATATATAATATTATAGTAATATAATATAATATATATCTGTATTCTTTGTTATGTATACCACTGAAGTCTCTACTCAGTGAGATAAACTACCTTTAACTACTTTTATATTTCTCTTTTCTAAAAAACAAATCTTTGAATAGAGAGGGTACTAATAAGAGAAGAAAATGGAAAAAAAGACAATAAGGAAACCAGGTGACATGCTAAGGATGTAAATCGATGCCACATTACCCAGACCCCTACAACCACTGCTTATACACTGGGCTGAATTTAGAGAATGAGGATGTGGGACCCCTGCATGCCAAAGTCAAAGAATGGTTGCTGAATTCCTCAGTTTATCTGCTACAAGTCCTGAGAAACAAACAATTTTCTCTCCTTAATGGTACAGTCTAAAAGCATATAGTATAATATAGTTGGAGATAAAAGCGATTGTTTTTTGTTCTCATTTTTAAAAATAAGAAAAATGATATTGAGAGGAGTTAGGTAATTTTTCCTAGGTCACCAAACTCTTAGTGGCAGAGTTGAGTTTTAAAATCCAGGCTATTTTCCATTCACTATGCTACTTGCATTATAGCATTCTATTATGTCAATAGGTAGAACTTATTTTTTATCTTTTGACTTAATACAATGTGATTACTCTTTCATGACTTTTTTGCACACAATGTGTATTATTGAACTCAGACTGAAGAGTTTCCATAAGAAATAATTCTATAGTTCTGTAGCAAATAAAATGGGACAGAACTTCCAGATATAATGGAGAAATGTATTTTACAGGTGGGTGGCCTATGGGGTGCCAAATCACTTGATATGTGAGTATTAGGATGGGTGTAAAAGTGAATTATCTTTGCTTTGTAACCATGGTGTGCCATTCATCTAAATATAAGCTTCTTAAAACTATTTTCTTCTCTCCATTTTTTTTTCTTTTTTTCTTTTAAACATTGGAATGTACTTTTCCAAAATTTCTAAGAAGTATATTAAAAAACTAACTTAATTGTTCCCCAATAATCATAAACACTGTAAAGCAACATATGTTAATGTCTCTTCATCATAGTCTTTTTAAAATGAGTAGATTATAAAGAGACTTGCACACATCTGAAATATGGGTTTTAATTTTACCTTGATATTTGTCCTAAATAACTAAGTAAATATCAAAAAGGATTATTATATACAGAAAAAAATTTTCTGACCTGGCAACATTACTATTCATTGGATCCTCCATTTATATTAGCATTTTAGATGAAAAAGTAGCCTTAGTATTCAATTCAATTTTAACAGTCAAGTCTGGATGCAGTGTATTGATTCAGAATTTTGGAACATCACTTTTCATCATATCATGTTGCAACAAAATGTATTATGGCATGATGAGCCTGGTTTGAATTGTTGATATGAATAATTACAAGGGAAAAAATGATATGGGTCAGGATTGTCAAAAGGAAATCCAAAAAGGAAAGGATGTATTTAATGACATCTACAGAAAAGGCAGCACCTAATAGACTCTGTTGTGGAAGTGTCAGGGTTTCTGCTTCCTAAATGATGAAAGTAAGAAAGAAGTCTGAGGATAAGATGATTTAGTTCTGAAAGAATGACTCCCCAAGTGCAATGACCTCCCCACATCCCTAGGAGTCAAGCTGTCTCAGAAACTGAGTGTTCATTCAGGGCCAATGGAGTGATAATATCTCCCTGAGACAGGAGAGATCAAGGTTATGTAGATATTTCCAAATGATCCAGAGTCCTTTAACATCAGCTGACTGCCATTCCCAGGTTGTGAAGCAGAAGAAAGATCTAAGTGATAATGTGTGCCTGTGAATTACCGCTCTGTTAATGGTATTCTTGTTAATATGAAATCGAGAAGGCAGATTAAAAAGGCAGGAGTTACCAACTTTTGAGGCAAGCTATTTCCAGCTACTTCTCTAACTCTGAGCCATTCATTAGTTTGTCAAGTAAAAAAATCACTCTAGTACTCACATTCCTTTGGTATATTCTGATACAGCTTTCAGTTTACTGAATAACATTATGAGGGAGAGAGGAAGGTTAGGGGAAGGAGGCAGAGGGGGATAGGGAAGGAAGGAGGGAGGGAGAAACCAGAACCTAACCCTCGTTAAAAGCATGCTATCTCCATCAGATGTTTTTTTAAAGTATAAAGTACTCAGCATTGAACTAATAGACATCAGGAGTTATGGGCACTAGACCATGATGTCTCGGCCTTATTTTGTAACTTTGAAATGCCACCAAGAAAATCTTTGGTTCTCACGTTCTTTGCCAAAAATTTAGAAAGTTTAACTAGAATTTGCCTAAGGTTGTGTCCCAGTTACAATAATGATAGCATCAATTACATGCCAGATTTTATCACACACTATCTCATTTAATGAGTTCCATGATCTCAGTTTTATAGATGAGATTATGGAGACCTAGGGCAGTTAAACAATTTATCTCAGTTGACCTTATAAAAGAAAGAGTAACAGATAGATTGGATCTTAGGTCTGTCTGGCTCCAAAGACTATGAAAGCTTTACTACCCCAGGCTATTGTACTTTGCAAAATAATAGATACTTATTTAAATGTTGAAATGAATGCTATTTCTCCAATTTTACCTGAAAATATGAAGCTTTACCTTCATAAGGTTATGGGGGTCTCTTGATGAGACAGCTTATGTTAGATTATGAACATTCTTTCCTGGCATAGCATCTGGTTCATAGTACGCACTGGATATCCTGAGTGAATGGAAGAACTGCCTCTGCTGGTAACAGAATAATCCACACTCCCCTCTCCAATCTATTGGATATAGTTGTATTTTACTTCTTCATGAAAGATGATCTCGATTTCTTCATTCTCTCCTAATGTGACTATTGAAAGAAAGATATAGACTAAAATATAGCTTAACAAGTATAAAAAGAGAATACCTGTTTCTTTTCAGAAAAAAATCCCAAATGATAGACTAGACATGAAGCTTATCATCATCAAAAGACACTCGTTAGCAGATCTTTCAGGTGACCCCGAAGCAGACCTTATTAGGAAAAAAACCCCATATACTTTAGTAATCAAAAGCTATTCACTCTATATTTTAGAGTATATGCCTTGGAGTCCCACAAAGCAGGCTTCCAAACCTAGTAATATGACTCTAGGCAAATACATTAGTTTCCTGTTAAGAATGGGCAAAATTATTGCTATTTGTATGTTTGTAATGAGGATTAGAAATAATATAACTAAGTTATTGGCAAATAAGTCCTTAGTAATTGGCATTTACTATGGTGGGAAATGAAAATGTCCTCTTTGGCTTGCTGAGTGAAGAAACTGAGTTTTGTTTTGTTTTTTTTTAAATATCATAAATTTTAAGTTTTTCAAACTTTTTCCATGGATAACTGGGGATACACATAAATAATATGAGTTATATTTTCCAGTTTTATTAATGCTTTTTTTCTCCCACATATATCTTTCAGGGCATGTATTACTTTGAAAAACTAATAAAGATGGTTTCTTGAATCTCTTTGCTATGGAACCAGCTCTAAACAAACTTATCTGTACAGTATCAGCAATTGCACAGAGTAGAACATAGCTAATTATGATGGTAAGGTATCATCCTGGAAACACAAATGGGGAGATTCCTGGACTGACCTTAAGCAAGTAGTATAGAATGAACTTACTCTAAACAGCCATACAGCTTGAATCTAACCAAACATTATTACCTTTGCCTTTGATTTCTTAGGAATGCCACCAAGGTCCTGTTGTTGGAATACTTCTGTGGTTTCTACTAATTAACTTAGTGCTGTAACCTGACTGTTTTGTAACTGGCATTAAAATTACAAAATCAAAACCCTGAGTGTATACATACAGATTATTCAGGTTAAAAGAAATCCAGCTGGGAAATACAGAGACTCAAATCCCCTTACTAATTTTAACTTCATATAGCTCACAATTTTGAAATAATTGGACAATCTCAAGAGTAATAATGATTTACAGCAGCCAACAAGTTTAGATTAATAGCAAAAGTCTCTTTGTTCTTTGGTTTAAACTAGTTTGTAAATATATAAAGAGTTTTTTTTTTTTAATTTCAGGTTTTTCTTCTATGTTTCAATTCTTACAGTCTGGTTTAATCAGTGATACCAGTCATTGGGTGTAATTCTATATTGTCAAACCCAGGATTGTGGCTCCACAGTATGGACCCATCCACCTTTCCCCATACTTTTGGCCATAGACACTTAGGAAAAAACACTATCACCTGATCAATTTTGGTCCGTAGGGTGAGGGTATTCAGTAAGACTCTTTCATGTTTCAGTTTCACAAGTAGTATACAGTAATTAAGAGCTTATACACCAGAATTGAATACCTGCACTCAGATGCAATTTGCTGATTTATTTATTCATTTAGCAACTATTTATGGACCAGACACTATTTTGGACACTGGGAATTAAATGGTGAAAAAACCAGAGAAGTCCCTGCCATCATATTTTTTAATATTCTAGTGGGAGGACACAGAAAAAAGAAGCAGAAAATAAAGAACTATGAGGTAAGAGCAGACACAGTGACTGCTGTGATGTGAAGAAGGTATTGTTTGTCAGCTTATTAGATCAATTTACTAGCTCTATCACTTTTGAAAAGTGATTGAACATCTCTAAGTAACTGTAAAAGGTAGGTAATATTACAAAATTCATAGGACTGAAGTGAAACAGTACACATAAAGTGCTGAACTCAGTGGCTGATATATAGTAAGTGCTCAAAAAAAATCTAAGCTGATAGAGGGAGACTTTTGCAACGTAATAAAGACTATCTACAAGAAACCTACAGCTAACATTAAACTTAATGGTGTGAAACTCCAAGCTTTCCCACAAATATCAGGTACAAGACAAGGATGTTCTCTCTCACCACTCCTTTTCAATGTTGTTCTGGAAATCCTTGCTAATGCAATAGAGCAAAAAATAAAATAAAAGGCATACAGATTGGTAAGGAAGACATAAAGCTGTCTTTGTTTGCAGGTGACATGATCATCTGTAGAAAATTCGAAAGAATTGACCAAAAAACTCCTGGAACTAATAAGCAATTATAGCAAGGTTGCAGGATACAAAGTTAATATACAAAAGTCAATTGTTTTCCCATATACTAACAACAAACAAGCAGAATTTGAAATTAAAAACATAATACCATTTACAATAGCATCCCCCAAAATGAAATACTTATGTATAAATCTAACAAAATATATACAAGATCTATATGAGAAAAACTATAAAACTGATGAATGAAATCAAAGAAAAACTAAATAAATGGAGAGATAGTCCATGTTCATGGTTGGGAAGACTCAATATTGTGAAGACATCAGTTTTTCTCAACTTGATCTATAGATTCAATAAAATCCCAATCAAAAAACTAGAAAATCATTTTTTTTTTAGATATTGACAAACTAATTGTAAAGTTTGCATGGAGAGGTAAAAGACCCAGAGTAGCCAACACAATATTGAAGAACAAAGGTGGAGGACTGATGCTCCCTAACTTTAAATCTATAGTAATCAAGACAGTGAGGTATTGGCAAAAGAATAGATCACTAGATTAATGGAACAGAATAGACATTGAAGAAATAGACCAATAAATATAGTCAACTGATCTTTAACAATGGAGCAAAGGCAGTCTCTTCAACAAATGGTGCTGGAACAACTGGAAATCCACCTGCAAAAAATGAATCTAGACACAGACATTACATCATTCACAAAATTAAACTCAAAATGGATCACAGACCTAAACGTAAAAGATAAAACTATAAAATTGCTAGAATATAACATAGGATAAAATCTAGATGACCTTGGATATAGTGGGTTTTTTTTTTTAGATACAACACAAGACATGACATGAAAGACGTGAAAGAAATAATTGATGAGCTGGACTTCATTAAAACTAAACACTTCTTCTGTGTGAAAGACAATACCAAGAGAATTAGAAGACAAGGCAGAGACTGGGAGAAAATATTTGCAAAAGACATATCTGATAAATGACTGTTATCCAAAATATACAAATAACTCTTAAAACTCAAAAATAAGAAGATAACCTAATTCAAAAATAGCCCCAAAATAGATGACAAATAAGCATGTTAAAAGGTGTTCCACATCATATGTCATCAAGGAAATGTAAATTAAAACAACAATGAAATACCACTACATACCTAGTAGAATGGCCAAACTCTGGAACACTGACACTGCCAAATACTGGTGAGGATATGGAGCAACAGGAACTTCCATTTATTGCTGACAAGAACATGAAATGGTACAGTCACTTTGGAAGAATTCTTGGTGGTTTCTTACAAAACGAAACATACTCATACCATATGTTCCAGCAATCATGCTCCTTGGTATTTACCCAAAGGAGTTGAAAATTTATGTTCACACTAAAATCTGCATATGAATGTCTACATCAGCTTTACTGATAATTGCCAACACTTAGAAGCAATCAAGATGTCCTTCAGCAGGTGAATGTATAAATAAACTGTGACACATCCAGACACTGGAATATTATTCAGGACTAAAAAAGAAATGAACTATCAAGCCAGAAGAAGGCATAAAAGAACCTTAAGTATACATTACTAAGTGAAAGAGGTCAATCTGGAAAGGTTACATATTGTATGATTACAACTGTATAACATCTGGAAAAGGCAAAACTATGGTGACAGTAGAAAAGATCAGTGGTTCCTAAGGATTTGGGGAAGGGAGAGATGAATAGGCAAGCACAAGGATTTTTAGGGCAGTAAAAATATTCTGTATGGTACTATCATGATGAATACATGTCATTATATATTTGTGCAAACTCATGAATATACAAAGGCAAGAGTGAACCCTAATGTAAACTATGGACTTTAGGTGATTGTGATGTAGGGTCATCAATTAAAACAAATATAAACTCTAGTGGGAGATGTTGATAGTGGGGGAGTCTATGCATATGTTGGGGCTGGGGGTATATGGGCAAAGTACCTTCCTCTTAATTTTACTGGAAACCCAAATCTGCTCTTAAAAAGTCTCTAAAAAATTCATTATTTACATTTATTCCACAAATAAAGAAAATTATTATTTACTATGTCAAAGCACTATTTTAGGTGTTGCTGAGTATGTAATAGAAAACAAAGCAAAAACAACAACAAAATACCCTGCCCATAGGGAGTTTACATTTTAGTACACATGATTTTATTAGGTTGAACCATGTGATTACTATTTAATAGATTATAAGCAGTTGAATAAGGACTTGTTCAAATTGTAGTTTCTCACAACTCTTAAGTAGAGGAGTGGATACCCCATTCATATTTACAAAATATTTTAAGTTATTAATTAAAGAGTAAATCAGAGATCTGAGTGTTGAGGTATATATGAATGGCCTTTCAGTGTTTTTGAGCAGGGTCTTATCTTTATAGTACAAAACAGTATGGACTCCCACATGATAAATTTGTAATTATTTATTCAATCCATAGACACCCATATTTGAAGATCATCTAATAAAAATGTACCTTTTCTCAATATTAATTTTGGTTTTAAAAATATTATGTTATGAAATAATTTCTGGACATATATGTACAATATAACATTGCAGCCAACTTAGGACAGTTTAAATGCAAAATTAACTTACATTTAAAGGAAACAAAATGATAGAAATTAAATTATCAAAAGATAAAATTTGGCTTCCTTAAAGTAAAATAGTGTTCTGGATCCAGGAGCAGTTCCTGACTATCTACCAGGGTCCAGGTCTAAGAGACTGGTTTCTCGCATTCATGGCTAAGGGCATACACTCTGGAGTTGTCTAGCTTTGGTTAGAATACTAGCTCTACCATTTTCTGTCTGTGTCCCAGTGGAAAGTCAGTTAGCCTTTCTGTGCCTCAGTTTCTTCACATGTAAAGTTGAGATAAAGCTAGTTTTTATGTTAAAGGTTTCTTATAAAGATTGAACAAATTAAAGTGTTTAGAATGGTGCTTGGCACATAAATACTATCTGTTTAACTCTTGTTATTATCATTATTATTATTCATTCATACAAGATGAAACTTTGTCGTTGCTATAGACTGAATGTTTGTGTCCCCCCTCAAATTCATATGTTGAAACCTGATCCCCATAGGGATGGTATTTGGAGGTGGTACCTTGAGGAGGTGATTAGATTGTGAGGGCAGCCCCTCATGAATGGGATTGGTGCTCTTATAAAGGAGATGCCAGAGAGCTCCCTTATTCCTTCCACCTTGTGAGGACACAGGGAGAACATAGCCATCTATGATCCAGGAAGTGGTGTCATCATATACCTAATATGCTGGCACCTTGATCTTGGACTTCCCAGCCTCCAGAACTGTGAGGAATAAATTTTTGTTGCTTATATACCACCCAGTCTATGGACTAAGACAGTCATTATTACAAAGAATTAATTTCTATCAAATGCATTGTCCTCTTTTGTGCCTTTTCCTCTTCACCTTGCTGAGTCAGCAGAGAAAAAACTGGGTTGGGGGGAACCCCTATTTATCAAATGAGATTAAATTCCCTAGAGAAGATTCCTTAAATACCTGTTGTTCACTAAGAATAAAAGACTAGGTAGCAAAGGATCTTGGTTTTAGTCCCAGCACCCCCAAATTTATTATTCTAGTCAATCAAACCAGGTAACCTCTCTGAGCTTCAGTTTGCCCATCTCCAAAATAGGAACAGGACTTCCCTGGTGGCACAGTGGTTAAGAATCCGCCTGCCAGTGCAGGGGACATGGGTTCAAGCCCTGGTCCGGGAAGATCCCACATGCTGCAGAGCAACTAAGCCCGTGAGCCACAACTACTGAGCCCACATGCCACAACTACTGAAGCCCACGCGCCTAGAGCCCATGCTCCGCAACAAGAGAAGCCACCGCAATGAGAAGCCTGTGCACTGCAACGAAGAGAAGCCCCCACTCGCCCCAACTAGAGAAAGCCCGAGCGCAGCAAGGAAGACCCAACGCAGTCAAAAATTAAAAATAAATAAATTTATTTTAAAAAATAATAATAGAATAAAATAGGAACAATTACGACCTTTAGTTATTCGTAGATATTTGAGAGCTTGTCATGAACTGTTAATTTGAATACATAAATGGAAGATGGTACTGTATTTCTTCAATTGATAATATATTTTTCTCAAAGTGGCAATTGAAAAAGTTAACACACCATAGAAAATACCTCCTTGCAATATCTCATGGGGTTATTGCAGAGGTGAAAAAATCAGGTTTAGTTTTCCTAAGTGTTGAAATGTAATGTGCTTTTACTATGTAGGTAAGCTTTCTGAGAATTAGCTAATACTGCCAAAGTAGTCAAGTTTTCCTTCTATATGCCACCCCTCAAGATCAAGCCATGCTCCTTTCAGAGAGACCATATTTTCCACCAGAGAATTTTTTCCAAACCAAGAGAAGAATACTAGTAATACCAGTAATGATAATAAAAAAATAGCTGTGATATTAACAGCCAACAGTTATATAAAACTTTCTGTGTCAAGCACTATTCTTAGCATTTTACAGCATCTTACAATGTTATTTGGGCCACTAGTCAAAAGTTGTGGTCTTCCACTGTCTGGATTGACATTACAATTGAATTGACAGTATTCATTCATGAAATAAATATTTATAGAGGGCCTAATATGAGACAGACTTCTGTTTGAAAAGTTGAAACTTAGATATTCCCACTGTGCCTCACATCCCATTCATTTTCAGTTCTGTGAAAGTATAAGTTGCTTTATTCCTCAATCATTCACAAATTCTTATCTACAAATTAATTTGTTCTATTTCTCTGCTTCCCTTTATTCCTACTCTTTCCTCTGCATGTCTGGGGCTTTTACATAGTAAATAAACTACCTTACATTCTCAAACTCTCTAGAGAGTACTCTCTTCTTTTCGAAGCTTACCTGAACTTGGTTCACCTTCAGGTCTAATCTTGCTCTGTAACCACGCAGGGTGTAGATGTTCATGCAGGGATAGGCCACACATCACAGGGACAGGCCCGTGGGTGTAGAATCACCATTTTTCTTAGCCTTCTATTACCTTTTCACGTTTTTTTTTTTAATTTAAAAAAAATTTTTAGTTGTGTTGGGTCTTGGTCATGGTGCATAGGCTTCTCATTGTGGTGGCTTCTCTTGTTGTGGAGCATGGGCTCTAGGCACGCAGGCTCAGTAGTTGTGTTGCACGGGCTTAGTTGCTCCGCGGCATGTGGGATCTTCCCGGACCAGGGATCGAAACTATGTCCCCAACATTGGCAGGCAGATTCTTAACCACTGTGCCACCAGGGAAGTCCCTACATCTTTATTTTATTATTTTTTTAAAAAATTTTTTATTTATTTATTTATGGCTGTGTTGGGTCTTCGTTTCTGTGCGAGGGCTTTCTCTAGTTGCGGCAAGCGGGGGTCACTCTTCATCGCGGTGTGCGGGCCTCTCATTATCGCGGCCTCTCTTGTTGCGGAGCACAGGCTCCAGACGCGCAGGCTCAGTAGTTGTGGCTCACGGGCCCAGTTGCTCCGCGGCATGTGGGATCTTCCCAGACCAGGGCTCGAACCCGTGTCCCCTGCATTGGCAGGCAGATTCTCAACCACTGCGCCACCAGGGAAGCCCCCCTTACATCTTTATTTTTAAAAATTCATCTTCATTTGGAGATTGTATCATCTGGTTCAATGCAGCATAAGCTGTATTTTTTTAACAAAACCAGATAAGTTAATAGATATAAATTGATATTAGCTCATTTTATATTTATATATATTCAGATAGACAATTACAAAGGATAGCCAATTAAATCATTTTTCATTTAAAAAAATGTATTAGAACTGAGTCTAACGTATAATAGTATAGTCAGAAGACCATATCAATAAATTCATTCCAAAGACAAAATAACTCACATATTCCACAAATAAAATCACTATCTTGCAATTTTTTTTGTATTCATGAAAGTTTCTTGCTTAACTAAAAT
The DNA here is from genome assembly GCF_009873245.2 of Balaenoptera musculus. NCBI lineage: Eukaryota > Metazoa > Chordata > Mammalia > Artiodactyla > Balaenopteridae > Balaenoptera > Balaenoptera musculus. The sequence continues at coordinate 47,565,075 of NC_045794.1, read as the reverse complement.
GAATTTGTTTTAAAATACAGTCAGTAAATATTAAAAGATTAACAAACCCAAAGTCATATTAAGGGTCATTGGAAGAATAAATTATAGGTACTTGGACTCTTGTTATCAGATGCATGCGGCAAGTAGCAAAATAATGAGAATATCTTCTCCTAACAGTAACTTAATAACTCCTAATCGTGCTGACTTCTGTTTGGTTTTCCCTCTCTGAGCACACAGTCAGCACATGGTCCTCTGTACTAATGGTGTTAACATCCCTAATACAGAGCAGATGGCCATTCCCTTGGGAGTTTTCTTGCAGTCACAGAAGTAGCAGTTTCCAAGCATTGGAGAATAATGGAAGGAAGGGAGGGATGGAGGGAGGGAGGGAGGGAGGAAAGGAAGGAAGGAGCTAAACACTAGCTCCAGAAAAGTAACTTAAACTTTCTTCCAGCAACTTTAATTTCTGAGCTCCAAATGCCCTTTATGACCTGTTATTTTGATTACCTTGATTTAACACAATTTACTGAAAAATGTATTTTTGCCAAGTAGTAATAAGTGCTATGGAACATAGTGCTAGGGAGGATGAGAGAAGAGAAAAGCTACAGGAACTGAGCAATTATCCCCAAACTATTAATTCTGTAAAATCATGGAGAACGTCTATTTTATTCATCAACATACCTTACATGGAACTTAGTGCCTAGCACATTGGCGGTGCCTAGTAGAGATTTGGTGAATGAGTGAATGAATAAGAAACAATGTCAGAAGGGACTGGGAATGTTTGGATAACTCAGACAAGGGTCAAACATTTAGTCACATGCTACTCACCAATCTGAAAGCTCTAAGAAATAGGTAACAAAGAAAGCCATTACATATTTAAATAAGGCTCAAACATGCCCTTGCCAGTGAATTGAGAGCAATGCAGCTGGCAGTCTGATATTAATGCACTTGTGGGTGAGAAGGACATTTACAGTTACTTCCTTCTTCCAGTTGCAGGGAAAGGTCCTAGTAGATACCAAGGGCAGGGCCCTTCAGAGGTAGTCTCCTGAATGCAGTCAGGAAGAAAAATGCATGCTATTAAGCATGCACACCAGTAAATTGTTACCACCAAATTTGTCATGCCTGATTCCTCCTGGAGATTTTAATCCCAAAATATTTGCATTAATTTCCACAAATTGGTTCCCGATTTGACAATTTTCACAGAGGTTATTCCACCACCCCTGGTGAGCTGGGGAATAGCTAGGGAGGTTTAAGTTATGTGCTTTGAGACACGTGGCTCTAAGATTTTTCTATTTGCGCAGTGGAAAGAATTTTAAATTGGTGGCCTTCATCCAACTTCCTACTTGTATCTCTCCTGAGTAGATTATGGATACTATTTTTATATCCTTCCCTTCTCTGGTTTTTTTCTTTTTGCACTGCTGCAACTTAGGATGTCCATCTTTCTCTATAACTCTTCAGGGCTTTTCTGAAGGTGTACTAAATTTACACTATAAATGGGATGCTTCTGAGAAGGCTGTAGGCTGTTGTGGTACACATTTAATCAGCATGTCTATCTTTTAGATCATCATTGTAAGAACTGCACTGCATGAATTATATGTTAATCTTACCTGGGATCAGAATGTTTAGAGGAGAGTTACTGCGAAGTGAAATCAAATCAGTTGTTTATTATTAGTCTTTTTATTGGTGTGTTCAGAGGAGTTGGAGTTTTGATTTTTGTCTTTTTGTTTTATATTTTTTAGAAAGAACAAATCACTGGAAGTATAAACACTAGTACTGTTCTGTTTACACAGGTTATGCTTATTTTAGAACACTGCATCAAAAAAGGTATTTTGCAATACATTGAAAAATTAAATGATTCACTATGTAATTTTTATAGTTTTAGTTTAATATTTTTTTAACTAATGCTATTTATGGTTGACAAAAGTAGGCTATACACAGACTGCATGCTTACTTCACACATAACTGCAGAAGCTATATCTAATTTTATCCTTTTTTTTTTTACCTAAATACATATTTTAAAACATACAGTTCACATACATGTATCTCATTTGCCCTCTTTCCAAAAGCCGCCCAGCTTAGTGTCAAAGGAGAAAACCTAAATGTCAATAGTACACATAGGCTTAGGAAGTTCTCTCAGAGAAAAATCCACCTTAATTATAGAATAGGAATTTCCTAAAAAAGATTTTTAGGTAGCAGATATTTAGTGAGCACTTATAAGATACCACACATTATTTTTAGTGTTTTATAAGGATTATTTCATTTAAACCATACAACGGTACTTAGTGGTAGGTCCTTCCATTATCCTTATTCTTCAACTTGAAAATGGTACCTGGAGTCCAGATCCAGATCCTCAATTGCTCAGACTTCTCATCTCCAATCATGATTTCTTCTACCTTCCTTCAGCTACCCACTCCCCTGGTTATACCTCTGATTTTTATCATCACAAATCACCTCTGAAAGCTCAAATTCAAGTGTCCCATTTTTTGACTACAACCTCTTATTCTTCTAACCCCTCTATGCTGACTCTCCAATTTCATTTCATAATAGTCTATATTACAATAGAGGGACTAGCATGACACTGTACAAGGCTAATATACAAATTCACAAAGTGTTTCATATTTTCATGTTCATGAGTTGAACAATTGAATATTAGAATTGTATCAACTGTCCCCAAATTTATATATAGATTTATTGGATTTATTGCAATTATAATCAACATACCAAATACTTTTTTTTTTAGGAACTTGAAAGGAAATTCTAAAATTTGTGTGGAAATACAAAGGGCCAAAAGTGTCTGAAACAACTTGAAGAAAAAGATCAAGGTTACAGGACTTGCTCTACAAATATCAATACTAATTATAAATATACAGTAATTGAGAACAAGTGAAAGGACAAAGATATGAATGAACCAGAATAGAAGCTCAGAAACAGACCACACAAATATGAACATTTGATTTTTAGTAATGCTAGTTTTGTAAAACTTTGAGGTACATAGAGGTCTTTGCAAAAAATATTGTTACAAAAACTAGTTATCCATAAATAAAACACAAAATTGAATGAACTCTTATATCATCTAATACACATATGTGCGAACACACACACACACACACACACAATCAATTCTAGGTGAATTACGGACCTAAATGTGAAAAGCACCAAATTAAATTTCTAAAATTTCTAGAATACAGCTGGCCCTCTGTATCCACAGGATCTGCAGTTGACTGAATCTGTGGATGTGGTACCTGCAGGTATGGACGGCTGAGGGTACTAAGCCATTTTATATAAGGGACTTCAGCATCTGTGGATACTGGTATCCTTGTGGGGTCCTGGAACCAATCCCCTGCCAATACCAAGGGACGACTCTCAATATATTGGTAAATATTGGTAGTCTTTCAATATAATCTTTAGGAGTTTGGGCATAGAGAGTGATTATAGAGCAAACATACAAAAAGAATTAGGCAAAATAGAAAGACTGATAAATGCACTACATTAAAATTAAGAACTCATGTTCACCAAAGGATGTTACTTAAAGAGTAAAGGATATAAAAATAGTATCCATAATCTACCCAGAAGAAATAGAAGTAGGAGGTTGGATGGGGACTACCAATTTTAAATGCTTTCCACTGTGCAACCTACAAATAGGAAAAAGTTAGATAATCTTAATCAATGTAATTAGTGAAATCTCATATTCAGAATATATTAAAAATTCTTAAAATGCAATAGGAAAAAGGCAAAAAGAGGAAAAATGTGCAAAATTCTTTAAAAGCACTTCAAAGAAATGCTCAATCTTACTAGTAATCATAGAAATAAATGCAAACTAAAATCACAGTAAGATATAACTCACTGATGAGCAGAATGGCAAAAATTCAATAGTGTGATAATAGCAAGTGTTGGCAAGCATATAGATCAACAGGGATTTTCACAATTTGCTGGTGGAAGTGTACACTGTTAAGATCACTCTGGAAAACAATTGGCCATATTTAGTAGATCTGGAAGACAGACATAATATGACACAGCCTAATTCATGGGCACCCATAGAAATGCTTGCATATGTTCACTAGGGTACGTGTACTAGAAGGTTCATAGTTCATAGTTCAAAGCTACAAACAACCAATATGTCCAACAACTGTAAAATAAATTATATTCATATGATTAGGTGCTAAACAGCAGTGAAAATAAACTGCAGATGCATACAAAAACATTTATGAATCTTAAAAACAATGTTAAGGGAAAGAAATTAGTACAGTTAAGAAAAGTACTGTATGATTTCATTTATATAAAATTCAAAAACAACAAAGTTAACCTTTTCTTTCTGACATACATTTAGGTAGTAAAACTCTAAAGTAAGGAAGGGAAGTAAATACTATAAAATTCAGGATAGTTATTAATGCAGGAAGTAGGAAGGGGCATATTATCAGGAAGGTCTCTGTAGGAAACTTGTAGGGACCTGCTGTGTTCCATGTCTAGATTTCAGTGGGGGTTACAGGATGTTTGTCCTCCATCAGTTTGTTAAACTGAGCATTTCTTATGTTTTCTTATCTTTCTTACTTATTAGTAAAAAATAAGATGTAATTATATTAAAACAGTTGGATAAGCAGATACCACAGTATAATGTTTCCAGACAACTCTTTGAAGATAGGGTTGAAAGAGTTAGAAGGATGAGGGAGAGTGTCCCAATAGTGATAATATTTGAACATATTCACTAGTCAATGAAAGCAAAAAATGTAAAACTGAGCAAGGTAAAAAGAGAAAGAGGGTTGCAGCTTGGACCTAGAGAAGATGAAAGAAGCTTGGATCATTCACATTCAGGGTGCCACCTAGATTCAAATGGCATGTTCAAAAGGGTGTACTTGAAAGGGATGGGGCATCTACAGAGATGTGAACAGGATTAAAGGCACAGAAGGATTGGTGAAGCACCCAGGGACTTGTAAAGCAGGAAGTCTTTACAACCTCTTGGCCTGAGGGGGCACGGCTTTCGGGGGATGAATGGTTTAGCCAAGTCCAAGTGAGAGCTGAAGCAGAGGAAGAGAGTTACCCATAGGAGCTAAGCAAAAGACAGGGGTAGGGGAATAAATCTTCTGGTATCTTCTTCCTCCCACTCTCTAATTTCCTTTCACTGCTTGCCATTTTCCAAACCAAACTGAAAATCAGAGCGTGTGAGTGGCTGAGTGAGGTAGTCTGAAGAGGCTAGTCTTCAGTAACTTGGAGCAGGGCAGAGGAAGACAGAGAAACCACGTACGGATTGGGAGGAGGAAATGTAGAATAACAGCACAGGACTGTTATTTGCAGAGAAAACTTAGTTCAGAAAGGACACTTCTTAGGGAAAAAGCTATAGAAACACATGGGTAATAATTCGGAGACAATTTTGGCACAAGGGAAAGATAGTTCAGGGAGCTCTTATCTGATGACCTTAATCTCAATAAAGTCAATGCAGGGTTGTCTGCTTGTAGGAAGGAAAAACAGGGGTTGATCAGACCGTTTGAGAAGATTAGAGGGAATTTGAAATTAGTTTGGTGGGAAATTTAGTAGGAAGTCAATTAGGTATGGATAAAAGAACTGCTACGTTGCGCAGAAGGCAAGTGAATTTTTCATACGATGACACTTTCTCCATTTCAGTGTTTAAGCAAATATTAATCAAAGCTGCTTATACAGAAATCAAAATAAGTTTTCTTTATTTAACTGCTTCTAAGGCAAAAAAAAGTGTTTTGAGGGCAGGAATTGTGTCTTATTCATACCTCTTTCCACACCTCCTTTCCTCCCTCACCGCATTACAGGCACTGAACACATGCATACTTGTGCATGCATATACTCACATAAACAATCTAACACAATATACTTGAGATTTTCCTAATCAGGATAGGTATTTCTTACCTTAATCTATTGAAATTAACTTAATACAAAAATACATATATAAAGAGTGTTGGTTGGTTAATTTCTGGGTTTTTATTCTAGTTCCAGTTCCACTATGTAATTTTGGCTAAGTGTGGTTGTCTGAGTGTGTGTGTTCCCCTAAAGTTCATATATTGGAGTACTAATGCCCTATGTGATGGTATTAATAGGTGTGACTTTTGGGAGGTGCATAAGCCATGAGGATGGAGCCATCTTTGTGCCTTATAAAAGTAGCTCCAGAGAGATCCCTAGCTCCTATCACCATGTGAGGACACAGAGAGAAGATACCAGCTGTGAACCAGGAAGAGGGCCCTCATCAGAAGGCGACTCTGCTGCTGTCTTATTTTAGACTTCTAAGCCTCCAGAACTGTGGGCAGTAAATTTCCATTGTTTATAAACTACCCAGTATGGGGGATTTTGTTATAGCAGCCTGAGCCAGGCTAAGACTGTAAGTCAGGCATACATTTTCTTTAAGCTTGAATTCAGTAAGCATTTACTTTTTTTTTTTTTTTAAATTTATTTATTTTTGGCTGTGTTGGGTCTTTTCGTCTCTGTGCGAGGGCTTTCTCTAGTTGTGGCGAGTGGGGGCCACTCTTCATCGCGGTGCGCGGGCCTCTCACTATGGCGGCCTCACTTGTTGCGGAGCACAGGCTCCAGATGCACAGGCTCAGTAATTGTGGCTCACGGGCCCAGTTGCTCCGCGGCATGTGGGATCTTCCCAGACCAGGGCTCGAACCCATGTCCCCTGCATTGGCAGGCAGACTCTCAACCACTGTGCCACCAGGGAAGCCCCAGCATTTACTTTTATGGAGGCATTTTAGGGATGGCTGTATGAAAGATGGTTTTTGCAGTTGATTATTTTTATGAAAACCAGAGTGTATATGCCAAAATATGTCAAAGAGTTCAGGAATATTTGATTGACATGTGCATATGTATTTTTCCTTATCTCTGTTTACCTTTTTCCTGATTTTAAAAGTAAATGGTGATATTAAATTAAAGTAAGAAAATAATTATCCACTAATCATATGGTATAATCAAAATTTTCTAACCGAGTCTTGGGAAATATTTAGATTTTCTTTTAAAGCCAAATGGTTTAGAAAAGACATTTGTGATCACGGCGTCTGAAATAATGGGTGATTATTCCCAAACAGTCAATTAGTGTATATTTAAGTGTGCTTAGCCTAGCCTCTATTAGGTAACAATGAAAACATCAAGTCAAATTAAGTCAACAGTTTCAGTCAGAAGGTAAAGATGAGCAAGATTTTTTTCAAGATTCAGATGTACTGACACCAGGAATATGGCAGTGGTTGAAATGGTTATTAGTGGCACATTATTATTAAAACTGTATCTAAAGAATATCTTTCAAGATAGAGTCAGAAGTGTGTGCAATTCTTAGTACTATATACTCATGGAAATTGGGTTATGACTTTAAGATGAGAGATATGATTAGAAGCTATATTTTTACAGAGGAGATTTCTCTATCCAGAGCTCAAATGTTCATTATTTGACCCTTTACTGAGGGACAGCTGCGTGCAAGGCAAGTTGTCAGGCACTAAGCAGAGTGCCAGCAGGAAGAACAAAGTTGGGGGTTTAGGAACACCCTTACTCCATGACCTGTTTTATTCAGAGAGGATTCATTGTCTTTGGTAATGACAAGGGCAGAATCCATAGTTCTCTTTGAATCATCCAGTGTTTAATACCTGCCAATCAGTGAGTAGATCATAATCAGTTGTTAGACACTTCTATCGATGGCCCCGCGGTAGTAAAAAACAGAGTTGGATGTCCTTGAGATGCTATCTGAGAAATTTCTCCATTAAGGAATGATATAAAGCAAGAGTATTCTTCAAATGAGCCAGCTCTGAGGAGAAGAGCACTGAGTAGACAGCACTTAAATGTGGGACGTAGTGGTGGGGTTACCAAGGGACAGAAGGGTAAACAGCATATTTTGATTATAAGGCTATGTTTACACCAGTTTCCGGAATAAGGGAACGTTACTTGGAAATCAGGCAACACATTTCTTATCCAATCTGCCACTAATTATCAATGCAAAATGTGATATCTTGGCATGGTTATTGGCATCAAAGCGTAAAAATATTGGAAATATATTTCCAAGTATTGTGTGTGTAACAGACCTCTCCAACCAGCATCTGTATCTGCAAGGCTGATTAAATAAAGCGTAGGTGGGGATCAGGAATAGGCAGGAAGGTATCTGTTACTTGACAAAATTTTTGACAATAAAAAGTGCTAGGTAGCATCAAAATGTCACATATCCCCATTCACTAATCTTAGGTAAGTTATTTGACTATTCTGGGTCTTGGTTTTCTCATCTAAACATTTAAGTAGTTGGGTTAAATTATCTCTTTGTTATCTTTAATTCTAACATAAGTGGATCCTGTGCATGACCCTTAAAGAGCACTTTTCATGTGAGCAACCATAATGGAAAAAATGTCTTTTCTGTCACAGTATACTTATTATTATTAGAAATATTATCAACAACTACAGAACTCTACCAGACTAGACATCGAACTCTTCACAGTGCAGCTTTGGCTAATTAGTTGATGTAAAATTAAGATTGAAAGCTATAGCATCATTGTGGTTTTATCAGGCTAGAGTCTTTTATCAATATTCCCTTGAATGATTCTTAGTCTTCACACATGCAGCACATCACAAAGAACCATGGCAAGCTCAAAACTGTGTCCATTGGTCAATGCTGAGAGCTCAGAACATTTAACATACACATTTTTTCCTGTTATATTTTTATTTTTTATAATTGTAGTAAAATGCACATAACTTAAAATTAAAATGTGCAACTCAGTGGCACTAAATACATTCAAAATGTTGTGAAACAACCATGATTATCTAGTTCCTGAACCTTTTCATTACCTCACATGGAAACTCCATGCCCATAATCTGCTTCTCCTTATTCCTCTCTCCTCCCAGCCCCTGCAAACTGCTAATCTGCTTTCTGTCTCTATGGATTTACCTATTATGGATATTTCCCCTATATGAGATCATGTAATATGTGACCTGGTTTCTTTCACTTAGCAAGTTTTCAAGGATCATCTATGTTATAGTAGGTATTAATACTCCAGTTCTTTTTATGCCTGAATAATATTCCTTTGTATGTATATGCCACATTTTGTTTACTTATTCATTGGTTGATGGACATTTGGCTTGTTCTCATTCTTTGGACTATTGTGAATAATGCTGCTATGAACACTTGTATACAAGTTTTTATTTGAACACCTGTTTTCAATTATTTTGGGTAAATTCTTAAGAGTAGAATTGTTGAGTCATATGTCTAACTATGTTTAACTTACTAGATATTGCCAGACTGTTAACAGTAGTTGCACCATTTCACTTCAGTACATGCATATTTAAATATAATTCTCAAAACATCCTTATGAGGTAGGTAAAATTATTATGCTAATAAGATGGCTGAGGGCTCGAGAACTTAGGTAATTTACTTGCCCAAAGTCACCCCCTATAATTTGTTGGCTTCCTGACTAAACTTAGAGCTCATCAAACATTAGGTTGAGTCCATGAAAACACAGACAGGAAAAATCTCTGATTTATATGTTTTCTCCTGGGCTATGAAGACAACTTGTAGCTTTATTTTAACATTTATTTTGTTGTTGTAAACTGAATTAAACATTGCCAGTCAAATTTCCTATTTCCTCTTAGTTTGAGTCACTTCCTGTTACCAAATTTGGCACAAAGTTGTGTGGATAATATACTGCACCTATTCATTCATTCATTCATATGCAACAAACATCTTACTTGACAACCTTGCAGCATAATAGCTGAATATTCACTCTTAAACTTTAATACAGTTCCACACTCTTTGCTCTAAAATTTTTACCTAATTTGCAAAACAAAAGAGTAGTTGTGATCTGTCTGTTTTCTCTGTTTAAAAGGAGAACCTAATGATTTTAGAAGGAAGGAAATATCATTGAGACTAAAATGCAGACATCAAGATGAATGTTGTCATTCTAGATGCCCAAGCCTCAAAGTCACACTGTTGTATTATTAAAGATTAAAGTATCTGCAGGCCACAGTGCAGTATTCTATAGGAATTTCCCCTTATAGAATTCCAGAAGTCTCTAAGTGTCACTTGTGGACACTTCCTTTATGTGTCCCCTGCTTTATGTATGAACTTCAAACATCCTTAGGCACATTAAAGAATTGCCTTAGTTCAGCTGTACGTGTCACAGAACTCATGAAAATGTATCTAATCTTCTTGGGAAGAATTAAAAAATTCCCCTACTCCTTGTATAATACATAAAGCTAGTGTGGTTATAAGAAGTTAGGAGAATATGATCACATTTATGCAAGGATTTCTAAGGCACTAAATATTCCTATGAGAAATAATATCTAGAGAATTTCTTAAAGCCTGATATTAAAGATTAATGGTTTTAGTAAAGTGAAGGGAGGTGCACAAACATTATTGCTAAAAATATATATTTAGTATTTGAATAGGCAACACATTATTTCAGCTGATTGTCTGTCCTGCAACCTATCTTAGTAGGTACTCTAAAAATAACCAGGCACTGTATTAGGCCCTCCAGACACATTGCCTTACTTCATATGTACATACATGAAATACATAATTATCATGAAATATGCATATCAATATAAATATATGTATCCATTTATTTCATGGTGATGTCTCACATAAAAGAAACAGTATTAGTATTAACAGAATATCAGCACGTTAACAACAAATGTTTTATTATGCATAAGCAAATAGATTGAAATGTGGTCTTTCTCTAGCTATGTGTAAGTTTCACTAGGTGCTGAATTTTCATAAAGCAATGATTTATGTTTGTTTTAGATGAAAGCAAGAGCTTCTTCAATAGTTTTAAGACAGCTTTTTTTTTTTAAACATTTTGGAAATTAATGCCATATATATATTTTTAATTTATTTTTTATTTTTAAATAAATCTATCTATCTATTTATTTATTTATTTTTGGTTGTGTTGGGTCTTTGTTGCTGCGTGCGGGCTTTCTCTAGTTGTGACAAGTGGGGGCTACTCTTCGTTGCGGTGCACGGGCTTCTCATTGCGGTGGCTTTTCTTGTTGCAGAGCACAGGCTCTAGGCACGCAGGCTTCAGTAGTTGTGGTGCATGGGCTCAGTAGTTGTGGCTCACGGGCTCTAGAGCGCAGGCTCAGTAGCTGTGGCACATGGGCTTAGTTGTTCCACGGCATGTGGGATCTTCCCGGACCAGGGATCGAACCCGTGTCCCCTGCATTGGCAGGCGGATTCTCAACCACTGGGCCACCAGGAAGTCCCTAAGACAGAGCTTTGAAAAAGTGGTGGGATGTAATATGAAGATAGAATAGCTGTAATGTTTGGTGCTGCATCATGCTGATAACACTTCCCTGAAAATATCACCTGGCTTTGTGAGACACTTGATGTAACTGAAAAAAAAAAGGCAAAGATTAGGGCATAGACACTGGATCTCACTTAACAAAACAGATATAGTGCTAGTTTGGCTTCCTATGTATGTGGCATTTTCGTTGAACTCCACATGGGATCTTTTTGTACCAAGTTTACATAATCAAGCCCATTGTTAGCCAGTTTTAGAGGGAAATTAGTCCTATCCTATAAATGGATTACTCTGTTCACTGCAGTCTGTGCTGAAGTGCTGTCACGCATTTTCTCTTTTACAATGCGTGATTCATTGAATATTTTGTGGGCTTGTTTACTACAGAGAATGAAAAGGTTACTTGTGAAGTTGGCTTTAGAAAGATCCAGGTGAGGACCAGTAATGAAAAGACTTAATTACATTTCTCAGTAATCCTCACCCTACCAGGATCAAAATAAGCAGTAAAATAGTACCAAAAATGAAATCTCTGCAGATATCACACATACCGAGTGAGCGTACAGACTTCCCCAGAAATCCTAGCAGGTGGTGGTAAAATATCTTTGAATGACACACTGATAAGTTACAACATGGTAGAGAAAGAGGCATTGTTTCATATTGTTAGGGTGCTAAAATTTTCAACAGGAATACAACAACTAAATATTTGAGTTTCTTCACCATGGATGTTCTGAATATGCCTATGTTTTTAATTTAAATTTAAAAACTGTCATTTACTTTCAGAAATAATCATATTCAGTGGAATGGAAAAGATAAAGAGTATGTTCTGAATACTTCCAGTGCCATCTATTGGCTGTTAAATTTGTTGTTTCAATGCTAAGAGATACCAATTACTATTAGGTAAGGAGGAAGACATTTCACATATTCAAGATAAAAACACATCCAGTCGAATGTTTGAAGGGTTTTAAATATTACAATGTGCCTCTGAAATTTTATGTATTATTTCAAATCAGATAAAATACTTGGTATATAACAAGAAGGAGTAAACAGAAATACAAATATTTTAAATATTAATTCTAGACTCACAAGGATCCAGTAAGATTACATTTAATATCAACCATAGAATATTTTACTTATGTCGTAAATAAAATACAACTAACGACTCTTCTTTATATAATGACTAATTTTCTAAAAGCCTTGTAGCTTTTACAAACGCAATGTTAGTCTTTCTGTCATAAAGGAAGCTATTTTGTGTCACAAAAATGGCTCAATTAATAGTATTTTCTCTTTGTGCAAGGATCAGAAATGAACAGAAAAGATTGTGAAGTAGGTTTTCAAAGACATCTTTTCTAAAGCTCCCTTTTTACATGCGTATGATAATTGTTGAATTAGATGATTTGAACATTCAAATTAAAGGACGTGCAATTAATTAGTTTCAGGTAAAACTGTTTTCTCATTCAATTTTGCAAGCACAGCTAATTGAATAATGAAGAGTTAAGCCTAGGAAAAAGAAAGCCACCCCTTTAAAATTTGGCTCTCTGTTCCTTTTCTCATAATGAGCACTTTCAAACATTCATGATCTATAAATGTTCTCATTGAGAGAGATGGAATGAGAGAGAGAGAGAGAGAGGGAGTGTGGCGGAGGGAGGGAGGGAGGAGGGAGAGAGAGAAAAATATTGGGACAAATTGGTAGTCATGATGTACCCCAAAATAATATAATTTTCTTGTGGTATAGTGAATTGTTAAAATTTCTACTTTTTTGATCTCCAATCCACCTCACTTTTGGTTTACAAATTCGTATCTAGTTTTTAGCATTATATTTTTATATAACACTTCATTGTAATGCACATTTTTACAGGTTTCTGCCTTATTAATTAATTATTGACTATGTATTACAAAATTTTATAACGTTTTACAGTGAAATACACATTCGAAGTCAGATATAAAAAGGAATTTTAATGTATAGTTTTCCAAAATGTGAGCTACTGTTAATTTTCTCAGTCAATTTTTTTGTGTTGTATTTCTATGGTGACTCCAGTTTTACCAAAGAATTAAAGGACTCACAGCCTCTGAAGGGCGATAAAACTTCTGTAAATCCAAGTCTATTCTAAAATAGAGCCCCGTTTCCCAATATCTCTTCTATTCAAATAGATTGCTTTCACATATGTAAAACAGATAAAACAGAATTTTCCATTGTCCGTGCCACTGATTTCCTCAGGAGGGTTAGCGAGGCAATGAAACATACAAACATGACAGTAAAAAGTGTATAGGTACTTGACTCTTGTCTATAATTTAGAAATGTTAGGAGTGATTCCCATTTTCTGTTTCCCTCCAAGGATATTTCTTACATGACCAGAGGTCTTTTTGATCTTACAATCTATTCAATGTTCAGATAACACGTGAATAAAATTGTGCTACTCTGTGCTTGAAAATAAACAGAACACTTAAAATCAAAGCCCAAAACAAACACACAAGAGAAAAGGGCTTTCCTATCCTAAAATAATGCTTGCCTTTTCTATAATGACCTCATTAGTCATGGCTTACATTGGCCCTCCAAGGTGGTCATTCTCCAGAGAATTGGTTTACTGTCTGGTAAGATCATGACATCCTTGAAGATGAACCACAGGATGTGAGATGATTCAGCATTGTCCAGGAACTTGCCTGCATTTGGTACATTAAAAATTAATACAGCTCAGAATATAATGGGAGCTCTCATCAATGGATTGCTATTTAAGTGCTATTTGTATACACATTCTGACAAAAACTAAGTACATATGCTGAGATCAATTTAGATAAGAAAACAAAGATTAAAAGAAAGAATCTAGTTGAATTAATGTTTTGTACAAATAAGAAAGATACATGAACAAACGTTTGTGCCTTTCAAAGTTCACAGCATAGATCTACTCAGTATTTTACATCAATATCTCTACATTTTCTAACTAAATAGAAATCCTATTGAAGATCCAACTCTGTATCTCTTGCAGGGAAACAAGTAACTGCAGCCACACAAACTTTGTTCCCTCTATCCATCTATAATGATTAAGAATCTGAGCTCTGGAAGCAGACTGCTTGGGTTTAAATCCGTACTGTGACACTTTTTTCCTGTATAAATTTGGGCAAATTACATAAATCCTCTGAGTGTCAGTTTCTTTATGTGTAAAATAAAAATAATACCTCTTAGAACTGTGGAAAGATCACATATGATGGTATCTTTAAAGTGCTTGTTATAGAGCCTGATGCACAGAGTATATTTTTAACAAATTTTAGCCAATGAAGTGTAAGATTCAAACTTATTTGGTTAAAAAAAAGAAACCATGATGTATTTTAAGGAGAAAAAAGTGGGACACAATAAAACAATTGGATCCCAACCTGCCTAAAGCTTTCAATTCAGCTTTGTGGTGCTCAATCGAGAAAGACACAAACTCATTTGTATTTTGGTTCCTTGCCATAGCATGATGAGTAGATCAGTGATGAATATAGCTGGCATTGGACCTATAACCAGCACCCCATATAGTCAGGATAAAGGTATTTACTGAATGCACAGGTGCCCTGTGTCATAGGAACCTATGAAATCAATGCTTTTCCTCTTGGGGCAGCCCTGGTGGCTTCACTGTGACCCCTTTACCCACAACAGAAGAGGCCCCCCCTTACAACACTGAGGGCATCTCTCTGGAGGACCCTCTTCTGTCAACATTCATACTTCAAGGTCTACCCCTCCAGTGACCATCAGATTCACTGACGGTCAAGAAGAATTTTTATTTTTAAAAATCTTTGAATATCAAAAAGGAAGAGACACGAACTGAAAGAGATTGAGAGGAGAGAACAGGTGGATGGGAATTCAGAGAGAAAGTATGAAATTCAGAGTCAGAAAGTAAGAGAGTGAGAGAGAAAAATAAAATGGTCATAGCTACAGGAGGGCCAGAGCACAAGAGGAGAAGAAAGAAGAGACAGAAGAGAAGGGAAGACAGGTAAAGTGAAGGAGCTGAGAAGAAGCTTATTCTAAAAACCGTATGAAGTCATACAGAGACAGCACTTTTTTTTTTGCCTGGCAACTCTCTTCTGACTACTGCTTAACCTTTTGTGTCTGGAAGACTTTTAAGTACTTTTAACTTATGTATTCTTTACAGTACCAGTATGAGGTAGGTAGATACTATTATGATTACCATTTTATACATGGGAAAACAGGAGCGGAAATAATAAGTAGCTAGAAGAAACACACACTGGTGTTTCTCCTTTCCTTACAGGTAATAAGTAATCACCTTTGATCACCCTCAAGGGTTTTTTATCCTATCGAAGGACCCCAAGCTCTCTCATTTAAGCCCATCCTGACCGTTAAACTAAATAGTCAAGACACCACAGAAAACCAAATTCCTCTGTTCCAGTATTTTGTAGTGTGATCAATTACTTGTTTTCGATTAATCAATTTATAGGTTTCATTCATAAAAATGCAACCATTGGATATTTAAAATGTTTTTGAGAGTAGGATTGAAATTAACTTCATTCTTTTTATTTCAATAAAGAGACATGAAATGTAGCATGTATCGGATTAAAAGATTTTTTTAATCTTTATTTTATATTGGACTATATAGTTCATTAACAATGTTGTATTAGATTCAGGCATACAGCAAAGTGATTCAGTTATACATATACATGTATCTATTCTTTTTCAAATTCTTTTCCTATTTAGGTTATTACAGAGCATTTAGCAGATTTCCCTGTGCTATACAGTAAGTAGGTCCTTGTTGGTTATCTATTTTAAATATAGCAGTGTGTACATGTCAAACCCAAACACCCAATCTATCCCTCCCCCTAACCCTTACCCCACTAACCATAAGTTTGTTCTCTAAGTCTATGAGTCTGTTTTGTAAATAAGTTCATTTGTATCATTTTTTTTAGATTCTGCATATATGCAATATCATATGATATTTGTCTTTCTCTGTCTGACTTACTTCACTTAGTATGATAATCTCCAGGTGCCTCCATGTTGCTCCAAATGGCATTATTTCAGTCTTTTAAATGGCTGAGGAATATTCCACTATAGTATGTATGTACTACACCTTCTTTATTCATTCATCTGTCGATGGACATTTAGGTTGCTTCCATGTCTTGGCTATTGTAAATAGTGCTGCATTGAGCATTGGGGTGCATGTATATTTTCAAATTATGTTTTTCTTCAGATATATGCCCAGGAGTGGGATTGCTGGATCATATGGTAGCTCCATTTTTAGTTTCTTAGGGAACCTCCATACTGTTCTCCACAGTGGCTGTATCAATTTACATTCCCACCAACAGTGTAAGAGGGTTCCCTTTTCTCCACACCCTCTCCAGCATTTGTTGTTTGTAGACTTTCTGATGATGCCCATTCTAACTGGTGTGAGGTGATACCTCATTGTAGTTTTGATTTGCATTTCTCTAATAATTAGTGACGTTGAGCAGCTTTTCATGTGCCTTGTGGCCATCTGTATATCTTCTTTGGAGAAATGTCTATTTAGGTCTTCTGCCCATTTTTCAGTTGGGTGGTTTGTTTTTTGATATTGAGCCACGTGAGCTGTTTGTAAATTTTGGAGATTAATCCCTGTTGGTCACATCGTTTGCAAATATTTTCTCCCATTCTGTGGATTGTCTTTTCGTTTCGTTTATGGTTTCCTTTGCTGTGCAAAAGCATTTGAGTTTAATTAGGTCCCATTTGTTTATTTTTGTTTTTATTTTCATTACTCTAGGAGACAGATTATAAAAAGATATTGCTGCGATTTATGTCAAAGAGTGTTCTGCCTATATTTTGCTCTAAGAGTTTTGTAATATCTGGTCTTACATTTAGCACTTTAATCCATTTTGAGTTTATTTTTTTGTATATTGTTAAAGAATGTTTTAATTTCATTTTTTTACATGTAGCGGTCCAGTTTTCCCAGCATCATTTATTGAAGAGACTGTCTTTTCTCATCTATTGTATAGTCTTACGTTCTTTGTCGTAGATTAATTGATCAGAAGTGTGTGGATTTATTTCTGGGCTTTCTATCCTGTTCCATTGATCTATATTTCTGTTTTTCTGTGAGTACCATACTGTTTGGATGACTGTAGCTTTCTAGTGTAGGCTGAAGTCAGGGAGCCTGATTCCTCCAGCTCTGTTTTTCTTTCTCAAGACTGCTTTGGCTATTCAGGGTCCTCTGTGTCTCATACAAATTTTAAGATTTTTTGTTCCAGTTCTGTGAAAAATGGCATTGGTAAGTTGATAGGGATTTCATTGAATCTGTAGATTGCCTTGGATAGTATAGTCATTTTGACAATATGGATTCTTCCAATCCAAGAACATGGTATATCTTTCCATCCGTTTGTGTCATCCTCAATTTCTTTCATCAGCATCTTGTAGTTTTCAGAGTACAGTTCTTTTGCCCCATTACATAGGTTTATTCCTAGGTATTTTATTCTTTCTGATGTGATCGTAAATGGGATTGTTTCTTTAATTTCTCTTTCCGATTTTTCATTGTTAGTGTATAGAAATGCAGCAAATT
Source organism: Balaenoptera musculus (assembly GCF_009873245.2). Lineage (NCBI taxonomy): Eukaryota > Metazoa > Chordata > Mammalia > Artiodactyla > Balaenopteridae > Balaenoptera > Balaenoptera musculus. Next base: position 47,547,377 of record NC_045794.1, on the reverse strand, counting down.
TCTGTGTATTTATTCTTTATCCTGCAACTTTACTGAACTCATTGATGAGCTCTAGTAGTTTTCTGGTAGCATCTTCTGGATTTCTATGTATAGTATTGTGTCATTTGCAAACAGTGACAGTTTAACTTCTTTTCCAGTTTGGATTCCTTTTATTTCTTTTTCTTCTCTGATTGCTGTGGCTAGGACTTCCAAAACTATGTTGAATAAATGAGGCGAGAGTGGATATCCTTGTCTTGTTCCTGATCTTAGGAAATGCTTTCAACTTTTCACTGTTGAGTATGATGTTAGCTGTAGGTTTGTCATATATGGCCTTTATTATGTTGAGGTATGTTCCCTCCATGCCCACTTTCTGGAGAGTTTTTATCATAAATGGGTGTTGAATTTTGTCAAAAGCTTTTTCTGCATCTACTGAGATGATCATATGGTTTTTATTCCTCAGTTATTAATGTGGTGTATCACAGGGGTCCCCAACTCCCAGGCCACGGACCAGTACCAGTCTGCGGCCTGTTAAGAACCGGGCTGCACAGCAGGAGGTGAGCAGCGAGAGAGCAAAGCTTCATCTGCTGCTCCCCATGACTCACATTACCACCTGAACCATCCCCCCCACACCCGCCACTCGTCTGTAGAAAAATTGTCTTCCACAAAATCTGTCCCTTGTGCCAAAAATGTTGGGGACCCCTGGTGTATCACACTGATTGATTTGTGGATATTGAAAGATCCTTGCATTCCTGGGATAAATCCCAGTTGATCATGGTGTATGATCCTTTCAGAGTATTGTTGGATTCAGATTGCTAGTATTTTGTTGAGAATTTTTGCATCTATGTTCATCAGTGATGTTGGTCTGTTTCTTTCTTTTTATGTGGTATCTTTGTCTGGTTTTGGTATCAGGGTGATGGTGGCCTCATAGAATGAGTTTGGGAGTGTTCCTTCCTCTGCAAGTTTTTGGAATAGTTTCGGAAAGATAGGTGTTAACTCTTCTCTAAATGTTTGATAGAATGCACCTGTGAAGCCATCTGGTCCTGGAGTTTTGTTTGTTGGGAGTTTTTTTAATCAGAGTTTCAATTTTAGTACTTGTGATTGGTCTGTTCATATTTTCTATTTCTTCCTAGTTCAGTCTTGGGAGATTGTACCTTTCTAAAAATTTGTCCATTTCTTCTAGGTTGTCCATTTTATTGGCATAGAGTTGCTTGTATTAGTCTCTTATGATCCTTTGTATTTCTGTGGTGTCAGTAGTAACTTCTCCTTTTTTATTTCTACTTTTATTGATGAGTCCTCTCCCTCTTTTTCTTGATGAGTCTGGCAAATGGTTTATTAATTTTATCTTTGCAAAGAACCAGCTTTTAGTTTCATTGATCTTTGCTGTTGTTTTCTTCATCTCTATTTCATTTATTTCTGCTCTGATCCTTATGATTTCTTTCCTTTTACTAACTTTAGATTTTGTTTGTTCTTCTTTCTCTAGTTGCTTTAGGTATAAGATTAGGTTTTTTATTTGAGATTTTTCTTGTTTCCTGAGGTAAGATTGTATTGCTGTAAACTTCCCACTTAGAACTGCTTTTTCTGTGTCCCATAGGTTTTGGATCATTGTGTTTTCATTGTCATTTGTCTCTAGGTATTTTTTTTTATTTCCTCTTTGATTTCTTCAGTGATCCATTGGTTATTTAGTAACATATTGTTTAGCCTCCATGTGTTTGTGTTTTTTACAGTTTTTTCCTGTAATTGATTTCTAATGTTATAGTGTTGTAATCAGAAAAGATGCTTGATATGACTTCAATTTTCTTAAATTTACCAAGGCTTCATTTGTGACCCAAGATGGAATCTATCCTGGAGAATGTTCCATGTACACATGAGAAGAATGTGTATTCTGCTGCTTTTGGATAGAATGCTCTATAAATATCAATTAATTCATTGTCTAATGTGTCATTTAAACCCTGTGTTTCCTTATTAATTTTCTGTCTGGATGATCTGTCCATTGAAGAAAATGGGGCATTAAAGTCCCCCAATATTATTGTGTTACTGTCAATTTCTCCTTTTATGGCTTTTAGTGTTTGCCTTATATAGTGAGGTGCTCTTATGTTGGGTGCATATATATTTACAATTATTATATCTTCTACTTGGATTGATTCCCTTGATCATTATGTAGTGTCCTTCTTTGTCTCTTGTAACAGTATTTATTTTAATGTTTATTTTGTCTGATATGAGTATTGCTACTTCAGCTTTCTTTTGATTTCCATTTGCATAGAATACATTTTTCCATCCCCTCACTTTCAGTCTGTATGTGTCCCTAGATCTGAAGTGGGTGTCTTGTAAACAGCGTATATATAGGTCTTATTTTTGTATCCATTCATCCAGTCTGTGTCTTTTGGTTGGAGCATTTAATCTGTTTATGTTTAAGGTAATTACTGACATGTGTGTTCTTATTGCCATTTTGTTAATTGCTTTGGATTTGTTTTTGTAGGTGTTTTTTCTTCCCTTCCTCTTTTGTTCTCTTCTCTTGTGATTTGAGGACTAGTGCTGTGTTTGGATTCCTTTTTCTTTCTTGTGTGTATCTATTGTAGATTTTCAGTTTGTGGTTACCAAGAGGTTTGATATAGCAGTCTGTATATACACAAGATTATTTTAAGTTGCTGGTCTTTTAATTTCAAATGCATTTCCAATATCCTGCATTTATGCTCTACTGTTCTCACAATTGCTGGGGTTTTTTGTTTGTTTGTTTTTTAACATCTTTATTGAAATATAATTGTTTTACAATGGTGTGTTAGTTTCTGCTTTATAAGAAAGTGAATCAGCTATACATATACATATATCCCCATATCTCCTCCCTCTCGCGTCTCTCTCCCACTCTCCCTATCCCACCCCTCTAGGTGATCACAAAGCATGGAGCTGATCTCCCTGTGCTATGTGGCTGCATCCCACTAGCTTTCTGTTTTACATTTGGTAGTGCATATATGTTTATGCCACTCTCTCACTTTGTCCCAGCTTACCCTTACCCTTCCCTGTGTCCTCAAGTCCATTTTCTATGTCTGCACAATTGCTGGTTTTGATATCATATTTGTGTGCAGATGATTTCCTACCTGTACTGTAATTTTGCCTTTACTGGTGAGCTTTTCCATTCATAATTTTCTTATTTCTAGTTGTGGCCTTTTCTTTTCTGCCTAGAGGAGTTCCTTTAGCATTTGTTGCAAAGCTGGTCTGGTGGTACTGAATTCTCTTAGCTTTTGCTAGTCTATAAAGCTTTTGATTTCTTCATCGAATCTGAATGAGATCCTTGCTGGGTAGAGTATTCTTGGTTGTAGGTTTTTCCCTTTCATCACTTTAGATATATTGTGCCACTCCCTTCTGGTCTTCAGAGTTTCTGTTGAGAAATCAGCTGATAATCTATGGGAATTCCCTTGTATGTTATTTGTTGCTTTTCCCTTGTTGCCTTTAATATTTTTTCTTTGTCTTTCATTTTTGTCAGTTTGATTACTATGTTTCTTGCCATGTTCCTCCTTGGGTTTATCCTGCCTGGGACTCTCTGTGCCTCCTGGACTTGGGTGACTCTTTCCTTTCCCATGTTAGGGAATTTTTCATATATTCTCTTCAAATATTTTCTCAGGTCCTTTGTCTCTCTCTTCTCCTTTTGGGACCCCTATAATGCGAATGTTGGTGAGTTTAATGTTATCTCAGAGATCTATTAGACTGTCCTCATTTCTTTTCATTCTTTATTCTTTTCTGCAGCAGTGATTTCTACCATTCTGTCTTCCAGGTCACTTATCCATTCTTCTGCCTCAGTTATTCTGCCATTGATTCCTTCTAGTGTATTCTTCATTTCAGTTACTGTATTGTTCATGTCTGTTTGTTCTTTAGTTCTTCTAGGTCTTTGTTAAACATTTCTCATATCTTCTCGATCTGTGCCTCTATTCTTTTTCTGAGATCTTAGATCATCTTTACTATCATTACTCTGAATTCTTTTTCAAGTAGATTGCCTATCTCCACTTCACTTAGTTGTTCTTCTGGGCTTTTATCTTGTTCCTTCATCTGGGACATATTCCTCTGGCCGTCTCATTTTTTCTAACTTTCTGTAAATGTGGTTTCCATTCTGTAGGCTGCAGGGTCATTGTTCTTCTTGCTTCTGCTGTCTGCCCCCTGGTGGATGAGGCTGTAAGAGGCTTGTGCAGGCTTCCTGGTGGGAGGGACTGGTTCCTGCCGACTGGTGGGTGGAGCTGGGTCTTGTCCCTCTGGTTGGAAGGGCCATGTCAGGGGGTGTGTTTATCAGGGAGATGTGTGCCCAGGAAGACTTTAAGCTGCCTGTCTGCTGATGGGTGGGGCTGTGTTCCTGCCCTGTTGGTTGTTTGGCCTGTGGCGTCCCAGCACTGGAGCCTACAGGCTGTTGGGTGGGGCCAGTCTTAGTGAGAAAATGCAGCCTCCAAAAGGGCTCACACCAATGAGTACTCACCAGAACTGCTGCTGCCAGTGTCTTTGTCCCTGCATTGAGGCACAGCCACACCCCGCCTCTGCAGGAGACCCTCCAGTACTAGCAGGTAGGTCTTGCCCAGTCTCTTATGAGGTCACTGGTTTTTTCCCTGGGTCCTGGTGCACACAAAACCCTGTGTGTGCCCTCTAAGAGTGGAGGTTCTGTTTCCCCCAGTCCTGGGGAATTCCTCGATTAAACCCTGCTGACCTTCAAAGCCAGATTCTCTGGTGTCTCCTCCTCCCATTGCCAGACCCCCAGGCTGGGGAGCCTGACATGGGGCTCAGAACTTTCACTCCTGAGTGAGAACTTCCGTGGTATAATTATTTCCAGTTTGTGGGTCGCCCACCTGGCGTGTATGGGATTTGATTTTATCACAGTTGAGCCCCTCTTACCATCTCACTGTGGCTTCTTTGTCTTTGGTTGTAGAGTATCTTTTTTGGTAGGTTCCAGTGTTTTTTGTTGATGGTTATTCAGCAGTTAGTTGTGATTCTGGTGTTTCCATAAGAGGAGGTGAGCTCAGGTCCTTCTACTCTGCCATCTTCTTTTTTTTTTTTTTTTTTTTTTATCTTTATTGGAGTATAATTGCTTTACAATGGTGTGTTAGTTTCTGCTTTATAACAAAGTGAATCAGTTATACATATACATATGTTCACATATCTCTTTCTGCCATCTTCTTAAAAGATTTTTAAAATATTGTTTTTCTAAGGAATATTTAAAAATTTAATCCTTTTCTTATTTTAGGCCAAACTCATTTTCTCCTCATCCTTCCAGTAGTCACTATGTGTGGCTAAATTAAGCATTATATCTACCGTTAGTAATTAATATTCAACTGAAAAACAGTGCCAAAAAAAAAAGTTTCAAACTTGAAAACTAAAGTATTTTGGAATATAAATTTTGAGAAGAATATTTCCAACAATTTTCCATTATGTAACATTTCAATAGTATTTAGAATGTGAAATGAGTTTCACAATTTTTAAAAATTTCCACAATACTGTTGTGAAGAAAATAGGTGGTATGCATTGTGAGATTACAATCAGCTACCAGCTGAATATTTTAGACCACATTTTATGCACAATAGTTTCAAATTGGTAATTATTAAAAGATAAAGAAATTAAAGTTGATGTGCTAAGCTCTCAGCTAAGAGAGTATATTGTCAACTTGAGACTAGATTGTTGTGATTGGTATGTAGATGTTTAGGATAAACAATCTTGTCTATGAAAATAGAATAAACTGGAACCTCAAGCTTTAGCACAGCAAAATTTTCTTTGAGTGTAGCTTTAGGTCTATAATGTTGAAGCAAGCTTACAAAGTATTTCTGAGGGTATACATTATATCTATTTGAACTGGTAATATTATGACTAATTAATAATAGGAAAGGGAAAGACAAGTAGAGGAAGAAGAGCAAGAAGGAGGAAGAAAAGGAGAAAATAAGGGAAGAATTACTTTTAGGTTACAGAGCATTTTTAAGATGTTACTACATAAAAATCCTATGAAATGGATATTATTATTTTTGTTTCATAGATAAGGAAACTGAGACCCAATTTTAAGTGAGTTACCTAACATCATATAAGTGTAATTGGAACCACATGAAATTGGTATTGTAGGATAAATATCATTAGTTTCAATATCTCTTAAGATACTCAAGTGTCTGTGCATGTGTGTGTGTATTCGCTAAATCACTTCAGCATCAATGAATAATCATTTTGCCATATGCTCCCAAAGTGAAATAAAAATAATGTCTACTTCCAACAGCTCATGCTTTATAACCATTTTATAACATTTAGAAAGTTTAACTAGAAACCTTTTCTCTTGGGATGTATTTGAATGATTTATGATAATGTCCTTAGCAAAAAGATGCATCATTATTGTGATTAATCTCATTTGGTGACAGTACCATTGCAAAACTAAATCATCATGCTAGAAAGAAACAAAATCAGTAACTCCATTTAGCATATTTGGTGATGATGCTTGTTCAAGTATTTCAAAATTCACATTAAATTACCTCCATATGGCATTAAACACTGTTCATTGCCTGCTGAAGACCTCAGTCTAAAAAAATCAGTGATTTTTCCATTCCTATTGCATGCATGTGTTTAGACCTGTCAGCTACTTGAGATAAAACTGGTATTTGAAGGGAAACCACTACTATTAGTGCTGTTTTTGGAATCATTCTTTGCCTATGATTTTCAGGTGTGCAATTCTTTTCCTATTTGGAAAACATATTTTTCAGTAAACGTGGTCTCATAATATTCTCCATAACTCCTGACCCTAGATGAGATAGTGTTGTCAAGTTTTGAGTTTCTTATTTCCATTCTTAATCTATTCTATACCAATAAACTTGGTTTTATAGCACCACTTCATTTATCCTGATTTAAAACTCAAGTTGGAGTTCCATGAAACATTTAATTCTTCTATTTCAAGAAGACCAAAAACTATCTTGTTTCAAATAAACAGACAATTTTAGTGTTCTCATCTTTATCTGTCCTGCCCCACGGATATTATTCCTTCCTCTCCACAGCACAATCCGCACATCTTTGTTATCTACTTGTGAAGTATAGCTCTTTGTATACTCACCATCCTCACTGGAAGTAAGTCATTGGAAGTAAGCTCACTGACACGGGGGCCTTGTCTCATGTATCTTCAACATCTCACCACTGGGCTAGACATTTCTACTGAGTAAATAACTGTCAAATGAATAGTTACATTTATAATGGTTCATGGCTAAAGTGTGTATGCTTACTTTGCTATGCACTTTACTTCTATTACCTTAGTTAATCCTTGCAGCAAGTCATGAAATAGATCCTATCATTATCCTCACTTTAGATATGAGGAAACTGAAACAACTGAGAAAGATGAAGTCATACAATGTTTTACACAATCATTGTAGTGGCGAAGCCGGCATTCAATCCCAAGCAGCCTGACTCCAGAGTCAATGCCTTCAAGCACTGTCCCACAGCCCTGTTTTGCTTAAGAAGTCTTTGGCATCAAAGAACTGATGATTCTTAATTACCAAGACTGTTTTATGACTTTTATCGATTACATTTGATATAGAATTACATTGCCATTTAATATGTTTTAGTCATCATGGGTGATGGTTAATTTTATGTGTCATTTTGACTGTGCCAAAGTATGCCCAGCTAGCTGGTAAAACGTTATTTCTGGGTGTGTCTGTAAGGGTGTTTCTGGAAGAGATTAGAATTTGAATCAGTAGACTGAATAAAGAAGATCCACCCTCACTAATGTGGGCAGGCATTATCCAAACTGTTGAGGGCCTGCATAGATAGACATGCAAGGAATTTTCTCTCTCTTCTTGACTTGGGACAGCCATCTTCTCCCGCTGTCCGACTTTGGAGCTCCTGGTTCTCAAACCTTCACACTCAGTGACTTATACCAGCAGCCCTGTGGTTCTCAGGACTTCACAGCCTCGGACTGGGAACCACATCTTCAGCTCCCCCAGTTCTTAGGCCTTTAGACTAGGACTGAACTATACCACAGGCTTTCCTGCTTCTCCAGCTTGCAGATTGCATTTTGTGGGACTTCTTGGCCTCCATAAACTGCATAAGCCATTTCCCATAATAAATCTCCTCTTATACATATCTATATATCCTATTGGTTCTGTTTCTCTGGAGAACTCTGACTAATATATCATGGCTTGTGTGTTTGTTTGCATTTCAGTAAATAAGAACCCTTCATTATCCATGCTTTAGAGATGAGTGGACTGATTAAGATATTCCAAAACTAAAAAAAAAAAAGATATTCCCAAGCTGTAGATAATCCAAAATGCTTTTTATATTTGGCATACTGTTTGTTTTTTGCATCAGAATTGACGTTCTAAAAACGTTTTTTAGACTTTAAGTTTTATGTAGATACAGACTGGACCTTTTTCACAAATGAATCCTCAGCAACTAGCACAGTAGCTAGACCATAAGTGTTCAGAAAATTTTGAGTTTCATTACTAACTATTACTCTTGACATTATATTGTTTTTCTCTAAAAATAAGGCAAAGTGAGTAGTGCAGAAGATACATTGGAATCATAAAAGATTTGTAACAAAAAAGAATCAAGTTGGACTAGTGGGTGATCACCAAAAAAGATGAATCAGTAGTTCTTTTTTCTACCCTTTCTTACCCCAACCAAATTTGAGATGGTCATGTAGTTTCAATGCATGAAAAATATCTATGCTGGATCATAAACAGAGGCTATAAAATTAAAAGTAGAAAATATAATAATTCTCTGCCTTGTAGAGGTTAAATGTGATCTTAGGAGAAGGTGAAAGATTATCATCCAAAATCCTATTTAGCCCTAAGTTTTGAGAAGTGTCTTACTAATTAACTCAGCTCTTCGAAATATGTGTCAATAAATGCTTATCAGATCAACATATACTAACCCCCAAATAGAATGAGAAGAGAAGTATTTTGGAAACGGCACTGTACTTTCTTTTCTCCTGAGGCCCTTTCCCATATTGACAGCTAGCTATAAAGCATCCACTGATCCAAAAGGTAGTTGTCACATCAGAACCAGGGGAAAAACAGGCATTAAATTCATGCTGAGATACAAAATGCAGTGTTTTGGAAGACTGCCTGGTCTAGTTTTTACCAACTCCACAATAGTTTTTAAAATAACAGGAAACCCTCTAGGTTGCAAGAAAAAGGGTAAAAATAAGAGAACTATGGAGTTAGACATTGCCAGTGGTCTCTGAGTTGACTTAGGTTTAGCTCCCTAATTCAAAGTAGTGATCGCGGAAACCTCAGAGGAATTAGAGATCGAAGAGTGGAGACCACATGCATATTTCTGAACCGATTACCAGTTTAGCATCTCAGGGCACGTAAGAGTTTAGCAGATGGAAAGAGGGAAGTACATCTTATTAGGAGGAAAACAGTATACATAAAAGCAGGGAGATCTTTATATTCACCTTTTCTCTATCACCATGAGGTACCCATATCCTCATGAATTGCTTCATGATAATCAATCAAGACTTGCCTCCTCAGACCATATATAACAGACAAAAGCTGCAAGTTTTGCCACAATATCAGAGTATAGTTTGCTTATCCTTCTACCCTTTTTAGAGTCTTCCTAAAACAGCATATCAATTATCAAATTAGTTGAAACATGATTTGATCAGGTTAATAGATGGAACATTGATTCAAAACACAGTCTCATTAATTTCACTGCCATGGAGTTAAACCAGCCTGATCCTACTTTCATCTCTGAAGGACAGTATTTAATCAGTTTAACTGGAAAATGTTGTATAGTTGGAAAATATTTTCCAAATTGCAAAAAATGCACTAATCTTTATCCTTGTGATAAAGATGTTAATAAAGATTGAGGAAGAAATCCCGGTTGAGATATATAAAAATGAACTTCCAAGGAACTTTCAGGAAGACTAAAAATAAAGTTAATTTTGGAATAAATAAAAAAATTAGGATGAAATATTTTCTGAGTAAATAAAATCATACAGATTTATAAAAGAAGACATGCTACAGGGTAAATTTATACAATGTGAAAATGTCATTCTTTTTGTATTCAAACAGAAAGTCACAAAAATTATAATCATCCTCATCAGTTCACTCAGTCCCACGTAATTAATTTTTTTTTTCATTTTGATCTTTTGTTAGCACTTTTATGAGTTCATCAGTTTTCCATTAGAGTTCTGAAAATGCCTATTGATTAAGCTCAGCAGTATAGTCAGTTACCAGAAACTTGTAATTGTCAGAGTCTTTTTCATGAATTCCTTGAAGAAGGAACTCTTCTTTTTTTTTAAACATCTTTATTGAAGTATAATTGCTTTACAATGGTGTGTTATTTTCTGCTTTATAACAAAGTGAATCAGTTATACATATACATATGTTCCCATATCTCTTCCCTCTTGCATCTCCCTCCCTCCCACCCTCCCCATCCCACCCCTCTAGGTGGTCACAAAGCACCGAGCTGATCTCCCTGTGCTATGCGGCTGCTTCCCACTAGCTATCTATTTTACATTTGGTAGTGTGTATATGTCCATGCCACTCTCTCATCCTGTCACATCTCACCCCTCCCTCTCCCCATATCCTCAAGTCCATTCTCTAGTAGGTCTGTGTCTTTATTCCCGTCTTGCCACTAGGTTCTTCATGGCCTTTTATTTTTTTCCTTAGATTCCATATATATGTGTTAGCATACTGTATTTGTTTTTCTCTTTCTGACTTACTTCACTCTGTATGACAGATTCTAACTCCATCCACCTCATTACAAATACCTCCATTTCATTTCTTTTTATGGCTGAGTAATATTCCATTGTATATATGTGCCACATCTTCTTTATCCATTCATCCGATGATGGACACTTAGGTTGCTTCCATGTCCTGGCTATTGTAAATAGAGCTGCAATGAACATTTTGGTACATGACTCTTTTTGAACTATGGTTTTCTCAGGGTATATGCCCAGTAGTGGGATTGCTGGGTCATATGGTAGTTCTATTTGTAGTTTTTTAAGGAACTTCCATACTGTTCTCCATAGTGGCTGTATCAATTTACATTCCCACCAACAGTGCAAGAGTGTTCCCTTTCCTCCACACCCTCTCCAGCATTTATTGTTTCTAGATTTTTTGATGATGGCCATTCTGACCAGTGTGAGATGATATCTCATGGTAGTTTTGATTTGCATTTCTCTAATGATTAATGATGTTGAGCATTCTTTCATGTGTCTGTTGGCAATCTGTATATCTTCTTTGGAGAAATGTCTATTTAGGTCTTCTGCCCATTTTTGGATTGGGTTGTTCGTTTTTTTGTTATTGAGCTGCATGAGCTGCTTGTAAATCTTGGAGATTAATCCTTTGTCAGTTGCTTCATTTGCAAATATTTTCTCCCATTCTGAGGGTTGTCTTTTGGTCTTGTTTATGGTTTCCTTTGCTGTGCAAAAGCTTTTAAGTTTCATTAGGTCCCATTTTTTTATTTGTGTTTTTATTTCCATTTCTCTAGGAGCTGGGTCAAAAAGAATCTTGCTGTGATTTATGTCATAGAGTGTTCTGCCTGTTTTCCTCTAAGAGTTTGATAGTGTCTGGCCTTACACTTAGGTCTTTAATCCATTTTGAATTTATTTTTGTGTATGGTGTCAGGGAGTGTTCTAATTTCATACTTTTACATGTATCTGTCCAATTTTCCCAGCACCACTTATTGAAGAGGCTGTCTTTTCTCCACTGTATATGCTTGCCGCCTTTATCAAAGATAAGGTGACCATATGTGCGTGGGTTTATCTCTGGGCTTTCTATCCTGTTCCATTGATCTATATTTCTGTTTTTGTGCCAGTACCAAACTGTCTTGATTACTGTAGCTTTGTAATATAGTCTGAAGTCAGGGAGCCTGATTCCTCCAGCTCCATTTTTCGTTCTCAAGATTGCTTTGGCTATTCGGGGTCTTTTGTGTTTCCATACAAATTGTGAAATTTTTTGTTCTAGTTCTGTGAAAAATGCCAGTGGTAGTTTGATAGGAATTGCATTGAATCTGTAGATTGCTTTGGGTAGTAGAGTCATTTTCACAATGTTGATTCTTCCAATCCAAGAACATGGTATATCTCTCCATCTATTTGTATCATCTTTAATTTCTTTCATCAGTGTCTTATAATTTTCTGCATACAGGTCTTTTGTCTCCTTAGGTAGGTTTATTCCTAGATATTTAATTCTTTTTGTTGCAATGGTAAACGGGAGTGTTTTCTTAATTTCACTTTCAGATTTTCTGTCATTAGTGTATAGGAATGCAAGAGATTTCTGTGCATTAATTTTGTATCCTGCTACTTTACCAAATTCATTGATTAGCTCTAGTAGTTTTCTGGTAGCATCTTTAGGATTCTCTATGTATAGTATCATGTCATCTGCAAACAGTGACAGCTTTACTTCTTCTTTTCTGATTTGGATTCCTTTTATTTCTTTTTCTTCTCTGATTGCTGTGGCTAACACTTCCAAAACTATGTTGAATAACAGTGGTGAGAGTGGGCAACCTTGTCTTGTTCCTGATCTTAGTGGAAATGGTTTCAGTTTTTCACCATTGAGGACAATGTTGGCTGTGGGTTTGTCATATATGGCCTTTATTATGTTGAGGAAAGTTCCCTCTATGCCTACTTTCTGCAGGGCTTTTATCATAAATGGGTGTTGAATTTTGTCGAAAGCTTTCTCTGCATCTATTGAGATGATCATATGGTTTTTCTCCTTCAATTTGTTAATATGGTGTATCACGTTGATTGATTTGCGTATATTGAAGAATCCTTGCATTCCTGGGATAAACCCCACTTGATCATGGTGTATGATCCTTTTAATGTGCTGTTGGATTCTGTTTGCTAGTATTTTGTTGAGGATTTTTGCATCTATGTTCATCAGTGATATTGGCCTGTAGTTTTCTTTCTTTGTGACATCTTTGTCTGGTTTTGGTATCAGGGTGATGGTGGCCTCGTAGAATGAGTTTGGGAGTGGTCCTCCCTCTGCAATATTTTGGAAGACTTTGAGAAGGATAGGTGTTAGCTCTTCTCTAAATGTTTGATAGAATTCGCCTGTGAAGCCATCTGGTCCTGGGCTTTTGTTTGTTGGAAGATTTTTAATCACAGTTGCAAGTTCAGTGCTTGTGATTGGTCTGTTCATATTTTCTGTTTCTTCCTGGTTCAGTCTTGGAAGGTTATACCTTTCTAAGAATTTGTCCATTTCTTCCAGGTTGTCCATTTTATTGGCATAGAGTTGCTTGTAGTAATCTCTCATGATCCTTTGTATTTCTGCATTGTCAGTGGTTACTTCTCCTTTTTCATTTCTAATTCTATTGATTTGAGTCTTCTCCCTTTTTCTCTTGATGAGTCTGGCTAATGGTTTATCAATTTTGTTTATCTTCTCAAAGAACCAGCTTTTAGTTTTACTCATCTTCGTTATTGTCTCCTTCATTTCTTTTTCATTTATTTCTGATCTGATCTTTATGATTTCTTTCCTTCTGCTAGCTTTGGGGTTTTTCTGTTCTTCTTTCTCTAATTGCTTCAGGTGCAAGGTTAGGTTGTTTATTCGAGATGTTTCCTGTTTCTTGAGGTAGGCTTGTATTGCTATAAACTTCCCTCTTAGCACTGCTTTTGCTGCGTCCCATAAGTTTTGGGTCGTCATGTCTCCATTGTCATTTGTTTCTAGGTATTTTTTGATTTCCCCTTTGATTTCTTCAGTGATCACTTCGTTATTAAGTAGTGTATTGTGTAGCCTCCATGTGTTTGTATTTTTTACAGATCTTTTCCTGTAATTGATAGCTAGTCTCATAGCGTTGTGGTTGGAAAAAATACTTGATATGATTTCAATTTTCTTAAATTTACCAAGGCTTGATGTGTTACCCAAGATATGATCTATCCTGGAGAATGTTCCATGAGCACTTGAGAAAAATGTGTATTCTGTTGTTTTGGGGTGGAATGTCCTATAAATATCAATGAAGTCCATCTTGTTTAATGTATCATTTAAAGCTTGTGTTTCCTTATTTATTTTCATTTTGGATGATCTGTCCATTGGTGAAAGTGGGGTGTTAAAGTCCCCTACTATGATTGTGTTGCTGTCGATTTCCCCTTTTATGGCTGTTAGTATTTGCCTTATGTATTGAGGTGCTCCTATATTGGGTGCATAAATATTTACAATTGTTATATCTTCTTCTTGAATCGATCCCTTGATCATTATATAGTGTCCTTCTCTGTCTCTTCTAATAGTCTTTATTTTAAAGTCTATTTTGTCTGATATGAGAATTGCTACTCCAGCTTTCTTTTGATTTCCATTTGCATGGAATATCTTTTTCCATCCCCTCACTTTCAGTCTGTATGTGTCTCTAGGTCTGAAGTGGGTCTCTTGTAGACAGCATATATATGGGTCATGTTTTTGTATCCATTCAGCCAGTCTGTGTCTTTTGGTGGGAGCATTTAATCCATTTACATTCAAGGTAATTATCGATATGTATGTTCCTATTCCCATTTTCTTAAATGTTTTGGGTTTGTTATTGTAGGTGTTTTCCTTCTCTTGTGTTTCTTGCCTAGAGAAGTTCCTTTAGCATTTGTTGTAAAGCTGGTTTGGTGGTGCTGAACTCTCTCAGCTTTTGCTTGTCTGTAAAGGTTTTAATTTCTCCATCAAATCTGAATGAGATCCTTGCTGGGTAGAGTAATCTTGGTTGTAGGTTTTTCTCCTTCATCACTTTAAGTATATCCTGCCACTCCCTTCTGACTTGCAGAGTTTCTGCTGAAAGATCAGCTGTTAACCTTATGGGGATTCCCTTGTGTGTTATTTGTTGTTTTTCCCTTGCTGCTTTTAATATGTTTTCTTTATATTTAATTTTTGACAGTTTGATTAATATGTGTCTTGGCGTGTTTCTCCTTGGATTTATCCTGTATGGGACTCTCTGTGCTTCCAGGACTTGATTAACTCTTTCCTTTCCTATATTGGGGAAGTTTTCAACTATAATCTCTTCAAATATTTTCTCAGTCCCTTTCTTTTTCTCTTCTTCTTCTGGGACCCCTATAATTCGAATGTTGGTGCGTTTAATGTTGTCCCAGAGGTCTCTGAGACTGTCCTCAGTTCTTTTCATTCTTTTTTCTTTATTCTGCTCTGCAGTAGTTATTTCCACCATTTTATCTTCCAGGTCACTTATCCGTTCTTCTGCCTCAGTTATTCTGCTATTGATTCCATCTAGAGTATTTTTAATTTCATTTATTGTGTTTTTCATCGTTGCTTGGTTCCTCTTTAGTTCTTCTACGTCCTTGTTAAATGTTTCTTGCATTTTGTCTATTCTATTTCCAAGATTTTGGATCATCCTTACTATCATTATTCTGAATTCTTTTTCAGGTAGATTACCTATTTCCTCTTCATTTGTTAGGTCTGGTATGTTTTGACCCTGCTCCTTCATCTGCTGTGTGTTTTTCTGTCGTCTCATTTTGCTTATCTTACTGTGTTTGGGGTCTCCTTTTCACAGGCTGCAGGTTCCTAGTTCCCGTTGTTTTTGGTATCTGTCCCCAGTGGCTAAGGTTGGTTTAGTGGGTTGTGTAGGCTTCCTGGTGGAGGGAACTAGTACCTGTGTTCTGGTGGATGAGGCTGGATCTTGTCTTTCTGGTGGGCACGTCCATGTCTAGTGGTGTATTTTGGGGTGTCTGTGGCCTTATTATGATTTTAGGCAGCCTCTCTGCTAATGGATGGGGCTGTGTTCCTGTCTTCCTAGTTGTTTGGCATAGGGTGTCCAGCACTGTAGCTTGCTGGTCGTTGAGTGAAGCTGGGTCTTGATGTTGAGATGGAAATCTCTGAGAGATTTTTGCCGTTTGGTATTACGTGGAGCTGGGAGGTCTCTTGTGGACCAGTGTCCTGAAGTTGGCTCTCCCACCTCAGAGGCACAGCCCTGATGCCTGGCTGGAGCACCAAGAGCCTTTCATCCACACGGCTCCAAGTCTGACGAGAGGAAAGAGAAATACCGGCTCGTGTGCAGAATCATCCCACAGATCACAGTAATGACCCTTTCAGCTTGATCATGGTGATGGTTTCATGAGTGCTGGCATATGTCCAAATTCATCAAATTGTATACAGGTAGACCTCGAAGATACTGCTGGTTTGGTTCCAGGCCACTTTTTTTCTTTTCTTCTCTTTTGCACTTAGTCTAGTTTCACTGGCTCATAGGGTGTGGCGGGCAGAGGCCTCAAACCCAGCACTTTCAGACCAGAGTTTCTAGCGCAAAGCGGCTGCACAACTTCCCAACTCAAGATGGAGGCAGCGACGACAGGCCGTGTGCAGAGACGCTGCACCCGGACGGGATCTGGAGCTGTCGGAACTCTTTTATAGGAACATAATTGCAAAAGCATCAGAGTACACCCAGAACTGTCTGTAAATGACAGAAGACTTAAAAATGACCACGGTTAAAGATTTCATGAAAGTTCATAATAATGCAGTTGACAAGGAAATTTAGTTATTTCTGAGATACACATTTTAAAGTAATAACTAGAATTATGACTTATAACATTATACCAGAACATATAAGATTTTTAGAAATTTCATGTAATGTCTGAAACATTTATATTAACATATTTCCATACAAATAACCCAAAGAAAGTTTAGTATTAGTTGTTTTGTTTGTTTGTTTGTTTTTTTATACTGCAGGTTCTTATTAGTCATCAATTTTATACACATCAGTGTATACATGTCAATCCCAATCGCCCAATTCAGCACACCACCATCCCCACCCCACTGCGGTTTTCCCCCCTTGGTGTCCACACGTCTGTTCTCTACATCTGTGTCTCAACTTCTGCCCTGCAGACTGGCTCATCCATACCACTTTTCTAGGTTCTACATACATGTGTTAATATACGATATTTGTTTTTCTCTTTCTGACTTACTTCACTCTGTATGACAGTCTCTAGATCTGTCCACGTCTTAAAAAAAGACTCAGTTTCGTTCCTTTTTATGGCTGAATAATATTCCCTTGTATATATGTACCACAACTTCTTTATCCATTCGTCTGTTGATGGGCATTTAGGTTGCTTCCATGACCTGGCTATTGTAAATAGTGCTGCAATGAACATTGGGGTGCATGTGTCTTTTTGAATTATGGTTTTCTCTGGCTATATGCCCAGTAGTGGGATTCCTGGATCATATGGTAATTCTATTTTTAGTTTTTTAAGGAACCTCCATACTGTTCTCCATAGTGGCTATATCAATTTACATTCCCACCAACAGTGTAAGAAGGTTCCCTTTTCTCCACACCCTCTCCAGCATTTGTTGTTTGTAGATTTTCTGATGATGCCCAGTCTAACTGGTGTGAGGAGATACCTCATTGTAGTTTTGATTTGCATTTCTCTAATAATTAGTGATGTTGAGCAGCTTTTCATGTGCTTCTTGACCATCTGTATGTCTTCTTTGGAGAAATACCTATTTAGGTCTTCTGCCCATTTTTGGATTGGGGTGTTTGTTTCTTTAATATTGAGCTGAATGAGCTGTTTATATATTTTGGAGATTAATCCTTTGTCTGTTGATTCGTTTGCAAATATTTTTTCCCATTCTGAGGGTTGTCTTTTCGTCTTGTTTATGGTTTCCTTTGCTGTGCAAAAGCTTTGAAGTTTCATTAGGTCCCATTTGTTTATTTTTGTTTTTATTTCCATTACTCTAGGAGGTGGATCAAAAAAGATCTTGCTGTGATTGATGTCAAAGAGTGTTCTTCCTATGTTTTCCTCTAAGAGTTTTATAGTGTCGGGTTTTACATTTAGGTCTCAAATCCATTTTGAGTTTATTTTTGTGTATGGTGTTCGGCAGTGTTCTAATTTCATTCTTTTACATGTAGCTGTCCAGTTTTCCCAGCAACACTTATTGAAGAGACCGTTTTTTCTGCATTCTATATCGTTGCCTCCTTTGTCATAGATTAGTTGACCATAGGTGCGTGGGTTTATCTCTGGGCTTTCTATCTTGTTCCATTGATCTATGCTTCTGTTTTTGTGCCAGTACCATATTGTCTTGATTACTGTAGCTTTGTAGTATAGTCTGAAGTCGGAGTCTGATTCCTCCAGCTCCGTTTTTTTCTCTCAAGACTGCTTTGGCTATTTGGGGTCTTTTGTGTCTCTATACAAATTTTAAAATGATTTGTTCTAGTTATGTAAAAAATGCCATTGGTAATTTGATAGGGATTGCATTGAATCTGTAGATTGCTTTGGGTAGGTAGTATACTCATTTTCACAATATTGATTCTTCCAATCCAAGAACATGGTATATCTCTCCATCTGTTGGTATCATCTTTAATTTCTTTCATCAGTGTCTTATAGTTTTCTGCATACAGGTCTTTTGTCT
The DNA here is from genome assembly GCF_009873245.2 of Balaenoptera musculus. NCBI lineage: Eukaryota > Metazoa > Chordata > Mammalia > Artiodactyla > Balaenopteridae > Balaenoptera > Balaenoptera musculus. The sequence goes on along the minus strand of NC_045794.1, from coordinate 47,529,144 downwards.
CCCTAGGTAGGTTTATTCCTAGGTATTTTATTCTTTTTGTTGCAATGGTAGATGGGAGTGTTTCCACAATTTCTCTTTCAGATTTTTCATCATTAGTATATAGGAATGCAAGAGATTTCTGTGCATTAATTTTGTATCCTGCAACTTTACCAAATTCATTGATTAGCTCTAGTAGTTTTCTGGTGGCATTTTTAGGATTCTCTATGTATAGTGTCATGTCATCTGCAAACAGTGACAGTTTTACTTCTTTTGCAATTTGTATTCCTTTCATTTCTTTTTCTTCTCTGATTGCTGTGGCTAGGACTTCCAAAACTATGTTGAATAATAGTGGTGAGAGTGGACATCCTTGCCTTGTTCCTGATCTTAGAGGAAATGCTTTCAGTTTTTCACCATTGAGAATGATGTTTGCTGTGGGTTTGTTGTGTATGGCCTTTATTATGTTGAGGTAGGTTCCCTGTATGCCCACTTTCTGGAGAGTTTTTAATCATAAATGGGTGTTGAATTTTGTCAAAAGCTTTTTCTGCATCTATTGAGATGATCATATGGTTTTTTATTCTTCAAGTTGTCAATATGGTGTATCACATTGATTGATTTGCATATATTGAAGAATCCTTGCATCCCTGGGATAAATCCCACTTGATCATGGTATATGATCCTTTTAATGTGTTGTTGGATTCTGTTTGCTAGTATTTTGTTGAGGATTTTTGCATCTATATTCATCAGTGATATTGGTCTGTAATTTTCTTTTTTTGTAGTATCTTTGTCTGGTTTTGGTGTCAGGGTGATGGTGGGCTCATAGAATGAGTTTGGGAGTGTTCCTTTCTCTGTAACTTTTTGGAAGAGTTTGAGAAGGATGGGTGTTAGTTAGCTCTTCTCTAAATGTTTGATAGAATTCACATGTGAAGCCATCTTGTCCTGGACTTTTGTTTGTTGGAAAATTTTTAATCACAGTTTCAATTTCATTACTTGTGATTGGTCTGTTCATATTTTCTGTTTCTTCCTGGTTCAGTCTTGGAAGGTTATACCTTTCTAAGACTTTGTCCATTTCCTCCAGGTTATCCATTTTATTGGCATAGAGTTGCTTGTAATAGTCTCTTAGGATGCTTTGTATTTCTGTGGTGTCTGTTGTAACTTCTCCTCTTTCATTTCTAACTTTATTGATTTGAGTTCTCTCCCTCTTTTTCTTGTTGAGTCTGGCTAATGGTTTATCAATTTTGTTTATCTTCTCAAAGAACCCGCTTTTAGTTTTATTGATCTTTGCTATTGTTTTCTTTGTTTCTATTTCATTTATTTCTGCTCTGATCTTTATGATTTCTTTCCTTCTGCTAACTTTGGGTTTTGTTTGTTCTTCTTTCTCTAGTTCCTTTAGGTGTAAGGTTAGATTGTTTACTTGAGATTTTTCTTGTTTCTTGAGGTAGGCTTGTATAGCTATAAACTTCCCTCTTAGAACTGCTTTTGCTGCATCCCACAGGTTTTGGATCATCATGTTTTCATTGTCATTTGTCTCTAGGTATTTTTTGATTTCCTCATTGATTTCTTCAGTGATCTCTTGGTTATTTAGTAACGTATTGTTTAACCTCCATGTGTTTGTGTTTTTTTCCCTGTAATTCATTTCTAATCTCATAGCGTTGTGGTCAGAAAAGATGCTTGATATGATTTCAATATTCTTAAATTTACCGAGGCTTGATTTGTGACCCAAGATGTGATGTATCCTGGAGAATGTTCTGTGCTCACTTGAGAAGACAGTGTAATCTGCTGTTTTTGGATGGAATGTCCTATAAATATCAATTAAATCTATCTGTTCTATTGTGTCATTTAAAGCTTCTGTTTCTTTATTTATTTTCATTTTGGATGATCTGTCCATTGGTGTGAGTGAGGTGTTAAAGTCCCCCACTATTATTGTGTTACTGTCGGTTTCCTCTTTTATAGCTGTTAGCAGTTGCCTTATGTATTGAGGTCCTCCTATGTTGGGTGCATATATATTTATAATTGTTATATCTTCTTCTTGGATTGATCCCTTGATCATTATGTAGTGTCCTTCCTTGTCTCTTGTAACATTTTTTACTTTAAAGTCTATTTTATCTGATATGAGTATAGCTACTCCAGCTTTCTTTTGATTTCCATTTGTATGGTATATCTTTTTCCATCCCCTCACTTTCAGTCTGTATGTGTCCCTAGGTCTGAAGTGGGTCTCTTGTAGACAGCATATATATGGGTCTTGTTTTTGTATCCATTCAGCAACCCTGTGTCTTTTGGTTGGAGCATTTAATCCATTCACGTTTAAGGTAATTATCGATATGTATGTTCCTATGACCATTTTCTTAATTGTTTTGGGTTTGTTTTTGTAGGTCGTTTTCTTCTCTTGTGTTTCCCACTTAGAGAAGTTCCTTTAGCATTTGCTGTAGAGCTGGTTTGGTGGTCCTGAATTCTCTTAGCTTTTGCTTGTCTGTAAAGCTTTTGATTTCTCCATCGAATCTGAATGAGACCGTTGCTGGCTAGAGTAATCTTGGTTGTAGGTTCTTCCCTTTCATCACTTTAAGTATATCATTCCACTCCCTTCTGGCTTGTAGAGTTTCTGCTGAGAAATCAGCTGTTAACCTTATGGGAGTTCCCTTGTATGTTATTTGTCATTTTTCCCTTGCTGCTTTCAATAATTTTTCTTTGTCTTTAATTTTTGCCAATTTGATTACTATGTGTCTTGGCGTGTTTCTCCTTGGGTTTATCCTGTATGGGACTCGCTGCACTTCCTGGACTTGGGTGGCTATTTCCTTTCCCATGTTAGGGAAGTTTTCGAGTATAATCTCTTCAAATATTTTCTCGGGTCCTTTCTCTCTCTCTTCTCCTTCTGGGACCCCTATAATGCGAATGTTGTTGCGTTTAATGTTGTCCCAGAGGTCTCTTAGGCTGTCTTCATTTCTTTTCATTCTTTTTTCTTTAGTCTGTTCTGCAGCAGTGAATTCCACCCTTTTGTCTTCCAGGTCACTTATCTGTTCTTCTGCCTCAGTTATTCTGCTATTGATTCCTTCTGGTGTATTTTTCATTTCAGTTATTTTATTGTTCATCTCTGTTTGTTTTTAATTCTTCTAGATCTTGTTTAGCATTTCTTGCATCTTCTCGATCTTTGCCTCCATTGTTTTTCTGAGGTCGTGGATCATCTTCACTATCATTATTCTGAATTCTTTTTCTGGAAGGTTGCCTATCTCTACTTCATTTAGTTGTTTTTCTGGGGTTTTATCTTGTTACTTCATCTGGTATATAGCCCTCTGCCTTTTCATCTTGTCTATCTTTCTGTGAATGTGGTTTTTGTTCCACAGGCTACAGGATTGTATTTCTTCTTGCTGCTGCTGTCTGCCCTCTGGTAGATGAGTCTATCTAAGAGGCTTGATGGGAGGGACTGGTGGTGGGTAGAGCTGACTGTTGCTCTGGTGGGCAGAGGTCAGTAAAACTTTAATCCACTTGACTGTTGATGGGTGGGGCTGGGTTCCCTCCCTGTTGGTTGTTTGGCCTGAGGCAACCCAACACTGGAGCCTACCTGGGCTCTTTGTTGGTGGTAATGACAGACTCTGGGAGGGCTCACACCAAGTAGTATTTCCCAGAACTGCTGCTGCCAGTGTCCTTGTCCCCACGGTGAGCCACAGCCACCCACCGCCTCTGCAGGAGACCCTCCAACACTAGCAGGTAGGTCTGCTTCAGTCTCCCTTGGGTCACTGCTCCTTCCCCTGCATCCCGATGCGCACACTACTTTGTGTGTGCCCTCCAAGAGTGGAGTCTCTGTTTCCCTCAGTCCTGTCGAAGTCCTGCAATCAATTCCCACTAGGCTTCAAAGTCTGATTCTCTAGGAATTCCTCCTCCTGTTGCCGGACCCCCATGTTGGGAAGCCTGACGTGGGGCTCAGAACCTTCACTCCAGTGGGTGGACTTCTGTGGTATAAGTGTTCTCCAGTCTGTGAGTCACCCACCCAGCAGTAATGGGATTTGATTTAACTGGGAATGCGCCCCTCCTACCATCTCATTGTGGCTTCTCCTTTGTCTTTGGATGTGGGGTATCTTTTTTGGTGCGTTCCAGTGTCTTCCTGTCGATGATTGTCCAGCAGCTAGTTGTGATTCTGGTGTTCTTGCAAGAGGGAGTGATAGCACATCCTTCTACTCTGCCATTTGGTTCCTGAAAATGTCATTTTATATTGCATGAAAATTCTTTCCTTTCACCTGAAGTTGTTTCCTAAATGCCCAAGTACTCTACTACCAGCTGGATTTTTAAAGAGGGTCCACTATTTTCTTGTTGAAGAGGCAGGTTGTTCTTTTGACGAGTATATATCTTAAGGCCATTTTGTCAACACTTTATTTGATGGACTGTCCATCAAATAAAGGAAAACTAGAAAACTGGGGACTGGATTTAGTTTAAAAAATACTAGGACATCCTTATTTCAAATGACAGTCGAGTAATGGAAAATGATAAATTGAAAGCTGTTAGCATTAGTTCCATCTTCATTCAGTATCACTATGACCTTCTACAGCCTGTTTAAAGTTCACATTTATTTAACTGGAAAAATGAATAAGTCTAGTATCAGGAGCAAGGTGCAAGGCATATAGCTTTTCTTCCAACATGCTGTGTGATCTAGGACACATTCCTTAATTTTTCTAAGCCTCAGTAACCTCATCTGTAAAATGGGAGTAATTAGAAGTACTAACTTCATAAACTTGTTTTGAAGACTAAATGAAATGATGCCTTTTGAGCATTTAACAGAAATCTTGTCACATCTTAATCACTTCATAGATATTACACACTATTACTGTAATAATACTGTACTTTTCTTTATGAATAACTTATTCTCCAAATTGTAAGATATTTGGGATATATTTTACATTTAAACTATATATGTTTTTATTTTTCAAATTTACGTGTTGTAAAGAAAATTGCCTTATTTCATAAATTGTTTCCTGTAATGTGCAGTTGTAAAAGATAAATATTGATGTTAAACATGCTAGTAGGTTTGCTAAGTGAATAGGACACAATGATGACAAGAAAGAACAAAATGGATTGAAAATGAGTATTATTTAATGCAAATTGAAAGAAGGGCTATATTAGCACATATTCTGTTTTGGCCATGTCAGCCATAAAATATTTTAAAGAGAGAAGAGCAGCCAAGCCCATGTGAGAAGGAGGAAGTTGAACGACAGAGAACAAAGAAAATGTTTAGTTACTAATTCCAGGATGGAGATGAGGTCAAGATGGTAGTTAGAAGTCCAGGAAACAAAATATTGGTTGACTTTGAATAATCAAGTTTTGAGCTGAAAATATTAGGCATATGGGACAATATTCCAAAGAACCAAACAACAACATCAAAAATTCTTTAAAATTTTCATGTTTCTGACAATGTCTCTGAAAGAATGAAAAGTCTAGGTGCTATTAAAATTAGAAGTAAAGATGAAACTTGAAGATAAAACAGTAAAGACTTGCAAATTAGTAAAATCAGTGAATAACTCTTTAATTGATTCATTCATGTACGGATGAATGCACTTATTTTATTTACCGTGGCCTTATGAATGAAATGCAAATGTTAGAATTGAAAGGAAACACTAATCTAATTCAACATGTAATGCTTGAGTCCTGTTCTAAAAGAGGCACATTAAATAAAGATAAGCTGAACTTAGAAACGTATTGAAATTGAAATTGAAATCGGTGACTTAAAAATGTGCGGATTCTCCAAATACAAACAAAATATCCCTATCTTGTCCAGTAGGTGGCAGTCACCCATATGAAAACCAGAGTCTTCCAAGGGGATCTCAGTAGTCCCAGTCTGTGCTTAGCAAACTTCTTCATAAGTCTTACTATTCAATGATGTTAAAGATGCCTATACTGTGCTTTCCTCTTTTGTTTCTCTGTACTTCAGCACCGTAAAATTCAGGCAAGATTGTGGTGAGAGAAGATAACCTTGCATACCTTCCTCTATTCACAGGCCACTTAGTGGCCATTCATTAAAAAATATTGTACTGGTCATTTTCCAAATGCAAGACAGGTAGTTTGGTGCTAGGGATAGAAATATGGACTAACAAAGTCATAACACCCAAGGAATTGGAAGGAGGTTTTAGTCTAACTCAACATCCAAAGATTGAATCCTGTTTTAAGAGAGATGTTAAATAAAGGCAAGCTACCACAAATATTTTGTTGGAGCAAAAATAAGTCAATAATTTCAATAACTGTAATAAGTCATATGATTGAAATATGAACAAAGGGTTATGCTAGGACAAAACAAGGAAAGACTATAAATCAGCCTCAGAGGGTTAGGGAAGGCTTCCCACAAGAGATAATATTTGTGTTAAATCTGGATTGCTAAACATTGAGTTCAGGCATGAACTGGTTGAAGGAAAAGAGAATAATCTACTAAGAAGCAGGTAAAGTAATTACAAAGACATAGTACCAGTGAAGAACTTGATGTTGTCCATTACAGTCTTACAGAGATCCACCCAGCTAGGAGCTCTCTACCAGGTGACTGGAAATATGTCTGGACTTCAGGAGGGATTAAAGCTTAGGTTCTGGGAAAGCCCAGGCTATAGTAGAGTGATAAGGAGTTCAGCAAATGCTGAGGATGAAACCCTTGTAAACACTAGTTTTTAAGAGGTATAATCCTGACTAATCAAAAAAAAAAAAAGAAGCATTTGAAGAGCTAGAAGAATTATAAGACTGATGTGTTTCTGTAGGCAAGGGAGAAAAAAATTTCAAGAAGGAAGTGGTAGCTAAAGGAGACAAGATCAGCAGAATGGTCACAAGAGTAAAACAAAAACATGTCCATTTTGTTTTGAAAACCACAAAATAACAAAAATCATTTGAATGGATAATGGAAATCCGAACCATATTATAGTTGGTTGAGAAAAAAAAAAATAAAAAAGTGAAGATGCAAGCATGAATAATTCTTGTAAGAAGTGACAAAGACTCTCTCTAAACTCTTGCATGGCTTCCAGCTGCTAAAGTCTTATCCCTAGCATGACCCTATCCCCTTCAAAATGCCTGCCCGGGAAAGCTCAAAGCTGCCAAATGAATGTGTTTTTTGTTACAATCAACACCTGAAGATAGGGCCCCTGTCCCCCAGTCTCTGTGGGAGGGTAGAAGCCTAACTTTTATAAGTCTTAGTGGAGGTTCTATCCACTGCAGTAAGACAATGAAAATAAATAAATCTATAGAGATTGAAAAGGGAGAATTAAAACTATTTTTAAAAGATGACTTGCTTCTACTTAGAAAAAGTGTACTTTTCTTAGAAAAAAATCCAAAACCATAGTATTATAAGGTAATTTGCAATGTTACTAGATACAAGGTCAATATAAAAAATCAAATGTATTTTAGATACTAGACATAAATAATTTGAAAATTCAATTTAGAAACAAATAATATTTACAAGACATCAAAACATCGAATACCTAGAAATGACTTTAACAAAAGATGTGCATGACCTCAACCAAAAAACTACATGTTATTTCTTAGAGAAATCAAAGAAGATCTAAATAAATGGAGAAAGTATTATCTTCATATATTAAGAGACTCAATGGTTTTAAAATCCCAGCTCTCTCCAGCTTGATATATATTCATTGCAATAGTGTGAAATTGAAATGCTGATTCTAAAATTTATATGGCAATCGAAGGACCTAGAATATCCAAGGAAATCTTGAAGAACAGCAATGTTGGAAGATTTTCATTACTAGGTATAACAAATTATTATAAAGCTACAGAAGTAAAGGCAGGGTGGTATTGATTCAAAGATAAACAAATACACTAATAGAACAAGAATAGAGTTTCCAGAACCAGACAAAGTTTACATGTTCACCTGATACACAACTAGGACCCCAAGGTAATTCAGGAGCATAAAGCTTATTTTTCCAATAAATGGGTTTTGGATACCTATTTATTGGGTCAATTAGGTATGTATATTCAAAACTAAATCATGACCTCTGCTTCATAACACGTAATACACATTGCAAAAGGTACAGACTTAGAAGAGAGGGGTAAAACAATAAAGCTTCTAGATACATCTCTATGGTCTGAAGTAGATGAAGATTTATTAAGTGGGACACAAAAGCACTATCCATAAAATAAAAGTTTTGTAAGCTGGACTTCATTTAAAATAAAAACCTTCTGTTTCTAAAAAGACAAAATTACGAATATAATAATGCAGGCTATATACTGAGAGAAGATATTCACAATATGTGTATCTGACACAAACCTAATTTCAAATTATATTTAAAACTATTAGAAGAATGACACTGACAATTCAGATTTTTTTAAATGAGCAGAAAACTTGAACAGGCCCTTCATAAAAAAAGATCCTGATAGCCAAAACGTATATAAAAAGAAACTCAGCATACAAAGTCATCAGGGAGATGCAAATTAAAACCACAATGAGATACCATTATATTTCACCTGAATGGATAAAATGAAGAATTGGTAATACCAAGAGATGACAAGGATGTGGAGCAATGGAACAATTAGAACTTTCATACAGTGCTGGTAGGAGTAAAAATGTCAGAAACACTTTAAATAATTGTTTAGTAGTATGTACCAAAGACACACACACAAAACATATCTATATTGATATCTATATATATCTCTATATATCTTTGAACCTTTGATTCTATTCTGAGTAGATCTACAAAAGAAATGAGTGAATGTGTTCACCAAAAGCCTGTATTAGAATGTTCATGACAACATTACTTGAAAGCCTCATTCTAAAACCTCATACTGAAAACAACAGTAGTGTTCATGAATAGTAGGATAGATAAATAAATCGCAAAGTATCCATTCAATGCAGTTATGTAGAGCAATGAAAAAGAATGGGCTATTCCTACACACCTGAACATGACTGATTGATACAGACATAAGCTGAGCAAAAGAAGGCAGGCATAAGAGTATATAATATTATGTTGAAATTAAATTATGAAATTAGGAAGAACGCAAAAACAACCTATGGTGATAGAGATCAGAATAGTAGTTTCCTTTGAGTGATTGTATATGCTGTTTGGGCAAGAGAAAGCCTGCTGGAGTGTTGGAAATGTTGTTGATTACATGGATATCTGTACGTGTGTGTGTGTGTGTTGTGTATATAGAATATGCATATATGTTTTATATATGTAATGTGTTGAGTACATGGATATATATGTAAAAATATCAAGTTGTATACTTACGATCAAACTGACGCCTTATTTTATGTTATTGTATCTCAATAAAAAGACAAATGAAAAGAAAGTAGAGGAGATGGGGAATAATTAGAACAAGGCCCTGGAGATGGCTGAAGGGATGGGATTAAAAACACAGGTATTAGATTTTCTTTGTAAAGGAGGAATGAATGCTACCACTTTCTCTGAAATTTGAGGGAAGGAGATAAGCATAAATATGAATATTAATTTGGGAAGAATTTTATTTTAAGTGAAAAGGAGTGGAAATATAAGGAATTCAAACTATTGATGGCCACAGGGCGTTAGTGGCATAGAGGTAGTAGCCCCTGCTCTAGACTGGTACTAGTTACCAGCAAAGCACAGAGGTCACGTTATGCCACAGCATTCCCATCAGGTACTTCAAATTTCCATTTCATTTCCTTTCATTTATTTCTGAAAAATGTTCCTCACTTCATTTCTACTCTCAACTTTATGTCTCTATGGGAATATATGTGTGCATATGGCTGATTCACTTTGTTGTACACAGAAACAGAGCACTGTGAAGCAATTATACTCCAATAAAGACGTATTAAAAACAAAAAGACTAGCCAAGAAAATTATGCCCACATATAACATCTCAAAAAATGGCATCATGTCACTTTGGAATCTGATGTTTATCCTGCGATTTGTTCTACTGCATTTCTCTCAGTATTACCAAGATAAGGTGCTTTATATTAATGTACTAAAATGACAGGAGCTCTATAATTATTTGTTTGGAATCTATAAAGTATAAAGAAATCTTCATCTAATTTGAAATTAAATAGCCATTTACTGCATCCACTGCAAAAAAAAAAGGAAAAAAAGCATCAATTTATTTCCCCTTCAAGTGGTGGACACTAAGGAAGCCAAGAATTTCCAAGACAAGAAGTGCTTTTCTCAGATTTAGGAGATGGGAGAGCAGACCAGCCGGATTGTCATGTTTCAAATGCACATGAACTGGCTCCGTGAAAGGTCGGGGGCCATCTCTGTGAGAGGAACACCAGCGATACTGCCTTAGATTTTTAGAAAAGACAAATAGCCCTGTTTCCGCAGAGAATGCTGGGGAACTCTCTGGGGAAAGAGAATATATATAAAGCATTTTATATACTTTATATATAAAGTATAAAGCATTTAAAGATAAATCAGTCTTAACTGCTCCTAGATGTTTTTGATCTCTAATCCACAATGCCTCACCAAAATCTAGAACCAGGAAGTATAATTATTCGAATAGCCCAAATCTGGCCCAAGTATGAAAAATTTCTTTCTCAGAATTAGCAACACAGTGTTCAGGTTTGAGTCATAGCTCCTCACCTAGGATAAGGGTCATTTTCTGGATATGAAGTAACAGATGTAGACAGGAGAGAAATCTCTGTGTCTAAGGGGTTTAGGGTCAACATTACATAAATTACCTGTTTATACAGGTTGCAGGGGTATTCCTTCTATCTTAAAATTAGTCTAGTTTCTAATCAGTGAGGATGTTTGCTTCTGGCTGCGATGATAATGTATTCTTTGACCCTCCCCGCCCACACACACACACACACACACACACACCATCAGTGAAGCAGAGGTTCATATTCCCTCTAATATTTGCTGCTTTATTTGATCTTCCAGTTCCATCTGGAGCTACTAAGGAAGTTGTTTCTGAAAGCCCTAGAGTAAGCAATGGGAAGTCTCCCTGCGAAATCATGATTCAGAGGCCTGGGGACAGTTGGGTGGTACCAAAACCCTTCAAAAGACTTGATCAGATTGAAGCAACAATGGCTGTCTGCCCTACCAGCTGCCAGGAGATACATCTGTAGGAAATATTGTTACTGGAGAATAACTGGGTTTTACTCATCTGTATATAATTTGAAATTCAACCTCTCACATTTCAGAAAAATAGAGCTTAATGCTAAAACTGCCTCAGTATGCTTTGTGCTGAAAACTCCACGAGGCAGTACTAGGCAAAAGGAGTTAGGATACAGATTATGCTCAAAGGGAATGACCTATAGGTTCAATAAAATAGCCAGGAGTAGTGGCTGTACACACTCTGCAACAGCATCAGACAACAAAGAAGCCTGTTGGAAGATGCTCTGGGCTTTTATCTTTACAATAGCTCCTTATATCTGTATAGCTCTCTAAAGATTACAGAACACTTCAAACACATTATAACCACCACCTCACCTCCATCCTCCAAAATCCTATAGCAGGAAAACCAAGGAGAAGAGTGAAAAGGAAACATAACTGTGGTTACCTATGTCCTATTTCTGCAATGGCATTTTGCAATTTCTGTCAGTCTTGTTTTGTTGCCAAAGGGTGAGGAGAGATTCTTGAAATGTCATGAGTTCTTGCTTATGGTTACCTTGTTTTCTTGATTAACTATATTTGTAAACACCTAATTCAGGGCTCCTTCATTTTGTCACTGTTGACATTTGGGCTGAGATAATTCTTTGTCGTGGAGGGTGTCCCATGCATTGTAGGATATTTAGCAGCAACCCTGTTCTCTACCCACTAGATGCCAGTAGTTATAAATGTTGGCAAATGTTGGTAAATGGATTGGGAACTGGAGGGAGAGAGATTAATAAGGCAAGAGAACATAGTAGCTGCTTTGATTCAAATAAATTCTTATACAAAGAAATTCATGTTAAAACTTGAAAGAATTGTTACTTAACAAATCTGCTTACCACACACTAAACAGAATATTGTTGATTCGTTTGAACATCAAGTAAACAGATAAGTTCCAACATTTATTGCACCAATGATTCTCTTTGCTATATTGTGGGAGAATTTGTTGTAACATTTACTTTAGTATTTCTCTACATTTTAGAGTTCATCCTGATACAAGGTCTTTCCAAAAGGTCACAATTGGGTTCCTCATTCTTTCTACCCTCTCTTTCCTGTAACTGACTCAGAAGACATCACATCTGACTAGAGTTACATTATACAGAACTCCTGCTGAATCTTTTGATTCACATGTTTTCTCTTCCTTTTTGTGAAAACAGAACCAACATTTGCGTAATCCCTTACAAACTAATGATAAAAGACAGATGTTCATTCCTCAAATCCATGTATTTCAAGAGATAACCTTAAAAAAGTTTAAATAATCTCAAGTGGAAAAAGAAACTCATCAAAGACAAGTGAGATAGGGAGGATGGGAGGGAGACGCAAGAGGGAGGAGATATGCAGATATATGTCTATGTATAGCTGATTCACTTTGTTATACAGCAGAAACTAATACACCATTGTAAAGCAATTATACTCCAATAAAGATGTTAAAAAAAAAAAAAGTCAAGTAAGAGCAAAAATTTCTAGAATTAAAATATTTGATAGAACTTTAAAAAGGAATCAATGAGAATAAGGTGTTAATAAATGTTAATTAAGCTAATTTGAAATAGGGAGAGCTATTTTCAATTTTGGGGTAATATCTGAACTTGGAAAAAAAACAAAATGTCAACTTGACCTTAACAGAAACTTGGCAATACAGACGAGCTCATCTGGATCTTGTAAGTTTCCAGCAATTCATTAACAATCAGATATTCCAAATTGAGAGAAACTGAAATCCAGTCAAGAATTAGGCTAATTGAGAATGAGGTGTGAAAGTGAAAAGTGTTTTGGATGTTCCTATTTGATGAAACATAAGAGGCATGGGAATCAAATGAACACTGAAAGTAACTTTCTTGAATAAAGCAGACGTGTCTGATGTATTAAAGAGTAGAGTTAATCTTTCAACTTGAAATCAGGTATCTTATTTATTTACAGGGGGATTTACAGTCCTGTTGCCGTGGCTTTCAGGTGCACTTGAGGAAAACACTCCATGAAATATCCAGTTTGTATGTTGTCTGTAAATTTTATATTCCTTTAAATGCAAAGTTCTTGTAGTCTTTAAGTCATTTTATGTTAATTAGAGCCCTAAACTCTGCAAACATTCATTTCATTGCTGTTCAGTGCCAAGTTTGGGGCTTTCTGGAAGCATGACATAAAGAGTCAGAGAGAAAAGCAGCTGACCAAGATTCTGGTTTGGAAAATGATAAATCCAAAGCAGAAAATGATTTAGCCTTAATAACTAGGGCTTTCTGTTGAAAAAATGAAACAAAGAAATATCTAGTTTGCTTCTCACCCTGTAGGAGCCAGGCTGGGTTAATTTTTTTATTATTTTTCATTTACTTACTATTTTATTTTTCATTTACTTACAAGATAGTTATAACAATTGGCATGCATCTACCACTGTTCTAGACACTGCACCAATATTATCTTATTTCTATCCTGAAACAAGCCTATAAGCTTCATACTATTATAGTCACCATTTTGCAGTTAAGGAAACTAGAGAGGTAAAGTTGTTGGCCCAGGATGCTCAGTTGACTAAATGTGAAGACAGCTTTCAAATCCAGACATTCTGGCTTTGTCTATGCCCTTATGTACCATACCCTGCTCTCTGAATCAGAAATAAAATTTAACGGAAGCAGCTAAATCTAGCACCAGGAGCCAGAGGATGAGGACATCCCAAATGCTCAGACAACCTGAGGGATCAAAACCTGAGAAATCAATTTTACTGTGAGAGCCAAGAGTGTGTGACCAGAACCTAAAAGGAGAGGAGAAGGGCAGGAATCAGTCAGGACTGGAAAATGAAATAGCAGTAAAGTAATGGGAGCCCAGTGGAACGGCCAAGAAAGGATTTGCAATATCTACATACTGTGTCAAGACTCCTAGCCACTGGCTCATGGGTGGGTGGGTTAATTTAAAGTAACAAAGCAGGTCTTGAGAAACATTTCCCCCTGTGAATTTATCTCATTCCCTTTCCTCAGCCTTCTAGGGCACAGTAAGGGTATAGGACAAGAGAAAAAACAGATGGAATGTACCAATTTAACTCATTTCCTCTAACATTTTGAAAATTACTATTCATTCTTTATACACTCTTCTCACTAATAATTGCTTCCTTTTTTTCTTTACTAGGAGCATTCATTTGATAAAGGCAACTCTTGGCTCTGAGATACTGTTATGTTCAGGTTCGAAAGTGAAAAACAAATCAAGATCCAGGTAACATATTATTCTTATCACAAACAAGGTATAGGAAAATGGATCTGAGACAGGTTGGGACTGGAACTTGTGACCCAGCGCTTGCACCTGGACACATGTCTCCTCAAGCAATAAAATACAAAGAAACTATAAGGGACTAAAAATAACTGCATACATGCGCAGTTGGGCAAATTATGGACAAAAAAGACACAAAGAGATCAAAAACCCAACTGCCACTTCTGAAGAGCCAGGAGCAAAACAAGGGTGTTGGGAGCAAAAGCAGGGTCCCACGCATGCCCCCTGCACACAAAGCACCACCAAAGGGGTGGGCAAACCACCACAGCCACCCCTCCGGCCCGACCCCTGGACCTGCCCCGACCCTCAGTCCATATACGGAACCAGCTCGCTTCCCGCCTTGGACAGCCAGCAAGCGAGGGAACCTGTTACTTGTTCTCGCTCCCTCCTACTGCAGCAGGAGGCCCAATAAAGCCTGGCCTGAATTTCTTGTCTGGCCTCTTATCAATTTCTATTGATTAAGGAGGCCAAGAACCCTGGTTGGTAACAGATCTAAAATTCTCAGTCTTGTAATATGTTATGTGAACACAAATACCATCACCAGGTAAATTATATTTGATACGTAAACCAGCTGGAAGGTGGGTATCTAGGTCTGATTATACCATTCTCTTTATTTTTATATAACATTAAAATAAAAGCAATTAGGCAACTAACTTTCAGTAACAATGGTGACTTGAACATAATCTTTAATTGGCACCTCTCCTCCAGATTCTCCCTGAACTTGGGAAAGGTATATAAAAATATCGGGAAGTCTATTGTAGTCTGTAAACCAGGAAACTGAAAAGTACATGCAAGGAACTCCTTCAGTATCTGAAATGGACACTACTAGTACATCCTTAGCTAGAAGTGCAGGAATATGTGGTGAAAGTGGTCCACACAGTAGGTTATTGTATATTTGGGGAACAATTTCACTTTACCAATATCCTTGAGAAAGCTGTAGATAAAAGAGCAAAGATTTTTTTAAAAGTATGTTTACTCCATGCATGGCATACTCATGGGGCAGTAGTCTTGCTGAAAGAGTGACCATTTAACCTAGAGAGAAAGTGGCCCAGCTAGTTGCCCACAACACACTTATCAGGACCTCCTTCAGCAAAGAGATGCTGCTCCATAGTAAGAAAGCCTCTAGAAGGAACACTTCCTCCTTCCATATTCTATTCCATATGACACCTTGATGTCCAAATTGGCGAAGTTAAATCACAATAAATCCAACATTTTCCTTCTCTCTCTTTAACTGCCCCTGGCCTGGGAGATTCTACCAGAAATACACAAAGTCTTTTTGGAGAACCCATCCCAATTCACAATACCACATGAGCACAGATCTGCCTCTGTAAAGATGTACAAAGAGAAAAATATCACTAGAATGCGAAATGCTTCAGCAGTTCAAGAGAATCAATCTGAGGAATGAGAAACAACTATCCTTCTTTGAAATGATGTTTCTGCAAGATAGAAGGTAGGATGTTAGAAAATCTTTTATTTTCAGCAAGGCAGAAGACATTGCTAGAGGAAGACAGGCTCAAAGAGGGAAATAATGACATCAGGAAAGAAAATTGCATGGAAAGGGAAAACATGATTGCAAAATTCTAAAAAGCAGTAGAAGCAGCAAGACTCAATGGGAATACTAAAGACAAGTGGAACAATGAAATAGAAAACATAGAGTTTTATTTTTTTAACATAACTCATAGACAAAAGGGTGGCAGCATGAGATTAATAAGGAAAAAAATGACAAACATGGAGGAACTATTGATTCATTAATTTATCAATACAGTTAACAAATATTTTTTGATCACCCACTATTTGAAGGCACTGTTGCAAGCACAGATGACAGAATGGTGAGCAAGACAATGTTCTTGCCTCATAGGGGTTAAATTATAGTGAGTGGTACTGATAAAAATCACCTAGCAAATAAATGTATAATACAAGGTCGGGTAGTGTCAAATGCTATGAAAAACAACCAAAGCAAGGTAAGAGTATAGAGCATGATAATGGGGTTGCCAGAGAGGTCCTCTGTGAGGTGACATTAGAGCAGATAATGCAATAATGTAAGAGGGTGAACAGTGTAAAGAGCATTGCAGGCAGAGTTTAGCAAGTTCAAAGGCCATGAGCAAGGATGAGTATGTGTGTATTCAAGTAGATATAGTGGAATGACCAAGGGCAGAATGCTAGAAAAGGAAGTCAGAGAGTTAGTCAATGGCAGATAATTTAGGTTCTAGAAGATCATAGAAGGAGTTTGGATTTATCACAAGAGTAAGGTGAAGCCACTGGAGGGTTTTAAGCAGGTAAGTAACTCAGCTTATATCTTAAAGAGATAATGTTTGAAATAAGAAAATGTACATGTATCTGCTTTAGCTTCTTTTTCTTTTTCAAAAAGAGAAGTGAAAGTATAAATCAGAGCTAAAGAAATTGCTTACCTATGGCAACTGATTGGAAGGAAACAGGGTAGAAAAAGGGAAGGAAGTAATATGTCCCCGTGAGATTTTTACATGTTCATAAATGAAAACAAACAGAAACAAAGGAGCCAAGCTATAGTCCAGTAAACAACATAAGTGTTCTTGAAAAAGGGGCATGGGAGAAATGATCTAAGTAACTCTTGAACATGTGTTTTGAACACATGCTTTGAATTTAAAAACAAAATAATGACAAATTTCTGACTCTTCTTAATAGATCTGTGCCCAGAAGTAATGAAAATATCTGTGTCTTGGCTTTGTAAGCTTTCCACTCCCATTCATTCAATCCACAGGGTTATTGCTCAGAGCTATTGGTGTACACCTGTAAGCTAGTCCCTTGAAGCTTAATTTGAATGATGATACAGCAGTGATATCACGGACTTCAGAAGACTACAGATAAGGTTTTAAATTTCAAATTTGCTCCTTGTTAGCTCTTGGCATTGGGCAGATCACTTCATCTCTTTGAGTATGGTTTTCCCCATCAGTAAAGTGAACAATAACAAAATCTAATTGACTGGAATATAGTGATAATTAAATGACATAATTAGGCAAAGAGTGCTGAGCATGCACTCTCTACCCTAAAAGAAAGGCAATCAAGCCTCCATCTTGTTAGAATGGTTAGGATCGCCAACGTTAAACTATGAATGACTACGTTCTATACACATGATTGAAGGCTAAACTCAAGAACCAAGTAGCAGGAATTAGCTTTGAATATAATCTAATATCAATTGTCAATCAATATAGGATTTATTTGGGGGATTTCATGTAACTTAGAGAAGTTACCTCCTTGGTGATGATGAAACCTCTGTGATCCATAATTAAATATAATACGTATTGAATATTTCCTTCACTTAAGACTGAAAAGCCAATTATATGGACTTCAGTAGCTTTTGGTCTTGACACAAAAATAAAGTAACAATAAGAAAATACATATCCTTAATCATCCTTAGCTTCACTCACATCTTTGATTTTCCGACATTGGAGTAAATGTGAACATAGAATGAAGCAGTGTTTTTTCTTACTGATCCTAGTTATTAGGATGCCTTAAGATTGACTCTATTTTTGCTATTGAATAGTTGCTTATAAAAACTAAATTTTATTCTGTCTTTTCCTAAATTTAATGTAAGCTCTATTAATAATACTCCTTGTAACATTATAAAGAAAATGAAAAAAACGCACATTTAAGCATGATTTGAGATATGCAATGACATTATGAGCTACAAGGCAATAGCTTTAAAAATTACTATTCATTTCAAAACAATATCACATAATTATTTCCCTGTCCTGTCAACAGTCTCATGTTAATATTTTAGACTCAGATGAAGAGTCCGAAATATATTTGGAATATATATTCCAGCATATTTGGAATTTTTGCATGAAAATAAGGAGGCATTTTAAATAAGTGGGGAATGGAAGAATAATAAAATGCATGCTGTTAGGATTTTGACTATTTAGAAGAAAATAAAGTTTGAATACTAATCATCATATATAAAAATGAAATCTAGATGGACTAAAAATTCAAACAATATTTGGAAGAAAACATACAGAAATGTTTTAATAATATTGAAGTAGAAGAATATCTTTGAGGTGATGCACCAAACCCAGAAGGCATATAGATATAACATGATAGACTTGACTATATAGACATTATAAATTTTGTATAGTGAAAGATGCCATAAATGACAAGCAATGAAAGATTGGAAAACAATATTAAAAAACTTCAACAAAGCAACACAGGTGTGAACAACTGAATAGAAAAGTGGGGAAATAATACAGACAATCCACAGAAAATATGTAGAAATAGACAATAAACACATAAAATGATGTCCAGGCTTACTGACAAGGAAGGAACCCAACAAGCCTCACTAGTTGAATGGAAATGGTACACTCAAGAGCACAGCTGGATTGGCTGGAGAAGCATTTTGTCCTTACATCAGAAACAGGCAGCTACACCTTTGGAGGAAATATTACCTTCAACTCCAATGCCTTCATGAAGCAACACTGCTGGCCCAATGGGGTCTTTGACTTACAGGTGTTCTTCTAAATTTCTAGGCCTGATTTACTGATAGCTCAGCTAAATTAAAACTTAGGACTTCCCTGGTGGCGCAGTGGTTAAGAATCCACCTGCCAATGCAGGGGACATGGGTTCGAGCCCTGGTCCGGGAAGATTCCACATGCCGCAGAGCAATTAAGCCCGTGCACCACAACTACTTAGCCTGTGTGCCACAACTACTGAAGCCTGCACGCCTGGAGCCCATGCTCCGCAACAAGAGAAGCCACCGCAACGAGAAGCATGTGCACTGCGAAGCATGCACACTGCAATGAAGAGTTGCCCCCGCTCGTCGCAACTAGAGAAAGCCTGCGCCCAGCAATGAAGACCCAATGCAGCCAAAAATAAATAAATTAAATTAAATAAATTAAAAAAAAAAACTTACTGGTGTTCATTGGGTCGCTACTGGTATTCAGTCTTAGTGCTAGATATTTGTAAACAAAGGTGGATGTGGTTACTGTACTCAGTGTGCAGAACTCAAGGTAGTCTTAATAACCCTGGCCAATACTATCGTTGATGAATCTTTTCACATTTTTACTAATTCTTGGGTTGTTGCCAATATCCCAGGTATCTGGTCTACCACTTGGAAGACCTCAGACTGGTGGATTAAATGCACCCTTTTTTTTTTGAGCCATGAACTGTGGAAACAAATCTCAGCTGGCAATCAGACAGAGTTACTCATGTAGATGTCTATGGTAAGGGCCCATTCTCTAATGAGACCAACTGGAATCAAGCTGCTGATCAAGCCTACTCAGATGGCCACCATCACTACCTAAATTTATCATTGGACTGGACATGGCAATACCTCCACTTTCATAGACTGTTCATAAAGAATTGTATGTTTCTGATCTAGAAGTCATTACTTTATGCCAAACTTGTGACTCTTGCCAAAAGTTGACCCATCTGATCTGACTCACAAGTGGAATGACACATTGCAGGAGTCATTGCCTCTACCTTCTGGCAAATTGACTACATGGAATCTTTGATTCCTATCTTAAGGATACCTGTGGTGCTTCATGACTGTCACCACTTTTTCTGGTCGTAGGGTTGCTGTTCCAGTCCAATCAGTAAAATCTGGCCACCGAACTATGACTCTAAAATCTGAATTGTGCCATGTTCCACTTTCCAAACCATCTACAGTTTGACAATGGTTTGCCTTTTGTCCTAAAGGCCACTGAAAAATAGG
Source organism: Balaenoptera musculus (assembly GCF_009873245.2). Taxonomy (NCBI): domain Eukaryota; kingdom Metazoa; phylum Chordata; class Mammalia; order Artiodactyla; family Balaenopteridae; genus Balaenoptera; species Balaenoptera musculus. Next base: position 47,509,218 of record NC_045794.1, on the reverse strand, counting down.
CTGATTATCATGGTATTTGATGTACATTCATGGCCCTTATCATCTTCAGGCTGCTGGCATCATTGAGAGGTAGAATGCATTTAAAAAAAAATCATCTAAAAATTATTTCTGACTCTATCGACCTTATCTCTTCCTGGTAAAACAGTGTGATCACTGAATGTGGCCATCTCAGAATGGGTTGATCTCCTCTTGCCTTCCTCCTGGGTAATGATCACAGGAAAGGGGAGGTGAAATATATAAAACTATTTTGAAAATTCAGGATTCTTCCCTGACTATTCCTGGGCATGATGTGTGTCTTTCTCCTACCAGTAACCTCAGGTCGGCCTGACTGGTACACCCTCTGGGTGGCAGCCTGGCCAAAAGGGAAGCTAGGAGATTGAAACATCATTCTGTTTCAGTCACCTGGATTCTAGCAACATGGGTCAAATGCAGGCATCCTTCAGGGCACTCTACATCACTTCTGGAGAATACGGGGGCAAGGAAATGAAGCACTTGTTGATGTTCACATACTGTTTGCTACATTGTGTGTAACAAAGCCCTTTATCTCTGAACTTGGAGTCTCATGTCTCCTACCAGCATCCATGGAAAAGTAACAGACTAATATATTAGCTTGTAAGAAAAGTAAAATCAAATCCTAGACTGGCACACACATGAGTCTGATGCTCACTAAAAGTTGAAAAGCACTGAATTTGGTTGTGAAACAAAAGAGATTAAATATCCCCTGAAAACACAAACTATGCCTATTTTTTTTGATCACTCCAACGCACCTGGTTTGTTTTACAAAGTTTGTGCTGCTTAAATGTCAATTAACTGAATTATACAGGAAGCCATTATTTTAAAAGGAATACGTGCATTACAGTGTAAGATTGCAGGTACACACATACTTTTTGATTCATTCAATATGAAATATATGCATATCCAAGAGAAATATCTTCCTGTTCTATAAGCCATTATAACTACAGTTGGTACAATGTTAGTTTTAGTTTTCATTATCAGGGAGTTGTTAAATTATATTTAATGATAACATTTTATTGGACTCAAGAAAATATTTCCCATATTAGTTAAAAAATTAGCCCTTAGATATCACACCTTCATTTCTTGTATATTATAAAACCATTTTATTAAATAGTGAGCTTTACTGAAAGATTTCTAGTTAAATTAAAAGAACTAAGGAAATGGATTTTCATAGCAAACTGTCAACTCAAGGATAGCTTTTCTGAACTTCTTATATTCTACTTTTCATTTTTAACTTTTTTTTTCCCTAGCTGGTTCTGTGTTAATCCAGTGAGACTCAGAAATGTCAACTCACCATTTATCTCCAAAAGAGAAAATATCCTTTCCTAATACTGCAATGAATGCCATCACTAAAGATGAAATTTCATCATAAGTGTCTACAAAAAGAGACAAAAAGATCATAATAAAAACTGTAGGTCTTTTTTGTGTGATAAGGTAACATTTGAGAATGTTCATTGGTGCTGTCTTTGGCTGACAAAAGTAATTAATTCCAGCATGCATCTACCTAGTAGAATACAAAGGTTACTTGAAAGTGTGTGTGTGTGTGTGTGTGTGTGTGCATGCGTGCGTGCATGAGATGAATTTAAGCTTCCTGTGTAGAAAATGTGAGTCAGAGTAAAGCAATGGATTTCCTTTGCTTCTTTAATCCTCAACCACAAGTAACATTTTCTAAATTGCAGGTCTCTATATTTTTAGGCTACCATAATCACTACAGTGTTAAATCCAGAGTTTTGCACACACACTTACATTTCACCTTCCAAATTAATTTTGAATTAATTTTGAATTAAATTTCATCAGTTTTGACTGATGAAAATATAATCAAAGTTATATGAACTAGACCGTATTGTATGTATTTTATGGGAAGCCTTTATACTTCTAATACAACTCTAGTTTAAGTGATGGGGAATATTTCATTTCATAGGGATATCCCATGCATAATTTTCACAATATGCTGCTTTATCTGATGTTATCTCAATTCATTTTTTCCCCAGTGAAATCTAATATCAGAACCTTGAACTAAGGCAGGGAGACAGTCCAATGTAATAAAAAGTTATCTAAACTCTTTTGTTACAACTGTACTTCTCCCAGTGCTCCCATTTAGTCACTAGTTGTAATATGCTTGTTGTAAATTTCAGGGTTTTTTTAAGTCTTGGTTTGAAAGTACCAGGAAGTTCAAATCTCATGAGTTAATTTCATATCCTGCCATAGTAAATGGAATACTGTATTGAATCTCTTACATACAAGAAAGGTCAGTTTCACTGTAAATATCATTTCTGCATTGAAACAAGACATTGCTTAGCTACTGGCACATGTGGTTTTTCACTTATAGGCTTCCCTAGAATAGTTTTTTGAGTCTTAAAGTTGAGTTCTCTTTAGTATGAATTGTGATCCAGGAACAAGAGATCTAAGTAGGTGACTCTTTTAATCAAGAGTCAGAGAGCTCTGAGGAGTGAATTCAGCCTGTTACCTAACAGCTGTGTGACCTACAGCAAATTACTCAGTATCTTTGATCTTGAGTTTCCCCATTTACTGAATGAGGATTTAAGGTCATTGTGAGAATTATAGGAGATAAATTACCTGACAAATAGTAAGCACTAAATAAATGACTGCTATCATTATGTGTCATTCCCACTTTAGTTTCTTCTATTCACTCCAACCAACACACTCTTATTCCCTTGGTACCTAAAGAAATCTTACCTCTGTTATAAGATGTATCTCAAATTCAACTTTTCTTTTGAAACTTTTCAAAATGTCCTGAGGTGGAGGTGATTTCTCTACCACCCGAAGCTCTTCAGTACCTCTTGTAGGTAAAAGTAAAGTGAAAAGGAATCATTATCTTCTTTAAAGTTCTCTGTCACACTGTTATTTTCCTAATTAAATACTTGATTGTTAAAACTATTAAATCCACACATTAACCATAGGAGCACTGAGAGCAGAGATTCATGTAAGATTTATTTAATAAATATGTGTTAAGACAATGGATATGTGAGTGAGTGTATGAAACCTGGGTCTCTCTTTTTAAAATTTATTTAATTAATTTATTAAAAAAAATTTTTGGCTGCATTGTGTTCGTTGCTGTGTGTGGGCTTTCTCTAGTTGTGGCAAGCAGGGGCTACTCTTCATTGCAGTGCACGGGCTTCTCATTGCGGTGTCTTCTCTTGTTGTAGAGCATGGGCTCTAGGCTCTCAGGCTTTAGTAGTTGTGGCACGCAGGCTCAGTAGTTGTGGCTCGTGGGCTCTAGAGCACAGGCTCAGTAGTTGTGGCACACGGGCTTAGTTGCTCTGCAGCATGTGGGATCTTCCCGGACCATGTCCCCTGCATTGGTAGGCAGATTCTTAACCACTGCACCACCAGGGAAGCCCCTGAAACCTGGGTCTCTGTTTCCAGTTGTATTAAAACGATTTATTCTTCAATTATGAAATATATCTTTGTATGTTTCCTGTACACAGAATTTAATATTTAGCATATGTGGTTCATTTAAGTGAAAATAAGGGGTAAGGCTGAAAATGTTTATGAATAAAAAAGAAATAAAACAAAAAAAGATCTTGTTTTGTTACATTAAAACTAACATTATTTAATCTTCAAAAAATACTGGCACTTCTAAGAGTTTATAAAGAAAATATAGAGAAGAAGCTTTTTTTTTTATTAAACATGAGTTATCTTTAAGCTCACTTTATTACAGTGGCAAAAAAACTGGATCCAGTGTTTGCAATTCTTCCAAAGTATAGATTATTTTAGACAGCTTTTTATTTTTTTGCCAGAAAAGGGAAAAATGATTCCTTGATATAAAATCATTTTAACCACATGCCAATTGACAGTGTTTTTCAACTATTTTTTTTTGGGCAAATGGGCAACTTGAATAATTACCTAGTGAATTTTATCGTGATATTTGGACTGTATAGACATCTGTTCTTCTGAACTTGCTACTTGCTTCACTCAAATAATGATCTAAGTAATTGCCTCATTTCCTTGAAGTAAATCCAAATTTTATGCAATAATTAAATTTACTAAGCAATCAAACTTAGGTCAACTCAATTGAGCAAATATGTGTTAAAGGGGCTGACATGTGCAAAAAAAAAAGTATAATTTGCTATGATAAGTTCTAGAATTGGAATATGATTTTATTGTCTCACATAGCACCACCATAATAGATGTGTTTGTTAGAAAACAAAATTCAGCCCCAGTAAATTTGAAGATCCAGTTGGCTTTATTAGGTGATGCATGAATCAGGCAGCATCCCATCTAGCAACTAGAAGGGTGCTCTGAGGTGTTGTACAAAATGGAAGGTTTTTATAGAAAGAAGGGTGGGGCAAGGGAGCTCTTAGCAAAAGAAAATACATGATTAATTTTAGGTCAGAACATCTTTTTATTACGCAGATAGATTGCCTCTTCTTTTTCTGGGGGATGGAGAGTGTTCATGTGACAGATTACCACATTGGTGTTGGGCAGAAAATTATAAACTGGTTGATTAAGATTACATCTAGTAGGGACTTCCCTGGTGGCACAGTGGTTAAGAATCTGCCTGCCAATGCAGGGGACACGAGTTTGATCACTGGTCCAGGAAGATCCCACATGCTGCGGAGCAACTAAGCCCGTGTGCCACAACTACTGAGCCTGTGCTCTAGAGCCCACATGCCACAACTACTGAAGCCCTTGTGCCTAGAGCCCGTGTTCCGCAACAAGAGAAGCCACTGCATTGAGAAGCCCACACACTGCAACACAGAGTAGACCCTGCTCACCGCAACTAGAGAAAAGCCCGCATGCAGCAACAAAGACCCAATGCAGCCAAAAATAAATAAATAAATAAATAAATTTATTTATAAATAAATTTAATAAATAAATTTACTTAAAAAAAGATTACATCTAGTAGAAAGGAATCCAAGTTGCAAAGGAAGAATGAAAACTGTCACTGTTTGCAGATGACATGATACTATACACAGAAAATCTTAAAGATGCCACCAGAAAACTATTAGAGCTTATCAATAAATTCAGTAAAGTTGCAGGATACAAAATTAATATATAGAAATCTGTTGCATTTCTGTATACTAACAATGAACTATCAGAAAGAGAAATTAAAGAAACAATTCCATTTACTGTAAGAGGGAAGAACAAATCTGACTCCATATTAGATGTTTCTTTTACTTTAACCTTCGTATTTTAGTGCTTTTGCTACAAGTTAGTCACTAAAGGGATGCTGCCTGTAGCTTTAATGGCCTATTTCCAGGAACCCTGCCTCCTATGCCTGAGCTTAAACTAAAATACCTTTGTTTAGCTCACAGGAAACATCCTGACCAGGCCCACCTATGCACGGCTGCAGGAAAGAAGAAATTAACATCCACCCCTTCCAGAGTCTGGCTGGAACTAGGAAATATTTGCAACATCTTATTGCCTTTTTTTTACTTTATCTCCTCACTTCCCCCTCTTTGCTCTATGAAAGAAACTAACATACAAACCCAGGCAAGATGGGTTTTTGGAACACTAGTCTACCATCTTCTCTGCTGGCTTTCTGAATAAAGTTGCTATTCCTTGCCCAACAACTTGTCTCTTGATTTGATTGGCCTGTCATGTGGTGAGCAGTACGAGCTTGGGACTCAGTAACATTACTAGTGCATCAAAAAGAATAAAATGCCTAGGATTAAACCTACCTAAGGAGGTGAAAGATCTGTACTCAGAAAACTATAAGACACTGATGAAAGAAATTGAAGATGACACAAACTGCTGGTGGGAATGTAAATTGGTGCAGCCACTGTGAAAAACAGTATGGAGGATTCTCAAAAAACTAAAAATGGAACTACCATATGACCCAGCAATTCCACTCCTGGGTATATATCCAAAACAAACAAAAAAGTGAAAACACTAATTTGAAAAGATACATACACTCCAATGTTCATAGCAGCATTATTTACAATTACCAAGATATGGAAGCAGACTAAGTGACCATTAACAGAGGGGTGAATAAAGAAGATGTGGTATATATATACAATGGAATACTACTCAGCCATAAAAAAATGAAGTTTTGCCATCTGCAACAACATGGATGGATTTGGAGAGTATTATGCTAAGTGAAATGAGACAAAAAAATACTGTATGATATCACTTATATGCGGAATTTTAAAAAGAAAACTAGTGAATATAACAAAATGGAAACAGACTTACAGATATAGAAAACAAACTAGTGGTTACCAGTGGGGAAAGGGAAGTGGCGGGGGGCAATATAGGGATAGGGGATTAAGACATACAAACTATTAGGTATAAAATAAGCTACAAGGATATATTATACAACACGGGGAATATAGCCAATATTCTATAATAACTATAAATGAAGTATAACCTTTAAAAATTGTGAATTCCTATGTTGTACACCTGTAACTTATATAATATTGTACATCAACTATATCTCAATTAAGAAAAATTACATTCCTGGTGAAGGTTGAAACTGCAATTAGGTATTAAATCTAGGTTTGGTATCATGGGCTTTAGCATAAGTGATGCCATTTTGGGCCTGTGTTGTTGTTGTTGTTTTAACAGATATAATATTTTAAAATAAAATTAGTAAGAATGAAAATATATTTCCTTTTTCACTCCAGAATATCTCCTATTCAAGAGCACCATTCAAAGCACATAGAAACCATATAAAAGACTTATTAATTAATGGATTGGTTTGCTCTTTCAGCCCCAGATGAACACACAAAAAAATCATTTATTTTTAACCTTAGTCTCAAGCATTAGTATCAGACATTTTCAATTTATTTCCTTAAGTGTACAAAACTGTCATCAAAATTGTGATAAAATGCTTTCTTATTTCCCTTTGTTTCTTTCCCAGGAACACTTCTTTCACTTCCATGTCCCTTATCTTTAGTTGGGGGAGGGGTGGTCAGGGAAGAAGAGGTCATGAAGGTTTCCTCAAAGACTAATGAAACATGAAGGATGAATAAATGTTTCCTGGACAGAGGAGGAGGTGAATGAAGACTTATGGGAGTCTTTGGGGGAGAGCTTGATTTTGTGATGAGAACCTGAGAGATGATGTAACCAAACTGGCAAGAGAGAAAACTCTAGCCTCAAGGGTTTAATTTATCCTTGTGAACATTTAAAGAAGAATATCTTTTCACAGAAAATCTCCCAAGCACATCTTTCAAAAATTGTGTTGAATTATTTCTATTTCCAAGGAAACTTCTGGGAGAATTTCATCTTAACAGGTATTGCATCAGTGTTTTTCAAAGACCCAAGACTGTGTGTATGGCATTTGGAATTAAGCAATGCTGCCCTCTAGAGGACTCTAAGGTGCATCTGACTCGTAACTGTCAGGAAAGAACTGGGACAGAGAAAAAGGTGCTCTCCCACATCTTATGTGCTTAGGCCCTTAAAAATGTAGTTTGGGAAAGAAACTGACCATGGGCATAGGATTGGTTTTCATAATGTATAGCACTATGGATGGACGTGTGTGTCCAAAGGAATCCAAACTTGGGTGAAAAGCAATTGACCCTTAAGACATGTGTGTCCCCTTTAACAGCCTGCCTCTAACACCCCCATTACCACCACTCCAGGGACTCCTTGAGGTCACACTGAGAAGACAGCTCTTTAAATCAATCCTTTTCTCAGATCTCTTTGCTTTTCATAAGTCATTGGTAAAGACTGCCCTCATCAAATGTTCTGGTTTTACTTTTTCTTTTTTCTGTCTCAGGATAACTTTACAAAACTCAGGATATTTGTATTTTCTGTTCTGATTCAAATGCTCTTATCTTGGGTCTTGGTATGGCAGACTTCTATGCCATGTCCTCAAAGAAGTCTTCCCTAAACATTCTGGATAAAATAACCACCACTACCCGCTGACCTAGAAATTTCTCTTTGATTCCTATGATCTTTTTAATTTTATTCTTAACATGAGCTCAAATTAGTTTACATGTTTATTGTCTGAATATAGCAACATATTTAGTCCCATGAAGGCAGAAAAATTCTGTATATTTCTATAAACAAGGGCCTAGGACAGAATGTTTTGGGCTAGTACTGTCCAATAGCATTTTCTGCAATGATGAAATGTTCTATATTTACACAGTTTAGTAGGACAGCCACCTGACATATGTGCCTACTGAGCCCTTCAAATGTGGTTAGTGGGACTGAGGACCTGAATTTCAATTGTATTCCATTTTGATTAATTTAAATTTACTCATATGCACTTAGCAGCTACAGTATCAGACAGTGTAGTATTGGCTTTCAAAACAATTTGCTTAATGGATTAGTTAATAATTATCAAAAACACTGTGCATATATTTCCTATACATCTTTACCTCTGTTATCAGTATTCTTTCATAACTGTATTTGTTTATCTATATATATTTTGTCAATCTTTAACTTGCCTTCAGAAGAAATAAGGATTTCCTAAGAAGTTGACTCCCCCAAATCAGTTTTTCCCTTTCAATTCTGCCCACACTCCATATTTATGGAATTTATTCAGTGAAGCAAATTTCTAAAAATTAGTGGTCCTACCTCCATTATTTTTATCCTGGAGAATAAAAACAGGACAAAAATTTTAATTATCTTTTTTGCATCAAGTGGTACCATGTGGAGGAACTCTAAGGACTGACTGTGGCAAAAGATCAATGTTTCAGAATAAAAAAAGAAAAAGAATTAGTATATAAGAAGTCTGTATTCTTTATTTTTCATGATTTCATTAAAACTTTAGTTCTATAATCTATGCTCCTGATCTTTCATATATGTTTGCTTTTAAAACAAGGCTTTTCACAGGTAGTCTCACTGTCAGGTGAGTATTTGTAAAAGCTTTACAGATTTGTTTCCTAGAGTAAGCCAGTTTTCATGAATGCCAAGTGGTAAGGTTATAACTTGAGGCTGCATTTAGAAAGGACAGAGATTAATTCTATACCAGAGGAGAAGAGACTGAAAAATCCTGTCTCGAGAGAGGTAGAGGCTACGTGTAATACATATATCCTAACTTGCTTTCTCTGTGTTGAAGTCCAAGAATGGAATGGCATGTTAGGATGAGGAACCATTGCCCTTATCCCTATGCAGAACTCCCAAAAGAGCTCAGCTTGTAAAGTATCTCTTTACCAAAAGCTGCAGTTCAGCAAAGGTGAGCAAAAAGAGGGGCTTTAGATCCTGTGACATAAAGAATTGTGTTGAAGAAAGCCTTTAGGTTGATTTATGTCTCAAGAAATCTGAATGCTTGCCTCACTGCTTTTTAAAAGACCAATTAATTTATTGAGTGTGTCAACAAGAAGTTGTATTAGTAACATTTTACTAAAATATACTGTGAAAACTACACGGCTTTCATTCTTGGTCAGATAGAGATGGATGTGAAAGGTTTTCATTGCCTGGTAATAAGAAGAAATATAAGTCAAAATAAAAATCATACTGTTCTATGGGGATAGTGAAAAGTGATAAATGCAAAGAAACCCTGATAAACCAAATTCTCAAAGAGAAGCAAGCTCTCATAGAAGAGCAGATTGCCTATGAGCAACTTCTGTGCATGACGGTGGATGCCCGATCTGCGAGAGCTGGAATTGACATGTATAGAGACATTTCAGGAACAAGGAAAAATCATCCAGGCCTTTTGATTATAAAGTGGGATAATGAAATAAATTGAAATCTAGAAAAGCTCTAAATACATAAATAAATTGTTCAAAAATTGCTAGCAGCCATAATTAACTAGGACCACACTTGCCTTCCCACCATAAACAACTAGAAACTGAAAAAAAAATGCAAATGTTATTGTCAGACACTGAACAGTTGAAAGTGATCCATAAAGAAGATAAATAAATGAAATAAGCCCTGCAATTGACAGTTTCCTGCATGGTGGAACTTTTCAGATGGTGGTACAGGGATGAAGGCCCCTATAGATCATGAAAGTCCTGCTTAATTGAGAAGACAAAGCTTGGAGATGAGGGAGCTACAGGCAGCCAGGATTTGTGGGGCTGAGTACTAGAAAGAAGATAGTGAAAAAAGTTTCATAAATCTGCATAGAAGTTTCCTAGAGTTTGTTGCTAAATAATAAGCCAAATGTATGCAGTGAAAAACGTGGCAAGGAATTGTAAGAAGAATAATCCTCAAAGCTAACACAGGTCTGAGAATGTTTGAATTGTGGCCATCAAAAGTCAAGAAACCCTGTTAAATAACCAGGACATTCAGTACACACTCTAGAAGGATAATGCCTTCAGAGGAGAGCTAAGCTAGATGTAGAAAAAATGCTATCCTATAACTGTCCTAACAATGCTTAGCAATAAGCTTTGAAGAACACCAAGCTAATCTCCAAATAATTTAACTGCTTTCCAGAAAAAAACTACAACAGTCTTAAGAGGAAGACACCAAAATTCATCCCTCAGAAATATCCAGCATCCAACCCCAAATTAATAGATACGTGCAAAGCAGAAAAACTGACACATTTACCATGAGAAAAATCAGTGTATAGAAACAGATACAGAAGTGACAGTTGATGAGGTTAATACAAAGACCTTAACATGTGTTATAACTATGCGCAAAGATGTAAAGTAAAACATGAAAATAATGAGAGAAGAAATGGAAGATACACATTTCTAAAGATGAAAAGCACATATCTGTATTTAAAAATTGATTGAATAGAATAAACATCTGGTTATGTAATGCAGGGGAAAATCAGTGAGCATTATGTTATTGTAAAAGATATTATAAAAAATAAAGCATAGTTCTGTATATTCTGAAGAAATATACATAACCTAAGGGACATATTGGAAAAAGCCAAACTGTTTAATATCATTGTAACTGGATTACCAAAACGGGAAGAATCAGAAAAACAATTTGAAATAATAATTTCTAAATTTCATGAAAATTAAACCCATACATCCAGGAAGATTAATACACCAAAATCAGTATAAATTCAAAGAAAACCACACAGGGCATACTGTAATTAAATTACTAAAAACCATTGAAGAGAAAAATTTTAAAACAGAGGAAAAACATATATTACGTATAGGTGAACAAAGAAAAGAAGACTCATAGACTTCTCGTAAGAAATTATACAAGATAGAAGACAAAGGAGCAATATTTTAAAAGATAAAATCAATCTTTATACCTCAGAATTCTTAACTCAGAAAAAATATTAAGCTAAAATATTTAACCAGTTGTTAAAGGCTAGATATGGGTAAGCATGAGAATTTGCAGCCACTTGAAGGCTTCTCTCAGTGGAGTTCATCAAATTCTCATGAAAAAGATGGAAGGCAGAGTGGTAGAATGGGGAAAGCCACCCTTAAGTGTAGGCCCAAGGAGGGTAGTAGGAAAGGCACAAAGTTCCACTGTACAATACTCTTAAGTGAAGCAAATTCTGTTACCCACAGGGATACACTGAAAACCCATTTCGGCTGGGGGAAATTAAAAGAAAAAATTTCTTTACTACTGGACTTCAAATAGAAACCATCCTAGGCTTTGACCATTAAAGGTGTGCTGTAAGAGGCAGGATCACTGAACAAGTCCCATCCCCAATACCCAGAGATACAAAGCTTGCTTAAAATAGGATAATTATGACAACAGAGAATACATACAACTTCCTACCAGACTAATATGCATTAAGTAATAAGTAATAGTGGTTTACCACTGGGGAATGGACAACAGTGTGAAAAAAAATCCTTCTTTGAGGCACAGGCTTAGAGGAAACACCTAAAGCTGAAGGTGGAACAGGAACATTGAGAAAAACACTCAGTCTAGCCCTACATTAAGTATAAGGTAATGTTAGAGGACTCTGTTCCAGGGCTTGATTCATGATCAAATTTTTTATTTTTATCATGTGTGTGGTCATTTTCTTGACCCTTTGATTTTTGGTTTTCTTTTTCCACTGAGGATCTGGTTTTCTCATCCTCCTTATTTTTCAAAGTGGAGAACTTTAATTCATTGTCCTGACTACTTTGTTTCATTTTTGAGAATGGACTTTGATCTCTATCAGCCTTTTTTTCCCTGTTACTATTTGAGCTACTATGATCACGATTTCTGAAGCTTGTAGTACACTGTGGATAATGATATCAATAACAAACTTCAAACAAAAGTAAACAATAAAACCCAAGCCCAGCTAAACTCCTAACTAGATTAACTCAACACAGCATACTTAAGGCATAGCAGAAAGGGAAGCATGCCAATTTCTGGCAAAAATATTTACCTCAGTTTCGTATTTTCTAAAAATTATAAAACACATAAAAACAAGAAAGAGACAAGTTACTATCAAGGGACAAAAAAGAAACACTATTAAGGGTCAAAATAATTAACAGAATCAAGTTCAGACAGGGAATTTAAAATGACTATAATGAATAAGTTAAAAGTTCTAGTGGAAAAGGTGAACAACATGCTTGAACAGATGGGAGATTTTAGCAGAGATAAATGAAATGAAAATGCTAGAAAAAATATAGTGACATAGTTGAAGAAAGCCTTTGGTAGGCTTAGCAGTATATATGGCATAGCTAAGAAATGGATCAGTGGCCTTCACATGATCAATAAGAATTACTCACACTATAACACAAAAGAATACATTAGCAGAAAAAATAGAATTGAACATTTTGTGGGATATTATAAAACAATATAACATGTGTAATTGGAATTCCAGAAGCTAACTGAAAGAAAATGGAGAAGTAATATTTGAAGAGATAATGGCTGAGAATTTTCCAAGAATAATAAAATTCATATATCCAAAAAGCTCAGAGAGATCTAAGAAGGATAAATACTAAAAATAGAACAAAACAATCAAGAAACCCCCACATAAACATATTACATTCAAACTGCTGACAATCAGAGGTAAAGAGTAAATCTTGAAGGCAGCCAGAAAAAAAGACAATTTGCATCCAAAAGGACAAATATAAGATATACAGAAGACTTATCAGAAATGTAAGCCGAAAGACAACGTAGTAGCATCTTTAAAGTGTTGAAAGAAAAACAGTCAATCAAGAATTCTCTACTTGGCAAGTATATCCTCTAAAAATAAAGGAAGATTAAAGACTTTTTAGGAAGAACAAAACCTTCTTACCCCATTCTCATTTCTTGACAAAATCATTTGATAAATGATTTATGGTGTGATATCTGGCAAAGTCAACAAATTTTATGTCAGTTGGTAGACTTTCAGCTTGTAGAGCATTTTGGACACAACGTTGATAGAAACAGTAAGCCTGAAACTATGGACCTTCTTTCTTTACCAGAGCCACAGAACCTGGTGATTTCTAACCATCACCTTGACAGAAGTTATTTCATCTGTGAACAGAATACTGAATTCCAGGACAAGAATAGTTAAACATGATCCAATGTGAAATAATATATAGATATCCATAAATGAAATATTTTCCCTAAGTGCTATTAATGGTGGAACATTTTAAATGATGAAATATGGAAGTAATAATAATTGTATATAAATAATAGTTTGCTACCCTATGGTTCTTCGGGTCTTTTAGAGAAAAAAAAAAAACCCTCACACCATAAATTTAGCATAATTTTGCACCACAAAATAACTTTCAAAGAAATATAAATTGCAAAACTTTTTTTCTCCTTTTGAGGGAATGAGAACTAGGTGAACTCCTCAAAGCCTATCTTTGTGCATCTCAAATAGGGAGTTGAGAATTTGCAGTTTCAACTAAAGCTAGCCACATATTTCTAGCAGCTACTTAGGAGCGACTGAAGATGCAGGGAAACAGAAAAAATTAAAATTGCATTATATGCAGAAAGGAATTTCATGGCTGAAAAGTCAAGGGCAGAGACTTTCTAAGGTTTTGACCAAGGTTAGAAGACTTATACAAGTTAAGGGTAAAAAAGAGAAGCAGCTTTTAGTTGGCCAGACCAAAATTTTCTGCTGAGTGAATCAACCTTGTCCAGACCATCAGCACATGGTCAAAACCACTTACAAATCTATGTTTACTTTTACTCTATCCTGATATGCTTCACTGAAGAGAGACTGGATTTGAGCTAGTAATTATCCTGTAATTATTCAAGACCAATAATTATGAGTGTTTACTGATCAAAAGGAGATTCACCCCATTCCTCTCTCAAAGGTGAGATTTTATTTGTTTTATTTTAGGTTGAAATTGTTGAACAAAATAGCTAAACACAGGTTAGAGAGTGAGATTACTTACTCTCAGTGCTTTCATTAATAAGCAAGTTATTTCTAATCCATTTTAGTTTAAAAATATATATATATATATATATATATATATATCAGCTTTTGACAGCTTTTGGAATTTATAGTACATATTGTAAAATATTTGCATATTAATGGGTAGATGTGGGAAGGATAAAGGTTTTAGTTGGGGCTATTTTAGATTAGTTAAGTCAGAGAATATTTCTCTCAGAAGGTGACATTTAAGTAGAACAAGGATAAAATAAAGAATGAGCCACAAAAAGAGTTGGGAAAAGATATTTCCTGACAGAGGAAAAAGCAAATTAAAAAGTCTGAATGGGAGAGGGATGGATTGGGAGTTTGCGATTAGCATATGCAAACTATTATATATAGAATGGATAAACAACAAGGTGTATAGCACGGGGAACTGTATTCAATATCCTGTGATAAACCATAATGGAAAAGAATATAAAAAAGAATGTGCATACATATGTATAACTGAATCACTTTGCTGTACAGCAGAAATTAACACAACATTGTAAATCAACTATACTTCAATAAAATAAATTTCTTAAAAAGGCCCTGAAGCTACAATGGAGTTGGCAGGCTCAAGGAACAATAAGAAGCAATATGGCTGGAGAAGAGTAAGTGAGGGGTGATGACTTTGGAGAGGAAGCCATGTGCCAGAGAAGTGTGGACCTTGAAAGACATGATGAAGACTTGAATTTTAAGTGTGATGGCAAACCAATGGACAGTTTTAAGATGGACTGATATGACCTAATTTACATTAAACAAATAAACAAATGCAAAAAACCCCATGAAACCTCTCTCTGGCTAATGCCATGAATAAAAACTGTGGGCACAAGTGGTAGTAGCAAAAGCACCTATCAAAAATTATCACCCCTCCAAAGTCCAAAGATCAAAGAGGAATATATAGATGGACATTGAGACTGGGAGAAATACATCCTTAATTAAGGGAAGAGTTGAGCAAGAATAGGGCAATAGGATTAGGCAACTTGTGATTGGTGAAAGACTGGGGGTTAATATGATTATAGATTCATACAGAGAAATTGGGAGCTGAGACTGTTAAAGTAGATTGGAGCCAGGCACTGTTCTGGAGTTTGTGATTTATTCCTTTAGCAATGGAATGGACCAATTTTTAAAATTAATAATTTAGATTTTATTTAATGAGAAAGTCTATATATTTACCAACTTTTTCAAAAATTTTCCCGTTCAGTAGAGTACTCTGCTAGAAATTGGAAATACAGAGATACATAAGACAAATGCAATTTCTCTGAAATTTCGTAGTTTGTCACTTTGGTTAGAATAAAGTAGCTTCCTATAAGCAAGTGATGTCACCTTTCCTAATGCCTCAGAAGGTAGAACTTGCCCTCAGTTTTGTGGCTACTCTGGCTTCACTTTAAAGCCACCGATTTTCCATTTCCAAAGAGTTCAGCATCAATACCCAAAGTGACATAGACTCTTACCCTTCTCTCAGTGTTGACTCAATCCTTCTTATTTGTTATCTTGCAAGTTACCAACAGATCCTGGCCTCATGTGACAGTGGGGAAAATTAATTTATATTCTCATTAAGCACCCCAATTCAAGTTAATATCGAATCTCCTTATGCGAGGTCCTCTAGTTATTTCTGAGGACCCTCCAAGGAGCTGCCCTATGACTACTCAGGAATAAGTTCTTCAATTTTCCACTTCAGCTTCTTCATCAATTCATTAGCATTCATGTTGATAATAATACATCAGATAGAGAACCACTCTGCAGGGTGCAGTCAGCCTCTCCTGGTGATCTCCCCGTATTAAAGCTCTTGGAAGGACAGCCTTACTATTCTCTCCAATGTCACCCCATCCTTAACATGGAACAAGCCTTTCTCATAATTCACCACTATACAACTCTGATGATGACAACCATTTTTACTAATATTTTAGTGAAAGATGTGAGGACAAGAATACAGAAATACAGCACCAAAAGTAACGTAAAACTAGCTCCTAAATATGCCTATTCTCAGGGTCTGCAGGTCCAGGGCCATCCTCAGCATCTGTTTCCCTGTCTAACTTGTGGGAAGATGCCAACTCCTGCTCAAAACACACACGCATGTGAGCACACACACACACACACACACACACACATACACTTATAAATTTGAGAAACTACTGGGAGTATTCTATGTATATCTATGACTTCAAATTGAAAATCAAATTGCTATGAGTTATAGAGAGGTCCCTATTTTAAACCCATATCTCAGATTTTTGTCTCCAACAAAGCCCTTCTTAGAATGCTTCTAAATGCCTCACCATTTAGAGAAAATTCCATATTATCTCCCCAAAAGATGTGGAACCATCCTTCAGTCACCACGGCCTCATCAACTGGAACATAATAGTCCAAGAGTGACATTTCTAAATCACTCATCTAAATAATACTATATGCAAATTATTTTTAAAAACTAGTCAAATTCTGATTCACAGCCTGTCTTGTGTGGCATGAAGCTCATACCTGTAGAATTTTTTCTTTTTTTGCAGTATCAGCTTCGTCCACAAATACTTGAAAACCAATACACAGAAGACTTCAAGTAAGATCAGTTTACAGTTCAGTGAACACTAAATTCTTACAAGAGCAAGAAACATTTCTTCCAAATGGGCAAAAGTTTTGCAGACATACTAAAAATTACACAGGGCATTGTGCTTTACCTGCAAGAATAGTGCTGTTCTTAAGATAAACATTTACATTCTGATATTGGTTTTGTTTTCTAAAAACATGGGGAAGTGTTTACATAAATAAAAGGTACATTCAAAGGTACTTGCCCTAATACAAAAGTACGATATTCTTGAAAAGTCACTGAAAATTTTTATATCCAGAAAAAAATATGGCTTTTTTTTCCTTATACACACCAAGACTTCCTAAAACTCAAGATCTCTTTTTTGTCCAGGGAATCCTACTAGACAAGTCCAGTGGCTCCAGCAGTCACATAGAAGATGCCTGCTCCTCATTCACTTGTCTGAGCAAATTTCATCTCATGTATTGTCTCCCTCACTGGAATGCCAGCTCCCTGACAGCAAAGGCTCTTTTCACCTCTGTGCCTCTAGACTAGTCCTTAGAGGAGTGCCCGGTATGTAGAAGGTATGCTTGGCACGTGGAAAACTCAATGCTCACTGAATTGCTGCATTCTGAAGAAAGAGATTTTCCAAAAATAACTAGTAAGTAAATAGTGATTATACTCTGAAGTTTATGCCTCATACTATGTTATATTTAGTTTTCATTGCCACCATTTCCTTTCTCATTTTTTAATTGAATAGACAGCTTCCCCCATAATGAAAGAACTAAAAAAAAAACAAAAAACCTATATTAACAAACTGCCCATTTGTTCTTTTCCTACAACAATGCCCAACTCAGGAGCTACTTCAATTTCTTCTTCAATTTCTTCTTCCTGTATCTGGTCAGAAAAAAAGAACTTTCTCATTGTGTGTTTTCTCATAGTACTTAATAATGCTGTGCTTCTATTATACTATTTGCCACAGTATAATTACTTGTTAATGTGTTTTTTTTTCACATATTCCAGAAAAGAAAGCATTTCTTTAAAAGATTTCCTTTTTCAAGAAATCCCCAGCACCCTGTAGTTGATCTAAAGCATATTCTGAGATATTACTGAAATTCAAAATAATATTCTTACATAATGTCTTTTAACAAGTCACAATAATTAACTTAAAAAAATATAGTAATTTGGAATTACCAAGTAGTTACCAGTCTTGGTTAAATTCCTCTTACAGTCTTACTTTGGAAAAACAAAAACTGATGGTTTGTTTTAACCTGTTGTATTATCTATTCTTACTATATAACTTTGTCAATGTCATTCACTTTTCATTAGTTGTTTTGGTCATCTTAGTGGATTACTCTTTCCATTTAATAGTTTATAGCACATTATTTTTCTGGGAGTACTCAATAAGATGCATAACTCATTTTTTTCCTGCTTTCAAAAAATGTATTTTCAAAAAAAAAATGTATTTTCCTATTAAAATTCTCAAACAAATAATTTTGCATATTCAAAACCCTGGTTAGCAGTTAATATTTTGGTTTTACTCAAGTCTTTCAGTTAATGTAAAAGTAATTATGACATTCCTTGGGACTGGACTTTGTAGGTATAAGAATTACATTTCTATCTTCTCAAATTCCATGCTCATAAGCTAAGTTATCTAACATAATAATACATAGCACAAAAAAATATATAGGGGTTTTTAAGATGTCAAAACCCCTACATGCCATCAACACCTGCTCTTTGCTAGATGTTTCACTATTTCTGTTTACCCCAACGAACTCTTATATCTAGTTTGTTTTCATGCTCTCCATTACCAGTCACTTCTTTTGGTTCATTTGTATTTAGATCTTCAACTATTGATTGGAGAGCTACTACTGTAGATGTAAACCTGAACAGAATGATTTCTACTTTCAAATAGCTCATATGTGAAAATAATTATAATACGATTTAATCCAAACCATAAAAATATAGTTCACCCCTGAACAATGTCGGGTTTAGGGGGACTGACACCCTTTGCAATCAGAGAATCAGCACGTGCTTCCTCCATTTCAGTGGCCAGGCGTCCATGGATTCAACCAACTGCTGGTCGTGTAGTACTGTAGCATTTGCTATTGAAAAAAATCTGCATATAAGTGGAACTGCACAGTTCAAACCTGTGTTGTTCAAGAGTCTACTGTATTTCTTCTGTCTGCAGGGTTCAGAGATCTGTCACAAGCATCTACTGAATGTTAAATGTGTTCTCCAGATAGATATGTTAGCTTGCAAAGGAATGGTCATTTTCCTTAAAAGAGATCGAAAATTATGCAAGTCAGAGTGGTTGTAGATCTTGTAGGGGAGGAAACTTTTCCTTTCTTCCCTTCTAGGTTCTTTGGCTGTTCTAATAATTAAATTGACATAAGGCAGACTAATAGGAGAAAAGCAAATTTAATTTCACATGTACGGGATCCCATAAAAATATGAGACTCAAAGAAGTGAACAAAACAGGCAGCTTGTATACCATTAGGCAAGGAAACAATACATCTGTGAAGAACTGACAAGACAAAGGGGTTCAAGCTTGGGGTGGCAAACTGGTGAAGAAGTAACAAGGTTTATTTATACAGCCTTGTTGGTCCCAAATTCTCTGTCTCTGGTGATAAGGATGCCTTCTACCCTTCTGGTAGAGGGAGGGTAAATTTCATATGGGGGATTTATTTTCTGCCTTCAGGGGGGCAAAGGAAGTCACAGTGTCACTCATATCAGTTGTTTAAGTAACTTTAATTCAAAAAATTAATATGCTCAAGTAGCATATTTGGGGGTGGCATATTCTGCTCCCCTTCAATATCAAGAGATCTTTCATAAATGCAAATCTGATCATGGTGTATCTCTGAAAAAAATTCATCAATGGCTTCTTTTTTCCATTAATTAACCCCCTTGGCTTGCTTAATAAACCCTTAACCATCTGACTTGATAGTTCACCAGTCCTGTTTCTAATAGTTTCCTGCACTGCGCCACCCTTCAAAAGATGAAAATTTTATACTTTGGTCATACAAAACTGTTTACACAATGACTATACTCTTATAATTTTGTATTTGCATAAGCTGTTTCCTGTGCCAAAAACCCCTTTCTGATTTTGTCTACCTTTGCTTTCCAACCCATCCAACTTGTCAGAGTAGAGTTTGGGAACCCTATCCTCTGTGCTCCCAATTGCATCTGATGTCTCTGTGTGTGTGTGTGGTGTGTGTGTGTGTGTGTTTGTGTGTGTGTATATATATATATATATATATACACAAATATATATAAAATAATCATTTCTTCCCTGTCTTACTTCTTAATGACCAAACATCTTATTCATCTCTGTGTCTCTAATAAGAAGTATATGTTATAAAGGTTCAAGAAGTGATTGTTAAGTAGACAAATTTATATATCAGTGTGTCAAAATGTTTATATACATATAACATGTGATATTATATAGATAAAATATATAGTATTTGGATTTCAGAAAATATCTGAATATTAAACTGGATTTTTCAAAATTTCCTTGGATATTAAATGTGATACAGCAATAGTATTTTCAACACTTCCTCCTTCTGTCCATGTCTGGTGTTTATTCATTTGTTTTCCTGTTATTAGCAGGATAAGATGAAAGACTTCCTTTTACTTTTTGCCATTTTCTCTATATGATTTTCTATCCATGTCACCACACTGTGTCAGCTCTATGATTAGTGTTTCGTTAGCAATGTCCCTTGAAAATAATTGTTGTCATTGGCCCCAAAGGTACACACTGAAATTAGACCACATCAATAGATTCTAGAACATAGACAGCTTTAGAATTAGGCTCTGCCTATTTGTCTTTAACAGACTGAAAATTAATTGAGAGTAAAAGGGAAAAATCAGTGTTCTCCTCTATGTCCTACAGGAGATATTGGGAATCTAAATGTTAATTCTGCCTTTTTGTTAACAAGGAAACCCCTACTTCCTTTGATTGTATCTTTCTCACACAAAAAGCAATTTTTTTTCCTTGATTTACACCAACTTTAAAGTATGTTTGCCTCTGGTAACTTGTAAATTAAAGAGCTTTTATCGTATTCTGGTATCATCACTTACTCAATGTGTCTCTTGTTTGAACATTTAAATTTTAGTTAGATTTTATATCTTCTCAGTTACATTCAGTGTAGTAGTTTTGCCATAACACCAGTTGAAAAAAGTTAGAAAATGCCTGACCATATGGTTCCTTGATGTACAACATTTAATACAAAACTCAAAGTAAACATTTCAAAAGTATTTTTGGAATCATTACCAAATGTTGATGCTACATAATAAAGGCTATATGGCAACACTCCACATGTTAAGCATTCTTAAATTGAGGAGCATTTTCATAATAACGGGGGAGAAAAAGGTTGTAGAAAGGGAACACACTTAGGCACTAGATTTCACTGAGTCAGCTCAAAGCAGGTGAGACCACTTTAAATTAAAGATGTCATGTCCTTAAGCCTCAAGGTCATACAATATGATTTTAGAAATAGTAATATGAATATCTTTTAATTATCAATCTTTATTGAAACCATTTTGGATGTGACAGAAAGGTTTTATTCTTGAATTTATGTTTGTACTAGATTATACATTGTATCAATGGTTCCTAGTTACCTAAATTTTACCTGTAATTTTAATTGGTAAGTTAATTTTCTTCTTTAGTGTTTGAATTATGTTAAATAGCTAATATACTGTACATAGAAAGCATACCACCAAAAAGTAATGCACCTTAAATTGTATAGGTAGAATCACATGGAATTTTCTCAACTTTGATTATATCCAGAGATCTCCAAGATGTATGCAGTTTTGCACATTTTTTGGCCAGCTTTTTTGAGTTATAATTTATATACAATAAAATCTAATAATTGTAACAGTACAATTACAGGAATTTTGACAAATATATACAGTCATGAAACCTCCATTGCAATCATGTTGTAGAATACTTTGTAGACACTTTTATCACCCTAAAAAGTTCCTTAATGTGCATTTGCAACAAATTGTCTCCCTGCCACTCCCTTCTTTGACAACCATTGATCTATTTTGTCATTATAGTTTTCCTTTTCTAGGATTTCATGTAAATAGAATTTAAAATATACATAATATAGTCTTTTATGTTTGGTTTCTTCCACTTGGCATATTGCTTTTGAGATTCATCTATATTGCACATATCAACAGTTCTTTTTTATGGCTGAGTAGTATTTCATTATATGAATATAACACAATTTTTCTATGCATTCACTAGCTGATAGAAATCTGAACGTGTTTCCATTTTATGGCTTTTTTGAATAAAGCTGATATGAACATTCCAGCAAAACGATTGGTTTAAACATATGCTTCCATTTCTCTTGGGTAAACAGTCAGAGTTGGATTGCCGAGTCATATGGTAAGTGTATGTTTAACTTTATAAGTACAGCTAAATTGTTTCCAAAGTGGCTGTACCATTTTGTATTCTCACTAGAATATATGAATATTCTAGTTGCTCCATATCTTCACCAATACTTCCCAAATTTATTATAAATCCAATATAATCTTAATCAAAATCTGAACAGACTTTTTTTAAGAATTGAAAGCTTATTCTAAAATTTATATGAAAATGTAAAGAATTAGAACAGCTAAAACAAATTTGAAAACATATAAATAAGATTCAGGGGACATAAACTACATGATTTCAAGAATTATGGAGCTTTAGTAAGGCATTTTGGTATTAATGTAAAGATAGACTAATAAATCAGTGGAACTGTATAGGAAATAAAGAAATAGACCCACAAATATATGGTCACCTGATTTTTGGCAAATGTTACAAGCCAATGCAATGGAGGAAAAATAAACTTTTCAACAAATGCTTCTGGAACTTATAGGTAGTCATAGGCAAAAACAAGTGAATCTCAGTCCTGATATCATACCATGTAAAAAAACATTACTCACAAGGTATTATAGACCTAAATATAAGAGCTAAAACTCTAAATCTTGAATAAAACAGGAGAAAATCATTAAGGACCTTGGCTAAGGTAAAGATTTCTTAAATATGACTGCAAAAGCAAAAACTATATTTAAAAAAATCAATAATTAGACTTCATTAAATTTTATAAAAAGTAAAAATTCAGTCCACCAACTGGGAGAAAATATTTGTAAAACATATATCTGATGAAGGAGGTGTATAAGGAATATACAAATAACCCTTGACACTCAGTGAAGAGAAGATAAATGACTAAGTTTTAAAATGGGTAAAGTATTTAAATATACATGCCACCAGAGAAGATACATATTTGGCAAAGAAGCACATTAACATAAATTCAACATTATTGATTATCAGGGAAATGAACATTAAAATCACAAAGAGATAGTACACAGTCAATAGAATGGGTAAAATTAAAGGCTGACCATACCAAGAGCTGGTGAGGATTTGGAGCAACTGGAAATTCTCATACACTGCTGGCAGGAATGAAAAGTAGAACACCACTTTGGAAAAACAATAGTTTGGTAGTTTCTTAAATAGTTAACCATACACCTACACTATGACTCAGCCATATCACTCAAGGAATTTACCCAAGAGAAATGAAAGCAATCACAAAGAGACTTGTACACAAAATTTCCTAGTGGTTTTATTTGTAATAGTCAAAAACTGTAAACAACACAGATGTCCAACAACAGGTGAGTGCATAAAAAATTGTGGTATAGTCAGACAATGAGATATTACTCAACAATAAAATAAGAACGGGGGGATTCCCTGGTGGCGCAGTGGTTGAGAATCTGCCTGCTAATGCAGAGGACACGGGTTCGAGCCCTGGTCTGGGAAGATCCCACATGCCGCGGAGCAACTAGGCCCGTGAGCCACAACTACTGAGCCTGCGCGTCTGGAGCCTGTGCTCCGCAACAAGCGAGGCCACGATAGTGAGAGGCCCGCGCACCGCGATGAAGAGTGGCCCCCACTTGCCGCGGCTAGAGGAAGCCCTCGCACAGAAACGAAGACCCAACACAGCCAAATAAATAAATAAATAAATAAATAAATAATAATTAAAGGTGCTAATAATTAAAAAAAAAAATGAAATTTTGTTACAATTGAAACATCACTGACTATTCCCCAAATGATTATTCTGTATAAAAGAAGTCAGACAAAAAAGGGCCCATTCTAGGAATACATTTGTATAAAATTTTAGAAAAAAAACCACTATAGTGACAGAAAGCAAATTAGTGACTACCTGGGGGTGGGGCTGGGGAGGGGCAGGAAGGAGGGATTTCCAATGGGTGTAAGGAAACTTTGGGGATTAACAGATATATTCATTGTCCTAATTGTGTTGATATCCGAATTTATCAAAATAGCTCTTTAAATATATGCAGTTTATTGTATGTCAATTATACCTCAATGAAAATGTAAAGACATTTTTTAATCAATGTTTTTAGACAATTTGTCTTAACTTCTAGTTATATGAGAGAGTATATTGTAATAATATGCACTGTTTAAAACTCTCTTAAATTCTATAGAGATTCTGTAATTTCCTCCTAGGGATTTTGGTTTTTTGTTGTTTATTTGTTTTGCCTTTTTTGCTTTGCTTTGTTTTAAAGAATGGGACACAGGTGGTTAGATTAAATGTCTCCTTTCTGTTATTCATTTTAAATTTATAATTGGGATTAACTAATTGCGCAAGGAATTTTCATGACTTTGAACTCCCTTGGGTATGTGGACCTGAGTTTAAACCGAATTAATAAAACACTTAAATGCATTGGTTATTTGACTTGGTCTGCTCATTTACTTGATTTTGTACTTGGAGAGAAGTCTTCCAAAGAGCAAATCTGAGTCTTCTTGTACATCTAGAATTGGTGAGAACAAGAAGACAAAACACATCACCTCTCTTACCAGACGGTAGACTATTCATTTGGCATCTTGCCTGGAAAGTTGCAAACTCATTTTCATGCACATATGGCCCATAGCAGTAAGCATTCATCTTTGCCAAGACTCATTTCTCTATGGCATTTCCAAACCATGGGTATGCTATAAACCTTTTCCATGTAATGAATTGTATTTTGTGTGTGTGTGTGCTTAATATTTTCAGATTGTACAATGCTTTCTCTACCATAAAAGTAACCATGGAGATACATCAAATAGAATATCAGTACAAATTCTACAAGTGTGCTTTTCCTACTGAGGTGCATTTTATTTAGGAAATCAGGTTTGGAGATATCTAGCCTTAATGAGAGGTAGTGGTAGAATTAATAAATCTCCCAATATTCCCTGAAGCAGCTGCTCGCCTTTGAAATAATGAGCATATGGTTTCATCATATTTTATTGATTTGGTCCCCTTCAGCTAAAGAAATATTTCAGTGGAATGCAAACAACTTTCACAATTTCTGCATATTTCTCAAGCCCTATATTCTTGGCAAAACAGAAGGCTGATGAGCATACAAATTAAAAGCCAAAGACAGTATTTAGATTTTTTTTAACCACAGATGAGAAAAAAGGAAAGATGGGACCCACAAAATATCTTTATTTCTGAGATGCTTACTTAAATATTTATTAGATTTTTCAAATGAAGCAGGATGGGCTAAAATAAATTAATGGTATGCAGAGGACTTATAGATTCAGGAGTTGTCAGGGTTTGAGCCAGTGATGTACATACACTAAGAAGGCAGAAAGCAACCATAACTTTCTAGCAAAGTGTGACCAGAGATGATTCAAGTAAATAGTATCAAAATTATGTAGGACTCATGGACAAAATTATGTAAGGCTAAGGTTCGATTACATGCATACGAGTAGGAGTCCAGTAGAAACTATACACAAGTCCAGAAATGATGGAAAGAGGTTACATATAAGATGTAAAAAGAAAGAATGTTCTAATCACCTCAAGATTGGGTGGGAAGCTGTACAGTGAGTGGAAAAAGAATTAGGTCAATGTCCGAGGCAACAGACAGACAGATAATATCCAAAGAAGGTGAACTGAGCTGTTTAAGATTCACTAAAAAAAAAAAAAAAATCTGTGTTTTAACCAGAGTCTTACCCATCACCCTACCAATGGTCTCTTTTTAGGAGAGCCTATCCTTGTAGAATTATATAATTTTATGGAACACAGTTATTCTTTCAGTTAGAATTTCTCTCATTCTGCTGTCATAGGGCATGCTATGTCTTCAGAATGGACTCTGGCTCGTGTGCTTTAACAATTAGACTGTTGATTTAAAATATAGATTACTGGACCCCACTCTCAGAGAACAGATTTAGTAGACATGGGGTTGGGCTAAGATCTGTGTTAAATAAACTCTCCCCAAAGCCCTGGACTGAGAATTCTTCCCTTCTGCTTTCCTGCTGCATGTGGTCCTTGAGGCTCAGAGTTCTGTAGGGGGGCATTTATGACTCCCATCTTGATTAATTACCAAAAAAGAGCTATTTCCATGCACGTTATGCCAGAAGAAGCAAGAGAAATAGTAGAAATGTATTTTAATGTAGGGCTAAAAGAGGGACCTGCTAAGTTTAGTGTGTTCTTCAGCCATAGCCTTCAGTGAGTCACAGTTAATCAGGTGTCTTTGCTGCAAGACTTTTTGAGGTCTTTCTTTGGCATGCCAAGCTAGCCTGTGAATCTCCAAGAGGAATGATTGCAGGCTAGCATTTCTGAAACAATTTGACCACAGGAGTCCCTTTAGGAAGAGGAATCTTGATTAATATTCTTCCAGAGCGAATATTCAATAGAATATAGTATGGAAAACACTAGTTTACTGACAAACCACTACACTTTTCTATAAATATATAGCAATAGTTAAGAAGAGATTGCTCAAGCAAGCATGACTGGACATGATTGCTAATTTACAGCAGGAGCTGGACTCAGGAAGTTGTCAAGTTCAAACAGACCAGAGAATGGCTAGTGGAATCTCAAGTAAGATTTCTAAACCATAGTACTGGATGCTACCATATTAGGGAAAGACTGGGTAGTAGTTGTGTAAAAATCAGTGGTTGGTAATGACCTATCTGAGAAGCAAAGGTAATGACCAAGGTATTTAAGCTGCCTAGGAAGAGCTTGCACACATAGGGCTGGATTGTAAATGGAAGAAATCATTAAGGAAAAGAAGTCATTCAGGAGAAAAGAGCGATTACATAAGCTGGGGCCAAAACGCTAAGGTGTATAGAGGAAGTGAATTCCAGGAACAGAAACAAGGTTGAAAAGTATGGTGGCCTGAGTTAATGTCATCGAATGAACAAGATAAAATTTCATGTATCAGACATTATCCTCTTAGGTAATATATTTTTAGTGTACCTGTTTTCTATTTCATTTCTCTGAGATCATTTTGTCCTTACCCTTTTAAAGGAAACAGATATAGACTTTAAAAATTATAGTGCACCATTTACTGAGTGCTAATTATACTCAAAATGCAGTTAATCACTTTTCTATATTATCTATGATAAAATATTACCTAAAATAATAGAATATTTACAACATAATATATTAGATAATTTGATAAATGATAGATTATCTAATGCAATTCTCACAAAAGGCCTTAGAAAGTGAAGGCAAAGCAACTTGACCAAGGACAAGCTTCTCCAAGCTAGGAAAGTGGAAGAGACAGGATTATCCATTTATGAAAATTTCATTTAGGTATTGTTTTCATTTTTAGCTTTTATTTCTATTATTTGAGACTTAGGTATAGCTATCCTACCTTAAAATTATATCATTTTCCCATATTCTTTTAAAAAGTAATGATAAATTATAATAATGACAAAAAATTGTTTATAAAATCAAAATATATAAACGGCTCTTAAAACTCTACATCAAAAATCCCAAACAGGACTTCCCTGGTGGTGCAGTGGTTAAGAATCCGCCTGCCAATGTAGGGGACACAGTTTCGAGCCCTGGTCCGGGAAGATCCCACATGCTGCAGAGCAACTAAGCCCGCGTGCCACAACTACTGAAGCCCATGCGCCTAGAGCCCGTGTTCCGCAACAAGAGAAGCCACCGCAATGAGAAACCCGCGCACCGCAACGAAGAGTAGCTCCCAATCGCAGCAACTAGAGAAAAGCCCGCACGCAGCAATGAAGACCCAACACAGCCAAAAAAAAAAAAAAAAAAAAAAAACCAAACAAATCCATTAAAAGAGGGTAGAAGACCTGAATAGACATTTTTCTGAAAAAGACATAGGCACATGAAAAGATGCTCAACATCACTAATCATCAGGGAAATGCAAATCAAAACCACGAGATACCGCCTCACACTTGTCAGAATGTCTATCATCAAAAAGACCACAAATAACAAATGTTGGCAAGGATGTGGAGAAAAGGGAAACCTTGTACACCATTATGGGAATGTAAATTGGGGCAGGCACTGTGGAAAACAGTATGGAGGTTCCTCAAAAAACTACAAATGGAAATACCATATGATCCAGCAATTCCACTCCTGGGTATATATTTGAAGAAAACAAAAATATTAATTCGAAAAGATATATGCACCCCAATATCATAGCAGCATTGTTTATAATAGCCAAGATATGCAAGCAACCTAAGTGTCCATCAGCAGATGAATAAAGAAGGTGTAGTATATGTACAATGGAATAGTGCTCAGCCATAAAAAGAATGAAATTTTGCCATTTGCAACAACAAGGATGGACTTGGAAGGTATTATGCTTAGTGAAGTAGGTCAGAGAAAGACAAATTCTGTATGATATCACTTATATGTGGAATCTAAAAAATAAAACAAACTAGTGAATATAACAAAAAAGAAACAGACTCACATATATAAAGAATAAACCACGGTTACCAGTGGGGAAAAGCAAGACAGGGGTAGGGGATTAAGCAGTATAAACTACTATGTATAAAATAAATAAGCTACAAGGATATATTTTATAGCATAGGGAATATAGCCAGTATTTTATTATAACAATAAATGGAGTATGACCTTTAAAACCTGTGAATCACTATGTTGTACACCTGAAACTTACGTAATATTGTAAATCAACTATACCTCAATAAAAAAAATAGTTTGTTCTGCTATTAACCAATTATGATTCTCACAATATCTTAATTGCCTTGGTTCATTTGTTGTCACTATACCTCACAAAATTAACTGGTTACTAATAATGTAAGATAAATCAATTATGATACTAACCTGAAAGGAAAGATATTGGACAATGAACTGTAAAAGATATAATAAATCACCCTTCTGTTTTTCCATGTTACAGTGAAAAGAGGTCATATACATCATATGAGGGCCTTGAATTAATAATTACTCTAACTGAAAGGTATGGCCAAGGTTTAGTAAAATTCCCCTATAACACAAAATGTCATCTTCATTTCCTGTATTTGTACAGGTTGTTTAAACAGGTCATATCCTCTCCTCCACAGTTCATGGAAGAATTCTGTTTTCTATTAGGTTAGAAAAAAGTCTCTGTTTTCACCCCATGGTTGTTTGGCATTAACAGATCATCCAGATCATGACCCAGATGTTCTGATCTTAAACACTTTAGATCATTGCCACCACAGTTGAGAATAGCTACTGCTTTCATTGGCTTTTCAATCTGAGAACTCCATGAGGTCAACATTATTTTCCCGGTTTTTCAAGTGAGGAAACTGGCAGAGGGAAACTTGCTCAAGTGTCACAATCAAAGCAAGTTTCTCTCAAAATTAAACTTTGAACCTAAAGCATCTGAGACACTGGTTTACCAATGACTGAGTAAAGCACAGTGCATTTCTTATGTTCTAAAAATCCTTGCTTCTTTTTAAAACAAAATATTGTAAACAAGGATCCACACTATTTTTGTCAAAAAATAAGTTTAGCTTGTATTTATGAGTCTACAGATGGCACTAGAAATTACGGTAAATAAGCAAATAGATGAGTATCTAAATATAGATAATTTGGGAACATAAAGCAACTTTTCAGATTATGAAATGCTAATTATTTACATTCTATTATACACATGACTATCATTTTTCTCATAAGGGCTCCAAATTTTATTTCTTGAAGAATTAGAACAAAAAGTACATTCACAATACATATTATTTAGGGAGAAAAAAGGAAAAAAATCAAGACCAGAATGTAGTAAGTATGCTGTCTGTACTAATTTGTGATTGAGTTTACTCATTTAACATTAAACCAAATAAATCTCATTATAAAAGGCAGGTCTTAAAACATCTTGGGTTTTCAGGTCTTATAATCACCAAGAAAATCAAGAATTATTTACTTAAATCTTTCTATAATGTGTGTAACACAAGTTTTGTCAAATTTCAGTGAAGCAGCTCAAGATTATAAGCAGAGGATGATTTCTCTCAGTGATTAAATGGCAGTAAAACGGGTAAAGGTATTACTTCTGATTTGGAATGTGATTTTCATATTATTATTTTATATATGTCATATATACACATACAGACATATATACATATATGTTTGTAACATTCTGGTACAGATATTGTACTTAACCAAGATATTTCATTTCTACAGATTACTATTCTCATAAATGTGGAGAATAAATAATAATCTCATGTAATTTAATAAAACTAATTCTGAAATCATTCATCTTACTTTTCTCTTTATAAATTAATATAAACTATTTTGGCCCTGAGAGCATCTGGTTTTATGTGTATACATACTTAGGCAGTTAGTTCCCATCCAAAGAGAATACACAGATGCAGCAGTGACAATGAAATGAAAAAAAAAGAAGTAAAAGCCAATTTGCCATGTTAATACTTGCAAAAGACTGAAAAATTATTCCCTATATTTAAAAAAATCAACTATTTAAAATGTGCACACGATAAGGAAGAGGTAGTTGAAACAACAGGTTGAAACACCTAAAAAATGGAATATCTGTTTGTTATCTTCAGCATATCAAAAATCAGATATGATTTGCAATATTTTGATCATCTCTTGCAGGCAGAAAAAATGTTCATCCCTGGCTGTGCATCTTATTTTGATTTAAAAGGGTTTGTAAAGTAAACCTACTTGTGAACAAAATTGTGAAGAAAGTACTTTGTTTATAAAGTATTTTGGTATATAATTTCTGAATCTCACTCTAAAGTCTTGTGCCCTACAATACCCAGAACTCATGCACAACCCAGTATTCTCTATAGTGCAGTCCCACCAAGGGACAATCCCACGTGTGAAGATGCAGTCTCTCTAAATTACATGTTTTGACCCAAGTCTTTTCATATACCAAACTCACATGATCACTGAACACCATTGCAAAAAGAAACGGCTCTGATGAACAAATTTATAGGAATGTGTGAGTGATTTCCAGCCTATATTTTAAGTTTTTTAGAAGTTATTTGGTAGAAAAATCGAAATGGTAACCCAAATGATTGACTCTAATGGTGGAAATTCAGAACTGCAAAAAAGTCAGAAAGGGGTGTTCAGGGAACTAGAGCCTTTCCTTAGATCCTTCAAATCCTATCCTAACAGAAAAGGTGACTGCAATGATTAGAGGCAACACAACATTAAAGAGCATGGGCTTTGGAATCAGACAGGTTCAGATTTGAATTCAGGACACTCATTACTTGTAAGCTGGAGACTTTGGACAGTCTTCTTAATCTCTCCAAGTCTTACTTGTCTCATTGGGAAAATAAAACCTAGAAAATCCACTTGTGTTGCCTGTGATGAAGATTAGAGATAATATACATAAAATATCTAGCATACAAGAGAAAATTAACAGATGATAGATATTATATATACACAATGAATAAAAGGTCAGTATTTGAAAGAGGCTTTAAATAATATATGTTTTGGGATTATTCATGGCTCTAGAAACATGCTTAAAGCGACATTTAAAATAGTCTCGCCATATGGTTTATTGTTTTTTCTACTCAAAGTAAAACTGCCAAATGATGCTGTAAACAGGATTAGCAAGCATTGGAATCAAGTGAAATTGGAAGAAGGAAACTTGGCAATCAAGTGCCTTAAAAATTTGAACCACATAGTAAAGGATCTAGAATAATGATGGGATTCCATCTTAAAAAAACAGAATTTGATCAAATTTAGATCTTATGTACATTTTGTCATCATATGCTCTTCTGCATTATTATCAATAACTCCAGTTTCAGTAGAAATAATGCTTATAGCTTTAAAAGAGGAAAGAATATCTTAATTGATACCTAAATTGTTTTATTAAAGTTGATCCAGATATTTAAATAATAATGGACATTTGTGTATTCCATTCTATTTTATAAAGTATTCGCATAAACTTATTTAATCCTCTCAATCAGTTTATGAAGATTCATCAGCTGAGCTAATAAATGTTCATGTAGCTGCTATAGGCAGGATTCTCTCTTTAAAGTTACTGTAGACAAATGTAAAATAGACAGCTAGTGGGAAACAGCCGCATAGCACAGGGATATCAGCTCAGTGCTTTGTGACCACCTACAGGGCTGGGATAGGGAGGGTGGGAGGGAGACGCAAGAGGGAGGAGATATGGGGATATATGTATATGTATAGCTGATTCACTTTGTTATAGAGCAGAAACTAACACACCATTGTAAAGCAATTATACTCCAATAAAGATGTTTAAAAAAAAAAAAAGGAGGATATCTGGACACACATGGAGACACCAGGGATACGCACACAGAGGAATGACCACATGAGGACATAGTGAGAAGGAGACAATCTGCGAGCCAAGGAGAGAGGCATCAGGAGAAACCAATCCTACCAACACTTCAGTCTTGGACTTCTAACCTCCAGAGCTGTGAGAAAATACATTTCTGTTGTTTAAGCCACCCAGTCTGTGGTATTTTGTTATGGCAGCCCTAGGAAACGAAAATACCAACCCAGAGCCTGGAACTACACCTGGCAGATCCCAGCAGAGCCTCAGCCAACCCACAGGCCCACAAAAGATAAAAATAAATGCTCAAAGTTATAAGCCAAAAAAATAAATAAGTAACTGTAGAGACCAAATCCATCCTGCCCACATCCCAGTTTGCATCAGTCAACATCTGGACTCTAAGCTGTTACCTCCTCTCCCCTGACATGTTCCCCTTCCCATGCACCTTTCCAGCACTGTAGTTCCTAAACTCTGGTACTTCACTGACCCGCCCCAGGCCTCCCAAACCACTACTCAAACTGTGACCTATATTTCCTTAAGGTGCTCCCTCACTCTTGACTTAAGTGAAACTGGTTTGACCCCCGACACTCCATTTTCTCTCGCGTTTTCTCAAGCTGCTGATGTTCTTATTCCTCAGTAATCTTGGGCCTGAGACGTATGATCTTTGCCCCTCCTCCCATCACTAACGCCTCTGCCAACACTTTATTTCTCTATCTTCTTAAAGAAAAGGAAGTCTCTTTGAGATGTGTTACATTCATCTACAGCATCCTCTTTCCTTCCTTGTTCTCAGCAACCTTCATGTCACCCCCTTTCATTTGTTAGCAATTTCACGGCTTGGCTTACAGAATTCCTCTGTATCCCTATATACCTCATTTCTAGCCCTTGCCCTGGTGACTTAAATGTCCCCTTGAATGGCTTGTTTGATCCAATGGCCTCCAAGTGATTCAAATCATTCACCTTCAATGACAGCCCCCTCCTCTATTTGAGCTACTCTCATCATCACACCTTGGTTCTTGTCAACTTGCGTAACAACTATAAAATGAATAGTCAAACATTTCACTCTGAATACCACCTACTCTCTTTTCAACTTGCGTATTTGCTTTTGTTCTTCAACAAAAAACAGACCACTTATTGTGGTGGTCCCTTCTCTCCTTTCCTACTTAGATTTCATGGTACATCATCTCAGCAACCCTCTTGCAAAACGAAACTCATTTTCCTTCATTTTTAATTGAACACATCTGCCCAAACTCCTACCTTTAATGAACCTATCTGTCTTCTTTAAGCCTGCACTGATTATTCTAAAGCCACTGGAAAATATCTCATTAGACAATATATGAATTCTGCTGTAAACTGGAAGGCAACAATTTCAAGTGGGCCCTCAGCATTGCCACATTTCTCTGATTCTCTGATAACTCACTTTTGCACTCTCCACAATTACCTCAAATGCTCTCTAGTTGTTTTCCAAACATTGGACCACAGTTATCCTGCTTACTCTTAGGAAATGGCCTTGACTTCTATTTTAAAGTAAAAAATAAAAACTTTCAGCTACTGCCCCACGGTTGTCCGCTTGAAAACCAAACTTTCAGGAGACTCATCGTTTACCTCTTCTCATTCCTCTTACGCACTGCTCCTGTCTGGCTTACTTTCTCCTCTTTGCTCCAGCAACTCCAAGGATTTCAATGACTGCCGTGTCACTACATGCAGCTGACATTCCTCAGTCCTTACTTTGACGCTCGTGAACACCTCTTTCTTGAAACACTTGTGCCTCAGTTTCTGTGACATAATACTCTTCTGGATTTTCTCCTTAATTCTACGTACTTTATTAGATCCTATGCTTTTTCTCCCCCATTAATGTTGGAGGATGGACTTTCTCCAGGTTTCTTTCCAGACCCTCATGCCCTCATTCTTCTTCACACTGCCTCCCTCACACCAAAAGCAAGTAATTATCTTCTATATGCAGAGGACTCAAAAATCAATATGTCAGCTCCAGAGAGCATTTATGATAGTTTCTCTGTCATATATATACAAATTTATATATATTCATAGAAATGTATATATATAAATATACATATATTTACATATATAGAATCCATATATGTGTGGATTCCCTGACCTACTGACTCACAGTCTTTATCCTAACATTCTAGGACAGTGTATGCTATTTTTTTCTTCATTTATAATTTATGAGAGGGAAACCAAGATGGAGTCAGTATTGCTAAAAGAGCTCTCTAAAACGGAGCCAGGAGGCTAATGAGGAAGTGTGACGTATGCACGTCTCAGCCTGGATGGAATCTGAATTTTGACCACTTATTGTTTTACTTCAGGCATCCAGAACATCTGCCCAGTGTTCCAGGAACTCAAGATACTTATTGGACCCTAACCCTAAAATAACTCATGATAGCCTATCCCTTAAGAACAAATATTTCCGTTTTTGTGTCTGAGTCAATCATAATTCTTGCCAGACAACTTTAACAATATTGTGGCTTTTGCCTTTATAATCCCCTGACTCTTTCTCATCCCTGGAACACCCTTTCAGTTTTACCCAAATCCGTATTTCCCAAATTGCAATTCCTAAGACCTCAAATAAACTTTTCTTATTTGCAGCCTTCTTTTACCCCATATCTTGGATAAACCTATTTCAGACTCCCTGGATTTCACAAGCAGGCTCACAGAATGTAACTTTGGTTGCTCTCTGGCAATTTCCTTCTTATCTTTACCTACTATGGTTCAGTCTTCCTAACATTTACCTCTGGAGACTGCCATGTGAGCTCACCTAGGACAAGGAGCATGTAAAGCAAAAATATTTTAATAAATATTAAAATCTTATTAATTAGTGCTGTTGAAACAACACTTAATATGGTAAGAAGTAAAAGATAAGGAGGTTAGAGTTGCAAAAAAGTTAATATACAGGAACCTCAATTAAATAGAGTCAGGAGGCCCGATGGGGAGCTCTCACACCCTGTGACAATAACAGAGCCCAAACGGGAAGAAGAAAGACTCCTTTTTCTTTCCTGGCAAGGATTCAACCAATGAAAAGCCATGGACTCCATTTACTATAACACTCCCAGCTTCCTTTTCTTCTCTACAAAAGTGTTCTCCTTCCCTCATTGAGCAGGGACTTGCACATGGCTCGCCATGGTTGCAGACCCCAAATTGCAATTCTCTGCTGATCCTCAATAAATCCATCTTTGTTGGAGAAATATCTGGCAGTCTTTTTGTTCTAGGTCAACAGAGTGAAATCTCAGCGAGGCTTGACAAGGAGAAACAAGAGAGAAGACTGCGAGCCAAGGAAAAACAAAAGAAAGAACAAGTGCCTATTGCATCTTATTTTATTTTAGACAGAAATTGTCATGTAATGCAACCTCGTTTTTTGCTTTTGTTTTTATTTCATGACTCTCCCTTTAACCACTATACACTTAGCAGAATGGAAAAACCCAGGACACTGACAACACCAAGTGCTGGCAAGGATGCGGAGCAACAGAAACTCTCATTCATTGCTAGTGAGAATGCAAAATGGTACAACCTCTTTGGAAGACAGTTTGGCAGTTTCTTACAAAACTGAACACACTCTTACCATGTGATCTAGTAATCATGCTCCTTGATGTTTAACCAAATGAGTTGAATACTTGTGTTTACAGAAAAACCTGCACACAGATGTTTATAGCAGCTTTCTTCGTAATTGCCAAACTTGGAAGCAACCAAGATGTCCTTCAGTAGGTGAATGAATAAATAAATTGTGGTATATCCAGGCTATGGAATATTATTCAGCACTTAAAAGAAACAGGCTATCAAGCCATGAAAAGACTTGGAGAAGCCTTAAATGCACATTCCTAAGTGAAGGAAGCTAATCTGAAAAGCCTACATACTGTGTTATTCCAACTATATGGCATTCTGGAAAAGGCTAAACTATCGAGTTAGTAAAAAGATCAGTGGTTGCCAGGGACTAAGGTGAGGGCAGGGATGAACAGGCAAAACAGAGGATTTTTAGGGCAGTGAAAATACTCTGTATGGTACTATAATGATGGGCACATGTGATTATACATTTGTCCAAACCCATAAAATATACGAAAGCAAGAGTGAACCCTAATGGATATTAAGTTAACTATTAACATATTGTGATGTGTCAGTGTAAGTTCATCAATTGTAAGAAATGTACCACTCTACATATATACAATGGAATACTACTCTGCCATAAAAAAGAATGAAATAATGCCATTTGCGGCAACATAGATGCAACTAGAGATTATCATACTAAGTAAGTCAGAAAAAGAAAGACAAATACCATATAATATCATTTATATGTGGAATCTAAAATATGGCACAAATGAACCTATCTATGAAACAGAAACAGACTCACAGACATAGAGAAGAGAACTGTGGTTGCCAAGGGGGAGAGAGGGTGGGGGAGGGAAGGACTGCAAGTTTGGGATTAGCAGATGCAAACTATTACATATAGAATGGATAAACAACAAAGTCCTACTGTATAGCGCAGGGAACTATATTCAATATCCTGGGATAAACCATAATAGAAAAGAATATAAAAAGAATTATATATGTGTATAACTGAGTCACTTTGCTGTACAGCAGAAATGAACACAACACTGTAAATCAACTCAACTTTAATAAAAGAAATAAATGTACCACTCTGGTGAGAGATGTGTTAATGTAAGAGGCTATGCATGTGTGCAGGCAGGGGATATATGGGAAATCTCTGTGCCTTCCTCTCAATTTTGCTGTGAACCTAAAACTCTAAAAAAACATAAATTCTTAAAAAACTACAACAAAACTCACCCTTTAGACATAGATCTATCACATGACTCTGTTTCAGAAGGTTTTGCTCACTCTGCTGCTTCTCTTCACAAACCCTCAAGGAGAAGAGTTTAGCTTGGTTCCCCCTTAGCCAGTCACTTTCTGGAAATACTCCCATAATCTTTACTAAAGCTTCTACATATTGACAAGTTCCAAATAGCCCCACCAGACCACATATGAATATAATTCCAATTTTACAAAAGAGAAGACCAAACCAGAAGTTATAATTCGACGTGTAATACAGTTACTGAGCTTCTAATGGTGAAGAAAGTTTTCAAACCAGGCCTTTTGGTGACAAATGGCATGATTTTCCTGTTTCCTAATTCTGTTATGGTTGATCATGTCCCAATAATTGATTTTAAAAAATTGTCGAGGTTAAAAAGGAAAATGAGAGCTAAGTTTATTGAAAGACTAGTCGCATGTGTTGACCCAGGAAAATAGACCACAAACTAGCTAATTACACCATTCAAATGAGAAAGCTGAAGTTTTCTGGAGAGAGATAACATGCTTTCAGTAGGGTTAGTCCTTGTCAGAAAATCAAGAGGTGCTCTTTCATCAAAGACATAGATGGCTAGTCCACAAATAAGAGCGCTAAAAGAAAATAAGAAATTTTGCACAATAGAAGTTAAACACATTTGGTTTAAAGTGATATACATGTAAAGTAAAAAATACCTCTTTCCAAGCAAAAGATATATGGGGGGAAATGTGTAAGGACTATAGGCATCCTTTGATTACAAAAGGCCAGACATATAGTAGAAAATGAACAAAATGTTTAATTTTAGAAATTAACCCTTTTATTTAATTAAGGCATAACAATAAATATCTCGCAAGGGAAGACATTTCCTTAAAACTCTAGGAAAATATACTAAAATATATTGGTTCCAGCCCTTTCTAAATTACCAGACCAGGGCCATGTAAAAGCTCAATAAGGACAAAATTTGCTAAATGTTGATAAGTTATTTTACAGGATGATGGTTTATAGCAATATTTAAATGAATAAAAAACACATAGGTACCCTGTTAAATAAACTTTACATATTTTATTATTATTTAATCAACTTAGGTTTCTACAAAGATATGAGCATAAAATCAAGCAATTCATCCTGATACTTTTTCTCATTTTCCTAAGTTGTGTTCCACATGATGTCTTATGTTAATAGAGGCCTAAATAAACAACCTCCCCAACACACACGTGCATGTATGTAGGAGTCCATGGTGAAACAAGCATGGAAACTAGTGTGCATGTTACCCCCTTCCTGATATGCGCAATAAACATGATCAATTTAATGGCTCAAAGAAGTTCTATAGTATGAGTCATGGAGTGTAACTTTTAAGTTATCAGTCACCAAATACAGGTGACACTTGAACAACATGGTTTGAACGGTGAAGGTCCACTTACATGTGGTCTTTTTTCAATAAGTACATACTAGAGTACCACACAATCCATGGTTGGATGAATCTGCAAATGCAGAACCTCGGGATACAGAGAGCCACTGGAAAATTACATACAGATTTTTCTACTGTGCAACTTGTAATTTTGACTACAGACCCTTTGTCATAAACACGTATTGACATTTTGCATGCTACCAGTGACTTTTGGAAGATAATTAGTGAAACAAAAGAGCTCCAATGCACCCTGCAATCCCAGAATGAACATCACTGCCCCCACCACAAAGAAGAGCCAAACCGGGTCAAAGCCACCAAGTTCGGTGATGGAAGAGATGTCGGCCAGAACTCCTTTTTCATTCCACATCCACAGTCCAATTCCAAGAAATGCAATTTCCAAAATCCGAAATATGACACTGAAGCCAAATATGAAATATTTGATGCTACCACTGGCTTCAGGACCCCTAAAATGCTTCCTGGACATCCTCTAAGTTCATGAAATTTG
This sequence comes from Balaenoptera musculus, assembly GCF_009873245.2. Taxonomy (NCBI): domain Eukaryota; kingdom Metazoa; phylum Chordata; class Mammalia; order Artiodactyla; family Balaenopteridae; genus Balaenoptera; species Balaenoptera musculus. The sequence continues at coordinate 47,470,387 of NC_045794.1, read as the reverse complement.
AGCTTCAAAAAAATATAGTTTAAAAATTCTCATGAATGGCTTTTTAAAAATTTCCTGAGTTTATTGGGAGGAGAATGATGCAAGTTTGCTTCCTAAAGTAGCGGACCAACTTCTATAGAATGTATGTTTGGTGATGAGTAAATATACACATACATAGGAAAAATTACATCAGATCATGAGTGTGATTAATATTGTAATCTTATTTGTGGAATCAATAATTTCCGAAGTTACTTAATTACTAAGTTTTTGTTATGGACTGATGTGTTCCCTCCCACCCAAATTCATATGTTGAAGCCCTAATTCTCGATGTAATTGTATCAGGAGGTGGGGCTCTAGGAAGTAATTAGATTTAGATGAGCTTATGAAGGTAGGGTTCTCATGATGGGATTAGTACCCTTATAAGAGATAAAGAGCTTGCTCTCTTTCCGCTGTGTAGCAATGTGAGGGTATAGCAAGAAGGCAGCTGTCTGCAAGCCAGGAAGTAGGTCCTCACCAGAACTCGACCATATCATCACCCTGATCTCCGACTACCCGGCCTCCGAAACTCTGAGAGATATATGTCTGTTGTTTAAGCTACCAGGTTATAGTATTTTGTTATGTCAGCATGAGCTGCCTAAAACAGTTTTCATCTCCCTTTGTTTGAAAACAATTTCTCTGCTTTACAACCAGCTTTTTTCATCAATTGCCTATGTGTGTATGAGACTGGTAATTAAAGAAGGTCATATTAATAAGCTTCTTTGTCCATTGATACTCATCTGACTCACATAATAGAAAACGTTGGGAAGAAGTTGTTCAACATGGATAAAAAAACTAATCACTCCCAACTGAATGAAAATGCTACCAGTTTAAAATTTTCTGTTGGGTGCCTGTTGGGTTTTTCTTTTTCTTTCAAAGTCCCAAACTTAACTAGTAAAAACAATATTTTAGGTGTCAGTCTCTTCAATATTTGATATGTTGGATTTCTCTTCATGAAGGAGACACCTATCAACATAAAGACAGGATTTACTGTCCTGGAGAAATAAACTATTTTTTATTTAGTATGTTTCACAAACAGAAAAGAGCAGA